>NC_058096.1:132985000-134235000 GCF_020171115.1 Neogale vison | reverse complement strand
AAAGTGTTGATTGTGTTCTGCTCTATGATTTTTTTTAATGGCTTCAGGTCTCACATTTAGTCTTTTAATCCATTTTGAATTTATTTTTGTGTGTGGTGTAAGAAAGTAGTGTACTTTCATTCTTTTGAATGTTGCTGTCCCAGTTCCTCAACACTGTGTGTTGAAGACACTGTCATTCCCTTTAGATATTCATCCCTGCTTTGTCTAAGGTCAGTTGACCATTTAGTTGTAGATTCAAATATGGGTTCTCTATTCTGTTTATATATATCACTTTTTTGTGTGCCTGTGCCATACTGTCTTGATCACTGTGCATCTGTAATATAATGACTAATATAACGACATACAGAATTATGCATTCAGCTTTGCTATACTTTTTTTTTTTTGGGGGTGGGGAAAGATTTTATTTTTTATTTTATGTATTTTTTTAAAGGTTTTATTTATTTATTTATTTATTTATTCCCAAATTATTTATTTTCAGAAATACAGTATTCATTATTTTTTCACCACACCCAGTGCTCCATGCAAGCTGTGCCCTCTATAATACCCACCACCTGGTACCCCAACCTCCCACCCCCCCGCCACTTCAAACCCCTCAGACTGTTTTTCAGAGTCCATAGTCTCTCATGGTTCACCTCCCCTTCCAATTTACCCAAATTCCCTACTCCTCTCTAACGCCCCTTTTCCTCCATGCTATACTTTTCATTTTTAAAATTGTTTTTGCTATTCAGGATCTTTTCTGTTTACATACAAATTTTAGGATTCTTTGCTGTAATTCTGTGAAAAATGATGGTTGTATTTTGATTGGGATTGCATTAAATGTATAAATTGCTTTGAGTGATATAGACATTTTGATGATATTTGTTACTATATAGTTTTTCAAACATTTGCTTATAATTTGTTGTATTTCTGTGGTATTTCTGTGGTGTTATTTCTCCTCTCTAATTTGCGATTTTATTTGTGTGTGTGTTCTTTCTTTCTTCATGCTAGATCTCACTAGGGGTTTATTAATTTTATCATTTTTTTTTCAAAAGAAACAGCTCCTCCTTTCTTTTCTTTCTTTTTTTTAAAGGATTTTATTTATTTATTTATTTGAGAGAGAGAGTGAGAGAGAGAGAGAGAATGAGCAAGAAAGGAGAAGCAGCAAGCAGGACCAGGGGAACAGAGGGAGGGGAGAAGCACAGAGCCTGAAGTGGGGCTAAATCCAAGGACACCAGGCTTGACCTGGGCAAGGCTTGACCTTAAGCCTAAGGCAGATGCTAAATTAACTGAGCCATCCAGGTGCTCCCAGCTCCTCATTTCATTGATGTGTTTAATTGCTTATTTTGTTCTAAGGTTCTGTATTATTTATGTCTTCTTTAATCTAAACTATTTCTCTTATCCCCCTGGATTTAGTCTTCATATTTTGTTCTTTTTCTAGATCCTTTGGGTATAACATTAAATTGTTTATTTGACATTTTTCTTGCTTTTTAGGGTAGGTGCATATTGCTATATACTTCTCTCCTAGGACTGCTTTTGATGCATCCTAAAGGTTTTAGACTGTTGTTGTGTTCTCATTTTCCTTTATTTCTATGTTTTTGGTTATTTCTCCTTTGATTTTCTGATTCATATTTGTTAAGGTTATAGATAATTCTTAACTTTTTATCTGTTGTTGAATTATTTCTTTTCTTCATTGTTAATATACTCCTTTATCTGTTACTATGGTATTTTATATATATTTTATATATATATATATATACCATGAACATGAAAAAAAAGAAAAAAATTATACATGTATATATATATACACACAGATGTATATATATACATATATATGTGTGTATATATACACACATGCACACACAGATGTGTATATATACATATATATATACACACATATATATGTTCATGGTATATATTAATATTATATATATATATCATGAACATGAAAGAAAAGAAAAAATGCACATATATATGTATATGTGTGTATATATATATATATATATATATACCATGAACATAAAAGAAAAGAAAAAAAAGGTGGGTACCAAAAAAAGGTCGGTACCAATGTACATACATATGTATATGTGTATATATATGTGTATATGTGTATATATGCACGTGTGTGTGTGTATATATACATATTTATATGTATATTCATTTAGTTATCCTATGTCTTTTGGTTGGAACATTTAATCCCATTCCACTTAAAGTAATTATTATTTCTTTTAGTAGAAAACTCCTCAAAAATTTTTATTTCATTTTTTTCAGTTTTCCAAGATTAATTGTGTGGCATGAAAGTAATTACTGATAGTTATATACTTGTTGACATTTTGTTATTTCTTGTTGCTGTTTCTTTTCGGTTTATTTCCTCTTATTTTCTCTTTCCTTGTGGTTTGATGGATTTCTTTAGTGTTATGTTTAGATCTCTTTCTCATTACTTTTCATACATATTTTTTTGGTTTTTGATCTCTGATTATGATTGTGTTCATATACGATATAATTTTTTCAGCTTTTTTAAAAAAATTATTTATTTTTTTCAGCATAACAGTATTCATTGTTTTTGCACCAAACCCAGTGCTCCATGCAATCTGTGCCCTCTCTAATACCCACTACCTGGTTCCCCCAACCTCCCACCCCCCACCCCTTCAAAACCCTCAGATTGCTTTTCAGAGTCCATAGTCTTTTATGGTTCACCTCCCCTTCCAATTTCCCTGAACTCCCTTCTCCACTCCATCTCCCCTTGTCCTACATGCTATTTGTTATGCTCCACAAATAAGTGAAACCATATGATAATTGACTCTCTCTGCTTGACTCACTCAGCATCATCTCTTCCAGTCCCGTCCATGTTGCTACAAAAGTTGGGTATTCCTCCTTTCTGATGGAGGCATAATACTCCCTAGTGTATATGGACCACATCTTCCTTATCCATTCGTCCCTTGAAGGGTGTCTTGGTTCTTTCCACAGATTCGTGACCGTGGCCATTGCAGTGAGGGCTAGTGATGATGAACATTTTTTCATGTGTCTGATAGCCATTAGTATGTCTTCACTGTAGAAGTGTCTGTTCATATCTTCTGCCCATTTTTTGGACATGATTATCTGTTTTGTGTGTGTTGAGTTAGAGGAGTTCTTTATAGATCCTGGATATCAACCTTTTGTCTGTACTGTCATTTGCAAATATCTTCTCCCATTCCGTGGGCTGTGTCTTTGTTTTGGTGACTGTTTCCTTTGCTGTGCAGAAGCTTTTGATCTTGAAGAAGTCCCAAAAGTTTATCTTCCCTTTTGATTCCTTTGCCTTTAGAGACATATCTTGAAAGAAGTTGCTGCGGCTGATATCAAAGAGGTTACTGCCTAAGTTCTCCTTTAGGATTCTGATGGATTCCTGCCTCACCTTGAGGTCTTTTATCCATTTTGAGTTTTTCTTTGTGTACAGGATGAGATTTATCTTCTACTAGCTGTCTAGTTTTCCCAGCACCATTTACTGAAGATACTGTCTTTTTTCCACTGTATATTTTTTTCTGTTTTGTCGAAGATTATTTGACCATAGTGTTGAGGGTCCATATCTGGGCTCTCTACTCTGTTCCACTGGTCTATGTGTCTGTTTTTATGCCAGTACCATGCTGTCTTGGTGATCACAGCTTTGTAGTAAAGCTTGAAATCAGGTAACGTGATGCCCCCGGCTTTCTTTTTGTTTTTCAACATTTCCTTAGTGATTCGGGGTCTCTTCTGATTCCATACAAATTTTAGGATTATTTGCTCCAGCTCTTTGAAAAATACCTGTGGAATTTTGATCAGAATGGCATTAAAAGTATAGATTGCTCTAAACAGTATAGACATTTTAACAATGTTTATTCTTCCGATCCAAGAGCATGGAATGGTCTTCCATCTATTTGTGTCTTCTTCAATTTCTTTCATGAGTGTTCTGTAGTTCCTCGAGTACAGATCCTTTACCTCTTTGGCTAGGTTTATTCCCAGGTGTCTTATCGTTCTTGGTGCTATAGTAAATGGAATTGATTCTCTAATTTCCCTTTCTGTATTTTCATTGTTAGTGTATAAGAAAGCCACTGGTATAAGTACATTGACTTTATATCCTGCCACGTTGCTGAATTGCTGTATGAGTTCTAGTAGTTTGGGGGTGGAGTCTTTTGGGTTTTCCATATTAAGAATCATGTCATCTGTGATTAGAGAGAGTTTGACTTCTCCATTGCCAATTTGCATACCCTTTTTTTCTCTTTGTTGTCTGATGGCAGGCGCTAGGACTTCTAATACTATGTTGAACAAGAGTGGTGAGAATGGGCATCCTTGTCGTGTTCCTGATCTCAATGGGAAGGCTGCAAGCTTTTTCCCATTGAGGATGATATTTGCTGTGGGTCTTCCATAGATAGATTTTATGAAGTTCAGGAATGTTCCCTCTATCCCTATACTTCGAATCATTTTGATAAGGAACGGATACTGGATTTTGTCGAATGCTTTTTCTGCATCAGTTGAGAGGACCATGTGGTTCTTCTCTCTTCTCATATTAATTTGTTTATCACAATGGTTGATTTGCGAATGTTGAACCATCCTTGTAGCCCAGGGATGAATCCCACCTGGTCATGGTGGGTAATCTTTCTAATGTGCTGTTGGATCCTGTTGGCTAGGATCTTGTTGAGAATCTTGGGCACCTGGGTGGCTCAGTGGGTTAAACCTCTGCCTTTGGCCCAGGTCATGATCTTAGGTTCCTGGGATCCAGCCCCGCATTGGGCTCTCTGCTCAGCAGGGAGCCTGTTTCCCCCCCCCACTGCTTGCCTGTCTGCCTGCTTGCGAACTCTCTCTCTCTCTCTCTCTCTGTCAAATAAATAAATAAAATATTTTAAAAAACTTTTTAGAAAAGAAATATATTTTATATTTAAAGTTTATTTTATATTTTACTTAGTTATAAAATAGAATATTACATAGTTAATTTCTCTAAGTTTGCCCTTATTGTATAAATTTTTAAAAATTTTTTGTTTTTGTTTTTGTTTTTCTTTTTCATTAACATGTAACATATTATTTGTTTCAGGAGTACAGGTCTGTGAATCATTAGTCTTATATGATTCACATCACTCACCACAGCACATACCCTACCCAGTATCCATAACCCAGCCACCCTATCTCTCCCCTCCCAGATCCCCAGAAACCCCTCAGTTAATGGATGAAAGACCTCAGTGTGAATCAGGAATCCATCAAAATCCTTGAAGAGAAAACAGGCAGCAACCTCTTCAACCCCAGCCATCGAAACTTTTTCCTAGAAACATCCCCATTTTATAATTTTTTATTGTTTTCTGGTGCAGAATTTGAATTTATATTCAGTTAGACTTTATGTCTGCTTATTTTTGGCCTTAAGAAAGCCTTTCTGGGGCACTGGGGTGGCTCAGTCAGTTAAGCAACTGACTCTTGCTTTTGTCTCAGGGTCAAGAGATCCAGCCCCACGTTGGGCTCAACACTCAATACAGAGTCTGGTTAAGACTCTCTCTCCCTCTCCCCACCCACCCTTCTCTCTCTCTCTCTCAAATAAATAAATAAATATTTTTTTAAAAGAAAGCCTTTCCTGCTCCTGAAGTTATTAAGACATTCTCTCCTTCTTAGTAATTTTAGTCTTTCTTAGTAATTTTAAAATTAAATGCTTTACAGTTAGATATTTAATCTGTTTGAAACTTACTTTTGTGTATAAGGTGAGGTAGGGATATAAATTGCATTGTTCATCTCAATCCAAATATACCAATACTATTTTTGGACTATCCATCTTCTCACCACTTTTTTTTAAAAAAGATTTATTTATTTCAGAGAGAGAGAGCGTGCACCTGCATGCATGTGAGAGGGACAAGGAGCAGAAAGAGAGAAACCCAAGCAGAATCCTTGATGAGCACAGAGCCTGAGGTGGGGCTTACCACACAGACCCATGAGGTCATGACCTGAGGAGAAACCAAGAGTTGGTCCCTTAACCAGCTGAACCATCCAGGTGCCCCTCACCATTTAAATATCTGTCATACAGCAAATTCCCAAAAGATACAAGAGTCTGTGCTTGAAATTTTTTCTGCTCCCATTAATCTTTTTTTTTACACCAACTGTTTTAATTACTGTTGCCTTATAATATCTTGCTATCTTGTAGGGCAAATCCCCCCTTTTTGTTATTCTTTCTCAAAATTCTTTTATTCACCCTCTCATATACATTTGCAAACAGTTTCATGTTCTAAGAAAATCTTATTAGCTTGATTGTGTTTTATTAACTCGATAGATTCATTAGGGAATCATGAGTGTCTTTATAATATTGAAGCCTCTTTTTTAAAAAAGACTTTTATTTATTTGTTTGAGAGGGAGAGAGCATGAGCTGGGGGTAAGAGGGAGAGGGAGAAGCAGACTGAGCCAGGTGCCTGCTCCCGGGCTAGATCCCAGGGCTCTGGGATCATGACCTGAGCCAAAGGCAGATGCTTAATATACTGAGCCACCCCGGGGCCCCAGTATTGATGCTTCTTGCCTATTAACCTGGTATTGCTTTCTCTTTAGTCAGATTTCCTTTTTATGGCTTTCAGGAAAGCTCTGTAGTTCATGCAATTTTTTTTTTAAAGATTTACTTATTATTTTAAAGGCAGAGGCAGAGGGAGAAAGAGTCCCAAGCAGACTCCATGCTGAGCACAGAGCCCTTTGTGGGGGTCAATCTCACGACCCCAAGATCACGACTGGTGCCAAAAACCAAGAGTCAGGCGCTTACCAACTGCACCACCCAGGCATCTCAGTTCTTGCAATTTTTAAACAATGTTATTGAATTTATCTCCAGTAAATTTATAGCTTTATTTGCTACTGTATAAATTTTTTTAATAAACCTTATTTATTTAATGGAGAGAGAAATCACAAATAGGCAGAGAAAGAGGGAGAGGGAGAAGCAGGCTCCCCGCTGAGCAGGGAGCCTGATGCAGGGCTCAATCCCAGGACCCTGAGACCATGATCCTGAGACCATGACCTGAGCCAAAGACAGAGGCCTAACCCACTGAGCCACCCAGGAGTTCCTTTATTTGCTACTGTAAATGGGATTGTTTCCCCTCCCCCCTTGGTTATTGCTGGTCTATAAGAAAGCTGTTGGGGTTCCATTTGTTGAGCTTTCTCTCTCCTCCAAAATGAACTCACTTATGTTCTAATAGTTTCTCAGTTGACTCACTTGGGTCTAAGCCTACCTTATTGTCTAAGCTCAGAATAAATTCTAAATGACAAGTTGTTAAAATAACTTATTTAATGATGGATGACCTTGTAGATATACAAGTCAGCAACCTGAGCCTGTGTTCCACATTCTGGGGGTACACAATGCAGAAAACTAAACTGTGGGGTGCTTACCATACAAGCTTTAGTTTGTCACTGATAACACCGGGTTTTCTTCTCTATTCTCTTCTAACAGCAGAAACAACAAAATCTCCTCTGGCTGACTTTAGATAGTTGGGGTTCGGGTTTTAATATAGAAGGCCAGGGGCACCTGGGTGGCTCAGTGGGTCTCTGTCAGGGTTCTGGGATCAAGCCCTGCATCAGAGCCTCTCTGCTCAGAGGGGAACCTACTTCTCCCTCTCTCTCTGCCTGCCTCTCTGCATACTTGTGATCTCTGTCTGTCAAATAAATAAATAAAATCATATATATATATATATATATATATATATATATATATATATATATCCATCCATCACTCTGAACAGATTTTTCTCTCAAAGTCCGGGGCAAGAAATCAATTGTTACATATGTATTCACTAAAAAAGCAGCTGGAAGATGCTGAGCACTGTGGCCCATGAGATCAAGGCACCAGCACACACTTGTGAGTGGTGAGCTCTCAAGGCTGGAGGAAAATTCTAGAATAAAGTGCTCATTAGAGAGCCATACCTTTTCTCCTGTTTCCTTACCTCTCTGCACTGCTCTCTTGTATCCACAGCATTGGAAATGCTTTTAGCAACACACCACACTAAATCACCACAAATTATGTGATTCTCTTGGTGGAAAACCAAACACTGTGTAAAAACTGTGGTTTTCTAGTTCATGCTTCTGGATGGAAAATAATTCAAAATAAGCTGATAGGAGTAGCCAAGAGAGATTTAATCTTCTGTTTGGAAAAGGGCTTCTATATAGGTGAGGAGAGGAACCTTTAAGAACTATTCATGTTTAGGGGCACCTGGGTGGCTCAACGGGTTAAGCCTCTGCCTTTAGCTCAGGTCATGATCTCAGGGTCCTGGGATCAAGCCCCACATCAGGTTCTCTGCTCAGCGGGGAACCTGCTTCCCCCTCCCTCTTTCTGCCTGTCTCTGCCTACTTATGATCTCTGTCAAATAAATAAATAAAGATTTAAAAAAAAACAATTATTCATGTTTACATATATGCACCAGAATGCTATGTCCCTTGTCAAATAGGCTTCAAATCAACAAAACTGATAATATTTTACTTAATAAGTTTTTTAATTCCTCTGTTAACATTTTGGAATACATCATTTTAATGCACATCTGCAAATTTGTAATCACTTCATGTGAGACAAGGAATGCATAAAAAAGGCAACCAGGGGCACCGGGGTGGCTCAGTGGGTTAAGCCTCTGCCTTTGGCTCAGGTCATGATCTCAGGATCCTGGGATCGAGCCCTGCATCAGTCTCTCTGCTCAGCAGGGAGCCTGCTTCTCTCTCTCTCTCTCTCTCTCTCTCTTTCTACCTGCCTCTATGCCTGCTTGGGATCTCTCTCTGTGTCATATAAATAAATACAATCTTTAAAAAAAAAGGCAACCAAAAAACATTTACAGTTTTGGACAGGAGTTTCCCTCACGTTTGGATAAGGATGCAAATTCAACTTCATAATAAATTACAGTGCATCATAAAGATTAAATGCACTCAGGGATTGCATTCTCTCCTCCCTCCACCCTATCCTACACACAGCTGCCCGACTAATCCTCCAAAAACACCAATTTTCATGTGATGCTTTTCAAAACTAGCTTCCTGGCTTCCTGTTGCCTGAAAAAAATAGTCTCAAATGCTTTTGTCTGGCATTCAGGGCTCTCTAGGATGGGCACCCTGGCCAACACATCACTCTGCTCATTTGTTCCACCACACACAAGTGGATCTCGGGATAGTTATTCAGAGACCCACCTCCTCACCTACCCAGCAAAGGTCTCGTGCATCGACTAAACTCATGGCTCACTCAGTGATGTTCTCAAAGGCAATTAGTGGGTGACAGGCCAACTGCTAGAGTCAGGAGCCAGGGTGAAGTTGCCGCCGCCTAACTGCATGGACTGAAAGCGGGAACGTTGATGTTCCAGGAGAAAACTGGGGCATTGTTATGAGAGGGCAGATGGCAAAACCACCCAGGTCCCCTATGACTGCTTTAACACACTCTGGACAAAATTTAAGAAGACAAGTGAACGTATTAACTCCCACTTAGGCTGTAGAAGGCAAATGCAACGGAGGGAAGGCATTGTCTTGTTCTGGAACAAACCACTTAGCTCCAGCTACTTTTATAAATAGATCAGACCCTGTCCAGGAGCCCACTTAGCTGGGTTCTTTTGTATACAATGTCCATACCCTCAGGAATAGTAACATTTTATCTCAGATTGCATTAATTTAAATAAAACTTAACAAAAATGGTGTGAAATGAACAAAAACACCATATTCTGTGGTGAATCAAATGAAATACATTTTCAGTTGCTGTTTTCCCCATTTAAAGATAAAATTTCTGATAACTGTCATTATTTGTGAAAAGACACAAGACCAACAGTTTGTGTGTATGTGTATGTGTGTTTTGGTTTTGGTTTTGGTTTTTTTTCTTCCCCTTAAGGCTATAGCCATATTGTCACTAATAAATATCTCAAATTTGCCTGGAAGCTTTCATGGAAAATGGTCAGTCTGAGGGTAGTCACCACCCAGCCAAATGGTGAAGGACCCCAGGTCAGAACTATAGTACAGCCTATAAGTTTTAACACGTTCTTCTTATAACCAGCTTTTGCTAACTAAGGAACTGTGGCCAGCTGACCATAGATAAGGGAGTCGGCAAGCAGCACAACAGGATAACAAAGGAAAAATGTAAAAAGCAAAATTCTGTGTTTAACCCAGCTGTTTCTGGCCTCTGTATGTGCTTTGCTAAAGAAATGGAAAATTGCTTAAACCCCCGCTATGTAATCAAATAATGCTCCACCTGGAAGGCTGCTTGGAGGACCTCCACCCCCTCTCCAGGCCCAGGGTTAGGATGAAGGACAACAGCCCGTGTCCTGCTATCTAAGCCTTGCAGCTGGCCAGCATCAGGGCCTTGAGAAAAACAAATAACAGATAAGGGTCGTTTTCTCATACCGAGGGCCGGAGAAGTGCAACTCAGCACGTACACTCTATTGTACACTACCTGAAAGGTGACTGGCCAAAATGTATGGTTTGTTTTAAAGGATTGGCTGCCTGCGTGCAGACCTTGCTGTAATGCTTTAAAACTACTGGCTAGAAAAGCGTGGGCTCTGCTGTAACGGACTGTAAGACTCTATAATAAGACACACCCAAAACAGATCGGGACTCTCAGACACTGACCCATCCCTCGCGGATTTCATGGTCAAGTGTCCCTGGGAGCACGAGCATGCCCGAATAAAATCCTCTTGCTTATTGCATCCAGTGGTCCGTGAGTTCGTCCTTGGGTGCGGGTCTTCTAGGGTCTTTCAATGGCTTTATACATCATCAGTGCCTTTCTTCCACACACATTCTCTTCTTGGTTTAAACATTAGTTACCCTGGTTCTACACTGACACAGTATTTGCATCTCTCTCCTGTCCATAACTCCTAAAAGTTGGGGACCTCTCACTTTGGTTTCCCCAGAGCATGACATTTTATTTGGTGCTTGGGGGGCAATGGGCAGTCCAAGAAGTATGTTAATACTATCACTCAATGTATTGATCCATGCTATGCACCAACAGTGTAGTAAATATCGTTCATTTCTTGTAACAAAGGCAGTAGGAAATTCTCCCAAGGGACGGAATTTCAAGGACAGAATGAAGGCAGGAAGGGAGCTGGTATATTTGTACCTACTTTGTGAGAGACACTGGTTTAGGTATTTTTATGTATACATTATACCACTGAACTGTCACAATCCTGCAAATTCTTACATGCTTGGGTTTATATGTAGCAAGTTTAGTAAGCCACCCAAATTCACAGTGACAGGCCCGTGAGTCAAATCCAGCATGCTTGACTCCATGATTGTCAAGTCCACTAGCCCCATATATCATGAGTCTGAGATTCATGGGTGTGTAGGTGCTATCAGGAAATGTCAAAAATGCCCATTTCAGGGACACATGGATGGCTCAGTGGGTTAATTGTCTACCTCCAGCTCAGGTCATAATCCCAGCATCCTGGGATCGAGTCCCCCATCAGGCTTCTTGCTTACCAGGAGCCTGCTTCCCACTCTGCCTGCCTCTCCCTCTGCTTGTGCTATCTCTCTGACAAATGAAGAAATAAAATCTTTTGTAAAAATCTTGTTAAAAAGGCCCATTTTAAAGAATGTTTTAAAACATTGTTTGGACAGCAATAGAAGCAAAAGCAGAATGACATAATGTAACGACAGGTAGTTTTTATGGGAGCCCTTTGGGTACTCTGGTGGATGAATGTTTTTAAATTAGTTTTTTGTGGACATGGGGAGTTAGAGAGGAGAAGGGAGGTGGGGGAAATTGGAAGGGGAGGTGAACCATGAGAGACTATGGACTCTGAAAAACAATCTGAGGGTTTTGAAGGGGCGGGGGGTTGGGAGGTTGGGGTACCAGGTGGTGGGTATCATAGAGGGCACTGCTTGCATGGAGCACTGGGTGTGGTGCAAAAAGAATGAATACTGTTATGCTGAAAATAAATTAAAAAATAAATTTAAAAAAATTGGTTTTTCATAAACTGCAAAAAAAGAAAAGCACTCCCATTTATAGCGTACACTTTATGGTTCACAAAGCACGTGGCAACAATAAAAATAATGATGGGTTACCGTTACAATTCATAGAAAAGGAGGTACGAGGAAATTGAATGAAAGGGAATAACAAAGTAGGTTCATAAGTCAATCTTCCTTGTAAAAAAATTAACCTGAAAGTGCGTTTCTGCCACCTCTCTCCTGTTTGATATGATAAAGAATGACCATGATATATGAATTATAGTTCGGGGTTTTGAAAAGCATAATAGCTTTATACCAACACTTGAGCATTTATTCATTTATTTATTTATTTATTTTGCTAACAAGATAGCTCGATTTGATATGCGGTTCCTGACAACCAACCTGAGAAATAATTCCATCTTCATGAGAAGTCAGAAAGAACCACAAACCAAACCTCAAAATAGATTCAAAGAGAAAATACTCAAAAAAATTTCCCTTCCTGGGGCACCCGAGTGGCTCAGTGAGTTAAAGCCTCTGGGTTTGGCTCAGGTCATGATCCTAGGGTCCTGGGATTGAGCCCCATGTTGGGCTCTCTGCTCAGCGGAGAGCCTGCTTCCACCTCTCTCTCTGCCTGTTCTCTGCCTACTTGTGATCTCTGTCTGTCAAAAAAATAAATAAAATCATTAAAAAATTTTTCCCTTCCTATCAGAAGCAGACCGAATAGAAGTGTATCCTCCCACTAACAAATTCCCCAGAAAGCTTCATCTAAAAGGTTGTACTTTCTTCAGACACCCAGCAGGACCTCCTTCTCTGGGCCTGGTATTTCTTCAATGGCCTATTCCAGAGAATAAGACATAAACTACTGAGCGCCATGGGCCTCAGAACCATGAAAGAGATGATGAGGGGCACAAAGCACGCCTCTGGTCACCAAGAGGGTATGTAGACGTTTGCTGCTTTTCTGCATTTTTCAAAGCTGAGTTTTTAACTGGAGGCCGCTCCTTTATGATAAATTGCTGATACCGTATAGTAAAAGCTATTATATGATCTTTTACAAACCATTTCTTATCTTTGCATTCTCATGTGCCAAGACAGACACGGATTCTTTAAAACCCTGAAGAGAGTGCTATTGCGTTTAAATTGCCTGTAACCTTCGTGTAATAGATTTGTGATTGATGATAGATTTAGTTAAAATATAACTATTTTAAATATTTATTCTCAGTAAACGATTTCAACCTATGCTCACTTAAGTAACTTGGTGCATAGTCCCTTTTCTATTAAACCGTAGTGCAAGGACCAATGCCGCATTTCTGAGAGAACCCCAAGGTATTTTTCTAGAATGGCCCTATGCATATATATCAGGCGCCCTCTTTTCACTCCCTTTGTGGAGCACCTACCCTGGAGGTCATGTAATAACCAATGACCAAAAAAACAAACAAAAAACCCAAACATCCAGGTCGAAGTTATTCGCGTGTGCTATCATGCAAAGGCGGACCCTGCCTGGAGATGAGGAGACTGCTCAAGTAGATCGCGGGCAGGCATCTCAGCCCAGGCCTGTGCTGGGGAAGCTGGTTCCTGGCTTCGGGCTCAGTCAGGAAGCCAGTGAAATGACCCGAGAGTGCAGCCGGGGTTTAAGGCTGATGATCTTTTCGCAGCCAGGCCGAGCGCCCACACCTGCTCAGGGAGCCAGGCTAGGAGGCCGCCCAGCGCCGGCGCTGGCGACGCTCGCAGCCCCCCAGGGCTTCGCCCCGCGCCCCGGCCTGGCCCGCGCCTCAGGAGGGAGGGGGGCAGGGGAGGTGCGGAGAAGGGGCTTTGCTAATTGCCTAAGCCGGAAGTGAGCTCGATGAGGACGCGGCTGAGAGTCTGGGAGGAGGTGGAGGGGCTGGCGGAGGAGGGGCGCACAGTGTTGTGGTGCTGTGCTGCGGCCCAGTCGGGACTGCAGGACACGCCGGACTCGCCGCCCGTGCGCTCCCGCTCCAGCCCAGCCTCCGAGGCTGCACCTCCCCACCCCATGGCTCCTCCGGACGACCCTCTGCGCGCAGGTAAAATGACACCGCGCCGCGCCCTCACCTGGAGCGGGAAGCGCGGGCTGCGAGCTCGCGGGGGTGTCAGGGCCCAGCCTCCCGCCACCCCTGGGGCACCGGGACCACCCCGGATGCCGCGCCGCACCTGGGTCCGCACGGGTCGGGCCGGGGATGGCGCCGGGCGAGGTGCCCCCCGCCAGCCGGCGCGCTAGCCCCCATCTTTCGGCACCCCCACGCGCGCGTGCCGAGGACCCCCTTCCCTGGTCCCGCGCGCCGTGGCCCCGCCGCTTTTGTTCTGGACTTGGGATCCCAGGTGGAATCTAGTCCCTCAGACCTCCCTGGCAGCAAGGAGCACAGGGAGGGATTCTTGGTTTTTCAGCCCTGGCTCTTCCTCTCTCCCCACTCACATGCCTTCTCCTGTCCCTTTCCTCTCCTCATTTTCACTTTTATTAAATGGTTTTGTTCTGCATGTTGACCCGCAGAGCTATTTCATGAATGAATATACACGAAACCGAGTCGGAGCCCACCTGTGAGAGCCCACCTGTAGAGGCCTTTCATTAGAATGATCTCTGGTTCTAGCCTCAGTTCAGAATACTGCGTGTACCTGAGGACCGAGTCCAGATGTTTCTTTCATCTCTGACTTGAATTTGAAATCCTCCTCAGACTTCAACTTCCAAGATTTCTCCCGTCCTTGCTCTCCCACTGTCTTGGTGGGGATCCGCCATGAGTGTTGAACACAGGAACGAATGAATGATGTATACCCCAGATCGCTGGGGCTTTTTCATGTTTTGCTGACATTGGAAAGGCTTGGGAGAGAACCCCTGTACGCAGATACAGAGCTGCATGCAGTTGCTTAGATAAACGTGTTCCCCACTTAATTGCTTGGGCATTGAACATTTTGCCCCTAACCTATGGCTTGAGCAGTTAGGAGGAGACAGTCCGGAGGTGAATCAGAAGATGGCTGAATCCACATGGTGGTGGGCTGGGTTTGGGAGATTTTCCTGGAGATTCAAAAGAAAGATCTAAATTCTTCCAGTGGGGAGTGGTAAACATTTTATCGATGGAGATGGAAAATAAATTGTCTCGTTAACCTTTCCCTCCCCCTCAAAACCCATTATTTGAAAAAACAAAAAGGGAAGTGAAGGGAGAAATCCTCCTACCCCCATCCCCACTCACCTCCATAGCCACCTCCTCTTCCAAGAACCTAACAGACAAGGTGCCAAGAAGTGTTAGGTACCAGCAGTGGTCTCAGGTCTCATTCAAGGATCATGGTGAAAGGCATTCAAAGAGATTGTGGGGGGCACAGGGATCCAATTAAGGGGGACAAGTTTAAGGTTTGCCTGGTCCCCTAAAAATTAATGGCACTAGAGAAGATGAGCTTTGGGAACTATAGCTGAATGGATAGAACCTGTAAAAAGCTTCAGTGAGTCATGGTGGGAAGAGGCCATGAGGACAGCAAATACAGTCTTAGATGATGTTATTAATAGCACTACAGGCTCTAGATTTCCTGCGGTGGTGTTCTTGACGAGACCAGCCCGGCCAAAGTGGATACTCACAACCTGGAACAGAGGGTCTTGGAGATCCCAGCACCTGAGGTATGATGAGAGGGTAAAATGATAGGAGGTGTCCTTTGGAAGGACTGTCTCCTTGACTTTAAAAGGGAGAACCCAAATCTGTAGGTGAAATCTTTTTGGCTACAAAGAGGGCCGAGGCCTCCTAAGGTCAGGGTCTCCTCGTCACTTGCAAAGCTGTCGAAGAACATATTCAGACATTTCAAAGATGTCTTCATGTCCATCCGTTCCCACTCTGGAATTCTATCTATAAGGTGAGAGTTCCTCTGGTTGTAAAAATGATCGAAAATGACTTCCCTTTCTCATGTAATTTCTGTAACCTCCAGGACACACCCACCTACCCCTTCCAGCTCTGTAATGAAGCCACAGCTGGTGCCAATTTGTGGAACTCGGTATAGGCTATTTTCCCTTATATACCCCCGGACCAAGTTCCCATGACCCCCTCACCTGATTTCCTGCACTCACCTCCCACCTGGTGTGTTCACACCTGCCCGTGCCTTTTACCAACCCCTTTGCCAAAAGGCAGCCAGAGTGACCTTTCAAAGACCTATCAGTTCCTGGCATTTGTCTCCATAGAAATCTGCACTGATCTTCTAACAAATTCTCAGTCCTTCAAAGGCATCCATAATCCTCCCAATTGTCTCTTCCTACCCCTCCAACTGACTGATGCCTGTTCTGCCCCGTCTCTCTGCCCTTCAACCACGTTGCCTCCCTCTTCCTTTGGAGACCCCTCATGGTACCTGCCTCCAAGCACAGGTGATTCCCATTGATGGGAAGACCCTCTTCCTCTCCCCCGTCTTCCCACTCCAGTTATTCCCACTTATTCATGAGCTCACAAGCCCCATGGTACACACTCTCCATGCAGCCTGCTCTCTCTTTTCTAGCACTGGCCTCCGTTTCTAGCTGTGGTTGTGTCACGAATGTCCCTCCCCAGCCAGCCTCCAAGCTCTCCGTCCATTTAGCTCCAACACCTGACACAGTGCCTGGCACATAGTAAGCCCTGGCTAGCTTCTAAGAGCCTCACTGAGGGACTGAAAGTGGTTTAAAAATGACACCACGTAGGCTTCAAACTGTAGGCAGAAAAAGCTTTGCCTGGATTGACATTTTAGAGACGTATTCATCAAGTTAGATGTGTTCACTGACTTTACCTTGTAAATTAAAAAAAAAAAAAAAAGGACCTCTGTATCGCTTTGCATCTAATGAAGGCACATGTATACTATTAGACCACATTATGAGCTTAATGGAAGGAGACAAGATTTTTTCGCTAAGAAAATGTATAAGACTGTTGAGGTCACGTGGGAGGAAATAGTCCGTTTGTTGGAGCATTGCTATCTTACTCTATCACCGCCACTAATAAAAATCTGACACGGGGTGAGTCAGAATTGTCTGTCAGAGATGAGTTAGATCTGGCTCATGTTCATACAGACATGAAAGCCAGGAACAAAGAAAGAGGCTTTGAAAGCCTGGGTGGAGGAGGCGGTGTGGTTCACTGTGATGAGCTAAGTGCCCAGGGCCACCGGCAGACATGTGGGCCTGTGTCCTTCCTTTGTTCTGGGGTCCCTCTTGCACCACGTGGTGAGGCTGGCGGCTGGGAGCAGCTCAGGACAGGACCCGGTGGCATCTTACCTCTCCCACCCTCCTGTGGGCTCCAGTGGGCTCCAGTGGGTCCCAGGGGACAGCCTGCCTTCCTTGCAAAGCCCAGTAGCACTGGGAGCAGAAACTGGGGCCAAAGAGTGAGCACCCTGTTTGACAAGCCTGACCAGCCACCTCTTCTTCAGATGCAGGGGGAGCCCTGGTGTGCTGACTCCTCCTTTCTCCCTTTCCCCTTTCCTCTCTTCCTCCCTCTTCCCTTCCCCTCTCTCCTTCCCTGGTGGTGCCCTTTCCCAATGCCCACTTCATCCCTTTTCCTTTCTTACATGCCTGTCTTCTAGATTTTCTTCTCTTTCCTCCCAATTACTTCCCTTCGTCTGAATCTCCTCTTTGGTCCCTTTGTATCCGCTCTCTGCTCCTCCTCCCCTTCCCTGGCCCCTGTTCAGCTCCATCCAGACTGCAGGCAGAGCTGGACTAACACGCTCACTCGCTAGCTCAGCCACCCTCCAGAGAAGGACTTTTCAGTGGCCACCTTCCTGACCCCCTGGTCCTTTCTCCACTTGTTCAGCTATTTCTCTGAAGTCTGAGGAGGACAGAGCGGGGCTGCTGCAGAATCAGGCCAGGACAGAGCGGGGCTGCTGCAGAATCAGGCCAGAGGAGAAACCAAACCATGTGTCCACACTGTCCCCCAGCACTGCTGCTCTGGGAGCTTTCGGAGTGCTCAACAGGGTTAGGATTTAGGGGCTTCTTCAGAACCGGGAGTGAAAACAGCCATAGGTCAAAACAAAAGCTATGGCCCAACACAAAAATAATAATCACAAATGAAAACTAAGTTAACTCTGAAGTCCCAAAGTCGAAGAATTACCTTGAATCTGTCACTAGAAAGCACCTAAGGCCTCACTCTCTGGGTTCTGGGTGCCCTGGGAATGGCAGGAGGCTCTGACCCCCTTCCCTCTTCATTCACTCCCAAAGAACATCCTCTGAGGTGGTCTTCAAACTTCCTCTGAGAAACCCTCTCTGGGAAATGTAGGCCCTTGTCTGCTGGGACTAATGGGGGTGATGTCAGGACCTGATGGGCAGCTTTACAAGGAGATTGTGCCTTCTGGATGCAGTCCTCAGGTCCCATGGTCTGGGTGAGATCTGGGTCTTTGAGTGGAGAAGGACAGATGAGATTTCAAATTTTGAGTTGATTGTGGAATGATTAGTGCTTTGGGGGGCATTGGGTGAAGGTATTTTGCACATGGGAAGGACACGAATTTGGGGGGCCAGAGAGTGGACTGTTCAGAGCTGACCTGCATTTCCCCCAGAAACCTTGCTGCTGTCCTTATCTCTGGGACCACAGAACGTGACCTTATTTGAACTAGAGTCCTTACAGATGCAATTGCATTACAATGAGTTCTTTAGAGTGGGCCCTTATCTCCTGTAACTGACCTCCTTATGTAAAGGGAAAATCTGGACAGAGAGATGCCCCTACTGTCAGTGGTGGGCAGTGCATGAACTTCTAGAACCCTGACAGTAGTGGAAAACAGACACAGGCTGGGCAGAGGTAAATGGGAGCTCTAGTGGAATTTCAGATGAAGATGCTGTGGACCTCGGCTTCCCATGTCATAGTGACGTTAGCCCGAAGATGCTCTATTGACCCTGCGACCCCCGCTTTTCACCATTCCCTGACTTTGAAAGCTGGAAGGACACGTGGAGGCTCTCTGTTCACCCCTGAATATTACAGATTAGGGACAGGAGCCCTAGAGAAACAACTTACTGCACAGTCCGCCTAGTTGGCTCTCACCTGTGGTCTCCAAGAGCGAGGCTGGGTGCCCTCTCCAAGGGCCACTGCGTGAGTTTACCCTGGGCCTTTCTCATGCCTTTTGAGAACTGTCCAGAAGATGTGCATATAAATTAAACATCATTCTTTTTTTTTAATATCTGACTCACCAACAGGCAGTAATAGCTACGTCTATTTTTTTGCCCATCATAGTAGCCACAATACCTGATTTCTAATAGGTACCTCTTGTAAATTTATTTATTTATTTTTAAAATTTTTTAAAAATTTATTTTCAGCATAACGGTATTCATTATTTTTGCACCACACCCAGTGCTCCATGCAATCCGTGCCCTCTATAATACCCACCACCTGGTACCCCGACCTCCCACCCTCCGCCCCTTCAAAACCCTCAGATTGTTTTTCAGAGTCCATAGTCTCTCATGGTTCACCTCCCCTTCCAATTTCCCCCAACTCCCTTCTCCTCTCTATCTCCCCATGTCCTCCATGCTATTTGTTATGCTCCACAAATAAGTGAAACCATATGATAATTGACTCTCTCTGCTTGATTTATTTCACTCAGCATCATTCTTGCTACCATCAGTGAGATCCTTGTTGGTTAGTTGCCAGCTAATTTTGGGTGGCCTGTGCCTTGCTTGGAGTCCCCAGTCCAGGAGAGGTGAGGTGGCTTTGGTAGGAAGGGACCTCCTGGGACAGTAGAGCCCTGCCTACTGTTTCCTGGGGCCTATAAAAATAAACATTTTAATGCTTCCAAATGATTTGACTTCAGACTTAATAATATTATACCGTGCAGCTCCAAGAGCTCTCAGAAATCCTTTAGTACAACTTCCTTCTTCTAGACCAGTATCAGATAATCAGGGTGAGACCTCTTCCAAATGATCTCTTTGGTACACAGCCATCTGGGCCTCGAAAACAAAGGTGATTGAGGACGAACCACGAGGAAGGCGCAGGGTCAGGCAGAGCACGTTGGGCACCACCTGGGTCTCGGTCGGTGAGCGAATGTGGCAATGATGCGCCTGGAAGAACTTCCTCCAGGGTCTGATCCCCATCAGAAGCTCCAGCAAACATGATTTAAAGTCCTGAAGGTGCCTCCCTTTTCTCCCAAAAGAATCTGTTTCTTTTCCCAATTGCCCTTTGGCTTTGCGGCCGTGACTCAGAAAATGAGAAGCCGGAATTCATTGTCCCCTTCCCATCAGAACTTCCATCTATTATCAGAGATTTCAGACAAAGCGAGAAACGTTGGGCGGCCAGATAGGTGCTGTCGTTGGTATGGCTCTTCCTGTTCACCTGACAGGAGACACGCTCAGGTGTAATCCAGAGTGGGGTCACGGTCAGAGGATCAGAGCAGAGCGGATAAGGTTCCCACTCCCGGCCTCACCAGAACATCTCTCCTAGGTCCCCTGGACTGCAGGTTACAGGGGATGGAGCCTGAAGCAGCAAGCACTTACGTGAGTCATCCAAGGTCACACTGCAGGCCTCATCCAAGGTCACACCCTTGGACTTGTTCAAGGTCAGACCACTGCTCTCCATAGCGGCATGTCAGGGAGAGCCAAGGCCTTCTGCACCCAAGCCCACTGTGCCTTCCTTTTGACTTCCTTTTGACTCCAGCACCCTCTGAATGCGCAGGCTTGGGTGGGCGGGGCCGCAGATCAGTCCAGGGAGGAGGCAAGGGTGGAACCCGGGTGCCCCCGGTGCCGGAAGGCAGGCAAGACCTGCAGGGAGATCCCCATGGGACTGCTGGAGCTGCTTCAGAGCTTCAGGCTGCACTTGCGAGGCACCAGCCTGCGGACCCTGCCCTGCATCTGGCTCTTTCCTTAGCAGGGAGCCTGTTTTCCCATCTCTCTCTCTGCCCGTCTTCTCCCTCCTTCTCCTCTCTGCTTGTCAAAGTTATAATGAAGAACGTAAAAAAAAAAAAAAATCATCAAACAGCCCACCATATTCTTGTCGTTCATTAGGACCCCATGCGTCAAAATTTGATTTTTACTTCTTGAGTTGAAGGATTTGGTTGATTGGTTGATGGTTTTGACAGAAAGACAGAGACAGTGAGAGAGGGAGCCCAATTGGAGAGGGAGTACAAGCAGTTGAAGTGGGAGAGGGAGAAGCAGGCTTCCTGCTGAGCACAGAGCCCCAGGCAGGGCTGGATCCCAAGACCCTGGCATCAGGACTCCAGCAGAAAGCACATGCTTCACAATGAAGCCACCCAAGTGCCCCACTCTGTGATTCAATCAGTTTTTTACTATTCAGTCCCTTGGATTTAGCAACACTTCTTTGGGTCTGCCTTCTCTGTGCTAACACTAACACATTTTGTTTTCCTTGGCTCCTTTGGGATCCCTGAGGAATCTTTTCATGTGTTTATTGGCTGAGGGCTTTCTCCTTGGATATTGCTGTTCAAGGATTTTCATTGTCTGGAAGTGACCTACATTTCTTTCTGGATTCCTAGTTATCCTATCTCGATTTGTATCCAGTTCCTTAGCTGGGATCTCAATAGAGCCTTTCATCGTTTTAGTCTTGTCATTTGGTGGGCAAGATCTTTGTTTTTTAAACTGGGAATGAGTAGAGTCCAACTTCCCAACCTTTCTTGTGCTTCCCGTTTTTGGTGTTCTGTTCCACTCATCTCTGCCACCTCCCCCACATCCTAAAAATGTTTTCATTTTGTATCTTCCAGAGAACTTCTGATGTCCTCTTTCGTATTTAGGCGACATCAGTCTGGAATAGCGTTTTAGTCTCTAAGGTTCCATGTGGATATTCATGCCATTTAGCACTGCATGGTCAAAGTCTGCCCTTGTTGGTTTGTCTGTTTTCTCCCGTCCTTTCAAGAGTCCTTTTGTAAGAAATCCTATCCCATCAGATGCTCCTCTCACTCTTTCCCCTCACTCTTGCTCTCGCTTCTTTCTTCAGATTTGCTGGGGAATGACGAGTCCTTTTCATTTCCATGGAAATAGAAGAATTGGCTTCTCCACATACACAGGCACTTGCTAGATAGGAAACTGGGATTGCATTAAATCTCTCCATCAAGGTTGTGTGTGTGTGTGTGTGTATGCATATAAAATATCCCAGTCCTAAACACCAGTACCTGGTAGAGTGATGTTATTTGAAAATAGAGTCCCTGGAGTTGTAACTCTGAGGATAAGGTCATATTTGAACAGATTGGGCCTGTCATTCAGGAGGACTTGTGTCCTTCAAAGATGGGAAACTGGGGACACAAAGATATGCCCTGAGGGAGAAGGCCATGTGAATAAGTCCAAAGCCAGGGCAAAATTTCAAGCTGGGAGAGGGGCTTGGAACAGATCCTTCCTTAATACCCACAAGAAGAGCATGGCCTACCAATATTATAGCCTTTAGAACTGTGACACTGTCCACTTCTGTTGTTTCAGGCTCTAGGCTTTTGGTATCTTGTAAAAGCAACCTTAGAAAAATAATAAAAACCTGGTTAGAGGAAAAGAAACCCACTGGAAGCCCATGGGAATTGGAAAAGAAAAAAAAATCTCTATCTCTCGATCTATCTATCTAAGTCTTTAAAATATTGAAAATGAACGCACATTTGTGAACCCTGTGAAAAGGAAAAGAAACAAAGACACACAAACAAAAAAACTGAGCCCCAGGACACACTCGGCTTTTCACCTGGAGGAGTTCTGGATGGTGGGGATAGGGAGGAGATTCCAAGTAAAAGAGGGGAATCTCCTGGGTGTGAGGAAAGAGAGATTGGAATTCAGGAAGGCTGCAGTGAGGAAAAGGCCATGGGTTCCAGAAAGAAGGAAGTCAAGTAGAAAACAAGCTCTTGGAAATACACCCTGGAGTCCTCTTGAGTCGTTGCTCAATAGGAAGCAGTGTGTGTCTAAGAAAATGCCCCAGGTTCTAACACAGTGTCAAGGCAACTGATCCAGATGGTTGCCAAAACTCCTCCAAGGCTAGAGGTCATTGGAGTTAAAACCAGCCAGAGGGAAGAGTTCTTGTGGCTAAGTCAGAATCTTCAGTAGAGACCCGGTAAGGATCATGAGTTAGGAGCAGGATGAAATGGTCTCTCCAAGAAAGCTTCCTCAACAGATTCCCTAACCAAGTGGGAGAACAATTTGAGAAAGAATCAGTATTACCTACTAAGATCTCACTGCCCCTGGGACAGCCTATCCTAGAAGGCAGAGAACAGCCTCCCAATGACTCAGGTCATCGAAAGGAAGGCAGTTCCAAAGGGAAGAAGGAATTGACAGGAACAAGAAAACACGAGTAGCAAGGTAGTGGACTTCAACTTCAACATTTCAACAATTCCCTTCAGAATGAACGACCAAAATGCTATTGAAAGAAAAGACCTAAGTATGTCAGTGAAAAATCAACTCTACATAGAAGGATGCAGAGGATAGTATAGATTTTGTGAAAAGAAAAAAGGATGAAAAGGGCTATATCGGACCCAAGCCAATCCTAAAAGGCTGATTTTCCTAGGTCCTGACAAGAGACAGTAGAGAGACACCGGACAGAATGCAGAGAGAAAGAAGGCATTTCAGAGCAACAAAGCATCCATTTAGAAAGCCATGGCCATCATTAAGGTGTGTGCATCTGATGGGAAAACTCATTGAGCTCAACCACATTCAAACCCATCAAACAAGGCTCAAGACATTTGTTTGGAAGATTTTCTTTCTTTATTTGAGAGAGAATGAGTGAGAGAGAGCAGGAGAGAGGAGAAGGTCAGAAGAAGAAGCAGACTCCCCAAGGAGCTGGGAGCCTGAGGCGGGAGGAGATGCTGCAAGTCCGGGGTCATGACCTGAGCCTAAGGCAGTTGCTCCAGCAATGGAGCCAGGACCACGCCAGTCTCCATAAATTGATCAACAACAGCTGAGGGGCACCTGGGCGGTATGCTCAGTGAAGTGCCCAACTCTTGGTTCTGGCTCAGGGGGTGATCTCAGGCTCTTGAGATTGAGCCCTGAGGCAAGCTCTGGGCTCAGGGCAGAGTCCACTAGGTCTCTCTCTTGGTCCTGGCCATACCAACTCCCCCATCACGTGTGCACTTTCCCTAAAACAAACAAGGAAAACCCTTCACAGAAATGAACAATGGTTGAGAGTGGGAGGGGTGGGGAGAGAAGCAATGGGCCCCAAGGCGAGCGGGAGAAGCCAGAGAGGCTGCCCGCCCTCGCAGGGCTGTTGCTCCCTCAGCCGCCGCCACTGCTGCCTCTGCAGCCGCCACCACAGGGTGCAGCTGAGCCCCAGAGCCCTGGTGCTAGCAGCGAGTAGCACCTCCAGCGCCCACTGAGCACACTTGCTTCGGGGGTCTGGGCCGCCGACCTATCCAGGGAGGAGTTGAGGGTTGCCCCCAGGTGCCCGCTCGGGGGAGAGGCAGGCAGGATGTGCAGGGATATCTCCATGGGACTGTAGGAGCTGCTGCAGGTCTTCAAGTTGGCGTAGCCAGCCACCAGCCTGCCCACCTAGCCCTGCCTCTGCCTCTTTGCTTAGCAGAGAGCCTCTTTTCCCCTGTCTCTCTGCCACCCTATCTGCATGACTGTAAAAGGAAGAAATAAAATCTTAAGAAAGAAAAGTTATTAAAACAACCCTCAATATTCTTATTGTTCCTTGGGACCCCATGGGTCAACATGGTATTTTTCCTTATTGAATGGAAGGAATTGGTTGATTGATTGACGGATTTGACAGAAAGAGAGAACAGTGAGGACAAGCAGGGGAAGTGGGAGAGGGAGAAGCAGGCTTCCTGCTGAGCACAGAGCCCCAGGCAGGGCTGGATCCCAAGACCCTGGCATCAGGACCCCAGCAGAAAGCAGATGCTTCCCAATGAAGCCACCCAAGTGCCCCACTCCGTGAGTCAATCAGGCGCCCCTGGCGGTGGAGGGGCAGGCAAGACCTGCAGGGAGATCCCAAAGAGACTGTTGGAGCTGATGCAGGGCTTCACACTTCACTTGGCGAGGCACCAGCGAGTGGACCCTGCCCTGCATCTGGCTCTTTCCTTAGCAGGGAGCCTGTTTGCCCTTCTCTCTCTGCCTCTCTCTCTCCCTCCTTCTCCTCTCTGTCTGTCAAGGGAAGAAAGAAAATCTTAAAAAAAAATCATCAAACAACCCTCCATAATCTTGTTCATTAGGACTCCATGCGTCAACATTTGATTTTTGTTCTTGAATAGAAGGAATTAGTTGATTGATTGACGGATTGGACAGAAAGACAGAGACGGTGAGAGAGGGAGCCCCACTGGAGATGGAGTTCAGCAGTGGAATTGGGAGAGGGAGAAGCAGGCTTCCTGCTGAGAAGAGAGCCCCAGGCAGGGCTTGAGCCCAAGTCCCTGGCCTCAGGACCCCAGCAGAAAGCAGCCATCCAGGTGCCCCACTTCATGATTACATCCGTTTTTCAGGATTCAATCCGTTGGAATAAGCAACACTCTTTGGGGTCCTTCTCTTCTGGGTTAACACTAACCCATTGTGTTTTCCTTGGCTCTTTTGTGATCACTGAGGATTTTAGAAATCTGTTCATGTGTTTCTTGGCTGATGGTTTTCTCCTTGGTATATTCTGTTCAAGGATTTTCATTGTTTTGAAGTTACCTATTTGAAAATACCATTTGATAGTTACCTCCCTATCCTTCTTGATTCCTAATCTGTAATATTCATGGGTGAACAGAGAGCCTCCACGTGTCCTTCCAGCTTTCAAAGTCAGGGAATGGTGAAAAGCGGGGGTCGCAGGGTCAAAAAAGCATCTTCAGGCTAACATCACTATGACATGGGAAGCCGAGGTCCACAGCATCTTCATCTGAAATTCCGCTAGAGCTCCCATTTACCTTGTGCCCAGCCTGTGTCTGTTTTCCACTACTGTCAGGGTTCTAGAAGTTCATGCACTGCCCACCACTGACAGTAGGGGCATCTCTCTGTCCAGATTTTCCCTTTACATAAGGAGGTCAGTTACAGGAGATAAGGGCCCACTCTAAAGAACTCATTGTAATGCGATTGCATCTGTAAGGACTCTAGTTCCAAATAAGGTCACGTTCTGTGGTCCCAGAGATAAGGACAGCAGCAAGGTTTCTGGGGGAAATGCAGGTCAGCTCTGAACAGTCCACTCTCTGGCCCCCCAAATTCGTGTCCTTCCCATGTGCAAAATAACTTCACCCAATGCCCCCCAAAGCACTAATCATTCCACAATCAACTCAAAATATGAAATCTCATCTGTCCTTCTCCACTCAAAGACCCAGATCTCACCCAGACCATGGGACCTGAGGACTGCATCCAGAAGGCACAATCTCCTTGTAAAGCTGCCCATCAGGTCCTGACATCACCCTCATTAGTCCCAGCAGCCGAGGGCCTACATTTCCCAGAGAGGGTTTCTCAGAGGAAGTTTGAAGACCACCTCAGAGGATGTTCTTTGGGAGTGAATGAAGAGGGAAGGGGGTCAGAGCCTCCTGCCATTCCCAGGGCACCCAGAACCCAGAGAGTGAGGCCTTAGGTGCTTTCTAGTGACAGATTCAAGGCAAATATACATTTGGGTGCACGTGCCCCTTCTGATCACAAGGTTTGTATCTTTAGGGTAAATACCCAGTAGTGCAATTGCTGGGACATAGGGCAGTTCTATTTTCAACATTTTGAGGAACCTCCATACTTTTTTCCAGAGTGTTTGCACCAGCTTGCAGTACCACCAACAGTGGAGGAGGGTTCCCCTTTCTCTGAATCCTCACCAGCATCTGTCATTTCCTGACTTGTTGATTTTAGCCATTCTGACTGGTGTGAGGTGATATCTCATTGTGGTTTTGATTTGTATTTCCCTGATGCCGAGTGATATGGAGCAATTTTTTTTCCCCAATTTATTTATTTTCAGAAAAACATTATTCATTATTTTTTCACCACACCCAGTGCTCCATGCAAGCTGTGCCCTCTATAATACCCACCACCTGGTACCCCAACCTCCCACCACCCCCGCCACTTCAAACCCTTCAGACTGTTTTTCAGAGTCCATAGTCTCTCATGGTTCACCTCCCCTTCCAATTTACCCAAATTCCCTACTACTCTCTAACGCCCCTTGTCCTCCATGCTATTGGTTATGCTCCACAAATAAGTGAAACCATATGATAATTGACTCTCTCTGCTTGACTGATTTCACTCAGCATAATCTCTTCCAGTCCCGTCCATGTTGCTACAAAAGTTGGATATTCGTCCTTTCTGATGGAGGCATAATACTCCATAGTGTATATGGACCACATCTTCCTTATCCATTCATCCGTTGAAGGGCATCTTGGTTCTTTCCATAGTTTGGCGACTGTGGCCATTGCTGCTATAAACATTGGGGTACAGATGGCCCTTCTTTTCACGACATCTGTATCTTTGGGGTAAATACCCAGGAGTGCAATTGCAGGGTCGTAGGGAAGCTCTATTTTTAATTTCTTGAGGAATCTCCACACTGTTCTCCAAAGAGGCTGCACCAACTTGCATTCCCACCAACAGTGGAAGAGGGTTCCCCTTTCTCCACATCCTCTCCAACACATGTTGTTTCCTGTTTTGTTAATTATGGCCATTCTAACTGGTGTAAGGTGATATCTCAATGTGGTTTTAATTTGAATCTCCCTGAGGGTTAATGATGATGAGCATTTTTTCATGTGTCTGATAGCCCTTTGTATTTCTTGATTGGAGAAGTGTCTGTTCATATCTTCTGCCCATTTTTTGATGTGTTTGTCTGTTTCGTGTGGGTTGAGTTTGAGGAGTTCATTATAGATCCTGGATATCAACCTTTTGTCTGTACTGTCATTTGCAAATATCTTCTCCCATTCCGTGGGTTGCCTCTTTGTTTTTTGGACTGTTTCCTTTGCTGTGCAGAAGCTTTTGATTTTGATGAAGTCCAAGAAGTCTATTTTCGCTTTTGTTTCCTTTGCCTTTGGAGACGTATCTTGAAAGAAGTTGCTGTGGCTGATATCAAAGAGATTACTGCCTATGTTCTCCTCTAAGATTCTGATAGATTCCTGTCTCACGTTGAGGTCTTTTATCCATTTAGAGTTGATCTTTGTGTACGGTGTAAGAGAATGGTTGAGTTTCATTCTTCTACATATAGCTGTCCTGTTTTCCCAGCACCATTTATTGAAGAGACTGTCTTTTTTCCACTGTATATTTTTTCCTGTTTTGTCGAAGATTAATGGACCATAGAGTTGAGGGTCCATATCAGGGCTCTCTACTCTGTTCCACTGGTCTATGTGTCTGTTTTTATGCCAGTACCATGCTGTCTTGGTGATCACAGCTTTGTAATAAAGCTTGAAATCAGGTAAGGTGATGCCGCCAGCTTTATTTTTGTTTTTCAACATTTCCTTAGCGATTCGGGGTCTCTTCTGATTCCATACAAATTTTAGGATTATTTGCTGATATGGAGCACTTTTACATGAGTCTGTATTGGCCATCTGGATGTCTTCTTTGCAGAAATGTCTGTTCATGTTCTCTGCGCATTTCTTGATTGAATTATTTGTTCTTTGGGTGTTGAGTTTGCTAAGTTCTTTATAGATTTTGGACACTAGTCCTTTATCTGATATGTCGTTTGCAAATATCTTCTCCCTTTCTGTCAGTTGTCTTTTGATTTTGCTGTGCAAAAGCTTTTGATCTTGATGAAATCCCAAAAGTTCATTTTTGCCCTTGCTTCCCTTGCCTTTGGTGATGTTCCTAGGAAGATGTTGCTGTGGCTGAGGTCGAAGAGGTTGCTACCTGTGTTCTCCTCAAGGATTTTGATGGATTCCTTTCTCACATAGAGGTCCTTAATCCATTTTGAGTCTATTTTTGTGTGTGGTGTAAGGAAATGGTCCAA
This sequence comes from Neogale vison, assembly GCF_020171115.1. NCBI lineage: Eukaryota > Metazoa > Chordata > Mammalia > Carnivora > Mustelidae > Neogale > Neogale vison. The sequence continues at coordinate 134,206,465 of NC_058096.1, read as the reverse complement.
TTTCATTTTTCTGCACGTGGCTGTCCAATTTTCCCAACACCATTTATTAAAGAGGCTGTCTTTTTTCCATTGGACATTCTTTCCTGCTTTGTCAAAGATTAGTTGACCATAGAGTTGAGGGTCTATTTCTGGGCTCTCTATTCTGTTCCATTGATCTATGTGTCTGTTTTTGTGCCAGTACCATGCTGTCTTGATGATGACAGTTTTGTTATAGAGCTTGAAGTCCGGAATTGTGATGCCACCAACTTTGGCTTTGTTTTTCAATATCCCTTTGGCTATTCGAGGTCTTTTCTGGTTCCATATAAATTTTAAAATTATTTGTTCCATTTCTTTGAAAAAGATGGATGGTACTTTGATAGGAATTGCATTAAATGTGTAGATTGCTTTAGGTAGCATTGACATTTTCACAATATTTATTCTTCCAATCCAGGAGCATGGAACATTTTTCCATTTCTTTGTGTCTTCCTCAATTTCTTTCATGAGTACTTTATAGTTTTCTGAGTATAGATTCTTAACCTCTTTGCTTAGGTTTATTCCTAGGTATCTTATGGTTTGGGGTGCAATTGTAAATAGGATTGACTGCTTAATTTCTCTCTCTTCTGTCTTGTTGTTGGTGTAGAGAAATGCAACTGATTTCTGTGCATTGATTTTATATCCTGACACTTTACTGAATTCCTGTACAAGTTCTAGCAGTTTTGGAGTGGAGTCTTTTGGGGTTTCCACATATAGTATCATATCATCTGCGAAGAGTGATAATTTGACTTCTTCTTTGCCGATTTGGATGCCTTTAATTTCCTTTTGTTGTGTGATTGCTGAGGCTAGGACTTCTAGTACTATGTTGAATAGCAGTGGTGATAATGGACATCCCTGCCGTGTTCCTGACCTTGGAGGAAAAGCTTTCAGTTTTTCTCCATTGAGAATGATATTTGTGGTGGGTTTTTCATAGATGGCTTTGATGATATTGAGGTATGTGCCCTCTATCCCTACACTTTAAAGACTTTTGATCAGGAAGGGATGCTGTACTTTGTAAAATGCTTTTTCAGCATCTATTGAGAGTATCATATGGTTCTTGTCCTTTCTTTTATTAATGTGTTGTATCACATTGATTTGCGGATGTCGAACCAACCTTGCAGTCCTGGAATAAATCTCACTTGGTCGTGGAGAATAATCCTTTTGATGTACTGTTTAATCCTATTGGCTAGTATTTTGGTGAGAATTTTTGCATCTGTGTTCATCAAGGATATTGGTCTATAGCTCTCTTTTTTGATGGGATCCTTGTCTGGTTTGGGGATCAAAGTGATGCTGGCCTCATAAAATGAGTTTGGAAGTTTTCCTTCCATTTCTATTTTTTGGAACACTTTCAGGAGAATAGGAATTAGTTCTTCTTTAAATGTTTGGTAGAATTCCCCCGGAAGCCGTCTGGCCCTGGGCTTTTGTTTGTTTGGAAATTTTTAATGACTGTTTCATCTCCTTACTGGTTATGGGTCTGTTCAGGCTTTCTATTTCTTCCTGGTTCAGTTGTGGTAGTTTATATGTTTCTAGGAATGCATCCATTTCTTCCAGATTGTCAAATTTGTTGGCGTAGAGTTTCTCATAGTATGTTCTTATAATAGTTTGTATTTCTTTGGTGATAGTTGTGATCTCTCCTCTTTCATTCATGATTTTATTTATTTGGGTCCTTTCTCTTTTCTTTTTGATAAGTCTGGCCAGGGGTTTATCAATTTTATTAATTCTTTTAATGAACCAGCTCCTAGTTTCGTTGATTTGTTCTATTGTTTTTTTTTTTTTTTTTTTGGTTTCTAGTTCATTGATTTCTGCTCTGATCTTTATGATTTCTCTTCTCCTGCTGGGCTTAAGGTTTCTTTCTTGTTCTTTCTCCAGCTCCTTTAGGTGTAGGGTTAGGTTGTGTACCTGAGACCTTTCTTGTTTCTTGAGAAAGGCTTGTACCACTATATATTTTCCTCTCAGGACTGCCTTTGTTGTGTCCCACAGATTTTGAACCGTTGTATTTTCATTATCATTTGTTTCCATGATTTTTTTCAATTCTTCTTTAATTTCCCGGTTGACCCATTCATTCTTTAGAAGGATGCTGTTTAGTCTCCATGTATTTGGGTTCTTTCCAAACTTCCTCTTGTGGTTGAGTTCTAGCTTCAGAGCACTGTGGTCTGAAAATATGCAGGGAATGATCCCAATATTTTGATACCGGTTGAGTCCTGATTTAGGACCGAGGATGTGATCTATTCTGGAGAATGTTCCATGTGCACTAGAGAAGAATGTATATTCTGTTGCTTTGGGATGAAATGTTCTGAATATATCTGTGATGTCCATCTCATCCAGTGTATCATTTAAGGCCTTTATTTCCCTGTTGATCTTTTGCTTGGATGATCTGTCCATTTCAGTGAGGGGAGTGTTAAAGTCCCCTACTATTATTGTATTATTGTTGATGTGTTTCTTTGATTTTGTTATCAATTGGTTTATATAGTTGGCTGCTCCCATGTTGGGGGCATAGATATTTAAAATTGTTAGATCTTCTTGTTGGACAGACCCTTTGAGTATGATATAGTGTCCTTCCTCATCTCTTATTATAGTCTTTGGCTTAAAATCTAATTGATCTGATATAAGGATTGCCACTCCTTCTTTCTTCTGATGTCCTTTAGCATGGTAAATTCTTTTCCACCCCCTCACTTTAAATCTGGAGGTGTCTTCGGGCTTAAAATGAGTTTTTTTAGGCAACATATAGATGGGTTTTGTTTTTTTATCCATTCTGATACCCTGTGTCTTTTGATTGGGGCATTTAGCCCATTAATATTCAGGGTAACTATTGAGAGATATGAATTTAGAGCCATTGTATTGCCTGTAAGGTGACTGTTACTGTATATTGTCGCTGTTCCTTTCTGATCTACCACTTGTAGGCTCTCTCTTTGCTTAGAATACCCCTTTCAATATTTCCTGTAGAGCTGGTTTGGTGTTTGCAAATTCTTTCAGTTTTTGTTTGTCCTGGAAGCTTTTAAACTCTCCTTCTATTTTCAATGATAGCCTAGCTGGATATAGTATTCTTGGCTGCATGTTTTTCTCGTTTAGTGCTCTGAATATATCATGCCAGCTCTTTCCTGCCTACCAGGTCTCTGTGGATAAGTCAGCTTCCAATCTAATATTTTTACCATTGTATGTTACAGACTTCTTTTCCCGGGCTGCTTTCAGGATTTTCTCTTTGTCACTAAGGCTTGTAAATTTTACTATTAGGTGACAGGGTGTGGGCCTATTCTTATTGATTTTGAGGGGCATTCTCTGAACCTCCTGAATTTTGATTCTTGTTCCCTTTGCCATATTGGGGAAATTCTCCCCAATAATTCTCTCCAGTATACCTTCTGCTCCCCTCTCTCTTTCTTCTTCTTCTGGAATCCCAATTTTTCTAATGTTGTTTCGTCTTATGGTGTCACTTATCTCTCGATTTTTCCCCTCGTGGTCCAGTAGCTGTTTGTCCCTCTTTTGCTCAGCTGCTTTTTTTTTTTTTAAGAGGAAATAAAGCAGAATTTTATTTTGTTTCTAAGGCTGCATTCGAGGGTCTAATGAGGACAAGGAACCCCTAGGAAAATTATCTGCTTTGGGCAGTATCAGTCTTTGGATGTATATGAAAATTAATTAATTAATTAAAACTAAAAGAGATCTGACAATCTGGTCTAGGGCCAAAAAGGTCCCCAACGATTTTTTTTTCTCTGTCAATTGGTCTTCTATATTGCTAATTCTTTCTTCTGCCTCATTTATCCTAGCAGTGAGAGCCTCCATTTTTTATTGCACCTCATTAATAGCTTTTTTTATTTCAACTTGGTTAGATTTTAGTTCTTTTATTTCTCCAGAAAGGACTTTTATATCTCCTGAGAGGGTTTCTCTAATATCTTCCATGCCTTTTTTGAGCCCAGCTAGAACCTTGAGAATTGTCATTCTGAACTCTAGGTCTGACATATTACCAATGTCTGTATTAATTAGATCCCTAGCCTTCGGTACTGCCTCTTGTTCTTTTTTTTGTGGTGAATTTTTCCGCCTTGTCATTTTGTCCAGATAAGGGTATATGAAGGAGCAAGTAAAATACTAAAAGGGTGGCAACAACCCCAGGGAAATATGCTTTAACCAAATCAGAAGAGGTCCCAAATTGTGAGGGGGAAGAAAGGGGATAAAAAGAGGTTCAAAAATAAAGAAAGGAAAAAAAAAGAATTAAAAAAGAAAACGAATAAAGAAAAGTATAAAAAGAAAATATATATATATTAGATAATCTAGTTAAAAAACGTTAAAAAGGAAAAGGTTAAAAGTTAAAAAAATTTAGCAAAAGAAGAAAAAAATGAAAAAGAAAAAAATTATTTAACTGCAAGACTAAAAAATCACAGGGAGAAAGCCATGAGTTTCGTGCTTTGCTTTCTCCTCCTCTGGAATTCTGCTGCTCTCCTTGGTATTGAAACTGCACTCCTTGGTAGGTGAACTTGGTCTTGGCTTGATTTCTTGTTGATCTTCTGTGGGAGGGGCCTGTTGTAGTGATTCTCAAATGTCTTTGCCCCAGGCGGAATTGCACCGCCCTTACCAGGGGCTGGGCTGAGTAATCCGCTGGGGTTTGCTTTCAGGAGCTTTTGTTCCCTGAGCGCTTTCCGTAGAGTTCTGGAGGACGGGAATACAAATGGCAGCCTACTGGTCTCCGGCCCAGAGGAGCTGAGAACCTGGGTCCCCACTCCTCAGTGCACCCTCAGAGAACAGTGCCCAGTAACTCCTGTCTGCCTGACCTCCGGCCGCACTCCGAGCTCACCGAGCCTGTGGCTGGTTCCAGGTAACACCGAGCTGGGAGCTCACTGTCGGCTCTGTCTCTGTAGCCGGCTTTCCCGTTCCAATACCCGCAAGCTCTGTGACACTCAGACACCCCTGATCCTTCTGTGACCCTGCAGGACCTGAGGCCACGCTGACCCCATGTGGGTTTCACCAGGTTTAGCCTCTGGAGCGACGTCCCTCAGCGGAACAGACTTTTAAAAGTCCTGATTTTGTGCTTTGTTGCTTTGCCGCTTGCCCGGAGCCGGCCCTTCCCCCCGGGGTCTATCTTCCCGTGGCTTTGGATTCACTTCTCTGCCAGTCCTACCTTTCAGAAAGTGGTTATTTTTCTGTTTCTAGAATTGCTGTTGTTCTTCTCTTCGATCTGCCGATGGGTTTGCAGGTGTTTGCAATCTTTAGATAAGCTATCTAGCTGATCTCCTGCTAGCTGAAGTAGTCTCAGCCTGCTACTTCTCCGCCATCTTGACTCCTCCTCCCTCCATTCTTTTTTTTTTTTTAAAGATTTTATTTATTTATTTGACAGAGATCACAAGTAGGCAGAGAGGCAGGCAGAGAGAGAGAGAGAGAGAGAGAGGAAGGAAGGGAAGCAGGCTCCCCGCTGAGCAGGGAGCCCGATGCGGGGCTCGATCCCAGGACCCTGGGATCATGACCTGAGCCGAAAGCAGAGGCCTTAACCCACTGAGCCACCCAGGCGCCCCTCCTCCCTCCATTCTTGAATCATTTTGATGATTTTGTTTTCTTAGGAAATCATCATTTCTTCTAGGTTATCAAATTGATTAGTATAAAGTGCCTTGCAGTTTAGTAATTATGCATTTGCTTTTATATCTCTGTTCCCAATCCTTATCTGTTTTGCAACTCTCTTTCTCTCTCCCTCTCTCTCTCCCCTCCTCCCTGAAACACACCTCTCCCCATCCCCCCTCCCTCTCTCCCCACCTCCTCCCACACCCCATCTTCCCCCTCTCTTATCCTTAATAGGGCATGTGAAGTTTTTTTTTATTATTTAATTAGTCTTTCATAGAAACAACTTTGAGTTTATTTGCCCCTCATATTTTTATTAGTTTAAAAATTTATCTTTATTATAATTACTTCCTTTCTTTTGATTTATTGAGCTGCCCTGTTCTGATGGGTTTAAATGAGTACAGTTTCTTTTATTCAAAAAAAAAATGTTTGAAATTTGACACTAAAGTCTCCTTAGAGTATAACTTCTGGTGTCTTCTGTAAGTTTTGGTATGAAATAGTCTCCTTTCCGTTGCTTTCAAGATTTTCTTCAGTCCTCTTATGATTTCTTCTTTGATTGAAGATTGTATTTCTTAACTTGTATGTAGTTTCAAATTTTTGTTACCAGGTTATCTAATTCTGATTCTACTGGCTTGTGATCAAAGAACTGTTCTTTAAATCTTTAATTTGGAAGGCTTGTAAAGGTTTCCTTTGTTGCCTAGTATGCAATTAATCTTTACAAATAATGGCTTTTCTTAGGTGTAAGAAAGAAATGTTTTCCAAGGAAACTAAGTAAGGATGTCTATTTTCTGTGTGTCCTTGTTTTTCCCTCATTTTAGTCGATACTCCCATTTGAAAAGCTAAAATTTTACCTTGTTCTTGCATTTTTAGAGTCTTTAGGTATTATGTTGTTAGATGTATACCTGCTTATACCTTTTACATCTTCTTTCCAAACTCTGCCTTTAAAAATGTCCCTCTTCATCTTAGTACCTATAACTTTAGACCCAACTTGTCTGCGATGAATTTTGCCATTTCGGCTTTCTCTTTTGCATGGTATCTCCTCGCCTGGTACATTCTCAATCCCTTTTGCCATTTTAAGTATGTTTCTTGAACAGCGTGGATCTGTAACCCCCTGATAGGCGCTTTGATTTAATAGAAGAGGTCAGTCTGTACATATTTAAAGTAATGATAAACAGTCATGATTTTATTCCTCCCATCTTATTTTGTTTGTTTTTATTTTCCCCATTTTTGATTTTTTTAATCAAGTTCATTCTTTTTCTACTTGATAAATATAGAAGTTCTTTGCATTTTTCGATGACAGCTTAATTGAGATATAATTCACAGGCCATACCACTCACCATCTAATGTGGACAATTTAATGGCTTCAGTATAGTTAACTATATTATACTGAACTACTTGCACATTTTCATCATCCCCAAAAGAAAACTTTAGCCATCACCACCAGTCTTAGGCAACTGCTAATCTACTTTCGGTCTCCGTAGATTTAGCTATTCTGGAAATTCCAGATAAATCAAATTATACAATATGTGGTCTTCTGTGACTGACTTTTCTCAATCAGCAGAATGTTTTCAAGGCTCCTCTGTGTCATTGCACATATCAAAATTCTATTCCTTTTCAAGGCTGAATAATATTCCACTGGCTGGATGGATCACATTTTATTTATCTGTTCATCAGTTGATGAACATCTGGGTTGTTCTCACCTTTTTGCTATTATGAATAAACCCTAAACCTTCATGCACAAGTTTTTGTGTGGGCATAGTTTTTTTCTTGGCTCTATACACAGGAGTGATATTGGTGTGTCATATGGCAACTCTGTGTTCAGCATTTTGAGGAGCTACTAAACCGTTTCTAATGTGGCTGCGCCATTTTCCAAGCCCACCAGCAATTTACAGGTTCCAGCTCTTCACATCCTGCCAACACCTGCTTTTGGGTTTTTTGATAGTAGCCATCCACGTGGGTGGGAGGTGGTATCTCACCATGGTTTTGATTTGCATTTGCCAAATGATTAGTGATGTTGAGCATATTTTCACATGCTTATTGTCCCATATATTTTATATATACCTTACATGTATTTTTAAATATATATATTTCATATTTTATTTATATTTAAAAACATATTTAAGAATATAAATATATATTTACATAAATGTATGTTTATATAATATAAGATAATGTAAAATATATTTATATATACATTTATATATTAATGTATACATTTGAATATTGGAGAGATGTGTATTCAAGTTCTTTGCTCATTTCTTAACTGGGCTGTCTTTTTATTTGAGTTGTAAGAATTCTTCACACAGTCTGAATGTATGTTCCTGATATATGACCTGCAAGTATTTTCGCCCATTTAGTGGCTTGTCTTTTGACTTTGTCAATGGGGTCCTTGGAAGCACAAAACTGGGACATTTCGGTTGAGGCCCATTTATTTGTTTATTTTTTTTTTTTTTAAGTTGCTTGTACTTTGGTGTTATGGCTGAGGAGCCGTTGTTAGATTCAAGACCGCTAACATTTACCCTTGTGTTTTCTTCTGAAAACTTTATCATTTTATTTTATTTTTATTTTTTAAAAGATTTTATTGATTTATTTGAGAAAGAGACAATGAAAGAGAGCATGAGGGAGGAGAAGGTCAGAGGGAGAAGCAGACTCCCCATGGAGCTGGGAGCCTGAAGCAGGACTCAATCTGGGAACTCTGGGATCATGACCTGAGCGGAAGGCAGCCGTCCAACCAACTGAGCCACCCAGACATCCCGAACTTTATTATTTTAATGCTTACATTTATGTCTTTGATGCATTTTGGGTTATTTTCTTTGTATGGTGTGAGGCAGGACTCCTGTTTCATTATTTGCATGTGGCTTCTTGGGAGTAAAATACTGTTCTTATCCCCATTGAATTGTTTGGCACCCTTGTCAAACATCAGTTGACTGTAATTTATTTTCCTTTTTTTTTCCCATTGAGGCATTTCACGTGCCATGTATATTATATTTCTAGGAAAAAGGAATCCTAGGATTTTCCCTCCTGCCTGGATTCTTCCTTCTTCATGGTGCATGATGCCAGAAGAATTTTTCCATGCAGTGAAACCAAACCGAGGGGATGGAAATATTCTGCCACTTTTCTAGATCTTTCAGTTATACAAGTCTAGGGCTGGTCATGCCACACTTGTTTAACTTGCCCATGAGGTTCACAGCAGTTTTCCCAGCTCTGTGGTCATCAATAATTTCAAATTTGCCAATGTACTCATGCTTCGTCATCACAGTGAGGAAACGGGATGATAACTTTGGTGCAGGGCCTCCTAAGAACCTGGCCTTCGCCTCTCCTTTTTAGCCTTGTTAATGTTCTTGAGGGCATCTGTGGGACATTTGTTCACACTGTTACTGCGGCACGCAAAGATGGCAGAAAAAGCTGTTTTCCCTTTTATTAATATTTGGTCTTGTTCTCCTTCCCTTTCTCATAACCAAATGCGTATTTCCCCTCCGTCATTTAAAAACTGCATACTGTTCTCCAGCTGTTTTCCCCAGAACGAGACCTTGTGTATCAAGAATCCTTATTTCACCGTTATTATACACAATCTTAAGGATTTATGACTGTCCTCTTATTTTACAAATGCATACACACGAAGCACTAAATAATAATTATTATAATTATTATTATGTATTAATGAGTTTTATATATATATATAATATCTCTTTCTGTAGATCTGTTATTAGATGAAAATTATTATGCCTTATTAAATTACTTACTAGAGGCTGGTTTAACTTATAAGATACTCAATGAAGATACTTATCATGTACTCCCCAAACCTGATTTAATTATAGCTGAAAACCCACCCCATGTAAATCTCAGAGACATGGTTTATTTAAAAAAAGATTGGAAGTCACATACAACAGAAAGCCTACATCCAAAATGGAAAGGTCCATATCGGGTCATACTATGTACTCGCACTCTTCCTGGGTGCGTATATCTAGAGTAAAACCCTAACCTCCTTCACAGGAACCCAGTGAGCAAATGAATGTGCCTTCTTCCTCCTCTGAGCCCATAGAAGACCTCAAACTTCTCTTCAAACCAAAATGAAGGTTGTAATTCTCTTTATCTTCCTTTCACCTATCTTAACTGACTGTTCCTTTCTACAGTGGGCACAGCATTATACTGAACTCCATAATCAGTTTGTTGGATATGTGGAATTTTGCCTATGTCAAGTACATCCAGGTTACCCTGGTGTGTTTTGCCTTCACAGGGCACTGATTGGCATTCCCTGCAGGATTATATTTCAGATATAATATATGGAGACAGTATGTACCAGGATAACTCTATCACTAATCCAGATATTTCTTTCTGGCCCATCCTCAGTGAAACATGGAGTTCACCAGGACATGACCAAACATTTTCATACTCTGAAACTATTAAAGTCCTAACGGACCTTACAAGTGCACAAATTAATACCCAACAACTAGGGCCTAAGCCTATGCTACAAAACCCTCCTCATCACTATACCAAGGATGGCATATATAAAATTTGGGATACATATTTGTGGGTCCTACCCACCATCGGACAGCTCAGTCAAAAGGCAGTTTTATGCCAGGAACAAAGAAATCATACATATGATACATGACCAAAATGCACACGACATCTGGGACGGCTATCATTAGAAATGTGTTCCGAAATAATAGTACTCCAGGCTACTGACTGGTTTGCTACTGATTGGGTAAGGTGACCTGACATTAGATGGACAGCTCCAGACGGAACCCACTGGATATGTGGAACTAACCTGTGGCCCTGGCTTCCTCCAGGGTGGATAGGTCGCTGACCTTAGGATTTGCCTGGATTCATGGGCACGATACAAAAATCATCACTACTCCAGCTAATTTCCCAGTTTAAAGCAAAGATGGGTACAATCTGTTTTTAAAGGGTATGATCACTTCACATTCATTTTTGCTCCATCTGTGGGACTAGAGGATGTTATTTGGCATGTAGAAGCCTCTAATAAATATACTGCAAAGGCACTCAGTGATTCACTAAATAGCATCTCCTTACTTAATATCCAAGTCTCACAGATGCACAAGGCAGTCCTGCAAAATAAGATGGCCTTAGATGCCCTGACAGCAGCATAGGGTGACACATGTGCAATTATCAAAGCAGTATATTGTGGGGGCACCTGGGTGGCTCAGTGGGTTAAGCCGCTGCCTTCGACTCAGGTCATGATAACAGGGACCTGGGATCTAGTCCCACATTGGGCTCTCTGCTTAGCAGGGAGACTGCTTCCTCCTCTCTCTCTGCCTGCCTCTCTGCCTACTTGTGATCTCTCTCTCTGTCAAATAAATAAATAAAATCTTTTAAAAAAAGCAATATATTGTGTGTACATCCCAGAATATCACAGAAATGTCACAGGACTAATAAAAGATAAGAATACCCAGATTGAGGCTCTGCAGTATCCTTCTCTCTCTCTCTCTCTCAGTGATTGGTTAAGTTCCTGCTTTAAAGGAGGACTGTGGCCAACAATTAAATATCTCCTTTTTGGCATTCTCATCCTTACGGCCTTGATAATCTTAATGTGTTGCCTTGTTCAGTGTTTCTCTGCTTGGTGCCGAGCTCCATTGCTGCAATGACTTCACAAAGACAGATGATCCTTACCACACACAGAGACACTTCCTCACTGTCAGCGCTGGATTCAGCTGCCTCCCTCTTTCATAACTTCCCTACACATTCCTCAACTGATCAATGTTGAACCGAGTAAGTAGGGACAACTCTACACCCCTATTCACCAGGAAGAAGTTATAGAAGATGAGACCTTTCATCTCCAACTACCGTAAAGATTTAAGGGTCAACATAGTTCAGGGGGGAATGATGTGGGAAACAGAGGCAGAAGAAAAATTATTAAATTTTCTTACCTACTGACAAGCCCTTAAAACAGGCAAAGTGACCCTCCTCTAGGGACTCAACTACCCCTACCTTAAGGCTTTGCTAAGGGCAAATGGCAATCCTAGCCTGACTAACCCCTACCCCCAACCAGGATCCTGTAAGTCTACTTTCACAATTCCTTTGGAAACTTTATCTCTAAACCTCCAAGATAGTGTTGACAAACATTCCCAAGCATATGGCCCACTGGTAGATATTGAAAGGGTCTCACATAAAGGTTTTATTACTGGTAATGAATAACCTTTTCCCCAAAACAATAGCTAGCCCCTCAAGGTCCTAGAAACCTTGCTTCCAAAATTACTTAGAGACTGACACCATCCCTAACTTATTCCCTCCCCAACTTATAAGTACATAATAGACCACTCCTGAAAACCCCAGGGCCTCTCTTCTTGTCTACCGAACCTGTAAATGTACAAAGAACGCCTCAGCATTCTTTATGAAGAAATCATTTCTGATATTGGTGAATCTTAGCAACATGAAATTCTGAAATTACAGTGTTTTTTTATCTTTATTGAACATTTGTGAGGATTGTGGAATGTGGCTGTCCAGACCAAGTGAAATTCAATGTAATGATGTTTCATAGATTTTTTTTTTCTCAGTGCTTTAGGGTGTCTTAAAAGTTTCAGTATACACAGTGTCTGTTTATTGCCATTACTTTGTGGATAAAAGCTTTAAAAATATCATATTGAAGGATATTATGTATGTGTAGACACATATGCAGGTTGGGATTTTGAACCCTGGGTTGCAGTTAATTGCTTTTGATATTTGACATGGATTTCTTACATGCAGATATAATTGTGTTTCTTTTTTGTAAATATTTGCCTTTTTAAAGAGACCATTTTTGGTTATTATGATTATTGATATGATCTGTTTTAAATCTGTCTTGCTATTTGTTCTGTTTTTCCCACCCATCCTCTTTCCTCTTTTCTTCTACTGTCTTTGGCTTAGTTGAATTGGTTTTTGTTTTTGTTTTTGTTTTTTTAAAATCCAGTTTATATCATTTCTTCTTAGGTATAACTCTCTAGTTTTAGTCGTTCGTTTAGTATACCTCTTTAGTATGTATCTAAAGTTATCTTCCAGATTTTTTCCATATCCAGCTGACCCATAAACAGCTTGGGGATTAGGGATGCCAGCCCCATATAGAGTTGAAATCCCAATATAACTTATGAGTCCCTCAGGACTTACATACTTCCAGCCTACTGTTTACAGGAACACTTACCAATAACATAAGCAGTCAGTTAATGTGTTATGTATGCTGTCTATATTTTACAGTGTATAATGTGGTGAATTAAGTTAGAGAAAAGAAAATACTAAGAAAATCATAAGGAAGAGAAGTACATGTACAATATTTTTCATACCATGTATTTTTTGAAAAGAAATCCACTTGTAATTGAACCCATGTAGTTCAAACCATGTTGTTCAAGGTTCATCTGTAGTAGAAGACTACAGGTATGCTGCCACTTTCCTGTAACTAGCCTTTCTGCTGATAGTGCTGTTGTAATCCTCTGTAAGAGAATTTTTATATAGTCACTTATCTTTTAAAGTGATTGCAAAATATAAAAGAAGAAATCTTTCCTATTTTTCCACATATGTACCAGTTCTGGTGCTCTCCATTCCTTTGTGTAGAGCCAGATTTCCATGGGGAATGTTTTCATTCTGCCTGAAGGACCTCCTGTAACATTCTTTTTTTTAAGGTTTTATTTACTTATTTGACACAGAGAGATATCAGAAGTTGGCAGAGAGGCAAGCAGAGAGAGAGAGGGGGAGGCAGGCTCCCTGCTGAGCAGAGAGCCCGATGCAGGACTCAATCCCAGGACCCTGAGATCATGCCCTGAGCTGAAGTCAGAAGCTAACCCTCTGAGCCACCCAGTGCCCCTTCCTGTAACATTCTTATAGTTTGGGTCTGCCAGTGATTGATTCTTCTGTTTATTTCTCAGTTTTTATTTTGCTTTTCTTCTGATAACAGCTTTTTGAGGATACAATGCATATATAGTATGGTTCATCTAGTTAAAGTGTGCGGTTCATTGGTCTTGAGTGTATTGGCAGAATTATGAACTGTGGCCTCATTTCATCACCCCCAAAAGGAATCCCCTGGTTTTTCCTTGTCACTGTTCAGGGTGCCCCCACTCCCAGTGCACACAGCCATCCCCAGTCCTAGGAACCCCTAATAAACCCTCTCTCTAAAGATTCAGGGTTCTGGGTATTCTGTATAAATGGAATCAGATGACATGTGGTCTCTTGTCACGGGGTCCTTTCACTACCATCATATTTCTAAGGCTCACCTTGGAAGCATGTATGTTGTAGCATGTATCAGTACCTACTCCTGTTAATATCCAGATGATATTCCATTGTATAGGTAAACCACCTTTTGGCTATGAATGAATAATGCTGCCATGAACGTGAATGTACACGTTTTTGTATGGATCCATGTTTTAATTTTTCTGGGATTTAGGCTTAGACTTGGAATCACTGGGACAAATGGTAACTCTTTAACCTTTTGAAGTGTAGGCTGTTTTCCAAATTGGCTGCACCATTTCATATCGCCAATGGTGTATGAGGCTTCCAGTTTCTGTCCAGTTTTTGTTTTGAAAGACGTTTTCAGTGGGTATAGAATTCTGGGTTCAGTTTCTTTCTTTCAGTACCTTAAAGGTGGTGTTCCATTGTTTTCTGGGTTTCATTATTTCAGATGAGTAATCCGCTGCCATCTCCCACCCCCCCTTTTTTCTTTGTCTACAAGGTGTGCTTCTAAGATTTCTCTTTATCCCTGCCTTTTAGCAGTTTATGATAGTCCTTGGTGTTGTTTTCTGCATGTTTCTTGTGCTTAGGGTTTGTTGAGCAGCACTGTGCTTTCTACTTAAAGCCTGTAGGCTGTTGGGAAATAAATAAGGAATATTTTTATAAAATGAACTAATGTTCAATCTACATTCCTAACGACTATAGTTGCAGCTGGCCCAGAAGAGCTAGAATTCTTCGAATTGCCCCAGGTACTGTTTTTCCTCCATGGAAAAGGTGCTTTAGAATGGACCTTAGAGATCATTTTATCCAGTCATTACATCCAGGAATCCAGTGAGCTTAAGTGACTGGCCCCAAGTCATGAAACAGATTAGTAGTAGTAGAACCTGGACTAGACTTCTGGACTAGTTTTGTCCTCTTCTGCCAAGTCGTATCACCTTTCTGACAGACCAAGCATTAGGAAGATGATAAGAGGCATTCCTCTGTAATCTGCAGTATGAGTCATATTATGCCTTAGATTTTATGGTTTCTTTACATTGAAGATTCAGAACTGTGGTAGACACGTGTGTATTTCATAACAAAATAAGAACTGTTTCTTCTCAATTTCCAGCTCTCGTTTTTCTCTGTAGAAAGCACTTCCTTGAAATACTCCCTGTTACAGTCTGAACTATCTTAGACTTCCAATACTTGGGTGTTGTCATAGGAAGTCCTGTGATTTGGTTTGCACGACAGGGAAATTTGATACGAGGGGATTCAAGGTGTTAATTAGCTTTCTCTTGATTTCTCTGTGGACCTAATGTCTCGCAGTGGGAGAGATGTATGAATGTGGGTGGTGATTTGTTGTTGTTGCCATCACATGCATAAAACTCCCTAAGATTTCCTTTCTTTTTTGACTCCTTTCCTTTGATTATTCTTCTTGGATGATTTTCTTCATAGATGATTGTGGAACTCCTGTAGTACTTTGGCAGATGTGGAATGCTTTACATGCTTTCATCCTTTTTGAAGTTTATGAGATTAGCTCTACAAAACATGCATTGGAAATACTAGATTATTGCGTCATATGAAACATCTGGTTGTCTTGGAGTTGAAGTTTGATCAGGATGGTTATATGAGGCTTTCAGAAGTACATTTAGAAGTACATGATGAGAGGATTTGTTAGAGAAGATTGAATGGAGTATGGAAAGCTGAAATGTTAAAATATTTTAAAGAAAATTCTTTTTTTTTTTTTTTTTCCCAATTTATTTATTTTCAGAAAAACAGTATTCATTATTTTTTCACCACACCCAGTGCTCCATGCAAGCTGTGCCCTCTATAATACCCACCACCTGGTACCCCAACCTCCCACCCCCCCGCCACTTCAAACCCCTCAGACTGTTTTTCAGAGTCCATAGTCTCTCATGGTTCACCTCCCCTTCCAATTTACCCAAATTCCCTACTACTCTCTAACGCCCCTTGTCCTCCATGCTATTGGTTATGCTCCACAAATGAGTGAAACCATATGATAATTGACTCTCTCTGCTTGACTGATTTCACTCAGCATAATCTCTTCCAGTCCCGTCCATGTTGCTACAAAAGTTGGATATTCGTCCTTTCTGATGGAGGCATAATACTCCATAGTGTATATGGACCACATCTTCCTTATCCATTCATCCGTTGAAGGGCATCTTGGTTCTTTCCATAGTTTGGCGACTGTGGCCATTGCTGCTATAAACATTGGGGTACAGATGGCCCTTCTTTTCACGACATCTGTATCTTTGGGGTAAATACCCAGGAGTGCAATTGCAGGGTCGTAGGGAAGCTCTATTTTTAATTTCTTGAGGAATCTCCACACTGTTCTCCAAAGAGGCTGCACCAACTTGCATTCCCACCAACAGTGGAAGAGGGTTCCCCTTTCTCCACATCCTCTCCAACACATGTTGTTTCCTGTTTTGTTAATTTTGGCCATTCTAACTGGTGTAAGGTGATATCTCAATGTGGTTTTAATTTGAATCTCCCTGAGGGCTAATGATGATGAGCATTTTTTCATGTGTCTGATAGCCATTTGTATTTCTTGATTGGAGAAGTGTCTGTTCATATCTTCTGCCCATTTTTTGATGTGTTTGTCTGTTTCGTGTGGGTTGAGTTTGAGGAGTTCATTATAGATCCTGGATATCAACCTTTTGTCTGTACTGTCATTTGCAAATATCTTCTCCCATTCCGTGGGTTGCCTCTTTGTTTTTTTGACTGTTTCCTTTGCTGTGCAGAAGCTTTTGATTTTGATGAAGTCCCAGAAGTCTATTTTCGCTTTTGTTTCCTTTGCCTTTGGAGACGTATCTTGAAAGAAGTTGCTGTGGCTGATATCGAAGAGATTACTGCCTATGTTCTCCTCTAAGATTCTGATAGATTCCTGTCTCACGTTGAGGTCTTTTATCCATTTTGAGTTGATCTTTGTGTACGGTGTAAGAGAATGGTCGAGTTTCATTCTTCTACATATAGCTGTCCAGTTTTCCCAGCACCATTTATTGAAGAGACTGTCTTTTTTCCACTGTATATTTTTTCCTGTTTTGTCGAAGATTAATTGACCATAGAGTTGAGGGTCCATATCAGGGCTCTCTACTCTGTTCCACTGGTCTATGTGTCTGTTTTTATGCCAGTACCATGCTGTCTTGGTGATCACAGCTTTGTAATAAAGCTTGAAATCAGGTAAGGTGATGCCGCCAGCTTTATTTTTGTTTTTCAACGTTTCCTTAGCGATTCGGGGTCTCTTCTGATTCCATACAAATTTTTGGATTATTTGCTCCAGCTCTTTGAAGAATGCCGGTGGAATTTTGATCGGAATGGCATTAAAAGTATAGATTGCTCTAGGCAGTATAGACATTTTAACGATGTTTATTCTTCCGATCCAAGAGCATGGAATGGTCTTCCATCTTTTTGTGTCTTCTTCAATTTCTTTCATGAGTGTTCTATAGTTCCTCAAGTATAGATCCTTTACCTCTTTAGTTAGGTTTATTCCCAGGTATCTTATGGTTCTTGGTGCTATAGTAAATGGAATCGATTCTCTAATTTCCCTTTCTGTATTTTCCTTGTTAGTGTATAAGAAAGCCACTGATTTCTGCACATTGACTTTGTATCCTGCCACGCTGCTGAATTGCTGTATGAGTTCTAGTAGTTTGGGGGTGGAGTCTTTTGGGTTTTCCATATAAAGAATCATGTCATCTGCGAAGAGAGAGAGTTTGACTTCTTCATTACCAATTTGGATACCTTTTATTTCTCTCTGTTGTCTGATTGCTGTTGCTAGGACTTCTAATACTATGTTGAACAAGAGTGGTGAAAGTGGGCATCCTTGTCTTGTTCCTGATCTCAACGGGAAGGCTGCAAGCTTTTTCCCATTGAGGATGATATTTGCTGTGGGTCTTTCATAGATAGATTTGATGAGGTTCAGGAATGTTCCCTCTATCCCTATACTTTGAAGCGTTTTAATCAGGAACGGATGTTGGATTTTGTCAAATGCTTTTTCTGCATCAATTGAGAGGACCATGTGGTTCTTCTCTCTTCTCATATTAATTTGTTGTATCACATTGATTGATTTACGAATGTTGAACCATCCTTGTAGCCCAGGGATGAATCCCACCTGATCATGGTGGATAATCTTTTTAATGTGTTGTTGGATCCTGTTGGCTAGGATCTTGTTGAGAATCTTAGCATCCATATTCATCAGTGATATTGGTCTGAAATTCTCCTTTTTGGTATGGTCCTTGCCTGGTTTGGGGATCAGGGTAATGCTGGCTTCATAGAAAGAGTCTGGAAGTTTTCCTTCTGCTTCAATTTTTTGAAACAGCTTCAGGAGAATAGGTGTTATTTCTTCTTGGAAGGTTTGGTAGAATTCCCCAGGGAATCCGTCAGGTCCTGGGCTCTTGTTTTTTGGGAGATTTTTGATCACTGCTTCAATCTCGTTATCAGATATCGGTCTATTCAGGTTGTCGATTTCTTCCTGGTTCAATTTTGGTAGTTTATATTTTTCCAGGAATGCATCCATTTCATCAAGGTTGCTAAGCTTATTGGCATATAACTGTTCGTAGTAACTTCTGATGATTGTTTCTACTTCCTTGGTGTTAGTTGTGATCTCTCCCCTTTCATTCATAATTTTATGAATTTGGGATTTCTCTCTTTTCTTTTGGATTAGTGTAGCCAGTGGCTTATCGATCTTATTGATTCTTTCAAAAAACCAGCTTCTAGTTTCATTGATACGTTCTACTGTATCTCTGGTTTCTCCCTCATTGATCTCAGCTCTAATCTTGATGATTTCCCTTCTTATGTGTGGAGTTGGTTTGATTTGTTGTTGATCCTCCAGTTCTTTAAGGTGTAGAGACAGCTGGTGTGTTCTGGATTTTTCAATTTTTTTGAGCAAGGCTTGGATGGCTATATATTTTCCCCTTAGGACCGCCTTTGCTGTATCCCATAGGTTTTGGACCGAAGTGTCTTCATTCTCATTGGTTTCCATGAATTGTTTCAGTTCTTCTTTGATCTCCTGGTTGATCCAAGCATTCTTAAGCAAGGTGGTCTTTAGCTTCCAGGTGTTTGAGTTCCTTCGGAACTTTTCCTTGTGATTGAGCTCCAGTTTCAAAGCATTGTGATCTGAGAATATGCAGGGAATAATCTCAGTCTTTTGGTATCGGCTGAGTCCTGATTTGTGACCCAGTATGTGGTCTATTCTGGAGAAGGTTCCGTGTGCACTTGAGAAGAATGAGTATTCTGCTGTTTTAGGGTGGAATGTTCTGTATATATCTATGAGGTCCATCTGGTCCAATGTGTCGTTCAATGCTCTTGTTTCTTTATTGATTTTCTGCTTCGATGATCTGTCTAATTCTGAAAGAGGCGTGTTAAGATCACCTACGATTAGTGTATTCATATCAATATGACTCTTTATCTTGATTAACAGTTTTCTTAAGTAGTTGGCTGCTCCCATATTGGGAGCATAGATATTTACAATTGTTAGATCATCTTGGTGGATAGTCCCTTTAAGGATTATGTAGTGTCCTTCTGTATCTCTGACTACAGTCTTTAGTTTGAAGTCTAATTTATCTGATATGAGAATCGCTACCCCAGCCTTCTTTTGAGTCCCATTGGCATGAAAGATGCTTCTCCACCCCTTCACTTTCAGTCTGCGTGTATCTTTAGGTTCAAAATGGGTCTCTTGTAGACAGCATATGGATGGGTCCTGTCGTTTTATCCAATCTGCAACCCTGTGCCGTTTTATGGGTGCATTTAGGCCATTCACATTGAGAGTGATTATTGATAGATACGTTTTTATTGACATCGAGTTACCTTTGAAGTCTTTCTTTCTGTAGACTGTCTCTATATTTCTGTTCAATGCTATTCTTGGGATTTTTCCTCTTTTATAGAACCCCCCTTAATATTTCCTGCAGTATCGGCTTGGTGGTTGCATAGTCTTTTAAGCCTTGCCGGTCTTGGAAACTCTTTATCTCTCCATCCATTTTGAATGTCAGTCTTGCTGGATAAAGTATTCTTGGCTGCATGTTCTTCTCATTTAGTGCCCTGAATATATCTTGCCAGCCTCTTCTGGCTTGCCAGGTCTCTGTGGACAGGTCTGACGTTATTCTGATGGGCTTCCCTCTGTAAGTAAGGAGCCTCTTTGCCCTGGCAGCTTTCAAGAGATTATACCTACAATTATAATTTCTCAATTTGACTATCAGGTGTCGTGATGTTTTTTTGGAGTGTATAATCTTGGGTGGAGACCGTTCAGCCTCTAGTACATGAACGCTGGTTTCATTCGCGAGATTCGGAAAGTTTTCATGAAGGACTTGTTCCACGACATCTTCTAGACTTCTTTCTTTCTCCTCCCCTTCAGGAATTCCAATAATTCTGACGTTGGAACGCTTCATGGCATCACTTATTTCCCTAATTCTGCTTTCGTGGGATCTAAGCTGTTTGTTCCAGGCTTCCTCCTGATCCTTTCTCTCTATCTGTTTGTCTTCCAGATCACTAATTCTATCTTCTGTCTTAGTTACCCTAGCTTTGAGAGAGTTTAGATTGGATTGGAACTCATTGAGAGCATTGTGGACCTCCTCCCTGGTAGCTTTAAGCTCCGCCCTAACATTGTGAACATCCTGTCTGGTCGCTTTCAGTTCGGCTCTAATCAATTCTGTTTGGTCATCCATGGCTTTCTCCAACCTAGCTATTGCCTGGATAATTGTTAGCCTGAATTCTCTTTCCGACATATTGTCTATGTTGATAGCCGTTAGCTCTGTTGCGGAAGGTCCATCCTCTGTATTTTTCTTCTGTTGGGCATTCCTCCTCCTAGTCATTTTGGTGGGAGAAGACTGAACAGATGTAGCTGGATGTATCAACTCTGGTGCAGTCAAGGTGCACCCTGGAACACTTCTTGATCTCCGTCTCAGAAGCCTCAGTCTGGGTGCAGAAGCTGAATAAATTCCCCCTTGGATGCTGGCAGTGCAGGTTCCAAGTTAAAGACCCTGGGGGCGCAGGATCTTTTGCTCGTCCCCAAAGCCAAGGCAGTGGCGGCTGTCTGGGAGCTCCTGACCGCCAGAGAGGTTCCAAGCAGCGATCGCACACTGAGATTTTGCCGCTGGCCGGGGCTGGGAGTGCCCTGCTTGCGCGCACCTCTTTTCAGAGGCGGCTGTGGGTCGGGCGCGTGTCTGGGGCACTGAGAACGGGGCGCTGGTCCGTAAGCCGCAGGCTGGGCTTTTGCGCGCCTCTGTCCGGGGAAGAGTTTCGCGGGCGCGAGGCTTAGACTTTGAAACAATGGCCCGGGTCAAGAAGCGCCCCAGGGCCTTAGAAACCCAGGAGAGCTGGAGCGACGTGCACGCGCATCTCAAGCTTTGTGGTAGGGCTAGCGCGCGTTCTGCACACCGGCTCCCATCCCCTCACAGGAGCCGGAACCCCGCGCTCTGGGGCACGCTGGCGGCTTAGGGACCAGGAGCCGGTTTCTCCGCCGCACTCTCTCTGCCTCCGCGCCGGGGAGGCCGTCTGGGACCGGGGACTCAAGCCCCTGTCCCTAGCCGCCCCGATTCCCACAGTTTGCCCCCGTGATCCTTTGCTCTTTTGGAGTGCTTTCAACCAGTCTCCGAGTTAATGCTGGTCCCCAGACGCAGGGCACTCTCGCTCGTATCGGGGTATTACTTTTGCACCGGTCGCCTCTGGTGGCTCCCTCCCCCTTTTGTTTATCTTCCGATATCAGTCCGCTGTTCCCATTCCGCTTTACCTGCTCACTGGCGTCTTCTGCCCCTGTAGAGATCCAGACGTGTATAATTCTGATCTCAGGCTGATTTCATGGGTGATCAGAGTTCTTTGGTAGGTAATCAGCTCACTTTGGGGTACCAGCTGAAAAGACGCCTCTTCCTAGTACCCCGCCATCTTGTCCCCCCAAGAAAATTCTTAAGAAAAGTGTGATTTTTTTAAAGGTTAGATATACTGGGGTATTCATATACAGAATAGTCAGATTAATCCTTCTTGGTGTACAGGTCTGTGAATGTTCATGAACTTATTAAACCTGTAATTACAAGCAGTAATAATATTTGCACCATCCCCAAGAGAATCATTTTGTTTTTCATCATCAACAGTGTAGAATTCCCTGTTTGTGCATCCTCAGTATTTGACATCGCTGGTTCTTTGTCCTTTTGTAATACCAATATAATAGATTTAATGGTCTATCTTTGTAGTCTTAATTTGCATTGCCTTAATGACTAATGATAAGTGTCTTTTAATGCGTGTTTTTTTTTAAAGATTCAATTTATTTAACGGAGATCACTGGTAGCCAGAGAGGCAGGCAGAGACAGAGAGGGGGAAACAGTCTCCCCACTGAGTGGAGATCCCTAGGTGGGGCTCAATCCCAGAACCCTAGGATCATGACCTGAGCCGAAGGCAGAGGCTTTAACCCACTGAGCCACCCAGGCACCCCATCCTTTCATGTGTTTTTATGCAAGTCACCCATCTGTCTCTGGGGAAATGCCTTCAGATTTTTTTTTTGCCCATTGTATTTATTACTCAGCTTTCATATAGGTTTTCATATATTCCAAATAACAGTTTATTAGATACATATTTTGCATATTTTCTCTCCTAGACATTGGCTTTTCATTTCCTTCATGGTGTCTTTCAGTGGGAGAGGGAATTTGAGGAAGGTGGTCAAAAGGCATAAATGCCAAGTTATAAATAAGTACTAAGGATGAAATGTTCAGCATCATGACCATGAGTCTGTTGTATTATGTATAGGAAAGTTGTTGAAGGAGTGCATTCTAAGAGTTCTTACCCAAGGAGAACTTTTTTCCTTTTTATTGTATTTATAGAAGATGATGGCTGTTCCAAGCTTGTGGTAATCATTTTATCACATATGTAAATCAAATCTTCATGCTGTACACCTTAAACTTTTATAGTGGTATGTGTCAATTATTTCTCAAACCTGGGGAAATGCCCTCTTTCAGAAAATGGAGATTTATACCTTTTTGAAACTCAATATATGTATTTTTTTTCTTTTGCAGGTTATGCTTTTTATGTTTTGTTTTGTTTTTGGTTTTTTTTTGAAGATTTTGTTTATTTGACAGAGATCACAAGCAGGCTGAGAGGCAGGCAGAGAGAGGGGGTTGTGGGGAAGCAGGCTCCCTGCTGAGCAGAGAGCCCGATGTGGGGCTCCATCCCAGGACCCTGGAATGAGGACCTGAGCTGAGGGCAAAGGCTTTAACCCACTCAGCCACCCAGGTGCCCCTGCTTTTTATGTTTTATCCAAGGAATTTTGCATAGACATGGTCCTAAAGATTTTCCTTTATTTTTTCCTCAGAAGTTTTATAATAACTTTAAAGTTTTACAATTAGGTATTTAATCCATTCTTATATATGGATAAGAATATGGATTGAGGTTCTTAATTTTTATGTATGGACATCCCACCTTTTTCTGTACCAGTTATTGAATACTCTCTTTTCTCTATTGAGTTAAATTGGTATATTTGTTCAAAATCAAATGATCCTATATATGCGTGTATATGTATCTGAACTTTGTGTTTTTGCCAATACCACACCATCTTTAATTACTATTAGCAGTCATCATAAATCATGAAATACAGTAACATCAGTCCCTCAGCTGGGTACTACTTTTTCAGAATTTTAAAAAATTACTTACTTACTTATTTAGAGTATATGAGGTCCTCTTTTTCCATCCTCATTTCTGTGAAATTTGGTGAGATTGTGACTGGATTGCATTGACTCTGTAGCTAGCACTGTCCAGTAGCAATAAGAACTTCTTGTAATGAGGGTGATGTTTCCCATCTACACTGTCCAGTATGACAGTGATGGACAACATGTGACTTGAGCACTTGAAAATTGATTAGTGAAATTGAGGAAAAGAATTCTAAATTTTATGTGATTTTAATTAAATGCAAATGTAAATAGCCATGTTACTAGCGACTGCTGGGTTGTGTATCATAACTACAGGTCATTTTGAGGAAAATTGATTTTAACATTAATAAGTTTTCTCACCTACAAGCATGGTATATCTCTTACTCAGTTAAGTCTCTGATTCTCTCATCAGTGTTTCGTATATTGTAGCATACAGATCTCCTTCATATCTTTTTATATTTATCCCTGAATAGTTAATGTGTTTTTTATGCTATTGTTAAGTTGTACTTTATGTTTTTTTTCCAGTTGTTGGTAATATGTCAATAATATTGTATTTATTTTAGTATTTTCATGTTTCAGGTATGAAAGAACTTTGCACTCCTGGTATATACCCAATTCTTTATTACATGTTACCCTTTTTATGTTTTGCTGGATTCAATTTTCTAATTTCTTAAGGAGTTTTGGTTCCATATTCTTGAGAGAGCTGGATCATTCTCTTGTGTTGTCTTTATTTTTGGTGTTCTGGTAATGCTGACTTCATAACACTGAGTTGAAAAGTGTGTTCTTTTGGGAAGGAAGAATTGGTGAAGAATTCTTTCTTAAATTTTTGGTAGAAATTCACCAAAGAAGTTGTCTTGGTGGCGGTATTCATTTGGTTTTGTTGTTTTAATTGTTGAAGTCTTTAAGTACAAATCAGTTATTTTAAATATATATAGGTCTTTTTACTTCACCTATTCTTATGTAACCTTTGATAATTAGAGAAATTCTTTGAGACATCTCATCTAAGCTGTCACATACACAAATTGTAAGTTTCCCTTATCCTTTTAATATCTATAAGACTTGCAATGATGTCTTTTTCTTGATTCTTGGTAGAACTTGCATCTTCTTTTTTCCTTTGACTTAATGTACTTTTCTGTTTTTAAAACCTTTGGAAAGACAATCTTTTAAACTAACAGAAAAAGACAAAGTAATACTCATTCCCTAAATTTAAGAAATGTTAACTTTTTTGTGCATTTGATTTGGATAGGTTTTTTTTTAATTAAGATTTTATTTATTTATTTGCCAGAGAAAGAGAGCGAGCACAGGCAGGCAGAGTGACAGCAGAGGCAGAGGGAGAAGCAGGCTCCCCGCCGAGCAAGGAGCCTGATGTGGGACTCGATCCCAGGACGCTGGGATCATGACCTGAGCCAAAGGCAGCCGCTTAACCAACTGAGCCACCCAGGTGTCCCTGATTTGGATAGTTTTGATTAAAATATTCAAACACTGAACAATTTGCATGAAGTAAAACAGTGAGCACGTCTTCTTTTTCTCCCTCAGTGCCTTTACGAACCACCGTTACTGAAGGAGATCTATATCATTCCTTTGAATATTTCTCTATTTTTTGGTGCATGTTTGTATGAATTCATCATCTGTATAAACCTTTTTTTCTAGTTGGAAAATCTGTCTAAATGGTGTACTTTACGTATCTTTTTGCCCCTTGGGTTTTTTGGTTTTGTTGTTGTTGTTGTTTGACTTAGCATTGTGTGACATACAACCATGTTGATACTGGATCTAGCATGCATAAACAGAATTCCAATTTTCTTCTAGAATACCAACAGTTTGGGTTTATCAGGTTTCAGGTCTAGAAAAGAGAGTGGAAAATGGGAGGGTGGTAAATGGTATTCGAATCTTTTACTGTACATTTTCCTTATCCAGAAGTATAAACCTCTTTTCGTACATTTGTTAGCTGTTTGAAATTCTTCTGTTTGTTAACTGTGTTGGAATGTTAAGAAAGTATAATCTTCTGGACATTGTTCCCAGAGTTATAATTTGAACTTTGGTGTTCCTTTCATTTAGTGCCTTTATACACTTTTCTTATGTTTTCTGTCCTTTGTCTTGTTACCTGTAATTTCAGGGTGCAGAAGGACCAGAGTATGTGCCCATCTTGGTTTTCTTTCTTTTCTAAGTTTCAAGTAATGTAAGGATGTTACAGTTTTCAGATGGCTCCTTTACTGTTGCTTTTTACTTTGAAATGGGAAGGAAAGTTTCTCCACCTTTACTCTCTGCCTTCCTTTTTCTGGCAGCTGTCCATTGCATGTGAAGTCTTGCTGGGTGCCATCAGTAGGTCACCAGGTGGAAAGGGGATAGCTTTGCATGCTTTATGTGGAGTTAAGAGACAAATCAGTCTCCCAAAAGATTTCCACTAACCATATATCCTATCAGATGGGAGTTGAAGGTGTCAAGGTGTAAAGAACCTAGGTTGGTGATTTGAACTGACTTGGTAAACTTGGAATTAATAATGAAGTGTATGCCTTTTTGTGTGTCCTACAATCTCGAAGGCATGGCTTCATCTGTACCATACCTTTCTGATTGAAGAGATTGTTCCAGGTTTTTGGTTAAAAATTTAAATCCACCTCTCGAGAGTGTTTTTTGCAGCTCGATGTAGAAGTTTTCAGTGCTGAATTTCATTCCTGTGTTTGTTCTCTGGTGTTTAAGAATCAGTAGCTAATGATTGAATGAAATCACTTTTCTTTGCTCTGCTGTGTGGAAGGTTTATACCCCATAAAAAAGATTCATATATTGCAAGACTTAAAACGTGATGCAGCCTCAGAATATGTGAGCTACTGGTATTCTGTAGAGGTAGCAGTGCAAATATGCTATGTTGAAATTTTTTTTAACTTTAAAAAAATTTTATCTTGAAATACTTGTAGATTTATATGCAGTTGTAAGAAATACTAGAGACATCTCACATCTCCTATAACCTTTATCCTGTTTTTCCCAGTGATAACATCTTGAATGACTGTAGGAAACAGTAACACATCCAGAAACTTGACACCGACACAATCCAGACTTTATTTAAATTCCCAAGTTTTACTTAGACCTATCTGTGACGTTGTCAGGTAGAGGAAATGAGAAAGAAAGAGAGTGTATGCGTAATTAGTTGTAGGTAATGTTACCATACATGTAGTTTGTAATGCCACCATCACAGTAAAGATACAGAGTAAATCCATCACAAGAATCCCTACAGTCCCATCCTCTGCTCCCAGCCTCTTCGGCAACCACTCATCTGGTCTTTCTCCAGTGATGTTGTCATTTCAAGAAGGTTTTTAGGGCACCTAAAAGGGTGGCTCAGTGGGTTAAGCCGCTGCCTTCGGCTCAGGTCATGATCTCAGGGTCATGGGATCGAGTCCCGCATCGGGCTCTCTGCTCAGCAGGGGGCCTGCTTCCCTCTCTCTCTCTCTCTGCCTGCCTCTCCACCTACTTGTGATTTCTCTCTGTCAAATAAATAAATAAAATCTTTAAAAAAAAAGGTTTTGTAGATGGAATCATATATATGTTACCCATTAAGAGTAGATTTTCTTTCACTTAATCATAATTTAAGGTGAATTCAAATTGTGTGTTTTACTAGTTATCCCTTTATACTCTTCAGTCGGTATTCCATGCTGTGGACATACTTCAGCTATAATATCCACCCATTGTAGGGTATTTGAGTTGTTTTCAGTTTTGGGCTATGATCAGATAAAGCTGCTAGAAACACTTATGTAAAGGTTTTGGTGTGAAAATAGGTTTTTCTTTCTTTAGAATAAATGCCCAAGAGTATACTTACTGAGCAATGTATTGACTGTGTTTTGCCTTTTCTTTTTCTTTTTTGACCATGTAGATGAGAATGAAATATCTGCTGTTAGACATTGCTAAACAATATGCCTTAAATGGAAAACTGTCATCTTAAGTTCCTTTTAATTATATTACAATTGGTGTTTGAAAATACAATCTTTTGCCTTTGGTAACTGTGAGAATATGTTGAAAACTAAATTAGCTTCTACTAAAAATTTTGGAGGGTTGGCTTTTCACTTATAACAGCATTTTTTAATATTATAATACACAATTCACCTGTCAAACAATTTAGCGAGTTTATACATATGTCCATTAAACAGATATTTGTGGAGAGAGAGAGAGAGAGAATCCTGAAGCAGACTCCCCACTCAAGATGAAGTCCAACGCCGGGCTGGATGCCAGGACCCTGAGATCGGGACCTGAGCTGAAACCAAGAGCTGACCATGCATACCATTTGGTTTAAGTGGTAAAGATGTTTGTTAATTCCCAAGATACCCATTGAAGGGCAAAGGTCAAAATGGCTTCAGATGGCCTTAGAGATCCAGGCTCCCTCTGCTATTTCTTGTTTCCCTAAGGCTGGTTTCTCACAGTTGGCAGAAGACCTTCACTGGTAATTTGGGCATCAGCTCCTGGTTTAGAACACTAAAACTTTGGTTCCATGTAGCATACACCAGGGAGATTTTAGGCTACCATAGGATTTTCCAGGTTGTGTAGACCATTTTCTAGGTTGTAGCTATTATGTTTATTGGTTCCTGGTTTCCCCACTGCGACCAGCCTAAGGGATGTGGAAGGACTGGTACCTATTACAGAGCTGGGGGAAAGGCTTAGGAAGTCATTCAAGTGAGTTTTAGGAAACAATCTTGGAGCTCTTTTCCCATAGACACAGAACTTGTGGTCGAGCAGAGTTGTCTGACTGGCTCTTGCCAGTGAGTTTGCTGAGGGAATAAATGGTGGGAGGTCTTCTAGGTGAGGTATGAGGTGAGGTGCTGTGCTCTGTAGGGTCCTGGGAAGGGAGTTAGGCACCTGAGAAAATAAAGAGAAGAAACGGCCGCTGGTGAGGGGTGGAACAGTGAGGGGCTGTGTACGTGAGCACCAAGACAGATGGCTGAGTCTGTTGAGGTTGTAATGGTGCATGAAATGTGCCTCTGATGACCTTTGGAGGTAGCTGATTGTCCTCCTTGACCTTCTTCCTGAGAGCTGGGCCAGAACCTATTGACCTCCCCTCACCTGCCTCGTTTCTTCCCTTCTAGGTCTGCAGTAAGCCTCAGCTACTGGCATGATCCTTCCATCCAGCATTTTATAAGACTGTCTAAGGAGAAGAAGGCCTCCAGAATTAACAGAGGCAAGTGACTCCCTCCCTCCCAACGTCCCCTCATCAGCCCAGAGGCCTGAGGTTTTAGGGGTTCATTCTTCAAAAGAGAAAGTTCCAGTGTTCACTCTCTTCAGTGGCATATGAAAGTGCTCATTTCCCAACATCCTCACCAGCACAGGGACCTTTTCATTGTGGTTCATCTGTTATGCAAAAAATGTGATCTTACAGTATATTTATGTTATTGTATTCCTCTTATTTGGGGGCTGAAATTAAGGATCATTTTTATATGCTTAAGAACCATTTCTAGTATCTTTTACAGTGAACTGTCCAGGTAAGGAATCACCATTTTGGCCATATTAAAGTGATAATAACACTAGTAGGCTCTGCAAGTCCTTTCTATCAAGGAAGGCAATGAAAAGATTTGAGATGGGAGGGTGACTCATTCTCGATCAGATTGAGAAATTAGCCAAATGACCCCAAGTCCTTGGGCATGCGGGGAATCCTGGCCGAAAAGATAGAGCCTCTGGGTAGATTTTGTAAGAAATGCAAAGAAAGTTTAAAGTGACAATAAGGATAAGGACCTTCCTTTGAGCTGAGGGTGAACCCAGGCTTTAGGAAGATGAGACCAGGCCTGCCTAAGAGGCCTGAAGCCTCCGTCCGGGGCTCCTGAGGCAGCTTTTGTAACCAGAGGCGGGGCCCCACCTTGGAGCCCTGGGGACCTGGGTGCCCTGAGGCAGCGAGTCAGCAGCCTGCCTGCCTTCCTTCTCTGCATGGGCTGGCATGTCCAGAGTGCTTCCCAAGTAGGGTGTGGTGAGCATCTTTTCAGTTTTTGTTTCAACGTCCAGTCTGTTGTGGATGATACTGTATAACCTACAACAAAAATGATTTTCTAGAAATAAAATGCAAGATAACCTGTAAACTACAAGCTCAAATGATTTATTAGGAGAATCAATAGACACAGGACTCCTATATCACATTGCAGTACATTTCTAAATGCTGCTCAGGTTTTGTTCTTAAGATAGTTACACTTTAAGCAACAGGGCTGTAGAACACAGATTTTATCTTCCTTTCCCCTTTTAATTCACCATCTCCTTTACCCAAGCTTCTCACCCTGGAGCTGAATAAGTCCATTCTGGGGGCAATGTTTGCTCGTGCCTTCCTCTCCTGCAGTCGGTCTGTGAGGTCATTTTATAAGCATAGAGATTTTTACCCACAGAGGTTGGAGATGAAGGGAACATGGTAAGAAATACGGCTTTATTTTATTCTATTTTATTTCATTTTGCTTGGACATTTATCTGCCCCATATTCTGACCGCAAAATATTATATCGTCTTGATCTCACATGTTGATGTTTAGCTGAGTCCTCAGTAGTTTGCACCTGGGCACAAAAAGCATATTTCAAAGAGGAACATTAAGATCTGATGTTTTGATGTAAAACACTTGTCTTTCCTGTGTAAAATCATAGGACATTTTATGGTAATCTTTAAAGATTTCATTTATTTATTTATTGGAGAGGGAGAGCATGAGTGGGAGAGCCAGAGGGAGAGGGAAAAACAGGCTGTCAGCCAAGCAGGGAGCAGATCCTGACCTGAGCCAAAGGCAGATGCTTTACCGACTGAGCCACCCAGGTGCCCCAAGGGACATTTTTATTCCTAAAATCTTTATTTCCACCATTAAATCATTAAATAGATTGTAGTTACTTTGGTTCCAGCAGGTTTAAGTTAAAAAGAAGAGAATGTGGAAGTCTTGATTTCTCCCATGAGTCCACAGGAAAATCACTGACCCCAATTCTTCTGAGCAGCCGAATCCTCCTTTGCTCTTCTCCTAGGGCGGGCTCTGCAGGGATGCTTTCTGATCTCACTGAGCGATAACTTGTCTCTGTGTCTCTGTCTCAGGATGTTTTGCTCGAGTCTATGGCGTCAGTCAGCTGATAAGGGCATTTCTGCAGAAGACAGAATGTCATTGTCAAATTCTAAATCTTGGGACTGGGATGGAGACCACCTTCTGGAGATTAAAGGTAAATGAACATTCGCCCTCTTCTTTCCCGAATTGTTTCATTTGTGAAGGTGCCCGCCTGGTCCAAAATGTTAAAAATATATTAGGAGGAGATGCAGTGACTGCCTGTCTCCCACGCCTGTCCCCAGCTACTTGCGCCTGCTGCCGCCGTCAGCCACGTACTTGATGTCACCGGGGCCCCGGTGAAGGATGGGTGCCTGACTTCTCATCCTTTGCTGTTACCAACAGGGCTCCTGATAAAAACCCTTGTCCACGTGTCCTCTGCATGAGCGGAAGGCCCTGACAGTGGGACTGTGAGCGCTAGACCCCCATGTCTGCTGTATTCACAATCATGAAGATTTTATTGTCAGCGTGACAGTGTCTTCAGTACAGTTTAGAGACGTGCAAGGCTGGTGATAGTGATATGTGCAAAGGCCTTTCATAGCTGCTCCCTGATTTCATCCCTCACCTGCTCGCTTAATGATCAAGAACAGTTTTAACTTCTCTCACAAAAATGAGACGGGTCCAGTTAGTGTCAGAACCAGGACTGAATAGACTGCAGGTCCCGCAAGTCCAGGTTGCTTCCGTGTTTCTCTGTACAGAGCCTTGTGCTTGCTCAGGGGGGTCTTTGTGGTCCATCAGTCGGTGGTGCCTGTACCTCAGTGGCCATCGTGTGGCGGAAGGAGCTGGAACAGAATGCAGGGGCATATCGTGTGCAGTAGGAACAGATGCCACTGGAGAAATGCCTCCTCTCAGCCCCACGTCCTTTCAAATTGGTCCCGAGGTTTGTTTTCTCCTTCGTGTCATATAGTTGGGTTGATCAGGAATACATCTGACATTTTCATTTCTGGTCCAGGTACCCTGAGTCTTAGGTACCCCTTCCAAGGATAAGGTTATCTGCCACTAGTAAGGACGGCAAATAGCACAGGGTAGAAAAGATTTAGTGGAGGTGTTTTGGATCGGTCCAAAGGGTTTTTTTTAAAAAACTCAGGTCTCCTTGAAACAAAAGAGTGCCTGTTCCAACCATCTTCATGTTCATTCCCTGCTAGAAGGTAAAACCACCTCACTTGACAATGGCAAGGTCTCCAGTATCTTGTAGGTCTTCCTTAGCATAGGAAAGCTTTTTTGAAACCCTTCCCTCTCCTCACCTCCCCCACCTTTCAAGGGTGTATCAGTTCCCCCCACAACACTGATGCCACTCTTTCTGTGCACGGATCCTGTCCCGTGCTTTAATAAAACCACCGTTTTGCACCAAAGAAGTCTCAAGAACTCTTTCTCAACATCGGCTCTGGACCTCACCCCACCAAACTTCACCTACATTCCAAAACTCTATGACTGCTTCCCTGTCTACCTGCCGCTTGGCATTATTTCTATCATTTCCTACAAATGATGGCAAAGGAGGCACTTCTAGGCTTTAGGGGACAGGCATCAACTCTGGAAACAGGATCAGTGCACACTAAGATCATAGAGTGGAGTAGCAACCAAATTAAACTCACAAAAAGCCTACTAAGTGAAAAGTTAGGGGGGGACCCCCAAACCCTCAATATCAAGTTTAGAAAATGAGAGGGGAAGGAAAAGCATTTTGGTTCACACACACCAGAAGAACTGTCACATGTGCTTTGGCCAAACCACACTCCCCATTTGACCCAGGTGCTGGGGGAAAAACAAAAAAGCAAAAGCTGTGTAAGACTCACACTTTGGTATCTCATCCAGAATAAACAGTCAGTAGGTCCAGTATAGCCAACAGCCCTAAGGACCTTGAAAGCTGTGTCCCAGATAACTGGGCATATGACCATCACCTCCAGGAGCTCTCAAAACCACCAGTGAGTGGTTCCTATTCCAACAGCCAGATGGTCTACAAACCCTGGTGTCTGCTGTCATTTCATAATGGATAATGTTTCCTGTCAGGCAATAAAGCAGAAACCAAAGAAACTTGGAGAGGATCTTCATCCAAACCCAGAGGGAGAAGGATTTTTTAAAAAAATAAAAAATTTATTTATAAATTTTAAATAAAAAAATTATTTAAAAAAATAAAAAGAAAAATAAACCTAAAAGTCGGCCCAAAGCATTTCCACAGTTCTTTCCTCCCAGAGGCCTGGGTTTGGAGGCAGCGGCACCTCTATGGTCCCTCCATGGATACCAGGAACTCTGGAGGCAGATCCTATGGGCCCGGACCTCCCCTTAATTCTTTCCTGCAATTAGGCACTTGGAGGCTGAGGATCTGCAGAGGTAGGGCGCCCCCGAAAGGCAGAGAACACCTCCCCGAGAGCACAGCGTCCACGGGGCCTCAGGCACATCAGTGCCCATAGTTTTCGCCCAGGGAAAACCCTGGTGTGGGGGGTAGGGGAAGGCTCAGGTGCAGTTCCCCCAGGGCAATGCTGGGCGTGGCCAGGACAGAGGGCGTTGGACACCCCCTGCAGGCGGCGTCTTGGAAAGGCCAATCCACCAAGTAGCTCTTCCCAGACTCTGACACTGGCCCAAGCTGGCCTCCAGTCTGTGGCTTGGCGCAGACCCAGACCAGGACCCCTTATGCCTGGTGCGTGGTGGTGGCAGGGGACGGGAGCACGCCACCAGGAGAGCCGCCAGCCCTCCCATTCCGGCTCTTGACTTCACCTGGCACAATCCCAGCCCGAATGGGAGCATTTACAGGCCAGGGTCTGGTTGGCCAGCTGCTTCACGCAGCAGCATTGCGTCTTCATCGTGGCAATGGGGTGGGCAGCGGGGCTCCCGTGGGGCAGCTGCCAGCGCCGTTCATAACCCTATCCCCTGGACTAGCATCAGTCAGGGGGGTGGAATCTGCCTCTGCTGCTGCACACCTGTCACTCTGTGGAGGACCCGCGGACCAGGCGTGTCCACCATTCTGCCCAACCGCCTGCCTGGTCTAGGCACACAGCTGCGGGAGGTGATAGAGGCGAAGCGTGGGCAGTGGCCAGTGAACCACCAGAGCAAATCACGACCAAGCTGTCCCCGCAGAACTGATGGGGCAAGGAGGGACAGGGCACTCTGGAGCCACTGGAGGCTGGAAATACACAAAGTCTCCATGAGGGCCATCCTCTGTGCAGATAAAGACCTCTGTTAAGTGCTCTGAGGATCCTCTCTTCTAGCTGGATGGATGTGTGTGATTTACATGTCTGTAATTTACACCAGAATGAAAAATGTACTATTGGGTGGAAAGACCATACCACAGGACTTTGTGTATTGTGATCCCACTTAGGGGGAAGTAGAGGGCCATGTGCATTTTCTGGAAGCAGGCACCTGGGTGCAGTCAGGCGGGATCATGCACTAGGGGCACACCCAGGACAGGCACCAAGGAGGACAAAGGGCCCAGGCCTGGGTGGGAAGTTGTGGGGATGAGCTGTGGGGACAGGGACCCGGACCAGTGACCAGAGGGCCTTGGCTGTTTGGAGCTACCTGACCAGCAGAGGTGTGCGGGAGTGAGCGGCAGGAGGTGGGGTGGCGGGGTGGAGGGGTAGGAAAGGGGCATGCAGGCATTGCCTGGAAATGTCTGTATGCTTAGGCACAAGGGAGCTCTGGAGAGGGGGTTGGGGAGGGGCATGCAGGCATTGCCTGGAAATGTCTGTATGCTTAGGCACACCTGAGCTCACAGAGGTGGCGGGGGAGGGGCATGCAGGTGTTGCCTGGAAACCTCTGTAGGCTTTTGATTCTTAGCCTTGCACAGCTTGGGGTTCTGGGACACTTGGCGGGGTAGTCCGGCTGGGCTGGACGCTTTTGTACCGCGGACCAGGACAGTTGTATGACCGTCAGATGTTCTCCTGGGCTGGTAGGCTGGGCTCTGGCCTAGGCCATTCCCTAGGGGCCGTGGACAGCAGCCAGACCTCTTTGACCAGGGACAATCGATATTAAGAGACATGTGCTTGGGAAAGGGACTTTCCCTAGGGATGCCAGGGATTTGGATGATGTCATCTCAACCCAGACACAGATCAGTAGACTCCTCTGTGAGATTGAAACATTGGAGGCTGAAGTGACTCATTGGAAGAAGTTGTGCCAGTGTTCCACCCAGGGACCAAATACTATCAACCCAGAAATACTGTGAAAACTGAAGAGCCACATCAGGGACCTAGAGCAGCGGCGGAAGCGGGAGCTGAACGAACATCAGCTGGAGGTGGCGGGGTTGCAAAACACCCACCGGCAGAAGCTAGCAGACCTCACTGACCGGCACCTCCAACAACTTAGAGACTATCAATGGATGGATCGGCTCTCCAAAGAGGAGATTGGAAAACTCACTCAAATTATCCAGCAAAAGGATTTGGAAATTCAGGATCTTTCTAGGAAAATCTCTGTGGCTTCCCACTGCCAGAATGGGCACGTGGAACAACTTCAGCGCCAATTGCAAGAGTGTACTTTGAAAAGCGAACAGGTCTTGGTGGTCCTAAATGAGAAGACGAGGGAGAATAGCAATCTGAAAATGAACTATCACAGAATGACCGATTGACTTGCTGCCAAAGAAGCAGAACTCCAGAGGATGCAAGAGGAAAATCAAAAACTGTCCACTAGAATAGAAAGCAGTGGCCTAGTGTTGTTTAGAGAAACGATTCGGAATTTGTCACACATTATTCGAGAAAAAGACCTGGAAGTGGATGCGTTAAGTCAAAAATGCCAGACTTTAATGATGATCCTGCAGACACCCAGCACTGGTCATGAGGTTGGAGGAGTTTCTATTGATCAGTTCCAGCACTTCTACAGGAACGGGACACATTAACACAGCGGGTGAAGATCATGGAGGAGTGGAAAGAGCAGGTGCTGACCACGGTCCAAAATATGAAGCGTGAGCTCCCCCAGCTTCAGAGAGATCTGTGACAACTCCAGGCATGGGCTTGCACCAACAGCGAGGTTTTGAAACCGCAGACGACCTCTCTTGACCAGATCCATGCTTACCAAGGACATGAAATAAACTTAAAGAGCTAGAGAAGGAACTGGCACAACTTCAGCTCCGCATCAGGGAGCTCTGCAATGCCAAGGACCTCCTTTTAGGGAACCTTGACATGATTTTCCTCCGGCCCTCCAGCGACTCCGCAGAGGCAGCCAACTCTCTGAAGGCCGTGAAATCTGACCGAGTGAGTGAGTCTTCTCAGGTGCTCCGAGAGGAGGTGGAAGAGCTCAGAAAATCAGGGCAAGGAAAAGACACAATGATTCAAACCCTCCAGGAAGATCAGCAGAGACGGATTGCTTCAGGGGCTGCTATGGGGGAAGGAGAAGGGAAGCCACAGGAACACAGCGATTCTGATTCCCACATGGAGCAGCAGAAGGAGAAACAGGCTGTTCTACAAGATTTCCCTCAGGCTCAGGAGCTCCGAATCCCAGCGAAAAGTGAGGAACTGCTTTCTTTACAGGAGAAGCTCAGGGGCCAACTGAGTGAGAATGAGCTGCTGAGGCAGGCAGTCACCAGTCTGAAGGAGAGGATAGCAGATTTTGAAATGGATGTGTGTCGGCTGAAAGAGGAAATTGCAAAGATGGTGGAAACATGTAGAGAAAAGGACATGGAAAATCAGGTCTTGCAAGAGACAAATCGGCTGCTTTCAAAGATGCAGAGGGAGGAGGAATCCCAGCCTGCCGCGATGAAAGAGAAGGCACTTGCTCTGGAGCAACTGCTGCAAGAGAAAGAACAGGGCGAGAGCAGGGAATTGAACTGGCGTGTAGACACTGTTCAGTCAAAGCAGGAAAAGGCAGTTGTGGGTCAACAGGAGAGAGATGATGTCGTGTTGGCACAGAAACAGAAAGAAACGGAAAACTGTGCCCACCAGAAGGAGGGTCACCAGTTACATGAGAGAGAATTGCGCCTAACCCAGGAGCTGGAGAGAGGGCGGCACCTCGCTGCAGAAGCCCAAGATTCTCATCGCCTGGGACCTTTGGCTTCAGAAGACCAAGTGGCTCAGCTAAGAGAGGAAGTGACGGTCCTGCAGGGAAAACTCGTTTTGTCTTCCGCTGCCATAGAAAAAGGCAGCCATGGAGCCAGTCTGCAGGTAGAGTCGCTGTGGGAGCAATTGCACATGGTCACCCAGCAGAAAGAGGAAGCGGCACTCTGGCTTGCCGCCTCCCAGGAAGAGGGAAGGCACTAGGATTGAAGGCTAGTGAACCTCAAGCTGGAACTCGCTGAATGGATGGAAAAGCAGACACCCTAGAAGGAAAACTGAAGTTGTTACAGGGACAATTGCATCAAACAAATGCCGACTTGGAGGTGAAGGAGGACCAACTCCAAGAGTTCAAGAAACAGAATGAGGTCCATCAGGAAATACTGGAGGACACACAGAAGAAACTCTTGACCTTAGTAAGTAAAGCTGAAGGAATGGTGGACAAAACCCTCCTAAGGAGACTCTTCGTGGGATCTTTCCAGGCAGCTGATGCGGAACGGCAAGAAGCATTGAGGTTGATGGCAAGCACACTGGGGATCCAAGAAGACCAGTTGTGGCAGCTGCGTGGTCAAGAGCCCTTGGGTGTGCCCAGCGGGGTGACTGGGGGGCCTGGATCCAGAAGTGCCCCCAATGCACCTGGGAAGCCAAATCACCAAGCTGTGGCCAATCATTCTTTTTCAAGACTTTTCGTCCAGTTTCTAGAAGTGGAATCTCATTCAGCTTTTCCATCGCCAAACTCCTCTGCTCATGACATGAAACCCCCAGATTCAGGAGGAAGGGGAAAACTGCCTAAGAAACAAGGCCCACCACGACTGAACGCTACACTGGGATCCACACCCGGAAAAAAAGATTTCAAGCCCCGAACCACAGCTGTGTCTCTTATTAACCCACCTGGACCGGAAATGGATGTGTCAGAGCACCTTCTTATTTTTTTTTAAAGATTTTATTTATTTATTTGACAGACAGAGACCACAAGTAGGCAGAGAGGCAGGCAGAAGGAGAGGAGGGAAGCAGGCTCCCCGCTGAGCAGAGAGCCCGATGTGGGGCTTGATCCCAGGACCCTGAGATCAAAACCTAAGCCGAAGGCAGAGGCTTTAACCCACTGAGCCACCCAGGCGCCCCCGGAGCACCTTCTTATTAATGTTATCACTGATTCTTTACCCAGATACACGCCCTATATACTGTCACCCGCCAAGAAGGTTGGAATGGCGGCCAAAGACCTCTCAGAGAAATAGATGATTGTCAAGCCAGAGACGAGACCACACTTTGAAGATCCCAAGTCACTCTGTGAGTCTACCTTAACCCCAAATGCCATTCTCAGGCACGTTGGTGGCTTAGGGACCAGGAGCTGGTTTCCCCACCGCACTCTCTCTACCTCAGCGCAGGGGAGGCTGTCCTGCGACTGGGGACTTAAGTCCCTGTCCCTAGCCACCCCGATTCCCACAATTTCCCCCCACGATCCTTTGCTCTTTTGGAGTGCTTTCAACCAGTCTCCGAGTTACTGCTGGTCCCCAGATGCAGGGCACTCTCGCTCGTATTGGGGTATTACTTTCCAACCGGTTGCCTCTGTTGGCTCCCTCCCCCTTTTGTTTGTCTTCTGATATCAGTCCGCTGTTCCCATTCCGCTTTACCTGCCCACTGGCATCTTCTGCCCCTGTAGAGAGCCAGACATGTATAATTCTGATCTCAGGCTGATTTCATGGGTGATCGGAGTTCTTTGGTACGTAATCAGCTCACTTTGGGGTACCGGATGAAAAGGCGCCTCCTCCTACTCCCCCGCCATCTTGTCCCCCTCCTAATCCAAAATTGAGATTTCTAAACATTGAATAAATAAGGTAGATTTCTCTCTATTTTGTTATCTATCAAAAAAACAAGTCATTTAAAGTAGTGCAATGTTGGTCAAGGTCTATTTTCTTCAAGGTGGTTAGGTATAGCTGGCACAAATCCCCTTGAATTTATGCAAATACCCAAGTGGTCACTTTCTCATAGTGCTGTCTACAGCCTGGGCACCAACATGCTTGAGCTGTGTCTGCTCTGTCCCTCTTTGACTCCAAAGTGAGCATAACAGGGCAGGAAGACCCAAAGGGCTCCATACTCCAAAGCATGCAGAAGCAACCTGGACACACCACAGCTTTCCTAGAGGAGCCATAAATGGAGTCAATAGGCACCCCATATCTCAGTGCTCTTCAAACATTGGTTGGTCATCCACTATGGCAGAGTTTCATAGTCCCTTCCACTCATCCTAGACTTCGTCTTTTTTTTTAAAGATTTTATTTATTTATTTATTTGAGAGAGAGACAGTGAGAGAGAGCATGAGCGAGGAGAAGATCAGAGAGCGAAGCAGACTCCCCAAGGAGCTGGGAGCCTGATGCGGGACTCAATCCCGGGAGTCTGGGATCATGACCTGAGCCGAAGGCAGTCGTCCAACCAACTGAGCCACCCAGGCGTCCCTAGACTTTGTCTTAACAGCTCCACACCCTTACTCTGATTCTTCCTGTCTCTTTATCCTTTCCAAGAGCAACACAGAAGAATTCCTGCCCAGTCTCAGAAGAGCTACATCCACTCTTCTGTGAACTATTGTTCCTGCCATTACTGGGAAATCCTCTGCCCCCTGCATTTACCAAGACCTCCAACAAAAACAATTGTTTCTTATGAATAATCCTCCTCTTCCCATCACCTTCTAAAAAGAGGGAGTGGCTAACAAGGACTACATTCTAGAGGAAGCACCAAATAACTAGAGAGGTGAACAGAACAACTACTTCTATAAGTCTTTCAACCAGAAGGCATGTCCTATTAAGATATTTCCCCATCTTTGAAATACAGTTATGGAAATTGTTCAGAGAGAGAGGAAAGTCAGGTCAAAAATTTCTAAAACAAAACAAAGCAAAAAACAAATATAATTTTTAGTTTTTTAAAAATCGTACTAAAAATTATTTCATTTCTTCATCTATCCTAGAAATTAGGAAGCTACACCTACATTGCTATTTAAGATAAAATACATGTGGTGAAAAAATAATGAATACTGTTTTTCTGAAAATAAATAAATTGAAAAAATTTTAAAAAAAGATAAAATACATGTAGTGTAGTAGAAATGATGTAGATACAGCCAAACTTATGTTGGACCCTGGTTTTGCCATTTAACAAGTGATTCTGAGCCCATACTTTTTACTCTCTCCCTTTAAAAAATTATTCTGAGCCTTGGTTTCTTTATCTCTTAAATGGATATAATAAATCTTGCTTCAAATGGGTTTTTTTTCTAGTGTTCTTTAAAATACTTTTTTCTAGTATTTTTTTAGTTGGAGAATGTTAATTCTCTTCTTTGTCTTGCATTGTGCAAGTCGTGCATTGTGTTTTCCTCTATGCATTGCATATAATACCATTGGCAATTTCCGTT
This sequence comes from Neogale vison, assembly GCF_020171115.1. Classification (NCBI taxonomy): domain Eukaryota; kingdom Metazoa; phylum Chordata; class Mammalia; order Carnivora; family Mustelidae; genus Neogale; species Neogale vison. The sequence continues at coordinate 134,166,761 of NC_058096.1, read as the reverse complement.
TCTAAGGCCTAAAATGAAGCAATTACTATTTTCTGTTTTTAAAAAAGTAACAAAATCAGTATTAAGTGAAAGATGTCAGATTTAGAAGCTCAATAGACATGAGATCCAAAAGTAACCCCCAAAAGTTAGTCTTTCCATCAGTTAGCTCCTCTGCACATGGGGGAATAACACCCATCTGACAAGGCTGTTGTAAGGAAGGGAGAGGCGGAAGCAGAGTTGGTCATATAGGTAACATACAGTGAGTGAGAGCTCAGCATGGGGTGTACTGGTCCCAAACTCATATCCTAACATCTCACATAGGATGCCATCCCACTCAACCCTGTTCTCCACACAGGGACAGTCACATGGAAGTTGGTGGAGAGCTCATACCCTTTTGAGGGACATTCTGGGTTTGCCTAGTAAAGCACCACTGTAATGGCCTCAGAGGGTGGCCTCAGAAATAGCTGGCCCTGTGGTTCCCACTTCCACCTAAGACCTCCATCTCTGTGCAAACAAGTTCCTGTCTGCAGCCCTAAACACATGTCCTATGAAGTAGGGTAATGGGTTTTAAAGAACCTCTACAGATGTGAAGCATTGACCCAGTTTTTATGACATCAGAACATAGTGTCACCCTTTCTGGATGCAAGAACCCAGAGCTCCAACAAGACCTGAGAGTATGCTGTGATGACCGAGTTCTTTCACTTTGAATTTAGTCACCAGACACCAAAGATGGAGTTAACACAGACACTCAGTAAATTTGTTGGTGATAAATTCATGACACAAATGCCACATACATCCCTGGGCCCAGGAATGCCAAAATGTTCAGGCAGTGAAGCAATGATGCATTCAGTAATTAGAATACCAAAAAATGTTAACATCGTACTTAATCAAATCTAGAAGTTCTACTTTATTTAGTCCTATTATGGCAATCAACTATTTGATTATTTCTATCTCAGGCTTACACTCCCAGGCAAGTTATCCAGCTTACTACTGCCTAGACTTAAGATTCAAATGAATATAGTGTTGGCAGTCACTTTTAGGGATAGTAAGGTTTCTTCACTTCTGATACTTAAGATTAAAGATATTAAATTACCGACTTTCTGGTTGTTACCAGGCCCTATAGTACATACCCTGTAATTATAGATACAGGTCAAAGATAGCCAAGTGAGGGCTAGCAGCAGCATATTGACTTTTACTTAATAGTTTTAATGTCATGCACCAAACTCTGAATAAAATAAAATGCCAAAATTGTATTTGTTACACTGAAGTTTAACACATTAATGACAGCCAGAATTTCTCATATTGTCTGTCCCCAAATTCTCTAATATAATTCTATTTCCTGATACTAAAGCATGCACTTTGTTCAATGTAAAGGCATGAGTGTGTTATTTTTGTCACTAGAAGGCAGGAAATTAAAGTACATTATTTCCAAAACCCTTTAAAGATACATGTCATATTTAGGGAATCCTAATGATTTTCTGAAAGGAGAAAATAATCTGCTAAATATATATTGTCCTAGCAAATAATTCATAAACACTAATAAATATAAGAAATAATAAGCTCAATTATTTTTGTTTTAATCATTTTTATAGGAAAGAAAGAAGTATTTTTATTGGATAATAATCTCAAGAATGAACATTTCCCCTAACATAATATGTCTTCTGTTTAATAGTTTTCATTTGATGTAAAAAAAAAAAAATCTTCCTTTCTGCTGTGACTATTCATATATTCAATGGGTTCCTTTTCTCAGAAGTTTATTTAATCTCTCTGCTCAGCGGGGAGCCTGCTTCCTCCTCTCTGCCTGCCTCTCTGCCTGCTTGTGATCTCTGTCTGTCAAATAAATAAATAAAATCTTTAAAAAAAAGAAGTTTATTTAATCTTGATAAATGTTCACAGTTTGTCTCCCACTCTGATTTCCCCCATCTCACTTCTGAAAGACTTTAGACTCTGAGAAACAAACTGAGGGTTTTGGAGGGGAGGAGAGTGGGGGGTTGGGTGAGCCTGGTGGTGAGTATTACATGGAGCACTGGGTGGGGTGCATAAACAATGAATTTTGGAACACACACACACACACACACAAAATTTAATTTAATTTAATTTTAAAAAAGAATATATACACATAGATGTAGCATCAGCTAATTCAGATTCTTTTCAAAATTTGGCCTAAAGCCAATAAGAGTTTAATTCATATGAAAGAACAGGCCCATTAAGAATATTTATGTTATAATCAAACATAATTGTAAGCAAATGTTTAACCTAATTAAAATAAAACTCAATTGTTTTAGCTTAATAATTTTAGTTGCAAATAGAATGTTAATAATGAAAAAAATTATTTTTCATAATGGCCCTTGCCATGAAATTACTTGATCGTTTATTACTTTAAATGACTGTTTTTTTGTAATGGATAATCCTACATTTATTTTATAATAATTTAAAATTTTAATTTCCAGCTAGTTCAGTTTAATAAAATGGAGAAAATTTGGAAAAAAAATCTTATTAAATGTTCAGTTTATGACTTAAATTTCAAATGATGGAACTCTGTTCATTGATTTCCAGTCATCTTCCTTTTTTTATTAATTTTTTTTTAAGATTTTATTTATTTATTTGACAGACAGAGATCACAAGTAGGCAGATAGGCAGGCAGAGAGAGGGAGAGGAGGAAGCAGGCTCCCTGCAGAGCAGAGAGCCCAATACAGGGCTCGATCCCAGGACCCTGAGATCATGACCTGAGCTGAAGGCAGAGGCTTAACCCACTGAGCCACCCAGGCACCCTCCAGTCATCTTCTGAACAGCCTTCTGGGTGCTCTTTCATTACTAGCACACCTGTCAATGCCTTTTTGCACGAGACCTCTACCTAAGTGCCCAGAGCGATGTGTGTATACCTAACATTTCTGGAAGTACCCACTAAATGAGCCAGACAGAGCTCGGTCCCTTCCTATATCCCTTGGATTCAAAACACAAAGCTAAAGTTAGAAATTCAAATAGCAAAACAAAAAAGGAAAATGATCAAACCATGAGTCCTGTGGACAGAGAACTCAAATCAGGTGATCTAAGGCTTTCACTGATCATTTGCCTCAAACCTAGTGTGGTGGATGAGACCATCATACAGGTATACTGGAGTAGACACTGCCATCACTTAGGATCAACCTGGCTGAAGACATGGAGTATGAGAGGAAAAACCAGTGAGGAAAAGCTAATACTAGGGCATGAGTAAGTTATAAGGACCAAGTGCAGAGGCCCTAGTTGCAGCTGAGGTACATGGAAAGGAGAGGAGCCCTAGGCTGCAGGAAGTCCTGAAAACTTGGATGCAATGAAGAATGGATTTACAAAGGAGAGGTTGGTTCAGCCTCTGTCATAATGATCAGCAATTCTGAATGTAAAATAACTAGTTCCTGAAATTTTACAACATTATTGGCTCATCTTTTGCTCTATTACAGTTTTCTGCAAAATTTGGATTTTTATCTTTTTATATTATTCTATGCAACATAAGTACACAATGTGTAATAATGAAATAGGCAATTAATTTGTATTAAGGAATGTTTATTAGTGAAAAAGTATTACTAAAGGAGACCAAACCTTTGGGGATTGAATTACAGTGATCTTCCGTAAGGCATTCATTTCATCTGGGCCAGAATAAAAACTGGAAATAAAATAGTGGCTTTTTATAAATACACGATTAAAAATCTAAAGAAATTATTTTAAGCTGATAAGCATAAGATGTTACCATATTGATAAATCTCCAGAATGGAAATGGGAGTTATCTACTTTGGAAACCCATGGTAAGATATTACTATGAAGATGTTTGCATACTGCATGTTTCCATCAAGGTCCTGGAATTGGACAGACAACACCATCACTTGGTATGTTTGTGGAAGTCTTTTTGGTGAGTAATTGTTTGCAGTGGTGTAGACAGGGTTAAGGAAACCAACAGGAGGTGTTGAAGCACGCTTGAGGACTAGCAGCAGCTGAAAACCATTACCACCCTCAGGCCTGAAGGGAAAGAAGAGGAAGGCTTTCCGAGAACCAGACTTGGCCAAGGCCTTGGGATACAAAGAAAAATCATCACACCAGACAATAGCATATACTTTGGTAAGATGGGGTGCCTGGGTGGCTCAGTGGGTTAAGGCCTCTGTCTTCGGCTCAGGTCATAATCCCAGGGTCCTGGGATAGAGCCCTGCATCTGGCTCTCTGCTTGGTGGGGAGCCTGCTTCCTCCCCCCCCCTTTCTCTCTCGGGCCTGCCTCTCTGCTGTCAAATAATCTGATCTCTCGCTGTCAGATAAAATACCTGATCTCTCCCTGTCAGATAAATAAAATCTTTAAGAAAAAAAAAAAGACTGAGAAGCTTCAAGAACTAAAGTGTAAGCAACTCTACCCCTTCTGCCACCAGTCACAGCATGTAAGATCTTGCCCTGAGGTGTAAGAGTTGGCCACAATCCAGAATAAAGATAATCTTTTTTTGGAGATCACTTTTGAAAGATTGAGTGTATCCTCAATTTCAGGTGAACACAGGAACTAAGGTGCCTCTTAGCAGCCTTCCGTTTCTCAGAGCTTTGATTGGTTTGACACAGACTGGAGAAAATTAGAATAGCCTGAAGCATGGACTGTTCCATCTTGCTATCAATGCTGTATGAAATACAGAGCCTTACTCAGGCCCTAAGCCACAGTTTTAACTTCACCTAAGAGAGGAAGAGAATGGACTTTATTTCTCACTTGCCTAGCCCCATGTAGGGGAAACTCAATACTGAGCATGGCTTAAAGTGAGCCTTGAATACAGAAAATGGGAGGAGCATGCTCTTCCCTCAGGGCAGGAAACAATTCCTGTAGGACTTGAACCCCAAAGAGATATCCCTAGAAGGTGATATAAAAGCTTTGAACAGGAAACACTCTTGCTAAAGGATTCCATGCTTTCTAAATGAGAAATGTCAAGACTGGAATATTATTTTGAGTGTCATTATTATCATTTTTTGCTGGAACAAACAAATAATTGCATATGGACTTTACAGCTGAACAGTATTTTCCAGCTTTTTAGTTCCTCTGTCAGTCCCAAAATAGGTAATTACAGAAGCAAATGAAACCCTTCATACAATACAAAGGTTTGGAGGGAGCCATCACCACCTACGCACTGGGCAGCAGGTCCTATGGAAAACATTAATTGTGAGCCACATGTGAATCAAAGTGGAAACCGACAGCTTTAGTTCTGGCTTTAAAACATATGGTGCGGTAAATTATCAGCAGGCAGTCTATAATTAAGGACACAGTTTCTCAATAATAACACCTAAATATGCATGTACTCAGCTGCACATTACCTTCTGGAATGGAGTCAGATATGGTCAAGCTTTGGTCTGAGGAAACACTGATGCTTTGGGGAGTGTAATGAACAGTCCCTGAATTATAAACTCCTTCCTCACCAACCCCCCCCCTGCCCCAGCCTCCAAGCAGCCAGCAGAACTTTCTCACCCACATGTTTCATATCTTGTATTGTGTGACCCATCATCTTGGCCACAAGCAAATGGGATCAGGGCCTGGGGTCTGAGCCAACATCCGTGATCAGCAGCCAATGGCCCAGTTTAGCCTGAGAACCCCACAGAGGCACGCTGCACTCAAGAGTGTCAGCGCAGTCCAATAACCTATTCTCTCTAGAAGTCTCAATGGAAGCAGAAGCCAGGCAGCAGAAGCATCCAGAAGCAGACACAAACTGTGATATAGAATGCAAGAGAACAGTGAAGAAGGCAGTAGGAGGTGACAGAGAAGCTGTAGCTTGGCATAAAGCGAATCAATAGAAACTGAGGGTCCAGAATAGTGGTGTAATTAAAATAGAGAGCAGGTGGGGAGGGGGATGGGGGCCTGGTGTTGATACAGCTCCAGCAGTGGCCCAAACAGCCAGGAGCGGCACTTCACTTCCTCAGGTGCCTGGCTATGAAATTGCTGGTGTCATTTCCCTATGTATCCCTACAAAAACTCCTAACCCTGATGATGCTTTTCTGAGATCACTGAGCAGGTACTGTCTCTGAGTGTGTCTCTGTGCCTTGCAACTTGGAAAACAAAACAAAACAAAACAAAACACAGGTTCTGTGTTGAAACCGCATTGGTACAAAGGAAGGTCATCCCCATCAGGGATGTTCTTTTTGCCCATATAGGATAAAGACAGAGGGATATAGGGCCTGGAGAAAATTCAAACACCAAAGTAGCATTCCATTTCATCTCTGCCAAAACAGCTGAATATGGACCATGTGTCAGAATTGTGCTAAGACAAAATTGGTAACAATTTGGGATAATCATTGCAAGTAACTTTTAAGAAACAGGAATGCTTATAGATTTTCATTCCCGCTGAGCACAGCACTACAATATTTGCATCAACACAACCTTGAGCACCAGAAATGCATTAGTGATCTTTGTACTTATGTCGGGCCTTACAGGCTTATTGGACTTACAGACTTATTGGGCCTTACAGACTTATTGAAGTGCCGCTCCTGGTTGTTTGGGCCACTGCAGGAGCTGTATCAAAACCAGGCCCCCATCCCCCTCCCCTCCCGCTCCTTTATTGGACTCTGTGATGCTGATCACCACTTCTTAAGTCTAGGTTGTCAAGGAGCCTGGTCTGGCCTTTATGTAGATGCACACTTGGAACTGCATTGTCTTAGATTTATGGTTTTGTGTGATTTCCCCACCTGTAAATCAGTGAACTAACCAAAAGTAATCTCTTTTGACTATAATTGTTAACAAATACCTCATTATGAAGAACAAGCAAAAGATAACTCTACAAATTCCTAGGTAGAAACGCCCTGTAGTTTGCAATGGAAGCAATTCTCACTTCCCAGGAGAAGGCCAGCTAGTCGACCAGTCACTCACAAAATGGCAGCGAGTGGTGAATTCCCCAACAGGGCAAGGTTGGACCTCAGATTTGCAGACTCACATAGATGGACATCTGGAATAGAATGCTGGCTTCTAAAAATTTACATTAACAATGTCACCACCAGGTGGCAGGCAATTCACATCTGTTTGAGTGAGGTCTCCCAAGAGGCAGGGTGCATGAAAGGCCATATTCCAAGGGGTTCTTCATTTGAACAGATCAAAAGGGAAAAGGGGTAAAGTGTCCATTTTTAAATTCGTGGCATCAGGCTGTGTTACCTCACGACATCCATCTCTAGCATGGGCAGGTTTCTGCATGGATATGGTCCCTTTCACTGGCCTGACAGGACACACTCTCTTCTAAACAGGCTTAGGTTGAGCACCGTCACCTAGTTCTGGCCTCCTGCGTCCCTTTTTTATGTTACTGGTCTGAAATTATTAACTTTGTTGGCCACCAACTCCTTTTGCCATACGACAAAGCCCATGAATCCCTTCTTAGAATAGTAATTTTAAATACCTACAACAACACATAGGATTATAAATGAAACCATTATAATGAAACATAGTTCAGTCCACTCATGTTAAGATCCCCTGCAACCTGACCAACTCATATAGTCTGTCTCCAAATCTGGTATAATAAATTTGACTAGATTTCCCCTTGCTAAAGTAAATTCCTATTTCTGCCTGGCCTCTTAATTATTGCTTTGATTGCCTTAGTTAGAGTTTGGTAAATTTCCAACTCTTTTGTTCTCATGCTGCACAATCACACACCATTTCCTGGTCGTGTCAGCACATGACTCAACACGTCGCTGACAAAATCCACCATTTCTTCCATCTCCAAGTCCTTGAGATTTTAGAGTGATAATGAGGAAGCCTCAGTATCCTCCTGAGTAATAATACAAAGGTGAGAACTAGTAAGAAGCAATGCAGTATAGTGAGACAGCCTAGAGATGGAATCCCCTAGTTGTAGCTTGCCTTATACATACCAAGCACTTACTATGTTTCAAATTCTACACAAAGACCCACTCCCTGCTCTGCTGTAAGTCTGGAGTCAGAAAACTTGTTTTGCATTTCAGTTTCATCTCCCAAACAACTCTGGGCAAATCACCTAACCCTCTGGGGTTCAATTTCCTCATGAGTAAAATATGTAAGAAAACAGTGATAGACTTTTTTTTTTTTAACAGGTTTCTGGGTGTTTTTGTTTTGTTTTGTTTTTTACAGATTTCTGTTTTGATTTTACAGATTTCCTTATCAGAACTTCTGGAACAATCTATATGCAGTTGCTCTATAGGGCTGATGTTAGGGTTTCCCTTCCTAGTCATCCTTTCAAGTTGCCTCCCTACTTCATCTCCAGGTCATGGATGGGTTACAAGCTACACTCACATGTAAAAGGAAAGGCACAATGACCCAGAACTTCTTCTTCCTCTAAACCTGCCAAACACATACCAACTATGTAGAACTTTGTCACTGAAGTCTAAACCCTGCTAATAGAAAGGACCTCCAGCTCTTTTTCCTGTGCTCACCATATAAAAATTCTTTTGAGGAGTGAAGAGGGAGCACAAGAAAATTTTTTTTCTTTTTCTTTCTTTCTCTGAAATACAAGAGAAGCCCTGTTATTAGCCCTCATAGCCATATGACAACCTTTCTAAAATCGTCACCACTGTCTTATTCAGAGTGAGGAAAATTCTCTCCTATTTGACATCAGTTCACAGGAAATAAATTCTGCTAGCTATCTCTTACTCCCAGAAACTATACATTTCCTATAAACGCTGTTTAAAGTCAGAAAATGTTCTTGTCTCAAAACTCGGAATATACCAGAGCAACTTTTATGTCATGGAGCAGAAACACCTGTTCCCACATCAGCATTTCCACCATAGTTAATCATTGGACTCCTATCCCCTAGTGTCACAGCATTTACCTCTCTATCAGGTATGTTTGAAGTTAGAGCAGGCCATATGAGGATGAGTGAGACAAAGTCCTTGCCCTCTAAGAATTTACTTTATTGGTACAGGTTTTAATACTGGCATCATCACACATCAGTTATAAAATAATTTCTTACCATCAATGGTACCATTACTGACCTACTAAAGAGAGTGAATAATTTCTTTTCTTCTTTATAAATTAGACAACATTTAAAGTCATCCCTATAGTTGTATGTGGATTATTCTGATTTGCTTTCTTGAGTGAGAGAGAAATGAGTAGAGTTACAGTGACACTCAGATTTTTCACAAGGGATATGCAAACATCACATTTCACAGAGAGAAAGAGGGCACTGAGAACAGCTGTCCTGGTACATGCAATGATATGTTGACTTTGATAATTACAAGAAAGTTAAGACATGGCTCCTGGCCTTAAGAAGTTTATAATTAGCAGTGTCTATCAAATAACCATATGGATAAGATATAATTAAGAGCTAAATTATGGAGTTTAGATAATGGACCTTGGGGAGAGGAGGACCCAGGGAGTAATGACTTCACGTCAGTCTTGGAACGTTTTGTAGAAGTGGGGCAATTCAGTGTTGAGGAGGTTTTTTTTTGTTTTGTTTTGTTTTTGTTTGTTTGTTTTTAAAGATTTTATTTATTTATTTGTCAGACAGAGATCACAAGCAGGCAGATAGGCAGGCAGAGAGAGGGAGAGGAGGAAGCAGGCTCCCTGCAGAGCAGAGAGCCCGATGCGGGACTCGATCCCAGGACCCTGAGATCATGACCTGAGCCAAAGGCAGTGGCTTAACCCACTGAGCCACCCAGGAGGTTTTGACAGGTGAAAGTCACAGAGACAAGCATATCAGAGAGAGGAGGCTTCTCCAAAGTGAGACTGACTGATTGCTCCTCCTGGTGTCTTCAAAAGTCTTCCTACATCCCTGCAAATGTACTCAGAGCTATAGCTCTCATCAGGAGGAACTTCAAATCCATCCACTTCTCTGCATCCCTACCCTCCTCCACCTTAACTCAGAACCCCATCAGGGCTCACCCCTATTTCTTCTACAGCCAGCAAATCGCTCTCCCAGCCTCCACTATTGCCTTTCTTGAATCTGTCCTCCACAGAATGACCTTCTCCATATTAAATTGACCAGATACTAACTCCTCTGCTTAAAATGATTCAGTGACCCACCTACTATCTCCAGGAAGAAGCCCAACCATGGGATACAAGACATTTTATAGTATAGTTGTCACTTAGTCTTCAACCTTATCTCTTGACTTTTCCCCGCTTCCATCCTTCTCCCCAGCTACTAAATTACTTGTCTCACTTGAGTCAGATTGCCACAACAAAATACCATAGGCTGGGTGGCTGAAACAACAGAAATACACTTCAAGGGACTGGAAATCTGAGATCAAGGTGCTAACGGGATCAGTGTCTGGTGAGAGCTCTCTTTGGGTTATAGATGGTGGACTTCTTACTATGACTTCACATGGCCTTTCCTTGGCACACATGCATAGAGAGTGAGAAAGAGATGAGTAAGCTTTCTTATGTCTCTTCTTGTAAGGACAGTAATCCTATTGCATCTGGGCTCTATCCTTATGACTTAATCTATCCTTAATTACCTCCCAAAGGCCCTATCCCCAGATACTCCAATATTGTAGTATCTGGAGATAGGGCCTTATTCAGTATGTGAATAACAGAAGGAACACAACTTTGAATCCATATGGTTGCTATTCCCAGAGCACCCCATATTTTCCCACATAACCCAATGCCTTTGGACTCAAAGCTGTTCCCTGTACCTGTTATTACCTGGTATGCCCTTCTCTGAGCCACTCCATAACATCCTCATCTTCTACCCTCTACCTCCTATCATTGTTTTGATAATTGCTTTTTCCTCTTGAGGCTCCGTTCAGGCTGGGCCATGTTTTCTAGGGTAGTCTCCCCATTGGAGCCTACCAATGTGGAGCCTACCCTAGAAAACATGTGTCTCCATTGGAAATGAAATATCAAGACATACAAATGGTTATCAGACACATGAAAAAATGTTCATCATCATTAGCCCTCAGGGAGATTCAAATTAAAACCACGTTGAGATATCACCTTACACCATTTAGAATGGCCAAAATTAACAGAACAGGAAACAACATGTGTTGGAGAGGATGTGGAGAAAGGGGAACCCTCTTCCACTGTTGGTGGGAATGCAAGTTGGTGCAGCCTCTTTGGAGAACAGTGTGGAGATTCCTCAAGAAATTAAAAATAGAACTTCCCTATGACCCTGCAACTGCACTCCTGGGTATTTACCCCAAAGACACAGATGTCGTGAAAAGAAGGGCCATCTGTACCCCAATGTTTATAGCAGCAATGGCCACGGTCGCCAAACTATGGAAAGAACCAAGATGCCCTTCAACGGATGAATGGATAAGGAAGATGTGGTCCATATACACTATGGAGTATTATGCCTCCATCAGAAAGGATGAATACCCAACTTTTGTAGCAACATGGACGGGACTGGAAGAGATGATGCTGAGTGAAATAAGTCAAGCAGAGAGAGTCAATTATCATATGGTTTCACTTATTTGTGGAGCATAACAAATAGCATGGAGGACAAGGGGCGTTAGAGAAGAGAAGGGAATTTGGGTAAATGGGAAGGGGAGGTGAATCATGAGAGACTATGGACTCTGAAAAACAATCTGAGGGGTTTGAAGTGGCGGGGGGGTGGGAGGTTGGGGTACCAGGTGGTGGGTATTATAGAGGGCACGGCTTGCATGGAGCACTGGGTGTGGTTAAAAAATAATGAATACTGTTTTTCTGAAAATAAATAAATTGGAAAAAAAATTAAAAAATGAAAAAAAATCAGATGTGCAAAGAAAATGTAATTTTTTGATTTGTAATTAATCAGCCCTCCTCTCAAGCTGGTTGGCAAGGGAAAAAAAATAAACTACATGTCCAATCTGTTAAAAAAAAAAGAGAGAGATTATACCTACAATTATAATTCCTCAATTTGACTATCAGGTGGTGTCGTGATGTTTTTTTGGAATGTATAATCTTGGGTGGAGACCGTTCAGCCTCTAGTACATGAACGCTGGTTTCATTCACGAGAATGGGAAAATTTTCATGAAGGACTTGTTCCACGATATCTTCTAGACTTCTTTCTTTCTCCTCCCCTTCAGGGATTCCAATAATTCTGACGTTGGAATGCTTCATGGCATCATTTATTTCCCTGATTCTGCTTTCGTGGGGTCTAAGCTGTTTGTTCCAGGCTTCCTCCTGATCCTTTCTCTCTATCTGTTTGTCTTCCAGATCACTAATTCTATCTTCTGTCTCAGTTACCCTAGCTTTGAGAGAGTTTAGATTAGATTGGAACTCATTGAGAGCATTGTGGACCTCCTCCCTGGTAGCTTTGAGCTCCGCCCTAACATTGTGAACATCCTGTCTCATCGCTTTCAGTTTGGCCCTAATCAATTCTGTTTGGTCATCCATGGCTTTCTCCAACCTAGCTATTGCCTGGATAATTGTTAGCCTGAATTCTCTTTCCGACATATTGTCTATGTTGATAGCCGTTAGCTCTGTTGCAGAAGGTCCATCCTCTGTATTTTTCTTCTGTTGGGCATTCCTCCTCCTAGTCATTTTGGTGGGAGATGACTGATCAGATGTAGCTGGATGTATCAACTCTGGTGCAGTCAAGGTGCACCCTGGAACACTTCTGAGCAATCAGGATTCCCCACACAAATGAGAGACAAAAGAAAAGAAAAAAAAAAGGAAAGAAGAAGAAAAAGAAAAAAACGAAAAAAGAGAGAGAGAGAGAGAGAGGAAAGAAAGGGAAGATGAAAAAGAAGGTTTAGCCCAGATGGGCCCCAAGGTAAGATTTATGAAGTACACAGACAAAAAGAGTTAAAAAGTCTGATACAAGTATATGGCAAGAGAAAGAAAATATATATATATGCAAGTAAAGAAAGAACCTCGTCAAAAAGAACCACAAGTATAAAATTTATATGCTGTCAGGACAAACACAAGAAAAACACAGAAACACTGGTGGAAGAAGATGGGAGAGTTCCTATAAATTCTCAGTGTGGGCGAGGAAGGTTGTTTTGATTCTTCCTGGATGTATCTTGATATCTTTGTTAAAGGACTCAACTTTCCTAAGATAAAGGGGATTAAAAATTGGTTTACCTATAGGGGTAGTATTGATTGGGGAATGGAGATTATTTTGAAGTTTAACTCTATATGAATATTAGAAGATAAAGATAAAAAGGAATAAACTAGACTAAACTAAACTAAAATTTTAAAAAAGGAATTCAAAAAATAAAAATGCAAAAGAAAAACAGAGGTGTATGTATCAAAAAGTTCAGGTTAGAAACGTATTATGGAATTTGATGTACTGTACAGCTCTCTGTGATGGTAAATCAGTTAAAAAAATTACCTATGTGTAAAAAAAAAAAAATGAACCGGAATACTGGAAATGAGTGAACAATACAAGTTTTCTTATGAAATAGTGGTTGTTCTCTTGTAGTCCTTTTTTTTTCTTTCTTGGTTTGTTTTCTGGGGGTGGGGCCTGCCACGTGGGTTGTCAGTCAATGATGTTTCCTGAGTTGAGTTCTCCCGCCCCCCTCAAGGGGGTGGGCTCTGGGGAAACTGGTTTTTTTTTCAGGCTTTCAGGCATAAAAAGCAGTTTTTTTGCTTGTTCACTTTTTTCCTCTCACCTTGACCGCCTTTGATGGTTTTTGTAGTATTAGAAGAAATCAAATGGCAACCTGATCTCCCTCTCTGAGAGAAGCCTCCGTCTGGGTGCAGAAGCTGAATAAATCCCCCCTTGGCCGCCGGCAGAGCAGGTTCCAAGTTGCAGACCCTAAGGGTGCAGGATCTTTTGCTTGTACCCAAAGCCAAGGCAGTGGCGGCTGTCTGGGAGCTCCCGGCCACCAGAGAGGTTCCAAGCAGCGATCGCACACTGAGATTTTGCCACCGGCCCGGGCTGGGAGTGCCCGGCTTGCGCGCACCTCTTTCAGCGGTGGCTGTGGGTCTGGCGAGCCTCTGGGGCACTGAGAACGGGGCGCTGCTCCGTAAGCCCCAGGCTTGGCTTTTGCACGCCTCTGTGGGGGGAAGAGTTTCGCGCGCGCGGCTTAGGCTTTGAAACAATGGCGCAGGTCAAGTAGCGCCGGCTGGGCCTCTGTCACTCAGGGGAGCGTGAGGGACATGCGCCCGTATCTCGAGCTTTGTGGTAGGGCTAGCGCGCGTTCTGCCGACCGGCGCGGCTCCCATCCCCTCACAGGAGCTGGAACCCACCCATTCTCGGGCGCGCTGGTGGCTTAGGGACCAAGAGCGGTTTCTCCACCGCACTCTCCCTGCTTCCGCGCGGGGGAGGCTGTCTGGGACCGGGGACTTAAGCCCCTGTCCCTAGCGGCCCCGATTCCCACAATCTCCCCCCACAATCCTTTGCTCTTTTGGAGTGCTTTCAACCAGTCTCCGAGTTACTGCTGGTCCCCAGACACAGGGCGCTCTCGCTCGTATTGGGGTATTACTCTCCCACTGGTCGCCTCTGGTGGCTCCCTCCCCCTTTTGTTTATCTTCCGATACCAGTCCGCTGTTCCCATTCTGCTTTACCTGCCCACTGGCGTCTTCTGCCCCTGTAGAGATCCAGAGGTGTATAATTCTGATCTCAGGCTGATTTCATGGGTGATCGGAGTTCTTTGGTAGGTAGTCAGCTCACTTTGGGGTACGGCTGAAAAGGCGGCTCTTCCTACTACCCCGCCATCTTGTCCCCCCCTCTAGAGGAAATATCGGGTATTCATCCTTTCTGATGGAGGCATAATACTCCATAGTGTATATGGACCATATCTTCCTTACCCATTCATCCGTTGAAGGGCATCTTGGCTCTTTCCATAGTTTGGCGACCGTGGCCATTGCTGCTATAAACATTGGGGTACAGATGGCCCTTCTTTTCATGATATCTGTGTCTTTGGGGTAGATACCCAGGAGTACAATTGCAGGGTCATAGGGAAGTTCTATTTTTAATTTCTTGAGGAATCTCCACACTGTTCTCCAAAGAGGCTGCACCAACTTGCATTCCCACCAACAGTGGAAGAGGGTTCCCCTTTGTCCACATGCTCTCCAACACATGTTGTTTCCTGATTTGTTAATTTTGGCCATTCTAACTGGTGTAAGGTGATATCTCAATGTGGTTTTAATTTGAATCTCCCTGAGGGCTAATGATGATGAGCATTTTTTCATGTGTCTGATAGCCATTTGTATGTCTTGAATGGAGAAGTGTCTGTTCATATCTTCTGCACATTTTTTGATGGGTTTCCCCGTTTTGTGTGGATTGAGTTTGAGGAGTTCATTATAGATCCTGGATATCAACCTTTTGTCTGTACTGTCATTTGAAAATATCTTCTCCCATTCCGTGGGTTGCCTCTTTGTTTTTTGACTGTTTCCTTTGCTGTGCAGAAGCTTTTGATCTTGATGAAGTCCCAGAAGTTTATTTTCTCTTTTGTTTCCTTTGCCTGTGGAGACGTATCTTGAAAGAAGTTGCTGTGGCTGATATCAAAGAGATTACTGCCTATGTTCTCCTGTAGGATTCTGATGGATTCCTGTGTCACGTTGAGGTCTTTTATCCATTTTGAGTTGATCTTTGTGTACGGTGTAAGAGAATGGTCGAGTTTCATTCTTCTACTTATAGCTGTCCAGTTTTCCCAGCACCATTTATTAAAGAGACTGTCTTTTTTCCACTGTATATTTTTTCCTGTTTTGTCGAAGATTAATTGACCATAGAGTTGAGGGTCCATATCTGGGCTCTCTACTCTGTTCCACTGGTCTATGTGTCTGTTTTTATGCCAGTACCATGCTGTCTTGGTGATCACAGCTTTGTAATAAAGCTTGAAATCAGGTAAGGTGATGCCGCCAGCTTTATTTTTGTTTTTCAACATTTCCTTAGTGATTCGGGGTCTCTTCTGATTCCATACAAATTTTTGGATTATTTGCTCCAGCTCTTTGAAGAATGCCGGTGGAATTTTGATTGGAATGGCATTAAAAGTATACATTGCTCTAGGCAGTATAGACATTTTAACAATGTTTATTCTTCCGATCCAAGAGCATGGAATGGTCTTCCATCTATTTGTGTCTTCTTCAATTTCTTTCATGAGTGTTCTGTAGTTCTTCAAGTACAGATCCTTTACCTCTTTGGTTAGGTTTATTCCCAGGTATCTTATGGTTCTTGGTGCTATAGTAAATGGAATCGATTCTCTAATTTCCCTTTCTATATTTCTATTGTTAGTGTATAAGAAAGCCACTGATTTCTGCACATTGACTTTGTATCCTGCCACGCTGCTGAATTGCTGTATGAGTTCTAGTAGTTTGGGGGTGGAGTCTTTTGGGTTTTCCAATTAAAGAATCATGTCATCTGCGAAGAGAGAGAGTTTGACTTCTTCATTACCAATTTGGATACCTTTTATTTCTCTCTGTTGTCTGATTGCTGTTGCTAGGACTTCTAATACTATGTTGAACAAGAGTGGTGAACGTGGGCATCCTTGTCTTGTTCCTGATCTCAATGGGAAGGCTGCAAGCTTTTTCCCATTGAGGATGATAATTGCTGTGGGTCTTTCATAGATAGATTTGATGAGGTTCAGGAATGTTCCCTCTATCCCTATACTTTGAAGCATTTTAATCAGGAACAGATGCTGGATTTTGTCAAATGCTTTTTCTGCATCAGTTGAGAGGACCATGTTTTTCTTCTCTCTTCTCATATTAATTTGTTGTATCACATTGATTGATTTGCGAATGTTGAACCATCCTTGTAGCCCAGGGATGAATCCCACCTGATCATGGTGGATAATCTTTTTAATGTGCTGTTGGACCCTGTTGGCTAGGATCTTGTTGAGAATCTTAGCATCCATATTCATCAGTGATATTGGTCTAAAATTCTCCTTTTTGGTAGGGTCCTTACCTGGTTTGGGGATCAGGGTAATGCTGGCTTCATAGAAAGAGTCTGGAAGTTTTCCTTCTGCTTCAATTTTTTGAAACAGCTTCAGGAGAAGAGGTGTTATTTCTTCTTTGAAGGTTTGGTAGAATTCCCCAGGGAATCCGTCAGGTCCTGGGCTCTTGTTTTTTGGGAGGTTTTTGATCACTGATTCAATCTCGTTTTTAGATATTGGTCTATTCAGGTTGTTGATTTCTTCCTGGTTCAATTTTGGGAGTCTATATTTTGCCAAGAATGCATCCATTTCATCTAGGTTGCTATCTTATTGGCATATAACTGTTGATAATAATTTCTGATGATTGTTTCTACTTCCTTGGTGTTCGTTGTGATCTCTCCCATTTCATTCATAATTTTATGAATTTGGGCTTTTTCTCTTTTCTTTTGGATTAATGTGGCCAGTGGCTTATTGATCTTATTGATTCTTTCAAAAAACCAGCTTCTAGTTTCATTGATACGTTCTACTGTATCTCTGGTTTCTACCTCCTTGATCTCAGCTCTAATCTTGATGATTTCCCTTCTTATGTGTGGAGTTGGTTTGATTTGTTGTTGATTCTCCAGTTCTTTTAGGTGTAGAGACAGCTGGTGTGTTCTAGATTTTTAAATTTTTTTTAGGGAGGCTTGGGTGGCTATTTATTTTCCCCTTAGGACCGCCTTTGCTGTATCCCATAGGTTTTAGACTGACGTATCTTCATTCTCATTGGTTTCCATGAATTGTTTCAGTTCTTCTTTGATCTCCTTGTTGATCCAAGCATTCTTAAGCAAGGTGGTCTTTAGGTTCCAGGTGTTTGAGTTCTTTCGGAACTTTTCCTTGTGATTGAGCTCCAGTTTCAAAGCTTTGTGATCTGAGAATATGCAGGGAATCATCTCAGTCTTTTGGTATCAGTTGAGTCCTGATTTGTGACCCAGTATGTGGTCTATTCTGGAGAAGGTTCCGTGTGCACTTGAGAAGAATGAGTATTCTGTTGTTTTAGGGTGGAGTGTTCTGTATATATCTATGAGGTCCATCTGGTCCAATGTGTCATTCAATGCTCTTGTTTCTTTATTGATTTTCTGCTTCGATGATCTGTCTAATTCTGAAAGAGGCGTGTTAAGATCTCCTACAATTAGTGTATTCATATCAATATGACTCTTTATCTTGAGTCTTACTTAAGAAAACTTTCTTACTTAAGAAAACTTTAAGTAATTGGCTGCTCCCATATTGGGAGCATAGGTATTTACAATTGTTAGATCATCTTGGTGGACAGTCCCTTTATGGATGATATAGTGTCCTTCTGTATCTCGGACTACAGTCTTTAGTTTGAAGTACAATTTATCTGATATGAGAATCGCTACCCCATCCTTCTTTTGAGGCCCATTGGCATGAAAGATGCTTCACCATCCCTTCACTTTCAGTCTGCGTGTATCTTTAGGTTCAAAATGGGTCTCTTGTAGACAGCATATGGATGGGTCCTGTCATTTTATCCAATCTGCAACCCTGTGCTGTTTTATGGGTGCATTTAGGCCATTCACATTGAGAGTGATTATTGATAGATACGTTTTTATAGACATCGAGTTACCTTTGAAGTCTTTCTTTCTGTAGACTGTCTCTATATTTCTGTTCAATGCTATTCTTGAGATTTTTCCTCTTTTATAGAACCCCCCTTAATATTTCCTGCAGTGTCGGCTTGGTGGTTGCATAGTCTTTTAAGCCTTGCCGGTCTTGGAAACTCTTTATCTCTCCATCCATTTTGAATGTCAGTCTTGCTGGATCAAGTATTCTTGGCTGCATGTTCTTCTCATTTAGTGCCCTGAATATATCTTGCCCGCCTCTTCTGGCTTGCCAGGTCTCTGTGGACAGGACTGATTTTATTCTGATGGGCTTCCCTCTGTAAGTAAGGAGCCTCTTTGCCCTGGCGGCTTTCAAGAGATTATACCTACAATTATAATTCCTCAATTTGACTATCAGGTGTTGTGATTTTTTTTGGAATCTTGGGTGGAGACCGTTCAGCCTCTAGTACATGAATGCTGGTTTCATTCACGAGATTGGGAAAATTTTCATGAAGGACTTGTTCCACGATATCTTCTAGGCTTCTTTCTTTCTCCTCCCCTTCAGGGATTCCAATAATTCTGACGTTGGAATGCTTCATGGCATCATTTATTTCCCTGATTCTGCTTTCGTGGGATCTAAGCTGTTTGTTCCAGGCTTCCTCCTGATCCTTTCTCTCTATCTGTTTGTCTTCCAGATCACTAATTCTATCTTCTGTCTCAGTTACCCTAGCTTTGAGAGAGTTTAGATTAGATTGGAACTCATTGAGAGCATTGTGGACCTCCTCCCTGGTAGCTTTGAGCTCCGCCCTAACATTGTGAACATCCTGTCTGGTCGCTTTCAGTTCAGCCCTAATCAATTCTGTTTGGTCATCCATGGCTTTCTCCAACCTAGCTATTGCCCGGATAATTGTTAGCCTGAATTCTCTTTCCAACATATTGTCTTTGTTGGTAGCCGTTAGCTCTGTTGCAGAAGGTCCATCCTCTGTATTTTCCTTCTGTTGGGCATTCCTTCTTTTAGTCATTTTGTTGGTAGATGACTGAACAGATGTAGCTGGATGTATCTACTGCGGTGCAGTCAAGGTGCTTCCTGGAACACTTCTGAGCAATCAGGATTTCCCACCCAAAGAAGAGACAAAAGAAAACAAAAAGAAAAAGAAAGAAAAACAAAGAGAGAAAGAGAAACACAGGAAAAAAAGGGAAGATGAAAGTGAAGGTTCAGCTCAGATGGGCCCGAAGGTAACTTTTGTGAAGTAGACAAACAACTAGGGACAAAAAGACTTATACAAGTATATGACAAGAGAAAAAAAATATATACATATATGCAAATAAAGAAATAACCTCGTTAAAAAGAACCACAAGTGTAAAATTTATACGCTATCAGGACAAACACAAAAAAACCAGAAACACTTTTGGAAGAAGATGGGAGAGTTCTTATAAATTCTCAGTGTGTGCGAGGAAGGTTGTTTTGATTCCTCCTGGATGTATCTTGATATCTTTGTTAAAGGACTCAACTTTCCTAAGATAAAGGGGATTAAAAATTGGTTTACCTCTAGGGGTAGTATTGATTGGGGAAAGGGGATTACTTTGAAGTTTAACTCTATATGAATATTAGAGGATAAAAATAAAAAGGAATAAACTAGACTAAACTAAACTAAAATTTTAAAAAAGGAATTCAAAAAATAAAAATGCAAAAGAAAAACATAGGTGTATGTATCAAAAAGTTCAGGTTAGAAAAGTATTATGGAATTTGATGTACTGTACAGCTCGCTGTGATGGTAAATAGGTTTAAAAAATTACCTATGTGTAAAAAAAAAATTATGAACCGGAATAGTGGGAACGAGTGAACAATACAATTTTCCCTATGAAGTAGTGGTTGTTCTCTTGTAGTCCTTTTTTTTTTTCTTTCTTGGTTTGTTTTCTGGGGGAGAGGCCTGCCACGTGGGTTGTCAGTCAATGATGTTTCCTGAGTTGAGTCCTCTCGCCCCCCTCAAGGGGGTGGGCTCTGAGGAAACTGGTTTTTTTCAGGCTTTTGTTCTCTGGCGGTTTCTATGCTTGTTCACTTTTTTTCCTCTCACCTTGACCGCCTTTGATGGTTTTTGTAGTATTAGAAGAAATCAAACTGCACCCTGATCTCCCTCTCAGAGAGAAGCCTCAGTCTGGGTGCAGAAGCTGAGTAAGTTCCCCCTTGGCCACTGGCAGAGCACGTTCTAAGTTGCAGACCCTGGGGGCGCAGGATCTTTTGCTTGTACCCAAAGCCAAGGCAGTGGCGGCTGTCTGGGAGCTCCTGACCGCCAGAGAGGTTCCAAGCAGTGATCACACACTGAGATTTTGCCGCCGGCCCGGGCTGGGAGTGCCCGGCTTGCGCGCACCTCTTTTCAGAGGAGGCTATGGGTCGGGCGCGCCTCTCGGGCACTGAGAATGGGGCGCTGGTCCGTAAGCCCCAGGCTGGGCTTTTGCGCGCCTCTGTCAAGGGAAGAGTCTCGGGCGCGCGGCTTAGGCTTTGAAACAATGGCGCGGGTCAAAGAGCGCCTCCCGGGCCTTTGTAACTCAGGGGAGCATGAGAGACAGGCTAGGCTTTTGTGCGCCTCTGTCAGGGGAAGAGTTTCAGGCGCGAGGCTTAGGCTTTGAAACAATGCCGCGGGTCAAAGAGTGCCGGCTGGGCCTTTGTAACTCAGGGGAGCATGAGGGACGTGTGCGCGTATCTCAAGCTTTGTGGTAGGGCTAGCGCGCGTTCTGCTGACCGGCGCAGCTCCCATCCCCTCACAGAAGCCAGAACCCACGCATTCTAGGGCGCGCTGGCGGCTTAGGGACCAAGACCGGTTTCTCCTCCGCACTCTCTCTGCCTCAGTGCCGGGAAGGCTGTCTGGGACCGGGGACTTAAGCCCCTGTCCCTAGCGGCCCCGATTCCCACAATTTCCCCCCGTGATCCTTTGCTCTTTTGGAGTGCTTTCAACCAGTCTTCAAGATAATGCTGGTCCCCAAACGCAGGGCACTCTCGCTTGTATTGGGGTATTACTTTCCAACCGGTCGCCTCTGGTGGCTCCCTCCCCCTTTGTTTATCTTCCGATATCAGTCCACCGTTCCCATTCCGCTTTACCTGCCCACTGGCGTCTTCTGCCCCTGTAGAGATCCAGATGTGTATAATTCTGATCTCAGGCTGATTTCATGGGTGATCGGAGTTCTTTGGTAGGTAATCAGCTCACATGGG
Source organism: Neogale vison (assembly GCF_020171115.1). NCBI lineage: Eukaryota > Metazoa > Chordata > Mammalia > Carnivora > Mustelidae > Neogale > Neogale vison. The sequence goes on along the minus strand of NC_058096.1, from coordinate 134,145,308 downwards.
GGTACTGGCTGAAAAGGGGCCTCTTCCTACTCCCCTGCCATCTTGTCCCAGTTTTTTGTTTTTTTTTTTAATAGAAGGATAGTTGACACACAATGTTACCTTAAGCGTACAACATAGTGATTCCACAAGTTTATACATTATGCTATACTCACCACAAGTACAGCTACCATCTGTCTCCATAGACCACTTTGACTATATTCCCTATGCTATATCTTTTATCTCCATGACATCTTCATTCCATAACCAAAAGTGCCAGGCACTGTTTTAAGTGTTTCAAATATATTAACTTATTCTCACAAGAACCCCAGACTAATGGATTAAAAAGGATATATGTAAAACATACATTATTTTTTATCCCATTTCACACATTAGGAAGCTGAAATAGAGTTACCTTGGGTAACTTATCCAAGATCATAAAGCTAGGACGTGACAGAGATTAAAGGAAAACTGTGAGATATTTCAAAGGGAAAAAGAAACACAGCTTGACAACAGTCATGATATAATGGGATGAGAGAGGCATAGGCCTTTAGGTTTCTCACCCAGGAAAAGAGAAAACTGAAGAAGTCAGGGTAAGAAGTCAGTTTGTTAAGAGATGTTATGGTTGCTGGGGACAAATAAGCCTTGATGTTGTAACTGGACATCACCATAAATATTCATAGCAATTCTGCATAGACCTACTGAAAGTCTACTATAACCTACTTGTCTAGGTCTAAGGAGTTGCAAACATGGATTTTATAGGACATTTTTAAAGGTATTGGCATTATATTCTGTTGGCAAAGGGGAGTCAGTGAAGCATCGTAAACGGCAGGTAAATGTGATTTTAGTTCATTTGAGCAACCAAGTGAAAGCTGGAATTGAGAAGGACTTGGTGAAGTCAGGGACATGGGTTAAGAGTTAAAGGGTTTCTACACTTAAAAATGATTGAAGTGGTAAATTTAATATTACATATATTTTTCCACAATAAAAAAAGTTAAGAAGCTGTTTTAGGAGTCCAGGTGAGAGATGATGAAGGTGTGATCTGGGGAATGTAATAAGGAATATTTACTGAGGATATGTAATAAGGAAGGAGAAATGTAAGAAGGTCAGGGGAAATGTAATAAGGAAGATTTACTGAGTCATCCATCCCCGCCCCAGTTATTCTAGTTAGACTCATAGGAGTTATTTAATATTTAACATTTATTGACCTGGTACTAAATGCCAGGCACTGTGCTGGGGCACAAAGATGAATAACAATCGGTATCTTCAACTGCATAATGCACTCAATTGTCTAGTGAGATAAACAGATACATATGCAATATTAATAATACAACATATCAGGGCAACATTGCAGACAAGTCAAAGGCATTATGGAAGCACAGAGGAGGGCAACCTATTGGTTGTAGCAAACAGGGAGGAGTTCTGAGACATGGTGGCTCCTGAGTTGGTCTTAAGACAATAAAGAAGATTTTGCCAGGAGAAGGAAAATTGGAGGGAGGAAGGGCATTCTGAGTAGAAAAGAACACATGAGGTGTTGTTGAAATATTTGCTGGGATACATAGAGGCACAAAGGAAGGGACTGAGAGGCCTTGTCACTCAAGGTACCCATGTTACTCCAGCACACCCACTCTTATCTTGACAGGACCCATTCCTTTTGCCCATAAAAGGTGGTGAAGCCCAGAATCCCAATCACCGCAGGTGGAAAGAGCAGCCCTATCAGGCAAGGCAGACAGCTTAATGCCTTTGGAGGCAGTGGGAGGCAGCCCTTATGAAGTTCCTGGGTTCCACTCCAGAAGGCAAAGCAGGGGAGAGGATCTTTAAGACGATTTGGAGGACAGTGTAAACCTCAGGAATGGTGTAGTTATCACCAAGAGAAGATTATGACAGAAGAATAAACATTGTTAAAATGTCTATACTGCCTAGAGCAATCTATACTTTTAATGCCATTCCGATCAAAATTCTACCGGTATTCTTCAAAGAGCTGAAGCAAATAATCCAAAAATTTGTATGGAATCAGAAGAGACCCCGAATCACTAAGGAAATGTTGAAAAACAAAAATAAAGCTGGCGGCATCGCGTTACCTGATTTCAAGCTTTATTACAAAGCTGTGATCACCAAGACAGCATGGTACTGGCATAAAAACAGATACATACACCAGTGGAACAGAGTAGAGAGCCCATATATGGACCCTCAACTCTATGGTCAATTGACCTTCGACAAAACAGGAAAAAATATACAGTGGAAAAAAGGCAGTCTCTTCAATAACTGGTGCTGGGAAAACTGGACAGCTATAAGTAGAAGAATGAAACTCGACCATTCTCTTACACCGTACACAAAGATCAACTCAAAATGGATAAAAGACCTCAATGTGAGACAGGAATCCATCAGAATCCTAGAGGAGAACATAGGCAGTCATCTCTTTGATATCAGCCACAGCAAGTTCTTTCAAGATATGTCTCCAAAGGCAAAGGAAACAAAAGTGAAAATAAACTTCTGGGACTTCATCAAAATCAAAAGCTTCTGCACAGCAAAGGAAACAGTCCAAAAAACAAAGAGGCAACCCACAGAATGGGAGAAGATATTTGCAAATGACAGTACAGACAAAAGGTTGATATCCAGGATCTATAATGAACTCCTCAAACTCAACACACACAAAACAGTAAATCATATCAAAAAACAGTCAGAAGATATGGACAGATACTTCTCCAATGAAGACATACAAATGGCTATCAGACACATGAAAAAATGTTCATCATCACTAGCCATTAGGGAGATTCAAATTAAAACCACATTGAGATATCACCTTACACCAGTTAGAATGGCCAAAATTAACAAATCAGGAAACAACATGTGTTGGAGAGCATGTGGACAAAGGGGAACCCTCTTCCACTGTTGGTGGGAATGCAAGTTGGTGCAGCCTCTTTGGAGAACAGTGTGGAGATTGCTCAAGAAATTAAAAATAGAGCTTCCCTATGACCCTGCAACTGCACTCCTGGGTATTTACCCCAAAGATACAGATGTCGTAAAAAGAAGGGCCATCTGTACCCCAATGTTTATAGCAGCAATGGCCACGGTCGCCAAACTATGGAAAGAACCAAGATGCCCTTCAACGGACGAATGGATAAGGAAGATGTGGTCCATATACACTATGGAGTATTATGCCTCCATCAGAAAGGATGAATACCCAACTTTTGTAGCAACATGGACGGGACTGGAAGAAATTATGCTGAGTGAAATAAGTCAAGCAGAGAGAGTCAGTTATCATATGGTTTCACTTGTTTGTGGAGTATAACAAATATCATGGAGGACAAGGGGTGTTAGAGAGGAGAAGGGAGTTGGGGTAAATTGGAAGGGGAGGTGAATCATGAGAGACTATGGACTCTGAAAACCAATCTGAGGGGTTTGAAGAGGCAGGGGCGGTGGGAGGTTGTGGTACCAGGTGATAGGTATTATAGAGGGCACAGCTTGCCAGGAGCACTGGGTGTGGTGAAAAAATAATGAATACTGTTTTTCTGAAAATAAATAAATTAATATTTATAAAGGAGAGAAGATTATGAGTGGGGAAATGGAAGATTCCTCAGGTTAACTTTAGAATTTTGTTAATGAGTGCTCATGGGACACAGCTTAGAGATTACCCGAATAACAATAGTAGTCACCCAAAGGGAAACGAACTTCCAGGGGTGTCTCTAACAGTGGCTAAAGGCAGAAAAATGCATTGTGTACTGGATAAAAGCAGCCCTCTAAGTCAAGCATACTTGCTTTAAAATTTGCTCTACCAGCTAATAACTATCTGAACTTTTGTTAAGCTTTCTGAGCCTCTACTACTTTTTCTATAAAATGAAGATTATAATAGTATCTGCTACATGATGCTTCCATGACAACTAATAACAAGAACACCCCTGTTCTTTGTATAGTCCCTAACACACGGTAAGTAAGGTTAGTCACTACAACCATTAGTACAGTCAGAAGAAGGAGACATACAGAAATGGGGAGATGAGTGGTAACATTTTCATATTTATAAGGTAAATCAGCTATCTTTTTAAAAGAGTTAGTTTTATAGATGTTTCCCTCCCATGGAGTGAAGGATACCTATGTAGTAATTAGTCTTTTTAATGACTAAATATCTATTAATGAAGCAAAAAATGGGGGAAGTTATAGGTTCTTGAGAAATTGCTTTCAGTTTACTGGAAATACAAAATAAAATATGTCAACTATGCCTCAACCTTAACTTTGGAGTGAACTAATTGACAATAATTTTCTATTTCTGTTCTTATTTTCATAGTTTCCTTGTTTAGTAAAAACCAGTTGGTCCAGTTAATGACGTTAGTTCCATAAATAAAGCTGATGTCCTCAGAGATTCTTGGAGGGGAAGGGCTGCTGTTTCACAAACAGGGTAAAGGAGCACACAGCAGCTATTTCTGGAGCTGAAAAAGGGAACATCAACACATTTCAGTTTTTCCCCTTGGGAAATAGTTCCAGGTACACATTTTACATTTTCACATATTAGGAAGCTAAATATCTTAAAATAAAGGAACTAACTCAGTTCCAGTGCTATATATTAACAATCCTAAATCACTCTTATCCTGTAAACCCAAAAGTTAAGTGAAATGAAACTTTCTATTTTTTTTATAAAAAGATAAAAAAGCCAAGGAGGGAAATGATGCCTGCCTTCTTCAGAAGTAGAATTCTAAATAATAAAAATATAAGTTATAGGGAAAAACATAAAATTCATCTATGTGAAACTCAATCTTGTATTCATTTTGGAAAACAATACTCCCAGTACTGTAATGAAACTGATGCCTTAAAAAAAATTGAGAGTACATGGGGTGGCTCAGTTGGTTGATCGTCCAACTCTGAATCTCAGCTCAGGTCTTGATCTCAGGGTTGTGACTTCAAGCTCTGCATTGGGATCCATTCCCAGCCTGGAACCTACTTGAAAATTAAATACATACATACATACATTCATACTGGCGGTATAAAATTATCTGACAATGTTAACAATTTCTGCCTTGTCCATTGAGACAAAAGATCTTCAAAGCATGCAAACAAGTCAAATATAATTAAGAAGGAACTTAATTCCAAGATATGGAGAAGAGTGAAAGACCACTGTTTATTGGTCACAATAAATATTACCATACTTTCAGACCAAGATATATCACAGGATACAAAAGGAATGTGCAGGTGCAGTCAAGGACCCAGGTAGATTATTAGTGAGAAATCATAGAGAAATAAAGAATCTTAAGACTTGAGAAAAAAAGAGCTCTGTCTTCCAAAAAGGTTAGCCCAAGAAACTACCCACAAATAAACTTTGTATCTATACCTAACAAATCCTAAAATTATCTATGACTTGCCAATACTTTGGACACAAAAAAGTGGGTGTCCAGATGGGTTCACTAAAGGAAAGAATTGCTCAACTAAGCAGCAGTTAAGGATTTTAACAGATACCAAATACTAGGATTTTAAAAATGCAGTTTAAAAGCTTCTCAAAAACCCTCACGAACCAAGGACATATTCACATGCTTAATGTAGGTGAATTCATAGGTTGTTGAATAATGTTAGAGATGAATGAGAATCTACTTAGAGGCTTAAGGAGTTTTGATCTGATCTAGTTCTTTTCTGTAATGATGGTGAAAGGACACCAAGAAAGGACACCAAGGACACCATAAATCTCAATTGTATGATTATTTCATTGAATGAGAATAAAAAGACTTTTTAAAATTATAGAATAAATACTTCTATAGAGGCAAATAGATCTTTGCCTTTTTTCCAAGACTGGTGAAAAATTGGGTCCAAAATAACTAAGGTGAGATTTATGAAATATAAATAGAGAATTTTACTACCAGTTCAGAAGGCAAATAAGTAAAGCATTTCTAACCTTATCTTTAGAATGACCCTGTGAGGTACGTATTATATGGGTCGTGTTATAGATGACAAAACCAAAGTTTGCTGAATTAGTAATTTTCCCAGTCATATTACAATTTCTTCCATTGTAATATCTCCATTTATTCAGTCTGACTTCCTCGTACCAGGAAACTTGTGATTACATTGGGCCTGCCCAGGTAATCCAGGATCATCTCCTCATCTCAAAATCTCTAATTTGGGACGCCTGGGTGGCTCAGTTGGTTAAGCAGCTGCCTTCGGCTCAGGTCATGATCCCGGCGTCCTGGGATCGAGTCCCACATCGGGCTCCTTGCTTGGCAGGGAGCCTGTTTCTCCCTCTGCCTCTGCCTGCCTCTCTGTCTGCCTGTGCTCGCTCTCTCTGACAAATAAATAAATAAAGTCTTTTAAAAAATTCTCTAACTTAATACTATCTGCAGAGTCTCTTTACATATGTATAAAGGAACATGCACAACTTCCAGAGATCCAGACATGGACACATTTGAGGACTATTGTTCAGCCGAACCAAACTGTGCATAGTGAGCAACGTGAGGAGTGGTTGGAGGTGACTAAGAACTAAATTACATGGGCCTTGAAAGCCGTCATAAGAATCTTGGGTTTGGGGCACCTGGGTGGCTCAGTGGTTTAAGCCTCTGCCTTGAGCTCAGGTCATGGTCTCAGGGTCCTGGAATCGAGCCCTGCATTGGGCTCTCCACTTGGCGCTCGGCGGGGAGCCTGCTTCCCCCCTCTCTCTCTGCCTGCCTCTCTGCCTACTTGTGACCTGTCTCTCTCTTTCTCTCTCTCTGTATGTCAAATAAATGAATGATCTTTAAAAAAAAAATCTTGGGGTTTACCATATATTAAATGGAGAGCTATGCAGAGCAGTGACACAGCTGAACTTGTGTCTTTACAGGATCACTGCAGTGGCTGTATTGAGAAGAGATACAGGGACACATGATGCAAGAACAGTGAGAAGGTGCTTGTGGTGGTCTAGGAGACAAAGGTGGCAGCTCATACCAGACTGGTAACACTGAAAGTGGTCAGAAGTGGTTGGATTCTGGAGATAACTTTGAAGAATAGGTTCCACATGACAGATTCAATGTGCTCAGAGAAAGAGTCGTCCAAGGATTATTTCATTTCAGTCTGAGCAACTTGAATTGCCATCAACTCAAATGGAAACTTCTGTAAAAGGACTAGTTTTTGAGGGGTGGTTGAAATAGAACCACACATTCTGCTTTTTAGTCAGCATTATTATGACTATTAGACATCTAAGTCGAGATATTAAATGGAGAATTGCATTTAGGAATCTGGAAGTTAGAAGAAAATTCAGAGTTACAAATATCAATATGGGCATATAGGAGTTGTCAGCTCATAGATAAGGTTTTCAGCCATAAGACTAGATCAGATCATCAAGGGGGTAAGTGTAAGATAAATAAGAAATGATCAAGGATACATTCTGGAGCACATCCTCATAAGGAGGATGAGAAGAAAGGAAGCCATAAACAGGGGCTAAAAGAAAATTACAGTGCAAATGCAGTTTCCTGGAAGACAAGTAAAAGAATATGTATTTTAAGGATAGTGAATTATTAAATGTAACCTGTGAGATGAACCGTGAGTACTGCATTGACCAACCCACGTGATCTGGGATAATCTGATAACTCAGAGTGGTAATGGCCAAGACTTTGAACAGATATATAGATAAATCACTTAGAACAATCGCTGCATTTTTTAAATCAATCACTTGAGAATCTACTTAAAATAGTGATACCTAGGCACCAGCCCCCCCCCCAAAAAAAAACCCCACACCACTCTGGTTAGCATTTTGTAAGCTCTCCAGCTAAATCTAATGGGCAGGAAGGTTTGATACACACTATCTTAGAACAATGCCAGCATCTAGAAAACTTTTTTGGTATGGTTAAGTTGAGGAAGCTTGGTGGGAAGGGACAGGGTTTGTGGGGGAAAAAGAGTGGAAATTGTTGTACAATTGACAAATTGTAAATTTATTGCTCATTATCCAAGGGTTACCTTGGCAAGTATGATTACATTATGTTTTCCTCATTCAGCGCACCAAAACTTTCAGTTCTTATACCAAAATTAAGTAGATACTTAGCTCTGCTCAGCAAATGTTGGACAAAGGCAAAGAAAATGTGTCTAAGAGTGCGACCATACCTCCAAATAGTGGGCAATGCCAGAATGCAAAGATTAAATAAGAGCCAATGAAGAGTCACCTTCAGCCCCAGTGACAATTTGTAGTGACACTTTCTAAGCAGCTCTGAAAACAGTTTATATCACCACTTCAGACTGCCTGAAGAATTAAGATCACAGATAGATTTTATTTCTTCTGAGGCTGATGTAACCAGATCCAGACTATTTTTTTCTCCCTCCTAGAAATCTTGCAGCTGTGAGTTTTATGCCAAGTTGCGTGTTTCAGATAAAGTTCAATAAAGAAGGCCTAATTCAGATAACAAGAGACTCTCTGAAATTCTTTATACACCAGCTGTTAACTTTCGTGTTGAAATGCTGGTTGGATATTTGAGGTTTTCCTTTAATTCAGAAAAGCACTTAAAGCAGTTAGGGAAGCACTGGATTGATTTTCAATTTGGGAATCCCATGTCTACAGGGCAACTCAAAAATAGCTCAATAAAATTTTGTGAGTAAGTTTTCTGCTCTAGCAAGCAAGTAAAATGGAGTTACAATGCATTCTGGAAATACAAAAGTTTGCTTATGATGCAATAAGAAGTTCACCAGAAAGAACCGTCTATGCAATCAGGAGGGAAATCGATGCGAGCCCCCTAGAAGGAGGATTCCAAGGTTACTCGGGGGAGACAAAGATTAAGAATTGGGGTGGCAATTTAAAAGAAAAAGGAAAAAGGAATGAGAGAGATCTCTGATCAGACAGAATGGGTATATAGAAGAATAAAGAACTAATGATTAGAAATAGGAGAGACAAGAAATGAAAGAAACAGGCAAAAAAGAGAGTCCCCAGACAAGAGAGAAGAGGCATAAGAAGGTCAATTAACATGGCAAACTTTGGGGCAGGGAAAGGAAAAGGGAGTGTGCCTGCAACTAAAAGGGACAGTGGTTATGCCAGCAGCTGGGAGAAAGCCACTCATATCCTGTTTTGAAGGAGGAAAGAAGGTCAAACTCCCTATTTTCTGTCATTGCTGATGACTTTTCAAACTGTTATCCCTACAGCAAGAAAGCATCAGAGTAAAACAAAACTATCTGCAGATGACAGAAATTAAAACAGTGTGGCTGACTTATTACTGATCATTTTTAAATGTGAAAGTTCTGATGAAAGGTCATAAAAAGAGTGGTGTAACTGACAAGTAAATTTGACTTATATGTGGTATGAAAAACAAGATAATAACGTCCTTTTAAGACGCTTCAGTAAATGTCCATAAGGACCACGCATAAACCTATTTGCAAAGAAGTCAGTGGATGTTGTATCTGATTTGTAAAATTAAATGAAGATACGGAAGAAATACTTTTGAGATAGAATAATACTGAGACATAACACACATACCAACAGTATGCAAATAGTATGTTAAGAATATCCTAAGATTATCGAGTAAAGAGATCTAGTAAGTCTGGGGTACATCATAAAACTTAAAGCATGAATCTGATGTACATCCTCAACTGAGAGTCACTGGCCTAGAAGATATTAGATCCAAGTGAAGCATGCTTATAGCCAATAAGAATTTTAAGTGATAAGTGAAATCTATGAGTAATAACACTTTAGCACTTAGGTTCATGTCTAAATATCATCAGACAAAATAGCACCAAGAAGAAACATGTCATGGATAGCAAGAGCATAGACAAATCCCTAGGAACTTCCTATACAGGATGCAATTTCTGAATTATTTATATTAGCAATATTTTGTTTATAAAAAATTTTACCTTGGGGAGGATAAACATCTCTTTTGATTCAACAACTCTTCTCATGTAACACATTGATAGGAATACAGATTTCTTTTTAAACCTAATCATTTCTAGTATTTTTTACAAGGTGAATGAACAAGTCTTTGTGATTTTGCAGGGACCCCCCCTGGGAAATCACAAATAAAGTTTTAGGTGCAAAAGATATACTGTAAGTTTTACTCTTTTTTTTTTCTGATACTGAGAGCTTGGTTTGGGGAAGACAAAAATAAATATTGGCAGAGATTAGGACTTGATTAAGATAAGATCATGGGTGCCTGTGAATAATACTAGCTACCTATTTAACTGAAGTGACAAAAGATATTTGAAATACACATAGAATGTAACATAATTGTAAAAATACGAACTCTTTCAAAAGTGAAACTTCTTTGTTCTCTTTTTTTAATTGTTTTTAAAAATAATGTTGGATGTAATAAAGTCAACATAAAGCACAGAAAGTTACTCTGATTAGAGAATCTTTGTTACGTAAGCAAATAACACAGAAAGATTAACCCTTCATATCATAATGAAAGCAATAAACAGGAAACCAAGGAATCAATCCCATCAACATTGAGCAAACTTTGCCGAACTATTAAGGCATTCCATAGCTTTTCAGACTCAGTTATTATAAACCAAGGCAAATAAAATTTACATTCCAAGTTTTGCCTTTCATTGTGCTTTTTAGTATTCTACAACATACTGGGACCTTAGGACAAATCTTGCAAGACCATGAGAACTAATTTTATAAGAAACAGAATACAAGGCTTTCACCATTATTACCCTCAAATGAACCAATAAATAAGCATTTTTAAAGTTCTCCATTTTAGTTGCCAATACAGTTAAATATCAGTAGACATAACCCACATGAACAAACTCTTTGGTGTTCTTGATAAATCTTCAGGTTATAAATGGGTCTGAAGAACCGAAAAAAAAAAAAAAAGAGGAAAAGGGACAAAGAAGTACTGTGTTAGGGAAAAAATTATTATTCCTCTTGAAAATAGAAGTACATATATTGTTATATTTTCTCTGTTACTATTGCTCCTAGTAGTCTTAATCAACAATACTAATGATAATTTTTTTCAGTGTTCCAATATTCATTGTTTATGCACCAAACCCAGTCTTCCATGCAATATGTGCCCTCCTTAATACCCACCAACAGGCTCACCTGTCCCCCCATCTCTCTCCTTTCCAAAACCCTCAGTTTGTTTCTCAGAGTCCACAGTCTCTCATGGTTTGTCTTCCCCTCTGATTTCCCCCAACTCATTTATTCTCTCCATCTCCCTATGTCCTCCATGTTATTCCTTACACTCCACAAGTAAGTGAAACCATATGATAATTGACTCTCTCTCTGCTTGTCTTATTTCACTCAGCATAATATCTTCCAGTCCCATCCATGTTGACACAAAACTTGGGTACTCAACCTTTCTGATGGCTGCATAATATTCCATTGTATATTTGCACCATATCTTTTTTATCCATTTGTCTGTTGAAGGTCAGATTTAAGGCAAGGGGAACCATCTTACACTGTTGGTGGAAATGCAAGTTGGTACAGCCATTTTGGAAAACAATGTGGTGAGTCCTCAAAAAATTAAAAATAAAGCTATCCTATGACCCTGCAATTACACTACTGGGTATTTACCCCAAAAGTACAGGTGTAGTGAGAAGAAGGACCTTATGTACCCCAATATTCATAGCAGCAATGGTCACAATTGCCAAACTGTGGAAAGAACTAATGATTTTTTTTATATTTTTAAAGGTTTTGTTTATTTATTTGACAGAGATCAGAAGTAGGCAGAGAGAGAGGATTAAGCAGGCTACCTGCTGAGCAGAGAGCCTGATGCAGTGATCCCAGGACCTGGGATCATGACCTGAGCCAAAGGCAGAGGCCTTAACCCACTGAGCCACCTAGGCACCCCATGATATTTTTTTTAAAGAAGCCTTTTATTTAATTTTTTTTCAGTGTTTGAAAATTCATTGTTTATGCACCACATCCAGTGCTCTATGCAATACATGCCCTCCATAATACCCACCACCAGCTTCACCCAACCTCCCACACCTTCCCCTCCAAAACCTTCAGCTTTTTTTCTCAGAGTCCACAGTCTCTCCTGGTTTGTCTCCCCCTCCAATTTCCCCCAGCTCAGCTCTCCTCTCCATGTCCCAACATCCTCTGTGTTATTCCTTATGCTCCGCAAGTAAGTGAAACCATATGGTACTTGACTCTCTCTGCTTGACTTATTTCATTCAGCATAATCTCTTCCAGTTCCGTCCATGTTGATACAAAGGTTGGGTAGTCATCTTTTCTGATGGAGGCATAATACCCCATTGTATATATGGACCATAACTTCTTTACCCATTCTTCTGTTGAAGGGCATCTTGGTTCTTTCCAGTTTGGCAACTGTGGCCATTGCTGCTACAAACATTGGGATACAGATGGCCCTTCTTTTCACCACATCAGTATCTTTGGGATAAATACCTAGTAGTGCAATTGCAGGGTCATAGGGAAGCTCTATGTTTAATTTCTTAAGGAATCTCCACACTGTTTTTCAAAGGGGCTGCACCCACTTGCATTCCTACCAACAGTGTAAGAGGGTTCCCCTTTCTCCACATCCTCTCCAACACTTGTTGTTTACTGTCTTGTTGATTTTGGCCATTCTAACTGGTGTAAGGTGGTGTATCTCAATGCGGTTTTGATTTGAATCTCCCTGATACCCAATGATGATGAACATTTTTTCATGTGTCTGTTAGCCATTTGTATGTCTTCTTTAGAGAATTGTTTGTTCATATCTTCTGACCATTTTTTGATGTGATTTTCTGTTTTGTGTGTGTTGAGTTTGAGGAGTTCTTTACAGATCTTAGATATCAGCCCTTTGTCTGTAGGGTCATTTGGGGTTCTCTTCTCCCATTCCGTGAGTAACCTCTTTGTTTTGTTGACTGTTTCCTTTGCTGCACAGAAGCTTTTGATTTTGATGAAGTCCTAAACTTCATTTTTGCTTCTGTTTCCTTTGCCTTTGGGGACATGTCTTGAAAGAAGTTGCTGTGGTCCATAATGATAACTTTTAACCTAAGTAACTGACTTCTATTTCACAGAGAAAATTTGGTTGTGGATAATGGAGAACCGACTGCCACAAATCAGCATTTTAGCCACAAGCAGAACTCATAAGTATACATAGCACAACTTTCTACAGACACATGCTTGCTACAGCCTAATACACATTCTAAAAGTGACAGAACCTAAACAAAGATAAAGCCTATCTGTAGCATATTAAAAGCAAAAGCATATAAACATAAAAGTATGCTCAGTTATCAGTGTTTCTGTGTTCTTACTTAGAAATGATTTAGGTATCCAGGATTATTCACTGATTAGCTCATTTTAATTAATCTAAAGTTTCAAGTTCCCTTGAACTTTTTCAAGTTCCCAATATCTTTTTTTAATAATTGAGATATAATTTATATACCATAGAATTCTCCATTTAACATGTACAATTCAGTTGGTTTTGGTATAGTTGCAAGATTATACAACCATCACATTAACCAATTCCAGAATATTTTCATCACTCCCAAAGAAAACCCCATCCCCTTTCCCCCACTCTCAGTGATTGCTAACATACTTATTGTATGTCTATGTTTTACCTATTCTGTACATTTCAATAAATGGAATCCTACAACATATGACCTTTTGTTTCTGGCTCCTTTCAGTCAGCATGATGTTTTCAAGGTTCATCCAGGGTGCCATATATATCATATATATCAGTATTTCCTTCCTTTTTATTGCCAAATAATATTCCATTGTATGAATATACCACATTATGTATACCTCTATCAGTTGACAGATATATGTTTTTTTTCTACTTTGGGCTATTAATAACACTGCTATGAATGTATGTGTACAAATCTTGATATGGACATATGATTGGATTTTCTGGAATGGAATGTGGGTGTTGGAGTTTCTAGATCATATGATAACTCTGCATTTAATTGTTGAAGAAAAACATAACTATTTTCCACAGCAGCTTCATTATTTTGCATTCATATTAGCAATGTATGAGAGTTCCTATTTTTCTATATTTTCACATATAATCATTATTATCTGCCTTTGATTATAGCCATCTCAGTGTTTGTGAAGTGGTATTTCATTGTGGTTTTTAATTGCAATCCCCTAGTGACTAATGATGTTAAGCATCTTTTTCATGTACCTACTGGTCATTTGTATACATTTATGAAATGTCTATTCACATCCCTTGTCCATTTTTCAATTCATTATTTGTCTTTTTATTGTTAAGTTCCCTAAAGATCTTAGAAATTCAAGCTGGCATAGTAGAAAACACAATTCCTATGGAAATAAGGTGTTTTCTAGTATGCCAGGTGTTTCAAGATAGTGTGTTGAATGTTAATGAATTTTAAATACACAGAATCACATTTTTATAACCAATCTGTATAGGTTTACAGAAAGCACACCGAACTAGAATTTAAAAAGCACTTTTATATTATTATTGCATTGGTAAATTAAAGTAGATATCGCTGTTGTTTATCATACCAAAATTACTTAACCAGTCATATTTGCCAAAATTTTACCTTAATTATAGGAACTTGGATTCATAAATTTTTCTTAGTTTCTGTATGAGCATCTTAAAAAATAATAGCACATTGGAAGTATTAGTCAACTTATGTATATTCTTGGAATTTGGGGGATAACCAAAGTACAGATTTCTCTCTATAATTTCATTTGAATAGAGCTCCTTTATTTTTCTATTTACTCTTTCTGTCTTTTAGCATCAGGAGCACATTCTTCTCCTTCTGCCTTTATGAGTAGTCTGACCATGAAACATTGTTGCCTGCATGACTTCCCTCATTCCTCACACATTTTCTTTCTTTTTTTTTCCAATTTATTTATTTTCAGAAAAACAGTATTCATTATTTTTTCACCACACCCAGTGCTCCATGCAAGTCGTGCCCTCTATAATACCCACCACCTGGTACCCCAACCTCCCACACCCCGCCACTTCAAACCCCTCAGACTGTTTTTCAGAGTCCATAGTCTCTCATGGTTCACCTCCCCTTCCAATTTACCCAAATTCCCTACTCCTCTCTAACGCCCCTTGTCCTCCATGCTATTGGTTATGCTCCACAAACAAGTGAAACCATATGATAATTGACTCTGTCTGCTTGACTTATTTCACTCAGCATAATCTCTTCTTTTTTTTTCCAATTTATTTATTTTCAGAAAAACAGTATTCATTATTTTTTCACCACACCCAGTGCTCCATGCAAGCCGTGCCCTCTATAATACCCACCACTTGGTACCCCAACCGCCCACCCCCCCGCCACTTCAAACCCCTCAGACTGTTTTTCAGAGTCCATAGTCTCTCATGGTTCACCTCCCCTTCCAATTTACCCAAATTCCCTACACCTCTCTAACGCGCCTTGTCCTCCATGCTATTTGTTATGCTCCACAAATAAGTGAAACCATATGATAATTGACTCTCTCTGCTTGACTTATTTCACTCAGCATCATCTCTTCCAGTCCCGTCCATGTTGCTACAAAAGTTGGGTATTCATCCTTTCTGACTGAGGCATAATACTCCATAGTGTATATGGACCACATCTTCCTTATCCATTCATCCGTTGAAGGGCACCTTGGTTCTTTCCATAGTTTGGCGACTGTGGCCACTGCTGCTATAAACATTGGGGTACAGATGGCCCTTCTTTTCACGACATCTGTGTCTTTGGAGTAAATACCCAGGAGTGCAATTGCAGGGTCATAGGGAAGCTCTATTTTTAATTTCTTGAGGAATCTCCACACTGTTCTCCAAAGAGGCTGCACCAACTTGCATTCCCACCAACAGTGGAAGAGGGTTCCCCTTTCTCCACATCCTCTCCAACACATGTTGTTTCCTGTTTTGTTAATTATGGCCATTCTAACTGGTGTAAGGTGATATCTCAATGTGGTTTTAATTTGAATCTCCCTGAGGGCTAATGATGATGAGCATTTTTTCATGTGTCTGATAGCCATTTGTATGTCTTGATTGGAGAAGTGTCTGTTCATACCTTCTGCCCATTTTTTGATGTGTTTGTCTGTTTCCTGTGGGTTGAGTTTGAGGAGTTCATTATAGATCCTGGATATCAACCTTTTGTCTGTACTGTCATTTGCAAATATCTTCTCCCATTCCGTGGGTTGCCTCTTTGTTTTTTTGACTGTTTCCTTTGCTGTGCAGAAGCTTTTGATTTTGATGAAGTCCCAGAAGTTTATTTTCGCTTTTGTTTCCTTTGCCTTTGGAGACGTATCTTGAAAGAAGTTGCTGTGGCTGATATCAAAGAGATTACTGCCTATGTTCTCCTCTAAGAATCTGATGGATTCCTGTCTCACATTGAGGTCTTTTATCCATTTAGAGTTGATCTTTGTGTACGGTGTAAGAGAATGGTCCAGTTTCATTCTTCTACATATAGCTGTGCAGAAAGCAGTGGCTTTCTTATACACTAACAATGAAAATACAGAAAGGGAAATTAGAGAATCGATTCCATTTACTATAGCACCAAGAACCATAAGATACCTGGGAATAAACCTAACTAAAGAGGTAAAGGATCTGTACTTGAGGAACTATAGAACACTCATGAAAGAAATTGAAGAAGACACAAAAAGATGGAAGACCATTCCATGCTCTTGGATCGGAAGAATAAACATTGTTAAACTGTCTATACTGCCTAGAGCAATCTATACTTTTAAGGCCATTCTGATCAAAATTCCACCGGCATTCTTCAAAGAGCTGGAGCAAATAATCCTAAAATTTGTATGGAATCAGAAGAGACCCCGAATCGCTAAGGAAATGTTGAAAAACAAAAATAAAGCTGGCGGCATCACCTTACCTGATTTCAAGCTTTATTACAAAGCTGTGATCACCAAGACAGCATGGTACTGGCATAAAAACAGACACATAGACCAGTGGAACAGAGTAGAGAGCCCTGATATGGACCCTCAACTCTATGGTCAATTAATCTTTGACAAAACAGGAAAAAATATACAGTGGAAAAAAGACAGTCTCTTCAATAAATGGTGCTGGGAAAACAGCTTTTCTTTCTTAAGACAGGTTCCATCAATAATTTTGTTGATCTTTGTTGTATCAGAAACTCCCCCTCTACCTAGTCTTTTTTTAAAAATGTTGTTTATACCTGAGCCTTTTCTGTCATTACTTTTTTCCCACGCTTACTTGTTTTTGTCTTTTATCACCTCCCACTGCCACAGGCAAATGGATGGAAGGGTAGTTCTTCAATCATTTGCTTAAATATTGCTTTAGACTTTATTCTAATCAAGCTTTCTTAATCTCACTTTCATAATCCATCTGTCTCAAATTTCTCTTAATTCTCATTAAAACAATTCTCTTAATTCATTACAATGTTACAAATGGTATAATACAAACATCCATTCTCTGTCATTTGAAAAAATATTTAAAGTATTTTTTATTTACTATTTTTCCCTACCTTTTTTCTTCATGAGAGGCTTGGAGACTGGTATCAGGAAGGAAGGGGAGCCAGGAGGGAGAAGAGAGGGGAAGGCGGGAGAGAAAAGAACAAAAAGACAAAGAGAAGGAAAAAGAAGGGAAGTTTCTTCTGCTGTTTGGAATCAGCAGACCAAACTCCTTGTTCGCACCTTCCTGCATTATAATACTTTGGCTTTGCTCCATAAATTTGTAAAACATCATTGTGACATAATTACAAGAGTTTAAAAATGTAATAATAGGTTTGTCCATCAATAAAGCTTGCTCCTCAAATTGTTCTTTCATCTGAGTGAGCTAGATTCTCTTTGTGAGAGACATAGCCAAGGACAAGGGTGATGTCTGGAGCTCTAGAAAAGGGCTCCCCTGACAGCTGAATGGTCCCATGAGTACTGGGCTGAAAGGCAAGCCAACAGCTTTGTTGTTAATGGATGTTAATTGTGGACCTAACAGAACTCTAGGCACTATGGACCATGAAGATGTACACAATAGAGTGCCTGCCCTTGAGCAGTTTATAGTAAATGGTGCTACTGAATTAAGTGTCAATACACACTAGAACATAAGGGTATACAAGAATGGATGTATTAGTGCTGGGAAGGTGAGGACGGTGGACAGAAGTGGGATTGGAACAGTCTCATAAATGAGACTGACTTGAACTGTGTCTGGAAGGGATGGAAGGAGTGGCTAGATTGAGGACATGAAGGCTGGAGAGAGGTGGTCATTATTATCAAAGAAATATAAACCAACCCAGAAGAAGGAAAAGATAATACAGAGTATTAAGGAAATATTAAAGAGGATAAAAGTGGAAACGTTCTCAGGGCCTTGAATGCCAGACTGGAGATGCCGAATGTCCCTCTCTTTATTCTGTCTTGACATAAAGAAGGACAGTAATTTCTGAACAGGACTTCTTTGTCTAAGCTACAGCCTGAGCTGCAGTGGTCTTGTTTCTACCCATATTCCCCACAACCACCCTTTTCTTGCTACAGCTGTTTCCTTCTCATATTTGCTTTAAATGTCCACTTCCTCATAACACCCTATACATGTAATCTACTCCCCTCTAATATTCTATCATTGCATCTCTGACTTGTTCGCATATAATTAATTCAACCACCAAGCGCAGTTCTATGTTTATTGTCTGCCCAGCCCCTCTGGCAGTAGTACCAAGTATCACACTGAAGGTCCATATCCTCTGTATTTGCTTACAAGGTTTTCTTGATAATAATGGCCATCTTTCTCTACCCCTTCTTATTTCAGTCCAGCCAATCTTTCCTTCCCTTCCAGACCCAGCTCAAGCCAGTCTCATCCCACAAAATTGTTCCAGCCCATTTCTGTCCACAGCACATCAAGAAGAGGAGAAGGCCAACACTGCCATGAAACAGCAACTTTGTAAGCAGTCAAAAAATAGGAAATAACTCTAGGAAAGAAAGGAATAGGAGAAACAATGTCCCCAATCACAGAAAGAAGAGTTTCAAACAGGGGGTGGTAAATAGTCTTAGAAAATATACAAATACAGAGTGACAACAGAGGGCTTCTCACTTAGAAATAACCATGGATCTTTAAGATACAGTTTCATTGTGGTGGTAGGGATAGAAAACTTATTGTCAAAGTTAAGAGTGTGCTTTTGAGAAGCCTGGAAAAAAGAAAGGGGTCAGCTTGCATTTAAGGAAGGGAGAAATAGGGAGAGTTAACATGAGAAAGATTAAAAACATAGGGTCAAGAAGAGATGGCTGATGGTGCTGAAAAAAGACAGTTGTGAGGGAATCATTAGCAATGCATTGTTAAAGGAAGCTTCAGAACATTCCTTACAGAATTGCCAAGACTGCATAAGGCAGCAACCTAACATCACAATTGCTAATTTCTCACATGTTGGAACAATAGCAAAAGGCCATAAAAGAGACCTGACAAGCCATACGTCTATGTTAATAAGACATTGAAGAATGAGCATGAAACTGCAATGGGAGGGTTTTCTGTATCACAAAGCCCAGCCATACCCATTTATCTTCTCCTCCAGATATCTTTACAAAAATAAATCTACATGGCTCTCATTCACATACATAAGAAAAGGTTTTGCACAATCTTTCCCTACAACATCATATAATTTCAAATATGGAAGGTACATTAAAAATATATAATCTACAATTCAATAACAAAACCCCCAAAGAATCCAATTTAAAAATGGGCAGAACACAGTCGCCAAACTATGGAAAGAACCAAGATGCCCTTCAACAGATGAATGGATAAGGAAGATGTGGTCCATATACACTATGGAGTATTATGCCTCCATCAGAAAGGATGAATACCCAACTTTTGTAGCAACATGGACGGGACTGGAAGAGATGATGCTGAGTGAAATAAGTCAAGCAGAGAGAGTCAATTATCATATGGTTTCACTTATTTGTGGAGCATAACAAATAGCATGGAGGACAAGGGGCTTTAGAGAGGAGTAGGGAATTTGGGTAAATTGGAAGGGGAGGTGAACCATGAGAGACTATGGACTCTGAAAAACAATCTGAGGGGTTTGAAGTGGCGGGGGGATGGGAGGTTGGGGTACCAGGTGGTGGGTATTATAGAGGGCACGGCTTGCATGGAGCACTGGGTGTGGTGAAAAAATAATGAATGATGTTTTTCTGAAAATAAATAAATTGAAAAAAAATAAAATAAAATAAAAATGGGCAGAAGATCTGAATAGACATTTCTTCAAAGAAGACATATAGATGACCAACAGACACATGAAAAGATGCACACCATGATTAACCACAAGGAAAACGCACATCCGAACCACAATGAGATGTCACCTTACACCAGTCAGCATGGTTATTTTTAAAAACACAAGAAATAACAAGTGTTGGCAAGCATGTGGCAAAAAGGGAGCATTCATAGTGTTGGTGGGAATGTAAATTGATAAAGCCACTGTGGAAAAAAGTATGGAGGTTCTTCAAAAAATTAAAAATAGAACTACTCTATGACCCAGTAATTGCACTGCTAGGTATATACCCCCCAAATACAAAAGCACAAATTCAGAGGGATACATGCACCACTAATGTTTATTGCAGCATTATTTACAACCACCAAACCATGGAAGCTCTCCAAGGGCCCATCAATAGATGAATGGATAAAGAAGATGTGAGCCATAAAAGGAATGAAATCTTGCCCTTTGCAACAACGTGGATGGAGCTAGAGAGCATTATGCTAAGTGAAATAAATCAGTCAGAGAAAGACGTATACCGTATGATCACATTCATATATGGAATCTAAGAAACAAAAGAAACAAGCAAAGGAAAAAGAGAGACAGACCAAAAAACATAGGGGAGGTCGACTGGAGGACAAGGGGAGTAGGGGATGGGGATTAAAGCGTGTACTTTGATGAGCACTAAATAATTTGTATAGAATTATTGAATCACTATATTGTACACCTGAAACTAACATAACACTGTAAGTTAGCTATACTGGAATTAAAATAAAAAACATGATATAAGAAAATGAAAACACTAAGTTGAAAAGGTATGTATACCCTTATGTTCATTGTAGCATTATTTACAATAGCTGTGATATAGAAGCAACCAATGTGTCCATTGATAGATGAATGAATAAAGAATATGTGGATATATATCCAAAGGTAAAAACTTGAGCATAAAAAATAATGAAATGTGGGTACCTGGGTGGTTCAGTTGGTTAAACAACTGCCTTCGGCTCAGGTCATGATCCCGGAATCCCAGGATCCAGTCCCACATCAGGCTCCCAGCTCCCTGGGGAGTCTGTGTTTCCCTCTGACCTTCTCCCCTCTCACGCTTTCTCTCACTCTCTCTCTCAAATGGATAAATACAATCTTTTTAAAAGATGAACTCTTGCTATTTGTGACAGTAATGGACCTAGAGGGTATTATGCTCAGTGAAATAAGTCAGACAGAGAAAGACAAATGCTGTATGACTTCATTTATATGTTGATTCTAAAAAACAAAACAAAACAAACAAACAAAACCAGACTCAGATAAACAGAACAGACTAATGGTTTCCAGAGGAGAGGAGGATTTGGTGGCGGAGGGAGGGGGAGTGAAATAGGTGAAGGGGATCAAGAGGTACAATCTTATAGTTATAAAATAAATAAGCCATGGGGATATAAGGTACAACAGAAGGAATATAGTCAATAATACCATATTAGCTTTGTATGGTGACAGATGGTAACTAGATTAATTGTGGTGATCATTTCATAACCTATATGAATGTTGAATCACTATATTATACATAGGAAACTAACACAATATTGTGTGTCAACTATACTTTAATAAAAATTTATCTATTCATGTACAACAATGGGCCCAAATCAAGATGACATTTTCCTTTCCCAATTGTAGTTTCCTTTTGTTTCTCTGCAGGGTAATAATAATTTCTTTTTAAAAAGTTCACTCTTCAACTAAAATATGACAAAGGCATAGTCGATAACTAGAAATTCTCATCTTTCTAAATCTAAATCCTTTAGAATCCTCTAAATCCTCCACTGGTTTAATAATTCACTCCTTCTCAGTGCCTTAAAAATGGAATTTTTATCTTCGAATCCGTCTGTAAAGCCATTCTCTTCTCCTCCCACTTACTAAATGGACTCCATTTATCACTCATTTTATGAGAGCTTATCTACTCCAGGAGAAGTTTGATTAGATAACCTGGCCCTTAGAAAACCAGAGGAAGATTGTTAGAAATGACTTCTATTGTTTGAGAACTTCTCTTTGATCTGAAATATTGAGGGAGGCTATAGGATGTCCCCTGGGTCTCTTGTGTTTTTGATAGTCCAGGAAATGATGACCCTGGTCTCAGAGTCTGGAGAGCCTTTGCTGAACATGCTCACCGGATCCCATTATTCAGAATGATTTGAGGATGAGCTTAATCCCCAGCCAGAGACTGAACATTCCTAGTTTAATGTTGTGATAGAATATGACAGATTTATACATTATTCTGACATAATAAAATTCAAAGATATGAAGTGTTTTATTTACACAGTAACCTCCTATTTCAACAGTTCAGTCATGGTTACATAGGCTCTCTTGGTCTTGTCAGAAATGGACTCAGGATGCATGGCCATGCCTTGCAGAGCAGCCTCACCCCTTCAAAGACAGGAGATCCAGGCCATAAAGTCATGAAGGAAAAAACAACACAAACAAACAAGAAACAAAACCAGGAGACCTGGAACTTTCCACTACTCTAGGGCCTCCATCTTCCTCTGTTTGGATACAGAAGTCACAGAATAAATGTTAAATGAAACCCTTTTCAGGTTCATCATTCACTCAATATGGCTGATCATTGCTTCAGCAAACATTGTGCTCCCTCTAGCAGATATAAGGAAGTGACATAAAGGTGAAAGGGCATGCTGTTCTGCACTCAAGGAGAAGGCAGCCTTGGGAGGGAACCACATGAATATTTAAATTTAATGTGCTATGCCCTTCAGTAGACAACACACTGGTTATTAGAGAGGGGGACACAGAGAAGAGATTAAATTCACCTTTGGGTAGTCAAGAAACCTTTAGAGAATCATTCTAACTGAAAATCATTACGGATCTCTTACACCAAACTTATGACTTCAGTAGAGAAGATAAGGAAAGATATGGTACTTTCTCTTCTAACCAGTGTTCTGGACGTAATATTGGAGGACACAGAATCCTCGCCTATGAATCTTTGGGAAATTTGAAAAGTGTGTGAGCATATAGAGAGATGCTGGCTCTCACACTCTTCAAGAATAGGACCAGGCCTTGGCATGGGGCGAAATGGGAGTCACCCTAGATAACGCCATTCTTATTTATTAGAGCAAAGTATATCCTTCCAGATGGGTTTTCTGGTATCTCTGGATAGGAGCACGTAGATGAAAAAAACACGTTCTTCATCACAAACATGGAGAAAATGAGGAGATGATTTGCTCCAAGGTTTTTTACCCACCCCCCTCCTCCAGTTTTGAGAGAAAGGAGAAAAATCAGACCTCATTCTTTTTTTTTCCTTTTTTCTTTCTTCTTTTTTTCAATTTATTTATTTTCAGAAAAACATTATTCATTGTTTTTTCATCACACCCAGTGCTCCATAAAATCCATGCCCTCTATAATACCCACCACCTGGTACCCCAACCTCCCACCCCCCCCGCCACTTCAAACCCCTCAGATTGTTTCTCAGAGTCCATAGTCTCTCATGGTTCACCTCCCCTTCCAATTTACCCAAATTCCCTACTCCTCTCTAATGCCCCTTGTCCTCCATGCTATTTGTTATGCTCCACAAATAAGTGAAACCATATGATAATTGACTCTCCCTGCTTGACTTATTTCACTCAGCATCATCTCTTCCAGTCCCGTCCATGTTGCTACAAAAGTTGGGTATTCATCCTTTCTGACTGAGGCATAATACTCCATAGCGTATATGGACCACATCTTCCTTATCCATTCGTCCGTTGAAGGGCATCTTGGTTCTTTCCATAGTTTGGCGACCGTGGCCAATGCTGCTATAAACATCGGGGTACAGATGGCCCTTCTTTTCACGACATCTGTATCTTTGGGGTAAATACCCAGGAGTGCAATTGCAGGGTCGTAGGGAAGCTCTCTTTTTAATTTTTTGAGGGATCTCCACAATGTTCTCCAAAGAGGCTGCACCAACTTGCATTCCCACCAACAGTGGAAGAGGGTTCCCCTTTCTCCACATCCTCTCCAACACATGTTGTTTCCTGTTTTGTTAATTATGGCCATTCTAACTGGTGTAAGGTGATATATCAATGTGGTTTTAATTTGAATCTCCCTGAGGGCTAATGATGCAAAAATAAACTTCTGGGACTTCATCAAAATCAAAAGCTTCTGCACAGCAAAGGAAACAGTCCAAAAAACAAAGAGGCAACCCACGGAATGGGAGAAGATATTTGCAAATGACAGTACAGACAAAAGATTGATATCCAGGATCTATAATGAACTCCTCAAACTCAACACACATGAAACAGGCAAACCCATCAAAAAATGGGCAGAAGATATGAACAGACACTTCTCGAATCAAGACATACAAATGGCTATCATACACATGAAAAAAATGTTCATCAGACCTCATTCTAAAGTAAGTCCTCGCTCCGCAAACTGTGACTGATGCACCATCAGCATAAGCATCACCTGGAAGCTCGTTAGAAATGCAGAATCTTGGGACATCTGGGTGGCTCAGTTGTTAAACGTCTGCCTTCATCTCAAGTCATGATCCCAGGGTCCTGGGATCCAGCACTACATCGGGCTCCCTGCTCGGCAGGAATCCTGCTTCTTCCCTCTGCCCCTGCTTGTGCTCCCTCTCTCGCTGTGTCTCTCTCTGTCAAATAAATAAAATCTTTTAAAAAGAAGGAAGGAAGAAAAAGAAAAGAAAGAAAAAGAAATTCAGAATCTTGGGGCCCAGCCCCAAATGACTTCATCAGAAGGGACAGCTTAACAGGATGCCCAGGTGATTAGATTTTTACGCATGTTAAAGTTTGAGAAGCCCCACTCTAGACCAGCATGGTAGCTGAACATTGGAATCACCTGAATATCCTTTTAAAGCACCGATCCCACCTCAGGAATTCTGATTTAAATGGTCTGTCTGGCTTCCAAAATGATTCCAAATGTGAGTGAAGGTAGTAAAGCACACGGGAGCCTCTTGTTCCCTATAAGAACCTCTGAAATCGCAGCGGGTCTGGGTTTTGCTGACATTGAATTGATACAGAGAGCTCCCAGAAATCCGGCGAACCCGCTGCCCCTTATCCATACAAGTAGGAGCTGGGTCCAAGCCTGGCTTTTCAGATTCAAGGGCCTGACCTTATCCTTGCTCTTATATTCATGAAGGCTACTCACCATGCATCTCAGTATGTGGAATCCATGTAGAAATTTGTTATGGGAGCTCAGAACCTTAAGCCCAGAATGTTCTATGTATGCCTAAGTGTTTTGCTCATCCTCAAGCAAATCATTTGTGTTTAGGATATGGTCCTGTGCCACAGAACGTAATAAAAGGAGAAAGGTTGTCCAAGAAAGTTAGGGGCCTAAAGTCATAAAGCAAGAAACAAACAAAAAAACCCAAAAGAAGTTATCCAAAGGAAGGAGCACCCAGTGAACCCCAGCCATGAGTCAGCACAGGGGAGGCCCAGCCCCTTCTAGGGGAGCCTGGTTAAGGATCAGGCTCAACTGCTGGGCTGGGCTGTGTGTGCTGCTGCTTCTTGTCCCAACACCAAGTTTTATTGTTTGTTTTTTTTTTTCAACTTATTTATTTTCAGAAAAACATTATTCATTATTTTTTCACCACACCCAGTGCTCCATGCAAGCTGTGCCCTCTATAATACCCACCACCTGGTACCCCAACTCCCACCCCCCCGCCACTTCAAACCCCCTCAGATTGTTTCTCAGAGTCCATAGTCTCTCATGGTTCACCTCCCCTTCCAATTTACCCAAATTCCCTACTCCTCTCTAAAGCCCCTTGTCCTCCATGCTATTTGTTATGCTCCACAAAAAAGTGAAACCATATGATAATTGACTCCAACACCAAGGTTTTTTTTTCCAATTTATTTATTTTCAGAAAAACAGTATTCATTATTTTTTCACCACACCCAGTGTTCCATGCAAGCCGTGCCCTCTATAATACCTACCACCTGGTACCCCAACCTCCCACCCCCCCGCCACTTCAAACCCCTCAGACTGTTTTGCAGAGTCCATAGTCTCTCATGGTTCACCTCCCCTTCCAATTTACCCAAATTCCCTACTCCTCTCTAAAGCCCCCTTGTCCTCCATGCTATTTGTTATGCTCCACAAATAAGTGAAACCATATGATAATTGACTCTCTCTGCTTGACTTATTTCACTCAGCATCATCTCTTCAGTCCCATCCATGTTGCTACAAAAGTTGGGTATTCATCCTTTCTGATGGAGGCATAATACTCCATAGTGTATATGGACCACATCTTCCTTATCCATTCATCCGTTGAAGGGCACCATGGTTCTTTCCATAGTTTGGCGACTGTGGCCACTGCTGCTATAAACATTGGGGTACAGATGGCCCTTCTTTTCACGACATCTGTGTCTTTGGGGTAAATACCCAGGAGTGCAATTGCAGGGTCGTAGGGAAGCTCTATTTTTAATTTCTTGAGGAATCTCCACACTGTTCTCCAAAGAGGCTGCACCAACTTGCATTCCCACCAACAGTGGAAGAGGGTTCCCCTTTCTCCACATCCTCTCCAACACATGTTGTTTCCTGTTTTGTTAATTTTGGCCATTCTAACTGGTGTAAGGTGATATCTCAATGTGGTTTTAATTTGAATCTCCCTGAGGGCTAATGATGATGAGCATTTTTTCATGTGTCTGATAGTCATTTGTATGTCTTGATTGGAGAAGTGTCTGTTCATATCTTCTGCCCATTTTCTGATGTGCTTGTCTGTTTCCTGTGGGTTGAGTTTGAGGAGTTCATTATAGATCCTGGATATCAACCTTTTGTCTGTACTGTCATTTGCAATATCTTCTCCCATTCCGTGGGTTGCCTCTTTGTTTTTTGGACTGTTTCCTTTGCTGTGCAGAAGCTTTTGATTTTGATGAAGTCCCAGAAGTTTATTTTCGCTTTTGTTTCCTTTGCCTTTGGAGACGTATCTTGAAAGAAGTTGCTGTGGCTGATATCAAAGAGATTACTGCCTATGTTCTCCTCTAAGATTCTGATGGATTCCTGTCTCACATTGAGGTCTTTTATCCATTTGGAGTTGATCTTTGTGTACGGTGTAAGAGAATGGTCAAGTTTCATTCTTCTACATATATCTGTCCAGTTTTCCCAGCACCATTTATTGAAGAGACTGTCTTTTTTCCACTGTATATTTTTTCCTGTTTTGTCAGAGATTAATTGACCATAGAGTTGAGGGTCCATATCAGGGCTCTCTACTCTGTTCCACTAGTCTATGTGTCTGTTTTTATGCCAGTACCATGCTGTCTTGGTGATCACAGCTTTGTAATAAAGCTTGAAATCAGGTAAGGTGATGCCGCCAACTTTATTTTTGTTTTTCAACATTTCCTTAGCGATTCGGGGTCTCTTCTGATTCCATACAAATTTTAGGATTATTTGCTCCAGCTCTTTGAAGAATGCCGGTGGAATTTTGATCGGAATGGCCTTAAAAGTATAGATTGCTCTAGGCAGTATAGACAGTTTAACAATGTTTATTCTTCCGATCCAAGAGCATGGAATGGTCTTCCATCTTTTTGTGTCTTCTTCAATTTCTTTCATGAGTGTTCTATAGTTCCTCAAGTACAGATCCTTTACCTCTTTAGTTAGGTTTATTCCCAGGTATCTTATGGTTCTTGGTGCTATAGTAAATGGAATCGATTCTCTAATTTCCCTTTCTGTATTTTCATTGTTAGTGTATAAGAAAGCCACTAATTTCTGCACATTGACTTTGTATCCTGCCACGTTGATGAATTGCTGTATGAGTTCTAGTAGTTTGGGGGTGGAATCTTTTGGGTTTTACATATAAAGAATCATGTCATCTGCGAAGAGAGAGAGTTTGACTTCTTCATTACCAATTTGGATACCTTTTATTTCTCTCTGTTGTCTGATTGCTGTTGCTAGGACTTCTAATACTATGTTGAACAAGATGGGTGAAAGTGGGCATCCTTGTCTTGTTCCTGATCTCAATGGGAAGGCTGCAAGCTTTTTCCCATTGAGGATGATATTTGCTGTGGGTCTTTCATAGATAGATTTGATGAGGTTCAGGAATGTTCCCTCTATCCCTATACTTTGAAGCGTTTTAATCAGGAATGGATGTTGGATTTTGTCAAATGCTTTTTCTGCACCATTTCTGAACTCAATTTTAATAGGGAAAATTAAGAGTGTTTAGTTTAAAGGGGAAAAAAAGCAAATTTATGTGTGTCGTCATGAGTCAGGTAACCTGGAGCCTTCACTCCAGACTGGATGCAGAAGGCTCTTGGTTCAGAGCCCTCTAGGTGCCAAGTGCTACACCTGCTGGCTGTGGGTCCTTGGACACATTTCTTAGCCTGTCTTGGCAGAGTTTCTTCATCTATAACAGGGTATCATGGCACTATTGACATTTTTAGGCCAGATAATTTTTTGTTGCAGGGGACTCTCTCGAACATAATCCCAAGCTGTTTACCCAGGAGATTTGAGTGAATTTCCTCCAGTTAGAGGTGAATTTCCTGCCTGTGTACAGCCTCATTTCCCTAAGGTGACTGCTTACACACACATCTCCACATTGTGGGTCCCATACACCCAGGCTAAATCTTTGAGAAGAGCACTATTTCCCAAAGAATTAAAATCTACAAGAATGGCACCCTGGCTAAAAGTGGAAGTAGTTCACATTACCAAGTAAGCATGCAGTTTTTTAAATCTTACACATCTGCATTTTAATCACTTTACAATTTTCCTTAAGAATCATGGAGTGAATTATTAATATTTGGGTGAATAATCTGTTGTTGTTCATAAAAGCACAAGCACAGTCTGAATTCAAGTTTTTCTTTCTTGCTAGATAGAAATCATTTGCAGGTACATTTGAAGTCAGAATTTGCTGTAACTTCCACCATCAACAGAATGTTATGTTCATTTAGTTCATTGGTTGATTTTAGGAACTGAGTTCTAATTAAGACCTCTTGCTACACATGTGAATTTCACACTTTTCTGTTTATTTTTAAATTTTGACTGCTAATTTTAGCTTCTTTTTAAAATATTTATTTATTTATTTATTTGACAGAGACAGTGAGAGGGAGAACAAAAGCAGGGGCGGGGAGAGGGAGAAACAGACTTCCTACCAAGCAGGGAGCCCAATGCGGGCCTTGATCCCAGGACCCTGGGATCAGTGTCTGAGCCAAAGGCAGATGCTAATGACTGAGCCACACAGGCACCCTATCTCCTTTTTAAATCTTATAACTTACAGAGCCACATCTGATGGCCCATTTAATGTAAGAAAGGTCTAGACTTCACCGTTAGAGGATTTCTTTTTCTTGTTATAGTCACACTTGCCAGCTTTAGAACATCTTGAACTTATCTTTTATTGACACATCTTCTCTATCATTACTTGCCCTGGATGAATAGTTGGGCTTCCAGAGCTAAATGATGGGATAAAAAGACATGTAGAGAGGGGCACCTGCATGGCTCAGTTGGTTTAAGTATCCAACTTTTGGTTTTGGCTCACGTCATGATCTCAGTGTCCTGGTACTGAGGCCCACATGGGGCTCTGCTCTCAGTGCCATGGAGTCTGCTGAAGATTATCTTTTTCTCCCTCTGCTCCACCCACTGCTCTTTCTCTCTCACCCTTTCTCTAAAATAAGTGAATAAGATCTTTTAGAAAAATAGACAGGTAGAGAGAGTGAGTTACATATGAGATAAATATGGAGGATTTTATGTTTTTTTTTAATATTCAGCAGCACTTTTAGTTTCTAAAACACATTTTTAAATAAAAAACATGGAATTTAAAGCACAAAATTAAACATGAGTTGGGTGGCCTAAGATGCAGCTGAGGGATTCCAAAACTACTCCAAAAATGGAATCTGCAATCAGCTATTAGTTCTCCAGCCATTGCTTCAGGTGTTGAGGACAGAGAAATCACCCCTGATCTCAATTACAGAGAGCAGGAGTCCTATAGGAAGCAGAGGAGGGTATTTAAATATCTTTTGTGACTTCTGTCATTTCTCTAGGCAGACCACTTTGAACATCTCCATGTGGTCTGATCAGAGGCAGAAATAGAAAACTCTCAAAGAGGAATAGCTACTCCTCTTTCTGCTCTCATCAAGAATAACAGTATTAACAATTATAATCCAGGGGTGCCTGGGTGACTCAGTGGGTTAAAACCTCTGCCTTCAGCTCAGGTCATGATCTCAGGGTCCGGGGTTGGAGCCCCACATCTGACTCTCTGCTCAGCAGGGAGCCTGCTTCTTCCTCTCTCTCTGCCTACCTCTCTGTCTACTTGAAATCTATGTCTGTCAAATAAATAAATAAAATCTTTAAAAAAAAAGGAATGTGGGCAAATGTTGAAGGCAAGCTTGCTCATGACAGAATTTTTCTAAGGCCCACTCCATTCCAGTGCCCATGATTGCCCTCTTCTCTTCTCACTTATTAAAGTTAGAATTGTGGGATATAAAAGGCCTTCTTGGACAAGTTCCCAGGCCCATCAACCAAACTGACAATGTTCTACTGATCAGGTCTTCTGCTAACTCCAGAATTCATTGTTTGGAAGGAATAATTAAAACAATCTTATAGCCACCAGCCGCACTGAGGATTTCAGTATTCTGCAAAGGCAAATATGTCACCTGGAGCTGCCATAAAGCTTGAAGTGTGTATAACACCCCAATAAGTTTCCAAAATGTCATTAATTATTATTATTTCTCTGCAAGGGATTATATGAACAAAAAAAATGGTTTATAAGGACAGTAGCACTTCCTCTTAGCATTTGGTTCAAGATATATCTCACAAGCTTGATTCAGAGAAAAATAGTACTTCCTAAAGTGTTCTGGTAACACAATTCCAAACTATTATCCTTACAACGGAAATCTGAAATAACATTATCTCTGGAAGATAAAAGATCCTAAGTCAATAAAAAAGAGGATGTTAATATTACTGTGTATTACTACTGCACATGTACCAAGTGCTTAGCCTATGTTATCCCATCTGGGGCAGAGACTCTAGTCATCGCGTACAGCCACAATAGCTTTCTTACATACTATTAGTAATAAAGATAAACATTTTTCAAATTTTTATTTTCATTCCAGTTAGTTAACATACAGTCATATTAATTTCAGGTGTACAATCTAGTGATCCAACACTTCCATACATCACCTAGTGCCCATCATAACAAGTGCCCTCCTTAGTCCCCATCCCCTAGTGACATTCAAAGTAATGATTGATAGATATATATTCAGTAGTGCCATTTTATTACTTGTTTTGGTGTTGTTTCTCAATATATTCTCTGATCCTTCCTTGTCTTCCATGTTTTGCTGATTTGGTTTCCTTTAGTGATGTATTTGGCTTTCTTTCTCTTTATTCTTTGCATATTTTTTAGTGGTTTGGGATACATGGTTATCATTAGGTTTGTATATAACCTCTTTGAATATAGCAGTCAATAAAAGTTGATCAGTGAATTTTGAGCCCAGTTCTTTTCTCCTCCCTGTACTTTAAGCATCTTTTATTATATTTTATGTCCTCTTTTGGTGAGTTTCTTGACTGGTATTTTTTTTTTAACATTTAAAAATTTTTTTCCCCAATTTATTTATTTTCAGAAAAACATTATTCATTATTTTTTCACCACACCCAGTGCTCCATGCAAGCTGTGCCCTCTATAATACCCACCACCTGGTACCCCAACCTCCCACCCCCCCCCCCCGTATTTTTAAGAGAAATATTTATATTTTCTGTGTTTGTGTTCTTGAGCTCTATACTGTCACTTTGGGTCTCTCCTTCCCATTCAACAAGTTCCCTTTAGTATCTCTTGCAGGCCTGGTTTACTGGTCATAAACTCCTTAGTTTTTGTTTTTCTGGGAATATCTTTATCTCTCCTTTTTTTGAATGGTAGTCCTGCTGGATAGAGTATTTTCAGCTGCACATTCTTCCCATTCAGCATTTTGGATATATCACACCACTCTATTTGGGCTCGTAAGGTTTCTATGAAAAATCTCCTGCTAACCTTATGGATTGTCCCTTGTAAGTTACTGACTTCTTTTGTCTTGATGCTTTTAAAATGTTTTCTTTATCACTCTATTTTGCCAACTCAGTTATGCTATGTTCTGCTATGGACCTGTTTTTGTTGATTTTGATAGGGGTTCTCTGTACCTCCTGGGTCTGGATATCCATTTCCTTCCACAGACTGGGGAAGTTTTCAGCTGTATTTTCTTCAGATAAATTTCCTGCCCATTTTTCTCTCTTCTTCTGGAAATCCTATAATACAAATGTTATTATGTTTGAAGGCACTGGGTTCTATAAGTCTATTCTCACTCTGTGTAATTCTTCTTTCTCTCTTTTGTTCACTTTGACTACTTTCCATTACCCTGTCATCTAGGTCACTAACTCATTCCTCTTCTTTTTCCAACCTGCTATTCATCCCATCAAGTGTTTCTCATTTTATTGAGAACTTTATCTCTGCTACATCATGCTTCATCTCTGTGTTAAGGGTTCCACTTATGTGTTCTACTCTTCTCAAGTCCAGTGAATATCCTCATGATCCTTGCTTTAAATTCTCTATCAGGTATGTACTTATATCTCTTTCACTTCAATCTCTAGCCATGGCCTTGTCCTGTTCTTTCATTTGGAATAAATTTTCTCTGTCTCCTCATTTTATCTGCCTCTCTGTGTCTGTTTCTATGTGTGAAGAAAGTCAGCTATGGCTTCTGCTTTTGCAAGTAGTGACTTTGTGAAGAGGAGATCCTGGAGTGCCCTGCAATGCCCTGTTCCCCAGAGCCTGGCACTTCAGGATGGGACCCTGTGTGTGATGCTTACACTCTACTGTTGTGTCTGAGTAAGTTGTCCTTTCAATGGGTTGTCTTCCCTGACTCTCTGCCTGCTGTGGACTGTGCTTGTTCTCTGCGGTGTTAGTGGGACACAGACAGGCCAGTTCTGAGCCATTGTGCCCTCTGGGGAACACGGGAGTGGAGCACCTGTCTTATCAACTTTGTGTTGGGCCACTAGTCCTATGCCAGATCCCTCAAAGCCCTTGATAGCTGGGGTCTGTATGTGAGGGCAGTCAGAGGCATGAGGCTGGGGGCAACAAATGAGTGGTTGGGGGCACAAGGCTAGGTGTGGGTTGTGGCAGCAGCTGCACCCAATAGCCATGTGAGGCATGCACACAGCTTTAACAGAGTTTACTCTGAGTTCTGGGTGGAGGCCTGGAGGCTTGGAGTGGGCAAGGCCTCAGGACACCTTGTGAGTATGGTCCACTGCTTACAGGTTAGGTAGCAAGTGTCTGTGAAGTCTTGCCTCCTGCAGGTAGCTCTGTGTTTATGTTTTGGGATGGTGGAGGAAAATGGCCCCTGCCAGATCCCTCATTTATAGAGAAGTTCCCCAATGTGCTCTGAAATCAGTATGAACAGATCTACCTCCCATTTGCCCCGGGCGTGTGTAAACTGTTGTTTTTATTGCCTGTTCATGCAGACTGTTGTCTCTTTGAGTGTGGTGCCCCAGCTATCCCTTGCCTTCCCAGCTTGTGAAGTGCTGAGTCAGCTAATTTTTAAAGCTTCAGGATCTAAGTCCCACTGATTTTACACATGCATGTAAATCAACCCCTCTGGGTTTTAAAGCCAAATGCTATGGTGAATAGTTTTCCCTGTGTGAGCTCCCCAGTGCCAGGGCTCATTTCTCAGTCCTCTCTGCCTACACAGCTTCTTCGTTCCTGCCGGCAGCCCCCCTCTCATTTTCTGACCTTCCTAATCTTTCAGATCCAGCTTCTTCTCTCTGTATCATTGTGGAGTTTGTTCTGCCAGTCTTTTGATCATGCTCCAGTTTATTGACTTGGATGCTGATGATACCT
Source organism: Neogale vison (assembly GCF_020171115.1). Classification (NCBI taxonomy): domain Eukaryota; kingdom Metazoa; phylum Chordata; class Mammalia; order Carnivora; family Mustelidae; genus Neogale; species Neogale vison. The sequence goes on along the minus strand of NC_058096.1, from coordinate 134,111,593 downwards.
AGTTATAAACATGGCACAGGGGAAGCTCAGGGTCCTCCTACTCTGCCATCTTCCCAAGCTTTGAGTTAAAAATGTTGAGACCAAAACTGCCTAACTGAAGGATGCAATTTAAAGATGACACTTGCATCAAAAGTGTATAAATATGTCTAATTGCCAGACAAGGGGGCAAGAGTGGAATGATGTGCACAGCTTCCAGGTCTTGTCCTTAAAGGAGAGGACACACTGATTACTTCCCTTTCACCGAGCTCCCACTGCTGGGATGTGGGACTAGGCATCTTAGAGCACTCCTGAGTAATAAATATTGATAAGTGTTAAGCAACAGGGTAGGAGCCTGGATTCTGAGGATCACACAGCTGCAACCCAAGCCTGAATTGTGTATTGGGACTTTTGCATTATAGAGAAACAAATGTCCATCTTGTTTAATCAACTGTTATTTTGGATCTGTCATTAGCACCAAAGCAACTCCCTGATAAATCACTCCATCTTCACAACAATCCTAAAAAGGAAGGGTTATTATCTCTACCTTACAAATGAGGAAATTGTAAAAACAAAACAAAACAAAAACCTACCAAGTTTCCAGAACCAGCAAGTAGCAAACCTAAGTCTAAAACTCAAACCCAGGGGTGCCTGGGTGGCTCAGGCAGTTAAGCATCCAATTCTTAGTTTTGGCTCAGGTCATGATCTCAGTGTCCTTGGATTAAGCCCCACATCTGGCTCTGTGCTCACATGGGACTCTGTTTGAGATTCTCTCCCTCTATTCCTCCCCTACATGTGCACTCTCTCTCCACCTCTTTCTCTCTCTCAACCTCTCTCAAAATAAATAAATTTTTAAAAATCTTTAAGACCCAAATCCAGCTTTCTACTATATCACTAAAACTGCTAACACAGTTTTATGCTAGATATGGCTTTTTATGGCCTTGGAATTGTCCTACTTACCCCATTTCAGCCTTAGTTGAGTTTTTGTGAAGATTAAATTAACATAAAAATATGTAAAATATTTAGATAGTGACTGATACATGGTATTATATAGGTTATCTATTAAAACTGTTATCTATCATTCTTAAGCTTCTTCTAATTCCAAAATCCTCCAATATTTATTCCTGGAGAACATAGGTAACCAACTTCAAATTCAAACAAACTGAGCTAAAAGTATAGAATTTTAGAGACACGTGTACCTTCAGTTTAAGAAATTGCAAGAACAGTTTCCCAGCAACCTCTGATATTAGCTGTGTGAGGAAATTTTGACTGTTGGAATAGGCAGGTCTGTGATGTATCTCATTTGCTGAGATTTCTAACATCCTCTTAAATAAAATTCACTGAGATTTCTGGTTGATTTTTTATTATAATAGTATAGAAGGGGCAGTTCCCCCCCACACCAATAAATATTCTCTATGTCTCTTAGAGATCGATTGTCTGATTCTTTGGCAGCTGTATGATGACCAGAAGAAACACGGCATTTCAGCCTCCTTGCAGCTAGGATGAACATGGTCATGAACAGAAATGAAACCTCACTTTACCATTAAACAGAAGGCTGTACCTTTTCCTTCCTCTTCCCCTTTTTTCTGTCTACGGTATGCTTCTTCCCACCAAAACCACCTTACAAAAGTTGACTATTAAACATTCAAGAATCTAGCAAGCCAGTTATTAAACTGTTGGTAGTTTAATATCAGCCATGAGAAAAGTGTTTACCACATGGAAATCCATTAATCCAATCAGAGCCAATGTCCCCCAGCTGGGGACTTTTTTTTTATATACAGAATAAGTGTACCAGCACCGTTTTCCTTGCTTTCCTAGAATCAGGATACTTGAGTAAGATCTGTGGGCCTGTATCATGAGGGCAGGTCCCAGAGATGAGAAAACAAGGGGTCCTAATGCAGAACAAAGCCATTGTGCCCACTTAGGCTCTCCGGGTGAGTCACACATTTATATCCAGCTCAGTGATTCTCAGTAGGGGCCAACTTGGTCCCCCTGACCCCCAGAGGACGTTTAGGAGACATTTTTGGTTATCATTAACTGGGACAGCGTGGTTACTTCTGGCATCTGTGGGTAGAACCCAGTGATGTGGCTAAACATCCTACAATACACAAGAAAGCTCCCATTTCCAAGAATTATATAGTCTAAAATGTCAACAGTGCCAAAGTTGAGAAATTCTGATCTAGAGTAAGCCACTATTTTGTTGGATTTCTATTATAGCCAGAAAACCTGTAGCTTAGCTAATAATACAAATATACAACTAAAATCCCCAATATCCTTTTGTATAAATACAAATGCATACATACACTCATATATAAATATATATGTACATGCCCTTATATAGGAAACACTTTTTAAAATAAAATTTGAAGGAAACTACTTATATAATGGGTTTCTTAGCATTTTTCTACTGTTGAAGCATTCAGTCCTTAAAATCTCTGAGCACTGCTCTGGACAACAGAAGAGGTAATTTACCAAGTGACTGGAGAGGTCTAAAAGAGTTAATCCTTCTTCAGAAAATGAGTAACTCATTCTTACCCAGAATCTTATATGGGGAGCAGGAGGTGAGGGTGTTAATATTTCCCTTCTAATAAAGTGGTAAACCTGAGGTGCTCCCTGGAATTTCCTCCTGAAATTACACCAAGGATGTTACTGAATTTGACCAATAGAGTTCCTGGGATCACATAGAAGTAAAAGTGGATTTTGCAGAAATGTCCACTGGGGAAATAAAAATGTTGACAAAGATAAAGAAATAGAAATTTAAGCTATCCATAGATGTTCTGTTGAAATAAAACTGAAAATGTATATTCTATAAGACCGGAATGAACCTGAGGAAGAAAAAGCAATAAGAACTTCCCAGTCTGTATGTAAGGGGAAAAGGGACAGAGTTCTGATTTCTCCAAAGCAAATAGATTCTTTTTGGGATTAAATATTAACAAAAGTTATATCATTTATATCATGTGACTTGTATATCTATAATGTAAATTATATAGGTGTGTATGTATGTGTACATATGCATGTAAACTAAACATGAGTTCTAAAATTTCAAACATAATTATAATAAAAATCAGTTTAACCTGATTTTATCACTCATATTTTACCTAATGAAGGAATCATACTTCTTCCAATAACAGGAACCTTTTTTCCTGCCATTCCAGACCCACCCTCTGATTTCTACTCCTTAACCCCAGCTGACTTTTTTCCTTCTAAATTTATTTGTCTAAAATTCATCCCAGTCTGTCATTTCATCTATCCCTCACCTTCTTGAGTAAAATTAACTGGTGCTCAAAGTTGTCATGTATATTGTCTCCCAACAATGTCTAATATTCACCATCATTAGAAATTATAATCGAGGCATTTCCTTCCCAGCCCCTCAATTCAAATCTTTTACTGATTTATCAAGTTTTTAAAGTTTTTATTAATCTCATCACCACGAGACTTATAGTTATTGAATAGCTTCTATGTGCTGATGTTCTGGAGGAAACAAAAATGAATCAGACAGGCCCTTCTCTACAGAAACTTACAGTCTATTAAGGGAGTTCAGACATTTTAAAGAAATTATATTTCATTACATCATGTTTGAAGAGGATGTTGTTATGGCTTAATGAATCAGCATTATATTAAAGTGACCCATAGTGCTTTATGTTCATATATTCTTGAGGGTTTTTTTTAATTTATTTTTTTTTATTTTTGGCATAACAGTATTCATTATTTTTTCACCACACCCAGTGCTCCATGAAATCTGGAGTTTTTATGCTAAATAATTAACTCTCTTTAGGATGCTTGCTTCTTCAAAGAAAGGTAAATATTTAATTTTAAAGAATATCTAATTCCTCTTCACAATTTTCTGTACAGTAATTATGACTATTGTTTTCCCCCATATATGTGCAAATTCAGCCTTATAAATGTTAACATATATGTGTCAAGAGCAAACAAAACTGCAGCCTGCATTCCACTTCTGAGTCAGAGATTGCAAACTGGCACCCGAGTCACTTCTAAGACCATATATGGTTGAGCACATATGATCATGTTTTTTAAAAAGTATTATTTTCCATGCTATAGGGAATTTATCATGCACATTTTTAGTTCTGTACCTTTTCTTCAGGTTTGGGCCATTACCTCTGCTTGGCCCTTTCAGATATGCAAATTCTTTCCATTCTTCAAAACCTGGAGACCCAAGTGCTGCTATAAAGCTTTTCTCAGTTGCACCAGTTCTCCACGATATGACTCTACTCCCTTTCTGTTATCCACATGATTTATTTATACATCCTCTTTTTATATGTGAGGTCATTCATTGAAAGTTTCATTCATTCTTCATCTCTAGAAGTTGCTTCTCCTGCAGAGACAAACTGACCAAACTCATAAAACCATATACACACATATGGTACCTGAAATAGCAAAAGGTACCATATCTGAGTGAAACCCCCATCACATATTAGTATAGGAAATTTACAACACAAATGGAGCACTACGACATTTTTTCTTCATGCATAATTTTAATTATTAACATTATTTATGGTGCAGTTTGTTGATTCTTTATACGCAATGCATCACTATTATTCTTAAATAATTCTAGAGGTCTTGCTCCATTTGTATTCTTAATTTTCTGAACTAATACGTGACTTGGATATCACCCAGGTATCATATCTGTTGTTAATTCAGGTATTATATATGAGTGTATGGTTTTGTGAATAAAAAAATCATGATCAGAATAGTTTTTCTTGACATAAAAAATATTTGTTTCATTCAAGCTTTCCTATTAGAAATTAAACAAAAAGATCCCCAGTTGAAGGCATTACCAAGAATATTCTTTTTTAAAAAGATTTATTTCTTTATTTAAGAAAGAGGGGGAGAGGGGTGCCTGGGTGGCTCAATGGGTTAAGCCTCTGCCTTCGGCTCAGGTCATGATCCCAGAGTCCTGGGATTGAGCCCCGCATCAGGCTCTCTGCTTGGTGGGGAGCCTGATTCCTCCTCTCTCTCTCTCTCTCTCTCTCTCTCTCTCTGCCTGCCTCTCTGTCTACTTGTAATCTCTGTCTGTCAAATAAATAAAAATTTAAGAATATATTATTTAAAAAAAAGAAAGAGTGGGAGAGAGAGATTGCCCTCCAGTGGGGTCGGAGCAGAGGGAAAGAAAGAGGGGAAGCAGACCCCCACAGAGGGTAAGAAAGAGGGAAGCCTGACGTAGGGTTCCACCTCCAGACCCTGAGATCATGATCTGAGCCAAAATCAAGAGTCTGATGTTTATCCAACTGAGCCACCCAGGCACCCTAACAAAAATATTCTTAACATTCTTTCACATATCCCTTCAGTGCTCAGATAAAGGAAAAACTTACCTGAATGAAAGGATAAGAATGACCATCCTTATGCTGGGTTTACTTAGGTATGTGGAGAAAAAAACAAATCCATTTAGGTTAGACAAAATAGCAAATGAACTTTCCTGTTCCATACAGGTGATGGAAATCCCACTGATGTATTTAAAATTTTTAAGAGCTCTCAAGACCTAGGGATCACTTTGCCACAATTATAGAACAAGCATAGGTATTCCCATAATTCATTGCCTTTTCCCTCAACTATTTTGCAACTAAAAGAGTAAAATGGAAGCAAAATATAATTTCCCTACTTTCATGTCAGTCTCTTGGCATTCTTATTGTGGGAGCTGATTTCAAAAGAGGGGTACCTAACCCATGGCATGTAGGAGCACATTACCAAACTTCTTGTGAATGTAAATATCACATTTCCAGAAGACGTTGAAATTTACTGTTTCGAAAAATACATGCTAGACTATTATTAATATGCCTATAAATAGCTATGAAACAACACGAATTATTTTTTCAGTCATATGCCCAACACACAGGAAAACTGAAATAAACTAATTATGCATGCATAATTTTAATTATTAACATTATTTATGGTGAAACTTGTTAATTCTTTACATAAAATACATCATTATTATTCCTAAATAATTCCTTAATATGAATGAAATATTTATGATGGCTATATATATTATAATATATATAATATAGAGGATATATAATGGGTCAATACTATATATATATAAACATTTGGTGTAGAACCAAGAAAAAAAGAATGAAACGAAACAACTTCACCTCCTCGAAAGTAAAATGAAACCTAATCCCTAGTCACATTTTAGATTAGAATTTTTATTGAAGGATTTTCATTTTTATTATTTTTAATTAAGCTTATTTCTTCCTAAGCAATATATTTGTAAATCTTTCTCAGGAGAAGAATTACTCATGTTGACAAAGTGCATTATGCTAACTACAGCATGAAAAGTATGCTCTAGGACAAATGCTCTGATTTAACATTGATAAACCAGCTAGGTCAAGCAGCAACAGAGAGACCAGATTTCATAGGCATTTAGGCTCCCTTTTTTAAAGTAAAGAGTTGAGGTGGAGAGGCAGGTGTGCAGAAGACTCCGTAGATATACACAAAGTAGGTGTGACTTTGTGGTAAGATCTTATCCATGAATGTACACCAGTACCAACCAGGGGTGGTTCTATACTGCCCGTTCCTTCTCCAGCAGCCAGAGGAAGACTGAAGACCATGTGGGATGTTGGGACCTCAAAATTGGAAGAGCTTCAGTGCCTGAATCATCACCTGGAAAAAGCTGCTTCCTGACTATGAACACAAACCCTCACTTTTACAGGACCAAAAACATTCATTTTTCTCAGCCACTAGACTTTGGTTTTGGTGTTGTTGTTTTGATATAGCAAATATAGTTAACTAAACTGTAGACCACCCCCCTTTTAGACAGCAACTGATCAACTATAATAGCAATAATGTTCATACTATTGGATTATGTTATAAAGTCATGACTTTCAGTGAGCCTGGGTGGCTCAGTTGGTTGTGCATCTGACTCTTCGTTTCAGTTCAGGTCATGATCTCATGGGTCGTGAGATCAAGTCCTGTCTCAAGCTTCCTGGTGAATGGGGAGTCTGCTTTAAGTTTCTCTCCCTCTGTACCTCCCCACAACTTGCTCTCTCTCAAACAAATAACCAAATCTTTAGAAATAAATAAACTCATGACTTTTAATGAACATCACTATTATTCATGATATTGATCAATTACAACAGAATGGAAATGGAAGTTTCCAAATGGAAGTGATTTACCCTTGTGAAAACTCACCATTCTTTAGTTACTTAGTATATAATTTAGATATGCACAAATGAATGTTTTAGTATCTCTGATGTGAAGGGTTCTCTTTTCTTCCTGTCTTCTCATTTGAAATATATTGAGCATATAATTAAAAGAATCAATTTTTTTAAGATTTTATATTTTAGATTATATATTTATACATATATAATCTTACATATAAGACTATATATAAATAAAATAAAGATTTTATTTATTTATTTGAGAGAGAGCATGAGAGGGGAGAAGGTCAGAGGGAGAAGTAGACTCCTCATGGAGCTGGGAGCCTGATGCAGGACTCGATTCTGGGACTCTGGGATCGTGACCTGACCAGAAGACAGTGGCTTAACCAACTGAGTCACCCAGGTGCCCAAAGAATAAAATGTTTTAAAGAGGTTTTTCACAAGTATGGCTTTGATGGTTAATTTTGTATGTCAGCCTGACTGGCCATGAGGTATCCAGATTAAACCTTTCTGGGTCTATCCGTGAGGACTGCTCCAGACACGATTAGCACAATCTCAGGAAAGCAGATTGCACTTCCCAAGGTAGGTGTGTATCACCCAACCTATTGGAAACTGAGATAGAACAACAGTCAGAGAAAGGAACAATTCACCCCTTTTTCCTGACTCACAGCTTGAGCCAAGGCATCTCATCTTGTCCTCTCCTGACCTTGGACTGGAAGTTACATCACTGCCTCTCCAGTCTCTCAGGCCTTTGTGCTTAGCGCTTTGGCTGAATTATACCACAAGCTTTCCTGGTTCTCCAGCCTGAAGATAGCCACCTTGTGGGACTTCTCAGCTTGCATAGCTGTGTAAACCAGTAAATCATAATCAATAAACAAACAAACAAATAAATGCACACTTCTAATCTGCTTCTCCAAAGAACCCTAATGGAATGATTTTTCTTTCTTACATTTGTTCAAATGAATTGAAAACAAAATATCATCAGATGTTTTAGAAATACATTTCACTAAATAATATATTTTTAAAACTGAATGTAATGTTTCACTAGTTTTTTATGTCACAGGGGAAAAATAATGTCAATAATCATATCAAAGATACCCTTAAAACAGTCATTTTATAAAGTTTTAAGTTACCAAATTTTAAAGAATATATTTTTTCTAAGTACTATATAATTCTTAATTTTTATTCCAACATAATATTCATTTTTTGTAAAAGACTCATAGTTTTACTCAGTAGTTCGATTTTTAAGTTTCCGAACACAGGTGAATTATAAACAAATTTTAACATTAAATAAATTACAGAATAAAGATAACATTTAAATTAGTTTTGCCTGAATATTTCTATGTATTAACAAGTGATACTAGGGATCAATGACTTAGTAAAGTTTATCTTTCTCAATCACTTCTCTAATCCTTGCTATGGATTTAATTGGTCTCCTTGAGTGTCCTGAAAACATTTCTTTGACATTGCTTCCAGAAGTCTCTGAAATGGTTCAAGATATTATTTCAGTGATATTTACTCCAAGACCACACCAAGTAAAAGCTCATGTTTCCTAAATCTGAATGTACATTGGAATCATCTAAAGTATTTATAAATGGTTTTATCCTCATATGTTCTGGCTTAGTAGATTCAGGAAAGTATCCTCTATTTTGTTAATCTCAAAGAAGTAATACTGAGACACAAAGAATAGGGTCTAGAATCACAGTTCCCCAATATATACTCAGATGGTACAATGAGAAGAAGATCAGTGTGGGGTTCATTATGCCAGTAGGTGGTTCAAGCCACTCACATGCAAATAGTGCACAATGAAGGACTGCCTACCAGTGGGATGAGTCATCTAAATGGTGTATCACTGTACTTGCTCAAGAGGCTACCTTCTTTACTTCTAGAATCACTCCCATTCTATTTCCCAATTTAAATGAGGAATCATGTCTTCCTTCCAAATTAGGCTTATCCCCTTACAATGGGCTAAGCATTTGTGTCTTCCCCAAATGCCATGTTGAAACCTTAACTCCCAACGTGATGGCATTTGGAAGTCAGCTTTTGGGGGATAGTTAGGTTTGGATGAAGTCATGAGGGTGGAGAAGGGATATGGCTTACAAGCAGGGATATGGCTAATTTACTCTTCTCTGCCATGTGAGGATATACAAAGGCAAAGCTGTTTGCAAGTCAGGAAGAGGACTCTCACCAGAACCCAACAACCCTAGCACCCTGATCTGCTCCTGCTAACATTTCAAACTCCATTGTTTTGCTCTATTTTTTTTCTGTTACATTCATTGCCCTCTACCATATTTCAGAATTCACTTACTTTTACATGTATTAGTCTCACAAATTTAACTTCATAGAAGCAGAAATATTTGTCTCTTTTTAATTTAAATCCAATTTAATTAACATATACTATATTATTAGTTTCAGAGGTTGAATTCAGTGATTCATCAGTTGTGTATAACAGCCAGGGCTCATTACTTCAAGTGCCCTTCTTAACTGCCCATCATCCAGTTACTGCACCTTCACACCTATGTCCCCTCCAGCAGCTCTCAGTTTGTTCCCTATAGTTAAAAGGCTCTTATGGTTTACTTCCTTCTTTGTTTTCTTCTTATTTTATTTTTCCTCCCCTTCCCCTATGTTCACCTGTTTTGTTTCTTAAATTCCACATGTGTGGGAGAGCATATGGTATTTGTCTTTCTCTGACTGACTGATTTCACTTAGCATACTCTCTAGTTCTGTCCACGTCATTGCAAATGGCAAGATTCCATTCTTTTGGATGGCTGAGTAATATTCCAGTGTGTGTGTGCATGTGTGTGCGTGTACCACAACCTCCTTATCGATCCATCTGTTGATAGACATCTGGTCTCTTTTCTGTATTTTAGCAATTGTGGACTTTGCTATCCCCTATAAACCTCGTGGGGCATGTGCTCCTTCAAATCACTATGTTTGTATCCTTTGACTAAATACCTAGTAGTGCAACTGCTGTTGTAGTGTGGATCTATTTTCAACTTCTGAGGAGCCTCCATCCTGTTTACTGGAGTGCCTGCACTGGCTTGCATTCCCACCAACAGTGTAAGGAGGGTTCCCCTTTCTCCGCATCCTCACCAATGTCTGTTGTTTAGTGAGTTGTTAATTTTAGCCGTTCTGACAATCCGAGCTCATTATGACCTCCTCCTCAAAGCTGGAAGACTTTTTGGATTAGAATCTCTATCATTAATTTTACTGTTTGATACCTGTTTAAAAAGTTATCTCCCTGCCTTACCATATATAACTATCACCAAAATAAAATGTTATAATTTTCTCATCGATTAAAGTAAGGTCTCCGAATTGCCTTATAAGCTCAGCTTTTCGTGTTTTGAAATTTGGTGGCATCAAAATATTCTGGGCCATAGGCACAACTGTTATGGGGTCTTGGATGCTCACCCCACACCATTCTCAGATGTTTCCCAGCCTTGACTCTATGTAAACTAAAGATAGCAATGCATTTCAAGACTCCTTGGAAATGTCCCAACCTATAATTAGGACATCACCTTGTACTTGGGAAGCTTTCATATGACCCTTCCTATCTAAGAGTGACTTGTGGGGAATAGGTAGCATAGGAAAGCGGCATCATTCATACCACTGGGACCTGCCTCATCTGAGCAAATCCGTTGTGACATTTCCAGGTGCCAGATTCACCTAGAGACTACAATGGCTTTAAGGTCCAAAGCCTCTAAGAAAAATAAAATGTTTCCCTACACATATCCTCTGTGCTAGGACGTTCTGCTGGTCCTGGCCATTAATGTATGGGTGTCCTCTCTCCCTTTTGAATCTACTAGCACACTGAATAGCCAGGGGAAATGCAGGGTGTTCAGCATATTGGCTATTTCACTCTTCCTGCACACCTGTCTTTACCTTGGAGTTGTGACTAACACTTATTACTGCACAGCTTACAAGAGTTGAATTGAATGAAGGTGAGAATAGGAAATATTAGCTAAAATGGAATGTGAGATTATCTTTAAATTCCAGTGATGTGTGCTTTTCCTCTCCTGTTTGCTTTGGTTTTGGTTTTTACTCTGTTTGATTACTACTGATGCAAAATTGTGTACAACTGGTAAGAAGAGAAAAAAACTTAACCACTAAGATACTCATAATATTGCCACGAAGACAACACCAACACTTCTCCAATCAAGAAATACAAATGGCTATCAGACACATGAAAAAATGCTCATCATCATTAGCCCTCAGGGAGATTCAAATTAAAACCACATTGAGATATCACCTTACACCAGTTAGAATGGCCAAAATTAACAAAACAGGAAACAACATGTGTTGGAGAGGATGTGGAGAAAGGGGAACCCTCTTACACTGTTGGTGGGAATGCAAGTTGGTGCAGCCTCTTTGGAGAACAGTGTGGAGATTCCTCAAGAAATTAAAAATAGAGCTTCCCTACGACCCTGCAATTGCACTCCTGGGTATTTACCCCAAAGATACAGATGTCGTGAAAAGAAGGGCCATCTGTACCCCAATGTTTATAGCAGCAATGGCCACAGTCGCCAAACTATGGAAAGAACCAAGATGCCCTTCAACGGATGAATGGATAAGGAAGATGTGGTCCATATACACTATGGAGCATTATGCCTCCATCAGAAAGGACGAATATCCAACTTTTGTAGCAACATGGACGGGACTGGAAGAGATTATGCTGAGTGAAATCAGTCAAGCAGAGAGAGTCAATTATCATATGGTTTCACTCATTTGTGGAGCATAACCAATAGCATGGAGGACAAGGGGCGTTAGAGAGTAGTAGGGAATTTGGGTAAATTGGAAGGGGAGGTGAACCATGAGAGACTATGGACTCTGAAAAACAGTCTGAGGGGTTTGAAGTGGCGGGGGGGTGGGAGGTTGGGGTACCAGGTGGTGGGTATTATAGAGGGCACAGCTTGCATGGAGCACTGGGTGTGGTGAAAAAATAATGAATACTGTTTTTCTGAAAATAAAGAAATTGGGGAAAAAAAATGCAACTAATGAATCACTGAACATTTCATCAAACAGTAATGATGTTTGGTGAGCATGGTGGCTAACATAATAAAAAAAAAAATCCTTATCAAAAAAAAAAAAAAAAAAAAAAAAGACAACACCAAAACCTTATTTCAGTTTTGAAATAACAAACAGATCTCTTGTCTTCCCTGGTCATGATCTCTCTGCTGTGAATGCCACCATTCTCTGCTGTTAGCACATCATCTTGTTCTGGGGTAAAGCTTCGATGACCCTTGTGCTCATCCCCAATGCCCTTTCACCTCTTGCCCTTATCACGCACTTCACCAGCCCCCAGAAATATGTAACCTAGAAGCCACTGAATTTCTATTTCCTAATTTCCCTGCAGTCAAAAATAAGACAAAGCCATTGCCCAAAGATAACAATCTGAAACTGAGTCCTATGCCCTCTGCTAGGGATAGATTCAGGGCGTTTTAAACAACCCAAATGGTTCCATGCAGTATTAGTGCATAAAAATTGCATAACCAAAGCTTAAAGAAATATGAGGGGCCTCTTGGTATTAAAACACACACACACACACACACACACACAAACAAAACAAAAACCTGTCCCCTAGTTTTAAAAACACCAAAGGACTCCCATACAGCTGAGTTTAATAAAACACTTTTCAACATATGCTTCATAAGAGACATTTCCAGTGTGTGTCTCATGCTATAATGCTCAACAGCTGCAACTGTAGCCCTCAATACGTTCCATGTGGGGCTGTGGTTATAATCGGCTCTTTCTGTGAAAGGCTCTCTTAGACTTCTTCTGTAATTAGGATTAAAATGTGCTGAGGGCACACAGGAGATGCGAAAGAGGCCTTTTATTTCAGTCATTATCATTTCTCTCAGGCAAGATCACCTTTCAGAAAAAAGCCCTGTAAAGTCTGTCTCCAGCCTTCACCAAAAGAGGTCCAGCCTGTTAAACTAAATAACTAAATTCCTTCCTTTCCTTCTTCTGTTTTTTTTATCTGAAAATAACTTTGAGGCAGCAAATTTTAGCAGAGTAACAATTGTTGATTGCTCCTCAAAACGATGCTGCTAGGACAATAGAGAGTTGGGGGATTTTAAGAAAATTAACAAATGTGAGCCTCATTGAGAAGAACAGACAGAAGAACCTTAGAAAGAAAACTGACAGGACATGAGGCTGGATCCCAGGATCCAGGGATCATGACCTGAGCTGAAGGAAAACGCTTAACCGACCAAGCCACCTAGGCAGCCTAAAACAGTCTTTTCTTTTTTTTAAGAAGCACTTCTGGGGCGCCTGGGTGGCTCAGTGGGTTGAGCCGCTGCCTTCGGCTCAGGTCATGATCTCAGGGTCCTGGGATCGAGTCCTGCATCAGGCTCTCTGCTCAGCAGGGAGCCTGCTTCCTCCTCTCTCTCTGCCTGCCTCTCTGCCTACTTGTGACCTCTCTCTGTCAAATAAATAAATAAAATCTTAAAAAAAGAAGCACTTCTGAAGAATTTTCTTCAAAAGACAGACTTTGATGAACTAAAAAAAAAGTACTTCCAATGCAATAAGAATGTCAGGCAGAAAGATTAGAAGGAAAGCAAATTGTTAAGAAATTTTTGAAGGAAAATTTGACAATATTTTAAAAAGTAAAATTTTACCTACCTTCTTATTGAAGGAACGTGACTGCTGACTGAACTATGAGCTGGGCCCAAGCAGGTGGAGGCCCCTCACCGTCTCCTATGTCCTTGCAGTGTACATTGTGCCCACCCTTTCCATTGTACAAGCCAGATTCAAGGATGCAAACTCAAGAGAGCAATGTGGTGTTGAGACCATCTGGACTAAGATAAATGACTGAACCTAGGTAAGGTCTTTATATAAAGTTTTAAGATCTGGCAGGTGGGTGTGGAGATCTACTTATCTTATGGCACCCAAGATGAGCCCCATATGTAAGTTCCCTTGCTTATTGAAACTGCCAGCTACCAGTCTGGTTTCTTCAGTCTCTCTTTGCCCTCCATGTGCTGGGCCAGTTTCAGATTTCATTTGGGAAATTCACACATTTACAAACCAACATTCTTTGACCCAGCAATTCCACAGCTAGGAATTATTTGCCTTTAATTTGAAGTTTAATACTGAAATTTACATAGCTGATATTTAAATCTTTTTATGTTTATAACTTAATGCATTATTAGCATTTTAATAAATAACATTCATGTTCATTTAAATGGATTCAAAACACCTAGACTGTCAATTTCTTAATACAATGTCCATATTTTCTTGAAAATAATATGAAAAAGGAAAAAAATTACCTCATAATCGTTCTCCACCTGATCCTGTTCTCATTGTCAGGTACTTTCCATTTCTTCCCTGCTAAGGACTCTGCTTTGTTATCAAGGCAAGGAAAGACAGCATGATAGTGGCTCAAATATTAGGTGATTTGAGTTAGCACCTGACACTGCCTCTTACTACCTGTGCATTTGGGGCAGTTGTTCTAGCCAAAGTTGACCAACTTTGGTTTCCTTATCTGGCCACTGGGGAATAATTATCAAATCTATGTGCTAGGACAAGTACTAGGATTACATGAGATACCATCCTGATCACTTAGCACAGAACCTGCCTTAGATTGGACACCTAATGAAGGGTAGTTCTTATATAAAATATGTGTAAGTAAATATTATGCATTTTATATGTTGCTGACATTGATGCCTTAAATGTGGCATACTAAAATACCATTGCTAATATAATTCTGACATTTAGGTCCGTCACAAATAAAAATTGCACTGTCTCATTTCTCTAATGAATAGTAATATGGAAAATCGCCCATAACAGTGAAATTTTGAAAAAAAAATGTTAAGTTCCTACAAGATAGAATTCATTAAATAAACTATTATATATATATATGTAATCAACACTATGCACCTATTAAAATTATGTTATAGGGGCGCCTGGGTGGCTCAGTGGGTTGGGACGCTGCCTTCGGCCTGGGACATGATCTCAGGGTCCTGGGATCAGGCCCCACATCGGGCTCTCTGCTCAGTGGGAAGCCTGCTTTCTCCTCTCTCTCTGCCTGCCTCTCTGCCTGCTTGTGATCTCTCTCTCTCTCTCTGTCAAATAAATAAATAAATAAATAAATAAAATCTTAAAAAAAAAAAAAGAACTACTATATTGGGCTTAAACAACTCTCCACAAAAATATATGCTTTATAAGTTGCTCATTATTATGATTAGGTGTATGACCCAAGTTTAGCATTTTCTTATACTTCAAGTAAGTGGACTTCAGAGGTGACAGTTTTTTAAAAATATATTTTATTTATTTATTTGGCAGACAGAGATCACAAGTAGGCAGAGAGGCAGGCAGACAGAGGAGGAAGCAGGCTCCCCGCTGAGCAGAGAGCCCAATGCGGGGCTCAATCCCAGGACCCTGGGATCATGACCCGAGCCGAAGGCAGAGGCCTTAACCCACTGAGCCACCCAGGTGCCCCAGAGGTGACAGTTTTATGTAGTATCATTTTATCTCTGCTTTCAATGTATATTAAAGTACCCTCCATGACTTTTTTCGTACCTTTTTCACACCAGGAGAAATAGGAGGTGGAGGAGGGCAGCCCAGCCCACCTCCTCAAAGCCATCCAAGGGCCAGCCATCTGTCCTACCATCTTGCCTGCCACCTTAGTCACCTTATTTGAGTACATACAAGCACAGACACCAGCTGTCATCATCTTCTATGCCTTTCTGACCAACTATACCCTAAAACAAAACTTGGCAAAAACAAAACCAAGAGAAGATAAAACTGTGAAGCTGATAAAGGCTTCCTTGGTTGCCTTTTCCCACTTTGCATTTCAGTGGGAAATTCTGCATTTCCTGCATTTCCTCCTTCCATCCGGGTCACGGACACCCTGCCAACCCACTCTGCCCTCATGTTATTGCCAACAGCTGAAGGTGGCCACTGGGGGATCCCATCTGGACTCCTTCCTGAAGGAGAGGTAATAGGAATAAACTTCGAGCTATATGGATAAGAAAGGTTATCTCTTCTCACATATGCAATCAAATAGTATACATTATATTTCATTTGTATCTCGTAGAACCCTGATATCTTCTTGTTTCTCTGACAAAAACAGTAATACAATTAATTGGACAAATGCATTAATATTACCTTTCTTGGAAAATAGCATCTTTTATTTTTCTCACTTAACTTACACATTAAGTAGTTACTGTGACACAGCTCCATGCTACAAAAAGGAATAAAATGTGTTTTCTGCATTTAAGAAGCTTGCATTCTAGCTAGGAGGAAGGGTACCTACCTAAACACTATTTACACACAAAAAAACAAAACACAGTGTCATTAAGTACAATGATAGAAATGTGCAAAAATTCTTATGGAGAAATTGGACAGAAAAAAGAATTGAGCACAAGAATGGACAAGAACATCTGGAAGTGAAGCTAAAAATAATGGCTGAAGGCCAGTGATGAAAAACTCCGTGTTGTCCTAACAAATTAGGGCCTTCTTTCTGACTGTAAGGGAAAATCTGAAAATTACTTTCTGAATATAACCTGACCCAGTGAAGCAACTGGTACTCCCCCATGGATGATATGCTTTAGGTCCTGTAAGTCTTTCTGAGTTACCACTGCCTAGCATAGCCTTGACCCTCCACTATCCTGACACTGTATTTGGGAAGTAGTTTGTAAGGTATCATTTTAAAATATCTTCCTGTATATATAACCCTGTCTTCTCAGAAGATTTTGGAAAAAAAAAGACATTTATACTTCTGATAGAATGAAGTACAATGTTATCTAAATGAAAAGGTTTAGGAGAAAAATATTCTTACTTGTTTGGAAACAGCGAAATCCATCAAAGAGAGCACTAAAAGAAAGTATATGACTTAAATTTAATTGACAACAGATTATCGACAGAAGTCAGATGAAACAGAGCAAAAGTGCATGGAATAAAAAGTATATGATAAAAACTATGGTTTAGAAATCAGCAATGAGTCTTTTGTTTCTTTAATATAATGCTTGGAAAACCAGCATGTAAATATGACAAAACATAGCATTTAACATTATCCATCCCTTGTGAATTTTTAAAACCTCAACACACGATTTTGACAACCACAGCTATGTACTATGGGAAAGTCAAAGCCAAAAAACACAGGAATTGGAGCCAGTGAGTGAAAGGAGGGAGCATGGGATTGATGTATGGTAAGCTTACAAAGAAAAAAGATCAGGACTTTCCAAAAAAGCACAGAACTAAATTCAGTCCCATAGCTACATAAAGAAACTCTTAACTAAAATAGATATGTTATTCAGTGTTCTGAAACCATAATTGACCTTCTAGCATTATTTTGCATGGAATTAGTCTCCTCTATTAATCCAGAAATACCAGCCCAAACCAGTGCAACTCCCTGTACCCCTAAAATTTGATAAAGATCATTACTTTATTTAGTATACATGAATTTCTCATTTCTGCTGAATGATTTCTTAAACTACATTCTAAACGGGATTACAGGCATTGGCATAGAGGAATGCTAATGAGGAGCTACAGGCATTTCCCAATTTAAAACTTGATTGCATTCCAAAAATGTATCAGAAAGTTTGACTAATTGGAACTCAGAATGTATCTTCTTGGGAAAATAAATGGTGGATAATTTCCTGAACTGACCCAAGCCAGGCCATGAGATACCTAAGCCATCATTTCCAACAGCACAACCTAAATTCTGGGTCCAGACAACAGAATCTTTTGGGAACAGGCAATACAGTGAGGTTTGCTCCTCTTTTACTCAGCATTACTGTTATTATACCCTAAATAGGTTAAAAGTGTCTTGGCTATTCTCTCTCCTCCCCCTTTAATACCACTTCAGCCCTCCTATCCCTGCTAGTGAAATGCTCCAAGCTCCAAAGGTATCTTCCCTACCTCTGCCCCAACCCTATCCCACAGTCTTCATGTCAAGAGTTCAGCAGAATGGGAGACAGTGATAGAAAGACACATTTGTCACCCTTGAGATCTGCCACTTACAAGCTTCCTCACTGGCCAGAATTACATTGTTAGCAGCCATTCCTCTAATTGCTTGTTCTGGCTTCTGGGAGCTCAAATTGTCATTAAGAAAAAAAAATCAATAACATTTCAGATGTTACAGAGACAGAACCATGAACAGTTTATTGGGGAGATACCAGGAGAGACAAAGCACAGGGGACAGGATGGGCAGGGAAAGAATTCAGACCACCAGGCAGAAACATTCATATCTTGACTAGATATAAACTCACTGGAGCCTGGTTGTTGGAGATCAAGGAAGTCTTCAGATTACAAAATGATTACCCTGTAAGGCAAGAGGATTTGGGTTAGTACAATGGGACCTTGTGTTTTCCTAAATGCTCTCTGCCTCCCATAGTGTATCTGAGGCCTTGGATGAACACTTGGGTGTGTGGCCACATCTGTGAGTCTGTATGTGATAGACAATAATTGTCTTCACATCTCACACAGAAATATCTGATTATACCTGTTCTCTTAACTATATTTTACTTCATTGTGGCTAGGACCTGACATTTAATAGAAAAAAGGGGGCTCTTTGCCTTGTCTTTGAAATGAGAATTGCCACTACCAGGGCTGAGGTATCACACTCTTAGTGTATTTTGTGGACTTAAATAAACATTTTTTTTTCAATTTATTCATTTTCAGAAAAACATTATTCGTTATTTTTTCACCACATGCTCATTGGCATGGAGCTATTTTCATTTAAACAGTGAGAATGGTGAATGGTCAGAGCCCAGATTTTTTGCCAATTATTATTATTTTTTTCTTTTTGAGAAGAGACAGAGAAAACACAAACTTGTGAGCAAAGAGGGATGGGGGAGAAGGTGAGGGAGAAGGACAATCCCAGATAGGCTCCACACTCAGCACCAAGCCCAACTTAGGGCTCAATCTCAAAAGCTTGAGGATCATGACCTGAGCAGGAATCAAGATTCTGCTGCTTAACCGACTGAGTCGCCCAGAAGCCCCTGCAGGTTCTTTATGTACTTCAACTCCTATTGCTCTAGTGACCTCAGAATCCAATATGTTCTCTCTATGACTGATTAAAATAAAAGCTGAGGCCCTGAGAAGGCCTTTTTCTTCCCCAAGACTTGACCACTGAGTCAAGGTGGGAAGGGTGCTCGCCTCCCACCTTCCCAGGATCAGCTTTTTCGAAGGGGTTAGCAGGGGGGAAGGTGTGGTGCAGCGTGAGCTCCACCTGTCACGGGGGCAAGTGTCCTTCTGCCTGGGGGCATATAAGGAAAGCACCCTCCTGTCACCCCTTCAAAGAACCTGCAGGCTTGTGATTCTCTGCAGGACACACAGCGATTACCCACAGGAACAGGAAGGACACCGTGTGGTTTCACAGCAAAAATCAGGCTGTTGCATTTCACATCGTGCTGCCTACCTTGCCACACAGGCTTCTGCAACTCAGGCCTTCCTGGCATCGGTTCCCACCTCATGGATCCCACGGGCAGCATCTCCCCTTTCATCACGCACAGTCTTGAACACAGAAAAAGAATGGACATCTCTAAGAATTACAACACCACGTCCTCTCCTAGGCAGTAAACAGCATAGCCGTCACCTCTCCAAACACCCATAAAAATGCACGTCAAAATCTCACATTTGTATTTCAGGTAGGCGTTCTCCCTGCTCTGCTGCATCATCCTTGTTTCCCAATACCGAGCCTGCATCTGTGGCAGAAAAACACACCCACCTTCAGTTGTGCCCGACTGTGCCCCAAACAAAGATGAGGAAAAGGAAAACACTTACCCAGTTAGCCAGAGCATTCCTTTCCTGAACTCCGATCTGAAAAAGCCAACACACCAGAAACCCATGTTCAGGGCTCTAAGGGCCACTACCATCACCTGCAGGGGGCGCCAAGGGGTCAGTGTGTTGGACACAGCTCAGGTTACCTTGTGGATGAAGGTGAGGTCAGACTCCTGCAACTTATTCCGCGTTTCTTCCACTTCTTGTCTGTGAGGGACAATTGTTTTCATCAGACAAAACCCAACACTGGGTGTGATTTTCAATCATCTGCCAATGTGGCCATCCTCCTCTTATCTGTCCCCTCATACAACTGATCCTGACACAGGAAACACTTTCACCTGACTATAACTGGTCTGCAGGATCAAAGCTATTCTTACAGCCTTTCCCTAATCATTTTTCCTTGCCTGCAGGATCAAAACTGACATAGCTTCCTTACCCGTTTTCAATTTTTCCCTCAGTTATCACATGACAAATGTCTTTTGTCATGAAGCTCTATTCTCCTTTAACGTCTATCCTTGCTATGGTTCCCAGGTTTGCAAAGACCAGCGCCATTAGAGCCACTACTGGGCTGATGGGTAGGATTCATCCTAGGACAAACAGTTTTCCTCAAGACACCACCCCAAGGATACTGGTATGGAGCCAGTTTCCACAGAGTCAGGCCAACACTGGGGATCCTGACATGTTTAGTAACATAATTGTTTTGTGCCTTATCTTTCCGTGTCTGTTAATTCGCTCTGGATACATCCTCTGAATTTTAGTGTATATTACTTAATTGAGTCCTCAAAATGTAAAAAGATTAACAATCCAAAGGGAGGAAGGAATCAAGATGGCGGAGAAGTAGCAGGCTGAGATGACATCAGGTAGCAGGAGATGAGCTAGATAGCTTATCAAACCATTCCGAACACCTACAAATCTAACAGGAGATTGAAGAGAAGAGCATCAATTCTAGAAACTGAAAATTGACTACTTTCTGAAAGGTAGGACCCACGGAGAAGTGAATCCAAAGCGACGGGAAGATAGACCCCGGGGGGAGGGTCTGGCTCCTGACAAGCAACGGAGCACAAAATCAGGACTTTTAAAAGAGATGTCCACTGAGGGACATCACTCCAGAGGCTAAATCGGGGTAAAGCCCATGCGGGAACGGTGTGGCCCGAAGTCCTGCAGGGTCACAGAAGGACCAGAGGTGTCTGAGTGTCACAGAACTCACAGGTATTAGAGTGGGGAAGCCGGCAACAGAGAGAGAGCCAAGGAGTGACCTCTCAAATCAGGGTTACCTTGAACTGTAATCCATGGCACAGGCCACTGCTCTGTGAGTGGGGTCACCAAAAGAACTGGGGAGATCCCCCCGGAAGAGCTCAGGGATCTAAGGGTTTCAGAGACTCCAGGTAGAACTGTGGGCCAGAGACAGAGATGCTTGGTCACAGCCTGGTGAGGTCTGAGCGCAGTCGGAGGCCAGGGAGAGGGAAATGGTTGAGCAGTTTTCTCTGAGGGCGCACTGAGGAGTGGGGGCCCTGAGCTCTTGGCTCCTCCATGCCAGAGACTGGGTGGCCGCCACTTTCATTACTGACCTCTGGAACTCTATGGAAAGTGTTCAGGGAACAAAAGCTCCTGAAAGTGAACCCCAGCGGATTACTTAGCCTGGCCTCTGGAAAGGGTGGTACAATTCCGCCTGGGGCAAAGACACCTGAGAATCACTACAACAGGCCCCTCCCTGAGAAGATCAACAAGAAATCCAGCCAAGACCAAGTTCACTTCCCAAGGAGAACAGGGGAATACCAGAGGAGGAGAGAGCAAACCATGGAATTCATGGCTTTCTCCTCATGATACTTTAGTCTTGCAAAGTTAATTTTTTTATTTTATTTATCTTCTGCTAATTTTTTTAACTTTTACCCTTTCTTCTTTTAACGTTTTTTAACTAGTTTATCTTAACAATACTTTTCATTAAAAAATCTTTTTCGAACCTTCATTATTATTGTCATATGTTATCCTTCATTGTATCTAACTAAAGTTTTTGTATACACATAGGGTTTTTTCTTCTAAAAAATTTGGGTACAACTTCTTCTAATAGATGAAACTATACCCTAAATCTACCACTGGGCTTGTTCTACTCTCCAGCCTGAGCAAATCTTCTCCAATTTCTTTTTCTTTGTTCTCCCAACCAACTTACCTATCAACTCCTTTTTTAGAAATTAAAAAAAATTTTTTTTCATCTTAATAGTCATATTCTGTCCCTTCATTGTGTTTACTCTTACATATGTTTTCCATTCTTTAAAATTTGGGGAGGTAATTTCTTCTAAGAGACAAAAATACACCCAAAATTAAGTGAGTGACCCTGTTCTAGTCACCAGTGTAATATGCGTGTGTGTATATATATATATATATATATATATATCTTCTTAATATTATTTCATTATTTGTTTCTTTGTAAATTTTTTTTCCCTGAACTTCCTTTTACCCCCTTCTCCCCCACCACGATTTGGGGTCTCTTCTGATTTAGCTCAAGCACACTTTCCTGGGGTCTTTGCCACCCTTTTAGTATTTTATTTGCTCCTTCATATATTCTTATCTGGACAAAATGACAGGCCGAAAAACTCACCACAAAAAAAAGAACAAGAGGTAGTACCGAAGGCTAGGGACCTAATCAATACAGACACTGGTAATATGTCAGATCTAGAGTTCAGAATGACGATTCTCAAGGTTCTAGCCACGCTCCAAAAAGGCATGGAAGATATTAAAGAAACCCTATCTAGAGATATAAAAGCTCTTTCTGGAGAAATAAAAGAACTACAGTTTAACCAAGCTGAAATCAAAAAAGCTATTAAAGAGGTGCAATCAAAGATGGAGGCTCTTACTGCTAGGATAAATGAGACAGAAGAAAGAATTAGTGATATAGAAGACCAACTGACAGAGAATAAAGAAGCTGAGCAAAAGAGAGACAAACAACTACAGGACCACTTGGGGAGAATTCCAGAGATAAGTGATACCATAAGACAAAACAACATTAGAAGGAGAAGAAAGAGAGAGCAGAGCAGAAGGTATATTGGAGAGAACTATTGGAGAGAATTTCCCTAATATGGCAAAGGGAGCAAGCATCAAAATCCAGGAGGTGTAGAGAACCCCCATCAAAATCAGTAAGAATCGGTCCACACCCCGTCATCTAATAGTAAAATTTACAAGTCTTAGCGACAAAGAGAAAATCCTGACAGCACCCCGGGACAAGACGTCTGTAACGTACAATGGTAAAAATATTATATTGGCAGCAGACTTTTCCACAGAAACCTGGAAGGCCAGCAAGGACTGGCAAGATATATTCAGAGCAATAAACGAGAAAAAATATGCAGCCAAGATTACTATATCCAGCTAGAATATGATTGAAAATAGAAAGAGAGATAAGAAGCTTCCAGAACAAACAAAAACTGAAAGAATTTGCAAACACCAAACCACCTCTACAAGAAATATTGAAAGCGGTCCTCTAAGCAAAGAGAGAGCCTAAAAGTTGTAGATCAGAAAGAAACAGAGACAACATACAGTAACAGTCATCTTACAGGCAATACAACGGCACTAAATTCATATCTCTCCCTAGTTCCCCTGAATGTAAATGGGTTAAATGCCCCAATCAAAAGACACAGGGTATCAGAATGGATATAAAAACAAAACCCAACAATATGCTGCCTAAAAGAAACTCACTTTAGACCCAAAGGCACCTACAGATTTAAAGTGAGGGTGTGGAAAACAATTTACCATGCTAATGAACATCAGAAGTAAGCTGGGTGGCAATCCTTCTATCAGATCAACTAGATTTTATGCCAAGGACTATAATAAAAGAGATGAGGAAGGACACTATAGCATACTCCAGGGTCTTTCCAACAAGAAGAGCTAACAATTTTAAATATCTATGCCCCAAACATGGGAGCAGCCAACTATATAAACCAATTAATAACAAAATCAAAGAAACACATTGACAATGATACAAGAAGAGTAGGGAGCTTTAACACTCTCCTCACTGAAATGGACAGATCATGCAAGAAAAAGATCAACAAGGAAATAAAGGCTTGAATGACACACTGGACCAGAAGGACATCACATATATATCCAGAACATTCCATCCCAAAGCAACAATACACATTCTCCTCTAATGCACATGGAACATTCTCCAGAATAGATCACATCCTGGGTCACAAATCAGGTCTAGTATTTACCAAGTACCCACTCTGTACCAGAAGAAGACAGAGCTCCTGCCCTGCAGGTTTTTCATATTATTTTGAGAAGATGAGGGCTGTTACATAAGTACATTATAAATTGCAATGACATGCAGGCTGCTAAGAGAGCACTGCCACCGGGTCCTCCAGTGCTAACCACCTCATTTCTGCACAAAATGGGTCAATAAGTCAGTCATTTATTCATAAGTTTTCATTTTCTTAGTCTTCACATTTTTGTATGTAAACCAAAAATTTGTACTCAATGTACAAATAACAATGGAAAAGTAACTTTTTTTAAAGATTTTATTTATTTGACAGAGATAGACCACAAGTAGGCAGAACAGCAGGGAGCCCAATGCAGGGCTCAATCCCAGAACCCCGAGATCATGACCTGAGTCGAACTAAGCCACCCAGGTGCCCTAAGTTAAATAACCTTTTATTTATTTATTTATACACTTTTTTTTCAGTGTTCCAAAATTCATTGTTGATGCACCACACCCAGTGCTCCATGCAATCTGTGCCCTCCTAGGTACCCACCACCAGGCTCTTTCTTCCCACCCCCTTCCCTCCAAAACCCTCAATTTGTTTCTCAGTCTCCTCCTGATTTCCCCCAACTCTCTTAACCTCTCCATCTCCCAATGTTCTCTGTGTGATTCCTAAATAACTCTTAAGTTCATATGATGAGCAAGAATGGGAGCCCTTTTCTAATCTCTCATTTTTCCGGCCAAAATGTGCATACAGTTAGACTTACAGCTGCTTCATTTCACTGAAGCTGCTTTTCATAATCCCACAGCATTCCAAGTTTAAAGGATCTAACAATCACTTGAATTTAAAGAAGAAAACAAGAACTTGTTTCATCATTTGTCAAAATGACATTTCTAAATCTACCATCATAATTGTTTTCTAGCCAAATGGACACTTTCTAAAACAAAAATTTTTCAATAACTCAAGATTCGGTCATTACAAACAATGGAATTAAATGTATTATCCTAGGACAATGATTTAATATATATGAACACACCTGATACATGAGTTTTGAATGGAAAATGACTGCATTCTACTAAGCTCCTCCTCAGAAAACTTGGGAAGGGCTACAGCAGCTGCTTCCGATGGACTGAGACTAATGCTCATCTAGAAATAATGCGTACATCCAAACCACGGTCACTTTCTAATTCATCTTTCCCTTCCGTGTGACGCACCCTGCAACTGCTTTGAGAAAGTACCCTATTTTCTAGTATTTCCATAATTTCATTATTTGTAAACTGCTACAGAGAAAACCTCAAACTGGCAGAGACGGAAATCTTAGTGAGAATCCTTCTTCTAAGCTCTCAAAACAGAGTTTAAGAAATGAGTTTAGGGGGCACCTGGATGGCTCAGTCGGGTAAGTGTCCGACTCCTGATTTCAGCTCAGGTCATGCTCTCAGGGTCCTTGCCCAGCACGGAGTCTGCTTCTCTCTCTCTCAAATAAAATAAATCTTAAAAAAAAAAAAAAGAGTGTAAGACTTCAGATTCGGTGTATCTGAATCAGAGCCAAAATCCCCATAAAGGAGCACAGCTGGCACAGCAGGGCACCAGCACCAAGGCGTCAGCACCGAGGCCAGGCCCGCAAGGCCTCCTGGTGCAGCCCTGACTTCACGGGCCCCAGCTAGACTGGCCGGTCCTGTAGATAACTGGCAGTAAATCCTCCTGTAGGGAGGATTCCTGTAAGGAATAGCAGCCTGCAAACTTTCTTTCTTTCCTTTTTTTTTTTAAGTTCTGTCATCTTAACATCTGACAACTTAGGGTACACATAAAGGTTAGTCACTGGTCAACATCCTGACTCCTATGACCAAGTTAGGGTTTGGGTTAAAAAAAAAAACTGATGGGAAAGGAGTATCTCAATGGGTATTTCCCATCATGTAGAAAAGCTGCACAAACATAGTGAATGAGGCTTCTGGCCCTTTCTCAACTCTGCTGTTCCGAGCCACCATGCAACCCCTCGCCTTTTTGGAAGGCTCCTAGCAGCCTCTCCCTCTGCGCTCTGGCACCGCATTCTGGAGATGGCGGCGGGAGACCATCTCAGGATGTGGTGGGAGGGACCTTCCGGGTGGGAGGGCGGGTGAAGGCGAGGGGAAAGCAGGCAGTAAGCAGGTGGAGGGGAGGTAGTGCGGATGAATAAGTTTTTAAACTAATGTCTGAAGTCAGCAAAGTGAGAGCTGCTGATGTGTTTTATGGAACAGCAGTAACTGGCCTCTATACAACTATGACTCCTCACTATCTTCCAGGAAGTAGGACTCAAGAGAAAGAGAAAGGCTTGGGAAAAGAAGAAGTAACCCGGGCTTCTGGCCTTCAGTCCTCCTACAACTTGCTCCAGAACCCAGGCACATTTTTCTTCTTCCACCTTTTCTCACTGTAAACACTTCCCAACACGGGAAGCTGAGAGAAGAGCCCCGGGCACGTGGACGGGGAGAAGGCGCCACCCCAACTACACCCCTCTGCGCACAGACTATTCTGGGTGAAGACAATGAAGACCCAGCAGGCTCAGGGAAGGTTTCCTGAGATCAGACGAGATCGGGCCTGTTCAGGGTGTTATGGCCTTAGCCTCAGGGCAAGCTTTTTGGCTTCTCTTTCAGAGCCTGAAAGAATTTAGATAGGGGGCCTACCTTCCTAGATAACTGCCAGAGATAACTTTTTATATCAGAAAGGTTTTTTGGGGGCGCCTGGGTGGCTCAGTGGGTTAAGCCGCTGCCTTCGGCTCAGGTCATGATCTCAGGGTCCTGGGATCGAGTCCCGCATCGGGCTCTCTGCTCGGCAGGGAGCCTGCTTCCCTCTCTCTCTCTCTGCCTGCCTCTCTGCCTACTTGTGATTTCTGTCAAATAAATAAATAAAATCTTTAAAAAAAAAAAAGAAAGGTTTTTTTGCAGGGCACGGCAAACATTTATTTACCAAACATTTGCTCTTCTCCTCGTCCTGTGAGCGGTTTTCTTTCCCTCTAAAGCCCCAGGCCCCACCCCCCTTTCTCCTCAGTGCAGGATGGCACACCAGCTCCAACTGCCCAACTGCCTTTGGGTCTCTCAGGTCTTTGTGGAGCTCTGTACAAAATTAAACGTTTTCCCCTGGTAATCTCTTTGATGTCAATTTAAGTATGACTAGGGTAGCCAACGAACCTAGAAGAGAAGAAGGGAAAATGTCACCCCTCAACAACTGTCACGTGCCTCAGCAAGTTCACGTCCCAGACACACACCCACAGATGCTCACAGGGCATCTCCCTCCCCGCCCCCAGCCACTCCAGTCCTGACACTCTGACCTCAAGGGCTTCAGCCTGTCCTCTTGTACACATCTGTCTTCCCCTGCAGAACCATAAAGCCATAACCCACCTCAGAAAATTAGAAATGATTCTCAACTATCCAAAATACTCAACTATCCAAAAACAAGGTCTCCTACAACTCGTGTCACATACTCAACAATCATGTGCTGAAAAAAATTCCTTTCTCTACAGTACCATCTGCCAAAGAAGCATCGAAGACACACAACCAGCAATGCAGTTAACAGTGGATTAGCAGGGCTGAGGTGCAGCATCTCTCTGACTCCAATGAGCTTTGCAGGGACTTATGTGCTTAGCACCTGTTTATTATTTATATTTCCTCAAGAGATAAGCTAAAATAAACAAATCAAATCAACTTCTGAAATAATTTTGCAGCTGACAACTCACACATTCCTGCCAAATTTCCCACCCTAAAGCCAGAGGATATATTACTAGTAATTTCTTTTCTTTTTTTTTTTTAAGATTTTATTTATTTATTTGTCAGAGAGAGAGGGAGAGAGAGTGAGCACAGGCAGACAGAGAGGCAGGCAGAGGCAGAGGGAGAAGCAGGCTCCCCGCTGAGCAAGGAGCCCGATGTGGGACTCGATCTCAGGATGCTGGGATCATGACCTGAGCCGAAGGCAGCTGCTTAACCAACTGAGCCACCCAGGCGTCCCTTACTAGTAATTTCCATCTTTTTATTTTAAACTTCATAAACCTCCTTTTAAAACTTCAATTGCTTTACATTTTCTCTTATGTAAATCAGTATTTGTAGCTTATTTTAAATCTTACTTTCCAATACATTTTTAAATAGGATGCTAATTACTTCTCTGGTTAAAAACATAAACTGTCCTCTTACCCATCCATAAGCAGTACTTCACTCGTGTTCTTGAGTGACATCAGCTACATAGGTAAATATCACAGAGAATGTGACAAAGAAGACTCCAGACACAGAAATCATCGCCAAGTACCACCTATAAAAAGATTATTTTAATTACGAAGAGAAAGGTAGTGTGCATACATTTTTATAATCAGAACCAAAGTATCATGTAAAGATTATAAACCAAAACATAAATTTAAAAACAAATACATGTATATGTATATTTAAAGATACAAAGGACAACTAATAAAATGATAAAATGGGGAAGAAGTAGAAACACACCACGTCTGTAACTGCTTAAAGGGAGTCAGTACATGCAGCTGAAAAAAATTAAAGAGTAAGGGGATATGGTTTTAAAGGCAGCCAACAAAAGAGAAATAAAAACTTAAATTTTCCTGGCTTTAGCTAAGAAAAAGACACATACAGCAAATAACTTAAAAGAGCTACTACACAGGGGCGCCTGGGTGGCTCTGCTGGTCAAGTGTCTGCCTTCGGCTCAGGTCATGATTTCCGGGTCCTGGGACTCAGCCTCATGTGGGGCCCCCTGCTCAGCAGGGAGTAAAACTCTCTTTTCCTTCTGCCCTTCCCCCCCGCTCTTGCACACACATGCGCATGCTCGCTCTCTCTCAGAATCTTAAAAATAAGTAAAAGAGCTACATAAAAGCAGAAATCATAACAATATTAATGCATTTAAGACTATAATTTCATTCACAGGCACAGATGCTTTAAAAAAAATCTAGTTAAGATATGACCAAACAAAATTCCACAGAACAAAATGTAGGGTTTATCCTGAGACATAAGGATATTTCAGTATTAGAAAATCTAATAATTATTATTAGAAAATAATTATAAAATTATTAGAAATTATTAGAAAATAATATAAGAATTATTAGAAAATAATATAAGGGGATCGGGAAAAAAATGGCAGGGGAGTAGGGGACTCTATTTCAACCAGTCCCCTGAATTTAGATGGGTATCTACCAAACCATTCTGAACACTCACAAATCAGCCTGAGATGTAAGAATATATATCTGGATCTCCACAAACAGAATATCTCCAACAATCTCAAGGTATGAAGCAAGGAGCCGTGATGCTGCGCAGATATTGGAGGATAAGCAGAAGGGAGAGGAAGCCGCCATGCGCTGGCGCTGGGAAGGTGATATAACACAGGAGCACAAGAGCGCCCTGTGCTGGGAACCAGGTACAGACTGGTGGACCTGTGGTGGCCAGGAAGAGACTTTTAGTGCAGGCCCCAGACAGGATCCAGGAGCTACAGGTGTGCCTGTGGAACTGGGGGTGGCTTGTGGTTTTAGAAGCACAAAGGGCAGAGACATGCCTGGCCCTGGGTATCACCACTGGGAGTTTTGCTGTGGGGTGCAGACTGTGGAGGACTGGGGAGGCTGTGGGTTTTAGCAGTGCAGACAGAAATGGAGACAGTGTGGCCTGGAGAGCTCAGTGAAGAGCAGACTGCGATTTCTCTGTCTTGAGACAGAGGTTTGGATGTGGTCACTACTGCTCTGACTCTTGGAAGAAACGTGGAAAGCCACCTGGGAAAACAGCCATGGAACAAAAGCCCCCCAAAACCAGTTTTCACTGAGCCCACACCCCGCACCCCAACAGGGAGCATGGCAACTCTGCCCAAGCAGGGTTGCCTAAATAACAGCCGCAGCAGGCCCATCCCTAGAAGACAGGCTGGAAGAAGAGACTGACAACCCTAAGGTTTCTATAAAACAGGTGCATCTTGCTTGGGTCGTGCTTAATACTTCGGACTCTGTACATTCCCTCAACCACCCCCCACAACAGAAGGATTAAGTGGAGGAACCCCAAACAAAGGAAAGAATCAGAGATTGTGGCCTCTGCCACAGACCTAATGGATATGGATATAACCAAGATGTCAGAAACTGACATCAGAGCAACAATTATGAAGTCGATATTTAGGTTTGAGAAAAATATTAGCAAAGACACAGAATCTCTAAGAGCAGAAAAGAGATCTAATCAGGCCAAACATAAAAATAATATGAATTAAATGCAGTCTACACTGGATACTCTGACTGCCAGGGTAAACGAGGCAGAAGAATGAACCATCTTTTGAAGCAGTGATCAAAAACCTCCCAAAAAACAAGATTTCAGGGCCTGATGGATTCCCAGGAGAATTCTACCAAATATTTAAAGAAGAAATAATACTTATTCTCCTGAAGCTGTTCCAAAAAAACAGAAACAGGAGGAAAACTTCCAAACTAATTCATGAGTCCAGCATTACCCTTACCCCCAAAACAGGCAAAGACCCCATCAAAAAGGAGAATTAGAGACCAAGAAAAACATGGATGCCAAAATACTCAAAAAGATCCTAGGGGCGCCTGGGTGGCTCAGTGGGTTAAAGCCTCTGCTTTCAGCTCAGGTCATGATCCCAGGGTACTGGGATCAAGCCCCATATCGGGCTCTCTGCTCAGCAGGGAGCCTGCTTCCCCGTCTCTCTCTGCCTGCCTCTCTGCCTACTTGTGATCTGTCAAATAAATAAATCAATCTTAAAAAAAAAAAACAAGATCCTAGCCCACAGGATCCAATTGTACATTAAAAGGATTATCCATCACAGCCAGGTGTGATTTATTCATGGACTGCAAGGGTGGTTCAACATTCACAAATCAATCAGTATGACACACTAGTAAGAGAAGAGACAAGAGGGCGCCTGGGTGGCTCAGTGGGTTTGGCCGCTGCCTTTGGCTCAGGTCATGATCTCAGGGTCCTGGGATCGAGTCCCACATCGGGCTCTCTGTTCAGCAGTGAGCCTGCTTCTGATCTCTCTCTGTCAAATAAATAAATAAAATCTTTAAAAAAAAAGAGAAGAGACCAGAATCATATGGTCCTCTCAATTGATGCAGAAAAAGCATTTGACAAAGTACAGCATCCTTTCCTGATTAAAAGTCTTCAGAGTATATAGATAGAGGGAACATTCCTCAAATTCATAAAAAACATCTATGAAAAGCCCAAAGCGAGTATCATTCTCAAAAGCTCTCAGCTTTTCCCTTAAGATCAGGAACATGACAAGGGTGCCCATGCTCACCACTTTCCTTCAATATAGTACTAGAAGCCCTAGCAACAACAATCAGACAACAAAAGAAATAAAGGGTATTCAAATTGGCAAAGAAGTAGTCAAACTCTCATAGCAGATGACATGATACTTTATGTGGAAAACCCAAAAGACTCCATGCCCCAATTACTAGAACTCATATAGCAATACAGTAATGTGGCAGGATACAGAATCAGGGCACAGAAATCAGTTGCTTTTCTATACACTGATAATATAACTGTAGATTCAGAAATTTAGAGAATCGATTCCATTTATAACAGCACCAAAACCCCTAACATACCTTGGAATAAACCTAACCAAAGAGGCAAAGGAGCTATACTCAAGGAACTACAGAACACTTATGAAAGAAACTGAAGAACACACAAAAAGATGGAAAAACATTCCATGCTCATGGACTGGAAGAATAAACATTGTTAAAATGTCTATGTTGCCCAAAGCAATCTTTCAACCCCTATCAAAATAACATTGGCATTTTTCAAAGAGCTAGAACAAACAATCCTAAAATTTGTATGGAACCA
The DNA here is from genome assembly GCF_020171115.1 of Neogale vison. Classification (NCBI taxonomy): domain Eukaryota; kingdom Metazoa; phylum Chordata; class Mammalia; order Carnivora; family Mustelidae; genus Neogale; species Neogale vison. The sequence continues at coordinate 134,079,814 of NC_058096.1, read as the reverse complement.
GAAAAGACCCCCAAATCACCAAGAAAATACTGAAAAAGATAAACAAGCTGGGGCATCAGGTTGCCTGATTTCAAGCTACATTACAAAGCTATGATCACTAAGACAGCATGGTACTGGCACAAAAACAGACACACAGATCAATGGAACAGAATAGAGAGCCCAGATATAGACCCTCAACTCTATGGTCAACTAATCTTTGATAAAGCAGGAAAAATATCCCATGGAAAAAAGACAGTCTCTTCAATAAATGGTGCTGGAAAAATTGGACAGCTATATACAGAAGAAGGAAACGACCATCCTCTTACACCGTACACAAAGATAAGTTCAAAATGAATGAGAGACCTCAATGTGAGACAGGAATCCATCAAAATCCTAGAGAATAACACAGGCAGTAACCTCTTCGACATCGGCCACAGCAACTTCTGCAAGACATGTCTCTGAAGGCATGGGAAACATAAGTGAAGATGAACTTTTAGGACTTCATCAAGATAGAAGTCTTTTGCACAGCAAAGGAAAGAGTCAACAAAACAAAGAGGCAACCCACGGATAGGGAGAAGATATCTGCAAATGATACTACAGATAAAGGGCTGATATCCAAGATCTATAAAGAACTTTCCAAACACCAAAAAACCAAATTTTCAAGTCAAGAAATGGGCATAAGACATGAACAAACAGACACTTCTCCAAAGATGACATACAAATGGCTTACAGACACATTAAAAATGTTCTATATCATGAGCCATCAGGGAAATTCAAGTCAAAACCACAATGAGATACCACCATACACCAGTCAAAATGGCTAAAACTAACAAGGTAGGAAACAACAGACGTTGGTGAGGATGTGGAGAAAGGGGAAGCCTCCTACACTGTTGGTGGGAATGCAAGCTGGCGCAGCCACTTTGGAAAAACAGTAGAGAGGTTGCTGGGTGGCTCAGTGGGTTAAAGCCTCTGCCTTCAGCTCAGGTCATGATCCCAGAGTCCTGGGATCGAGCCCCGAGTCGGGCTCTTTGCTCAGCAGGGAGCCTGCTTTCCTTCCTTTCTCTCTGCCAGCCTCTCTGCCTACCTGTGACCTCTGTCTGTCAAATAAATTAACAAAAAATTTTTTAATAAAAAATTAAAAAAATTAAAAAAGAAAGAAAGAAAGAAAGAAAAACAGTAGCGGTTCCTCAAGAAGTTAAAAACAGAGCTGCCCTATGACCTAGCCACTGCACTACTAAGTATTTACCCCAAATATACAGATGTAGTGAAAAAAAAAAGGGGCACATACACCCAATGTTCACAGCAGCAATGTTACAACAGCCAAACTGTGGAAGGAGCTGAGATGCCCTTCAGTAGATGAATGGATAAAGAAGATGTGGTGTATATTACAGTGGACTACCATACGGCCATCAGAAAGGGTGAACACCTACCTCTAAATCAACATGGATGGAACTGGAGGGGATTCTGCTGAGTGAAATAAGTCAAGCAGAGAAAAACAATTATCATACGGTTTCATTTATATGTGGAACATAAGGAATAGCATAGAGGACATTAGGAATAGGAAGGGAAAAATGAAGTGGGGGAAATCAGAGGGGGAGACAAGCCATGAGAGACTATGGACTCCGGGAAATTTAGGGTTTCAGAGGGGAGTGGGATGGGGGATGGATTAGCCTCGTGATGGGTATTAAGGGCACGTATTGCAATGAGCACTGGGTGTTATACGCAAACAATGAATCATGGAACACTGCATCAAGGACTAATGACTAATGATGACCAACTTAGCATAATAAAAATTAAAAAAAAGAAAATCTATTAATATAATTCTTCATAGTAACAATATTTTTCAATGCACTGAACACTCAAATGATGAAACATTACAATATTTGCTTTATATACATGAGACGTTAAGTCCATTATCACTTTTACTTAGCATTATTCATTAATCAATATAAGCAAAAGCAACAGTATGAAAATGGGAAGGGAAGAGGCAAAATCAGTGGAAAATCTAACAAAAAATATTTTAAGATATTGAGAGGACATTAAAAAAAGCCCTCATTTATTGGAAAAGCATGGAAAAGTATGACTTGTTCTCGGAAAGACTCAATAATTATTTAATAAAAATTCATCATCTCGCAGAAAATAAAAGGACCCACTAAACCAACATATTTATAATGTAACAAATACTGATATAAAATTATCATATGATCAAATAAGGATATTTTCACATGATCCAAAAAAGAAATATTAATGCATTAACACACACACACACACACACAAAAACTTTCATTTTAAGGTGTGTTCTTCACACCTTAGGACGAGTTGCTCAGCAACAAAAATTTTGGACAAATACCATATTCTGGAACCAAGAAAAACAACTAAGGTACAGCTCAGGTGCAAATTCCAAACCATCTTTGGTATTTAGTTATATGTTAAGTATTCTCTCCCTATTTATCAAGAAAAAATAAGATCAAATTCACATTATGATTTAGAACAGTCTCTTGGTCTCACTACTGTGTACTCAAAAGTGACTCATGTCTATTGATGTAAACTTTTTTCATAGATGCCCTAGAGAGCAGTGAAATGACAACACATTTGCAGTCAGCTGAGCCAAAGGGGTGACTACAGCGACAGTCAGCCCCTCCCAGGACCCAATCCTTTAACTGACCTGATGGCAAAAACAGCTGCTCTTAGAGACCTTTTTTTAAAGATTTTTATTTATTTATTTGACAGAGAGATATCACAAGTAGGCAGAGAGGCAGGCAGAGAGAGAGGTGGAAGCAGACTCCCTGCTGAGCAGAGAGCCCAATGTGGGGCTTGATCCCAGGACCCTGGGATCATGACCCAAGCCGAAGGCAGAGGCTTGAACCCACGGAGCCACCCAGGTGCCCCCTTAGCGACATCTTTATACATCTTAGAGCCCAAATCGGCTTTCAGTATTACCAAAGAAATCAAATATAAATACAAGTATCAATTGCTTTGAAATGGTTAAGAAATGCTTTGCAGACGTATCATTCACATGTGACCCAAAACAAAGCCATTCACCAAGGGCTGATCCTCATCAGTGGAATTAGGAAGCAGGTGGAGAACACAGTGCCGAGGAGAAAGGGTTTCCTCCCCCACACATCAGACAGAGTGCCTATGAGGGGGGCACTCAGAAAAGACAGCAGGCCCTGGATGGGAAAGCAGAAACAAAGGTCAAATTTACAATGTGGTCCCCCAATCACTTGTAATTCTTACTTTCTGAATGCTCCAATTTATTTCACTGGCCCCAAAACAGACTAATTTGAAACATTAAATATAAAGTGTCATTTAAAAACATTCTAATGAAATAAGTCAAGCAGAGAAAGACAATTATAATATGGTTTTAGACATATGTGGAACATAAGGAATAGCACGGAGGACCACTGGGGAAGGAAGGGAAAACTGAAGGGGGAGAAATCAGAAAGCAAGAGGAACTATGAGAAACTATGGGCTCTGGGAAACAGTGGAGGGTTTCAGAGGGGAGAGAGGGGAGGGATAGGGTAGTTGGGTGATGGGTATTAAGGAGCGCACATACTGCAACAGGCACTGGGTGTTGTATGCAATTAATCAATCACTGAACACTACATCAAAAACTGATGATGTACTACACAGTGGATAACTGAACAATGAAAAACCCTACATCATTACAAGTCAGCCCATTAGCATGGTCTCACTGCCCAGAGCAGTCAATTTACCATTACAATTTCACTTGTTTATTGCCCAAATAAAAACAGGACTGGAAATGAAAAAAAAAAAAATCCTAACGAAGTTCTAAGCATGCTGTTAGAAAATGGAAAATGGCAGGGGGGGGCGCCTATTTTTCTGGAGAAGCAGTGATATGATGTACACCTACAGATGGCCCATGAGATGAACACACACCAAGCATGCAGGAAGAGGCCAGAAACTTAATTATATGCATAGCTCCAAATCATGTGCTGCAGTGAAGACACTTTCTTGCCCACTTGGCCCCGAGCTGACCCTCCATACAGGATGTGCTCCCCTTATGAGCTGCAAACCTCCGTTCAATCCCTTCTTTAAACCCTGGTCTTGGGTGGTCTTGGGGCACCTGGGTGGCTCAGTCACTTAAGCGTCCGACCGTTGGTTTCAGCTCGGGTCATGTCGGAATCATGAGACTGGGCCCTGCATCGGGCTCTGAACTCAGTGCAGGGACTGCATTAAAGTCTCTCCTTCTTCCCTCTCTGCTCCTCCCCCTCATTCATACTCGCTCTAAAATAATAATAAAAAATCTTTAAAACCCTGCCATAGCCTCCACTGTGCACAGATTAAAATTTTTCAGTGGGTACTTATGGGTGAAATAATGAGTTTCTGAACTTAGCTTTTATAAAAAAAAATAAGTAGGGGAAAACTGAGACAGAGGAGACATGAGTAGGAAAATGTTGATAAATAATGAAACTGGGTGGTAAGTACATGGGTGTTCATTATACCTCCTGCTGCTGTGTATCTGAAATTGCTCAGCATTGCATACACACAGTACCCTCCAAAATCCAGCACCTAACGCACATTCTGTGCTTTCGCTATATGTAGTACTTCTCAGTTTTCTGATATGCCATTTTCCTTTGTGCCAATGGGACTTCGCTGTGCCCACTTGGCATACACTTCCCACACTTGAGACTTCACACAATGTTTTAAAATATGCCATTTTTAAACAAAAAAATGAGAAGGCAGGATGGCTGGGTGGCTCAGTCCCTTAAGCGTCTGCCTTTGGCTCAGGTCATGATCTCAGGGTCCTGGGATTGAGTCCCACATCAGGCTCCTTGTTCAGTGGGGAGCCTGCTTCTCCCTCTGTCTGCCACTCCCCTGCTTGTGCTCTCTCTCCCTCTCTCTTTGAAAAGTAAATAAATAAAATCTTTTAAAAAGGCCAAACATTAAAGAAATGTTTAAAGTAACACAGTTTTTACAGAAAAAAAAATGCTGTCTTCCAGATTATGGATTTTAAATGGTAATTTATCCATTAAAAACATTATTTTAATCAAATTCTTAGTAACAGTAATAGATACTGAAAACATCTTCTGGGACAACCTACCCCCCCTTTTTTAAAGATTTTATTTATTTATTTGAGAGAGTGAGAGAGAGAGCATGAGAGGGGAGGTCAGAAGGAGAAGCAGACTCCCTGTGGAGCTGGGAGTCCAATGCGGGACTCCATCCAGGGACTCAGAGATCATAACCTGAGCTGAAGGAAGTTGCTTAACCAAAAGAGGCACCCAGGCACCGGACCACCTTTTTAATTAAGATTCTAACATACAATCTCATGCAGCTGAGCCCTGAAGAACACAGTTTGGTGCAACAACACCCTCTACATCATATGGTCAAAAATCCACATATGGGGACACCTGGGTGGCTCAGTCGTTAGGTGTCTGCCTTCACCTCAGGTCATGATCCCAGGGTCCTAGGATCGGGCCCCACGTCGGGCTCCCTGCTCAGTGGGGGAGTCGGCTTCTCCCTCTTCCTCTGCTTGTGTACGCTCTCAAATAAATAAAATCTTTAAAAAAAAAACCCACACATAATTTTTGACTTCCCCATAATTAAGCTGTTGACCAGAAGCTTTATCAATAATGTAAACAGTTGATCAATGGTATTTTGTATATTATTTGTATATTTTATGTATTACATACTGTATTCTTAAAGTAAGCTAATGAAAAGAAAATGTTAGAAAGATCATAACCAAAAATACACGACAGCCAAAAGAAAAAAACAGTCTGCAAGTGAACCCATGCAATTCAAACCTGGGTTGTTCAAGGTCAACTGTACTTGGCTCTTTGGAAAACATGAATTTCTAAAAATCACTTTTACTATGCCAGAGTGATGTCTTTACTACCCGACCTGGCCCCAGATGCTATCAGGCCACATTGTGAGAGCAACAGACTGAGGGTATTTGTACCCTGACAGAATCTGCAGATGAGAACAAAATGTTTAAAAAGTAACACCAGACAGACCTCAGACCCCTTTTCTTGATCAGAAATACCGCTGATTCTCATTACCCACAGTGGTTATATTCTATAAGGTTGTGAGAAACACTGAACTAGAGAATGTGGAGCCAATGCTCCTTAGCTTTCTGTAAGGCTCTGGTCACCTAATTCCATTAACTGATCAATACACAACCATGATTTATGTGTGTTTCTCTTTAAAGACACTATCCTTAATATACATTGTTGACCGCTGAACACTGAACTCTAAATCAACAGCACCATGATTCATGCCTTGAATGAGGCTCATCTGACAGTATTTTCTCCATAAGGCACATCACAACCTCCCACGCTTAAAGATACTAGTCAGCACTGCTGCACTACCTTGGGTACATTTTAAATAGCCAAATCACCAACAAAAGACACGAAGATGCAAAAAACGTAGCACTAAATGGACCACAAGGACACAGGTACAGAGTAAAACCTCAAACAGACACAAATTCGAACTCAGCTAGAAATGAGGGGCTGGTACCTGACACTCCCCCTCACCCAGGGGGGCATGAATGACCACGGAAGCACTGTACTGATCTGGGGTCACAGATAAACTCACTGAGTAGGTGGATTTGCAAACATGAAATCCAAACATAATGAGGATCAGTGGGTACTATGCTGTCCCAGCCCAACCAGTACGAGATGCAACACGGTGTGTAGGAGTCTGGGTGCAGACAGCAATATTCACCAACAGCTCACACAGTCGTTACAGTTAGTTAACTTCCCAACAGACGTGGGTACGGTGGCATAATTAATTGGCCAGTATTTTTTTTCTTTTTTTTAAGATTTTATTTTAACTGGGGCGCCTGGGTGGCTCAGTGGGTTAAAACCTCTGCCTTCAGCTCCAGTCATGATCTCTGGGTCCTGGAATCATGCCCCATATCGGGTTCTCTGCTCAGCGGGGAGCCTGCTTCCTCCTCTCTCTCTGCCTACTTGTGATCTCTTTCAAATAAATAAAATAAAGATTTTATTTTATTTACTTGACAGAGGGAAAGGGGGGGCGTACAAGCTGGAGAAGCAGCAGAGGGAGGGAGAAGCAGGCTCCTCACTGAGCAGGACCCCGGGAGCATGACCGGAGCCAAAGGCAAACACTTAACCAACGTAAGCCACTCAGGTGCCTTGGCCAGTATTTCTGACATGACTTTTCCGCTCTAATTAGAGTTTATCGTTCAATTAAATGCAATTACCCAAGTAACATTTTTTTCCAAGTAACATTTTAAAGCATACATAGAATGACAAATAAAACTTACCTGAAGCAAACACACATGAATTTTACACTTTCATATAGCCATCATAAAAGTTTTAAGCATACGTTTTCCTTAACATATGCAGTTGGCAAATATTTGACTGAAAACAGTTGGGTCAGTATTTTTAAACCTAAGAATGTTTTTTTGTTTTCTTTCAAATAGCATAATTAACTTTACAAATGAATGTGGGGGAGCAATGGCTTCACAGAATAGAGTACAAAGTCATTTAACTACTTCTGAAAATTTTCACTTTTCCTTGAAAAGGTTCACATACTATGACAAATTTTCAGTATTCTTTAATAAGCTATGAGGAACTTGCAACATGTAGACTTGTTACCCCCAAATTAGATTTGTTCATTTTCTAGATTCTAGATCAATTTTAGATTTGTTCAATTCGCCTGGGTGGCTCAGTTGGTTGGACGACTGCCTTCGGCTCGGGGCGTGATCCTGGAGTCCCGGGATCGAGTCCCGCATCGGGCTCCCAGCTCCATGGGGAGTCTGCTTCGCTCTCTGACCTTCTCGCTCGTGCTCTCTCTCACTGTCTCTCTCTCTCAAATAAATAAATAAAATCTTTAAAAAAAAATTTCTCATTTCTTAAAAGAGCAGAGAAAACCATACACCAATGGAACTGTGTTTTTATTTGTGTAATTGACTAGAACAAATATTTTCACGCAAAAACAGTATTAACACAGGGTTACCTCTCTGACTTAGGGCCCACTGAGACCCTGCACATTAAAGAGCTTCCCTTCAGAGGGTACACATCAATCAATGCAAGAGGGCAAATGAGAAATGTGACACATAAAGTGATTTTAATTCGATTAAAGTTTGGAAAAGTGAAACTGCAAAGCTGGAGAAGGGTCAAAGAACAGTTGGTGCCAGAGCCTTCAAGGAAATAATGATACGGGCAGGAAGGCTAGGGCGTGTTGTTTTGTTCTGAGGTAAAGGAGCAAAGTAGGAAAGAGTCACTAAAAGAAAGAAGAAATAAAAAGCAGATGAAAGTGAAATTGTTTTAATTAAAATATAAGTTGACTTTTCCTACTTACAAGTAGTAGGTCCCTACTTCAAATCCTGACTCCAGGAAAGCTCAGTGTATGTTCTAAAGTAGTAACAGTAACAGCTAGGATCCACATATGCCAGACTCTTCCACACCTTCCACACACATGTCCTGATGCTGTGACTTGGCACTATAAGATTAAGTAGCTAGCCCGAGGCTCGTAAGCAGCAGAGGCAGGTTTCGGTTCAGATGTGAGGTGGCTCCAGAACCTGAGTCCCAACCCATAAGTCCACAATTCAAACCAATTCTTAATCTGTTAACATTTCAGGGTCTCCAACCTAAAGCACACGTCTTTCCCACTTGTGGGTAATCTTATGTTTATTTTATTTATTTTATTTTAAAGATTTATTTATTTTGGGGGTTGGGGGGTAGAAAGCACACAAACAGGAAGGACAGAGGATCCCAGGCAGACTCTATGCTGAGTGTGGAGGCTGATGCAGGGCTCTGTCCCCCAACTATGAGATCATGATCTGAGCTGCAGAAACTTGACATATTAAATATCCCTGGAAGAGCATCCTGGCAGAGGATCTACTTGCCATTTCCTTAATCAAAGTTGATGGTCAAGTCTAGACTGAGAAGCAGCACATCTGCATGTGAACCCCTGTGGTCACCCCATTAACTGGCCTGCTGGGCCTTCTACTTTTTCCCCTTTCCCCAGCCTTCACTGTGATGTCAAAGCTAGACCAGATCGTCACTTCCTGCTTTAGCGCCACCCTTTTCATACTGATCACTCTAGGCATAAAACCCTGGACACATGACCTGCTGAGTCTGGGACACTGATATGTGTACTTTTGTCATAAACATAAAACATAGCTGCTGAAGAAAAAAGTTTCAACAAGTTACAAGGCAGACGTCAGGTCATCAGACCAATTGGTTTTAATGTTGAAAATGATTACAGTCAGTCCACCTGCTGCTATCAACCAGCAGTCATAACAGGACTTCACCTGCCACACCTGGCTCTCAGTCTGGTATAACATTTTTTTTAAATCTTTTTTTTTAAGATTTTATTTATTTATTTGACAAAGAGAGATCACAAGTAGACAGAGAGGCAGGCAGAGGGAGAGAGGGAAGCAGTCTCCCTGCTGAGCAGAAAGCCCAATGGCAGGACTCGATCCCAGGACCCTGAGATCAAAGGCAGTGGCTCAACCCACTGAGCCACCCAGGTGCCCTGGTGTAACATTTCTGACAAAGTGTAGCTACAACTACTGTGATGCTGTCACCTTGGCTAGGCTATAGCACCCAGCTGTTTCATCAAATGTAGTGTGGGGGTTCCTGTGAAGGTTATTTTGTTGCCGTTGGTTTTAAAGTAAAGGGTATCACCCTCAACAATATGGGGAGAGGCTCATCCAGTTAGCTGATGGCCTTAAGAGCAAAAGCTGAGGTTTCCAGGAGAAGAATGAGTTCTGCCTTAGGACTGACTATAGGATCAACTCTTGCCTGAGTTCAGCCTGCCCGACAAATTTCAGACTTGCTAACCCCAAATCATCCGAGTCCATTTATTAAAGTAATTCTTTTAATGTATGTTATAAATCTCCTAATAACTAATGAAAAGAAAAAAATTGCTAATATTTATTTAGACTGTAATCTCAAACCTAAGGAAATAAAGTGTTTTATTTCCTTATAAAAAACTTATCAAGAGTCACGTGAACAGTGCTTGCTGTCCTACTAAGCCATATAACATATGATGTGCAGTCAGTATTTTCTGTGCATTGGCAAACTGTCAGATGCCTTTCTAAATCTCAATCAGCTTGCAACGTTTTGTCCTTTATGTTGTCAGTGTTATGAAATACCATCTCTGTGAGTTCCTTCAGTGTGAAGCATTTTGCTGACATCACTTCCCGGGGACATCTTCATCACACTGTTCTCCTTTATGTGCTGAGTTTATCTTAATAAGTTCCTCGGGATTTACACCCAACCAGCCTATTTCTTCTATGACTCTGCAGAGGTTCTACACGAATCTCACATCTAGCATTACCAGTAATTACTCCACTGCACTTCCACTCTTGTTGGCCAGTTCCTTTTCAATGATCCGTTTTGTAAAGTGTTATAGGGGTTTATCACTGGAGCCAAGGAGGCAACACAGTGGCATGCTTTGCTCTCTGTGCAAGAACTAAGAGATGCACAGTGACCAGTCACCAACATTCTGAAGTGCCACGAATGGTTACCGATGATGGTGTTTCACCTGTGATTTATGCAGTGTTCTGTGGACTGAGGAGCTAGCAGCAGTTCGTACTTTATGCTATTTCTCACAGTTAACAGACCACAGTGAGGGAGATTTGAGCTGTACTGTTGCAGGGATTGGTATTTTTTAATTGAACTTGAATAACTGAAATCTGTGCATACCAGAATGTGCAAAAAGAGGGCTGCCTATATTTCGTATGATTTTTTAATGTCATAGAGAAATTATTATGCTATATAATTAGTGACAGCTGATACAAGAAGAAAGATAAATTGTTAGTCTCTGTGTGAGCTGGATCTTGACTATTTAAAAATGTGTAGGAAAAGACTAGAAAGAAATATTAAGTCAACAATATTTACTGAACATGTGTCATTTGCCAAGAACTGTTCTAGGTGCTGAGGACAGCAGTAAGCAAAGCAAACAAAAATTCATGCCTTCAAGAAGGTTCTAGTCTAAAGAGAAAGGTTGAGAAGGACATACAGTAACAACATAAAGCAAAATATACAGCACATCAGAGGTGAAATTACAGTGCTTTTGAAGAAAAAGCAGAGAAGAGGGACTAAAGTGATGACAACAGGTTACATTATTCAACACAATAGTCAGTAAAGGCTTTCCTAAAAAATGACATGTTGGGGGCGCCTGGGTGGCTCAGTGGATTAAGCCGCTGCCTTCGGCTCAGGTCATGATCTCAGTGTCCTGGGATTGAGCCCCGCATCGGGCTCTTTGCTTGGCGGGAGCCTGCTTCTCTCTCTCTCTCTCTGCCTGACTCTCCGCCTGCTTGTGATCTTTCTCTCTGTCAAATAAATAAATAAAATCTTTTAAAAAAATGACATCTGGGTGAAAAGCTCAGGTTTACAGAGTGAGGCCAGTATCTGGGGGAAAAGCAATCAAGCAGAAAAAAACAGAACCTGCAAAGCCCTCAGGCAAGCACAGGCTAAGGAAGCTTTGCTTAGAGAAAGGTCGCCCCAGGAGTGCAGAAGAGAACAAGGATGATGCCAGAGGAGACAACTGAGTGGGGATGGGATTGGTTAAGACCACAGCTGGCTTCTATTTTCTCAGGATCTCTACTGAAAGGAGACCAGAGAATGTTTTCACTATAGATCTATTTTGGCGGCACAACACAGACTCTACTGATGGAATGGTTTGGGGAAGAGAAGGGAGTCAACGCTGACTCCAGGGATTTTGGTCTGAGTGAGAATGGCATGACCAATAATTGAAATGAGGAAGACTTGGGAGCGCGTCCGGCTAAAGGGGAAGATCAGGAACTCAGTTTCAGCATGGTGACCTTGAGATGCTTATCAGCCAAGGAAAAAGAGGTGTCAAAAAGGCAACTGGCTATGTAAGTCTAAGGTCTAGGGAAATATTTGAGAGCTGAAAGTGGTGAGTCTGATAATGTCATCCAGGAAGTGAGTGTAGAGATAGAAGAAATTGTTGTCCAAGGCATAAGTCAGCCATAGAACTTGCCAGAGAGAGGGTTGAGAAAGCCGTCAATTAAAACGATCAAGTTACCATATGATCCAGCATTTCTAGTACTCCTCGGTGTATTTCTAGGGTTAAGTGAAAACGTAGGGTCACAATGGGCTCAGTGGGGAGTCAGCTGGAGATTCTCTCTCTCCCTCTGCCCCTTCCCCTGCTCATGCTCCCTAAAGTAAATAAATCTTTAAAAAAAATAAAATGTCATTAAAAAAATAAAATGCCATTATTGTAAGCACTCTCAAATTCTTTTTGAAAATAGGAAAAGAATAAATGTCATTCATTACAAATAATACTGCTCAAAGCTGCAAATTCAATTTTAGTATATGTGCTGCCGAAGCGAGCACTCAAAGCTGCAAATTCAATAAATAAATAGGGTAGGGTATGCCTGGGTGGCTCAGTTGGTTAAGCAGCTGCCTTCGGCTCAGGTCGTGATCCCAGTGTGCTGGGACCGAGTCCCACATCGGGCTCCTTGCTCAGCGGGGAGCCTGCTTCTCCCTCTGCCTCTGCCTGCCTGTGCTCGCTTTCTCGCTCTCCCTCTCTCTGACAAATAAATAAATAAAATCTTTTTTTAGTAAATAAATAAATAAATAAAAATAGGGTATAATTTGAAGTGTGCTCCTCAGCTCACAGATCAAAGCCGTCTAAGCTGAGAGGAACACATTAGACACTATTCCCGTATACTAATCATACTGTAAAGTGGGACTGGAACATAACATTCTATTTTAATCTCTGATTTATAAACTTTTCTGATAAATGTCAAATTAAACAATGAATTAATAATTACATGGTCAAGAACTTAGCTTTGATTAAAACACAAGCTCTGACGAAAGACTACTACATAGCTGATGAAATCTTGATGCTGCCTTCTTCCTCAATATCAAAGTCAATCTCAAAAGTAGAAAAGAACATGATAGGCAGGGAATTAAAAGCCTCCCATAAACTCTTTATAAACTGCTGTGTACATGTTAATAAAAACGAAGTACCACTTTTACCAGTAAACCATTCTATGCCTTATGGACTTGGGTTGTATTTCATTATGACATTGATAATCCAAGTAAAAGTTTAGATTAAGGTCTCAAGAACAAATAGTGATTATTTCCCCACCTCGCATTCAAATGTCCAGAGTTAAACTACTAAGGATTCCTGTCTTTGATTCCTTGTGAACCACACAAAAACTGTTCTTACCTTTACACCTTGAATGAGACCATTCATAAGGAATGTATGTTGAGGAAATGTTTCATGTAGAACCTACAAAAAGCAAACACACATCAAGAAAACTTCGACAACAAATTAAAAGGTAATTTTTTGCCTCTGTTAATATTAGGTTAGGTAAATAAGATGAACCCTGGAATGAAAGCACTTTAAGTATCAGTGAAATATGGGAAATACCCAAAAGTATGAAAACATAAAAAACAATGAGGCAGAAATCTAAATAAGGCAAGAACCTACACAGGAGAACTCAGATGTTTTTCTTACAAAAGCATCTGCAGCAAACATAAATTGTTAATTGGCTACACCTTTCACTACTAACAATTTTAAGCAGGTACCACAAAAGGTTATATAAGCTCAATATATGAACCTGCAGCCCAGGTTCATGTGACCTAGGTAGTCTAGTAAACCCCAAGCCTTCAATTTGGATCATAGTGATTCTGAACTTGTAGCACCTCTGGATATCTAACAGAAAAAATTTAAAATCCATCCTCAAAAGGCATCATCTAGGCTTCAAATCAACCACACATATTTGTTTTTCAAATACAATGACCAGGGCATTTTAAAAAAAAAGGTAATGAGATACAAAAGGAAATATGATACCATGAGCAACAAACAGCAACAAAGAATATGTATATAATAGAAACAGACTCTCAACAACATCACATTTTGGAATTACTTAACAGAAATAATGTAAAATGAATTTTCTTAGGGCACCTAGGGAGCTCAGTTGGTTAAGCATCTGACTTTTGGCTCAGTCCATGATCTCGGGGCTTGGGATCAAGTCCTACGTCATCCTCCTCATTTAGCAAGTACTCTGCCTGCCCCTCTCCCTTTACCCCTCTCCCCACTGGTATGTTCATGCTCACTCTCTCAAATAAATAAAATCTTTAAAAATACATACACACACACACACACACACACACACACACACACACATATATATATTTTACTATGTTCCAAGATATAGAAAATAAGCTTGAAATTTTTGAACTAGAAGCTGGAAGAAAGCACACAGCTTCTAAGAAGAACAAAAAGAAATTCCAAAACAGAAAAAAAAAACATATTGACTCAAGTTAGGAACTCACTCAATGGATATGTTTAACAATTAGACGTGGCTGAGAATTATTGAACCCAAAAGTAGGTCAAATGAAACTATCCTGGGATGCCGGGGTGGCTCAGTCGCTTATGCCACTGCCTTTGGCTCAGGTCATGATACCAGGGTCCTGGGATCGAGTCCCACATTTGGCTCTTTGCTTGGCGGGGAGCCTGCTTCTCTCTCTGCCTCTGTCTGCTTGTGCGCTTGTGCTCGCGCACATGCGCTTGCTCTCTCTCTATCTGACAAATAAATAAAAAACTTTAAAAAAAGAAAGAAAAGAAAAGAAACTATCCAAAATGCAGCATGGAGAGAAAAAAGGACAAAAGAAAAGAGAAAGTAAAAGGCACAGAGGATCCTATAAGAAAATATGACACAATTTCAATTAAACTTGTCTTGTAATGAAAATGAGGCAGACACAACATTTCAGAAGCCAATGGCCGAGAATGAACTACACCAATGATGGATATCAGGGCAGAGATTAAAGCAGCATAATAAATTCTAAGAAATATAAAAAGAAATCCAAACTCACAATCAGAAAACCACAAACAACAACAATAACAAATCCTAAATGCAGCAAGAGATACAGACTGCCTTCAATTGAGCTCCAGTTAAAATGTCTTCATAACAGTTACAATGGAGCCCAGAAAAGAAGCATGCTATCCTATCATCAACATAACAGGGAAAAGACAAATGCTAACCTACAATTCTATACCTGGCTAAAATGTACTTTGAGCACAATTTTTAACCTAGCAAAACTTACAGCAGTACGTCTACTCACTTACGGACTCCACCTAATGAGATATAAAATAATGTACTTCCAGAAGAAGGAAAATAGTACAGATGTAAGATTTGAGATGCAACTTAAACAGCAAAGAAAATGGTGAATATAAACAAACAGTGATGCACACAACAAAATGATGTGTCCTGTAGGTTTTATTTTTCATTGTGTATTAGAAGACTTAATGACATTAGAATAAAGGAGGTAAATAAACAAAGCACAAAGTCATTTGTGCTGACACTGCTGTCCTAGATTAGGGTGAAGATACTGACAGACTTCAGTAAGTTCACACGGAATGCTATGAAACAATTTCACAGAAATTGTTTCCAACCTTTTTCCTAACAAGATTATTCTTAAGGTTTAGAAAAGGTTTGTCATCTCAGCTAGTGGCATTTGAACTCTACCTATCTGTACTGGAAAAATAAGAAAGCAAATAAATGACAGCAAATAGCTCAAGTTAAAAATCTCAAGTTCTCAGCAAAATCTCAAAAATAACACTTCATAGGATACAGAGATATAAAATTTTCTTTAAAGAAAACAGGATCCAAATCAGTATCAGAACTACTTCACAGTATCATTTGTTACATGCATCACAAAAATACAGTGAAACAGCAAAACACAAGAAAGTCAATGTATTTTTAAAAATGTTTCTCTGTCCCTGAGCATGCCATTGGGTGTGGGTATCCACTGCCTCACAACCTTATATATTCTTATATATTCTGTCGAATGAGGCTGAGAGCAGACAGACATTCCTCAGACTCCCCTTGCTCACAGGCTTCCTCAGTTTCTGCCAGAGCGAAACAGAAGGTGGGGAAGGGCCGGTTAATACCACACCAAATCCAGGGCTGCCTGCTTGTTGCACCAGTGTTGATCCTCCCCTGCCTCCAGTTCTGTCCTCTGACATCCCTTAAAACAACTCTACACTCAAAAGGACCAGAACATGCATTCATTTGTGCAGATGACGCAGCAGAAACAGAACACAGCCACTTAAATTTGGCAAAACCGTATCCATATATGAACAATGGAGTATGCATTTATTGGGCTGAAGGGTAAACTACAAAGATCTGACGGGGTATCTGGCTATGTGAGAGACGATGCAGGAAGTTCCTCTAAGAATTTTCAATCAGTGCTTTTCAAACCTCTTCTGCTTTTTTCTAATTGGAGGGAAAGTGGAGAAGATAGCGGTTAAATCTTACTGGATAAGGAAGTAAAACAAAAGTCAATAAAAATAAGATAAGCCTTCATAAAATAAAGCATCTATAAGGAAAAACGAGGGGCACCTGGGTGGCTCAGTGGGTAAAAACCTCTGTCTTCGGCTTGGGTCATGATCTCAGGGTCCTGGGATCGAGCCCCACGTCAGGCTCTCTGCTTAGCAGGGAGCCTGCTTCCCCCCTTCTCTCTGCCGGCTTCTGATCTCTGTCAAATAAACAAATAAAATCTTTTTAAAAAGGTAATATTCTACCCATTTTATGATAAATTTAAAAAAATTAAATACAGTATATAATTTAACTACAAAAGACAGTAACTGTTATCATAATAAATTAAATCTAACAATAAAAAGTATATTAAACATTTCTGATAAAATCAAAGCTTTCATTTTTAACTTCTTCCTATATAAAATAAAACTTAAGGAAGAAATTGCCTTTATTCTTCAAGACTACTGGAAGCATTAAATATAATGGGTTTTTTTTTAAGATTTTATTTATTTACTTGACAAAAAGAAAGCAGAAACAGGGGAAGCAGCAGAGGGAGAGGGAGAAGCAGACTCCCCACTAAGCAGGGAGCCTGAGGTGGGGCTCAATCCCAGGACCCTGGGATAATGACCTGAGCCACCCAGGCACCTCTATAATGGTATTTCCTAATAACTGCAAGTTTAGAGGGTTGAACTGACTTCTGGTACAATGAAGCAAATAACTCAATGTATGTAAGCACGGAGACATATATGTATGTATGTATTTGCTTACACATTATATACGCACAGCTGTAATTCTGCACTTTTACCTAAAATTCCACTTCTAGGAAACTACATTTACAGTATTCCTGGGAAGCTAGAATAGTGGATGACACACAGCAGACAGGAAACCTTGAAAGAGCTCAAGTAACAATAACATGTGAAGGTGGGAGGGAAAAAAAGATCTTTGAAAACATAAATTTTCCAGAGTCCAGGAAAAAAACCAAACCAAACCAAGACAAAAACAAGACCCAGAACTGGAGGAGGAGGAAAAACAGCCATAGTTTAACAGGTTTTTAAAAGGTTATAAAATGAGTTCCTGTATCTTGCTCTCAAAACTGCAATGCTCCCTAGGAGAGCCCAACATAAGAATGAAACAGCAGAGTTCTCTGAACGGAGACTACTAAATGGGTTACCTGCAGAACTAAATGGGTAGAATTAAAAAATAATAATGCCCCAGGTCCCTTAGGTCTGCCAAGAGTAGCAAAAAGCCCTACGATCACATAATAAACTACTTCATTATAGAGGGCTCTCTGAACAACCACACTGTCAGAAATCAGGAGCTCCTACAAGCAATGCCTGCATTCAGTCCTGAGGAACAGGGCCTTCCACCTGGGCTGGAGAACAATACTCCAGCTACCACAGGTGTCTAGGGCACTGGTGGCAAACTCGCAAGCTGATATTCTTTCTGATTTGTCTTTGTGTTTCCTAAAGTGCAGTAACTGTCAGTGTGAAAATTTCAGGAAAAAGTCATATACCATATGGTTTTCTAGCATGTCACAAGAAGTCAGAAGATTTGAAAACATGAGGCTTGAAGTGCTACATCACTGATTAGCTGAGTAAGCAGACAGTGGCTGCTGTGGCCAAAGCAGCACGTATTCCACCCCACTTCTGACATTTACATTATTTGCCTGGCCCCAGAAGATACTTGCTTTCACAATCTCTGATCTACCCCCTCATCTGTAAATATAAGCATTATAAAATTCAATAACAAATCTAAAAATCATTAAAAGGCACAAATAGGAAAAGACAATATACCCTACTGCCAAATAACCAAACTATGATAGGAAACAGAAGAAAGTTTTAAAATAAGTGTAAGTGTCCTCCAAGAGATTTGAAAAAATGCTACATATATTAAAAATAATGTGCTGCACAGGGACCTGCACCAAAGCAAAACAGGTAAAAAAAAAAATCTTCAAGAACTGACTACTGGAAAAAGTACAGAAATACAGAAAAAGGAAGAACATCAGAATGTGTAACTCCAGGATAAATAATGACTGTACAAAACTTTACAATGTACTGCAGTGTTTAAAAAAAAATACAGAAATTAGCTGGACAACAATGTAAAAAGTAGGAGAGAAATACATCTCTCTTCCAAGATGCCAGAACAGGTAGACAAATGATACCAGTGAATATACAAAAGACATCAAACAAAATTAACAAATTTAACATACTTACCCTGTAGAGAATACTACTACAGGGAATATTTAATGCTTTGCAGATCACATGGAAAATTTACCAGAATTAACCCTATATGAGTATACCAAACAGGCTTCAATAAATTTCAAAGAACTAAAATAATTCATAATATGATTTCTGATAATACAACTTAGAAAAGAACCCAAATGTTTAGAAATTAAGACAATATACTTACAATAGCTTATGAGCACAGGAAATATAGTGATTAAGATTGCAATAACTCTGTATGGTGACAGATGGTAAGTATTTATTATGGTGAGCATCTTGTAATGCATAGAACTATCAAATTAGTATATTGTATACCTGAAACTAGTATTATCCTGTACTTCAATTAAAAATAAAAAATAAGGGGCACCTGGGTGGCTCAGTGGGTTAAAGCCTCTGCCTTCCACTCAGATCATGATCTCAGGGTCCTGGGACCAAGTCCCACATCAGGCTCTCTGCTCAGCGGGGAGCCTGCTTCCTCCTCTCTCTCTGCCTGCCTCTCTGCCTACTTGTGATCTGTCTGTCAAATAAATAAACAAAATCTTTTAAAAAATAAATAAGTAAAATAAATAAAAAATAAGGGGCGCCTGGATGGTTCAGTCATCTGCCTTTGGCTCAGGTCATGATCCTGGGATCAAGACCCACGTCAGGCTCCCTGCTCAGTGGGAAGCCTGCTTCTCCCTCTCCCACTTCTGCTTATATTTCCTCTCCCGCTGTCTCTCTGTCAAATAAATAAATAAATAAAAATTATTTTTTAAAGATTTTATTTATTTGTCATAGAGAGAGAAGTGAGAGCAAGCACAGGCTGACAGAGTGGCAGGCAGAGGCAGAGGGAGAAGCAGGCTCCCTGCCAAGCAAGGAGCCCAATGTGGGACTCAATCCCAGGACGCTGGAATCATGACCTGAGCCGAAGGCAGCTGCTTAACCAACTGAGCCACCCAGGAGTCCCTAAATAAATAAAATTTTTAAAAATAAAAGAAATTGTCTCACACACACACACACACACACACACACACACACACACGCGCGAATATCATTCAGCCTTTAAAAAGGAAATTCTGCCACTTGAGACATCAATGGACCCTGAGGGCATTTTGCTAAGAGAAATAAGTCAAACAGAGAAAGACAAATATTGTATTATCTCATTAATACGTGGAAACAAATAAAACAAACAAGCTCACAGATACAGAGAATAGACGAATGGTTGCCAGAGGCAGAGGATGGAGGATGAAATGGGTGAAGGGGAGCAAAGGACAAGCTTCCAGTTATAAATATATGTCAAAACTGAGTGGGATTTATGCAAAGGTGGGCTAATATTCAAAAATCAGTATAACCAGGCACCTGGGTGGCTCAGTTAGTCAGGCATCTGCTTTCAGTTTGGGTCATGAACCCAGACTCCTGGGATCAGGTTCTGCATTGGGCTCCCTGCTCAGCGGGAGAAATCTGCTTTTCCCTCTACCTGCCCCTTCCTGTAATCTTTATTTTTCAAGCTCTAATAAGTAAAATCTTTTAATAAAAAAAAAATCAATATGGGGCACCTGGGTGGCTCAGTGGGTTAAAGCCTCTGCCTTAGGCTCAGGTCATGATCCCGGGGTCCTGGGATCGAGCCCCGCATCAGGCTCTCTGCTCAGCAGGTAGCCTGCTTCCCCCTTTCTCTCTGCCTGCCTCTCTGCCTACGTGATCTGTGTCTGTCAAATAAATAAAATCTTTTTTAAAAAATCAATATAACTGACCACATTACTCAAATAATGGAAAAATCTAGTTGTTATCTGGTTGTATGCAGAAAATTCATTTGATAAAATTTAATACCTATTTAGGATAACTGTAAGCGAAACAGGAAGAAGGCAACTTCCTTTCTCTGAAAAAGAATATCGGCAAAAACAAATCTATAGCAAATAACATGCTTAGTGGTGAATTTTAAATTTCAGATCACTTTCCACCAGAGGTCATCTATGAAATAAGGATGCCTACAGTGACTGCTTCTAGTCAACACTGTACTGGATGTCACAGCAGTGCAATATGAAAAATAAAAAAGGACTGGGAGGAGCTAAAAATTGTCATTCACAAAATATATGAATGTGTATGTAAAAACCTGTTGATGAACATTTAGGATTAGTAACTGAATTTATCAAAATCACTAGACACAGGGTAAAAACACAAATTGTTTTGTGTACCAGCATAATAGAAAATTAAACCTTACCCATCCCCATGAATACCCTGGCCAGGAAAGCACCAAGCATTCAGGGGCTGACTGGGAACCTGCCACCAGTCTTGGCACCCTGGCTGTGTAACAGCCCCAAGCCCTGGTATGCGAACTAAGACCTACTTAGAAAAGCAGCAATGGGATAGGGAGGACTATAAGCAGGGCTAAAGCCCGTATTTCCAATGGGAATGGCAGCCATCTGCCTCATTTAACCTAGCAGTTAGAGCCACCATTTTTTTAAAAGATTTTATTTATTTATTTGACAGATGGAGATCACAAGCAGGCAGAGAGGCAGGCAGAGAGAGAGGAGGAAGCAGGCTCCCCGCCGAGCAGAGAGCCCAATTCGGGGCTCGATCCCAGGACCCCAAGACCATGACCTGAGCCGAAGGGAGTGGCTTAACCTACTGAGCCACCCAGGCACCCTGCTACCATTTTTTTTAATTGTATCTCATTAATAGCTTTTTTAATTTCACCTTGATTAGATGTTAGTTCTTTCATTTCTCCAGAGAGGGATTCTCTAGCGTCTTCTAGGCTTTTTTCGAGCCAGCTAGTATCTCTATAATCATTATTCCACATTCTAGTTCTGACATCTTACTTATATCCATACTGATTAGGTCTCTGGCTGTCAGTACTGTCTCTTTTTCTTTTTTGAGGTGAGCTTTTCCATCTTGTCATTCTTGCATAATGTGATCACTTTTCTATTTGTAGAACTGGAGCAATTCTTTTCTTAGATCTCAGGATGAGTTCGCAGGTATTCAGAATGATTTGACAGCAATCTAGCTGAATTCCTGGGACCAGACAAAACTAGGGACTCCCACTTCTCCGCCATCTTGGAAAGTCTCCAATTCCATATACTACTTCAAACAGACCACTTCTACTGAGTGCTAGGACACAGACAGTCAGACTGGACAACATATGATTATGCAGGTACTGTTCTGCATCTCCAAATCCTTATCAGGCTGTTTTTCTCACCTGAAGGGAACAGGACAGAGTGCTGTCCACTAGTTATAGCATGGAAAAAACCCACACATGAACCATCATTCTAATAGTTACACCAAAGTGGATGATAGATGCAGGATGCCAAGAACTACTTATATGACAATAGTAAACCCCAACATAAAAGATGAGGATAAATGAACTCCTGCTGTAATGAAATAAACCCTAACTTTATCCTTTCCTTATCAAAAAACCTAACATTATCAGTTCTCTGTCCAAGCAGAAAAGGGAGAAAGTAGAGGGGATATGCCAGAGATTATCTTTTTTCTTTAAAATATGGGACTCTTCCCATATTTTAGGAAGGAACCACTCCCGCCAGAACAGAAACACAGGTAGCAAACTAGAGTGTAAAGGCTAAGTGAGATAGTACAGTAAAGGACATTTAGCTTAATTTAGCAACACCAAGAGCTCAGAAAAAAAGAGAAAGAACCCACCTCTTAACTCAGCAACACTTCTTCTATGACAATATAGTGTGTCAGAGTGATGCCAGCAACCCTGTACTCCTCACACATGTTTATTTTAACCAAATCTTTGCAAGCAGCAAAACTGCTCAGAAACTGCAAAGAGGAAATAAAGCAGAATTTTATTTGGTTTCTAAGGCTGCATTCGAGGGTCTAATGAGGACAAAGAGCCCCTAGGAAAATTATCTGCATTGGGAAGTATCAGTCTTTGGATGTATACGAAAATTAATTAATTAATTAAAACTAAAAAAGATCTGACAATCTGGTCTACGGCCAAAAAGGTCCCCAAAGATTTTAACTGTCTGGAAAGTGGTTTTAGAATTTCTAACAAGGCCTCAAAAACATTTTGAGTTGTTCTTCACTTCACTTTGAATTCTTACCAGAGCATGATTATAGGATTAACTCCAAATTGAGAAACCTGCTGAACCACTATAGGAGATTTCTGGTTGCCTTAGAAAAATACTATTTAAATGCTTAACAGGGCACCTGGCTGGCTCAGTGGGTTAAGCCTCTGCCTTCGGCTCAGGTCATGTTCACAGGGTCCTGGGATCGAGGCCCGCACTGGGCTCTCTGCTCAGCAAGGAGCCTGTTTCCCTCTCTCTCTCTCTGCCTGCCTCTCTGCCTGCTTGTGATCTCCTTCTCTCTGTCAAATTAAAAAATAAATAAATAAATAAAAATAAATATTAAAAAAAAGGACGCTTAACACATAAGTGGTGGCAGGGGTGTGAGGGGAATAGACATGGGGGATGGACACTGACAGAGTCAGAGAGCTAAGACTAAAAATTAAATTACTTATTTCCTTACAATAAGTAGCCTGGTATGTCTATACTCATACTGAAAATACGTCTCAAAGAAATCCCTCAAGGACACACATGTGACCCTACAATGCATATTCCTATTATTCAAAGAAAATATCTCCTCAGCACTTAGTGTGTCATAGGCAGTCCAAACAGTGGTGAACATAGCAGGCTTGTCAACTTAAAATGGGGACCACTTACCCCACTAACTAATAACCAGTTATCCTCTGTAGTAAAGCATTAGGAAGGAAAAGGTAGTATAATGAGAAAGAATAAAACAGAGGTTTAAAAACACAGGCAATCTTTTGACTATTCCATTCAAGCTGTCATTTTAATTAATCAAATTTCATTTTTAATGCACCAGAAGAATAAAAATAGCGAAGTCTAATGTGAGGCTAACAGCCTCTTTAAAGTACCCTATTTTCTAAAGCTAATTTTGAAACAAAGTTCATCTCTATCCAAAGGGATTCTCTGGCATGGCAACATGGTGATTGGGAAGAGTTAACCACCAATGATTTTTAAAGAACAATTTAAGACAACTGAAATATAAAAAGTGTCTTTTTCTTCAATTTAAAAATATCTTTAGTATAATTGTTCATGATTGGGGTGTGCCTGGGTGGCTCAGTCGAGTAAGTGTCTGACTCTTGATTTTGGCTCAGGTTGTGATCTCAAGGTCCTGAAATTGAGCCCTGTCTGGGGCTCTGTCCTCAGCATAGAATTTGCCTGGAATTCTCTCTTTCCCTCTGCTCCTCCACCTGCTCGAGTACACATGTATTTATATTTTAAAAAACAAAAATATTTTAAAAAACAAAATAAAATAGTAATTAAGCACCCAAAATCTACAAGCCAATCCTTTCTTACACATCTCCCTTCCTCTAACCACAACATATATCAAACATCGAGGTTCTTGCTAAGAAATTCAGTGCAGCCTCAGCAAAAAGTGGCTATAGGTAAGTCAGCTACCAAATATGGAAATCTAAACATTCTTAACAATGATCACTCTCACTGTTACAAGGTACTTACCAATCTATTTACTATGTTTTTGGTCAAAGGCCATTACATCCACACAAAGTAAGTTACAAAGTTCAACAAAACTTTGCAATAACTTCCCCTAGGGCATATTCCTAAATACCTACAGTTCACTCACAGCACTTCCAAGATTCTGGGAGTGGGAGGACCCTGCTACCCAAGAATACTTAAAGTGCAGCCCAGGCATTTTGCTGCTCAGGTAGTTCACAGTCTGTGTACACAGTGGAAACAACCCAGTGGAAGAAGCTGTTTCAAATCGCTATCAAGAGAGTCTCTCAAACACATACCTAAACATTTGGCCCTGGAGATACATGCTTAAGAATCTATGTTTTGCTTTCATAAACAAGGACCTGTTCAGCAATACTTACAGTTAACATTGGAGTTGTCAACAAGCCCCACGCAAAGAATTCTAGGAAGATGACAATAGCAGCATGGTATACACTTGGTCTGCCAAAGCCTTGTAGCTAAAAAAGAAAGTTATTATGAAAAATAGTAGCGAGATAAAAGAAATCCATTTTGCTAAAATGGTATCCAACACACAAAATAAATGCTGTATAAAATAAACTTAGGACATTGTCAACATTAGGCCCCCCCTTGCTACCACTTGGTAGTAACTGGAAGTGATGTTGACAGAAGACTGTAAACCCCTCACTATTCCTATGTTTATATTTTTAAGTCTTTAAAAGGTAGAACTAAATCTGCATCATTTCACTGGAATCTAATCATAAGGAAATGATCAGACAAATCCAGACTGTGGGACGTTCTATAATATAACAGGCGTGGAATCTCCTTAAAAATGTCAATGCCATAAAAGATGAAAGTAAAGGTCAGGAGACTCATATATATTGAAGAATGCAAGAGTCACAACAACAAAATGGGGGATCTTGGACTGGATCCTGGAGGAGAAGGGAACAAAAGGATAAAATATGAATATGGACTTTATATTAGATAATCACATGGGTGTTCTTGATGTCTACAACTTACTGTCAAATGGTTTGGCTGAAAACACAAAAACAAACGAAACCAACAACAACAACAACAACAACAAAAAGCAAACATATTTTCTAAAGCAAATGTCAAAAATGTTAACTGCTGAATTTAGATGAAGGGAATATAATTTTACTTTTAATTTTTTAGACTTTTGAAAAATTCCAAAGAGCCAAGAACAAATCTTATTAAAAATACAAACTTGTAAATTTCTAAATTTTCACAATGTCCAATGAAAAGTACTTTAAAATGCCATTAGATGAGGCAAAAACAGAAAGAATTTTACAAAATTTAAAAGAGAAAATATTTAAGCATCTAACAATTCAACCCCTCCAAAACAAAAGGCCATGAACATAACCTTCAAAAAGCACTAGTTTTCAGCAGTCCTTTACCAACAGAATAGTGAACGGAAATGGCAGTAACTAATCAGCCTCTGCCTCTGATTATGCCTTCTGAGACCCTCTGCATGAAGTCGTTCTAGCTGCTAGAGATAGAAACTTGGCCTTCACCCTTGGCTCTCCCCGCACTGCCCTCTATCTAATCCTTTACCATCTCTTTCCCAGGTTACAGAGTAGCATTCCACCCCTGTCCTTTCACCCGCTGCACAGCAGTGGCAGTGCCTCCACTTAAACGTAAATCAGATCCTGGCAACTCCTCTGCTCTGCCCTCTTAGACTTCCAGGGCATTCAGCCCCACATCCCTCTTGTCCAACAAGGTCCGACACCTCCCTATCCGCTTGTTATGCTCTTACTGTTTTCTAGAGGATTTCCAACAAACTTGATGATTCATTTTTCTCTACTGCCCATGGAATGGTAATTTAAATGCTAGGAAGGAAAAAGGTTTTGTCTTTGTTCAATGATGTATCCAAATAGCCCTCCTTTTGCCCCACTATAGTACTAAGCACTCCACAAAATATAGGAGATGGAAGAAGGATCTCTTCTTCAGAGACTAATATCTTTTCTCAGAGCCTTTAAACAGCAAAGCCCAAAATGTGGAAAAATTTTTAAAGCAGATGTTCCAGTTTCTTCAACAAGGAAATGGTATGGGCAAAGAAAAAAAGAAAAAGGAGGGAGAATGATGTTAGTATACAGATTAAAAGAAATTTAAGAAATATTAACCAAATGCAATACTGTGTGACTCTGGGGTTTGACTCAAACTACCTGAAAAAAGACAATTCTGAGACAATTTGGAAATTTGAAAATGGACTGGGTATTAGCTGATACTAAAAAATTATACTCTTTGTAATAATGATTTTGAAGTAAGGTGTGTTTTTAAAAGATCCTTATCTCTTAGAGATACACAGTAATGTATTTGTGAAATGAGAGTATGTTTGGAATCTGTTTTAAAAATCTACAGAAAAAAGATGTAGAAGTGGTAGCAAAAAATAATTTTTAAAAAGTAAATGAGCCTATATGCATTAACTAATAATTCCCAGCTGTTTGGGTAAAAATTCTGATAGTCACCAACCACACACTATAAAAAACAATCGCTTTTGTACACTGGGCGAGAATGTCAATTGCTTTTGAATCATTCATTTTATTTATTAAGCATCATGCATATAAGAATCTCATGAAACTCTGAAAATGCACACAACAGGAAGCCAAAGAAAGCAGCTCTATTTCTCATTTGCAGCTTCCACGGTTTGGTGTTTTTTCCTAAGCAATGAAGCTCTATTTATGGAGACCACTGGGATAGAAATCCATGTGATGGCAATGCTGATTAAACATAAGAACAGACACACACTTTAAACTGTGTGATATATATTTTAGGATATTATGCTATTTTAACACCCTGCAAAAAACCAGACAATGGAACCTTTTTGTTTACCTATTATATGCTTAGATGTAGTGATTAGAAATTGTCTAACAAACACCTCTTCTTTTTTTTCCAATTTATTTATTTTCAGAAAAACATTATTCATTATTTTTTCACCACACCCAGTGCTCCATGCAAGCTGTGCCCTCTATAATACCCACCACCTGGTACCCCAACCTCCCACCCCCCTCACTTCAAACCCATCAGATTGTTTTTCAGAGTCCATAGTCTCTCATGGTTCACCTCCCCTTCCAATTTACCCAAATTCCGTTCTCCTCTCTAACGCCCCTTGTCCTCCATGCTATTTGTTATGCTCCACAAATAAGTGAAACCATATGATAATTGACTCTCTCTTCTTGACTTATTTCACTCAGCATAATCTCTTCCAGTCCCGTCCATGTAAGCTGTTTAACAAACACCTCTTCTAAAATAAAAACGCGTTCTTATTCTCACCTCTACCTAAATTACTTTAATTGACCTATCAACTATTACTAGTCAATACCTGTGATACATAAAAGAAATGTACTATGATAGGCAGGCAGGCCTTGGTATGGTGTGGGCAACTAGACATAAGAAGGTAACAAAAATAAGTCTGCCATCCATCCAATTCTCAAGCTCTTGGTGGCCAGTATGCTGATGAAAAAAAGTATCACAACGTTCTCACTTAAATTATCTGAGGTGATGAGAAAAACTTTAACAAATTTCCAGTTGAGCCTGATCTAGTGCAGCCTCTCTGGATTAGTTCAATGGCTTGTCTCTCCATTTGCCCTTTTATAAATCAGTAGGGAACAGGTTGAGATGTTTAGAAGATAAGTATGTGGTGATGTCTTTATTCATTCCTACTACCATCTCTCCCACAGATGACTGCAATGGCCTCTTCACTCTACCTTGATTTCTCTACCCTGCCTTCTCCAAATCTTTCTGGATACCACATTGTGACCATTCTAAAATACATATGTCAATATATGACACCTGCAGAAGACTACAAAAACTGAGCTACAAATTCTGAATTTCTGTGCACATAATAATCTTTTTGCAATATGACTGTGCTGTCTATGCCATAATAAGGTAGAGTCTATTTCTCCACTTCCCTCGATCTGGGCTGGCTTAACAACAAACCAACAGATGTCAGGTGAAGTGACAATATGGACTCCAGAGGCCTTCAAGACCACATGGAAATGCCTTATAGGCACAAGAGGAGGAAAGCATATGAAGTCCTCCCTATTGAGGCCACCTGGACCAACCAGCGTGAACAGCCATTACCAGCTGCCTGGCAGAGGAACAACGCTAAGATCACCCAACTCCATCAAGCCTGAAGATGACTATGGAAGCATGAGTGACTCACACAAATCCAGTGAAGAACCCCTTAGCCCAAAGAATTGTCATAAATGGTTGGTGTTTTAAAGGCACTACATTTGGGGGTCGTTTCTTATGTAGCAATCATTAAGTGATACAACCTCCTCCCCTTTGCCCTCATGATTAAGTTTAAATTAAACTTTCTTGAGATCCCTTTGGTAATTCTCCAGTCTCATCGCTCAGTCCACACATAACTGTGAAAATCAATATAGGGAAACTGTTCTAAAATGGAGCCAGAAGGTCCTCAGTGAGAACTAATGATTTTCCTAACATACTGAAGTTAGCTTGAAGGTGAATAAAAAACATGGTCCCCAGCATTTTGTGTAAAGACTGTATACTACACATAATAGGAAATAATAAGCACGGAGTAATTTTTTTCTTAATTTGAGAAATTAACATTGTGTTGCTTAAGAAGGAAAACAACATCTAGACTCAGACCTGTTAAATAAGCCTATCATAATTCTCCCCCAAAGAGAACTGAGTAGGGGTTTAACATCACCCTGGCTATTCAGAAGTTTATAACTAGTTATCAAAAAAAAAAAAAAAACACTGTGCAAAACAAGTATTCCCTGGGATTTCATTCAAAGTAGAACAGAGCAACAACCAAAGATTCACTCAACACATATTCCTAAAAGTCAGCTCATGATCCTGAATACAAAGAAGCAAAGTATCAAATTTATGAAAGCCAGTATTAAAGGAATACATAACTGCACTTAGCATTTCTCTTCCATCTAATGTTTTAAAAGCAGGAGACGAATCTCTTTTTGCGTTATTTTATATTTAATATATATACTTAAGAAATTACAACCGTTACACTAATATATGAACATTGTAAAACCTTAAGGCAATATACATGTTCTAATTTTCATAGGTATTCACAATGTTAGAAATCTGTCATATTTTTATGCATGTACATTCATAGGTAAAAACATACTATTTCATAACTGGTAATACAATACACATGTTGCCTTTTTTACCTTTATCTATTTCCATGTCACTGCATGCAAATCTTCATTCTTTATAATAGCTACACAATATTCCACTGTACAGAGGTACCATAATTTTAACCATTCCACTACTGATGTTTACTAGAGAGTTTCCACTTTTAATATTGCTGCAATTAATAATTTAATAATTATTTTTATTTTTAAATGATTTTTTAAAAGATTTATTTTAGAGAGAGAATGTGCAAGGGGCGGGGGTGGCGGAGGGAGAAAGACCCTGATGACCTGAGCCAAAACTAAGACTCAGACGCTCAACCAACTGAGTCACCCACTCTGTTTTTTTAAACAATTTAAAACCCACAGAAAAGTTACAAAACCAGTACAGGGTTCCAGTATATCCTTCACCAAACTTCCCCAAATACTAATGTCTTAGATAACTACAGTACAATTATCCAAATCTAAACATTAACATTGCTATTCTACTTTAAGCTAATTTATATGTTATTTGAATGTCACCATTTTTCTCACTCATCTTTTCTTTTTCCTGGTTTAGGATCTAATCCAGGATTTAGCACTGCATTTTGTTCTCATGTATCCTTGGGTTTTTCCAACCTGAGATACCTACTAAGACTTTTATTTTTTACTTTCATGATCCTGACACTTTTGAGGACCACTGGTATACTCTTTACCAGTTATTGTGTAGAATGCCCTCCCATTTGAATTTGTTTCATGTTCTCATGATTAGAGTGATGATATGCATTTTTAATTTTTTCCTTGAGCTATAAATCACATTCTATTAAATTAGCCATTTCCAAGCATACAGTGTTTATTAGTATATTCACAAGGTTGTAAAATTACCACCACCATCTAATTCTGGAATATTTTTATTACCCTAAAAAGAAACCTCATATCTAAGAGCAGTCACGCCCCAATCTCCCCTCACCCCATTTCCTAGCAATGACTAACATACTTTCTGTCTCTATGGATTTGCCTATTCTAGAATCATATATAAATGGAATCATCTAGCATGGAATCATGCCTTGCTTCATCCATTTAGCATGTTTTTAAGAATCATCCATGTTCATCATTCAATTTTATGGCCCAATAATATTCCATTATGTGGATATACCGCTTTCTTTTTTATTCAACTGTAATCAAATTATAATTAAAATTCAACCAACTGGGGCACCTGGGTGGCTCAGTGGGTTAAGCTGCTGCCTTCAGCTCGGGTCATGGTCTCAGGGTCCTGGGATGGAGTCCCGCATCGGGCTCTCTGCTCAGCAGGGGGCCTGCTTCCCTTCCTCTCTGCCTGCCTCTCTGCCTACTTGTGATTTCTCTCTGTCAAATAAATAAATAAAATCTTAAATAAATAAATAAATAAAATTCAACCAACTGTAATCAAAAAGCTGTACAGGGGCACCTGGAGGGTTCAGTAGATTAAACATTAGATTCTTGGTTTTGGCTCCAGTCATGATCTCAGGGTAGTGAAACTGAGGCCCACATACAGCTCCACAATCAGCACAGAGGCCGCTTGAGATTCTCTCTCTCTCCCGCTGCCTCTCAGTCTGCTCATGCACACTCTCTAAATAAATAAAATCTTAAAAAAAAAAGCTGTTCAAACTGTGAGTGAAAAAACTACTTCAACTTACTATGTCAGCTAATCAGCTAACAGCTCTAACATTTAAAATGTTTCTAGAAAAATCGAGAAGACTAACAACCCAACAAAAAGATGGGTAAGAGATATTAACAGTTCATAGAACAGCCCTTCAACAACTTTATTACAAGAAAAATGCAAAATCAAGCCATACTCATCTAATTCCTCACTATTAGAATGGTAAAAATTTCAGAAGTTTGACAAAATGATCTTACACTGCTAAAGGGATGAGAAATGGAACAATGTGGCAATATCTAGCCAAACTACTTATATATTTATCCTCTGAAGCAATAACCCCACTGTAGTGATTTCTCACACAGACAATATGGCAAAAATATGAAGTGTCATGTGCACAAGGCTATGGGAACACTACTGCTGCCAAACAAATAAAACACCAAAAAAGCAAGGTCTAGAATAATGGGCAATGTTAGCACCTTTTTCATGTGAGAGAGGGCTGAAGAGTATGAATACGTTTGCACACACATTTATTTGAGTAAACAAAACACAAGATGTCAAGAAAAATAAGCTTCCAAGCAATTACATACAGGAAGGAGAGAAGGGAATGAAAGTGACAGGATGGAAGCTAGATTTCTTATGTTGGTTCATACATTTAACTTTGGAACCAGGGAACTGCTTCAGCTAATTCTAAAACAAAATCAAATCCAAATTAAATTCGTCAACCTACCCATGTATCAAGAGTTGTGGTTTAGTTGCTTTAAAACACAGAATTTGAATGAATATTCTTAGAAGCTATATCCTAAGGGTAAAAAGAAAATGAAATTTTAAACTGTTTTAAGTAATCATGAAGGTAGTAATAACTCTTTTTATTTTTTGAAACTTTCAAGTGTAAGTAGAATATACTAAGTTACCATGCTATTGTCACTAGGGAACGAGATTTTCATTGTAAGAGAAAAGATAAAATATTAAATCAAAATAGTAAAACTCTGAAATTCTAAATTTGGTTTAGAAAAGTATACACATTATGATCTGCATTACTTTAATGAAAAAGTTAGAATTTTGTAGTTTGAGCCACTGAAAAGACCTAGAAAAAAAATGAGCAACCCTACAGGAGTGAATACCACCCCCCCAGGGCCCAAGACTATGGTCTTCAAATATCATTTCCCACTTTTAAAAAAATGGAACTTTTTGGACAAATAGCTAATTCCAGATTTGGGGTAAAAAATACAATTGAGGGGTGCCTGGGTGGCTCAGTGGATTAGGCCGCTGCCTTCAGCTCAGGTCATGATCTCAGGGTCCTGGGATCGAGTACCATATCGGGCTCTCTGCTCAGCAGGGAGCCTGCTTCCCTTCCTCTCTCTCTGCCTGCCTCTTGCCTACTTGTGATCTCTCTCTCTCTGTCAAATAAATAAATAAATAAAATCTTAAAAAATACAACTGACTCTGGAACTTACATTGCCAAAAGCCAAGATGTTACTGAAGACTACAGTCATACTGAAAGGATTCAGGAGCCAACCTGAAGTTAACTCCCACTGGGAAAAGACTGAGTAAAGAGAGTAATGTCTGCCATTGATTAAAACATTATTATATGTGTTCAAATTTCCAAGTCCAGAGATCTTTGGAGGATGCCAGAAAACTAAGCCATTATTCTGAGAACTGCTAAATACGAAGGAGAGTGAAAAAGAAAGCATTTATCCTGCTTTTCTGCATATTAGCATAACCAAATATTTGACTAAGAAAAGTTTTTTTTTCTTTTTTTAATTTGATAATAGGGCACCTGGGTGGCTCGGTGGGTTAAAGCCTCTGCCTTCAGCTAAGGTCATGATCCCATGACCTGGGATAGAGCCCCGCATCGGCCTCTCTGCTCAGCAGGGAGCCTGCTTCCCCACTCCCACCTGCCTCTCTGCCTACTTGTGATCTCTGTCAAATAAAAAAAAATAAAAATAAATTTTTGATAATGAATGACAGAATGATTAACTTAAAACCCTGCCACTTTGTAATCTAATATAGTCCATCTAGGCAACAACCATTAATAGCTGTTAAAACCATGAGGTAAAAGCTGATGAGGCACTTTATAAGGGAATAATCAAGCTGATAAGACCTGAAACCCGATCAATTAAATCATAAAGTCAAGGGTTATTTGATGTATCATGCAACACATGAGAAACAGACCACTTATAAAGTATTCTTGCCAAAATGAAACAAACACAAAGCTTGGATTCAATTTAGCTGGTATGTGAGGACCTGCTTAATGAAAACGCAAGTAAAATAAGATTGGTCTTGTGTGTTTTTAACTATTGAAGTAGGGTGATGAATATGGGGGAGTATTCATAACAAAACGGAAGAAAATTAAAAAGCTTCAAAGAGGTTGCCAAAAAAAAAAAGTTTAAACAGTCATCTACAGGGGCGCCTGGGTGGTTCAGGTGGTTGAGCAACTGCCTTAGGCTCAGGTCATTATCCCAAAATGCTGGGATCAAGTCCCGCATCGCATTGGGGTTCCAGCTCCGTGGGGAGTCAGCTTCCCCTTCTGACATTCTCCCCTCTCATGCGATCGCTCTCAAATAAATAAATACAACCTTTATCTTTTTTAAGATTTTTATTTATTTGACAGAGAGAAATCACAAGTAGGCAGAGAGGCAGGCAGAGAGAGAGAGAGAGAGAAAGAGAGAGAGAGAGAGACAGACAGGAGGAAGTAGACTCCCTGCCAAGCAGAGAGCCCGATGGGGGACTCGATCCCAGGACCCTAAGATCATGACCTGAGCTGAAGGCAGAAGCTTAACCCACTGAGCCACCCAGGCACCCAATAAATACAATCTTTAAAAAAAAAAAAAGAGTAACCTATAGTATCAGTAACAATGTTTGAGAATAAAATAAAATGCAATACAATATCTGAATCTCCCCATATTCTAAGACTACATACTTTTTGCTAATTAGACTTAATGGTTTTATCATTTTCTTTTGCATTTCTGTGATTACAAGTGAAACAGAACTTCCTGTGCTTTTTAGAAAGCTGTATATGCCTACAAATTGTTCATTGCTCTGCATATCTTTACAATGGAGAATGAATCTTTCATGTTGACTTACAGGATGTCTTTATAGTCAATATCAAAGATATTTATATGATGTAACAAATCATTCGTGCTCCCTCACCTACTGGCACTCATACCCTTTAAAAATAAAAGACACAGGGGGGACAAGATGGCGGGGTACTAGGAAGAGGCGTCTTTTCAGCTGGTACCCCAAAGTGAGCTGATTACCTACCAAAGAACTCCGATCACCCATGAAATCAGCCTGAGATCAGAATTATACACGTCTGGATCTCTACAGGGGCAGAAGACGCCAGTGAGCAGGTAAAGCGGAATGGGAACAGCGGACTGATATCGGAAGATAAACAAAAGGGGGAGGGAGCCACCAGAGGCGACCGGTGCGAAAGTAATACCCCGATACGAGCGACAGTGCCCTGCGTCTGGGGACCAGCATTAACTTGGAGACTGGTTGAAAGCACTGCAAAAGAGCAAAGGATTGCGGGGGGAAATTGTGGGAATCGGGGCAGCTAGGGACAGGGGCTTAAGTCCCCGGTCCCAGACGGCCTCCCCAGCGCGGAGGCAGAGAGAGTGCGGCAAAGAAACCAGCTCCTGGTCCCTAAGCCGCCAGCGCGCCCCAGAGCGCGTGGGTTCCGGCTCCTGTGAGGGGATGGGAGCTGCGCCGGCCTGCAGAACACGCCCTAGCCCCTACCACAAAGTTTGAGATGCCCGCTCACGTCCCTCCAGCTCTCCTGGGTTTCTAAGGCCCGGGGGCGCTTCTTGACCCAGGCCATTGTTTCAAAGTCTAAGCCGCGCGCGCGCGAAACTCTTCCTCGGACAGAGGCACGCAAAAGCCCAGCCTGCGGCTAACGGACCAGCGCCCCGTTCTCAGTGCCCCAGACGCGCGCCCGACCCACAGCCACCTCTGAAAAGAGGTGCGCGCAAGCCGGGCACACCCAGCCCGGGCCGGCGGCAAAATCTCAGTGTGCGATCGCTGCTTGCAACCTCTCTGGCGGACAGGAGCTCCCAGACAGCCGCCACTGCCTTGGCTTTGGGGATGAGCAAAAGATCCTGCGCCCCCAGGGTCTTTAAATTGGAACCTGCACTGCCAGCGTCCAAGGGGGAATTTATTCAGCTTCTGCACCCAGACGGAGGCTTCTCTCTGAGATGGAGATCAGGAAGTGTTCCAGGGTGCACCTTGACTGCACCAGAGTTGATACATCCAGCTACATCTGTTCAGTCTTCTCCCACCAAAATGACTAAGAGGAGGAATGCCCAACAGAAGAAAAATACAGAGGATGGACCTTCTGCAACAGAGCTAACGGCTATCAACATAGACAATATGTCGGAAAGAGAATTCAGGCTAACAATTATCCGGCAATAGCTAGGCTGGAGAAACAGAATTGATTAGGGCCAAACTGAAAGCGACCAGACAGGATGTTCACAATGTTAGGGCGGAGCTTAAAGCTACCAGGGAGGAGGTCCACAATGCTCTCAATGAGTTCCAATCCAATCTAAACTCTCTCAAAGCTAGGGTAACTGAGACAGAAGATAGAATTAGTGATCTGGAAGACAAACAGATAGAGAGAAAGGATCAGGAGGAAGCCTGGAACAAAAAGCTTAGATCCCACGAAAGCAGAATCAGGGAAATAAATGATGCCATGAAGCGATCCAACGTCAGAATTATTGGAATTCCTGAAGGGGAGGAGAAAGAAAGAAGTCTAGAAGATATCGTGGAACAAGTCCTTCATGAAAATTTTCCGAATCTCGCGAATGAAACCAGCGTTCATGTACTAGAGGCTGAACGGTCTCCACCCAAGATTATACACTCCAAAAAAACATCACGACACCTGATAGTCAAATTGAGAAATTATAATTGTAGGTATAATCTCTTGAAAGCCGCCAGGGCAAAGAGGCTCCTTACTTACAGAGGGAAGCCCATCAGAATAACGTCAGACCTGCCCACAGAGACCTGGCAAGCCAGAAGAGGCTGGCAAGATATATTCAGGGCACTAAATGAGAAGAGCATGCAGCCAAGAATACTTGATCCAGCAAGACTGACATTCAAAATGGATGGAGAGATAAAGAGTTTCCAAGACCGGGAAGGCTTAAAAGACTATGCAACCACCAAGCCGATACTGCAGGAAATATTAAGAGGGGTTCTATAAAAGAGGAAAAATCCCAAGAATAGCATTGACCAGAAATATAGAGACAGTCTACAGAAAGAAAGACTTCAAAGGTAACTCGATGTCAATAAAAACGTATCTATCAATAATCACTCTCAATGTGAATGGACTAAATGCACCCATAAAACGGCACAGGGTTGCAGATTGGATAAAACGACAGGACCCATCCATATGCTGTCTACAAGAGACCCATTTTGAACCTAAAGATACACGCAGACTGAAAGTGAAGGGGTGGAGAAGCATCTTTCATGCCAATGGGACTCAAAAGAAGGCTGAGGTAGCGATTCTCATATCAGATAAATTAGACTTCAAACTAAAGACTGTAGTCAGAGATACAGAAGGACACTACATAATCCTTAAAGGGACTATCCACCAAGATGATCTAACAATTGTAAATATCTATGCTCCCAATATGGGAGCAGCCAATTACTTAAGAAAACTGTTAATCAAGATAAAGAGTCATATTGATATGAATACACTAATCGTAGGAGATCTTAACACGCCTCTTTCAGAATTAGACAGATCATCGAAGCAGAAAATCAATAAAGAAACAAGAGCATTGAATGACACATTGGACCAGATGGACCTCATAGATATATACAGAACATTCCACCCTAAAACAGCAGAATACTCATTCTTCTCAAGTGCACACGGAACCTTCTCCAGAATAGACCACATACCGGGTCACAAATCAGGACTCAACCGATACCAAAAGACTGAGATGATTCCCTGCATATTCTCAGATCACAATGCTTTGAAACTGGAGCTGAATCACAAGGAAAAGTTCCGAAGGAACTCAAACACCTGGAAGCTAAAAACCACCTTGCTTAAGAATGCTTGGATCAACCAGGAGATCAAAGAAGAACTGAAACAATTCATGGAAACCAATGAGAATGAAAACACTTCGGTCCAAAACCTATGGGATACAGCAAAGGCGGTCCTAAGGGGAAAATATATAGCCATTCAAGCCTCGCTCAAATAAATTGAAAAATCCAGAACACACCAGCTGTCTCTACACCTTAAAGAACTGGAGGATCAACAAAAAATCAAACCAACTCCACACATAAGAAGGGAAATCATCAAGATTAGAGCTGAGATCAATGAGGGAGAAACCAGAGATACAGTAGAACGTATCAATGAAACTAGAAGCTGGTTTTTTGAAAGAATCAATAAGATCGATAAGCCACTGGCTACAGTAATCCAAAAGAAAAGAGAGAAAGCCCAAATTCATAAAATTATGAATGAAAAGGGAGAGATCACAACGAACACCAAGGAAGTAGAAACAATCATCAGAAGTTATTATCAACAGTTATATGCCAATAAGCTTAGCAACCTAGATGAAATGGATGCATTCCTGGAAAAATATAAACTACCAAAATTGAACCAGGAAGAAATCGACAACCTGAATAGACCGATATCTAATAACGAGATTGAATCAGTGATCAAAAACCTCCCAAAAATCAAGAGCCCAGGACCTGACGGATTCCCTGGGGAATTCTACCAAACCTTCAAAGAAGAAATAACACCTCTTCTCCTGAAGCTGTTTCAAAAAATTGAAGCAGAAGGAAAACTTCCAGACTCTTTCTATGAAGCCAGCATTACCCTGATCCCCAAACCAGGCAAGGACCCTACCAAAAAGGAGAATTTCAGACCAATATCACTGATGAATATGGATGCTAAGATTCTCAACAAGATCCTAGCCAACAGCATCCAACAGCACATTCAAAAGATTATCCATCATGATCACGTGGGATTCATCCCTGGGCTACAAGGATGGTTCAACATTCGCAAATCAATCAATGTGATACAACAAATTAATATGAGAAGAGAGAAGAACCACATGGTCTTCTCAATTGATGCAGAAAAAGCATTTGACAAAATCCAACATCCGTTCCTGATTAAAACGCTTCAAAGTATAGGGATAGAGGGAACATTCCTGAACCTCATCAAATCTATCTATGAAAGACCCACAGCAATTATCATCCTCAATGGGAATAAGCTTGCAGCCTTCCCATTGAGATCAGGAACAAGACAAGGATGCCCACCTTCACCCCTCTTGTTCAACATAGTATTAGAAGTCCTAGCAACAGCAATCAGACAACAGAGAGAAATAAAAGGTATCCAAATTGGTAATGAAGAAGTCAAACTCTCTCTCTTTGCAGATGACATGATTCTTTATATGGAAAACCCAAAAGACTCCACCCCCAAACTACTAGAACTCATACAGCAATTCAGCAATGTGGCAGGATACAAAGTCAATGTGCAGAAATCAGTGGCTTTCTTATACACTAAAATGAAAATATAGAAAGGGAAATTAGAGAATCGATTCCATTTACTATAGCACCAAGAACCATAAGATACCTGGGAATAAACCTAACTAAAGAAGTAGAGGATCTGTACTTGAGGAACTACAGAACACTCATGAAAGAAATTGAAGAAGACACAAATAGATGGAAGACCATTCCATGCTCTTGGATCGGAAGAATAAACATTGTTAAGATGTCTATACTGCCTAGAGCAATCTATACTTTTAAGGCCATTCCGATCAAAATTCCACCGGCATTCTTCAAAGAGCTGGAGCAAATAATCCTAAAATTTGTATGGAATCAGAAGAGACCCCGAATCGCTAAGGAAATGTTGAAAA
Source organism: Neogale vison (assembly GCF_020171115.1). NCBI lineage: Eukaryota > Metazoa > Chordata > Mammalia > Carnivora > Mustelidae > Neogale > Neogale vison. The sequence continues at coordinate 134,041,329 of NC_058096.1, read as the reverse complement.
ACAAAAATAAAGCTGGCGGCATCACCTTACCTGGTTTCAAGCTTTATTACAAAGCTGTGATCACCAAGACAGCATGGTACTGGCATAAAAACAGACACATAGACCAGTGGAACAGAGTGGAGAGCCCAGATATGGACCCTCAACTCTATGGTCAATTAATCTTTGACAAAACAGGAAAAAATATACAGTGGAAAAAAGACAGTGTCTTCAATACATGGTGCTGGGAAAACTGGACAGCTATATGTAGAAGAATGAAACTCGACCATTCTCTTACACTGTACACAAAGATCAACTCAAAATGGATAAAAGACCTCAACGTGAGACAGGAATCCATCAGAATCTTAGAGGAGAACATAGGCAGAAATCTCTTTGATATCAGCCACAGCAACTTCTTTCAAGATACATCTCCAAAGGCAAAGGAAACAAAAGCGAAAATAAACTTCTGGGACTTCATCAAAATCAAAAGCTTCTGCACAGTAAATGAAACAGTCAAAAAACAAAGAGGCAACCCACGGAATGGGAGAAGATATTTGCAAATGACAGTACAGACAAAAGGTTGATATCCAGGATCTATAATGAACTTCTCAAACTCAACCCACACGAAACAGACAAACACATCAAAAAATGGGCAGAAGATATGAACAGACACTTCTACTATCAAGACATACAAATGGCTATCAGACACATGAAAAAATGCTCATCATCATTAGCCCTCAGGGAGATTCAAATTAAAACCACATTGAGATATCACCTTACACCAGTTAGAATGGCCAAAATTAACAAAACAGGAAACAACATGTGTTGGAGAGGATGTGGAGAAAGGGGAACCCTCTTCCACTGTTGGTGGGAATGCAAGTTGGTGCAGCCTCTTTGGAGAACAGTGTGGAGATTCCTCAAGAAATTAAAAATAGAGCTTCCCTGTGACCCTGCAATTGCACTCCTGGGTATTTACCCCAAAGACACAGATGTCGTGAAAAGAAGGGCCATCTGTACCCCAATGTTTATAGCAGCAGTGGCCACAGTCGCCAAACTAGGGAAAGAACCAAGATGCCCTCAATGGATGAATGGATAAGGAAGATGTGGTCCATATACACTATGGAGTATTATGCCTCCATCAGAAAGGATGAATACCCAACTTTTGTAGCAACATAGACGGGACTAGTAGAGATAATGCTGAGTGAAATAAGTCAAGCAGAGAGAGTCAATTATCATATGGTTTCACTTATTTGTGGAGCATAACAGATAGCATGGAGGACAAGGGGCGTTAGAGAGGAGAAGGGAATTTGGGTAAATTGGAAGGGGAGGTGAACCATGAGAGACTATGGACTCTGAAAAACAGTCTGAGGGGTTTGAAGTGGCGGGGGGGGTGGGAGGTTCGGGTACCAGGTGGTGGGTATTATAGAGGGCACGGCTTGCATGGAGCACTGGGTGTGGTGAAAAAATAATGAATAATGTTTTTCTGAAAATAAATAAATTGAAAAAAAATTTTTAAAAAAATGGGTCAAAAAATGTTAGTCAATATTGCAATATATCGCAATGTTAAGAGAATTTATTAAATCAACTGTATTTCAACATACTGGCAACAAACAACTATAAATCTGAATTTTTTAAGAGTTCACATTTTTAATACATTTACACTGCTATGTACAATAGCATCAAAAAATATGAACTACGGTAAAATCTGACAAATGACATGAAAGAGCTATATACTGAAAACTATAATACAGGTGGGAAATTTAAAAGACCTAAAATAAATGGAGCAGCACCTCCTTCACAGATGAGGAGACTCAATGTTGTCTTTAATTCTTCCCAAACTGATCAGCAGAGTCAACAAAATACCAATGAAAATACAAGCAGGGATTTGGGGTTTTTTGGTATTAGCCAATAATCTGATTCTATACTTCTAAAATGTAAAGGACCTAGAATAGTCAAAATAATTTTAAAAGAAAACAAAGTTGGAAGCCTTACGCTATTTGTTTCAAGTATTAGGTACCTCTAGTAATACAGATTAAGTGGTACTGATATAATGATAAATAGATGAAACAGAGAATCCAGAATAGACTGACACATATATGGACAACTGAAAGTGAATTTCCAATAAAGTGCAAAGACAATTTAGTGAAAAAAAAGGTCTTTTCAGGGGCTGTACGTGACTCAGTTGGGTAAGTATTGGAATCTTAGTTTTAGCTCAGGTCAGGATCTCGGGGTTTTGGGACTGAGCACCAAATCAGGACCTATGCTCAGCACTGAGTCACCTTGAGATTCTCTCTCTCCTTTTCCCTCTCTCTACCCCTCCCCACCACAGGCTCTCTCTCTCAAATAAATAAAATCTTAAAAAAAAAAAACCTCTTCAACAAAGCATACAACAATCAGTTATCCATACACAAAAAAAGAACTTCCATCCACACTGCACCATATTTTAAACTAATTCAAAATGGTCATAAACCTAATTGTAAAAATCTAAAAAACTTCTAAAAACACAGGAAACAAGCACTTCTTAGATGTGAAACCAAAAACACTATCCATGAAAGAACAAATAAATTAATTAAATTTCATGAAAATTAAAAACTCTGTTCCAATACATTAAAATGAAATCAAGTCATGGAGGCTGCAGAACATAGCTCCTGGAAGTGATACCAGACAGAAAGTGCAAGCAGGAAAGACGCATAATTTAGGTTGCCAGGATACAATAGGAACCTACGTGATTAAAGGCATTCATTTGCCTTCCCAGCCACCACACATTCCAAAAAGCACCATGGTCTGAACTGTGCCACCTGCCCGTGCTAATCATTTCACAAGTACAGCGTCAGAAAACACGGTCCGTATCTGCTGCAGTTTATCAATACTGACTCCATGCACCCTCAGAGACCAGGAAAGACTGGACAGGAATGTACTTGTGTCCAAATTATCATATGAGCATCAGGGTCCACAGGAAAAGGAATCAGGGAATAGTGTGTCTACGTGTCCTTAAGTAACCATCCCTCAAACGTTCTAGCTCTAGGGGCACCTGGGTGGCTCGGTGGGTTAAAGCCTCTGCCTTCAGCTCAGGTCATGATCCCAGGGTCCTGGGATCAAGCCCCACATCGGGCTCTCAGCTAGGCAGGGAGCCTGCTTCCCTTCCTCTCTCTCTGTCTCTCTCTCTGCCTACTTGAGATCTCTCTCTCTTCACTCTGTCAAATAAATAGATAAAATCTTTAAAAAAAAAGTTCTAGCTCTAAGCACGTAAAATTAGGAACTTTAATTTTTAGTAAGTGACTGGCAGGGATCACCTATACATACTGACCAATCATTCATGCCAAAAATAATGAGAATTGGGGCACCTGGGTGGCTCAGTGGGTTAAAACCTCTGCCTTCCCCTCAGGTCATGATTCCAGGGTCCTGGGATCTAGCCCCACATCTGGCTCTCTGCTCGGCAGGGAGCCGGCTCCCCCCACCTCCCACTCTCTCTACCTGCTTCTCTGCCTACTTGTGATCTGTGTCTGTCAAATAAATAAATAAAATCTTTATAACAGCTAATATTTATTGAGAACTTACTAGGTGGAGGGTTGCAGTAACCCTCACAATCCTCTGTGGTAAATACTATTATTAATTCGGAGATATTATGTAACTTGCCCAAAGTTATGCAGGTAATAAAAGGTGGGAACTGGGATTCCAAGCATGCTCACCTAATCACTATGCTATAATGCTTCAACCTGCCAGGTTATTTTTCTATCCAATAAACCAAGGGAGCGAATGAAAAAATTTCAGGACAGCAGTAATTATCACATTTACATGTTAGATCACACTGATCAACACCGTGGACAGCAGACCAATGCGAGGTAAGCAAGGGTCCCCCCAAATAAGTCTAAGCACAAAATGCTGAGGAAATGAACCATAGGGATGCAGAGAATAAAAACCTAAAATCTCGGGCGCCTGGGTGGCTCAGTGGTTTAAGCTTCTGCCTTCAGCTCAGGTCATGATCTTAGGGTTCTGGGATCAAGCCCCACATCGGGCTCTCTGCTCAGCGGGGAGCCTGCTTCCCCCTCTCTCTCTGCCTGCCTTCTGCCTACTTGTGATCTCCCTCTATCAAATAAATAAGTAAATAAATAAAAATATTTAAAAAAAAAACCTAAAATCTGCGTCTGGTAGAATTACCTAGACTTGGTAACGTACTGGAAGTTGTAAGCATGGCAAGGGATGAAGGAGGCTACCTCTTACATTACTGGCATTGCCTCTGGTTAGTAATTACTACGGTCTATCAATTCAAAGACAGAAGGAGGACCTGGCAGTTTGGTTTAGTTTGGGGGGGGTGAGATGAAAAGTCTACTTTTTAAATAACCAAGAACAAAATGAGAAAAAACTAATTCTCTGGAATTTCCTTCCCTCGAACACAAAACTCTCTTTATGGAAATCTTGTCTTTGGAACGAGGAACTCCTAATGCTTTTTCAAAAACTAGAATTCACTTGAGCAAGGAGGGTCCCTCAACATTCCTAAGCTCTCCTGCTACAGAGGAGACACTGAGTGTCAGGGTTGTGTGGAGACCTTGTCTAGAGAACCAGGACGAGAAACACGCTCTTCTGGCTCCGTTCTACTTACTGCTCCTACTTCACCCACCCTCCCAATTCTCCTAATGGAGACTCACCTCACCAAGGAAGAATCATGTAGCGTTTTTTAAAAGTAAATACAAAGACCTAAGCTCAAATGTGAAGCCAACTGCATACACTTAATTTTCCTAAAATTTCTAGTTTTCTTTGTGTTAGTTTCTAGTCACTGTAAGGCTTCTGTATTTCCTGTCCTAAATACACTCCCCCCGCCTCCAAAAGTCTTTAAGAAATGACTGGCTCTCTGCTAAGTATTCCACCACAGCAAACCAAAGCGCCACTAACAAAGCCTGCTCTGCCGAATCTGGGCCACTTAGGTCAGGGCCTGGAAGCCGCCTGAACTTGGCGTAAAACTGGGGCGCGAGCCCGGCCTGCACACGCTCCGCAGCTGGGCCCGGGCCTCAGCAGCTGGCTGCGAGATCCTGCCCTGCAAGGGAGCGACAGCGGGGAGGAGGAAGAAGCGGCAGAGGTGCTGCCCAGCCTCCACAGCCAACTTCCCGGTTGAAGCCCCTACACGTCCATGCAGGCTCGGCCAGGAAACGCACCACGGAAATCTCATCGCCAGGCACACATCTGGAAATTCTTGAAAGAACTACATTATTTGTACTCGGGGCCCTGTGTCTAGCGCTCTTTGAAACAATAACCCCCTCGAGTTCGGTGTGGCCAGCAGTGGCGCTGGGAAAGCCCAGTGGTGAGGAATCCAATGGTCGACCCCGGGAAGGACGGGCTTTCCGAGAGCCGGAGCCAAAGCCGCCGCTCCATGTCTGCCCCAACCGCGGGGGACGCAGGACCCTGCCTGCACCGCGCAGCCCAGCGCCAGGGCCCCGCCCAGGCTCCCCTGACCAGGGGCCTCCGGCTGAGCACCGCGGCCGGAACCCACGTCCGCGCTCACCGAGAGGCCGCCGGCGTTCTGCGCGCCCGGGCGCTTCTCTGGCATGGCTCCCGCCGCGGGCTCCGACGCCGCCTGGTCCTCCGGCTCTGGCGGCGGCGTCGGCTCGGCACTCATGCCGCGGCCATGCCCGCGCCGGCTTGGGACGCTCTCGGACGACGGCGACGCCGCAAACGCGGCGGCAGGGCCCGCGCCCTCATGGGCTCCGCTGCCCACGGCGGCCTGCCCGTCGGGCGGCAGCGCCAGTCGTGACGCGGAGGGCTGGAAGGGTGGCTGCGGCTGGAGTCGCTGAGGAGACGGCAAAGGCACCGCAGTAGCTACTGACGCCGCTGGCCGCAAAAACCGCCACTCTCACGGCTGGCGGCTGCCGCCCGGGAGGGTCAGGACGCCCTGCCCCGCGCCTAAACTCCCGCTTCAACCTCCGGGCCAGGGCCCAAGGCCTTCTTCAGCAGCGCCTCGCCCACTTCGGCCCGCCTCTGCGTCTCCAGACCTGCCTCGCGCCGGAAGTACGTCATCTCCCAGGACCGCCCCAACCCAACTTTCTGTTTTCTGAGACACCGCCCAGTGTGGCGAGCCTACCTAGAGGCGCGGGATTTTTGTAATTACGGCAGCTCTGGGATGATTCCTTGTGTCCTCGTCAGGTACAGAATGGACACGTTCTGACGCGGGAAAAACTCCCCCCACCCCGGTCGGGAATCCAGAACTGGGAAAGTGCTGTATGCACTGTATCTAAGATATCATGTTCCTCCCCCAAATCTACAGAAGCTGCTGGGGAGCTCGGTGAGGCTGGGGGATGCGTGGGAAGGACAGTAGGAGGAAACGTGCAAGCCCCTGTTCCAGTCAGTAGCTACTTGATGGCTCCAACGAGGCGGATATGAACCGGTTACTCAGAATCACAGAACTTTACGTCTGAAATAACGATAATAGCCTGTTCTGGGCAAGGTGATGATGTATAGAAATAAACAATACTAAGCCGGGCTTCGTAAATGCTGCACTCGTGATTACTGGCCATAAAGGACCTTGTAAGATACCACATCTCTGTTTTGCAGGTGCCAACCCAAGCTTCAAAAGGTAAGTGACTTGGGAGTTACAAAGCTAAGGTAACAAACAGGTAGGACTATTGCACCAATTTGGAGTACAGATAAGGTCAGAATATTTTTTCCTGCTAAAGGGTTGAGCATTCAATGCCTCCTTGAAAGAAGAGGAATTAGCTTGAAACCCTGAAGACCTTACATCTTTCTCCTTATTAGGGAAGCCCAGGTAGACTTAACTAACAATAAAATATGTCCAATCAGTCCACCGTTGATTTACAGCTTGTGTTATTACTATGAGAGTTAGTAAAAGGAAATCAGAAGCTTGAGCTCCCATGCCAGAACATCATTTGTAGACCCAGCAGAGAGAGACTCCCCTTGCAAGTCTATGGTGCTTTAGCTACTGTCTTATTCCAGCAGGAGGAAGAAGGGTTCTCTCCCCAGTTCCACCAGCCCAAACAATGAAAAACCATTGTACCTCAAACCCTTGGTTTACTCCAGTGGACTTTTTCTTCATAACAGCCCTCCCAACTTTCTCTGTAAGAGAACCTTCCTCTCTGGTTCTTGGGGCTTGTCTGTGGTTTTAACACGAGCTTCCTTGCTTGCCCTGGATTGCAATTCTCTGATATTTCTGAATAAACCCATTTTTGCTGGTCAAATAACTGGCAGTTTTATTTTTAAAGTTAACATTTCAAACAGTTCGTGCACAATCTTAAAGATTTTTGTGTGCTCTGACACAGTCTGCACACTGGCTTAGATCCCTCCCAGGCCTTGAGCTAGTTTAACTTTGGTGTCTTAGTTCAGGCTGCCGTAACAAAATACCATAGGGTGGATGGTTTAAACAACAGAAACTTATTTCTTACAGTTCCAATATGCATACAATATTGTAGCATAGAAAGATTGTAAAACAATAATGTTTGATCATTTTAAAAAACATTAATCAAAAAAGAATGAATATTTTTTAATAATGATTGGCTCTAGGATTAAAAATATTTTTCATATACGCTTCTGATCTGGGGCTATGAATATGTAATAGTATACTTTTATAATCAGAAAAAGAAAACAGACCAATTTCCCAATCTAAAAAAATATAATGAATTATACTTTTCTAGTTTCCTATTGTTACATAGCAAATTACCTCAGACTTAGGGGCTTAAGTCAGCACCAGTGTATTATCTGAGTGTCTCTGTGGGGAAAAAGTCTGGCAGATTTTAACTGTCTTTGCTGAGGGTCTCACAAGGGTAAAATCAAGATGTCAGCTGACTACATACTCATCTGGAAGCTCAACCAAGTAAAGGTCTGCTTCCAAGCTCTCCCAAGTTATTGCTGGAATTCATTTCCTTGTGGTCCTATGATGAAGGGACCCATATTCTTGCTGGCTGTTAGTCAGCTACTCCTCTCAGCGTCTGGAGGCTGTTCTGTTACTTGCCGAGTGGTCCTCTCTGCAGCAGTTTGCTCCTTCCCACATCTCTCTGAGACTTCACCTTCTTTGAAAGAGCTTAGTTGAGTAGATGAAGTCCACCCAGGATTATCTTCTTTTTGATTTACCCAAAGTCAACTGATGAGTAACCTCAACACAGAAGTGATATCTCATGTATTCACGGGTCCTGCCTGCAGTCTGGTGGAAGGGTAATGCAGCATGTGTACACTAGAGTACAACAATCGTGAGGACCATCTTAGAATTCTGCCTATCATACCAGACACTTCTTTAGAACAAGGAACTTCTTTCACTTAGCTTTGTAGTCCCATGGCCTGGCTCAGTGCCCAGAATGTAAGAGATGGTCAGTGAATGCTTGTAGGAGAAATTAAGCCAGTTAATACTGTTTCAAACAGGGTGAATTTAGGAAGAAAAGCCCCATGGTATGTATTGGAAGTCTTTCCTACGTCATTCTACTGGATTCATACAGTATATTGTGTGTTGCTAATCCTGTTCTGGAAGGCAGAAATGTTCATAGGGACAAGTGGAACAAGTGACATACCAGAGAGTTATAAATAAGTGCATTCCTCTTGTTTTTACCTGGTATGTCTATGTCAAGTTTTAGAACTTTAGCTGGAATTGATAGTTGAGGCTTGTGTGGATCAGATACTTAATATAAAACACACACACACACACTTGTGGTTTTTCACTGGAAACTCTTAAGAAATAGACAAAAGGGAGTGGTAGCAGTAGTAGTTGAGAGACCAACTTGAGCTGGGATCTATTTCACCAGTTATTGCTTGTGTGACCTCGAAAAAGTGTTTTAAAGTCCGTAATCCTCGTTCTCCCCATTTACAAATTGTGGGTATTTAATACCCACCCTCTTGGGACTGTTGTGATGATTACAGAGAGCACATTATATGATTATATGTATGTAGAGATCATTGAGATAATTAGTTGCAGTTGTTATGTAAAGTTCTCAGTTATTTTCTCTTTCTGGATATTGTCTTTCCTCATTCAGTGCCTCTGGGAAGAGTTGAGTAACATGAAAATATTACACACAGAGACCTTGCAGAAGCCTTTGACTTTGTTGCCTCTTTTAACGTGCTATTTACACTTCCTCTCTTGTTGAAATCGTATTGGGTGGTCCCAAGTGTACTCCTCAATCCCCATCACCTATTCAACACTTTCCTCCACCCACCTCCATTCTGGTAACTGTTAGTGTGTTCTCTAGAGGTAAGAGTCTTTTTCTTGGATGCCTGGGGTAACTTAGTTGGTTGTGTTTGCCTTTGGCTCAGATCATGATCCTGGAGTCCCACGATCAATTCCCGCATTGGACTCCCTGCTCAGCGGGGAGTCTGCTTCTCCCTCTGACCTTCCCTCTTCTCATTCTCTTTCTCTCTCATTCTCTCTCTCTCAAATAAATAAATAAAGCCTTTTAAAAAGAGTCTAAAATCTTAAAAACATGCTTTTTTGACATCGCTTCATGGAAGTGTGCTGTAAAGATTTTCCGGCGAGATAAGCACAACACCAGGCAAAGTGGGTGCAAGGCAAGATTTATTAAAAACACTCTCCAGCGAAGTTTCGGGGCTCAGGAGAAGGGGAGCCGGTAAAGTTGTGCCGGGAGGAGGTGGGCACCCTTGGGCGAGGGTCCAGGACTCTGGAAACCAGAGTGGCGGAAGTCGTGCCCAAGGCAGGGAGGAGGGGACTTTTAAGGGGTCTCGAGGGGAGCTCAGGGGTCTTCTGGCAAGTTTCCCTTATTTGGATATTTTGCCTGCTCGTCGGGGTCCCATTGGTCCACTGGAGCCCGGGCCAGGGGGTCTCAGATTCCTGCTTGTCAGGGTCCCCTTGGTCCATGGGAGGCCGGGCGGGAGGGTCTCAGATTCCTGCTTGGGCCTTTGTTCTCCTGTCCAAGCTCAGGTCTTGTGGCGGGAACTTTCACCATCTTGGGCCTTTGTTCTCCTGTCCGAGTTCAGGTTTTGTGGTGGGAACTTTCGCCATCTTAAGTAGCCCTTTCCGCCAGCCCAACATGTACAACAATCCAATCTATCACCAATTACCCATATCTTCTCAAATATCTAAATATTTCCAAAGGATGTTGCCCCAGGGGCTCAGGTATACTGATTTTAATTTGAGAAGTCAATCAGAAGTCAACCTGTGTTGAAACATTGTTCTCTCCTTCTTGACATAGCAAAGAAGTGAATTCCTCTACCATAATTATAAGCAGAAAGTTTACATCTTACAGAACACTGAGCGGGAAGTTTCGGCCTTTGAAACATTTCCCTTTGGACCAGGAGGCATAAAACACGGAGGTGGAAGGAGCAGAAGGTTTGAAGATGTGAGTTAGATTGCAAAGACTAAGAGCTCCTCAGTCCTATGCTCTCCCAGGCATCTGGGTGGAAATGAGCCAATGCTCAAACTCTTTTGTCTTTGCAACAACGAATAGAAAAAAAATTCAATTTCTGAGCGATGTCTCAGATGTCTCTTTCACTCAGTTTTGCCCCTTCTGGCTCTAAAATGAACAAAACGTTTCCAGAGCAGGCTTCCAATACGTCAAGCTGAAACTTTGAAACAAAGTTCCTGCCAGTTCTTTCTATGAAATCTTGAAGTTTTTTGACACTAGTTTTATTATACTGCTCTACTGGGCTCAGTGTGAACAGAGAATCCAGAAGCTGAGCAGGGAGCAAATTTAAACCGGGGATGGAGGATGGGGGTAGGAGACTGCAGGGCTAGTACAGGGTGAGCACCTCAGGTGGCTTTAATATCAAACAGCTGCTAGAGATCGTAACCCCGCTGCTCGTTCTCTACCCCCTGCCAGAATCCTGTGTTTCAAAGATTATTGTAACTAAAGGGACTTCACTGCCATCTAATCTGAGTAATGAACTCAAGCTCCAAAACAATCAAGGATTTTTTTCTTTTAACTAAACGTACCTGAATGTAGTAGCTGACTTCAATCCCGAAGCCAAAGTCTTAAGATCTCAGGAGCAGAAGAGAAGAGGGTAAAAAAAATTACACAAGGCAGCCGGGAATGGGGTAAAAAGAGTGAGGAAAGGTGGGGTAAGCAGGGATTCCCGGGACAAGACCCTTCTCCCATTGGAGCTAACTTTTCAAGCCCGCATATGTCCAAGGCCCTGGCAAACTTATTCCGTGTCCAGGCGGGAAACAGTCCCCGGCCGGGGTCCACGCGCGGGCGAGTAGAGTGTCCATGCGCGGGTTCTTGGACCCGCGACGCCGGGAGCGGCGCCCGTACCCCCGCAGACAATGCCGTGCACCCGCGGCTGCTCTGGGATCCGCGCCCCGCGCCGCCCGCCACACCCTGCGTCGCTGCGCGGGGACACACTGTCAGACACCAGGAGCTCCAGCGTGCCCACATAGTCCCACTCGGTCTTCTGGAGCTCGCTGAGCACGCACACGCGCAAGCAAGCTGTTTTTCCAGGTCCTTGGCGCTCTGGGCGCAGCCGTCCCAGCGGCTCCCGTGGGTCATGGTGGGTGGCGGGACGCAGAGCTGCTGTGCTGCGCGCTATTCCCCGAGCCGACTGGCGCCCGGCCCCGCGCCGGCCAGAGGGGAAAGTTGCTGCCTCTGAGAAGCCCGAGGAGGTACGGGCGACATTACAGGCTGGGGAGAGTCTGGGGTGTTGGGAGAGGAGAGGGCGCTCGCTGGAACTCAGGCGCGGGATGCGCGAAGCTCTGAGCAGACAAATCCCGGGAGAGGCGGCCCCGGCCCGGGACCTGCACGCCGTGCCCCGCGGCTCCAGCCTCATGCGGCCGGGGCTGGAGGGGAGGCAGCTCTGACAGCGAGAGCGGTGACTTAAACATTAATCAAATGCTTTGTACCATGTGGCTCCAACCCTTTACCCTTCGCCAGATCTCAGGAAAAATGAAACAACCCGGGGGAAGTGTGTTGCATGCCAGCTAACTAAACACACACACACACGGAGTCAGCACTTGAGTTGGAACTAATTGGAGTTTCCCAAACCTAGGAGGGCGTACTCCAAGATACAGCTCGAGGGTTGCTTCTATGACTCCCACCTATTGTTTAGCTTTAATGTGTTTTGTACAAATCCTGAAAACAAAGACACAAGTCCCCACGGTTACATAACTGGATGGGAACAAAACAACCATGGTATTGACCCTCCCATCTTTGAAAAGAAACACATTGGTTTTTGGTTTTGTTTGGGCACAAAATAGGTTTACTTTTTAAAGGCCCCCCAATCGAGAATAATTCACTAGGCAGATACCCTCCTGCCTGCGCTTGGAAAGTCAATTAGCATAATAAATGAAGACACTATAGGATAGTGACAGCCCTGGCCCAAACAACAGACTCCAGATAGAATGAGCATCCCCATTGCACTGTGCTGTTTTGGAGGGATGCTTTTCATGCCTTTGATTTTTTTTTTCAATAGCAAGATGATATGTAAATTTAATCACAGGCAAAAATACTTGTGCCAATTTTGTTTCTAAGAGCTGCTATGATTTAACACAGTGTCACTAAATGAGCAGCTTTGTCTAAAGTTGTTATTGAGTGGTTATCAAAAGATATGTGTATCTATATACACATAAAGGTATATAGATACAGATATATTCTTAGGATTTGAAAAAGGAGAGAAACACAGAACATGTCCTGATTGGAATATGAATGTTTATTGCCTTTTCTCACTTGGAAACAGAATCAGAAGCTAATGACCACTGAACATTTAACAATTCCAAGCAGAATAATCCATATATATTTTTGTCTTTATATTATCCACATTGATTTTTCAGTGTCATTTTTTTCCTACTTAGAACTTGAAGCACTCCACACTAACGACATTTAAATAAACTGAAGAGTGAATGGTTTTGATGAAAGAAAGTAGCATATTAATTTTTTCCAATAGTTGAAAGCATTAGCAAAACTCTAAAAATAAAAGATATTTTCCACATTACTTACATTAAAATAATTATCAGAGATATCTTTTCAGATCATGATGAATCCCTACGTCCCTCAAAGAGCAAAGAGGGAGTGAAATATTCTTCTTTTATTAAGGGTACAGCTTTTGAATGTGTGAGGAGCTGATGGACAAGATATGATTTTCCTTTGTTTTGTGCATGCCTATCTACAGGTAGCTCTGAGCAAAGGACAAATAAGCAAATGGCTTCACACCTTGTGGCAGAAGAACAAAGGAGGAGGGGCATTAAAGAGCAGATCTCATAACCCCTAGTTAACAGTACACAAAAGAAACAAGGGGAGGACAAAGGAAACACACAGCAATGAATGGGAAAATCAAACATCCTTTACCCTTTTCACAATGTACCACAAACAGCAAGGAATGAATGCATTTCCTCCTCCTTACATCCATCCTTCTGCAATGTAAAAAGTGAGTAAATAAATCACGCTTTCCATTCAGGCACTCATATATATATATATATATTTATATTTATATATATTTATATATTTATTTATATATATATTTATCTATAAGAGTACCTGAATGGAAAGCGTGATTTATTTACTCACTTTTTTTTCTAGCCAATTTCCCTCCCCCAAGTTTGAAAGCTGTTTATGCCATTATCCTTCTATCAAAAATAAGTAGTTTATATACAACCCACTAGAGCTTCAGCCTCATCTCTGAGAGTAATATATTGAACTTGAATCTCCAGTGGGGTTTTACCTACCCAAACCATTTGCCTTGAATCTACAAACGTGTATTGAGTACCTCTATGTACATTGCATGGACCTATGGCCTGAGTACTACAGAGACTTGAACTCTAGGCAAGTATTTCTGAAGGTATTTCACAGACCATTACACGGAGGTCTTGTTAAACATTTCTGGGCCTCATCCTAGATGTATTGAATGAGAATATCAAAGATGCAAACGCTAAACTCTTTTGACAGGTTTTCCTATTATTCTTAGTCCCACTAATATTTGAGAGCCACCATTTTAAGGAACTGTAATTGAGTAGGAGAGTGTTATAAATATAAGTAATTCTGTTAAAAAGTGGCGGGGGGGTGGGAGGTTGGGGTACCAGGTGGTGGGTATTATAGAAGGGCACGGCTTGCATGGAGCACTGGGTGTGGTGAAAAAAATAATGAATAGTGTTTTTCTGAAAATAAATAAATTGGAAAAAAAAGAAAAAAGAAAAAAAAAGAAGCTGCAAGGCATGCTTTGAAAAAATAGTGCAAGGACGTTAACAGAAAAATATTCAAGTGTGCACATCCAATTGTCTCTCAGAACTGCCCATGTGGAAATTATGATATTAACAGTTTCTCCCCATTCTTCTGTTCCTCGGTGTAGTATTCCTCAACACCATTTGTAATTGTAAGGACCTATTTATAAACTGTCCCTGCCCCCCTTCCCCCAGGGGTTTACAGGTAACAAAGCCCAGATACAAAGGTGGGTCAGGCAAGATGGAGACATCCGATCACTGGGGGGCATGCATACTGTCTCCCTGGTTACCAAGGAGTGTGGGCCCAGCCCTTTGGGAACCCTTTTGGCGCCAATCCCAATCAAGGTGTAATAGGCTGGTTCAAATTTCTACTAGGGTAAATTGTAACTCAATTGGTCACCTAGCATCACTGTGTAGTTTCCTGTGTGTGTTACAATCTCATTGGCCACTTGTGCGTGGCCAGGCCTGACCGCATGGCCTTTGCCCTTAAAAGCTAGCCTGTTAAACCGAGAAGGGTCGCCCTCTCTTGGGAAGAGGTGCGGCCCCGAACGTTCGGGTAGATTCTTGATGCTTGGCACGAAATAAAGCTTTGCTTGACCTTCGCTTTTTATGAGTCTCGTTCCTTTAATCACGGACCCATTATTGGGGCATAACAGTAATAAATGAACAGCTTCAGAACACCATGTAGTGCCTTCTGAAAGGCACCTCTCAGTGTCTTTTGTAGCCCTGGCAGGAGTTCTTAATTCTTATCAAAGACTTAAGAGCATAAGAAAACAGGGCCAGAGTATCTGGAAACCTTCACTTTATGGTAAATAAGGTCTTTCATAAACTCTGAATGTGTTGTATCCCTCCCCACTTCCTCTATTGAAACTTAAAGCTCTGTCTGCCAGGAAAAGGAAAGCAACAACAAAAATGACAGACAGGACCCAGTTTTTTTCTGAAATACTAATGAGGTTGAAGCATCCAATAAAAAAGGGATGGGAAAAAAGAAGATAGTGAGAAAAGGCTAAGTGGTAAACTAGCCCAGCCATTAGGTTTATTTCATATGCATGCACTTGTTCAAGTTAGAATCTATTATTATACGGTTCAAAGAGCCAAAGTACAATGCACAGTAGGTTTTCTTTGGTCAGACTTAGAGAAGAACAACTCCTGGACAGAAGAACCCAAGATGGTCCTTTAAAAAAAGAGTTCCCAGCTTGTATTTCTGATAGAGATCATTTTAGCTTGCCTGCCATTCTGGTACTAGTGTTTGCCCAGGTGAAATAGTAAATCAGATTTGATGTGCAAGTCATTAAAAGACAATAGCACTGGCTAAAAAAAAGAAAGAAAGATCACTTCATTGCACGGCCATCTTGTTAAAAAGAGAATTATAGGAGTCAGACTTTTTTATTTACAAGTAAAATTGATTCTGGCATTTCCTTTACTACTCTAGCCTATGATAGATGATTCTAGACTATACTAATATAAAAATATAGGTATGTTGGAGCTGTATAAAGCATAATAAAGAGTCTTGGACAAGAAATAATTCTAAAAATACTTATTACTTTAGGATTTCAGAATGTGTAT
This sequence comes from Neogale vison, assembly GCF_020171115.1. Classification (NCBI taxonomy): domain Eukaryota; kingdom Metazoa; phylum Chordata; class Mammalia; order Carnivora; family Mustelidae; genus Neogale; species Neogale vison. Next base: position 134,025,701 of record NC_058096.1, on the reverse strand, counting down.
TACCTAAAAGGACAAAATATAGTTTCACATCCATGTTTTAATTTTAGATACAATGTCCATTGATGAGGGAGCACGAGGCTGGCTGAAGACAAAGCAAAAGCTGGTGCCTTGCACCCCCCTCTCCACCTGCTCCCCTCCGTAATATGTGTAGCATTCCTCAGGCACCCCTGACTGCCATAGACAGATAGTTAACTTGCAGAGATCACAATCCGGCAAGACAGGAATCTCCCTTGCTCTACAAATGTCCTGGAGATCTACAAACAGAGAGGTTACCTTATCAATAGCACAAATTTCCAGAGGTAAATAACTCTCAGTTCCTCAAGCCCTAATGTCTCCCTCCCCATCATAAACGAAACTGGAGGAGGCTGAGGTAGAAGAGAATGTAAATGATAGCAGGATCATAATACCCCACCAAGAATATCCCAACTATCTTGATGTTAATACATTGATCAAGCCACAAGGGCAAGGCCTCCTCCTGGCACCTTGTAGGGCCTCTTTAACATATGAAAACTCCGTTGAAACCTCCCTTCCCCTCACCTTCCCCCAACCGCAAGGTATATAACCTGCCATCCCTCACAACCCGGGACAGCAGCTCTTCCTGCCCACGGGTCCTGTCCCCGTGCTTTAATAAACCACCATTTTGCACCAAAGATGTCTCAAGAATTCTTTCTTGGTCATCGGCTCTGGACCTCAGCCCACTGAACCTCACCTAGGTTCTAGAACTTCATCATCCATGGCATAGCAAACTAAATAAATGTTTGAATAGGATTCCTTTAGGAAGACTCTGAAGTTCTTAAAACTGTGGTCCTTTCTACTAACTAGCTTGATCAAACCCAAATCATCCTCACAGCCATAATCTAACATGTAATGGATAATCACTTTCCTCATTGTGGAAACTTAACCTACAACTGTTAGGTCTGTAATCAAAGGAGCAAGACTGATACAAAGTGAAAGTCAAGCAAAGCTTTATTTCATGCCAAGCATGAAGAATCAAACCGACCGTGCGGGGCCACCTCTTATAGAGAGGGCGACCACCCCCAGCCTCAAAGACCAACTTTTATAGAGCAAAGGCTATGTGGTTGAGTGTGGCCATGCACAGGGCCAATGAGGTAGCAACACACAGAGAAAGCTGCACAGTCATGCTAGGTCACACACAGGTGGCCAATTGAATTACAGTTCACCCCATAGTAGCTATTTGAACTAGTCTATCTCCTTGGTCAGCAGATTTGGTGCCCAAAAGGCCCCAAAAAGGCAGGGCCCACACTCCTTGGTAGCTAGGGAGACAATACGCATACTCCACTGATTGGATGTCTCCACTTGACCTGACTCATCCCTGCATTTGGGCTCTGTTATTGCCACCTGATCTGACCTGCCCTTGTATTTGAGCTCTGTTATCAGAAACTGGTCGGCCATATTTTACTGGTCTCCCAGACTTGCTTTTAAGTAAGTTCCCCTTGGTGGGTGGAGGGACACGGTCAGTTTAAGTTTTACTGCATAAACAGCAAAATGGCTGTTCAACCAAGGTGGCGCTGCTCTGGCTAAATAGTCCCTTACACAACCATGCCTGCAAAATAAACAGCCAGTTTTTGTCTATGGTTAATCTCAGAAGAATATCATTCTTATATCGTACCATCTGCCTGCTTAGCTCCCTTTAAAAATCCTCTCCAACCTCATAAACCTGAAACTATACCTTATTTCTATCCTTCCCATAAAAACTTCTACCTGGTTGTCTTGTTGCCTCTATTAACACCCTCATCTGTGTCCTCCAAGGTTTTCATTCTAGTATATATAAATGTACATGAGGTATATAATATATTATATGTAATAATATTTTATTATTATCAATATCTATATGTAATATTATATGTAATTTATAAAAATTATATGTCTTTCATGTCATTGCCTGTGTGTCTTATCCTGGTTTTCTTAGAAAGCAAAGAAGAGACAATAGCTAACATGAAGATAATATATATGGTAATGTGATCCTAGGGCGGTAAGAGTGAGGGAAGAAAGAGTGAAACGGAGAAAAAGGGAAAACCAATACAAGAATACAAAAACTAGATGCTCTCTTCTACAGGAACTTCTGAGTAGTCTTATGAAATACATCTCAGAACTATCCTGGGGAAAGAAAGAGGGAAGCATTTATTTATTATTTCTTATTCCCACGTGGTCAAGGATTGCTCCATAAGGCATTCGTAGGACTTTGTACTTGCATGGTGCCCTTGCATGAATGCTTAGAGGTTTTCACAGATAAGACTGGAGTCAGGAAGCAAGAAGGGTGAGGCACTTTTAGATTCTTCCTGTATGAAGTTGGTGAGAGCATTTGAGGAACTGCATCCACGGTCATCAAGAATAAGAGAGGAGGTCAAGAGAGTTTTTCCTGGAATACAAGAAGGGTTTGAATCTGCTTCAAATCCCTCAGGATAAAGGCAAATGTCATTTATGACCCAGCCTCTCAGGGTTTATTTCATGCCACTCCCACCTTGGCAGACGAACCCCAGCCATGCGGGAGTAATTTCAGAATTCTTAAATGCCAAGATCCATAGCACAGTCCTTTTTCCTTATCATAGCATCTGCTATGTTCATTATAATTGCCAGATCACTTGATGGAATTCTTTACCAGAGCACAGTATCTTGAAGGAAAAGAGAGTGTCACCACAGCTTCTCCAGAATCTGGCATACAGTCTTGTTAAATAGATATTTGTTGATCAAATGAATGAATGAATGAATTGCACTGGAACTCTTTAACCATTCTCTCTAAACAAAAATGGTCTTTGTTTAGACTTGGCTTTTTAATACCCACCACCTGGCGTTTTGTTTCTCCTCTAACATTTCTTCAAGAGAAAGCAAGATAGATACCCTTTTATTTTCTCAGAGAAAAATGGTGTATATGTAAATAACTGTCACTGTGACTCATGAGCCTGTTTAGAGGACAAGAAGAAACTACAAATATTACATTTCTTGTATTCTCAAAGAAGTACCATTCATCTCACCTGAAATGTGGCAATCACATAATTAAAATCCAAATACACTATTCCTAAACCAATCATGGAAAACTGAAAGAAATACATGATAATAAATTCAGGAAAGGAATCACATTACCAAAGCAGAAAAGAAAGTTTACTGAAAACAGATATATAATGTATTAGGCTAGAGAGTTCCTATAAACCCCCTTATATTCCACATTCCCAACACAGATTTTCTTATTGTAAACATCTTACATTAGTGTGATACACTTGTTACAATTAATCAGCCAATATGTATAAATTATTATTAATGAAAATCTATAGTTTACATTAGAATCCACTCTTTGTCTTGCACATTCTGTGTGTTTTAACAGATGTACGATATAGGGGCTCCTGGGTGGATTAGTCTGTTAAGTGTCTAACTCTTAATTTTGGCTCAGGTCATGATCTCAGGGTCCAGAGACTGAGGCCTGCATCAGGCTCTCTGCTAAGAGGGGAGTCTGCTTCTCTGTCTCTCTCTCTCTGCCCCTTCCACCATGCTCTTTTTCTCTCTTTCTCTTCAATAAATAAGTAAAACTTTTTTAAAATGGATGACATATATCCACCATTACAGGTCAGAAAATAATTTCTAAAAGTGCCCTGCTCTCTATGTATTTACTCCTCTCTCTGTTTCCTCATCCTGGCAATTACTGATCTTTCTATTGTCTCTGTAGTTTTGTCTTTTACAGAATGACATATAGTTGGAATCATACATTATGTACATTTTCAGACAGGCTTCTTCCACTTAGCAATCTGCATTTAAGTTTCCTCCATGTCTTTTCATGCCTTGATAGCTCATTTCTTTTTATTACTGAATGAAATTCCATTACCAGGGTGTACCAGCTTATCAACTTACCTGTTGAAGGACATCTTGAATGTTTCCAAGTTTTGGCAGTTAGGAAGAAAGCTACTATGAGCATTATTGGGCAGGTTTTATACAGATAGAACATTTCAACTCCTTCGAGTAAATACCAAGGAGCATGACTGCTGGATCACAAGATGAGAGTGTATTTCTGCCAAACTGTCCTGAAGAGACTGTATCATTTTTTATTCCCTTCAGCAATGAACGAACATTCCTGTTGTTCCACATCCTCACCAGCCTTTGGCAGTATGAGGATTTTGGATTTGGGCCATTCTAATTGGTATGTAGTTGCATCTTATTGTTGTTTTATTTTATAATTCCCTAGTGCCATACAAGACTGAATATCTTTTCATAGGCTTACTTGTCATCTGCATATCCTCTTTCATAATCTGTCTGTTAAGGTCTTTGGTCTATTTTTAATTAGGTTGTTTTCTTATTATTGACCTATAAGAGCTATTTGTATATCTTGTACAATAGTACTTTTATCAGATGTGTCTTTTGCAAATATTTTCTCCCAGTCTGTGGTTCATCTTTTTATTCTTTTGACATTGTCTTTTGGCAGAGAAGATCTTGATTTTAATGAAGTCCAACTTATCACGTTTTTCTTTCATAGATCACATTTTTGGCACTCTATCCAAAAAAATGTTTGGATTTATCATTGTCACACCCAAAGTCGCCCAGATTTTCTCTTAGGTTGTTTCTCAGATGTTTAGCTTTGCATTTTACATTCAGGCCCATGATCCATGAATTAATATTTTTGAGAGGTGTAAGGTCTTTGTCTAGATTTGTGGGGTTTTTTGGTTTGTTTTTTGCATTGGTTGTCCAATTGTTCCTGCATTATTTGATGAAAAGATTATCCTTTCTCCATTAAATTGCCTTTGCTCCTTTCTGAAAGATCAATTGATTATGTTTGTGTGGGTCTTTTTCTGGACTCTTTATTCTCTTTCCTTGATCTATTTGTCTGTTCTTTCCCCAGTACCACACTGTATTGATTACTCTAGATTTATACTATGTCTTAAAGTTACTCCTCTGACTTTGTTCTTCGCCATATTGAATTGGTTATTCTGGGTCTTTTGCCTCTCCATATCAACTTTAGAATAGTTTTTTCAATATTCACAAGATAGCTTGCTGAGATTTTGTTTGGAATTATGTTAAATCTATATGTCAAGTTAGAAAGAACTGACGTACTTAATATGGAATATTTCTAGCCACGAACATAGAATATCTCTTCATTTATTTGGATCTTCATTGATTTCTTTCATCAGAGTTTCATTATGTTTCTCACATATATATTACATATACTTTGTTAGCATTATACCTAGGTATAATTTTTGGTACTAAAAATAAGAATGAAGCTGCTATAAACTTTAGTGTGCAGGTTTTTGTGTGGACATGAGGTTTACCAGTAAATGGTCTTGTGTTTTTTATTTCAAATTTTAATTATTCATTGCTAGTATAGAAGAAAGCAATTGGCTTTTTATATTAGCCTAGTATCCTTCTAGCTTGTTTTAATCGCTTACTAGTAACAGGAGGGAGGTTTTTGTTGCTATTGTTTTGGATTTCCACATAGACAATCATGCCATCCTACAGCCAGGACAGTTTTATTTCTTCCTTCATAATCTGTATACTTTTTATTTCCTTTTTTTACTTTATTGCATTAGCTAGAATTTAATACAATATAAAATAGAAGTGGTGAGAGCACATAATTTTGCCTTATTCTTAAAGATTTTTATTTATTTATTTGACAGAGAGAGATCACAAGCAGGCATAGAGGCAGGCAGAGAGAGAGAGAGAGGAGGAAGCAGGCTCCCTGCCGAGCAGAGAGCCCGATGCGGGACTCGATCCCAGGACCCTGAGATCATGACCTGAGCTGAAGGCAGTGGCTTAACCCACTGAGCCACCCAGGTGCCTGCCTTATTCTTGATCTTAGTAGGAAAGCATCTAGTTGCTCACCATTAAGTATTATATTAGTTGTAGGTTTTCAAGGATGTTCTTTATCAAGTTGAGAGAGGGTATGCCCATTTTTGATAGTTGCTTTAATTCTTATATTGGCAACATCTAAATAAGCAGCACACTTAAAATACTCCTTCCTGTTACAGAAAAGTTACACAATGTCTCCTGACTACCCACTGTATTACATGAGACTATTAACAATTCGGCCTTTCTTTCTTTGACTCACCACCTACCACCTTTACCTTTTAATCAGTATCTTTAGTTTTGTACTGTCAGGATTGATAATATTTATCTTGTATTCTGTAACTACATTTAAGACACCCACGTTTCTTTTTAAAAGTTTAAAATCAATTAACAGTGAGGGGTTTGGAGTGGCGGGGAGGTGGGAGGTTGGAGTACCAGGTGGTGGGTATTATAGAGGGCACAGCTTGCATGGAGCACTGGGTGTGGTGAAAAAATAATGAATACATTTTTTCTGAAAATAAATAAAAAAAAATTGGGGAAAAATCAATTAACAGTGTGTATATTATATGACTACTTAAATAATGCTCATTGCATAAATAAGTAGTACAATAAAATTGTACTTCCTTCTCTTTAGGTCCAAATTCATAACACTCAGGACACTCAGGGACCTCTTCTAGGTTAAATGGATTCTGTTTCATAACACACTATCGATTGCTGAAAGACCTGCATGACATTGAGTTTCTTTCATATCTGAACCATGACTTTATTACACAGTCTGTTGGGTTTTAGTTTTATTTTCTATTTTTGGTAGAGATTCTAATTTTCTGTGAAAAGAAGGAGTATATCCTTTCTTTGGAAAATCATTAATATTCTCCAGCCCCTTAGGTACTATCTGTTGCTCTGTTTTGTTTTTATTCTGTTCATTCTTCTTGGAGTCCTTGATTTCATTCCCACACTGAACTGATTGATTAAGTACCTGATCAAAAACAATCATCCTGGGATTGGTCTTCCAAGGCCTTCAGGTGAATTCCACCATCTCTCTTTTCAGAGTCTTTTCTCTTGGTATATTCATTTTCTAGGGCTACCATAACTAAGTTTTAACATCTCACAGTACTGGAAGCTGAAAGTATAAGATCAAGAGGTTAATAAGGTTAGTTTCTACTAAGGTCCGTGAGGGAGAATCTGGTCATCCCTCTCTCCTATTGTTGGGTATCCTTAGATACTCCTTAGCTTGTAGGTGTGTTCTCCCCATGTCTTCACACTGTTTTTTTTTCTGTGCATGTCTGTGTTCCCTTTTTAGAAGGACACAGTCATATTGGATTGTGGTCTCTCCTAATGACCTCATCTTAAATTGATCTGAAAAACTTTGTTCTAAAGAAGGTCACATTCATAAGTACTGGGGACTAAAATGACAAAATCTTTTGGGGGCATACAATTCAACTGACAACACTTGATATATACACCCATTTTACTGGATTATATCTCAAATGACTTCCTTTAGAAGAGTGCATGAGATATAAATTTTCTGAGTCCTAGGATATCTAAAATGTAGTTATTTTACCATGATGCATTTGCTTCAGAATTATTATCCATTAGAACTGTAAATACCATTGCTCATTGTTCTCTTACCAGTTGTGTTGGTGATTAAAAGACCAGTGTGACTTTGACTCTCTATCCTTTGTACATGACCTGTTTTATCTATGTGAAAGTTTTTTGGAATTCTTTCTTTTGTGTTCTGACAGAAAGATTTCAGGCATACATTTACATGTGGATTTTCTCTTAATTTGCAAGAAACTTGATAGGCTCAAACAGAATAGTGTTTTCTGACCTCTGGGAAAGTTTTTTTGTAGTATTTCTTTAAAATTTCTTTCTCTTAGTCAGGCACCTGGGTGGCTCAGTTGGTTAAATGTCTGACTCTTAATCTCAACTCAGATCTTGGTCTCAGGGTTGTGAGTTCAAGCCCATTGAACTCCATGCTAGGCATAGAAATTTTTTAAATTAAAATTTAAAATTTAAATGAAAATTTCTTAACCTTTCTTAATGTATGTCCATTTTTCTGGAAATCCTGTTAGTTGAGTTGGATCTCTTAGAATTATACTCTGAATATCTTATCTATTTCAAGTGTTCAATCTTGTTTTGTTGTTGTTGCCTCTGTTTCATTCAATCTCTTTGGTTTTTATCTTTATGTTGTGCGAGAACTACTCACATTATATTCTAATCCTTCTTTAAATATTTCATTTGGTATATAATTAAATATATAATAAATGTTCCAATTTGTTCTTTGACTGTTCTTTCTTGTAGCATTCTACTCCTGTACCCGGGGGTACTACCTTCTCAAATCTTTCTCTGAAATTTCTTTGTTTCTCCTAGCAACAATTTTTCTGTTGTTGGTGGTATTTTTGTTTGTTTGTTTGTTTGTTTGTTTTTTGTCTTGTCTTTCTTTTATCCAGACCTTTTGTGATGTTGACAGTATATTCATTCCAATTAAGAAAAGGGAATGGGATTGTTTCTCTTTGCAACAGGGATGTGTTTCCTCTATTTATGTGGGTTTGTTTTTCTACTTGGTTTCTCTCATTAATAGACATTTATTGAGACCTTTATGTAGGTGTCTAGGACTTGTCTAAATGAAATGAATTATTTAATGGGTACAGGCAGATAACAGGTCTTTAGCTGTGGAGGTTCCAACTGCCAAAATGGGAGAACTTTACTCTGGGGTGCTGGCACCAAAAGTTCCAATTCTGCCTATATTGATGCTTGCATCTTATTAGGGAAGAATCCTTAGGTGTTTTTAGTCTGAGACTGATGCTTGATTTTTACACTAAGCATCAGAAAACACAGAGAAGGGAAGAAAAGAAATGAGCATGTCAGGAAGAAAACATTAGGCTGCTGTGCAAATAGCCTTCTCAGATATGCCATTCTTCTTACTCTTATTGCCTTTACACCCTCCAACTTTCCTCTAGGACGACCTTCTCCTATTTTCTGCTATACACCTGCCTCATTCTTTTCCTTGTTGAAAATCTTCCATCCTCTTTTTATCGTTCATAAATGTGTTGAAATCTCTCCCCTGCTCATGTTTCAATTTCATTCCCTTTGTGGAAATGGGTGTTTTCTTTTACTCTTACCTAACGTTGGTACGGGGGTTGAAGGGATTAAGGAAAAACACACACCCTCTGCCCATTATCTTGTAACATCTATAAATACAAATTTCGAATTCTATGTAACACTGCTGCCAGTGGAACATTTAAATAAAAAAGTCTGTATTACCAAAAAGAGAAAACTAGTGGTGACTTCATATCTGGATTAACGACATGTATACATATACTTAAATAAGTGTACACACACAAGATGTGGTAGAACAAATAGCCAGTTCTAAGAGGAAAGTTATGGAACTGAAATACACTAGGTGGAAGAGTTTACATAATTTTAAAAAAATAGTAAATGGCTCTTTTTTTAAAGATTTTGTTTATTTGTTTGACAGAGAGAGAGAGATCACAAGTAGGCAGAGAGGCAGGCAGAGAGAGAGAGGGGGAAGCAGGCTCCCTGCTGAGCAAACCCAGGACCCTGAGATCATGACCTGAGCCAAGGGCAGCGGCTTTAATTCACTGAGACATGCAAGCACCCCTACATAAGTTTTTAAAGATAATACTAGATAGTGGGTTACAAAACATGTGGTATTTTACAGCATGACTGACCTCATTCAACCATTGTAGATACATAATACCCTTTAATGAATTCCCTATTATCACATCATTTAGTAATTTCACAATTTGGTTGCTCCCACTAAGGGATAGAGTCTTTTTTTCCCACTACCTTAAGTCTTAACTGACCTCGTGATTGCCTTTTTCAAAAGAATGTGATAGAAGTGATGATCTATAAGTTCCAGAAATTAAGCCCTTAGAAAAACCTGTAACTTCCATTTTTGCCCTCTTGAAAACCTGAGATCATCATCTAGACAAAAGCCCAGAGTAACCTACTGTAGGATTGGAAGCTACACGGAGAAAAGCCAAAGTACCTTAGCCAACAGTCATCATCAGTTGTCAGACATGAGAGTGATACCATCTGGGACTCTAGTTCCAAGTGAGCTGTCACATGACTGCAACCATATGAATGAGCTCAGGCAAGACCAGAAGAAGAAACACTCACGTGGTCTACTCACAAAATTAAGAAAAATAATAAATATTGATGTTTTAACTCACTAAGTTTTAGAATGTATTTCTTTTTTCTTGAGCAATGGATTTTTAAAAACAACCTCTAACAGAAGTTCTGAACTTTGTGTCTAATTGAACATTTTTTAGGGGTGGGGGAGGGGCAGAGAGAAAGGGACAGAAAGAATCTTAAGCAGGCTCACGCTCAGCATGACATGGGGCTTTGTCTTACAACCCTGAGATCATGACCTGAGCCAAAATCAAGAGTTCAATGCTTCGCCAACTGAGCCACCAAGGTGACCCTCTTATTGGGCCATTTTAATGGTACAGATTCATTCCTTCAGCAATCAATGTGACTAAAGAAATTCTGTATACTGATTGGCTTAGGTCTGAATTTTTGCTTTTCCTTGAACTAGTTAGTGTAGCAAGAAGTTGTCATGAGTGGCTTAGGTCAAACCAGGTCATCCCTAGCACTGAGGGTGGGTTCAGTCTCATGGAAACCAGTGGAGTAGGAGTAAAGGGGATGCTACAGAGGCAATTACAATGTCTAGGACAGGTGGGAGGAGGCTAGTAACTCACTTTGGAAGTTTCTGTTCATGACCATTGTTCATTATTGCTTCTCTTGAAACCAACATTATCAGTATGGAAACTGCTGGCACCTTTGCCCAACCTGCAACTATTAGAATTGTCACCTTTGAGTCTACATAATCACTGCTGCCATTACTTCAAGCCATTGTTGCCAACATTATAAAACTACTCCATAGCTTCAGTAATCATGACTTTCAGCTTGAGCTGCAGCTACTGACAAAGTGCTGGACTGCGTTCCAACCTAAACTGAACTGAGAACAGGATATAGAGAAGGTCTAACCAAAAGGTAAAGTTGGAAAGACAGAAGACATGTGGCAGAAATAAAGGACAGAATGGGGAAGAAGAGGAGAGTATCTGGCCCCACCTTGTTTTCAAAGGCACAGAATCCACAGATGGTCTGGAAAAGCCTATGTATCCCTGCCATTAGAAGCATAGCAGCTTTGGGGGTGACAAGAAGAGCTTTGACTGCAAAATCATCTATAAAATGGAGAAAAGTCAATGTCCAGTCGAGGAGCCAGAATTTTAGGAAGTACTCTGAGTTCTAGGACACTTGCCACAGCTGCCACCCAGACTGATCTGTGGGCCTGCCTTGGAAGTCAAACATCTGGATCCCTGAAGAGTGTCTCATTGCCTCCAGGATCTCATTCATACATTCCCTCAACAGCTGCCAGAGAGGATTTTCTCACTTTAACAATTGTGAAGCCCTAGGAGGTTCTGTGTATTCCCACTTCTTATGTTTGGCTGCTGCTTTGAAAGTGCTCTGCAGCTGCACCCAAGGTCAGGTTGACATGTGTAGTCTGTGAGATGAGGGGAGAGTGAAAAAGAAAAAGCTGGAAGGGAATATGCATAGCCCAGGAAGATTTCTCTCAGCTCTTACATTCTGTCCTCTCACATTTGTATGCATTTGAGTCATATTTTATTTTTTAAATGTGGTGCCAACTTAATGGGTTCTACTTGATCATATTTTCTTTTTGAGTGTGCATCCATATTCATAAAAGCATTGGATGCCTAGTTTTCCTTTTTTGTGCTCTCCTTAACAAGTTTCATTATTAAAGTTAACCTGAATTCTTACCATAAATGAGAAATCATCTAGAAAAATCTGTGGTCTGGAATAGTTTAAATTGAAATTTAATTTAATTTAATTTAATTTAATTAACATTGAAATTATCTGGATTAAACATGTGAGCTGGAAGTCAGTTATAAGACAACCCATCCAATTGTAGTCGCTATTTAAATAGTAGTGGTTAACTTAACTTGCAACATCTATTTATATTCTCTTATGAAAAAATTTGGTAGTTTATATTTTGCACAATAATCTTTATTTCTCCCTAGCTTTTCATTTCGTTGCCATATAATTGAATACAATAATGTCATATTTTAATCTCTTCTATATCAGTGTTGTGTCTTTTTTATTTCTAATATTTTATTTTATTTATTTTTTTAAAGATTTTATTTATTTATTTGACAGACAGAGGTCACAAGTAGGCAGAGAGGCAGGCAGAAGGCAGGGGAAAGCAGGCTCCCCACCCAGCTGAGAGCCTCATGCAGGGCTCCATCCCAAACCCTTGAGATCATGACCTAAGTCTAAGGCAGAGTTTTAGCCCACTGAGCCACCCAGGTGCCCCTATTTCTAATATTTTATATATTTGTTTTGTGTCCTTTTCTTCTTAACCAGGTTTGTGAGAAGGTTTTCTGTTTTACTAGTCTATAAATTGATCTAGCTTTTGGAATTTCTAGTCTTTATACATTTTTTCCTCTTTAATTATTTTTACCTTTTTATTAATTTTATTTTCTTATTTTCTTCACATTTCTCTTGCTGCTGTTTTTTCTCATTTCCTAAGATAATTACTAAGATACTATACAATCAATAATTTTTCTTTAATGGTGAAGCTATTTAAGGCTATACATCTTCCTATGCACAGTTTTTGGTTTGTTTGTTTGTTTTTACATCTCAATAATTTTAACTCTCTTCTTTACCCTGCTTCCTTAGCAGTTTGTAATTTCTATTTTGAGTTCTTCTTTGATCCAAGTGATTTAGGAGTGTTTTTTTTTAAAGATTTTATTTATTTTTTTGACAGAGAGAGATCACAAGTAGGCAGAGAGGCAGGCAGAGAGAGAGAGGGGAAGCAGGCTCCCTGCTGAGCAGAGAGCCTGATGTGGGGCTCGATCCCAGGACACTGGGATCATGACCTGAGCCGAAAGCAGAGGCCTTAACCCACTGAGCCACCCAGGCACCCCTAGGAGTGTGTTTTTTAATTTTCAAGTCACTAATTTGGGTCATATATTTCATATTTACTTTTACTCTTAAAAAATTATAATTAGTGATCTCTGCTTTTAAAAAATACATTCAGGGTGCCTTGGTGGCTCAGTGGGCTAAAGCCTCTGCCTTAGACTCAGGTCATGATCCCAAGGTCCTGGGATCAAGCCCTACATTGGGGTTCTCTGCTCACCAGGAGCCTGTTTCCCCCCCCCTCTCTTTCTGCCTGCCTCTCTGTCTACTTGTGATCTCTGTCAAATAATAAATAAATAAATAAATAATAAATACTTTAAAAATATAGTCAGTATTTATTTTTCTTGATTTTATTTATTTGCCAGAGAGAGAAATAGTACACACAAGCAGGCAGAGAGGCAGGCAGAGGCAGAGCGAGAAGCAGCCTCCCTGCAGAGCAAGGAGCCCAGTGCAGGACTTGATTCCAGGACCCTGGGATCATGACCTGCACCAAAGGCAGCAGCTTAACGAACTGAGGCACCCAGGCATCCCTTCATTCAGTATTTATTTGTGGCAAACTATATGATGACTTTTTATAAAAGTCGTGCCCCGATTATGTGGGAAAAAAAAAGCATATTCTCAATATAGAGTGTTATATATACATAAAATTAAGATTTTATGGATTATTTAATTGCATGATATCTTTAACTAATTTTTCTTTTCTCATTTTATCAGATTCTGAAAGAGTTATATCAAAATTCCCACTATAATTAATTATATTTTTATGTTTTTTTTATTTTTTATTTTTTATTTTTTTTATTTTTTTTAGGATTTTATTTATTTACTTGTCAGAGAGAGAGAGACAGCACGAGCGAGCACAGACAGACAGAGCGGCAGGCAGAGGCAGAGGGAGAAGCAGGCTTCCTGCCAAGCTAGGAGCCCAATGTGGGACTCGATCCCAGGACACTAGGATCATGACCTGAGCCGAAGGCAGCTGCTGAACCAACTGAGCCACCCAGGTGTCCCTATTTTTATGTTCTTGCACCCTTTTGCACTATGCAGTATTTTTTATTGTTGGCTTTAAGAGTAATTCTTGAAATCAACTTATTTCTAGGGTTTTTTCAATCCAATCTAATAGTGTCTGACTTTTAATAATAGAATTCTATTTAATAATAGAATTTAATAATAGAATTTAGAAATAGAATTTAATAATAATACCAGAATTTTAATAATAATAACAGTAAAATTTTACACTATGTAATAAAAACAGAGTAAAAAATTATCAAGTAGGATTTATTTTAGGAATGGAAGGGATTCAACATCAGAATATCCCAATTAACATAATTCCCTAATTAACACATTAAGGAAAAAAATGTTTTCTTCATTTCAATACATTCTGAAATAGCACTTGATAAAAGGCAGCCAAAATTGTAATAAAAACTCTAAGAAGGCATTGAAATAAATGACTTAAATATGATAAAGCTGTATACTCCAAACCAGCAACAAATATTATTTCAAATTGAAATATTAAAGCAATTTTATTAAAATCAAGAACAAGAAAGAAATGCTCTCTCCTATCATAATTAAACGTTAATTCTACAATGCTAGGGAATATGTTAGGTAAGAAAATATTGGTAAATATTGAAAAAAGAGATTATCTTTTTGCTGAATGATTTATGCTATCATTAACAAGAAGATTTGATTCCTTTTTAAAAAGATAAACATGCAACAACTAGTAACTTTATTCTGTATTGGGAATAATAAGCAATAAACAGAAATATGAAATATATTCCATTTATAATGTGGTTAAAAACCGTAGATTTATTTCTAACAGTAAGGATAAAGTGCCAATTAGTTGAATATAATTAGAAGTTATTTGACGTCATATAACAAGGTCTACAAAAGGTAAGTCTTTCTAGCATTAAAAAATATCTGGGAGCAGTAAAAAATAATGTATGAAAAGTAGGGGAGAGATTTGCCTTGCAAATATTACAACTTAACATAAAGCCACCATAGTCAAAAGAATGATATTAGCAAATGAATAGGCAACTTTAACAGAGAATAGTCAATAGATACATTATAATATATGTAGAAATTCAATATCTAAAAAGGGCAGTATTCAAATGTAATAAGGGTGTTAACTAACTGGAATTTAAATAAAAACTTGTGAATTGAAAAAGAATGTAATAGGAAAATTAGGGTCTGCTTCTGGCCATTATGGAATAAAAGGGACTGGATTTAACTTCTTTCCCACAGTTTTGGAGCCTGGAAGTTCAGGATGGTTAGGTTCTGGTGAGGACCCACTTCCTTTGTTGTGCAAAAGCTCTATTTTTGGTTTTATTTCCCTTGCCTGAGGAGACAGATCCAGAAAAATATTGGTAAGGCTGATGTCCAAGAGATTACTGCCTCTATTTCCTTTTAGGAGTTTTATGGTTTCATGTCTCATTTAGGTCTATAGTCTATTTTGAGTTTATTTTTGTGTATGGTGGTCCAGTTTCATTCTTTTGCATGTAGCTGTCCAGTTTTCCAAGCACCGTTTATTGAGCAGACTGTCTTTTCCTGATTGTATATTCTTGCCTCTTTTGTTGTTGATTAATTGACCTTATAAGCTGAGGCTTATTTCTACTCTTATTTTAAATTTTTTGAGAAGCCGAATCAGAAAGCATTCAGGTCAATAGATGAAGAAATTTTGTTTTTTGTATTAGAATATCAGAACTTCTGAGACAAATAAGGGCACAACAAATAGAGTACTTGAAATCTGAAATATCTAGATGGTTTGGACTCTGAAACAGTTATGAATAAAAGTGGCTACCCTACACTTAAGATGTGTTGAGAATCTGAAAATTTTATGGTATTTCCAGGGGTTTGATTCTTATTAAGAATGATAAGCAAAGGGGCGCCTGGGTGGCTCAGTTGTTGAATGTCTACTTTTGGCTCAAGTCATGATCCCAGGGTCCTGGGATCTAGCCACACATCAGGCTCCCTGCTCTGTGGGAAACATGCTTCTCTCTCTCCCACTCCCCCTACTTGTGTTCCCTCTCTCACTGTCTCTCTCTGTCAATAAATAAATAAAATCTTTTTTAAAAAAGAAAAAGAATGATAAGCAAACTTGAGAACTCCATTAAATCTATTTTATGATTTTCCTAATTGATAAGTGCAATGAAGGTGTCTTGATATTCGTAATGAACCCTTTTAAACCACACCTGAGTTTATATTTATGAGGTGACTTTTGAAAAGCTCTTGAGGAAAGGGACTGGCTGCCAGGGAAACCAGCCATGTGACTGGGGGGTTAGAACTTTCAATCCCAACCTCCTGACCTTCCTGGAAGGGGAGAGTGTCTAGAAGTTGAATGTGTTGCCAATGGCTAATGATTAAATCAAATGTGCTTATATAATGAAGCCTCCTTAAAAACCCAAAAGGCGGGGTTCAGACAGCTTCTGGGTTGATGAACACTTGGAAGCACTGGGAGAGTGGCATGCTTGGAGATGGCATAGAAGTTGTGCCCCTTCTCTGGACCTTACCCTATATATTACTTCCAGCTGGCTGTTCTGAGTTAAATCCTTTTATAATAAACGAATAATATAGTCAGTAAAACTTCTCTGAGTTCTGTGAGCTGCTCTAGCAAAATAATGAAACCCAAGGAGAAGGAAGGGCCTTGGAACCTCCGATTTATTGTAGGTCAGAAGCACAGGAGACAACCTAGACTTGGGATTAGCCTAGAGGTGGGGGATGGGAGGTTCTTGTAAGACTGAGCAATTAACCTCTGGGACCAGACACTGTTTTCAATTAGATAGTATCAGAATGAGTTGAATTGTAGGACATTGAGCTGGTATCCCAGAATTACTTGGTGAGGAGGGAAAAGACATGTACACTGGATTTGGTGTCAGAATAATAGACCTTATGTCTGCAACCTTAAGATCAAAATTTGGCCTATTTATAAGTAAAATGTTCTTATAGTGCTTTAAATTCAAATGATGCCTTAACTGTTGCCACAGGAAAGGTATTTACTTATTAATGTTGACATTAATCCCTAATCTTTATGAACAGAGCAAAGTATTTTTCACTTTATATTTCTTTTCTAGAAATCAAAATAATCTGCTAAAACAGAAAGAACTATTTTTGTTATGATTGACATGGTCTTTGAAAATTTAAAGGCATTGGAGAATATATCTGATAATTTCTTTTGAGATGTTTGAAGAATAGCTAATACAAGCTTTCCTTTTTTAAGAAAAAATTTAGGGAAAATGTGGTCATATTAGATGCCCTGGAAAATTTGCCCTTGATTTTGATCAGAAATTTCCAGTATACCAGTTTTCCTAGGAGTTATTGCTCATGTTGTATGAAGGAAAGTTTTTTTAAATGCTCATTTTAGAAGGAACACTATTTTTATTAGACTCTAAGAAAACTTTTGGATGGATGAATGTGGGATTTTAAAAATGTACTTTTTTGTTTTTAGCCAAAAATGATGTCTTATAAAACTGCTTTAGGCCTTTTTCTGGGTTTCTCACTAAAGCAGAGATGAAAGCATATTTGGGAATTCCAGACAATTCTTATTTTTCAAAAACTGACTAGCTTGGCACAGAAGCCTCCTAGTTAAGAAGAAAATAATATTCTTGACACTTAAATTTGCCAATCTTTTTATGCCTCTTACCCTCTTTCTATATTAGCTTTACTGTAACTATAATCTCTGACATCCTATAACCAGCCCCACCCTACTCCACACATTCTGTTCTCCACCCCCATTCTTTGTGACTTTCCATTGACTTTTCCTCAGCTTTGTGAAACGTGCAGTCCAATATCAGCTACTAGGTGGTTCCCCAAGCTTTTCACTCCCTATTCAATTCATCTTCTATAAGCGTTCCTTTACACAAATGTAAGGCTGCTGCTAGGGAATTCTGAAGAGACCTCACCTGACTTGAATTACCTGGCATAGTCTTCCTTGCCTTACATTTTCTCTGTGATGAGAAAATATTATTGGTTAGCCACAGGTTTTAACTTGATAAGAATTTGTGGAAAAGATAAAAGAAGATAATAGTAGGTCTTCCATCAAGTCAAAATCAAGTTTATTAATGGCAATTCTGACAGCACTAAAGACAAAAACTGGACAAAACAAGCTACCTAGAAATCAAATTTGTAACCCAAATCTTAAGAGACACTGGGGCAAAAGATATATTAATATACATACATACATACTAATTATTAGTATATTTGCAAATATGGTAGATATTTTATTCAGACTAGGTTGATGATATAAACACATCCATTTGCAATTAGTGATTGTGTTTTAAGTAAAGGAACTATAAAATATTTATTTCATTTAAGAAACGCAGTTAATTCAGAACAGTGTGGTTTCCTAATGAATGACATCTCATTTGGATTTCAATGGTCCTGGGTTTGTGTGTGTGTGTGTGTGTGTGTGTGCATGCGTGTATTATTATGACAAGACATAAAATATGAAATATGTTCCTGATCATGATATATATACTATATGATATATATACTACATAGGAATACAAGCAAATAATCTTACCTTCTAATTGGGAGAAATAATGAAATATATATGGTAATATGTGTTTTTGACATAAACTGAACAGTGTCATTCTCCTATCTTAAACAAATGATAAGCCTTTCATTCCCCTGGTATCAGCTTTTGCATGATCAAATCTCTATGTTAAGATAAGTGTAGTCTAGTCAAACTTCAAGCAAATTACATTTATTAGGAAATTACATTTATTAGGAAAGTTGGATCAGAAATAAAATCTCTTTTCCTTCAGATTGATGAGTTTACATCCAGAATTAACATTAGTGGGAATTCTTAGACCTTTCAAATGGACAATAGCCCCCTGCAGAAATGGAAGGGATATAAACCCAGAAAATCTCAGTCGTGCCACTTTATAGTGTTTTCTTCAATTAAAGGCTAAAATTACATCTCCAAAATAATGGGCTCGGGGAATAAAAAATTTTACACAGAATAGCTAAAGGCAAGTAGCCGAATTTTCATTGTAATGTAGTAAATAAGACTAAGAATAAAATTGTAGTTTTATGAATACATGCAATGTAAGGAAAGTAAGTGTATTAAAATTAAAATATCATTTCATGGAAATAAGCTTCCTGAACTGGTAAATGTGCTGTTCAAAGTAAAATATTTTACAGGCATATTTTCCTACATGATTAAGATTCTTTACAATTAAAACCCTCTCTTGTAAAATATTCTTCAACTTCAAAGGCATTGCCAGTCAGGAAATCCCCCTGGATTCCTTGGTGACACTTCTCATTTTTTTGTTTTTTTCAGTAATAGGAAATTACAATACTGAAATACAACAGAGTCCACACATCTGTTTGCCACTTTTGCTATAGGTACTCAATTGATGCAAGATGTGTCTGTTGAAGCTTGGGGGAGGTGGCACAAAGCAAAGGAATGCCACCAACAAACAAAAGCACCAATTCCAGAGATAAAATCATAAGAGAAGAGAAGAAGAATAAAATAGTCAATTTGTATTCATTTTAAAGTTTATATGCATATATGAGTATGTCTGTAAAAGTGTGTATTTTGTCTGAGAACAAAGGTCCTCAGCAATTATTGGTTGACTGATCAATTTTTGTTTTCAAAATAAAAATCCCTCCTTTTATTTTTATCATGGCATTGAAATAGTCACCTCTAATTCAAAAGGAAGTTTTCCTATTGTTATCAGGATCAAAGTATTCAATGTATTTACATAATTTGCTCAGTGTATCTGATATATAAATTAAATATATGTATTGAGAAAAGTATAACACTCTTTTTTTCCATTATATTTTATTTTATTTCTTTTCAGTGTTCCAAAATTCATTGTTCATGCACCACACCCAGTGCTCCATGCAATATGTGCCTTCCATAATACCCACCAGGTTCACCCAACTCCCCAAACCCCTCCCTTCCAAAACCCTCAGTTTGCTTCTCAGGGTCCACAGTCTCTCATGGTTTATCTCCCCCTCTGACTTCCCCCAACTCACATCTCTATATTCTCCATGTTATTTCTTATGGTCCACAAGTAAGTGAAACCATATGATACTTGACTCTCTCTTCTTGACCCATTTCACTCAGCATAATCTCTTCTAGTCCCATCACGTTGATATAAAAGTTGGGTCTTCATCCTTTCTGATGGAGGCACAATACTCCATTGTATATATGGACCATATCTTCTTTAACCATTTACTGTTTGAAGGGCATCTTTGTTCTTTCCACAGTTTGGTCACTATGGGCATTGCTGCTATGAATATTGGGGTAGAGATGGCTCTTCTTTTCACTACTACATCTGTATCTTTGGGGTAAATACCCAGTAGAGCAATTGCTGGGTCATAAGATAGCTCTATGTTGAATTTCTTAAGGAATCTCCACACTGTTTTCCAAAGTGGCTGTACCAATTTGGATTCCCCCCAACAGTGTAAGAGTCCTCCCCTTTCTCCACACCCTCTCCAACACATGTTTGTTGCTTACTGTCTTGTTAATTTTGGCCATTCTAACTGGTGTAAGGTGGTATCTCAATGTGGTTTTGAGTTGAATCTCCCTAATGGCTAATTATGATGAACATTTTTTCATGTGTCTGTTAGCCATTTGTATGTCTTCTTTAGAGAAGTATCTATTCATGTCTTCTGCCAATTTTTTGACATGATTATCTGTTTTGTGTGTGTTGAGTTTGAGGAGTTCTTTATAGATCTTGGATATCAGCCCTTTGTCTGTAGTGTCATTTGTGAATATCTTCTCCCATGCTGTGACTTGCCTCTTTGTTTTGCTGACTGTTCCTTTGCTTGTGCAGAAGCTTTTGATCTTGATGAAGTCCCAAAAGTTCATTTTCTCTTTTGTTTCCTTTGCCTTTGGAGACATGTATTGAAAGATGTTGCTGTGGCCAAAGTCAAAGAGATTACTGCCTGTGTTCTCCTCTAGGATTCTGAGAGACTCCTGCCTCAAGTTGAAGTCCTTTACCCATTTTGAGTTTATCTTTATGTATGGTGTAAGAAAATGGTCGAGTTTCATTCTTCTACACACAGCTGTCCAATTTTCCCAACACCATTTTTTGAAGAGACTGTCTTTTTTTCACTGTACATTTTTTCCTGCTTTGTTGAAAATTACTTGACCATATAGTTGAGAGTCCATATCTGGGCTCTCTACTCTAGCCCACTGGTCTATGTGTCTGTTTTTGTGCCAGTACCATGCTGTCTTGGTCATCACAGGTTTGTAGTCAAGCTTGAAACCAGGCAATGTGATCCCCCCAGTTTTTTTTTTCCAATATTTCCTTAGCAATTTGGGGTCTCTTCTTGTTCCATACAAATTTTAGGATTGTTTGCTCCAGATCTTTGAAAATGCCAGTGGAATTTTGATCAGGATTGACATTGAAAGTGTAGATAGCTCTAGGCAGTATAGGCATTTTAACAATGTTTATTCTTCCAATCCATGAACATGGAATGCTCTTCCGTCCTTTTGTGTCTCCTTCAGTTTCTTTCATGAGTGTTCTATATTTCCTCAAGTACAGATCTTTACCTCTTTGGTTAGATTTGTTCAAGGGTATCTTATGGTTCTTGGTGCTATAGTAAATGGAATCAATTCTCTCATTTCCCTTTATATATTTTCATTGTTAGTGTATAAGAAAGCAACTGATTTGTGTACATTGATTTTGTATCCTGCCACATTACTGAATTGCTGTATGAGTTCTAGTAATTTGGGGGTGGAGTCTTTGGATTTTCCCTTTAAAGTATTATGTCATTTGCAAAGAGAGAGAGTTTGACTTCTTCATTGCCAATAATACTCTTTCAATGATGCCTTCATTATCAAATACTCAAAATAGTTTCACAGCTTCAATGTATTGGATTTATCCTGTGTTTTAGACACTGTGGCAAACACTTCATGGGATTCTAGAAGCAAACACGCAGTAGCTATTAATACTCCATTTTATCTACTTGCTTGCTTGTTTGTTTGTTTGTTTGTTGCAGAGATAGGGAGAGCAAGTGGGAAGAGGGACAGAGGGAGAGGATCAAGCAGACACATGCTGAGCATGGAGCCCAGCATGGGGCTTGATCTCACAACCCTGAGATCATCACCTGAGCTGAAATCCAGAGCTGGACACTTAACCAACTGACCCACTAAAGTACCCCAGTATTACATTTTATAGATTAAAACATTAAGGTAGTACCCAAGTTCTCAGAGTGAATTGGTAGCAAATCTTGGTTTTACTCCAGTGTGTCTGATCTGAAAATAAATGTGTTCATCTATGCAAGAAGTTTTCAAAGGGTGCTTCTCTGATCAAAGACAATAGCATTATCCAATACCTTGTGAGAAATGCAGATTTCCAGGCCCTATTCAGGGTCCATTAATTCTAATATGAAGGTAGGGCTAAGCGATCTGGGTTTTTTTTTTTCTTCTTCTTCTTTTAAACCAACCCTTCTGGTACTTCTGATGCCTGTCCAAACTTGAGAATCACTGCTTTATTCAGTGCTACCTTTTAATATATACTATCATGTAATGATTGTTATAATATGACAAAGATTCTTTGCTTGGCTAAACTTTAGTTAGGTTCTTGAAACTTCTCCTAGGTCCATCTGTGCACTTCCATATAAAATCCTGTTTTAGTAAGAACCCTGCCAAATGGTTTAACAGACACTCTATATCCTTGTTATCTCCATCATCTTCAATAAGGATCAGATTCCTCCTCTTTCTCCATCCCTCAGTTGATGTTTGATCACTCTGGCTTCTCTTTAACAAGAGTCCTGTTAAGTTTATTTACCCAACCCCCACCCCTTACTTCTGGTGTTTCCTCTTAGTAATTTTACATCCACTGATCCACACCCTGCTCTTTGACTATAAATTTTCATGATGTATTTGGAATTGAGCCTCGTCTTTCTCGCACCTTGTGCAATCCCATTATAGTGGTCTCTACACCCATCACAATGGTCCTGAATAAAGTCTACCACACTATCTTTAAAAAGCCTCATTAAATATTTTTTCATTAACAAATATACACAAATGTATTAACATTTAAACTATCTGGAAGTTGTAGAGTTAAGTCATAGTTTACATAATATCACAAATATCCTTTTAAGTGGCAGTAAAATAATGTAAAGAGTATCAAATCTATAACTGATTCCAATAATTTTATTAATATTTTAAATGTGAAGAGATTGGGGCACCTGAGTGGTGCAGTCACTTGGGCATCCAACTCTTGGTTTTGACTCGGGTCATGATTTCAGGATCCTGGGATTGAGCTCCGAATTAGGCTCTTCTCTCAGTGCAGGGTCTCTTTGAGATTTTTCTACCTCTTCCTATGTCCTTTCTGCTCATGTTGACACACTCTCTCTCTAAAACAAGTAAACAAATATTTTTTTTAAAAAGTGAAGAGATTGACTCTGTATTTGTCAAAACTGAATTATAATATCCAGGGTCTTTCTTTGTTAACGTAAGATAAAAGAGAAACTTCAAAGATAATGTTAATAAAGAATAATTCTAAAATTGAAATTATCTTTGCTGACCATTGTTAATCAATTTGACTCCTGATTGATACACTTATTATCATTACCATGTAGACTGCAGCTTATTGTAGAAAGTTAAGTTTCTGAACATTGATTATAATCAGTCATAGCTACTATATGTAGCCAATCATTCTACAATTTTTCAGATATGTTAATGAATTTTGAAATAGACTATTTTAATATATTACACACAAAAATACTTATGTTCAGACTGATAAAAGAATGAAAAGCAATGTACAACTACCATGAAAAAATAAATAGTAAAATTTTTAAAAATCATGGAAATCATAGAGACCAATACCAGCAATTTATAAATAGGAAAAGCTAATTCCAATCAGTTAACATGGATTTTTCCCAATAGCATAACTTTTACTTGCATGCAGTAGATGCCTATAGCTAATCTCCAAAGGTATCCTGCAAACAATTTCTTCTCTCCCTAATATGCAAAGGATGCTTTTTATATCAAGAGTGGAAATTATTTCCTCTCCCTTTGTTTGAGGAAGACATTATTTTTCTTTCACTTTTGAAGACTGCTTTCATTGGATATAAAATTTTCCTTTAACACTTAAAAAATATCCTCAACTTTCATCTTTCTTACATTGTTTCTGACAAGAAGTCTGTTAAGTCTTATTACTATTCCTCTGTAGGTGAGTATTCTTTTTTAAAAAATATTTTATTTATTTATTTGACAGAGGGAGAGAGATCACAATTAAAGCAGTGGACAGAGAGAGGGGGAAGCAGGCTTCCCACTGAGCATAAAGCCCAATGTGGGGCTCAATCCCAGGACCTTGAGATCGTGACCTGAACTAAAGGCAGACGCTTAACCCACTGAGCCACCCAGGTGCCCTTTCTTGGTGTTTTTTGAGGTTCTGAGATCTACGGTTTGATGTCTGACACTAATTTTGAAAATATTCTAGTCATTACTTCTTCAAATCTTTATTTTGTCCCATTCTCTCTTCTCCTTATGAGATTTCAATTATGCATGTTACACCATTTGATATAATTCCACAATTTATTGGGTAATCTTTGATTTTTTTTTCAGTTTTTCCCGTTTTTCAACTTGAGTAATTTCTATTGACCTATCTTCCAGTTCACTGATTCTTTTCTAGACTATGTCAAGGCCACCAACAAAGTAAAAAGCGCTTTATCAGAGTCACTCTCTCTCTCTGTTACTGTGTTTTTTACCTCTGGCATTTCCATTTGATTCTATCTTATAGTTTCCAACTCTGCTGCAATTGCCTATCTTATCTTGCTTATTTCTTTTCTATTAGAGCCTTTAACAAATTAATCATATAATCTCCATATTAATCTCCATATGATATTTCCAGTATCTTTGTCATATCTGAGTCTGGTTCTGAGAACTGCTTTATTTTTTCAGACTTTGTTTTCTTTGCCCTTTTGCAAACCTCATAATTTTTATTGTTGGAATCTGGTCATGTTGTACAAAATACTAGATAATGAAGTAAATAATTTTTTTAAGTTTAATGTTAAGCCTGCCTCTTTTTTCTGTAAGGCTTATAGACGAGTTTTATGTTAATATCGTCAGAGATAGGCAGCATTTTAAGTTTGTTGTTGCTATGATTACCCTTAATGCACTAATGCTACAAATTCTTCTAATGTTATCTTATGTTTAGGGTAGGGGTTAATTTGCCAGTGGTTTTTCTCAACACGTTCTCCCTGGTTGGCCTCAGGTCTTTCCTTTGTTTTGGTTTCCTACTGTACCCTCCACTGTTAATAGTATTCAACAATTGTTAATGTGATAGTGGGGAGAAGGGCTTGTTTTCTGATGTTCTGAATAAGCCTCAATGGAATGCAAGTGCTGGGGAGTATGCCCTTCACAAGTGTTCCTGAATCTTCTTCATACGTAAAGTTGGACTAGCACATATTCCTTCCCTCCACCAGGGGTAAAAGTGTTTTGTTTTGTTTTTTTTTTTTCTTATTTGCCTCTCCCAGCTACAGTAGGCTCCTACCACTACCCTCAAGCTATAGTTTTTGTTGTCCTTTTCCTGATGGATTAAGACTTTTGTTCCATAAAGGAGTTAAGGAAGATAAATCTGGACAAAGCTGTGGCTGTGGCTGCTACTTTCTGCCCAAATCAGCACTTTAGGGAAGTTTTCTGAGGACTATCTTTGGTCTTCCCTGTCAGTACCTGAAAGAGCTCTTGGAGGGAAAAACTGCAAGAGGATGGAACACCCACCCACCCCAACCCCTGCCACATGTCTGTAGCCTCCAGGGGCTTCATTTTCTCCTTCAAGTTCATACTTGGTCTTTAGCAATTCATTGCTAGTTGAATATTCAGACCAGCTTATATGGTGTTTGGTGGGGTCTGTCCAAGGTAAACAAATGCCCAAATTTTATTTCACCCTGCATGTGCCTCTCAAATTTTAAGTAGTTTTTGTATAGTGACCTTAATTCTTAGAAGGACTCACAAAATGTCATTAGTATGTAATTTGTCCTTTTTTCTTATCATAGAAGTTGGAGAGATGTTTTATCAGCTTTCTAATCTGAGCTGAAGGACTCATTTCCCTCCTTTTAAAAATACTTTGAAAATGGCTTTATCTTGTGATTGGCATTGACCGATAGAACATAGTGGAAGTGGTGATGAGGGAGCAGGAGGCTGGCTGAGGACAGAGCAAAAGCTGGCGCCTTGCACCCCCTCTCCACCCGCTCCCCTCCATATGTGTAGCATTCCTCAGGCACCCCTGACTGCCATAAAATGATAAATAGTTAACTTGCAGGGATCACAATCCTGCAGAACAGGAATCTCCCTTGCTCTACAGATGTCCTAGAGATCTAAACAGGGAGGTTACCTTATCAATAGCACAAATTTCCAGAGGCAAATAACTCTCATTTCCTGAAGCCCTAATGTCCCCCTCCCCACCATAAACTGGAGGAGACTGAGGTAGAAGGGAATGTAAATGATAGCAGGGTCATAATACCCCACTAAGAATCTCCCAACTATCTTGATGTTGATGCCTGACCTAAAAATGACATTGATCAAGCCATAAGGGCAAGGACTCCCTCCCGGCACCTTGTAAGCCCTCCTTAGCATGTGAAAACTCTATTGAAATCTCCCATCCCTTCACCACCTCCCCCCAATCGCAAGGTATATAACACGCCTACCCTCACAACCCAGGGCAGCAGCTCTTCCTGCCCATGGGTCCTGTCCCCGTGCTTTAATAAACCACCATTTTGCACCAAAGATGTCTCAAGAATTCTTTCTTGGTCATTGGCTCCGGACCTCAGCCCACCGAACCTCACCTAGGTTCTAGAACTTCATCAGTGACATCATTGGACTTTGAGATCAGGTTTATAGGAGAATGACAGCTTCCACTAACTGCCTCTTAAAATCATGAACCATTGTGTAAGAAATCTAGCCAGCCCCACTGGAGAGAAAGGCCACATGTTAGAACACCAAGGTTCCCAACCAGTGAGTGAAGAATCCATCTTGGTGATCCAGCCCCTGCAATCTCATGTGTGAGACCCCAAGCAAGACCAGTAAAATAACTACCTAACTGAGCACTAGCCAATACACATAACCATTACAAAATAATGAGATTGTTCTTTTGAGTGACTGTTATTTTGAAGTGGTTTGTTATTTAGCAATAGATAATAAAGCTGTGTTTAGTAAATATTTGTAGTATAAATAAATGAAAATGTTAGACATGTTACCTCAACCATAAGCCTCTAAAAATCACATCTTCCTCCTTCTAAAAGCATTTGGTAGCCAGAGGACTATTCAGAAGAAAAAAAAAATCAACCCAGAGAATCTTGTGCGTGAAAACTGTTGTTTTCTCTACTGGATCTAAAAGGGGATCAAGCATCTGTATAGAAATGGAGAATCAATGTATTGTCTTGACCAAAGCATGCAATCAACATAAAGTGGCCAACATTAAGCTCAAAACTAATTTGGGTGGAACTCAGAGCCATTCTCTTTGAACTTAAGAATCTTTCAAAATCAATCTTTATAGATCATATTAAGATATTATTAATACTCCAAGCAAATTACCCCCCAAATATGTATAATATCTAAAAAAATTTCCACACCTATTCCAATTGTTAACTTGCCTGATTTACTTTTAAAAATATTTGTTTAAAGTTTTAACCACTCTGAAGAGTCAGAAAATGACCCCAAATTGTCAAAACAGATAGTTTTACCAACTCAGACAATAGATTATACAACATACAATCAGTGCTGTTTTCTAACCATAGCCTCTTTAAGAAGTTAAAGTTTAACAAAGAAGGACTAATGAGATGAATGAGTCAAAGACTGGTCAGCACAAAACAAAAATAAATTCCGGGGATTTAGATAAATAGGGCAAGCTCACAATTGGGATAAATTTAGAAACCTCTCCGCAGTATAATATTAGTTCCCTTATCAAGTTTCCCTTAAAACAATTACTCATATATTTTCTACTCCTGATGATAAGAAGAAAATCATAACCATGATACTATTAATTTTATAAGATGATGTTCTTGTCAGCCCCAGTCCTATGAAGCTGAAAGCTAATAAATTGTGCCTTCCAACAGAGACTGATTTCTGGGGCTACAATTGAAGGAACTATATACACACTTTATGGCACATGGAATAAAAAATTTTTACACTCTAAATTTAACTTCCAGAATTTAATCCTTCACTTCCTAGGTTGCCTAGCTTAATTCAGCTGGCTGATAAGTGCAGGCATTACAACCATCAAGGCTGGAGAGTAACAATAGTATTTTATTTTAAGCAGGTAAAAGCACCATGAAAAGTACCACTCTTTTTGAGTGGTCAAAGCAGTAACAACAAGTGAACAGAGGCAGCTGTGAGAATTTGTGCTTGGAATTTCCTGTGGATGTTGTAGATTTTTCCCCCTTTTCTTTTTTTTGATGGTAATCAATGAATAAGAATTTGTTTATGTTCTGTAATACTTCCTGCACAGGTGTAACTTGAAATTTAGGGAGGAACTTAAGAGAATATGAATCTACAATTTGTTTTGTTATTACAGTTGATTGTGTTGTTGCTGAGAATTTAAATTCTTCCTCAAAGAGAACAATGTAAATGTAAATTGTATCATAGGAATCACCTTTGAGCTACAGTGATTTTTTAAAAAGAAAGATAATATATTGTGTTTATAACTATCTGTAAGACATTGTATAGAGTCTAGCTATTCTAATTCTTAGACACTTCCACTAAAAAATGATATTGTTCCCAAAAATATGAGTTTGGGGTCTCAAAAATATTAGGAATCTACTTCAGTTTCTAAAACAAAATTGATAGCCAAATTATGACATGAAACCAGTTACTCATAGCATGATGTTTTATTTCAGAATGCTCTGTGATGATAATCAGGCTTACATCATTAATTAATAAATAAATTAATTCATAAATAAATACTTATTGTATTCCCACTTTATGCCAGAGCTTTGCAAAGCTCTGAGGAGGCAGACAATTAGCAAAACTTAGTTTTTTCCTTTGAGAGTTTATGCCATACGATCTCTGATGGTTTGTCCTGATGAATTATCTCTCCTCAGTGAGGCTACCAACATTCATTTATTCATTCATTCAATAAGAATGTATTGGGAAACTGGACCAGGTCCAATTTTAAATACTTTATAAGTAGTGAATAAAGGGGGAAAAAATGCTCTCTTATTATA
Organism: Neogale vison; assembly: GCF_020171115.1. Taxonomy (NCBI): domain Eukaryota; kingdom Metazoa; phylum Chordata; class Mammalia; order Carnivora; family Mustelidae; genus Neogale; species Neogale vison. Next base: position 133,996,838 of record NC_058096.1, on the reverse strand, counting down.
ACTGATAACTCATTATAACTTACTATAACCCATAAGTTAGTGGAGAAAGCAATTAGCAAGATAAATAAATACAGTGTATAGAACATTACTTAGTAAGAGTTACTAAGGAGAAATACATAAATGATAGGGTTGCAATAACAGGGTAGCCAGAGTGAGAGGATGACAGTATCAGTAAAAGCCTTAAGAAAGTGTGAGGGGAAAGAAGGAAGATAGGTAAGTATCTGGGCAAAGAGCCTTTTGAGCAGAGATGGAATGAGTGTCAAGGCCCTGAGGCAGGAAAATCTGGGAAGGCTGATGTGGCTGGAGCTGGTGATTGGAGAGATTGGAAGTAGGTGAGGTCCCAGGGAAAAGAGGGCCAGTTTTGCTGCGTTATGTCAACTAGAGTGAGGATTTGCGTGGTTGGGAGGCTGTTGGGTGGTTTTGAGTAGTGGGATGGCATGCTTGGACTTCAGTTGTACTGTTGACTCAACTGCATACCTTTGCATCTTAGAGCCCAGCAACAAAGGAATATATTACTTTTCACTTAACACCCAACCAGTACAGCGTCATATGTAGACCTTTAAGAGTGGTTTAGATCTGGCACAGATGAAGCTGCCTGAAGAAAGGATAAATTAACTTCTCTCCAATAAAGTATTTCCTGTATTATTTTCATTATGCCCATAGCAAATGAGAGGCTCTGAGCCAAGGGATACAACAGCAAGCACCATTTTTAGCAACTGCTTTAGGGAGTGTGTGTAGAGTCATGAAACTGTTTTTCAAATTTTGTGAAAATGCATCCTTTCAGCACTTCTCCCACCACCCTGAGGCATCTATTTTTAAACAGTAAATCACCTGAAAATTATAATAACCATGGGATATTTTTCCCATGAGAATAGGTCAGCCTGAAAATGGTTGATATTCTCACCCAAGGATTCTTTGTAGATGTGAGAGACTCACAGCTGTCATTCCTATTAGACCTCGGAGTCAAGGTTTGACTGATGGTAGCAATTTTGGATTAAGTGGCTTTCCTAAAGTTACACACATAATTGCTGACCGTGGTGGAAGCATACCTGCTTAACAATGTCTCGTGAAGGAGCATCTTCACCATGCCAGGTGCAGTCCTGTGTACTTTGGGTTCACTAACCATGAATGAAATTGTGCTGTAATTCTGTGATATAGGCATATTGTTCTCAGTTTTCAGGTCTACAAAGTGGGATTCATAGAGACCGAAAAACTTTTTAGGATCACAGCCAGCATATCGTAGCTCTAGGGTTGCCTGACCACAAAGCGTATCTTCTCTATCTAGACAATCCAAACTATCAAGGATCCTTAGAGATCATGATGTCCTACACTCTCATTTTAAGTATGAAGGACTGTGGTTCAATTTCATGATCCTGAGGTTTAGCCATCTTATCTTTGGGACTTTCTGAATCTATACAAAACGTAGGGACTCCTGAGTGTCTCAGTCAGTTAAGCCTCTGCCTTCCACTCAGATCATAATCTCAGAGTCCTAGGATGGAATCCCACTGACCAGAGACTGCTTCTCCCTCTGATCCTACTCCTTCTCCACTCTCTCTCCCTCCCACCATATCTTTTAAAAGTAAATAAATACAATCTTTTTTTAAAAAACAGAAACTTAGAAACAATCCATTCTTGAAGATGAATAGCTAATTATCTGACCCATACAACAAAATCTATATTTCCAATTAGAAATAGCCAGGGCACATGTCTTCCCAGGAAGTATCTTAATCAGTTAGCTTCATCTTATACCATATGAACTTCTAAAGTAGTTTATAAATGTTAGCAAGGAGATAATTCTTTCCAGAAAGAAGAGAGTAAAACCTTTTAATCCTTTTAAAATACCCATATTCATAGAAGTTATTCTCTCATACATTGAACATTGTATTCCAGGGACTGACACTGGATCACATAATGAAATAAGATTCAATATTCAGTTCTCATTTGCTTTAAGATAGAATTTAAGTGATTAGTGATATTTGAAAGCATTGATGTTACCAGAAATTCCATATTTGAAATACTTTTAAGATTATCTTCACTAACCATTTGTGGAGTAGAATTTCAGAAGCTATTCCATAAGATGGGATCCTGACTCAACTCATCCACTGATTTTACTAAGGATGAGCCTGGAAATTATTAGGATATACCTTAAAGATATCTCCATTTACTTTTACTTACCCATGGGAGTGCTAGTTGAGATAGAACTTCTAGATAGAAGTCATTCCGTGATATTAGGGAATTCACAAGCTCTTGATTATCTGTCAGTCTTTTTTTCTGGAATAAATGTTATTATTTATACAAAAAAACATAGGCTTGGTAATAGGAGACATACTTTCAAAATCCAGATAAATAAGTCCAGTATTCCAAAAAAAACTCCAGAAGACTTTGCATATTGTGAATCAACATACATTAACATGTATGAACAAAAAAGAATAATGAGGGCTCATTCACAATTAGTCCTGGTACAGACATCTTCCTGGCTACACATCCATCCTCCTCCTGACAATAATCAGTGATTCTAAGCATTTAGTGGTATGCCATTTCAGGTAATGCTTTGAAATAAAATTCCATGTACAGATGATATTGCTTTAGTATTGATGAAAGAAAAGGAGGACATACCAAAAGAGTGACCTGTACACTTGAGGATTTTTTTCAATCTTAAAATCAAACTAAGGAAACATACACATTTCATATATATGTATAACACGATATCAGTCATTTTAAATGACAATTAGAAGCTGACATAAAGCAAATAGCTTTAACATATTCATCCAGTAAACATTTGTTTCATACTTACTAATCTATTTTGCTTCAGGCATTATGCTCACCTAAGAAAAAAGAAATTTCATGAACCATCAGCTTACTGCCTTACTCTTGTAGTAATTATGGTCTTGAGAGGAGAAGGGAGCATGATGGCAAAATATCAGGCTATTAGCTGACAAGGACTTGCATAAAGATAGTGCAGAGTTTGCATGGGGACACAAAGAAGGGATGTGGGACCTAGTATGGAAGAGACAGAGCACTCAGATCAGGTTTTGCCTTGTACTATAGAACAAATAGAAGAATGAATGATTGATGATGTGGGTAGAGCAGTGGGAACTGAGTTTGGGGGTTGGGAGGCAGATAATTAATTCTGGAAAGGTTAAAGAGAAATCGTGCTTTAGAATTGCAAGTGTTTGGGATGAAAACAGTAATTCTCAAACTTGAGCCTGCTTCACAATCCCCCAGAGGGCTTAGTTAACACACTAATCACTGGGCTCCATCCCAGTGTTTCTGATTCTGTGGGTGTGGGGTAGAACCTTGAGGAATCTGCTTATCTGACAAGTTCCCAGGTAGTGCTGTTGCTGCTGGCCAGAGCATCTCACTCTAAAATACCTTGACTAGAACATAGTGTGTGTGGTGAGTCAAGGCATGAGCAATGACTGGAGCTATAAATTGGGCTTCTTTCCCTTCCCAAAGGAGCTGAGGGGAAAGAGATATCATTGAAGACTCTAAGGCAGAGAATGATCGGTTGAAATTCAAGTTTTAAGAAAGATTATTCTGGATTCATTGAAAATAATGGAGAACTGCAAGACTGAAGATTACTTTTGGGCTTCATAATAATTCAGGGGCAAGATGTATGTCATTGCCGGAACACAGAGAATTTCTTTTTTTTTTTCAATTCATTTATTTTCAGAAAAACATTATTCATTATTTTTTCACCACACCCAGTGCTCCATGCAAGCCGTGCCCTCTATAATACCCACAGAGAATTTCTTAATTGAAATTCGGGGGGAACTACAATCAAAAGCTGAGTCCAGAAGGCCAGAGAGGTGACTCTAAATGCATCACCAAATTAAGGTTCCACAAATATAAGAATCACAGAGACAAGTAAGGACAGAGGGCACAAAGGTCCTGGCTATGACCCGAACAAGTTCTTTTTATTCCTCCTCAGAAGGGTCAGCCATGTTTGGAATATCAAGGATGACGGGAGTAAGACCTGGGGAGGTAATGTCTTTAAGGAAATCAGTATTATTAGGACATTTTGAGATTCCATCAATTACTGATTTATATGGTAGGCTTTGAGTTTCAACTAAACTGGAAAATTACTCCAGATTAGTCAATAAAGCAATAACCAGCAAGATAATAAGGTGACTACAGTAATAATTAATTTATATTTTCTAATACCCATGAGGATGCTCGTTTGATCAAAACTATAGTTTCTGGGGCACCTGGGTGGCTCAGTGGGTTAATCCTCTGCCTTCGGCTCAGGTCATGATCTCAGGGTCCTGGGATCGAGCCCCATATCAGGCTCTCTGCTCGGCAGGGGGTCTGCTTCCTCCTCTCTGCCTGTGTCTCTGCCTACTTGTGATCTCTGTCTGTCAAATAAATAAATAAAATTTTTTAAAAAAAACAAACAAACTATAGGTTCCAAATTTTGTCATAGTCAAACACAAGAACTATTGCGTTACAACTATAATTGGAGCATTTAATCATAAGTTGGACAAAGTGAGGTCTTAAACTAACAGGATACAATTATTAATGTCAGGGAACCGCTGCTCTCATTATCATACTAAAATAATCTAAAAAATAAAACAATGGCCAAAGGCACTTTCCATTTAAAGAATTACTATTATCTAGGGGAAATATGCCTCATATTTCAATGGAAATCTATTGATTTCCAAAAATGGACAATTACAGTTTATACTAAAATAATCTTGGGAGTCTACAACAGATGCAGGAAAACAAACGTGCGTGCACACACAGACACACACACAAAAGGAGATTGTTGCAAATGTTTATTACTTTCTTAATGAAGAGTGTGTCAAACATCCCACTAAAGAAATTAAACTTTTATTTTAATACTTCTTTCCATAACTTTTTTACCATGATATACTCACTAAGTTGCATGAAGATGTAACTTGCAAATATTTGGAATGAATAGAAGAATGGGCTTTGAAACACATTTTAAATCCACCTAAGTATTGGGGTGCCTGGGTGGCTCAGTGGGTTAAGCTACTGTCTTTGGCTCATCATGATCCTAGAGTCCCAGGACTGAATCCCCATCTGGTTCCCTGCTTAGCAGGGAGTCTGCTTCTCCCTCTGACCTTCCCCCCAACCCTGCCCCATCTCATGCTCTCTCTCTCTCTCAAATAGATAGATAAATAAGTAAATAAATAAATAAATCCACCTAAATATTTAAGGCTAGAGAAGTTTTAGGAGAGATAGAAAGAAAACCCATTTTCCAAAAGAAAAAAGATAGTTGGCAAATTGGGGCAAGAGCAATGTGAAATTGTCATTAATGCTAAGGAGAACTTCATTCTCATTAAAAGAAAAATACAAACTCCATCAAATGATATAAGCTAAGCTATTCAAACACATTGATCACAGTGAGAAACTCAACAATTTTGAAAGCTCTCAAAAATGAGAATACCAACATTCCTCAAATAAAAGACATTCCAAAAAGTAACAAATCTCCATTTTCCTTTTTTCTCACTTGTATGTTTGCTTTCCTCCCCCTGGCTCACAGTTGCAAACAAGGCTGCTAAGGAGGATTTTTACACCAACAGTGAGCAGTTCCTGATATTTTAACACCTCTGGTCACTGCATTACCAGGTCCAATCACTTAAGCTTGTTAAAAATCAAAGCCATGGGGGCACCTGGGTGGCTCAGTGGGTTAAAGCCTCTGCCTTCATCTCAGGTCATGATCCCAGGGTCCTGGGATTGAGCCCTGCATCGAGCCCCGCATCGGGCTCTCTGCTCAGCAGGGAGCCTGCTTCCCCCCACCCCCAACACACACACTGCCTACTTGTGATCTCTGTCTGCCAAGTAAATAAAAAAAATCAAAGCCATGTTCTCTTGCTGAGTTTCAAGATTAGATTCTGTATCAAATTTATGATACAGAATAGCAATGTGCAAATTAGAACACACTTTTCAGAACTTCACTTCCCCTAGAAAGCTGGAAAATGCCCAATTCTAGAAACCTCTCATTAATCTCACAAAGACTGATTCAGTATATTTGGGCTGGGTTGAGGGGCAAATAAATTATTTCTTTGCAGCAATTTCTTAGAATTATAGATTTGTAAGAGACCATAAAGGTTGTCCAAAGGTCCAGATGGCTTATTTAACTTTCAGAGTCTTTGTCAAAACAGAAGCTTAGAAGTTACCCTGTGCCCATTCTCTCATGCCAATATGGAATCTCATGAATTCTTTTTTGTTTCATGAATTCTTTTGATGCTCAGGTTTTCTCTAAGAAGTAAACAAGTATTTCTGTCCCAAGGTAAGCTACACTAAAATGTAGATTATTCAAACCTGACTGCAGAGTTTCATAAGGTGGAAAGTCCTATCACCATTTTCTAAGTGTAGGGGAAAACATGTGCTTCAACAGAAAACTATGCACAGTTTAAGGCTTCAGAGCACAACCTTCAGGGTTAATTGACTGATTCCATAGACACTCTTTGGCCTTCATTGTCTTTAGGGTATTTTACAACTCTGTATTATAAAACACTGGCAAGAGTGTGGTGATTAATATAGGAAGAAATTCTGTCCAGTGGAGGGAAGCCCCACCCCCATACCCCCCACTACTAGACAAGAGAGGGACAGGGGTGGGGTAGAGGGGCAGGGGAGGGGTGGGGGCCGGTGGGAGGAAGGCTGTGTTGCATCCATTTGTAGTTACTCAGTATTTCTGATCCCTAACTATCTCTGCTTTTTGATGTTTGAACTAGTTGTAACATCTTTTTTGTTTCTTCATTTAATTAATGAGAAAATCTTTCACCTATATTCATTTTATATTTCTATGAAAAGCATGGTTTCCTTTTACAAAATTTATTCTGTAACACACAACTATGATTCCAAATTACAGTAACTGAATCAAATCATTTTCCTACTTGTGTTATTTTCTTCAGACTGCAATAGTAGTTAAAAACAGTGTAATTAATTTGTCAAAAAAGCTTTTAATTTTAGTTATGTTCTCATTTACTATGCACTAAACAAAAAGTTTAAAGCTCCACTAAGTAGTTAATGAGAAATTAAAGTCTCTCTGTGTGTGTGTGTGTGTGTGTGTGTGTGTGTGTATCTGTGTGTGCACGTGCTGGGGGTAAAAAGTAAGAAATCGATTACACACTTGGTAGTAAAAACACTAAAGTAGGGGGGCACCTGGCTGGCTCAGGTGATTGTCTTCCTTTAACTCAGGTCATGATCCCAGGTCCTGGCATCAAGCCCTACATGGGGCTTCCTGCTCAGTGGGGGAGTCTGCTTCTTTCAATCTCTCTGTCTCTCCCCCATTCCTGCTTTCTCTCTCTCTCCCTCTCTTCCTCGCAAGTAAATAAATAAAATAGTAAAAAATAATAATAATAAAAACACTAATGTAAGAACATAGGAGTAGGATGTGAAATTGGCATATTGCAATGATCAAAATTCTAAAACACTCCATCTGAGTTGTCAGAAATACAAAGTTAGGTTGAAACAATCATCACATGGGACATAATGTAAAACTCTCTTGGTTATCTTAAAATAACTTATTACCAACTCTAAAAAAATTATTTAACACTCTATCTTCCAACTTTCCTTCAGTTTGTATTGCAAATAGGCTTAATATTTAATTATTTTGACTATCATAAATAAAAAAGTAAAAGAAGTATTGGGTTTCTCCCTCACTTTGTAGTATTTCTAGGTGGACTCATTTGACAATCCTTTATTATGTGTAACACATCATGCTAAATACTATTACACTTTCTCTAAGATTAACTTCAGTCTACAAAGGTCCAGCCCTGTCAATACACTGTAAGGTAATGAGAGACTATGATTTCACCACCTGCCTCTGGTACTAACCTAAGAAGAGAATTATGAAGAAAGTATCTAGCAATTCCCACTCTACTTCCTCATCCAAAATAGGGATAAGTCCATAAAACAGGTGGTTATTTTAAGGAATAAAACTATATAATATATGTACAAAGAGTCACAAAATCTTGTCCATATTTTAATTATTATTATGTCTAACTGGAAATATGTCCATTTCAGGAACACATAGATATCTAGAGGAAACTTTTGATCCTGACTGGGGCCTTAATTATAAGGAGTATAATTATTATTACTGCCAGTTATTTTCCATACATCATTTCATCTAATGGTTACAATAACCCTATGACATAAGCATAATTAAAGCCAATTTATCCAAAACAGAAACCATCAGGACCAGACAGTTTCATTAATGGATTGTACTAAACAGTTAAGAAAAAATTTTACCAATTCTCTACAATCTCTTTCAGAAGATAAAAGCAGAGGGAATTTTTCCTGACTCATGCTATGAAGCCAGCCTCTTACCCTTTTTTAAAGATTTTGTTTATTTATTTGACAGAGATCACAAGCAGGCATAGAGGCATGTGGGGGTTGGGGGTGGGGGAGCAGGCTCCTCACCAAGCAGGAGCCCGATGTGGGTCTTGATCCCAGGACCCTGGGATCATGACCTGAACCAAAGGCAGAGGCTTTAACCCACTGAGCCACCCAGGCGCTCCCAGCCTCTTACCTTAATACCAAAATTGTACAATAGAAAACTACAGATCTAAGCTCTCATAAACATATATGCAAATCCTTAAAAAAATTAGCAAATGAAATATTAAAAAATGTGAAAACAGTTATACACCATGACAAAGTGGAATTTATCCCAGATATGGAAGGCAGGTTGGACATTTGAACATTTGAAAATCAATTTCTTATTTAGTCCACATCAGTGGACTAAATAAGAAAAATCACATGATCATATCAATAGATGCAGAAAAAGCATTTGACAAAATTCAGTACCCATTCATGATTTTTAAAAACAATTTAAATGAGTGTTCTGTTGTTCATTGAGTACAGATCCTTTACGTCCTGGGTAGGTTAATTCCCAGGTATCTTATGGTTCTTGGTGCTATAGTAAATGGAATCATTTCTCTCGTTTCCCTTTCTGTATTTTCATTCTTAGTGTATGAGAAAGCAACTAATTTCTGTACATTGATTTTGTATCCTGCCACATTACTGAAATGCTATATGAGTTCTAGTAGTTTGGGGGTGGAGTCTTCTGGGTTCTCCATATAATGTATCATGTCATCTGTGAAGAGAGAGAGTTTGACTTCTTCTTTGCCAATTTGAATACCTTTTATTTCTTTTTGTTGCCTGCTGTTGCTAGGACTTCTAGTACTATGTTGAATAACAGTGGTGAGAGTGGACATCCTTGTCATGTTCCTGATCTCAAAGAAAAGGCTGTCAGCTTTTCCCCATTGAGGATGATACTTGCTGTGGGTTTTTCATAGATAGATTTTATGAAGTAGAGTAATGTTCCCTCTATCCCTATACTTTGAATCATTTTAATCAGGAACAGATGCTGTGCCTTGTCAAATGCTTTTTCTGCATCAATTGAGAGAACCATGTTGTTCTTCTCTCTTCTCTTATTGATTTGTTCTATCACATTGATTGATTTGCAAATGTTGAAACAGCCTTGAATCCTATGGAAAATACCACCTGGTCATGGTGAATAATCTTTTTAATGTACTGATGGGTCCTATTAGCTAGGATCTTTTTGAGAATCTTGGCGTCCATATTCATCAGGAAGAACTACAGAACACTCATGAAAGGAACTGAAGAAGACACAAAAAGATAGAAGAGCATTCCATGCTCATGGATTGGAAGAATAAACACTGTTCAAATGTCTATACTCCATAGAGCCATCGATACTTTCAATGCCAATCCTGATCAAAATTCCACTGGCATTTTTCAAAGAGCTGGAACAAACAATCCTAAATTTTGTATGGAACCAGAAGAGACCCCAAATTGCTAAGGAAATTTTGAAAAAGAAAAACAAAACTGGGGGCATCACGTTGCCTGGGTTCAAACTTGACTACAAACCTGTAATCACCAAGACAGCATGGTACTGGCACAAAAACAGACACATAGACCAGTGGACTAGAGTAGAGAGTCCAGATATGGACTCTCAACTATATGGTCAAATAATCTTCAACAAAGCAGGAAAAAATATACAGTGAAAAAAAGACAGTCTCTTCAAAAAATGGTGTTGGGAAAATTGGACAGCTGTGTGTAGAAGAATGAAACTCGACCATTTTCTTACACCATACATAAAGATAAACTCAAAATGGGTAAAGGACTTCAACTTGAGGCAGGAGTCTCTCAGAATCCTAGAGGAGAACACAGGCAGTAATCTCTTTGACTTTGGCCACAGCAACATCTTTCAATACATGTCTCCAAAGGCAAAGGAAACAAAAGAGAAAATGAACTTTTGGGACTTCATCAAGATCAAAAGCTTCTGCACAAGCAAAGGAAACAGTCAGCAAAACAAAGAGGCAAGTCACAGAATGGGAGAAGATATTCACAAATGACACTACAGACAAAGGGCTGATATCCAAGATCTATAAAGAAATCCTCAAACTCGCAAAACAGATAATCATGTCAAAAAATTGGCAGAAGACATGAATAGACACTTCTCTAAAGAAGACATACAGGGGCGCCTGGGTGGCTCAGTGGGTTAAGCCGCTGCCTTCAGCTCAGGTCATGATCTCAGGGTCCTGGGATCGAGTCCCGCATCAGGCTTTCTGCTCTGCGGGGAGCCTGCTTCCTCCTCTCTCTCTCTCTCTGCTTGCCTCTCTGCCTACTTGTGATCTCTCTCTGTCAAATAAATAAATAAAATCTTTAAAAAAAAAAGAAGACATACAAATGGCTAACAGACACATGAAAAAATGTTCATCATCATTAGCCATCAGGGAGATTCAACTCAAAACCACATTGAGATACCACGTTACACCAGTTAGAATGGCCAAAATTAACAAGACAGTAAGCAACAAACATGTGTTGGAGAGGGTGTGGAGAAAGGGGAGGACTCTTACACTGTTGGGGGGAATGCAATTTGGTATAGCCACTTTGGAAAACAGTGTGGAGATTCCTTAAAAAATTAAACATAGAGCTACCCTAACACCTACAATTGCACTACTGGGTATTTACCCCAAAGATACAGATGTAGTGGTGAAAAGAAGAGCCATCTCTACCCCAATATTCATAGCAGCAATGACCATAGTGGCCAACCTGTGGAAAGAACAAAGATGCCCTTCAACCAGTAAATGGATAAAGAAGATATGGTCCTTATATACAATGGAGTATTATGCCTCCATCAGAAAGGATGAAGACCAAACTTTTATATCAACATGGATGGGACTAGAAGAGATTATGCTGAGTGAAATAGGTCAAGCAGAGAGAGTCAAGTATCATATGGTTTCACTTACTTGTGGACCGTAAGGAATAACACAGAGAATGTAGAGGAGATGTGAGTTGGGGGAAATCAGAGGGGGAGATAAACCATGAGAGACTGTGGACTCTGAGAAGCAAACTGAGGGTTTTGGAGGGGAGGGGTTTGGGGAGTTGGGTGAACCTGGTGGTGGGTATTATGGAAGGCACATATTGCATGGAGCACTGGGTGTGGTGCATGAACAATGTATTTTGGAACACTGAAAATAAAGTAAAATAAGATAAAACTTAAAGAAAAAAGAGTTGGATGCTTAAATGACTGAAAAAATTAAAAAAAAACCAACAAAAAAAATCCAAAACCCTGAAAACCTCTCAGTAAATTAGGAATAAAGAGGAGCCTTCTCAACTTGACAAAGACTATCTACAAAAAAAACCTATAGCTAACATTATACTTAATGATGAGAGATTAGATTTCAAATTAATATCAGGTACAAAGCAAGGATGTCCCTTCTTATCACGGTTTTTCAACATCAGACTGGAAATTCTTGCTAAAATAATAAGGCAGGAAAATGAAATAAAACATACATAGTTTGGGAAGGAAGACATAAAACTATTGTTGCTCATAAATGACATGATTGTCTATGTTGAAAATATGAAAGAATAGATGACAATTTCCTGGAACTAATAAGTTATTAAAGCCATGATGTACCAGGTTAATATACAAAGTTCAACTGAATTCCTATATACCAAAAATGAACAAGTAGAATTTGAAATTAAAAACACCATGAATAGTGACTCTCGAGAAAATGAAATACTTTAGTACAAAGCTAACAAAATAGGTACAATGTCTGTATAGGGAAATGATAAAAGTCTGATTATAGCAATAAATGAAAAGCTAAATAAATACAAATAAATGCAGAGATATTTCATGTTCATAAATGGAAACACTCAACTTTGTCAAAATGCTTGTTCTACCCAACTTGATCTGCAGATTCAATGCAATCTCATTCTAAATCCTACCAAGTTACTTTATGGACATCAACAAACTCATGATCTAAAGTTTATATAGAGAGGCAAAAGATCCAGAATAGTCAACAGAAATATTGAAGGAAATAAAAATATATTTGGAGGACTGATGCTACCCAACTTCAATAGATACTCTGAAGCTTTGATAATCAAGACACTCTGGTATTAATGAAGCAATAAGCAAATAGATCAATGGCAGAGAATAGAGAGCCCAGAAATACAACAGTATAAAATATAAAAAGCTTGTCTTTGACAAAGAAGCAAAGGCAATACAATGGAGAAAATTTCTTTAACAAATGAAGCTGGAACAACTGAACATCCACATCCAAAGAAATTTACTTAGACACAAACCTTTATACCCTTCACAAACATTATCTCAAAATGGATCATAGACCTAACCATAAAATTAAGAAAAATTATGAAGTTTTTAGAAGAAAATATAGAAGAAAACCTAGATGACCTTAGTGTGCTTTCAGATATAGCAGCGAAGACATGATCCATGAAAGAAATAATTGATAAGCTGGACTTCATTAAAATCAAAAGCTTCTGCTCTATCAAAGACAATTTCAAGAGAATTAGAAGACAGTTACCTACCGCAAGGAAGTTTTTGCAAAAACACATGTGATAAAGGATTGTTATATAAAGTAGGGAAAGAACCCTTAAAATTCAATAAGAAAAGAACAAACTACCTAATTAAAAAATGGGCCAAAGTCCTTAAAAGACACTTCACCAAAGATGATATGCAGATGACAAATAAGTTTATGAAAAGATGCTCCACATCATACATCATCAGGGAAACGCAAAAAGTATAGAGTGATATCTCATTCAATACTCATTAAAATGGCCAAAATCCAGAACACTGACAACACCGAAGGCTGACAAAGAGATGTTGTAACGGAGCTCTCTTACATTGTTGTTGGGAGTGCAGAATGGCACTTTGGTAGAGAGTTTGGCAACATCTCACAACACTAAACATATTCTTACCATATGATCAGTGATCACATTCCTTGGTATTTATTCAAAGGAATTGAAAACACATGCACAAATGTACAATGGCTGATTCTAGCAGCTTTGTTCATAATTGGCAAAACTGGGAAACAACCCAGCTGACCTTCAGTAGGTGAATGGATAAATAGTGATATATCTGTGAAATATTAACAGTAAAATATTATTCAGCACTAAAAAGAAATAGGTATCAAGTCATGAAAAAACATGGTAGAACTTTAAATGCATATTACTAAGTGAAAGAAGCCAATCTGAAAAGGTTTCACGCATACTGTTTGATTTCATCTACACGATGTTCTAGAAAAGATAAAACAATAGAGATAATAAAAGAATCAATGGTTGCCAGGAGTAAAAGCGGAAGAGAGACAGGGAATGAATAGGCAAAGCACAGAGGATTTTTAGGACAGAGAAAACACTCTGTATGATATTGTAATGATGGATATATGTAATTGTATTATATATGTAATATATTTGACCAAATTCACAGAATGTATAACATCAGGAAGAAACCTTAAAGTAAACTATGAGCTTTGGGTGATTATGGTATGTCAATGTAGGTTCATCCTTGGTAAAATGTACCATTCTGATGAATGTTGTTAATAATGGGGGACACTAGGCTTGTGTACGGGGAGGAGGTTTATGGGAAATCTCCATACCTTCCCTTGTTTTGTTGTAAATGTAAAACTGTTCTGAAAAATATTTAAAACTGTTCTGAAAAAACTGTTTATGGGAAATCTCCATACTTTCCCTTGTTTTGTTGTAAATGTAAAACTGTTCTGAACACTGTTCTTAAACTAATTTATAAGTGATAAAGTGAGAATCAGGAAAGTTAAATCATCTCCTTTACTAGGAGATTACCTATATTATAGGTAATGGGTGTCTGAGTCAGTATTTGAACCTAGGTTGCCTTAGTGTCAATGTACACACCTTTCTGCTATTCTACATAATTGCTGGTTATAATGAGAGATTTAAAACTGGTTAACTGAAGAAGTCAATATTCCTTGAAGAAATTGCCCACCAAGGATTAAATGAGGTATATGGTTAGCATGTCATAAAACTAGGACTTTCAGTCTGATTGATTTAGCAACAAATATTTCCCACAGAGAAGGACTCTTTCACTCTGCTGGCATTTCTCAATATGCAAATACATAGAATTTTAAACAATGTTCTAGTTAGGTAAGGTTTTCTGAATTAATTGAAGTAACCATGCCACTTAGTCCATTCAGCTACAAAATATTACATTGCACTAAAAAAGTTTTAAGGCATTTTCTACAGTAAATGTTTTAAATAGTTCTTCCAACAGAGAGCTAATCTTGATTAAGTTATGTCTGAAAAAACTAAGATAATTATCAAGTATCCTGGCCATAAAAATAAGTCATATTATCAAAAGCCTAGAAATATGTGCTCTCCTTGGGAGGAAATTAGCAATGATCCAATGTAAGAAATAGTCTTTTGAAGCTAAAATAAGAATTTTAAAAACAAAGATCCTCTGAGTGCTATCACACTGAGACCTGAAGTAGGACAAAATTATGGGTCAAAATTCTCCAAAGAGCTCATGATCTGTTGAAGAAGTCCTCATGGTGATTATTTGTCAATGTGGGGATTGCAAAATGTCAGCTACTGTACAAACCTGTTCCTGTGAATGTTTCCCTGACTTGAGAGAGAAAGGCTCTCCAGAAATAGGAATCATCAGAATCTTCCTTTTATTCACTGGCATTTAAATTAATCTTTTGAGAAAAGATGGGAAGTAAAACCTTTGCCAGTATATGAATGCATGAGGAAGAGTATAGGATTAGGAGAGGAAGAAGTGGGGCGCCTGGGAGGCTTAATGGGTTGAGTGCTAGACTTTAGCTCAGGTCATGACCTCGGGGTCCTGGGATTGAGCCGTGCATCAGACTCCCTGCTTTGTAGAGATCCTGCTCCTCTGTCTCTCCCTGCCCCTGCCCCCACTGGTGTGCAATCTCTTTCTCTCTCAAATAAATAAATAAAGATCTTTAAAAAATTTTTTTTAAAAAGGAGAGGAAGAAATTGGACCAAGCCCTGGGCAGCTGCCATGACTAGTTTAAATTTAAAAAAAAAAGAAAGAAAAATCCAGAGAAGGAGGCTGAGAAGTAATGGCCAGAGAAGTAAAAAATCAGAGGAGTAGGTAGTGATGGAAGCCCCAGGTGTCATGTTTTACAGAAGAAAACATAGTAAACTTTGTCAAATAAGGAGAAGCCAGGTGGAATGAAAGCAGCAGACCATGAGTTTATCTTAATAGAAAATTTCTCTGGAGATTTTAGAAAGAGTCATTTTGGTTGGAATCATGGGGAATGGAAGCCAGATGGAGAGTGTGGAGGGACAAAGGGGACGTGATAAAGCAGAGGCAGTGAACATAAAGAACATTTTTGATAAGTTTTGCTGTAAAAATGAGGAAAAGTCTGCTAAAATGGTTGTGGGAATAGAATGCAGAATTGAATTTTTTTTTAAGATAGGAAAGGTTAGGACATATTTAAATGCTGATGGGAGGGACGCCTGGGTGGCTCAGTTGGTTGGATGACTGCCTTCGGCTCAGGGCGTGATCCTGGAGTCCCGGGATCGAGTCCCACATCAGGCTCCCAGCTCCATGGGGAGTCTGCTTCGCTCTCTGACCTTCTCCTCGCTCATGCTCTCTCTCACTGTCTCTCTCTCTCAAATAAATAAATAAAATCTTTAAAAAATAAAAAAAAAATAAAATAAAAAATAAATGCTGATGGGATAGGTCAAACCAGAAAATGTAGGATGAGGAACTAATCAGTAGGGTAGATTTTTTTTTAGAAAGTGAGACAGGATGGAATATCAGGTACACCTGGAAACACCTTGAAGAAAGAAACGCACCTGAAACAAGGAGAAGAGGATGAGTGAAGAGGCTGGCAATTCTACTGGTCATGTCGGAAAATGAGGATATTTCTTCTGGTGGCTTCAATTTTTTTAAGGAAAACAGAGAGTAAGGGTATTGTTGACAATGCAAGAATTAGAAAAGTAGCAGTATTCTTTTTCCTGATCCTTTCTCATCGATTACCCCCATGATGAGCAGACTCTAATAATTAATTAACAACATAACTGGTGATGGTCTGATGGGTTTGTTGTGTCTTGATTTGCAAATGAACTAAAATTTGAAATAGGAGGCTATAAATTATGTCTAACATCACACTCTAGGAATGGATTCAGTGTGTTTAACTTTTAAAAAGGTATCTTCCAAATAAATTGTAGGTTAGAAGAGAAGATGTCTTTTATCAGAGGCATGTTCTGGTAAGTGCAGTAAGTATCAACTTGTTAAAAGAACGTGCCCTGATATTGGAGATAAAGGAAAATAAAAGCCTTCTGGTAGCCTTAAAAATCAGCTAATTATAACAGAGATGAGTTTCATTACAGAGACCGATTTAATAAGAAGCATAGGGGAGCAATGTTAACTATGGAAAATTTTTGAACTAACACAGAGGAGCCTTTTAAATTAATCTATGAGGGTCATCAAAAAGAAAATTAGTCTGTTTAGAAAAAAATGATAGTGAACAACAAGTAGGAAAAGGAAATGGAAGAACTGTTAAGCTCTTCTTTCACTTCTGTTATGAGAGCAAGATGCCAAGAGGCAAAATTTCTAGCTACAAAGATGAAAAACTGGATAATGGACAGGTAAGGGGGAAAAATTTCTATCTATCCATCTATGCGGAAAGGGGGAAAGGGACAAACAGCGGAACAAATCTGGCACATATGTGCAACATAGTAACAGGGATTTTAAAGTAATACTAAGCATCACAAAATAAGGGAAACAAGGATATTGGTCTATAGCTCTCTTTTTGGATGGGATCCTTGTCTGGTTTTGGGATCAAGGTGATGTTGGCCTCATAAAATGAGTTTGGAAGTTTTCCTTCCATTTCTATTTTTTGGAACAGTTTCAGAAAATTGAACACAGATGCGAAAATTCTCACCAAAATACTAGCCAATAGGATTCAACAGTACATTAAAAGGATTATTCACCACGACCAAGTGGGATTTATCCCAGGGATTCAAGGTTAGTTCAACATCCGCAAATCAGTCAATGTGATACAACACATCAATAAAAGAAAGAACAAGAACCATATGATACTCTCAATAGATGCTGAAAAAGCATTTGACAAAGTACAGCATCCCTTCCTGATCAAAACTCTTCAAAGTGTAGGGATAGAGGGCACATACCTCAATATCATCAAAGCCATCTATGAAAAACCCACTGCAAATATCATTCTCAATGGAGAAAAACTGAAAGCTTTTCCTCCAAGGTGAGGAACATGGCAGGGATGTCCATTTTCACCACTGCTATTCAACATAGTACTAGAAGTCCTAGCCTCAGCAATCAGACAACAAAAGGAAATTAAAGGCATCCAAATCGGCAAAGAAGAAGTCAAACTATCACTCTTCGCAGATGATATGATACTCTATGTGGAAAACCCAAAAGACTCCACTCCAAAACTGCTAGAACTTGTACAGGAATTCAGTAAAGTGTCAGGATATAAGATCAATGCACAGAAATCAGTTGCATTTCTCTACACCAACAACAAGACAGAAGAAAGAGAAATTAAGGAGTCAATCCCATTTACAATTGCACCCCAAACCATAAGGTACCTAGGAATAAACCTAACCAAAGAGGCTAAGAATCTATACTCAGAAAACTATAAAGTACTCATGAAAGAAATTGAGGAAGACACAAAGAAATGGAAAAATGTTCCATGCTCCTGGATTGGAAGAATAAATATTGTGAAAATGTCTATGCTACCTAAAGCAATCTACACATTTAATGCAATTCCTATCAAAGTACCATCCATATTTTTCAAAGAAATGGGACAAATAATTTTAAAATTTATATGGAACCAGAAAAGACCTCGAATAGCCAAAGGGATATTGAAAAAGAAAGCCAAAGTTGGTGGCATCACAATTCCGGACTTCAAGCTCTATTACAAAGCTGTCATCATCAAGACAGCATGGTACTGGCACAAAAACAGACACATAGACCAATGGAACAGAATAGAGAGCCCAGAAATAGACCCTCAACTCTATGGTCAACTAATCTTTGACAAAGCAGGAAAGAATGTCCAATGGAAAAAAAGACAGCCTCTTTAATAAATGGTGTTGGGAAAATTGGACAGCCACGTGCAGAAAAATGAAATTGGACCATTTCCTTACACCACACACAAAAATAGACTCAAAATGGATTAAGGACCTCAATGTGAGAAAGGAATCCATCCAAATCCTTGAGGAGAACACAGGCAGCAACCTCTTCGACCTCAGCTGCAGCAACATCTTCCTAGGAACATAGCCAAAGGCAAGGGAAGCAAGGGCAAAAATGAACTATTGGGATTTCATCAAGATCAAAAGCTTTTGCACAGCAAAGGAAACAGTTAACAAAATCAAAAGACAACTGACAGAATGGGAGAAGATATTTGCAAACGACATATCAGATAAAGGACTAGTGTCCAAAATATATAAAGAACTTAACAAACTCAACACCCAAAGAACAAATAATCCAATCAAGAAATGGGCAGAGGACATGAACAGACGTTTTTGCCAAGAAGACATCCAGATGGCCAACAGACACATGAAAAAGTGCTCCATATCACTCGGCATCAGGGAAATACAAATCAAAACCACAATGAGATATCACCTCACACCAGTCAGAATGGCTAAAATCAACAAGTCAGGAAATGACAGATGCTGGCAAGGATGCGGAGAAAGGGGAACCCTCCTACACTGTTGGTGGGAATGACAGCTGGTGCAACCACTCTGAAAAACAGCATGGAGGTTCCTCAAAATGTTGAAAATAGAACTTCCCTATGACCCAGCAATTGCACTACTGGGTATTTACCCTAAAGATACAAACGTAGTGATCCAAAGGGGCACGTGCACCCGAATGTTTATAGCAGCAATGTCCACAATAGCCAAACTATGGAAAGAACCTAGATGTCCATCAACAGATGAATGGATAAAGAAGATGTGGTATAAATACACAATGGAATACTATGCAGCCATCAAAAGAAACAAAATCTTGCCATTTGCGACAACATGGATGGAACTAGAATGTATCATGCTTAGCGAAATAAGTCAAGCGGAGAAAGACAACTATCATATGATCTCCCTGATATGAAGAAGTGGTGATGCAACATGGGGGCTTAAGGGGGTAGGAGAAGAATCCATGCAACAAGATGGGATTGGGAGGGAGACAAACCATAAGTGACTCTTAATCTCACGAAACAAACTGTGGGTTGCTGGGGGGAGGGGGTTGGGAGAAGGGGGGTGGGGTTATGGACATTGGGGAGGGTATGTGCTTTTGGGTAAATTGGAAGGGGAGGTGAACTACGAGAGACTATGGACTCTGAAAAACAATCTGAGGGGTTTGAAGTGGCGGGGGGGTGGGAGGTTGGGGTACCAGGTGGTGGGTATTATAGAGGGCACGGCTTGCATGGAGCACTGGGTGTGGTGAAAAAATAATGAATACTGTTTTTCTGAAAATAAATAAATTGGAAAAAATTTTTTAAAAAAGGGAAACAACTGTGAATAATGAAATATGATTTTTCAAAAACCTTATTTAGTAAGAAACTGGCCTCCATTTTTAAAGCATGGGACACACCCACACACACGCCATACCATTCATGAGATGTAATTAACTTCACATAGGGTTTTCTGAAAGTAACTAAATGAAAACCGAGCTGTGGCTTGCACTGAATATGCATTAGGTCAAAATAACACGAGAGGAAACCAGCCATTATAGAGAAGAAAGTCACATTTAAGACTTTGTCATGTCAGTGAGGCATTACTAGGAATATCATCTATGTATCAGCGGGAGTCTTCTACTCTTGAGATCTAAACAGGTCTAGATGAACTCTCATTTTGCACAGTGTGGAAATCCAAAGTCTTCCCATTCCTGGAGGTCAAATCTGTTTCTGGATCTGCTGTTTCTAACATCAGGTTGACTGAGACATAAAAATCATCTCTATCATCAAGCCAATTGGTCCGTCCATTTGTGAGTGTTCGCTTTAAGACAGTATGGCATGGGCAAGCCAAGGAATGTCTTTAGTGTAGAAATGCAGATAGTTTATGTTGAGTCTTCAATAAATGTCTTCATAGAAAATCCTTCAGGCACCTTAAATTTTCCACTGGCTGTTTTACTTCCTATTCTGCAACACATATCACAATTTCCTCTTTCTACTCTCTTCTCTCCTCCCTCCCTTCTTTGCTTCTCTATCTTCCCCACCTCTTCTCTCAGAAACAAAAGAAATTCTTCTATAATTCTCCTAAGAGCAATTTGACCTGACTCTTCTGTGACTTTCATTTTGCTGAACATCACACACCACAGAGCCCCACCTTCTACCCAGTGGCTAATCAAGTCATTTCCTCAAAGGTAGTTTCCTCCCCAAATGGCATACTGGTGCCAATTGTTAAGAAAATAAGTCCAATACATAAATTCCACTAGGACTTCAAAAGTGTGCCTTTGTAACAAAGGAAAACAACCAATTGCTTGAAAATCCCATGTCATATAAGGTGTAATATCCATGTAACCTGTAATTATGGAGACTGAAGGCATTTGTGGAATAGGTGGTTCCTGTGAGGAAATTTTTCCACCTAAGGAAATTCTTGGTGGCATTGGCAATCACATATTAGAAAGCTTTCAAAAATAAGACTTGAGAGAGGATTGTATTTCCCGGTGGGGATAATTTCCACTGGATAGCTGGAGCTTACACTTTCATTAGCACAGAGTCCCCCTCTGTCTGCCTCAGTAGAGATACAGGAACAAACAACAGCTGGCCAAGTCCCCGCCATTCGAAGGGTTATATCAGGACCAGGCTGATTGCCCATTCTATTGCCGGTCATGAGTTCTTCATGCCTTTTAATCCTGCTTACCTCAGGTTTCACAGCAATCAAGACTCCTCACACACACACACACAGAGAGAGAGAGAGAGAGAGATTCCTGACACATTCCACGTCCTTTCTTTCCTTACTATATGGCCTCCATGAAGGATTTCCCTGTCATCTAGAAATTCTATATTGGATGTGCTCTTCCTTAAATCACAAGGCTTCTCGATGCTGCTCAGAATTCCCATGAATGACATTCAGAATGTATCTTTTGTATAGGACCTGATTTTTTTTTCTTTCTTGAATTTTTAAGATTTTTTTTGTCCTTATTTGCCTCTCTTTATTCGTATGGCTGCAAATTCAATGGGTCTTTTTTTCCCCTCCTTTTCTTTTTTTTAGGGGGTGGGGGGAGAGGAAGGGAGGGCCAGAGGGACAGGAAGAGAGAGAATCTCAAGCAGACTCAATGGCCAGCGCAGAGCCTGATGGGGGCTCAATCTCACAACCCTGAGATCATGACTTCAGCTGAAATCAAGAGTCAGATGTGTAACTGACTGAGTCACCTAGGCACCCCCAGTGAGTCACTTTAATCTGGAAACCTGTGTTCCTCAGTTCTAGGAATTTTTTTGGTTTAAGGTATTTTTATACTTTCTTCTGTATTTCTTTCTGAAACTCATATCATTCAAATATTGGACCTCCTACACAGATCTTTACATTTGTTTTTTTTTTCCAATTTATTTATTTTCAGAAAAACAGTATTCATTATTTTTTCACCACACCCAGTGCTCCATGCAAGCCGTGCCCTCTATAATACCCACCACCTGGTACCCCAACCTCCATTTGTTTTAATTTTTATCTATTGTCCATTTCCCATTTTCAGAAAGATTTTCCTGACTTAACGTTTCACCCCCCTATTGATTCTTCTAGTTCTCATGTATTTTTGGTGTCCAAAATCCCATTCTTAGGCTTGGTAATTTCTTTTAATAACATTCTATTTTTGTTTTGTGGCTGCAATATCATCTTGCACCTCTGTGGAGATCCTATTAAAATATTTTTTGAAGTTTCTTGATCCTCCTTGCATTTTCTATTTTATGTATTTCATTTTAAAGATTTTATTTATTTATTTGGCAGAGAGAGAGCACAAGCAGGGGAAGCAGCAGAGGGCTTTTGATCCCAGGATCCTGGGATCATGACCTGAGCTAAAGACAGATGCAACTGATGCAACTGTGCCCCTACATTTTCTGTTTTGTTTTTTAATAGATTGTTTGCTTTTGTTGTTGTTGTTGTTGTTGTTGTTGTATTTCATCTTCAGAGTTCTATTTGCATGAGCAGAATTAGTCACTGGTGGACATCACTTAACAATAAGCTGACTTTTTCATTGAAGGGCACACAAATATCAGTATTTCTCTGGGGTTTTTTTTCACCACTGGCAGATTTTTCCCTGACAGTGATTCTCTATACTCCCACCTGGTTGTGTACAAGTGAAGCTGGGCGAATTTTCGTATTGTTTGGGGAAAGATTTCAACATTCCTAGATATGGAAGTTCCAGTCTTCTGTAGTGTGAAGACAGGGTACCAACTGGCTAAAGATTGGAGAAGATGCGAAAAGCTGTTTCATAAATGAATTTCCAACTGATTTTTCAGAGATCCCTAAGACTTAAAGTTACCAAGTTCTCCCAGGGTTCTGAGACATGAATCATCTTGCTCTTTGTCTGCTTGCCCCTCACCCTTTCATTTAACTTTTCTAGATTGCTGAGTCAACAACCACAGTCCATCCATTTCTCATCTTTCAAAAGCTTGTTGGAATTATATCATTATTTTTCTGGGTTTATCGCTTTTTAGAAAAAACTTTTGCTGTCTTTTCAATGGTGCTATAAAATGGACAGAAGTAACCACTTGTGTCTGATAGACCTCATTAACTAGAGATATAATTTTCTCTTCAGTCCTTATAATCTGACTCCATTCCTATCATTTCAGTGAAATTTCTTCCATAATGGTCATAACCAACTATACTATATTACTATATACATTGGGGATTGCCTTGACTTCATATTCCTTGATATTTTGGCATTTAATACAACTGGTTACTCCTTGAAATTCTCCTTTTGGGGGTTGAATGATCCCATATTCTCCTGGTTTTCTTCTACTTCCTCATCTGGTCCTCAGTCTTCCTCGTTTGCTCTTCCTCTTTTTGTAACAAAAATGTTACAAGTCCAAGTAACATTTAAATGTTCAAGTCCAAGTCACCAGATCTGTAGTCAACAAGATAAAGACCCAGAAGAGTTTATAGTACAGTTCCAATGTGAGTCCAGGAGAGCTGATGGTGTAAGTTCTAGTCTGAAAGCTGGTAGTCTTTAGACACAATGAAGTTTGATGTTTTTTGTTTTTTTGTTTTTTTTTGTTATCCTATTTTTTTTCCAATTTATTTATTTTCAGAAAAACAGTATTCATTATTTTTTCACCACGCCCAGTGCTCCATGCAAGCCGCGCCCTCTATAATACCCACCACCTGGTACCCCAACCTCCCACCCCCCCACCACCTCAAACCCCTCAGATTGTTTTTCAGAGTCCATAGTCTCTCATGGTTCACCTCCCCCTCCAATCTACCCAAAAGCACATGATCTCCCTGATATGAGGAAGTGGTGATGCAACATGGGGGCTTAAGTGGGTAGGAGAAGAATCCATGAAACAAGATGGGATAGGGAGGGAGACAAACCATAAGTGACTCTCAATCTCACGAAACAAACTGTGGGTTGCTGGGGGAGGGTGGTTGGGAGAAGGGGGGTAGGGTTGTGGAAGTTTGATGTTTTAGTTTGAGTGCGCAGGTTAGAAAAGATTGATATTCCAGCTCATGTAGGCAGGAATTTCCTCTTACTCATGAGAGAGTCAGCCTTTTTGTTCTGTTTAGGCCTTCAACTAATTTGATAAGGTCCACCCACATTAAGAAGGGCAGTCTCTTTATTCAGTCTACCTAATCAGTTGTTAATCTCATCGAAAAACACCCTCACAAAGTCAGAATAGTGTTTAACCAGATATCTGAGCATGTCATTGCCTAGTCAAAATGACATGTAAAATTAACCATCACAATTGGTTAATCAAGAAATGTCAGTCATATTAGACAGTCATAAAAGAGATACATATTAAACTGGAACTTTGAATTTTATATCAAACATATAAATACATATTTACTTACCTTCCTTTTATAATAGACCCAAGGCTTTTTTTTTAATATGAATCGGGTAACTGGAGTTCCAGATAGTCTTTCTCACAAAACTATACTCATAATTCATCTACATTTTCATATACATCTACTTAATTCATCTACATTTCCTAGTGTGTTTCAAGTGAGAAAAAGATCTTAAAGCTAAAAGCAAAACTTGTCTAGCCCTTAAAAGGGTTTTTTTCCCAATTCTTTATAATTATTTGATTTGATCTCATTTTAAAAAGCAGTTTGTTTTCTGAAGTATTTAATTTAGTTTTCACAGCAGCAACATTTTTCTTTTACATCCTGTCATCTTGGGTAATATGTAGTTGTCAAGTTGTATTAACATGTAGTTGTTATAGTATTACAATGACAAGGTTTCAAATCAAACACAATTGAGTCTAGGGAAGCATACAACTCAGCTGATGGGAGCACAAGTACAAGGATAGAATGGGGGCTAGTATGGCAGTGCTGAGGTTCAGTTTGCTGTGGGAATCAGCCAGTATGATTCACAGAGAGAGGGTAGAGAGTCTATTAATCCTGAGAGTCCCCTCAGTGGAAGCCTTTGTGAGTTGCTCCCCATATCATCAGGCTAAAATGACATTAAACATTAACATCTGTTTGCATCAGATTTATTTGAGAGCTCCCAGAGGACATATGTCTCCAGAAAAATAAAATAAACAAGAGGAAGAGAATCTATTTCCAGAATTTTCTAGGAACTTTCTTGACACCTTTTGTTTATTCATCAGTTCCTATTTTCATAATTGCTTTCAAATATGTAATTTAAAAATGATAATTCTTACTCAAGTCTCTCTGAGTTATTGCCTTTGGTATCTCAAGAGTAAAATCATATGCTGTTTTATTGAAATGCCTACTTTTACTATAACAACTACTTTTTTAGAGCAAGTAAAATTCTGCTCTTTTCATTCAGATGATAAAATAATCACTGTTGCACAGTGAAGACAATTCAGAAATCAGTACTTTGATGCATAATGCCATGTAAAGGCAAATCCCATTTTTACTTTTATGTAGTGATAAAACACAGCTCAACACTTTCATACGACAAGTTGATATATAAAGAAATACTATTACTTTTGCTAATTATTCTGATATATTTGGGAATCTAAGTAACAAAAGTCTTAAAAAGTTAAGCTTTGGGAAATGATAAAAGAAAAAGACTAATTTTTAATAATTTTTTTCTGAATACCTTAAAAGATAGTGCTCTGTTATACAAAGCCTTCAGGGACTGTGTTAAACACTCTAGTGACCAGTTAGTAACATTTATACTAAGTAATTTGTCACATTTTCTTTTAATAGTATACCTTTATTAGAGACAAAAATATTTGCTATTTATGAGAGGCCTCCAGGGTCAGAAGGCCTCAGTTTGAATCTCAGCTCCACGTCTTCCTATCTAGCTGAACTTGGGTGGTTATTTAAGTCCCTGAAGTGTTAGTGTTGCCAAATGCTGGATCCTCAAAAATTCCACGAAAATAACCTGTTGAAAGGTAAATCTGAATCTATTGCTCACTAAGGGAGAACACAGATTTGACAACGAATTAGTAGCATCTTGGAAGGAAGAGAGCAAAGCTGTGATATGAAGTTTTGTTATTTGGTGGGCTTAGGGTTTCTTTCTTGTTCTTTCTCCAGCTCCTTTAGGTGTAGGGTTAGGTTGTGTACCTGAGACCTTTCTTGTTTCTTGAGAAAAGCTTGTACCGCTATATATTTTCCTCTCAGGACTGCCTTTGTTGTGTCCCACAGATTTTGAACCGTTGTATTTTCATTATCATTTGTTTCCATGATTTTTTTCAATTCTTCTTTAATTTCCCGGTTGACCCATTCATTCTTTAGAAGGATGCTGTTTAGTCTCCATGTATTTGTGTTCTTTCCAAACTTCCTCTTGTGGTTGAGTTCTAGCTTCAGAGCATTGTGGTCTGAAAATATGCAGGGAATGATCCCAATCTTTTGATACCGGTTGAGTCCTGATTTAGGACCGAGGATGTGATCTATTCTGGAGAATGTTCCATGTGCACTAGAGAAGAATGTGTATTCTGTTGCTTTGGGATGAAGTGTTCTGAATATATCTGTGATGTCCATCTCATCCAGTGTATCATTTAAGGCCTTTATTTCCCTGTTGATCTTTTGCTTGGATGATCTGTCCATTTCAGTGAGGGGAGTGTTAAAGTCCCCTACTATTATTATATTATTGTTGATGTGTTTCTTTGATTTTGTTATTAATTGGTTTATATAGTTGGCTGCGCCCACGTTGGGGGCATAGATATTTAAAATTGTTAGATTTGGTTTAAGGCAAGTCTTTCAAGGCAAGGGATGGCTTTTAATTAGGATGGGATAAAGGTCACAGCAGAATGCTTGAGGATTTGTGGGTACAGCAAAATGAGGGCTTTGAGGTAAAGGTATGGAAAAAACAGAAAGCAAAGAATTATTTGATGCTATCTATTGAAAAGCCAAACAGTCTTACATTCATTAAAAATGGATTTTTTAGGAAGTTCCTGAAAGGAACATTGAAGCTATTTTTAACTTTTATCTCTCTGGACAAAAATTTCCGGCAATAGTTAAGACATTGTGATAAAGACAGTGGCAGAGTAAAATCACGATAATGTGTATAGTCAAGTATGTTTGTGACGTGGAGCGAGTAGATGGTTTTGATTCTTAGTTTCCATTTGCAAAATGGGAATAATAATAGCATATTTATGGATGATTTGCCAAGTAAGTATTAACAGACCTTCTAGAAGGAAACTGTATGAAGTAGAGGAAGAAAGTTTCAAAGTTGGTCAAATGTAGATTTACTTCTAAATTACAACTTTGTGGTAAGTATGATTCTGTTTTGGTGGTCCTCAGAGTGATACTTCTGACAGGGTTATTGTGGGAATTATATTAAATAATGAATGAGAGTCCCAAAAATCAAATATGCAAGTTGACTCAGTGAAAAGCAGCAGAAGTGACTTAAATCTTTAAGTGTCAAATGGAGAAATACTTCATATGCAACCTCAGGCTTCAGCCATACCTCTCCAGGCAAATTCTGCTTCCCTGCAATATCTTCTCCTTTGGCTTTCCAGCAACCAGTAAAAGCATTTAACAACCATGGTTCTCGTTCTCCAGGCACCAAAGAAACAACAGCTCATAACCAACACCTCCCCAGCCGGGTCCTCCCATGGCTCAGAGCACACAGTCCCAGCAAGTCTTCCCAACAATCTCAACAGTCCTACTTCAACCAGATCTGCAGGAACAACCACAGTGAGAAGTGGCTTGCTGAGACCCACTTCCCCACCCCCCAATGCCTCACAGGAAACTTGCACAACCTATTCGTGGACCCTTCCCAGCTCCTAAAACCTGTGGTCGCCTGAAAGAGGACAGTTGGATAAACGGTTGTTATTGATGAGCAGAGACAAGAATGCAGGGGTCCACAGCTTCATGGATACCCCTTTACTAAACTAAAAGACAACTTTTATATGCACACTGTTCAGATAAGGCTTGGAATTTATAAAACCCCAGCCTTCTCTGCCATAAGTAGCACAAACTGACAGAGATGATCAAAAAGCAGGGGTGTTTTGGTTTTTGTTTGTTTGGTTTTTATTTATTAAATTTTGGTGGGGGGGTTTTAAGTTGTTTTTTGTTTTGTTTTGATTTGTTTTTCAGATTTTATTTATTTATCTGTCAGAAAGAGAAAGCACAAGCAGGGGGAGCGGCAGGCAGAGGGAGAAACAGGCTTCAGGGAGCCTGATGCAGGACTGGGTCTCAAGACCCTGAGATCGTGACCTGAGCCAAAGGCAGATGCTTAACAGACTGAGCCATCCAGGCATCCCAAGAAACGTTTTAAATGACTCTTGATATCAGATGTATTTGGTTGCCATACAGTCACTGTAACAGAATCACTTTTAGTTTTGTTTAATAGAAACTAAGCTAATTTTTAAATATTTGATAGAGGCCAATATCTGGACAAAAACAGAAGGATAGCAAAGAAAAATGTTCATTAATAAATAAGAAAATACCTTTGTGCAGAAGCAAATGGTGACTTCAAGTTATCCAAACTTCACACTCAATCTGTTTTGGTATATAAATAGCATTAATAAATATTTGTGTTAATGAGAAAATATAATATATAAGAAAATAATACATGGAAGATACATGTTTCAGGCAGGAAGCCATTCCAATGGGGAAATCAAAGAGGGTTTGATGTAGGGACTGATTGTCAAGGATAAGGAACCAACAGTGGATGTTGAGGAGAGAGCAGGAAGTCCCAAAGGAGAGCTCTACTGGAGCATGGTAAGGGCTGTAAGCCTTGGAGAGAAGCCACCTGATGAGCGCTGAGGCCATCTGTAAAGGAACACAGGTGCTCCTGAACCAGGCAGAGAGCAGCAGGAATAAATCCCTGACCTCTTCCTCCTTTCACTCTCCAATCTCCTGCAGTGCATTTGTCAAACCTAACTAAATGGCAGAGGGCAGATGAGTCTGGATAGTGCAGACTTGCAGGTTAGCTTCTTGGGGCATGGAGCAGGATGGGGAAGAGCAAAAACTATGCCACAAGAGGCCCACACACAGAATAACCAGCCTCAGTGGGGACCTTACAAAGTCTGAGTTCCCCCACTGTGACCCATTTAGGAATGATGATAATGTTGACATAGAGGTATATGTCACTATAGTGTCATATACCTCTGTATGTCTATTTTGAGGGAAACAAGTTTAAGCACTAACCACGTACAATCCTTGGTTAATGTAAGAATGTTTACCAAATGGCCCTGCTCACTCTATAATGGGACTGATACTCTATCTACCTGTGAGCAAATCAGGGTGTTAAGAGTATACAGTGTCCATTTGGATGAGAAACAAAATGTCCTTTCAGTTTCAGAATCCTGCTTAATAAAAACTTTTTTTTTCTTTTTAAAACTTCGGACAAAAAAGAATTGGTTGAACACAAATGAACTCACATTATGGAATAAACATACCAAAATATACAAGTCCTATATGAGTGGGTTTGATGGCAATGATGGTATAACCAAAACATTATCATAGGGCACACTGAAGAGCCTGGTCTGAAGCTTTTAGAATGACTTTCAGGAACTTCTTTATGTCTTCATTTAGTGTTATTCTCGATCTCACTTAGTTAGAATCTGGAACTGTTTCATATGGGGTGACCATTTACATGTACCAATGCTTATGGTTGATTGCAGACCCCTCTCAGACACACAAAGTTCATTAAACTTACTTATCTCTTTTTTTCTTAAGATTTTATTTATTTATTTGAGAGAGAGCGAGCACGAGAGTGAAGGAACATAAGCAGGGGGAGCAGCAGAGGGACAGAAAGAGAAGCAAACTTCCCACTGAGCAGGGAGCCTGACATAGGAATTGATCTCAGGACCCTGAGATAATGACCTGAGCTAAGACAGCAACTTAACTGACTGAGCCCACCAGGTACCCCTAGCCTTATTTCTTTTGCTATATAAACTCCTTTTGAATATTGTTGTATGTCCACGAATATCCTCTGAAAATGCTTGTTTCTGCTGTATAGGAAGGTATGAGAATATGCCTTACTCCCCACGATTGCCTCCCGACAAAAGTTTTAAGCACGAAAAAGAGTATCTTCTAGGATGAGTCTATTTACTTGGTATTCAAAGTCAGTTCCTATTGTGGTTGGTTGTTTCCCATTGCAAAAATATCCACACTGTTGGATCCAAGCTTGACCTACTTTCCTGAATGCGACTTGAACAATTGAAAGCTCCTTTCGATCAGCATTTCTGAACCTTGTTCTAGTCTTATGTAGAAAATGTTGAGGGGCACCTGGCTTGCTTTGTCTGCAGAGCATGTGACTCTTGATCTCAGGGTCATTAGTTCAAGCTCCATGTTGTCAATAAAAACGTATCTATCAATAATCACTCTCAATGTGAATGGCCTAAATGCACCCATAAAACGGCACAGGGTTGCAGATTGGATAAAACGACAGGACCCATCCATATGTTGTCTACAAGAGACCCATTTTGAACCTGAAGATACAAGCAGACTGAAAGTGAAGGGATGGAGAAGCATCTTTCATGCCAACGGGCCTCAAAAGAAGGCTGGGGTAGCGATTCTCATATCAGATAAATTAGACTTCAAACTAAAGACTGTAGTCAGAGATACAGAAGGACACTACATAATCCTTGAAGGGACTATCCACCAAGATGATCTAACAATTGTAAATATCTATGCACCCAATATGGGAGCAGCCAATTACTTAAGAAAATTGTTAATGAAGATAAAGAGTCATATTGATAGGAATACACTAATCGTAGGAGATCTTAACACGCCTCTTTCAGAATTAGACAGATCATCGAAGCAGAAAATCAATAAAGAAACAAGAGCATTGAATGACACATTGGACCAGATGGACCTCATAGATATATACAGAACATTCCACCCTAAAACAACAGAATACTCATTCTTCTCAAGTCCACATACTGGGTCACAAATCAGGACTCAACCGATACCAAACGACTGAGATGATTCCCTGCATATTCTCAGATCACAATGCTTTGAAACTGAGCTCAATTACAAGGAAAAGTTCCGAAGGAACTCAAACACCTGGAAGCTAAAGACCACCTTGCTTAAGAATGCTTGGATCAACCAGGAGATCAAAGAAGAAGTGAAACAATTCATGGAAACCAATGAGAATGAAGACACTTCTGTCCAAAACCTATGGGATACAGCAAAGGCGGTCCTAAGGGGAAAATATATAGCCATTCAAGCCTCGCTCAAATAAATTGAAAAATCCAGAACACACCAGCTGTCTCTACACCTTAAAGAACTGGAGGATCAACAACAAATCAAACCAACTCCACACATAAGAAGGGAAATCATCAAGATTAGAGCTGAGATCAATGAGGGAGAAACCAGAGATACAGTAGAACGTATCAATGAAACTAGAAGCTGGTTTTTTGAAAGAATCAATAACATCGATAAGCCACTGGCTACACTAATCCAAAAGAAAAGAGAGAAAGCCCAAATTCATAAAATTATGAATGAAAAGGGAGAGATCACAACGAACACCAAGGAAGTAGAAACTTCAGAAGTTATTATCAACAGTTATATGCCAATAAGCTTAGCAACCTAGACGAAATGGAGGCATTCCTGGAAAAATATAAACTACCAACATTGAGCCAGGAAGAAAACGACAACCTGAATAGACCGATATCATATAACGAGATTGAAGCAGTGATCAAAAACCTCCCAAAAAACAAGAGCCCAGGACCTGACGGATTCCCTGGGGAATTCTACCAAACCTTCCAAGAAGAAATAACACCTATTCTCCTGAAGCTGTTTCAAAAAATTGAAGCAGAAGGAAAACTTCCAGACTCTTTTTATGAAGCCAGCGTTACCCTGATCCCCAAACCAGGCAAGGACCTTACCAAAAAGGAGAATTTTAGACCAATATCACTGATGAATATGGATGCTAAGATTCTCTACAAGGTCCTAGCCAACAGGATCCAACAGCACATTAAAAAGATTATCCACCATGATCTGCTGGGATTTATCCCTGGGCTACAAGGATGGTTCAACATTTGCAAATCAATCAATGTGATACAACAAATTAATAGGAGAAGAGAGAAGAACCACATGGTCCTCTCAATTGATGCAGAAAAAGCATTTGACAAAATCCAGCATCTGTTCCTGATTAAAATGCTTCAAAGTATAGGGATAGAGGGAACATTCCTGAACCTCATCAAATCTATCTATGAAAGACCCACAGCAAATATCATCCTCAATGGGAAAAAGCTTGCAGCCTTCCCACTGAGATCAGGAACAAGACAAGGATGCCCACTTTCACCACTCTTGTTCAACATAGTATTAGAAGTCCTAGCAACAGCAATCAGACAACAGAGAGAAATAAAAGGTATCCAAATTGGTAATGAAGAAGTCAAACTCTCTTCACAGATGACATGATTCTTTTTATGGAAAACCCAAAAGACTCCACCCCCAAACTACTAGTACTCATACAGCAATTCAGCAATGTGGCAGGATACAAAGTCAATGTGCAGAAATCAGTGGCTTTCTTATACACTAACAATGAAAATACAGAAAGGGAAATTAGAGAATCGATTCCATTTACTATAGCACCAAGAACCATAAGATACCTGGGAATAAACCTAACCAAAGAAGTAAAGGATCTGCACTTGAGGAACTACAGAACACTCATGAAAGAAAATGAAGAAGACAGAAAAAGATGGAAGACCATTCCATGCTCTTGGATCAGAAAAATAAACATTGTTAAAATGTCTATACAGCCTAGAGCAATCTATACTTTTAATGCCATTCTGATCAAAATTCCACCGGCATTCTTCAAAGAGCTGGAGCAAATAATCCTAAAATTTGTATAGAATCAGAAGAGACCCCGAATCGCTAAGGAAATGCTGAAAAACAAAAATAAAGCTGGCGGCATCATGTTACCTGATTTCAAGCTTTATTACAAGGCTGTGATCACCAAGACAGCATGGTACTGGCATAAAAACAGACACATAGACCAGTGGAACAAAGTAGAGAGCCCATATATGGACCCTCTACTCTATGGTCAATTAATCTTCGACAAAACAGGAAAAAATATACAGTGGAAAAAAGACAGTGTCTTCAATAAATGGTGCTGGGAAAACTGGACAGCTATATGTAGAAGAATGAAACTCGACCATTCCCTTACACCGTACACAAAGATAAACTCAAAATGGATAAAAGACTTCAACGTGAGACAGAAATCCATCAGAATCCTAGAGGAGAACATAGGCAGTAATCTCTTCGATATCAGCCACAGCAACTTCTTCCAAGATACGTCTCCAAAGGCAAAGGAAACAAAAGCGAAAATAAACTTTTGGGACTTCATCAAAATCAAAAGCTTCTGCACAGCAAAGGAAACAGTCAAAAAAACAAAGAGGCAACCCACGGAATGGGAGAAGATATTTGCAAATGACAGTACAGACAAAAGGTTGATATCCAGGATCTATAATGAACACCTCAAACTCAACACACACGAAACAGGCAAACACATCAAAAAATGGGCAGAAGATATGAACAGACACTTCTCCAATCAAGACATACAAATGGCTATCAGACACATGAAAAAATGCTCATCATCATTAGCCCTCAGGGAGATTCAAATTAAAACCACATTGAGATATCACCTTACACCAGATAGAATGGCCAAAATTAACAAAACAGGAAACAACATGTGTTGGAGAGGATGTGGAAAAAGGGGAACCCTCTTACACTGTTGGTGGGAATACAAGTTGGTGCAGCCTCTTTGGAGAACAGTGTGGAGATTCCTCAAGAAATTAAAAATAGAGCTTCTCTATGACCCTGCAATTGCACTCCTGGGTATTTACCCCAAAGATACAGATGTCGTGAAAAGAAGGGCCATCTGTACCCCAATGTTTATAGCAGCAATGGCCACGGTCGCCAAACTATGGAAAGAACCAAGATGCCCTTCAATGGATGAATGGATAAGGAAGATGTGGTCCATATACACTATGGAGTATTATGCCTCCATCAGAAAGGATGAATACCCAACTTTTGTAGCAACATGGACGGGACTAGAAGAGATTATGCTGAGTGAAATCAGTCAAGCAGAGAGAGTCAATTATCATATGGTTTCACTTATTTGTGGAGCATAACAAATAGCATGGAGTTAGAGAGGAGTAGGGAATTTGGGTAAATTGGAAGGGGAGGTGAACCATGAGAGACTATGGGCTCTGAAAAACAATCTGAGGGGTTTGAAGTGGCAGGGGGGTGGGAGGTTGGGGTGCCAGGTGGTGGGTATTATAGAGGGCACAGCTTGCATGGAGCACTGGGTGTGGTGAAAAAATAATGAATAATGTTTTTCTGAAAATAAATAAATTGGAAAAAAAAGAAGTACAAAATGCTCTCGGCATATTTCAGAATGGTTAATTCTCCTTTCCCCAAAGGAAGCTCCCTGATCTTCAGTCAGAGCTTCTGATGGGATTCATAGATGTAACTCATGGAAATGTGGGGCCCCTAAGGCTCCCAGTCCTAATTTTTAACTCTCCATCATTGTGCATATTGATCTTCCAGGAATTTGTTGATTATAATTTAATTTTTCCTACCTTGGTTGATTCCAGCAGCCAGCTTCTCCAGGGCTTTTGTTCCCAGTAAGCTGTAATTCTCTATATTCACCTGTCACCAATTTGGGAGGCATTGGTCAACCTTGTGACACACTCTTGGATGAATCTAAGAAAAAGTCATTGGTGTTCTATTTATTCAGCTTTATTCTTCTTGGAAGTGATGACTCCCAAGTTGGAAAACAGAAGCCTCATTCAGTTTTCAAGGTATTTTTTCTCTAAGACAAATAAGAACACACACATTCTTGTACGTGTGTTCTCGTTTGAGGTACCTGTGCCTGGTTTTCCATTACCAACAGAGTAAAATAACTGAATGCTAAGATATAATCATTTTCTTTAAGTTTTAATTCCAGTGCAGTTAATACACAGTGTTACATTCATTTCAGGTGTATAATTAGTGATTTGACAATTCATATATTACTCAGTGCTCATCAAAATAGGTGTACTTTGAGAGGAGGTTGGTCAAGATGGTGGAGAAGTAGCAGGTTGAGACTACTTCAGCTAGCAGGAGATCAGCTAGATAGCTTATCTAAAGATTGCAAACACCTGCAAATCCATCGGCAGATTGAAGAGAAGAAGAACAGCAATTCT
The DNA here is from genome assembly GCF_020171115.1 of Neogale vison. Taxonomy (NCBI): domain Eukaryota; kingdom Metazoa; phylum Chordata; class Mammalia; order Carnivora; family Mustelidae; genus Neogale; species Neogale vison. The sequence continues at coordinate 133,961,859 of NC_058096.1, read as the reverse complement.
AGAAACAGAAAAACAACCACTTTCTGAAAGGTAGGACTGGCAGAGAAGTGAATCCAAAGCGACGGGAAGATAGACCCCGGGGGGAAGGGCTGGCTCCCGGCAAGTGGCGGAGCAACAAAGCACAAAATCAGGACTTTTAAAAGTCTGTTCCGCTGAGGGACATCGACCAGAGGCTAAACCTGGGCGAAGCCCACGCGGGGTCAGCGTGGCCTCAGATCCTGCAGGGTCACAGAAGGATCGGGGGTGTCTGAGTGTCACAGAGCTTGCGGGTATTGGAACGGGAAAGCCGGCTACAGACACAGAGCCAACAGTAAGCTTGCAGCTCAAGGTTACCTTGAACTGGCCGCAGGGTCAGTGAGCTGGGAGCGTGGTCGGAGGTCAGGCAGACGGGAGATACTGGTGCTGTTCTCTGAGGGCCCACTGAGGAGTGGGGCCCTGGGCTCTCGGCTTCTCCGGGCCAGAGACCAGGAGGCCACCATTTGTATTCCCGGCTTCTGGAACTCTACAGAAAGCGCTCAGAGAACAAAAGCTCCTGAAAGCAAACCCGAGCAGATTACTCAGCCCGGCCCCTGGTAAGGGCGGTGCAATTCCGCCTGGGACAAAGACACTTGATAATCACTACACCAGGCCCCTCCCCCAGAAGATCAACAAGAAATCCAGCCAAGACCAAGTTCACCTACCAAGGAGTGCGGTTTCAATACCAAGGAGAGCAGCAGAATTCCAGAAGAGGAGAAAGAAAAGCACGGAACTCATGGCTTTTTCCATGTGATTTTTTAGCCTTGCAGTTAAAGTCATTTTTTTCTTTTTCATTTTTTTCTCTTCTTTTGCTAAAATTTTTTTAACTTTTACACTTTTCCTTTTTAACGTTTTTGAACTAGTTTATCTAATATATATATATTTTCTTGTTTATACTTTTCTTTATTCATTTTCTTTTTTTAATTCTTTTTTTTTCTTTCTTTCTTTTTGAACCTCTTTTTATCCCCTTTCTCCCCCCTCATGATTTGGGATCTCTTCTGATTTGGTTAAAGCATATTTTCCTGGGATTGTTCCCACACTTTTAGTATTTTACTTGCTCCTTCATATACTCTTATCTGGACAAAATGACTAGGCGGAAAGATTCACCACAAAAAAAAGAACAAGAGGCAGTACCGAAGGCTAGGGACCTAATCAATACAGACATTGGTAATATGTCAGATCTAGAGTTCAGAATGACAATTCTCAAGGTTCTAGCCGGGCTTGAAAAAGGCATGGAAGATATTAGAGAAACCCTCTCGGGAGATATAAAAGCCCTTTCTGGAGAAATAAAAGAACTAAAATCTAACCAAGTTGAAATCTAAAAAGCTATTAATGAGTGCAATCAAAAATGGAGGCTCTCACTGCTAGGATAAATGAGGCAGAAGAAAGAATTAGCGATCTAGAAGACCAAATGACAGAGAATAAAGAAGCTGAGCAAAAGAGGGACAAACAGCTACTAGACCACAAGGGGAGAATTCGAGAGATAAGTGACACCATAAGACGAAACAACATTAGAATAATTGGGATTCCAGAAGAAGAAGAAAGAGAGAGGAGAGCAGAAGGTATACTGGAATTATTGGGGAGAATTTCCCCAATATGGCAAAGGGAACGAGCATCAAAATTCAGGAGGTTCAGAGAACGTCCCTCAAAATCAATAAGGATAGGCCCACACGCCGTCACCTAATAGTAAAATTTACAAGTCTTAGTGACAAAGAGAAAATCCTGAAAGCAGCCCAGGAAAAGAAGTCTGTAACATACAATGGTAAAAATATTAGATTGGCAGCTGACATATCCACAGAGACCTGGCAGGCCAGAAAGAGCTGATATGATATTTTCAGAGCACTAAACGAGAAAAACATGCAGCCAAGAATACTATATCCAGCTAGGCTATCATTGAAAATAGAAGGAGAGATTAAAAGCTTCCAGGACAAACAAAAACTGAAAGAATTTGCAAACACCAAACCAGCTCTACAGGAAATATTGAAAGGGGTCCTCTAAGCAAAGAGAGAACGTACAAGTGGTAGATCATAAAGGAACAGAGACAATATACAGTAACAATCACCTTACAGGCAATAAAATGGCACTAAACTCATATCTCTCAATAGTTACCCTGAATGTTAATGGGCTAAATGCCCCAATCAAAAGACACAGGGTATCAGAATCGATAAAAAAACAAAACCCATCTATATGTTGCCTCCAAGAAACTCATTTTAAGCCCGAAGACACCTCCAGATTTAAAGTGAGGGGGTGGAAAAGAATTTACCATGCTAATGGACATCAGAAGAAAGCAGGAGTGGCAATCCTTATATCAGATCAATTAGATTTTAAGCCAAAGACTATAATAAGAGATGAGGAAGGACACTATATCATACTCAACGGGTCTGTCCAACAAGAAGGTCTAACAATTTTAAATATCTATGCCCCCAACGTGGGAGCAGCCAACTATATAAACCAATTAATAACAAAATCAAAGAAACACATCAACAATAATACAACAATAGTAGGGGACTTTAACACTCCCCTCACTGAAATGGACAGATCATCCAAGCAAAAGATCAACAAGGAAATAAAGGCTTTAAATGACACACTGGACCAGATGGACATCACAGATATATTCAGAACATTTCATCCCAAAGCAACAGAATATACATTCTTCTCTAGTGCACATGGAACATTCTCCAGAATAGATCACATCCTCGGTCCTAAATCAGGACTCAACTGGTATCAAAAGATTGGGATCATTCCCTGCATATTTTCAGACCACAATGCTCTGAAGCTAGAACTCAACCACAAGAGGAAGTTTGGAAAGAACCCAAATACATGGAGACTAAACAGCATCCTTCTAAAGAATGAATGGGTCAACCGGGAAATTAAAGAAAAGTTGAAAAAAATCATGGAAACAAATGATAATGAAAACACAATGGTTCAAAATCTGTGGGACACAACAAAGGCAGTCCTGAGAGAAAATATATAGCGGTACAAGCCTTTCTCAAGAAACAAGAAAGGTCTCAGGTACACAACCTAACACTACACCTAAAGGAGCTGGAGAAAGAACAAGAAAGAAAACCTAAGCCCAGCAGGAGAAGAGAAATCATAAAGATCAGAGCAGAAATCAATAAAATAGAAACCAAAAAAACAATAGAACAAATCAACGAAACTAGGAGCTGGTTCTTTGAAAGAATTAATAAAATTGATAAACCCCTGGCCAGACTTATCAAAAAGAAAAGAGGAAAGACCCAAATAAATAAAATCATGAATGAAAGAGGAGAGATCACAACTAACATCAAAGAAATACAAACTATTATAAGAACATACTAGGAGCAAGTTTACGCCAACAAATTTGACAATTTGGAAGAAATGGATGCATTCCTAGAAACATATAAACTACCACAACTGAACCAGGAAGAAATAGAAAGCCTGAACAGACCCATAACCAGTAAGGAGATTGAAACAGTCATTAAAAATCTCCAAACAAACAGAAGCCCAGGGCCTGACGGCTTCCCAGGGGAATTCTACCAAACATTTAAAGAAGAACTAATTCCTATTCTCCTGAAACTGTTCCAAAAAATAGAAATGGAAGGAAGACTTCCAAACTCATTTTGTGAGGCCAACATCACTTTGATCCCAAAACCAGACAAGGATCCCATCAAAAAAGAGAGCTGTAGACCAATATCCTTGATGAACATAGATGCGAAAATTCTCACCAAAATACTAGCCAATAGGATTCAACAGTACATTAAAAGGATTATTCACCACGACCAAGTGGGATTTATTCCAGGGCTTCAAGGTTGGTTCAACATCCGCAAATCAGTCAATGTGATACAACACATCAATAAAAGAAAGGACAAGAACCATATGATACTCTCAATAGATGCTGAAAAAGCATTTGACAAAGTACAGCATCCCTTCCTGATCAAAACCCTTCAAAGTGTAGGGATAGAGGGCACATACCTCAAGATCATCAAAGCCATCTATGAAAAACCCACCGCAAATATCATTCTCAATGGAGAAAAACTGAAAGCTTTTCCTCCAAGGTCAGGAACATGGCAGGGATGTCCATTTTCACCACTGCTATTCAACATAGTACTAGAAGTCCTAGCCTCAGCAATCAGACAACAAAAGGAAATTAAAGGCATCCAAATCGGCAAAGAAGAAGTCAAACTATCACTCTTCGCAAATGATATGATACTTTATGTGGAAAACCCAAAAGACTCCACTCCAAAACTGCTAGAACTTGTATAGGAATTCAGTAAAGTGTCAGGATATAAAATCAATGCACAGAAATCAGTTGCATTTCTCTACACCAACAACAAGACAGAAGAAAGAGAAAATAAGGAGTCAATCCCATTTACAATTGCACCCCAAACCATAAGGTACCTAGGAATAAACCTAACCAAAGAGGCTACGAATCTATACTCAGAAAACTATAAAGTACTCATGAAAGAAATGGAGGAAGACACAAAGAAATGGAAAAATGTTCCATGCTCCTGGATTGGAAGAATAAATATTGTGAAAATATCTATGCTACCTAAAGCAATCTACACATTTAATGCAATTCCTATCAAAGTACCATCCATCTTTTTCTAAGAAATGGAACAAATAATCCTAAAATTTATATGGAACCAGAAAAGACCTCAAATAGCCAAAGGAATATTGAAAAAGAAAGCCAAAGTTGGTGGCATCACAATTCTGGACTTCAAGCTCTATTATAAAGCTGTCATCATCAAGACAGCATGGTACTGGCACAAAAACAGACACATAGACCAATGGAACAGAGTAGAGAGCCCAGAAATGGACCCTCAACTCTATGGTCAACTAATCTTTGACAAAGCAGGAAAGAATTTCCAATGGAAAAAAGACAGCCTCTTCAATAAATGGTGCTGGGAAAATTGGACAGCCACATGCAGAAAAATGAAATTGGACCATTTCCTAACACCACACACAAAAATAGACTCAAAATGGATTAAGGACCTCAATGTGAGAAAGGAATCCATCCAAATCCTTGAGGAGAACACAGGCAGCAACCTCTTCGACCTCAGCTGCAGCAACATCTTCCTAGGAACATCGCCAAAGGGAAGGGAAGCAAGGGCAAAAATGAACTATTGGGATTTCATCAAGATCAAGAGCTTTTTTTTAAGATTTTATTTATTTATTTGTCAGAGAGAGAAGGAGAGCGAGCACAGGCAGACAGAGAGGCAGGCAGAGGCAGAGGGAGAAGCAGGCTCCCTGCTGAGCAAGGAGCCCGATGTGGGACTCGATCCCAGGACGCTGGGATCATGACCTGAGCCGAAGGCAGCTGCTTAACCAACTGAGCCACCCAGGCATCCCAAGATCAAAAGCTTTTGCACAGCAAAGGAAACAGTAAACAAAACTAAAAGACAACTGACAGAATGGGAGAAGATGTTTTCAAACGACATATGAGATAAAGGACTAGTGTCCAAATTCTATAAAGAACTTAGCAAACTCAACACCCAAAAAAACAAATAATCCAATCAAGAAATGGGCAGAGGACATGAACAGATATTTCTGTAAAGAAGACATCCAGATGGCCAACAGACACATAAAAAAGTGTTCCATATCACTCGGCATCAGGGAAATACAAATCAAAACCACAATGAGATGTCACCTCACACCAGTCAGAATGTTTAAAATCAACAAGCCAGGAAATGACAGATGCTGGTGAGGATGCGGAGAAAGGGGAACCCTCCTACACTGTTGGTGGGAATGCAAACTGGTGCAACCACTCTGGAAAACAGCATGGAGGTTCCTCAAAATGTTGAAAATAGAACTTCCCTATGACCCAGCAATTGCACTAGTGGGTATTTACCCTAAAGATACAAACATAGTGATCCAAAGGGGCACGTGCACCCGAATGTTTATAGCAGCAATGTCCACAATAGCCAGACTATGGAAAGAACCCAGATGTCCATCAACAGATGAATGGATAAAGAAGATGTGGTATAAATACACAATGGAATACTATGCAGCCGTCAAAGAAATGAAATCTAGCCATTTGCGACAACATGGATGGAACTAGAGCGTATCATGCTTAGCTAAATAAGTCAAGCGGAGAAAGACAACTATCATATTATCTCCCTGATATGAGGAAGTGGTGATGCTACATGGGGGCTTAAGTGGGTAGGAGAAGAATCAGTGAAACAAGATGGGATTGGGAGGGAGACAAATCATAAGTGACTCTTAATCTCACAAAACAAACTGAGGGTTTTTGAGGGGAGGGGGGTTGAGAGAAGGGGGGTGGGGTTATGGACATTGGGGAGGGTAGGTGCTTTGGTGAGTGCTGTGAAGTGTGTAAACCTGGCGATTCACAGACCTGTACCCCTGGGGATAAAAATATATGTTTATAAAAAGTAAAAAAATTTAAAAAATAGGTGTACTTTTCATCCCCATCACTTATTTCACCCATCCCAACAGCCAACTACCCTATGGTAACCATCTATTTATTCTCTATAGTTGGGTCTTTTGTTTGTTTGTTTGTTTGTTCTTAAAGATTTTGTTTATTTGACAGAGAGCACAAGACAGGGGAGCAGCAGGCAGAGGCAGAAGGGAGAGGGAGAAGCAGGCTCCCTGCCAAGCTAGGAGAACAATGTGGGGATCATGACCTGAGTCAAAGGCAGACATTTAACCAACTGAGCCACCCAGGTGCCCAAGAGTATTTTTTTGTCTCTTTTTTTCCCCTTTGTTCATTTATATTGTTTCTTAAATTGCCGTGTAATAGTGAAATCATATGGTATTTATCTTTTTCTGGCTGACTTATTTTACTTAGCATTATATACTCTAGATCTATCTATGTTGTTACAAATGGCCAATATTTCATTCTTTTTTATCACTGAATAATGTCCAATTGTATGTATACAATATATATATATATACACACCTTCTTTATTCATTCATCAACCAAGGCACACTTCCATAATTTTGCTCTTATAAATAATGCTCCAATAAACATAGGGGTGCATAGATCCTTTCAAGTTAGGGTTTTCATATTCTTTGAATAAATACCAGAAGTGGAATTATGGATCAAAGGTAGTTCTATTTTTAATTTTTTAAGGAACCTTCATACTGTCTTCCTCAGTGGGTATACCGGTTTACATTCCTCCTAACTGTAGATGAGAGTACTTTTCTCTCCATATCCTTGCCAACACTGTTTCTTATTTTTTGATGTTAGCCATTCTGACAGGTGTGAGTTGTAATTGTGATTTTGATTTGAATTTCCCTGATGATGAGTGATGTTGAGCATCTTGTCATGTATCTGTTAGCTCTTTGGAGAAATGGCTGTTCCTGTCTTCTGCTCATTTTAAGTTGGATTATTTGGTGTTGAGTTGTATAGTTCTTTGTATATTTTGGATACTAAGCCTTTATCAGATATGTTATTTGAAAATATCTTTACCTATTCTGTACGTTATCTTTTAGTTGTATTGTTTCCTTTGCTGTGTATCAGTTGTTGTTGTTGTTGTTTTTTATGTAGTCACAATATCTAGAAAAAAAGTTGCAATGGCCAATATCAGAGAAATTATTGCCTGTGCAATAATTCTTCTAGGGTTTTTATGGTTTCAATCTCACAAATAGGTCTTTACTCCATTTTGAGTTTATTTTTCTGTATGGTGTAAGAAAGTGGTCCAGTTTCATTCTTTTGCATGTAGCTGTCCAGTTTTCCAAAGACCATTTGTTGAAGAGGCTATCTTTTTCCATTGCATATTGTTGCATCTTTTGTCATAAATTATTTTACTATATAATTATAGGTTTATTTCTAGGTTTTACATTCTGTTCTATTTATCCTCTCTGTTTTTGTGCCAGTACCATAATATTTTGATGACTACAACTTTGTAATATAGCTTGAAACTGGAATTGTGTTACCTCCAGCTTTGTTTTATTTATTTTTTTCATGATTGCTTTGATTATTTGGGGTCTGTAGGAATTCCAAACAAATTTTAGGTTTGTTTGTTCTAGTTCTGTGAAAAATGCTGTTGGCATTGTGATAGGAATTGCATTAAATCTGTAGATTGCTTTGGGTGGTATGGACATTTTAACAATATTTATTCTTCCAATCCATAAGCATGGGATGACTTTCATTTGTTTCTGTTTAATTTCTTTCATCAGTGTTTTATAGTTCTCAGTACAGGTCTTTGAACTCCTATTTTTTTTTCAATTTATTTATTTTCAGAAAAACAGTATTCATTATTTTTTCACCACACCCAGTGCTCCATGCAATCCGTGCCCTCTGTAATACCCACCACCTGGTACCCCAACCTCCCACCCCCCCGCCACTTCAAACCCCTCAGATTGTTTTTCAGAGCCCATAGTCTCTCGTGGTTCACCTCCCCTTCCAATTTACCCCAACTCCCTTCTCCTCTCTAACACCCCTTGTCCTCCATGCTATTTGTTATGCTCCACAAATAAGTGAAACCATATGATAATTGACTCTCTCTGCTTGACTTATTTCACTCAGCATAATCTCTTCCAGTCCTGGCTTCATTTCTTTTTTTTTTTTTAAATTATTTTTTTTAATATTTTTTCCAATTTATTTATTTTCAGAAAAACAGTATTCATTATTTTTTCACCACACCCAGTGCTCCATGCAAACCGTGCCCTCTATAATACCCACCACCTGGTACCCCAACCTCCCACCCCCCCGCCACTTCAAACCCCTCAGACTGTTTGGTTAAGTTTATTCCTAGGTATTTTATTAATTTGGGGCAATTGTAAATAGGATCTTTTTCTTAATATCTCTTCTGATTCATCCCCAGTGTATAGAAATGCAGTGGATATCTGTATATTGATTTTTTTATCCTGCAACATTACTAAATTCATTTATCTGTTCCAATAGTTTTTTTGTGACATCTTTAGGGTTTTCTATATATAGTATCATATCCTCTGTTAAATGGTGGAAGTTCTATTCCTCACCAATTATACACCTCATTTTTGTTGTTGTTGTCTGATTGCTTGGGTATAACTTCAGTACTACATTGAATGAGTGGTGAGAATGCACACACTTCTGTTGTTCATGTTTTTCACCATTGAGTATGAGGTAAGTGATGAGTTTTTCATTTATAGACTTTTTTGAGATATGTTTCCTCTAAACCTACAAGATTTCTATCATGATTGGATATAACTTTTCAAATGTTTTTTCTGCATCTATTAAATTGATCATATGATTTGTGTTCTCTTATTGATGTGATGTATTATGTTGTTTGATTTTCAATAATTGAAATATTTGGTAGAATTCGCTTATGAATCCCTCTCGTTCTGAACTTTTGTTTGTTGGAAGTTTTTTTGTTGTTGTTGTTACTTTTTTTTTCCAATTTATTTATTTTCAGAAAAACAGTATTCATTATTTTTTCACCACACCCACTGCTCCATGCAATCCGTGCCCTCTGTAATACCCACCACCTGGTACCCCCAACCTCCCACCCCCCCGCCACTTCAAACCCCTCAGATTGTTGGAAGTTTTTTAATTGCCTTTTCTTTCATTGCTGGAAATTGATCTATTCCAATTTTCTATCTCTTCCTGATTCAGTTTAGGGAGGTTGTATGTTTCTAGAAATTTACCCACTTCTTCTAGGTTGTCCAATGTGTAGGCATGTAATTTTTCAGAATATTCTCTTATAATGCTTTGTATTTCTGTGGTGTTGGTTGTTATTTCTTCTCATTCATTCTGATTTTCTCTCTCTCTCTCTTTCTCATCTCTCTGTATCTCTATCTGTCTCTCCTTCTTTCTTTCTTTTTTTTTGATGAATCTGGCTAAAGTTTTATCAATTTCATTGAATTTTTCAAAGAACCAGCTCCTGGTTTCATTGATCTGTGCTATTGTTTTGTATGTTTGTTTTCAGTTTCTATTTTGTTTATTTCTGGTCTAATCTTGACAGTTTCCTTTCTTCTACTTGTTTTCAATTTTGTTCTCCTTTTTCTAAATTGTAAGATTAGGTTGTTTATTTGAGGTTTTTCTTGCTCCTTGAGGTGCCTGTATTGCTATAAACTTCCCTCTCGGAACATCTTTTGCTGCATCTTAAAGATTTTGGACCATTGTGTTTTCATTTTCTTTGTCTCCATGTAATTTTTTATTTCTTCCTTGATTTCTTGGTTGACTTATTCATTGTTTCATAGCATGTTGCTTAACCTTGATATGTCTGTGCTCTTTCTAGATTTTTTTCTTATGGTTGATTTCCAGTTTCATAGCATTATGGTCAGAAAATATGCATTGGTATGACTGATATTTTTTAATTTGTTGAGACTTATTTTGGGGCTAATATGTGATATATTCTGGAGAATATTCTATGTGCACTTGAAAAGAATGTTTTAGCATGAAATGTTCTAAGTGTATCTGTTAAATTCACTGGTCCAATGTGTGATTCAGTTCCCTGTTTCCATGTTGAATTTCTGTTTGGATGACCTCTCCAGTGATGTAACTGGGGTGTTAAATCCCTCTACTATAATCGTTTTATTATCAATTACTACCTTTATATTTATTATTAACCATATTATGCATTTGTTTATTCTTGTGTTGAGTGCATAAATATTTACATTTGTTATACTTTCTTGTTGGGTTTTCCTCTTTTTATCAAGTAGTGCCCTATTTTGTCTCTTATTACCAACTTTGTTTTAAAGTCTGTTTCATTCAGTATAAGATTCTCTACTGTGGCTTTCTTTTCACACTTATTTGCATGATGAATATTTGTCCATCCTTTACTTTCAACTTGTATGTATCTTTAGGTATATGAAATGAGTCTCTTGTAAACAGCATGTAGGTTTTTCTTCTTTGTTATCCATTCCATCAACCCATGTCTTTTGATTGATGCATTTAGTTTATTTACATTCAAAATAATTATTCACAGGTATGTATTTGCTGCCATTTTGTTGCTTGTTTTATGGTTGTTTTTATAGATCTTTTTTATTCCCTCCTTCCTTTTTCTCTTCTCTCACAATAATTTACCTCTCTTTAATGATTTACTTGGATTATTCTCTCCTTACTTTTTGTCTATCTATTACTGTTCTTTGATTTTGTGTTACCAAGTGGTTTGTATATAACATCTGCATATAGCAGTCTATATTAAGTTGATGTTTGCTTAAGTTTGAACCCATTTTTGCCTCATCTCCCTGTCATGTTTTAGGTATTTAATGCCACACTTTACATCCTTTTCTTTTTTGAGTCATTTGATTAATTTTTACAAATATGCTTACTTTTTTAAGATTTTATTTATTTATTTGAAAGAGAGAGAGAACACAAGTAGGCAGAGAGGCAGACAGAAAGAGAGGGGAAAGCAGGCTCCCTAGTGAGCAGAGATCCAGATGTGGGGCTCGATCCCAGGACTCTGGGATCATGACCCGAGCTGAAGGCAGAGGCTCAACCCACTGAGCCACCCAGGCACCCCCAAATATGTTTATTTTTACTGTTTTGTGCTTCCTGCTTTTCTTACCTTATGACTTTTCCTTCCCACTAGAAGAGTCCACTTCAACATTTCTTATTGGATTGTTTTAGTGTCATGAACTCATTCAATTTTTATCTGGGAAATTATTTCTCCTTCTATTCTGAATGATAGCTTTGCTGGATACACTATTTTAAGTTGCAAGGTGGGTTTTCCCCCCCTCCCAGCATTTTGAGTATATCATGCCACTCATTTCTGGCTTGCAAATTTTCTGCCGAAAAATCAGGCTTACAAGGGCACCTGGGTGGCTCAGTCATTGAGCATCTGCCTTCAGCTAAGGTCATGACCCAAGGGTCCTGGGATAGAACCCTGCATCGAGTTCCCTGCTCAGCGGGGAGCCCACTTCTCTCTCTCCTCCCCACTCCTGCTCCCTCTCACTATCTGTATATCTCTCAAATAAATAAATAAGCTCTTTACAAAAAGTCAGGCTGACAACCTAACAGGGTTTCCATTGTATGGGACTGTTTTCTCTTGCTGCTTTAAAAAATTCTCTCTTTACTATTACCTTTTAGCAGTTTTAATTATTGTGTCTTGGTGTGGACATCTTTTGGTTGATTTTATTGAGCCATCTCTGTGCCTTCTCAGTCTGGATTTCTTTTTTTTTTTTTTTCTCAGTCTGGATTTCTATTTCCTTCCCCATATTCAAGAAGTTTTCAGCTATTATTTCCTCAAATAAATTTTCTGCCCCCTTTTCTCTCTCTTCTCCTTCTGGGATCCCTATAATGTCAATATCATTATGCTTCATGGTGTCACTGGATTCCCTAAGTCTATTCTCACTTTGCCTAATTTCTTTTGTTTTTTTCACCTGCTCAGTTTGCTTATTTTCCATCACTCTGTCCTGAGGTTATTAATTCATTCTTCTGCTTCCTCTAATCTGGTATTTATCCTATCTAGTGTACTTTGAGCTCCATTTATTGTGCTCTTCATCTCTGATTGGTTCTTCTTTATCTGTTTGGTGGGGGTCTTGCGGATGTCCTCCACTCTTTTCTCAAATCCAGTATCTTCATGATCATTACTTTAAATTCTCTATCAGGCATATTACTCATCCCTATTTCATTTAGCTCTCTTGCTATGATTTTGTCCTCTCCTTTGATATTTTTCTGTCTCCTCATTTTGTCTATCTATGTATGTTTCTAGGTATTAAGAAAGTTAGCTACGTCTCCTTTTCTTGAAATAGTGTCCTTATGAAGAAGAGGTCCTATGGTGCCCTGCAGTGTCCTGTCCCTTGTTCACCAGAACCTGGCACTTCAGGCACGTTTCCTATGTGTGCAGGGTGTTTTCCCCTGAGAAGCTTTCATTTGTGGGTGGAGCTACATTTAGACCAGCTGTATGCTGACCAGCTGTTTGCTACCAGCCCACTTCTGGGTTGGGTGCTCTTACTGTTGTGTGTAGTTATCTTTCACTCTCCCTTGGGCAGGACTCAGTATGGAGTGGTGCCGGCTCTTGTCAAGGCTGCTTGCACATTGCCAGTTTTGTGAAACTGCTTTGGTTGGTCTCTGGCCAAGACATATTGGAGGAGACAGATCTGCAGTGTGGACAGAAGCGTGATGCATGCTGATTTGCAAGGTCTTCACACTTGTCCTCTGGGGAGGGTATCTGCAGTGCTAGGACAGAGGCCCATCTGGATGGAGGGAGTGGGGCACACTGTTAATCAAGTTAGATAGTGAGGTGGCTCTGTTTATGCTGGGAGACATGGGGACTGAAATGGTGCCTGCTATTTCCTTTGTTCCTGCAGGATTCTGCCAGTGACCTAATTCCTCGAGGACATTTTCAGAGATGAGTAAACAACTTTCTCACCCATATGCCTTATACGTTTTTCAGCTGCCACTTCTATGCTATATCATATGGGACTATTTGTTGTGTTGTCTCTTTAAGGGTAGGGATTCTTTCCTATGGGCCTCCAACCTCTCCCAGAGCCAAACCCACAGATTTTTTAAAATCCCAAGTTAAAGAACCATTGATTATAAGTACTTATAAAATTTGGCCCCTCTGGTTTTCAAAGCCAAATATTATGGTGATTTGTCTTGTCCTTTCAGGTTCTGCAGTGTGAGGGTCTGTTTCTCTCTCCTACTTTACCCGTGAATCCCGTCCAGCAGCAGATAATCCCAAGGGACTGTTTAGGAACCGTGTGTCTTTCCTTCCTATGCTCTTCCATGTGGCCTCTATTCTACACTTAGTTTAGTGGGGTTTGTTTTCCCGGTGTTAGAGTCATTTTCTGGGCTATTTACATTGTTGCATTATTTAGTATTATCAGGAGGAAGATGGCATCTGACTGCCCATTCCTCCAGGAGCTGTTTCTGCGCGTTCAGGGCCGGGCGCCTGTTGGTATGTCCACGTCTGCCCTATGGACAGGTGGCCAAGGAGCTGCTGTCCCCTTGGGCCCAGAGGCACAGGACAGACCTGCCTTCTGCCCAGACTCTTTCCTCAGAGTGGTGCAGGCGCGTCTGCCCTAGTCGTTCGCTCGTGTCTCCTTAGCAGCCAGGCTTCATTCTCTCCGCACAGGGAGAGGAAGAAACTTGTCTTGCCACAGGCTCGCTGTTCCTGCCAGGGCAGGCTCTACTGCTTCACGACCGTTTCCCGACAACAAGGCCAACGGCTCCTTCTCTTCATCCCGGAGCAGCGTGCTGCACCTTCCCCAAACATGCTCAACGGGAGCACAGTGAAAGACGTGTCCCTTTCCTTAAGCCTCTTTCCACAGGTGCAACCACCCTTCTCGCTCAGGCAGAGGGGATGCCAGGGCAAAGAGCATTTCACTCCATGCGGGTTTATTACAACGTGCAGTAGAGACTAGCTCAGGCAAGCGCAGCAGCATCCCACAGACCCGACTCTGAGTTCCCAAGGAATGCTGTGCTTTCCCAGAGGGGATGCCCCGGAAAAGAGGATTTCACTCCATGCGGGTTTTATACAACGTGCAGTGGAGACTAGCTCAGGCAAGCAGCAGCAGCATCCCACAGACCCGACTCTGAGTTCCCAAAGAATGCTGTGCTTTCCCAGAAGGGAAGACTGAGCAAAGAGGCTTTCATTCTATGCGGGTTTCTCCCACCGTGCTGCGATACTAGGCTAAGGCAAGCAGCAACAGGAGCCCACAGAACCAACTCTGATTTCCCAGAGACTGCCGTGCTTTTGCAGAGGTTATCAGCTTGGCGCAAACCGCACTTCGCTGCTGCTTCCTCAGCAAGGCTGTGGGCATTCGCTCTGTCGCATCAGGGAAGAAGCTGCGGGAGAGCTGGTGCCTCTTGGGCCTTGCATTCCCGGGCTTCATGTTCGTGCCCTGGGTTCACCCTGACAAGCCGAACTAAGCAGACACAGCCTCGAACCTGCAGCAGCGTGCGTGGCCTAGGATGGGACTCTGCTCCAATGCCATCTCTCGGCGTGGGAAGGCCTGCCCTTTTGATCTGGCGTTCAGATGGACAGGGCACTAGGCCAGTGCCTTCCCGAGCCAAGAGGAGACGTGACAGGATCACAGCACACCGCCCACGCCCTGCGATGGGTAGTAATGGATAACTCTCCTCCTTCTCCTGGACACCCCCTGCCTCCGCCAATGCTGCCACATCCTGGAGCAAGATGTCATCTGACTGCCTGTTCCTCCAGGAGCTATTTCTGCGAGTTGAGGGCCGGGCGCCTGTTGGTATGCCCACGTCTGCCCTATGGACAGGTGGCCAAGGAGCTTCTGTCCCCATGGGCCCAGAGGCACAGGACAGGCCTACCATCTGCCCAGACACTTTCCTCAGAGTGGAGCAGGCACGTCTGCAGTAGTCGTCCGCTCGTGTCTCCTTAGCAGCCAGGCTTCATTCTCTCCGCACAGGGAGAGGAAGACACTTGTCTCGCCACAGGCTCGAAGTTCCTGCCAGGGCAGGCTCTCCTGAATCGCGTCCATTTCCCGACAACTAGGCCAATGGCTTCTTCTCTTCAACCCGGAGCACTGTGCTGCACCTATCCCAGACGTGCTGCTCGGGAGCGCAGTGACAAACGTGTCCCTTTCCTTAAGCCTCTTTCCACAGGCGCAAGCACCTTACTCGCTCAGGCAGAGTGGATGCCCGGGCAAACAGCATTTCACTCCATACGTGTTTATTGCAACGTGCAGTGGAGACTAGCTCAGGCAAGCAGCAGCAGCATCCCACAGACCCGACTCTGAGTATCCCAAGGAATGCTGTGCTTTCCCAGAGGGGATGCATCAATAAGAGGATTTCGCTCCATGCGGGTTTTATACAACGTGCTGTGGAGACTAGCTCAGGCAAGCAGCAGCAGCATCCCACAGACCCGGCTCTGAGTTCCCAAAGAATGTGGTGCTTTCCCAGAACGGATGCCTGTGCAAAGAGGCTTTCATTCTATGCGGGTTTCTCCCACCATACTGCGAATACTAGGCTAAAGCAAGCTGCACCGGCACCCCACGGTACCCAACCCACTCTGATTGCCCAGCCACTGCTGTGCTTTCCTAGCGGCTTTCAGCTTGGTGTGACCCGCACTTTGCTGCTGCTTCCGCAGCAAGGCTGTGGGAGTTCGTTCTGTCACATCAGGGAAGAATAGCTGAAGGAGATCTGGTGCCTCTTGAGCCTTGGTTTCCAGGGTTTCATGTTCGCGCCCTGGGTTCACCCTGCCAAGGCGAACTAAGCAAACACAGCTTCGACCCTGCAGTAGCGTGTGTGGCCACGGATGGCACTCTGCCTCAATGCCATCTCCTGGCATGGGCAAGGCCTGCCCTTTTGCTCTGGCGTTCAGGTGGACAGGGCACTCATCTAGTGCCTTCCTGAGCCGAGGGGAGACTTGACAGGATCACAACACACCGCCAAAGCCCTACGATGGGGAGTAATGAGTAACTGTCCTCCTTCACCGGGACACCCCCTGCCTCGGCCAATGCTGCCACATCCTGGATGAAGATGTCTTCTGACTGCCGGTTCCTCCAGGAGCTGTTTCTGCGAGTTCAGGGCCGGGCGGCTGCTGGTATGCCCACGTCTGCCCTATGGACAGGTGGCCAAGAAGCTGCTCTCCAATTGGGCCCAGAGACACAGGACAGGCCTGCCTTCTGCCCAGACTCTTTCCTCAGAGTGGAGCAAGCGGGTTTGCCCTAGTCATCCACTCGTGTCTCCTTAGCAGCCAGGCTTCATTCTCTCCGCACAGGGAGAGGAAGAAACTTGTCTTGCCACAAGCCCACTGTTCCTGCCAGGGCAGGCTCTCCTGCTTCAAGACAGTTTCCAGACAACAAGGCCAATGACCCTTCTCTTCATCCCAGAGAGTTTGCTGCACGTTCCCATGATATGCTCCTCGGGAGCCCAGTGACAGACGTGTCCCTTTCCTTAAGCCTCTTTCCACAGGTGAAAGCACGATTCTCCCTCAGACAGAGGGTTTGCCCGGTCAAAATCATTTGGCTCCATGAGGGTTTATTACAACGTGCTGTGGGGACTAGCTCAGGCAAACATTAGCAGATTCCCAGAGACCCGACAATGAGTGTCCAAGGAAAGCTGTGCTTTCCCAGAAGGGTTGCCCCGGAAAAGAGGATCTCGCTCCACACACGCCCAGGTCACCCCCTGCCTCCGCCAATGCTGCCACATCCTGGAGCAAGATATCATCTGACTGCCCGTTCCTCCAGGAGCTGTTTCTGCGAGTTCAGAGCCGGGCCCCTGCTGGTATGCCCACGTCTGCCATATGGACAGGTGGCCAAGGAGCTGCTTTCCCCTTCGGTCCAGAGGCACAGGACAGGCCTGCCTTCTGCCCAGACTCTTTCCTCAGAGTGGAGCAGGCGCGTCTGCCCTAGTCGTCCGCTCTTGTCTCCTTAGCAGCCAGGATTCATTCTCTCCGCACAGGGAGAGGGGGACACTTGTCTTACCACCGGCCCGCTGTTCCTGCTTGGGCAGGCTCTACTGCTACACAACTGTATCCTGACAGCAAGGCCAACGGCTCCTTCTCTTCATTCCGGAGCAGCTGCACTTTAACATTACATGCTCATAGGGAGCGCAGTGACAGACGTGTCTCTTTCCTTAAGCCTCTTACAACAGGAGCAAGCACGCTTCTCCCTCAGACAGAAGGGATGCCCAGTCAAAGATAATTTCGCTCCATGCGGGTTTATTACAATGTGCAGTGGAGACTAGCTCAGGCAAGCATTACCAGCATCCCACAGACCCGGCTTCAGTTCCCAAAGAATGCTGTGCTTTCCCAGAAGAGATGCCCCAGAAAAGAGGACTTCGCTCTATGCGGGTTTTATACAAGGAGATGTGAAGACTAGCTCAGGAAAGCAGCAGCAGCAGCATCCCACAGACCCGAATCTGAGTTCCCAAAGAATGCTGAGCTTTCCCAGAAAGGATGCCTTAGTCGGCCGCTTGTGTCTCCATAGCAGCCAGGCTTCATTCTCTCCGCACAGGGAGAGGAAGAAACTTGTCTTGCACAAGCCCACTGTTCCTGCCAGGGCAGGCTCTCCTGCTTCAAGACAGTTTCCAGACAACAAGGCCAATGGCCCCTTCTCTTCATCCCAGAGAGTTTGCTGCACTTTCCCATGATATGCTCCTCGGGAGCCCAGTGACAGACGTGTCCCTTTCCTTAAGCCTCTTACCACAGGTGCAAGCACGATTCTCCCTCCGAAAGAGGGTTTACCCGGTCAAAATCATTTCGCTCCATGAGGGTTAATTACAACGTGCTGTGGGGACTAGCCCAGGCAAGCATTAGCAGCATCCCACAGACGCGACTCTGAGTTTCCAAGCAAAGCTGTACTTTCCCAGATGGGTTGCCCCGGAAAAGAGGATTTCGCTCTATGCGGGTTTTATACAAGGAGCTGTGGAGACTAGCTCAGGCAAGCATTTGCAGCATCCAAAGAAAAGACTCTGAGTTTCAATGAAAGCTGTGCTTTCACAGACGGGATGCCCCGGGAAAGATGATTTCGCTCTATGCGGGTTCTATACAAGGAGCTGTGGAGACTAGCTCAGGCAAGCAGCACCAGCATCCCACAACCCGACTCTGAATTTGCAAAGAATGCTGTGTTTTCCGAAGAGATGCCTGGGCAAAGAGGCTTTTGCTTTATGTGGGTTTCTCCCACCGTGCTGCAGATACTGTGCTAAGTCAAGCAGCACCAGCAGCCCACAGAACCGACTCTGATTGCCCGGAGACTGCTGTGCTTTCCCAGAGGTTTTCACCATGGCGCGAAACGCACATGGCTGCTCCTTCCTCAGCAAGGCTGTGGGCGTTCGCTCTGTCGCGTCAGGAAAGAATAGCTGCGGGAGAGCTGGTGCCTCTGGGCTTGTTTCCTGGGATTCATGTGTGCGTCCTGGGTTCACCCTGCCATGCTGAACTAAGCAGACATAGCCTCGACCCTTCAGCAGAGTGCGTGGCCTAGGATGGCACTCTGCTCCAATGCCATCTCCGGGCGTGGTCAAGGCCAGCCCTTTGGATCTGGCATTCAGGTGGAAAGGGGCTTAGGCCAGTGCCTTCCCCAACAAGTGGTGACATGACAGGATCACAGCACACCACACACGCCCTGTGATGGGGAGTAATGGGTAACTGTCCTCCTTCCCCGGGTCACCCCTGCCTCCGCCAATGCTGCCACATCCTGGAGCAAGATGTCATCTGACTGCCCGTTCCTCCAGGAGCTGTTTCTGCGAGTTCAGGGCCGGGCCCCTGCTGGTATGCCCACGTCTGCCATATGGACAAGTGGCCATGGAGCTGCTGTCCCCTTCGGTCCAGAGGCACAGGACAGGCCTGCCTTCTGCCCAGACACTTTCGTCAGAGTGGAGCAGGTGCGTCGCCCTAGTCGTCCGCTCTTGTCTCCTTAGCAGCCAGGATTCATACTCTCCGCACAGGGAGAGGGGGACACTTGTCTTGCCACAGGCCCGCAGTTCCTGCTTGGGC
Source organism: Neogale vison (assembly GCF_020171115.1). NCBI lineage: Eukaryota > Metazoa > Chordata > Mammalia > Carnivora > Mustelidae > Neogale > Neogale vison. Next base: position 133,942,570 of record NC_058096.1, on the reverse strand, counting down.
AGGCTCTACTGCTACACGACCGTATCCTGACAGCAAGGCCAATGGCTCCTTCTCTTCATTCCCGAGCAGTGTGCTGCACTTTCCCATGACATGTCCTCGGGATCGCAGTGACAGACGTGTCCCTTTCCTTAAGCCCCTTTCCACAGGCGCAAGCACATTTCTCCCTCAGAGAGAGGGGATGCCCGGTCAGAGATCCTTTCGCTCCTTGAGGGTATATTACAACGTGCAGTGGAGAATAGCTCAGGCAAGCAGAAACAACATCCCACAGACCCGGCTTGAGTTCCCAAAGAATGCTCTGCTATCCCAAGGGGAAAACCCAGAAAAAGAGGATTTCGCTCTATGCGGGTTTTCATACAACGTATTGTGGAGACTAGCACAGCCAAGCTGTAGGAGCATCCCACAGACCTGACTCTGAGTTTCCAAGGAAAGCTGTGCTTTCCCAGAGGAGATGCCCCGGAAAAGGGGATTTCGCTCTATGCGGGTTTTATACAAGGAGCTGTGGAGAGTAGCTCAGGCAAGCAGCAGCAGCATCCCACTGACCCGACTCTGAGATTCCAAGGAAAGCTGTGCTTCCCAGAGGGGATGCCCTGGAAAAGAGGATTTCGCTCTATGCGGGTTTTATACAAGGATCTGTGGAGACTAGCTCAGGCAAGCAGCAGCAGCATCCCACAGACCCGGCTTGAGTTCCCAAAGAATGCTGTGCTTTCCCAGAACAGATGCCTGTGCAGAGGCTTTCGTTCTAGGCGGGTGCTCCGAAAACTACGTAGAAGACAAGCAGCACTAGCAGTCCACAGAACCCACTCTGTCCAGCGACGCCCTTTCCTTAGGCCTCTTTCAACAGGCTCAAGCACGCTTCTCGCACAGGCAGAGGGGATGCCCGTGCAAAGAGCATTTCGCTCCATGTGGGTTAATTACAACGTGCAGTGGGACTAGCTCAGGCAAGCAGCAGCAGCATTCCGCAGACCCCACTCTGAGTTCCCAAGGAATGCTGTGCTTTCTCAAAGAGGATGTCCCGGGGAAGAGGTTTTGGCTCCATGCGGGTTTCATACAACGTGCTGTGGGGACTAGCTAAGGCAAGCAGCAGCAGTATCCCACAGACCCGAGTCTGAGTTGCCAAATAATGCTGTGCTTTCCCAGAAGGAAAGCCTGGCAAAGAGGCTTTGGCTGCGAATACGAGGCTAAGGCAAGCAGCAACAGCAGCCCACAGAACCGACTCTGATTGCCCGGAGACTGCTGTGCTTTCCCAGAGGTTTTCAGCTTGGCGCGAACCACACTTCGCTGCTCCTTCCTCAGCAAGGGTCTGGGCGTTCGCTCTGTCGCGTCAGGAAAAGAATAGCTGCGGGAGAGCTGGTGCCTTCTGGGCCTTGTTTCCTGGGCTTCATGTGCGCGCCCTGGGTTCACCCTGCCATGCTGAACTAAGCAGACATAGCCTCGACCCTTCAGCAGAGTGCGTGGCCTAGGATGGCACTCTGCTCCAATGCCATCTCCGGGCGTGGGCAAGGCCTGCCCTTTAGCTCTGGCGTTCAGGTGGACAGGGCACTAGGCCAGTGCCTTTACGAGCCGAGAGGAGACGTGACAGGATCACAGCACACCGCCCACGCCCTGCGATGGGTAGTCATGGATAACTGTCCTCCTTCTCCGGGACACCCCCTGCCTCCGCCAATGCTGCCACATCCTGGAGCAAGATGACATCTGACTACCCATTCCACCAAGGAGCTGTTTCTGCGAGTTCAGGGCCGGGCGCCTGCTGGTATGCCCACGTCTGCCCTATGGACAGGTGGCCAAGGAGCTGCTCTCCACTTGGGCCCAGAGACACAGGACAGGCCTGCCTTCTGCCCAGACTCTTTCCTCAAGTGGAGCAGGCGTGTTTGCCCTAGTCGTCCGCTCGTGTCTCCTTAGCAGCCAGGCTTTATTCTCTCCGCACAGGAAGAGGCAGAAACTTGTCTTGCCACAAGCCCACTGTTCCTGCCAGGGCAGGCTCTCCTGCTTCAAGACAGTTTCCAGACAACAAGGCCAATGGCCCCTTCTCTTCATCCCAGAGAGTTTGCTGCACTTTCCCATGATATGCTCCTCGGGAGCCCAGTGACAGACGTGTCCCTTTCCTTAAGCCTCTTTCCACAGGTGCAAACCCGATTCTCCCTCAGACAGAGGTTTTAGCCGGTCAAAATCATTTCGCTCCATGAGGGTTTATTACAACGTGCTGTGGGGACTAGCTCAGGCAAGCATTAGCAGCATCCCACAGACCCGACTCTGAGATTCCAAGGAAAGCTGTGCTTTCCCAGACGGGTTGCCCCGGAAAGGAGGATTTCGCTCTATGCGGGTTTTATACATGGAGCTGTAGAGACTAGCTCAGGCAAGCATTTGCAGCATCCAAAAGAAAAGACTCTGAGTTTCCATGAAAACTGTGCTTACACAGAGGGGATGCCCAGGGAAAGATGATTTCGCTCTATGCGGGTTTTATACAAGGAGCTGTGGAGACTAGCTCAGGCAAGCAGCAGCAGCATCCCACAGACACGACTCTGAGTTCACAAAGAATGCTGTGTTTTCCCAGAAGGAAAGCCTGGGCAAAGAGGCTTTTGCTTTATGTGGGTTTCTCCCACCGTGCTGCAAATACTGGGCTAAGGCAAGCAGCACCAGCAGCCCACAGAACCGACTCTGATTGCCCGGAGACTGCTGTGCTTTCCCAGAGGTTTTCACCGTGGCGCGAACCGCACATGGCTGCTCCTTCCTCAGCAAGGCTGTCGCGTCAGGAAAGAATAGCTGCGGGAGAGCTGGAGCCTTCTGGGCCATGTTTCCTGAGCTTCCTGTGCGCGCCCTGGGTTCACCCTGCCATGCTGAACTAAGCAGACATAGCCTCGACCCTTCAGCAGAGTGCAAGGCCTAGGATGGCACTCTGCTCCAATGCCATCTCCGGGCGTGGGCAAGGCCTGCCCTTTTGCTCTGGCATTCAGGTGGACAGGGCCCTCGGCCAGTGCCTTCCCCAGCGAGAGGTGATGGGACAGGTTCACAGCACACCGCCCACGCCCTGAGATGGGTAGTAATGGATAACTGTCCACCTTCTCCGGGACACCCCCTGCCTCCGCCAATGCTGCCACATCCTGGAGGATGATGGCATCTGACTACCCGTTCCACCAGGAGCTGTTTCTGCGAGTTCAGGGCCGGGCGCCTGCTGGTATGCCCAAGTCTGCCCTATGCACAGGTGGCCAAGGAGCTGCTCTCCACTTGGGCCCAGAGACACAGGACAGGCCTGCCTTCTGCCCAGACTCTTTCCTCAGAGTGGAGCAGGCGGGTTTGCCCTAGTCGTCCGCTCGTGTCTCCTTAGCAGCCAGGCTTCATTCTCTCCGCACAGGGAGAGGAAGAAACATGTCTTGCCACAAGCCCACTGTTCCTGCCAGGGCAGGCTCTCCTGCTTCAAGACAGTTTCCAGACAACAAGGCCAATGGCCCCTTCTCCTCATCCCAGACAGTGTGCTGCACTTTCCCATGATATGCTCCTCGGGAGCCCAGTGACAGACGTGTCCCTTTCCTTAAGCCTCTTTCCACAGGTGCAATCACGATTCTCCCTCAGACAGAGGGTTTAGCCGGTCAAAATCATTTCGCTCCATGAGGGTTTATTACAACGTGCTGTGAGGACTAGCTCAGTAAAGCATTAGCAGCATCCCACAGACCCGACTCTGAGTTTCCAAGGAAAGCTGTGCTTTCCCAGACGGGTTGCCCCGGAAAAGAGGATTTCGCTCTATGCGGGTTTTATACAAGGAGCTGTGGAGACCAGCTCAGGCGAGCATTTGCAGCATCCCAAAGAAAAGACTCTGAGTTTCCATGAAAGCTGTGCTTTCACAGAGGGGATGCCCCGGAAAAGATTTTTTCGCTCTATGCGGGTTTTATACAGGGAGCTGTGGAGACTAGCTCAGGCAAGCAGCAGCAGCATCCCACAGACCCGACTCTGAGTTCACAAAGAATGCTGTGTTTTCCCAGAAGGAAAGCCTGGGCAAAGAGGCTTTTGCTTTATGTGGGTTTCTCCCACCGTGCTGCAAATACTGGGCTAAGGCAAGCAGCACCAGCAGCCCACAGAACCGACTCTGATTGCCCGGAGATTGCTGTGCTTTCCCAGAGGTTTTCACCGTGGCGCGAACCGCACATGGCTGCTCCTTCCTCAGCAAGGCTGTGGGCGTTCGCTCTGTCGCGTCAGGAAAGAATAGCTGCGGGAGAGCTGGTGCCTTCTGGGCCTTGTTTCCTGGGCTTCATGTGCGCGCCCTGGGTTCACCCTGCCATGCTGAACTAAGCAGACATAGCCTCGACCCTTCAGCAGAGTGCGTGGCCTAGGATGGCACTCCGCTCCAATGCCATCCCCGGGCGTGGTCAAGGCCTGCCTGCCCTTTTGCTCTGGCGTTCAGTTGGACAGGGCACTAGGCCAGTGCCTTCCCCAGCGAGAGGTGACACGACAGGATCACAGCACACCACACACGCCCTGTGATGGGGAGTAATAGGTAACTGTCCTGCTTCACCGAGTCACACCCTGCCTCCGCCAATGCTGCCACATCCTGGAGCAAGATGTCATCTGACTGCCCGTTCCTCCAGGAGCTGTTTCTGCGAGTACAGGGCCGGGCCCCTGCTGGTATGCCCACTTCTGCCATATGGGCTGGTGGCCAAGGAGCTGCTGTCCCCTTCGGTCCAGAGGCACAGGACAGGCCTGCCTTCTGCCCAGACACTTTCCTCAGAGTGGAGCAGGCGCGTCTGCCCTAGTCGTCCGCTCTTGTCTCCTTAGCAGCCAGGATTCATTCTCTCCGCACAGGGAGAGGGGCACACTTGTCTTGCCACAGGCCCGCTGTTCCTGCTTGGGCAGGCTCTACTGCTACACGACCGTGTCCCGACAGCAAGGCCAATGGCTCCTTCTCTTCATTCCCGAGCAGTGTGCTGCACTTTCCCATGACATGTCCTCGGGAGCGCAGTGACAGACGTGTCCCTTTCCTTAAGCCCCTTTCCACAGGCGCAAGCACGTTTCTCCCTCAGAGAGAGGGGATGCCCGGTCAAAGATCATTTCGCTCCATGAGGGTATATTACAACGTGCAGTGGAGAATAGCTCAGGCAAGCAGCAGCAGCATCCCACAGACCTGGCTTGAGTTCCCAAAGAATGCTGTGCTTTCCAGAGGGGATGCCCCAGAAAAAGAGGATTTCGCTCTATGCGGGTTTTCATACAACGTACTGTGGAGACTAGCACAGCCAAGCTGTAGGAGCATCCCACAGACCTGACTCTGAGTTTCCAAGGAAAGCTGTGCTTTCCCAGAGGAGATGCCCCGGAAAAGGGGATTTCGCACTATGCGGGTTTTATACAATGAGCTGAGGAGACTAGCTCAGGCAAGCAGCAGCAGCATCCCACAGACCCGACTCTGAGTTCCCAAAGAATGCAGTGCTTTCCCAGATCGGATACCTGGGCATCGAGGTTTTCATTCTATGCGGATTTCTCCCACCATGCTCCGAAAGCTAGCCTAAAAGACAAGCAGCACCAGCAGCCCACAGAACCGACTCTGATTGCCCAGCGACTGCTGTGCTTTCACAGAGGTTTTCAGCATGGCGCGAACCGCACTTCGCTGCTGCTTCCTCAGCAAGGCTGTGGGCGTTTGCTCTGTCGCGTCAGGGAAGAATAGCTGCTGAGAGCTGGTGCCTCTTGGGCCTTGCTTTCCCGGGCTTCATGTTCGTGCCCTGGGTTCACCCTGCCAAGACGAACGAAGCAGACACAGCCTCGACCCTGCGGCAGCGTGCATGGCCTAGGATGGCACTCTGTTCCATGCCATCTCCGGGCGTGGGCAAGGCCTGCCTTTTAGCTCTGGCATTCAGGTGGACAGGGCACTAGGCCAGTGCCTTTACGAGCCGAGAGGAGACGTGACAGGATCACAGCACACCGCCCACGCCCTGCGATGGGTAGTCATGGATAACTGTCCTCCTTCTCCGGGACACCCCCTGCCTCCGCCAATGCTGCCACATCCTGGAGCAAGATGACATCTGACTGCCCGTTCCACCAGGAGCTGTTTCTGCGAGTTCAGGGCCGGGAGCCTGCTGGTATGCCCACGTCTGCCCTATGGACAGGTGGCCAAGGAGCTGCTCTCCTCTTGGGCCCAGAGACACAGGACAGGCCTGCCTTCTGCCCAGACTCTTTCCTCAGAGTGGAGCAGGCGGGTTTGCCCTAGTCGTCCGCTCGTGTCTCCTTAGCAGCCAGGCTTCATTCTCTCCGCACAGGGAGAGGCAGAAACTTGTCCTGCCACAAGCCCACTGTTCCTGCCAGGGCAGGCTCTCCTGCTTCAAGACAGTTTCCAGACAACAAGGCCAATGGCCCCTTCTCTTCATCCCAGAGAGTTTGCTGCACTTTCCCATGATATGCTCCTCGAGAGCCCAGTGACAGACGTGTCCCTTTCCTTAAGCCTCTTTGGACAGGTGCAAGCACGATTCTCCCTCAGACAGCGGGTTTACAGGGTCATAATCATTTCGCTCCATGAGGGTTTATTACAACGTGCTGTGAGGACTAGCTCAGTAAAGCATTAGCAGCATCCCACAGACCCGACTCTGAGTTTCCAAAGAAAGCTGTGCTTTCCCAGACGGGTTGCCCCGGAAAAAGAGGATTTCGCTCTATGCGGGATTTATACATGGAGCTGTGGAGACTAGCTCAGGCAAGCATTTGCAGCATCCAAGAGAAGAGACTCTGAGTTTCCATGAAAGCTGGGCTTTCACAGTGGGGATGCCCCGGGAAAGATGATTTCGCTCTATGCGGGTTCTATACAAGGAGCTGTGGAGACTAGCTCAGGCAAGCAGCAGCAGCAGCATCCCACAGACCCGACTCTGAGTTCACAAAGAATGCTGTGTTTTGCCAGAAGGAAAGCCTGGGCAAAGAGGCTTTTGCTTTATGTGGGTTTCTCCCACCGTTCTACAAATACTAGGATAAGGCAAGCAGCACCAGCAGCCCACAGAACCGACTCTGATTCCGAGAGACTGCTGTGTTTTCCCAGAGGTTTTCACCATGGCGCGAACCGCACATGGCTGCTCCTTCCTCAGCAAGGCTGTGGGCGTTCGCTCTGTCGCGTCAGGAAAGAATAGCTGCGGGAGAGCTGGTGCCTTCTGGGCCTTGTTTCCTGGGCTTCATGTGCGCGCCCTGGGTTCACCCTGCCATGCTGAACTAAGCAGACATAGCCTCGACCCTTCGGCAGAGTGCGTGGCCTAGGATGGCACTCTGCTCCAATGCCATCTCCGGGCGTGGTCAAGGCCTGCCCTTTTGCTCTGGCGTTCAGTTGGACAGGGCACTAGGCCAGTGCCTTCCCCAGCGAGAGGTGACATGACATGTTCACAGCACACCATACACGCCCTGTGATGGGGAGTAATAGGTAACTGTCCTGCTTCACCGAGTCACACCCTGCCTCCGCCAATGCTGCCACATCCTGGAGCAAGATGTCATCTGACTGCCCGTTCCTCCAGGAGCTGTTTCTGCGAGTACAGGGCCGGGCCCCTGCTGGTATGCCCACTTCTGCCATATGGGCTGGTGGCCAAGGAGCTGCTGTCCCCTTCGGTCCAGAGGCACAGGACAGGCCTGCCTTCTGCCCAGACACTTTGCTCAGAGTGGAGCAGGCGCGTCTGCCCTAGTCGTCCGCTCTTGTCTCCTTAGCAGCCAGGATTCATTCTCTCCGCACAGGGAGAGGGGCACACTTGTCTTGCCACAGGCCCGCTGTTCCTGCTTGGGCAGGCTCTACTGCTACACGACCGTGTCCCGACAGCAAGGCCAATGGCTCCTTCTCTTCATTCCCGAGCAGTGTGCTGCACTTTCCCATGACATGTCCTCGGGAGCGCAGTGACAGACGTGTCCCTTTCCTTAAGCCCCTTTCCACAGGCGCAAGCACGTTTCTCCCTCAGAGAGAGGGGATGCCCGGTCAAAGATCATTTCGCTCCATGAGGGTATATTACAACGTGCAGTGGAGAATAGCTCAGGCAAGCAGCAGCAGCATCCCACAGACCTGGCTTGAGTTCCCAAAGAATGCTGTGCTTTCCCAGAGGTGATGCCCCAGAAAAAGTGGATTTCGCTCTATGCGGGTTTTCATACAACGTACTGTGGAGACTAGCACAGCCAAGCTGTAGGAGCATCCCACAGACCTGACTCTGAGTTTCCAAGGAAAGCTGTGCTTTCCCAGAGGAGATGCCCCGGAAAAGGGGATTTCGCACTATGCGGGTTATACAAGGAGCTGTGGAGAGTAGCACAGGCAAGCATTAGCAGCATCCCACAGACCCGACTCTGAGACTCCAAGGAAAGCTGTGCTTTCCCAGAGGGGATGCCCTGAAAAGAGGATTTCGCTCTATGCGGGTTTTATACAAGGAGCTGTGGAGACTAGCTCAGGCAAGCAGCAGCAGCATCCCACAGACCCGACTCTGAGTTCCCAAAGAATGCAGTGCTTTCCCAGATCGGATACCTGGGCATCGAGGTTTTCATTCTATGCGGATTTCTCCCACCATGCTCCGAAAGCTAGCCTAAAAGACAAGCAGCACCAGCAGCCCACAGAACCGACTCTGATTGCCCAGCGACTGCTGTGCTTTCACAGAGGTTTTCAGCATGGCGCGAACCGCACTTCGCTGCTGCTTCCTCAGCAAGGCTGTGGGCGTTTGCTCTGTCGCGTCAGGGAAGAATAGCTGCTGAGAGCTGGTGCCTCTTGGGCCTTGCTTTCCCGGGCTTCATGTTCGTGCCCTGGGTTCACCCTGCCAAGACGAACGAAGCAGACACAGCCTCGACCCTGCGGCAGCGTGCATGGCCTAGGATGGCACTCTGTTCCATGCCATCTCCGGGCGTGGGCAAGGCCTGCCTTTTAGCTCTGGCATTCAGGTGGACAGGGCACTAGGCCAGTGCCTTTACGAGCCGAGAGGAGACGTGACAGGATCACAGCACACCGCCCACGCCCTGCGATGGGTAGTCATGGATAACTGTCCTCCTTCTCCGGGACACCCCCTGCCTCCGCCAATGCTGCCACATCCTGGAGCAAGATGACATCTGACTGCCCGTTCCACCAGGAGCTGTTTCTGCGAGTTCAGGGCCGGGAGCCTGCTGGTATGCCCACGTCTGCCCTATGGACAGGTGGCCAAGGAGCTGCTCTCCTCTTGGGCCCAGAGACACAGGACAGGCCTGCCTTCTGCCCAGACTCTTTCCTCAGAGTGGAGCAGGCGGGTTTGCCCTAGTCGTCCGCTCGTGTCTCCTTAGCAGCCAGGCTTCATTCTCTCCGCACAGGGAGAGGCAGAAACTTGTCCTGCCACAAGCCCACTGTTCCTGCCAGGGCAGGCTCTCCTGCTTCAAGACAGTTTCCAGACAACAAGGCCAATGGCCCCTTCTCTTCATCCCAGAGAGTTTGCTGCACTTTCCCATGATATGCTCCTCGAGAGCCCAGTGACAGACGTGTCCCTTTCCTTAAGCCTCTTTGGACAGGTGCAAGCACGATTCTCCCTCAGACAGCGGGTTTACAGGGTCATAATCATTTCGCTCCATGAGGGTTTATTACAACGTGCTGTGAGGACTAGCTCAGTAAAGCATTAGCAGCATCCCACAGACCCGACTCTGAGTTTCCAAAGAAAGCTGTGCTTTCCCAGACGGGTTGCCCCGGAAAAAGAGGATTTCGCTCTATGCGGGATTTATACATGGAGCTGTGGAGACTAGCTCAGGCAAGCATTTGCAGCATCCAAGAGAAGAGACTCTGAGTTTCCATGAAAGCTGGGCTTTCACAGTGGGGATGCCCCGGGAAAGATGATTTCGCTCTATGCGGGTTCTATACAAGGAGCTGTGGAGACTAGCTCAGGCAAGCAGCAGCAGCAGCATCCCACAGACCCGACTCTGAGTTCACAAAGAATGCTGTGTTTTGCCAGAAGGAAAGCCTGGGCAAAGAGGCTTTTGCTTTATGTGGGTTTCTCCCACCGTTCTACAAATACTAGGATAAGGCAAGCAGCACCAGCAGCCCACAGAACCGACTCTGATTCCGAGAGACTGCTGTGTTTTCCCAGAGGTTTTCACCATGGCGCGAACCGCACATGGCTGCTCCTTCCTCAGCAAGGCTGTGGGCGTTCGCTCTGTCGCGTCAGGAAAGAATAGCTGCGGGAGAGCTGGTGCCTTCTGGGCCTTGTTTCCTGGGCTTCATGTGCGCGCCCTGGGTTCACCCTGCCATGCTGAACTAAGCAGACATAGCCTCGACCCTTCGGCAGAGTGCGTGGCCTAGGATGGCACTCTGCTCCAATGCCATCTCCGGGCGTGGTCAAGGCCTGCCCTTTTGCTCTGGCGTTCAGTTGGACAGGGCACTAGGCCAGTGCCTTCCCCAGCGAGAGGTGACATGACATGTTCACAGCACACCATACACGCCCTGTGATGGGGAGTAATAGGTAACTGTCCTGCTTCACCGAGTCACACCCTGCCTCCGCCAATGCTGCCACATCCTGGAGCAAGATGTCATCTGACTGCCCGTTCCTCCAGGAGCTGTTTCTGCGAGTACAGGGCCGGGCCCCTGCTGGTATGCCCACTTCTGCCATATGGGCTGGTGGCCAAGGAGCTGCTGTCCCCTTCGGTCCAGAGGCACAGGACAGGCCTGCCTTCTGCCCAGACACTTTGCTCAGAGTGGAGCAGGCGCGTCTGCCCTAGTCGTCCGCTCTTGTCTCCTTAGCAGCCAGGATTCATTCTCTCCGCACAGGGAGAGGGGCACACTTGTCTTGCCACAGGCCCGCTGTTCCTGCTTGGGCAGGCTCTACTGCTACACGACCGTGTCCCGACAGCAAGGCCAATGGCTCCTTCTCTTCATTCCCGAGCAGTGTGCTGCACTTTCCCATGACATGTCCTCGGGAGCGCAGTGACAGACGTGTCCCTTTCCTTAAGCCCCTTTCCACAGGCGCAAGCACGTTTCTCCCTCAGAGAGAGGGGATGCCCGGTCAAAGATCATTTCGCTCCATGAGGGTATATTACAACGTGCAGTGGAGAATAGCTCAGGCAAGCAGCAGCAGCATCCCACAGACCTGGCTTGAGTTCCCAAAGAATGCTGTGCTTTCCCAGAGGGGATGCCCCGGAAAAAGAGGATTTCGCTCTATGCGGGTTTTCATACAACGTACTGTGGAGACTAGCACAGCCAAGCTGTAGGAGCATCCCACAGACCTGACTCTGAGTTTCCAAGGAAAGCTGTGCTTTCCCAGAGGAGATGCCCCGGAAAAGGGGATTTCGCACTATGCGGGTTTTATACAAGGAGCTGTGGAGAGTAGCACAGGCAAGCATTAGCAGCATCCCACAGACCCGACTCTGAGACTCCAAGGAAAGCTGTGCTTTCCCAGAGGGGATGCCCTGAAAAGAGGATTTCGCTCTATGCGGGTTTTATACAAGGAGCTGTGGAGACTAGCTCAGGCAAGCAGCAGCAGCATCCCACAGACCCGACTCTGAGTTCCCAAAGAATGCAGTGCTTTCCCAGATCGGATACCTGGGCATCGAGGTTTTCATTCTATGCGGATTTCTCCCACCATGCTCCGAAAGCTAGCCTAAAAGACAAGCAGCACCAGCAGCCCACAGAACCGACTCTGATTGCCCAGCGACTGCTGTGCTTTCACAGAGGTTTTCAGCATGGCGCGAACCGCACTTCGCTGCTGCTTCCTCAGCAAGGCTGTGGGCGTTTGCTCTGTCGCGTCAGGGAAGAATAGCTGCTGAGAGCTGGTGCCTCTTGGGCCTTGCTTTCCCGGGCTTCATGTTCGTGCCCTGGGTTCACCCTGCCAAGACGAACGAAGCAGACACAGCCTCGACCCTGCGGCAGCGTGCATGGCCTAGGATGGCACTCTGTTCCATGCCATCTCCGGGCGTGGGCAAGGCCTGCCTTTTAGCTCTGGCATTCAGGTGGACAGGGCACTAGGCCAGTGCCTTTACGAGCCGAGAGGAGACGTGACAGGATCACAGCACACCGCCCACGCCCTGCGATGGGTAGTCATGGATAACTGTCCTCCTTCTCCGGGACACCCCCTGCCTCCGCCAATGCTGCCACATCCTGGAGCAAGATGACATCTGACTGCCCGTTCCACCAGGAGCTGTTTCTGCGAGTTCAGGGCCGGGAGCCTGCTGGTATGCCCACGTCTGCCCTATGGACAGGTGGCCAAGGAGCTGCTCTCCTCTTGGGCCCAGAGACACAGGACAGGCCTGCCTTCTGCCCAGACTCTTTCCTCAGAGTGGAGCAGGCGGGTTTGCCCTAGTCGTCCGCTCGTGTCTCCTTAGCAGCCAGGCTTCATTCTCTCCGCACAGGGAGAGGCAGAAACTTGTCCTGCCACAAGCCCACTGTTCCTGCCAGGGCAGGCTCTCCTGCTTCAAGACAGTTTCCAGACAACAAGGCCAATGGCCCCTTCTCTTCATCCCAGAGAGTTTGCTGCACTTTCCCATGATATGCTCCTCGAGAGCCCAGTGACAGACGTGTCCCTTTCCTTAAGCCTCTTTGGACAGGTGCAAGCACGATTCTCCCTCAGACAGCGGGTTTACAGGGTCATAATCATTTCGCTCCATGAGGGTTTATTACAACGTGCTGTGAGGACTAGCTCAGTAAAGCATTAGCAGCATCCCACAGACCCGACTCTGAGTTTCCAAAGAAAGCTGTGCTTTCCCAGACGGGTTGCCCCGGAAAAAGAGGATTTCGCTCTATGCGGGATTTATACATGGAGCTGTGGAGACTAGCTCAGGCAAGCATTTGCAGCATCCAAGAGAAGAGACTCTGAGTTTCCATGAAAGCTGGGCTTTCACAGTGGGGATGCCCCGGGAAAGATGATTTCGCTCTATGCGGGTTCTATACAAGGAGCTGTGGAGACTAGCTCAGGCAAGCAGCAGCAGCAGCATCCCACAGACCCGACTCTGAGTTCACAAAGAATGCTGTGTTTTGCCAGAAGGAAAGCCTGGGCAAAGAGGCTTTTGCTTTATGTGGGTTTCTCCCACCGTTCTACAAATACTAGGATAAGGCAAGCAGCACCAGCAGCCCACAGAACCGACTCTGATTCCGAGAGACTGCTGTGTTTTCCCAGAGGTTTTCACCATGGCGCGAACCGCACATGGCTGCTCCTTCCTCAGCAAGGCTGTGGGCGTTCGCTCTGTCGCGTCAGGAAAGAATAGCTGCGGGAGAGCTGGTGCCTTCTGGGCCTTGTTTCCTGGGCTTCATGTGCGCGCCCTGGGTTCACCCTGCCATGCTGAACTAAGCAGACATAGCCTCGACCCTTCGGCAGAGTGCGTGGCCTAGGATGGCACTCTGCTCCAATGCCATCTCCGGGCGTGGTCAAGGCCTGCCCTTTTGCTCTGGCGTTCAGTTGGACAGGGCACTAGGCCAGTGCCTTCCCCAGCGAGAGGTGACATGACATGTTCACAGCACACCATACACGCCCTGTGATGGGGAGTAATAGGTAACTGTCCTGCTTCACCGAGTCACACCCTGCCTCCGCCAATGCTGCCACATCCTGGAGCAAGATGTCATCTGACTGCCCGTTCCTCCAGGAGCTGTTTCTGCGAGTACAGGGCCGGGCCCCTGCTGGTATGCCCACTTCTGCCATATGGGCTGGTGGCCAAGGAGCTGCTGTCCCCTTCGGTCCAGAGGCACAGGACAGGCCTGCCTTCTGCCCAGACACTTTCCTCAGAGTGGAGCAGGCGCGTCTGCCCTAGTCGTCCGCTCTTGTCTCCTTAGCAGCCAGGATTCATTCTCTCCGCACAGGGAGAGGGGCACACTTGTCTTGCCACAGGCCCGCTGTTCCTGCTTGGGCAGGCTCTACTGCTACACGACCGTGTCCCGACAGCAAGGCCAATGGCTCCTTCTCTTCATTCCCGAGCAGTGTGCTGCACTTTCCCATGACATGTCCTCGGGAGCGCAGTGACAGACGTGTCCCTTTCCTTAAGCCCCTTTCCACAGGCACAAGCACGTTTCTCCCTCAGAGAGAGGGGATGCCCGGTCAAAGATCATTTCGCTCCATGAGGGTATATTACAACGTGCAGTGGAGAATAGCTCAGGCAAGCAGCAGCAGCATCCCACAGACCTGGCTTGAGTTCCCAAAGAATGCTGTGCTTTCCCAGAGGGGATGCCCCAGAAAAAGAGGATTTCGCTCTATGCGGGTTTTCATACAACGTACTGTGGAGACTAGCACAGCCAAGCTGTAGGAGCATCCCACAGACCTGACTCTGAGTTTCCAAGGAAAGCTGTGCTTTCCCAGAGGAGATGCCCCGGAAAAGGGGATTTCGCACTATGCGGGTTTTATACAAGGAGCTGTGGAGAGTAGCACAGGCAAGCATTAGCAGCATCCCACAGACCCGACTCTGAGACTCCAAGGAAAGCTGTGCTTTCCCAGAGGGGATGCCCTGAAAAGAGGATTTCGCTCTATGCGGGTTTTATACAAGGAGCTGTGGAGACTAGCTCAGGCAAGCAGCAGCAGCATCCCACAGACCCGACTCTGAGTTCCCAAAGAATGCAGTGCTTTCCCAGATCGGATACCTGGGCATCGAGGTTTTCATTCTATGCGGATTTCTCCCACCATGCTCCGAAAGCTAGCCTAAAAGACAGGCAGCACCAGCAGCCCACAGAACCGACTCTGATTGCCCAGCGACTGCTGTGCTTTCACAGAGGTTTTCAGCATGGCGCGAACCGCACTTCGCTGCTGCTTCCTCAGCAAGGCTGTGGGCGTTTGCTCTGTCGCGTCAGGGAAGAATAGCTGCTGAGAGCTGGTGCCTCTTGGGCCTTGCTTTCCCGGGCTTCATGTTCGTGCCCTGGGTTCACCCTGCCAAGACGAACGAAGCAGACACAGCCTCGACCCTGCGGCAGCGTGCATGGCCTAGCATGGCACTCTGTTCCATGCCATCTCCGGGCGTGGGCAAGGCCTGCCTTTTAGCTCTGGCATTCAGGTGGACAGGGCACTAGGCCAGTGCCTTTACGAGCCGAGAGGAGACGTGACAGGATCACAGCACACCGCCCACGCCCTGCGATGGGTAGTCATGGATAACTGTCCTCCTTCTCCGGGACACCCCCTGCCTCCGCCAATGCTGCCACATCCTGGAGCAAGATGACATCTGACTGCCCGTTCCACCAGGAGCTGTTTCTGCGAGTTCAGGGCCGGGAGCCTGCTGGTATGCCCACGTCTGCCCTATGGACAGGTGGCCAAGGAGCTGCTCTCCTCTTGGGCCCAGAGACACAGGACAGGCCTGCCTTCTGCCCAGACTCTTTCCTCAGAGTGGAGCAGGCGGGTTTGCCCTAGTCGTCCGCTCGTGTCTCCTTAGCAGCCAGGCTTCATTCTCTCCGCACAGGGAGAGGCAGAAACTTGTCCTGCCACAAGCCCACTGTTCCTGCCAGGGCAGGCTCTCCTGCTTCAAGACAGTTTCCAGACAACAAGGCCAATGGCCCCTTCTCTTCATCCCAGAGAGTTTGCTGCACTTTCCCATGATATGCTCCTCGAGAGCCCAGTGACAGACGTGTCCCTTTCCTTAAGCCTCTTTGGACAGGTGCAAGCACGATTCTCCCTCAGACAGCGGGTTTACAGGGTCATAATCATTTCGCTCCATGAGGGTTTATTACAACGTGCTGTGAGGACTAGCTCAGTAAAGCATTAGCAGCATCCCACAGACCCGACTCTGAGTTTCCAAAGAAAGCTGTGCTTTCCCAGACGGGTTGCCCCGGAAAAAGAGGATTTCGCTCTATGCGGGATTTATACATGGAGCTGTGGAGACTAGCTCAGGCAAGCATTTGCAGCATCCAAGAGAAGAGACTCTGAGTTTCCATGAAAGCTGGGCTTTCACAGTGGGGATGCCCCGGGAAAGATGATTTCGCTCTATGCGGGTTCTATACAAGGAGCTGTGGAGACTAGCTCAGGCAAGCAGCAGCAGCAGCATCCCACAGACCCGACTCTGAGTTCACAAAGAATGCTGTGTTTCGCCAGAAGGAAAGCCTGGGCAAAGAGGCTTTTGCTTTATGTGGGTTTCTCCCACCGTTCTACAAATACTAGGATAAGGCAAGCAGCACCAGCAGCCCACAGAACCGACTCTGATTCCGAGAGACTGCTGTGTTTTCCCAGAGGTTTTCACCATGGCGCGAACCGCACATGGCTGCTCCTTCCTCAGCAAGGCTGTGGGCGTTCGCTCTGTCGCGTCAGGAAAGAATAGCTGCGGGAGAGCTGGTGCCTTCTGGGCCTTGTTTCCTGGGCTTCATGTGCGCGCCCTGGGTTCACCCTGCCATGCTGAACTAAGCAGACATAGCCTCGACCCTTCGGCAGAGTGCGTGGCCTAGGATGGCACTCTGCTCCAATGCCATCTCCGGGCGTGGTCAAGGCCT
Organism: Neogale vison; assembly: GCF_020171115.1. Taxonomy (NCBI): domain Eukaryota; kingdom Metazoa; phylum Chordata; class Mammalia; order Carnivora; family Mustelidae; genus Neogale; species Neogale vison. The sequence goes on along the minus strand of NC_058096.1, from coordinate 133,926,264 downwards.
GCCCTTTTGCTCTGGCGTTCAGTTGGACAGGGCACTAGGCCAGTGCCTTCCCCAGCGAGAGGTGACATGACATGTTCACAGCACACCATACACGCCCTGTGATGGGGAGTAATAGGTAACTGTCCTGCTTCACCGAGTCACACCCTGCCTCCGCCAATGCTGCCACATCCTGGAGCAAGATGTCATCTGACTGCCCGTTCCTCCAGGAGCTGTTTCTGCGAGTACAGGGCCGGGCCCCTGCTGGTATGCCCACTTCTGCCATATGGGCTGGTGGCCAAGGAGCTGCTGTCCCCTTCGGTCCAGAGGCACAGGACAGGCCTGCCTTCTGCCCAGACACTTTCCTCAGAGTGGAGCAGGCGCGTCTGCCCTAGTCGTCCGCTCTTGTCTCCTTAGCAGCCAGGATTCATTCTCTCCGCACAGGGAGAGGGGCACACTTGTCTTGCCACAGGCCCGCTGTTCCTGCTTGGGCAGGCTCTACTGCTACACGACCGTGTCCCGACAGCAAGGCCAATGGCTCCTTCTCTTCATTCCCGAGCAGTGTGCTGCACTTTCCCATGACATGTCCTTGGGAGCGCAGTGACAGACGTGTCCCTTTCCTTAAGCCCCTTTCCACAGGCGCAAGCACGTTTCTCCCTCAGAGAGAGGGGATGCCCGGTCAAAGATCATTTCGCTCCATGAGGGTATATTACAACGTGCAGTGGAGAATAGCTCAGGCAAGCAGCAGCAGCATCCCACAGACCTGGCTTGAGTTCCCAAAGAATGCTGTGCTTTCCCAGAGGGGATGCCCCGGAAAAAGAGGATTTCGCTCTATGCGGGTTTTCATACAACGTACTGTGGAGACTAGCACAGCCAAGCTGTAGGAGCATCCCACAGACCTGACTCTGAGTTTCCAAGGAAAGCTGTGCTTTCCCAGAGGAGATGCCCCGGAAAAGGGGATTTCGCACTATGCGGGTTTTATACAAGGAGCTGTGGAGAGTAGCACAGGCAAGCATTAGCAGCATCCCACAGACCCGACTCTGAGACTCCAAGGAAAGCTGTGCTTTCCCAGAGGGGATGCCCTGAAAAGAGGATTTCGCTCTATGCGGGTTTTATACAAGGAGCTGTGGAGACTAGCTCAGGCAAGCAGCAGCAGCATCCCACAGACCCGACTCTGAGTTCCCAAAGAATGCAGTGCTTTCCCAGATCGGATACCTGGGCATCGAGGTTTTCATTCTATGCGGATTTCTCCCCCCATGCTCCGAAAGCTAGCCTAAAAGACAAGCAGCACCAGCAGCCCACAGAACCGACTCTGATTGCCCAGCGACTGCTGTGCTTTCACAGAGGTTTTCAGCATGGCGCGAACCGCACTTCGCTGCTGCTTCCTCAGCAAGGCTGTGGGCGTTTGCTCTGTCGCGTCAGGGAAGAATAGCTGCTGAGAGCTGGTGCCTCTTGGGCCTTGCTTTCCCGGGCTTCATGTTCGTGCCCTGGGTTCACCCTGCCAAGACGAACGAAGCAGACACAGCCTCGACCCTGCGGCAGCGTGCATGGCCTAGGATGGCACTCTGTTCCATGCCATCTCCGGGCGTGGGCAAGGCCTGCCTTTTAGCTCTGGCATTCAGGTGGACAGGGCACTAGGCCAGTGCCTTTACGAGCCGAGAGGAGACGTGACAGGATCACAGCACACCGCCCACGCCCTGCGATGGGTAGTCATGGATAACTGTCCTCCTTCTCCGGGACACCCCCTGCCTCCGCCAATGCTGCCACATCCTGGAGCAAGATGACATCTGACTGCCCGTTCCACCAGGAGCTGTTTCTGCGAGTTCAGGGCCGGGAGCCTGCTGGTATGCCCACGTCTGCCCTATGGACAGGTGGCCAAGGAGCTGCTCTCCTCTTGGGCCCAGAGACACAGGACAGGCCTGCCTTCTGCCCAGACTCTTTCCTCAGAGTGGAGCAGGCGGGTTTGCCCTAGTCGTCCGCTCGTGTCTCCTTAGCAGCCAGGCTTCATTCTCTCCGCACAGGGAGAGGCAGAAACTTGTCCTGCCACAAGCCCACTGTTCCTGCCAGGGCAGGCTCTCCTGCTTCAAGACAGTTTCCAGACAACAAGGCCAATGGCCCCTTCTCTTCATCCCAGAGAGTTTGCTGCACTTTCCCATGATATGCTCCTCGAGAGCCCAGTGACAGACGTGTCCCTTTCCTTAAGCCTCTTTGGACAGGTGCAAGCACGATTCTCCCTCAGACAGCGGGTTTACAGGGTCATAATCATTTCGCTCCATGAGGGTTTATTACAACGTGCTGTGAGGACTAGCTCAGTAAAGCATTAGCAGCATCCCACAGACCCGACTCTGAGTTTCCAAAGAAAGCTGTGCTTTCCCAGACGGGTTGCCCCGGAAAAAGAGGATTTCGCTCTATGCGGGATTTATACATGGAGCTGTGGAGACTAGCTCAGGCAAGCATTTGCAGCATCCAAGAGAAGAGACTCTGAGTTTCCATGAAAGCTGGGCTTTCACAGTGGGGATGCCCCGGGAAAGATGATTTCGCTCTATGCGGGTTCTATACAAGGAGCTGTGGAGACTAGCTCAGGCAAGCAGCAGCAGCAGCATCCCACAGACCCGACTCTGAGTTCACAAAGAATGCTGTGTTTTGCCAGAAGGAAAGCCTGGGCAAAGAGGCTTTTGCTTTATGTGGGTTTCTCCCACCGTTCTACAAATACTAGGATAAGGCAAGCAGCACCAGCAGCCCACAGAACCGACTCTGATTCCGAGAGACTGCTGTGTTTTCCCAGAGGTTTTCACCATGGCGCGAACCGCACATGGCTGCTCCTTCCTCAGCAAGGCTGTGGGCGTTCGCTCTGTCGCGTCAGGAAAGAATAGCTGCGGGAGAGCTGGTGCCTTCTGGGCCTTGTTTCCTGGGCTTCATGTGCGCGCCCTGGGTTCACCCTGCCATGCTGAACTAAGCAGACATAGCCTCGACCCTTCGGCAGAGTGCGTGGCCTAGGATGGCACTCTGCTCCAATGCCATCTCCGGGCGTGGTCAAGGCCTGCCCTTTTGCTCTGGCGTTCAGTTGGACAGGGCACTAGGCCAGTGCCTTCCCCAGCGAGAGGTGACATGACATGTTCACAGCACACCATACACGCCCTGTGATGGGGAGTAATAGGTAACTGTCCTGCTTCACCGAGTCACACCCTGCCTCCGCCAATGCTGCCACATCCTGGAGCAAGATGTCATCTGACTGCCCGTTCCTCCAGGAGCTGTTTCTGCGAGTACAGGGCCGGGCCCCTGCTGGTATGCCCACTTCTGCCATATGGGCTGGTGGCCAAGGAGCTGCTGTCCCCTTCGGTCCAGAGGCACAGGACAGGCCTGCCTTCTGCCCAGACACTTTGCTCAGAGTGGAGCAGGCGCGTCTGCCCTAGTCGTCCGCTCTTGTCTCCTTAGCAGCCAGGATTCATTCTCTCCGCACAGGGAGAGGGGCACACTTGTCTTGCCACAGGCCCGCTGTTCCTGCTTGGGCAGGCTCTACTGCTACACGACCGTGTCCCGACAGCAAGGCCAATGGCTCCTTCTCTTCATTCCCGAGCAGTGTGCTGCACTTTCCCATGACATGTCCTCGGGAGCGCAGTGACAGACGTGTCCCTTTCCTTAAGCCCCTTTCCACAGGCGCAAGCACGTTTCTCCCTCAGAGAGAGGGGATGCCCGGTCAAAGATCATTTCGCTCCATGAGGGTATATTACAACGTGCAGTGGAGAATAGCTCAGGCAAGCAGCAGCAGCATCCCACAGACCTGGCTTGAGTTCCCAAAGAATGCTGTGCTTTCCCAGAGGGGATGCCCCGGAAAAAGAGGATTTCGCTCTATGCGGGTTTTCATACAACGTACTGTGGAGACTAGCACAGCCAAGCTGTAGGAGCATCCCACAGACCTGACTCTGAGTTTCCAAGGAAAGCTGTGCTTTCCCAGAGGAGATGCCCCGGAAAAGGGGATTTCGCACTATGCGGGTTTTATACAAGGAGCTGTGGAGAGTAGCACAGGCAAGCATTAGCAGCATCCCACAGACCCGACCCTGAGACTCCAAGGAAAGCTGTGCTTTCCCAGAGGGGATGCCCTGAAAAGAGGATTTCGCTCTATGCGGGTTTTATACAAGGAGCTGTGGAGACTAGCTCAGGCAAGCAGCAGCAGCATCCCACAGACCCGACTCTGAGTTCCCAAAGAATGCAGTGCTTTCCCAGATCGGATACCTGGGCATCGAGGTTTTCATTCTATGCGGATTTCTCCCACCATGCTCCGAAAGCTAGCCTAAAAGACAAGCAGCACCAGCAGCCCACAGAACCGACTCTGATTGCCCAGCGACTGCTGTGCTTTCACAGAGGTTTTCAGCATGGCGCGAACCGCACTTCGCTGCTGCTTCCTCAGCAAGGCTGTGGGCGTTTGCTCTGTCGCGTCAGGGAAGAATAGCTGCTGAGAGCTGGTGCCTCTTGGGCCTTGCTTTCCCGGGCTTCATGTTCGTGCCCTGGGTTCACCCTGCCAAGACGAACGAAGCAGACACAGCCTCGACCCTGCGGCAGCGTGCATGGCCTAGGATGGCACTCTGTTCCATGCCATCTCCGGGCGTGGGCAAGGCCTGCCTTTTAGCTCTGGCATTCAGGTGGACAGGGCACTAGGCCAGTGCCTTTACGAGCCGAGAGGAGACGTGACAGGATCACAGCACACCGCCCACGCCCTGCGATGGGTAGTCATGGATAACTGTCCTCCTTCTCCGGGACACCCCCTGCCTCCGCCAATGCTGCCACATCCTGGAGCAAGATGACATCTGACTGCCCGTTCCACCAGGAGCTGTTTCTGCGAGTTCAGGGCCGGGAGCCTGCTGGTATGCCCACGTCTGCCCTATGGACAGGTGGCCAAGGAGCTGCTCTCCTCTTGGGCCCAGAGACACAGGACAGGCCTGCCTTCTGCCCAGACTCTTTCCTCAGAGTGGAGCAGGCGGGTTTGCCCTAGTCGTCCGCTCGTGTCTCCTTAGCAGCCAGGCTTCATTCTCTCCGCACAGGGAGAGGCAGAAACTTGTCCTGCCACAAGCCCACTGTTCCTGCCAGGGCAGGCTCTCCTGCTTCAAGACAGTTTCCAGACAACAAGGCCAATGGCCCCTTCTCTTCATCCCAGAGAGTTTGCTGCACTTTCCCATGATATGCTCCTCGAGAGCCCAGTGACAGACGTGTCCCTTTCCTTAAGCCTCTTTGGACAGGTGCAAGCACGATTCTCCCTCAGACAGCGGGTTTACAGGGTCATAATCATTTCGCTCCATGAGGGTTTATTACAACGTGCTGTGAGGACTAGCTCAGTAAAGCATTAGCAGCATCCCACAGACCCGACTCTGAGTTTCCAAAGAAAGCTGTGCTTTCCCAGACGGGTTGCCCCGGAAAAAGAGGATTTCGCTCTATGCGGGATTTATACATGGAGCTGTGGAGACTAGCTCAGGCAAGCATTTGCAGCATCCAAGAGAAGAGACTCTGAGTTTCCATGAAAGCTGGGCTTTCACAGTGGGGATGCCCCGGGAAAGATGATTTCGCTCTATGCGGGTTCTATACAAGGAGCTGTGGAGACTAGCTCAGGCAAGCAGCAGCAGCAGCATCCCACAGACCCGACTCTGAGTTCACAAAGAATGCTGTGTTTTGCCAGAAGGAAAGCCTGGGCAAAGAGGCTTTTGCTTTATGTGGGTTTCTCCCACCGTTCTACAAATACTAGGATAAGGCAAGCAGCACCAGCAGCCCACAGAACCGACTCTGATTCCGAGAGACTGCTGTGTTTTCCCAGAGGTTTTCACCATGGCGCGAACCGCACATGGCTGCTCCTTCCTCAGCAAGGCTGTGGGCGTTCGCTCTGTCGCGTCAGGAAAGAATAGCTGCGGGAGAGCTGGTGCCTTCTGGGCCTTGTTTCCTGGGCTTCATGTGCGCGCCCTGGGTTCACCCTGCCATGCTGAACTAAGCAGACATAGCCTCGACCCTTCGGCAGAGTGCGTGGCCTAGGATGGCACTCTGCTCCAATGCCATCTCCGGGCGTGGTCAAGGCCTGCCCTTTTGCTCTGGCGTTCAGTTGGACAGGGCACTAGGCCAGTGCCTTCCCCAGCGAGAGGTGACATGACATGTTCACAGCACACCATACACGCCCTGTGATGGGGAGTAATAGGTAACTGTCCTGCTTCACCGAGTCACACCCTGCCTCCGCCAATGCTGCCACATCCTGGAGCAAGATGTCATCTGACTGCCCGTTCCTCCAGGAGCTGTTTCTGCGAGTACAGGGCCGGGCCCCTGCTGGTATGCCCACTTCTGCCATATGGGCTGGTGGCCAAGGAGCTGCTGTCCCCTTCGGTCCAGAGGCACAGGACAGGCCTGCCTTCTGCCCAGACACTTTCCTCAGAGTGGAGCAGGCGCGTCTGCCCTAGTCGTCCGCTCTTGTCTCCTTAGCAGCCAGGATTCATTCTCTCCGCACAGGGAGAGGGGCACACTTGTCTTGCCACAGGCCCGCTGTTCCTGCTTGGGCAGGCTCTACTGCTACACGACCGTGTCCCGACAGCAAGGCCAATGGCTCCTTCTCTTCATTCCCGAGCAGTGTGCTGCACTTTCCCATGACATGTCCTCGGGAGCGCAGTGACAGACGTGTCCCTTTCCTTAAGCCCCTTTCCACAGGCGCAAGCACGTTTCTCCCTCAGAGAGAGGGGATGCCCGGTCAAAGATCATTTCGCTCCATGAGGGTATATTACAACGTGCAGTGGAGAATAGCTCAGGCAAGCAGCAGCAGCATCCCACAGACCTGGCTTGAGTTCCCAAAGAATGCTGTGCTTTCCCAGAGGGGATGCCCCGGAAAAAGAGGATTTCGCTCTATGCGGGTTTTCATACAACGTACTGTGGAGACTAGCACAGCCAAGCTGTAGGAGCATCCCACAGACCTGACTCTGAGTTTCCAAGGAAAGCTGTGCTTTCCCAGAGGAGATGCCCCGGAAAAGGGGATTTCGCACTATGCGGGTTTTATACAAGGAGCTGTGGAGAGTAGCACAGGCAAGCATTAGCAGCATCCCACAGACCCGACTCTGAGACTCCAAGGAAAGCTGTGCTTTCCCAGAGGGGATGCCCTGAAAAGAGGATTTCGCTCTATGCGGGTTTTATACAAGGAGCTGTGGAGACCAGCTCAGGCAAGCAGCAGCAGCATCCCACAGACCCGACTCTGAGTTCCCAAAGAATGCAGTGCTTTCCCAGATCGGATACCTGGGCATCGAGGTTTTCATTCTATGCGGATTTCTCCCACCATGCTCCGAAAGCTAGCCTAAAAGACAAGCAGCACCAGCAGCCCACAGAACCGACTCTGATTGCCCAGCGACTGCTGTGCTTTCACAGAGGTTTTCAGCATGGCGCGAACCGCACTTCGCTGCTGCTTCCTCAGCAAGGCTGTGGGCGTTTGCTCTGTCGCGTCAGGGAAGAATAGCTGCTGAGAGCTGGTGCCTCTTGGGCCTTGCTTTCCCGGGCTTCATGTTCGTGCCCTGGGTTCACCCTGCCAAGACGAACGAAGCAGACACAGCCTCGACCCTGCGGCAGCGTGCATGGCCTAGGATGGCACTCTGTTCCATGCCATCTCCGGGCGTGGGCAAGGCCTGCCTTTTAGCTCTGGCATTCAGGTGGACAGGGCACTAGGCCAGTGCCTTTACGAGCCGAGAGGAGACGTGACAGGATCACAGCACACCGCCCACGCCCTGCGATGGGTAGTCATGGATAACTGTCCTCCTTCTCCGGGACACCCCCTGCCTCCGCCAATGCTGCCACATCCTGGAGCAAGATGACATCTGACTGCCCGTTCCACCAGGAGCTGTTTCTGCGAGTTCAGGGCCGGGAGCCTGCTGGTATGCCCACGTCTGCCCTATGGACAGGTGGCCAAGGAGCTGCTCTCCTCTTGGGCCCAGAGACACAGGACAGGCCTGCCTTCTGCCCAGACTCTTTCCTCAGAGTGGAGCAGGCGGGTTTGCCCTAGTCGTCCGCTCGTGTCTCCTTAGCAGCCAGGCTTCATTCTCTCCGCACAGGGAGAGGCAGAAACTTGTCCTGCCACAAGCCCACTGTTCCTGCCAGGGCAGGCTCTCCTGCTTCAAGACAGTTTCCAGACAACAAGGCCAATGGCCCCTTCTCTTCATCCCAGAGAGTTTGCTGCACTTTCCCATGATATGCTCCTCGAGAGCCCAGTGACAGACGTGTCCCTTTCCTTAAGCCTCTTTGGACAGGTGCAAGCACGATTCTCCCTCAGACAGCGGGTTTACAGGGTCATAATCATTTCGCTCCATGAGGGTTTATTACAACGTGCTGTGAGGACTAGCTCAGTAAAGCATTAGCAGCATCCCACAGACCCGACTCTGAGTTTCCAAAGAAAGCTGTGCTTTCCCAGACGGGTTGCCCCGGAAAAAGAGGATTTCGCTCTATGCGGGATTTATACATGGAGCTGTGGAGACTAGCTCAGGCAAGCATTTGCAGCATCCAAGAGAAGAGACTCTGAGTTTCCATGAAAGCTGGGCTTTCACAGTGGGGATGCCCCGGGAAAGATGATTTCGCTCTATGCGGGTTCTATACAAGGAGCTGTGGAGACTAGCTCAGGCAAGCAGCAGCAGCAGCATCCCACAGACCCGACTCTGAGTTCACAAAGAATGCTGTGTTTTGCCAGAAGGAAAGCCTGGGCAAAGAGGCTTTTGCTTTATGTGGGTTTCTCCCACCGTTCTACAAATACTAGGATAAGGCAAGCAGCACCAGCAGCCCACAGAACCGACTCTGATTCCGAGAGACTGCTGTGTTTTCCCAGAGGTTTTCACCATGGCGCGAACCGCACATGGCTGCTCCTTCCTCAGCAAGGCTGTGGGCGTTCGCTCTGTCGCGTCAGGAAAGAATAGCTGCGGGAGAGCTGGTGCCTTCTGGGCCTTGTTTCCTGGGCTTCATGTGCGCGCCCTGGGTTCACCCTGCCATGCTGAACTAAGCAGACATAGCCTCGACCCTTCGGCAGAGTGCGTGGCCTAGGATGGCACTCTGCTCCAATGCCATCTCCGGGCGTGGTCAAGGCCTGCCCTTTTGCTCTGGCGTTCAGTTGGACAGGGCACTAGGCCAGTGCCTTCCCCAGCGAGAGGTGACATGACATGTTCACAGCACACCATACACGCCCTGTGATGGGGAGTAATAGGTAACTGTCCTGCTTCACCGAGTCACACCCTGCCTCCGCCAATGCTGCCACATCCTGGAGCAAGATGTCATCTGACTGCCCGTTCCTCCAGGAGCTGTTTCTGCGAGTACAGGGCCGGGCCCCTGCTGGTATGCCCACTTCTGCCATATGGGCTGGTGGCCAAGGAGCTGCTGTCCCCTTCGGTCCAGAGGCACAGGACAGGCCTGCCTTCTGCCCAGACACTTTGCTCAGAGTGGAGCAGGCGCGTCTGCCCTAGTCGTCCGCTCTTGTCTCCTTAGCAGCCAGGATTCATTCTCTCCGCACAGGGAGAGGGGCACACTTGTCTTGCCACAGGCCCGCTGTTCCTGCTTGGGCAGGCTCTACTGCTACACGACCGTGTCCCGACAGCAAGGCCAATGGCTCCTTCTCTTCATTCCCGAGCAGTGTGCTGCACTTTCCCATGACATGTCCTCGGGAGCGCAGTGACAGACGTGTCCCTTTCCTTAAGCCCCTTTCCACAGGCGCAAGCACGTTTCTCCCTCAGAGAGAGGGGATGCCCGGTCAAAGATCATTTCGCTCCATGAGGGTATATTACAACGTGCAGTGGAGAATAGCTCAGGCAAGCAGCAGCAGCATCCCACAGACCTGGCTTGAGTTCCCAAAGAATGCTGTGCTTTCCCAGAGGGGATGCCCCAGAAAAAGAGGATTTCGCTCTATGCGGGTTTTCATACAACGTACTGTGGAGACTAGCACAGCCAAGCTGTAGGAGCATCCCACAGACCTGACTCTGAGTTTCCAAGGAAAGCTGTGCTTTCCCAGAGGAGATGCCCCGGAAAAGGGGATTTCGCACTATGCGGGTTTTATACAAGGAGCTGTGGAGAGTAGCACAGGCAAGCATTAGCAGCATCCCACAGACCCGACTCTGAGACTCCAAGGAAAGCTGTGCTTTCCCAGAGGGGATGCCCTGAAAAGAGGATTTCGCTCTATGCGGGTTTTATACAAGGAGCTGTGGAGACCAGCTCAGGCAAGCAGCAGCAGCATCCCACAGACCCGACTCTGAGTTCCCAAAGAATGCAGTGCTTTCCCAGATCGGATACCTGGGCATCGAGGTTTTCATTCTATGCGGATTTCTCCCCCCATGCTCCGAAAGCTAGCCTAAAAGACAGGCAGCACCAGCAGCCCACAGAACCGACTCTGATTGCCCAGCGACTGCTGTGCTTTCACAGAGGTTTTCAGCATGGCGCGAACCGCACTTCGCTGCTGCTTCCTCAGCAAGGCTGTGGGCGTTTGCTCTGTCGCGTCAGGGAAGAATAGCTGCTGAGAGCTGGTGCCTCTTGGGCCTTGCTTTCCCGGGCTTCATGTTCGTGCCCTGGGTTCACCCTGCCAAGACGAACGAAGCAGACACAGCCTCGACCCTGCGGCAGCGTGCATGGCCTAGGATGGCACTCTGTTCCATGCCATCTCCGGGCGTGGGCAAGGCCTGCCTTTTAGCTCTGGCATTCAGGTGGACAGGGCACTAGGCCAGTGCCTTTACGAGCCGAGAGGAGACGTGACAGGATCACAGCACACCGCCCACGCCCTGCGATGGGTAGTCATGGATAACTGTCCTCCTTCTCCGGGACACCCCCTGCCTCCGCCAATGCTGCCACATCCTGGAGCAAGATGACATCTGACTGCCCGTTCCACCAGGAGCTGTTTCTGCGAGTTCAGGGCCGGGAGCCTGCTGGTATGCCCACGTCTGCCCTATGGACAGGTGGCCAAGGAGCTGCTCTCCTCTTGGGCCCAGAGACACAGGACAGGCCTGCCTTCTGCCCAGACTCTTTCCTCAGAGTGGAGAAGGCGGGTTTGCCCTAGTCGTCCGCTCGTGTCTCCTTAGCAGCCAGGCTTCATTCTCTCCGCACAGGGAGAGGCAGAAACTTGTCCTGCCACAAGCCCACTGTTCCTGCCAGGGCAGGCTCTCCTGCTTCAAGACAGTTTCCAGACAACAAGGCCAATGGCCCCTTCTCTTCATCCCAGAGAGTTTGCTGCACTTTCCCATGATATGCTCCTCGAGAGCCCAGTGACAGACGTGTCCCTTTCCTTAAGCCTCTTTGGACAGGTGCAAGCACGATTCTCCCTCAGACAGCGGGTTTACAGGGTCATAATCATTTCGCTCCATGAGGGTTTATTACAACGTGCTGTGAGGACTAGCTCAGTAAAGCATTAGCAGCATCCCACAGACCCGACTCTGAGTTTCCAAAGAAAGCTGTGCTTTCCCAGACGGGTTGCCCCGGAAAAAGAGGATTTCGCTCTATGCGGGATTTATACATGGAGCTGTGGAGACTAGCTCAGGCAAGCATTTGCAGCATCCAAGAGAAGAGACTCTGAGTTTCCATGAAAGCTGGGCTTTCACAGTGGGGATGCCCCGGGAAAGATGATTTCGCTCTATGCGGGTTCTATACAAGGAGCTGTGGAGACTAGCTCAGGCAAGCAGCAGCAGCAGCATCCCACAGACCCGACTCTGAGTTCACAAAGAATGCTGTGTTTTGCCAGAAGGAAAGCCTGGGCAAAGAGGCTTTTGCTTTATGTGGGTTTCTCCCACCGTTCTACAAATACTAGGATAAGGCAAGCAGCACCAGCAGCCCACAGAACCGACTCTGATTCCGAGAGACTGCTGTGTTTTCCCAGAGGTTTTCACCATGGCGCGAACCGCACATGGCTGCTCCTTCCTCAGCAAGGCTGTGGGCGTTCGCTCTGTCGCGTCAGGAAAGAATAGCTGCGGGAGAGCTGGTGCCTTCTGGGCCTTGTTTCCTGGGCTTCATGTGCGCGCCCTGGGTTCACCCTGCCATGCTGAACTAAGCAGACATAGCCTCGACCCTTCGGCAGAGTGCGTGGCCTAGGATGGCACTCTGCTCCAATGCCATCTCCGGGCGTGGTCAAGGCCTGCCCTTTTGCTCTGGCGTTCAGTTGGACAGGGCACTAGGCCAGTGCCTTCCCCAGCGAGAGGTGACATGACATGTTCACAGCACACCATACACGCCCTGTGATGGGGAGTAATAGGTAACTGTCCTGCTTCACCGAGTCACACCCTGCCTCCGCCAATGCTGCCACATCCTGGAGCAAGATGTCATCTGACTGCCCGTTCCTCCAGGAGCTGTTTCTGCGAGTACAGGGCCGGGCCCCTGCTGGTATGCCCACTTCTGCCATATGGGCTGGTGGCCAAGGAGCTGCTGTCCCCTTCGGTCCAGAGGCACAGGACAGGCCTGCCTTCTGCCCAGACACTTTGCTCAGAGTGGAGCAGGCGCGTCTGCCCTAGTCGTCCGCTCTTGTCTCCTTAGCAGCCAGGATTCATTCTCTCCGCACAGGGAGAGGGGCACACTTGTCTTGCCACAGGCCCGCTGTTCCTGCTTGGGCAGGCTCTACTGCTACACGACCGTGTCCCGACAGCAAGGCCAATGGCTCCTTCTCTTCATTCCCGAGCAGTGTGCTGCACTTTCCCATGACATGTCCTCGGGAGCGCAGTGACAGACGTGTCCCTTTCCTTAAGCCCCTTTCCACAGGCGCAAGCACGTTTCTCCCTCAGAGAGAGGGGATGCCCGGTCAAAGATCATTTCGCTCCATGAGGGTATATTACAACGTGCAGTGGAGAATAGCTCAGGCAAGCAGCAGCAGCATCCCACAGACCTGGCTTGAGTTCCCAAAGAATGCTGTGCTTTCCCAGAGGGGATGCCCCGGAAAAAGAGGATTTCGCTCTATGCGGGTTTTCATACAACGTACTGTGGAGACTAGCACAGCCAAGCTGTAGGAGCATCCCACAGACCTGACTCTGAGTTTCCAAGGAAAGCTGTGCTTTCCCAGAGGAGATGCCCCGGAAAAGGGGATTTCGCACTATGCGGGTTTTATACAAGGAGCTGTGGAGAGTAGCACAGGCAAGCATTAGCAGCATCCCACAGACCCGACTCTGAGACTCCAAGGAAAGCTGTGCTTTCCCAGAGGGGATGCCCTGAAAAGAGCATTTCGCTCTATGCGGGTTTTATACAAGGAGCTGTGGAGACCAGCTCAGGCAAGCAGCAGCAGCATCCCACAGACCCGACTCTGAGTTCCCAAAGAATGCAGTGCTTTCCCAGATCGGATACCTGGGCATCGAGGTTTTCATTCTATGCGGATTTCTCCCCCCATGCTCCGAAAGCTAGCCTAAAAGACAAGCAGCACCAGCAGCCCACAGAACCGACTCTGATTGCCCAGCGACTGCTGTGCTTTCACAGAGGTTTTCAGCATGGCGCGAACCGCACTTCGCTGCTGCTTCCTCAGCAAGGCTGTGGGCGTTTGCTCTGTCGCGTCAGGGAAGAATAGCTGCTGAGAGCTGGTGCCTCTTGGGCCTTGCTTTCCCGGGCTTCATGTTCGTGCCCTGGGTTCACCCTGCCAAGACGAACGAAGCAGACACAGCCTCGACCCTGCGGCAGCGTGCATGGCCTAGGATGGCACTCTGTTCCATGCCATCTCCGGGCGTGGGCAAGGCCTGCCTTTTAGCTCTGGCATTCAGGTGGACAGGGCACTAGGCCAGTGCCTTTACGAGCCGAGAGGAGACGTGACAGGATCACAGCACACCGCCCACGCCCTGCGATGGGTAGTCATGGATAACTGTCCTCCTTCTCCGGGACACCCCCTGCCTCCGCCAATGCTGCCACATCCTGGAGCAAGATGACATCTGACTGCCCGTTCCACCAGGAGCTGTTTCTGCGAGTTCAGGGCCGGGAGCCTGCTGGTATGCCCACGTCTGCCCTATGGACAGGTGGCCAAGGAGCTGCTCTCCTCTTGGGCCCAGAGACACAGGACAGGCCTGCCTTCTGCCCAGACTCTTTCCTCAGAGTGGAGCAGGCGGGTTTGCCCTAGTCGTCCGCTCGTGTCTCCTTAGCAGCCAGGCTTCATTCTCTCCGCACAGGGAGAGGCAGAAACTTGTCCTGCCACAAGCCCACTGTTCCTGCCAGGGCAGGCTCTCCTGCTTCAAGACAGTTTCCAGACAACAAGGCCAATGGCCCCTTCTCTTCATCCCAGAGAGTTTGCTGCACTTTCCCATGATATGCTCCTCGAGAGCCCAGTGACAGACGTGTCCCTTTCCTTAAGCCTCTTTGGACAGGTGCAAGCACGATTCTCCCTCAGACAGCGGGTTTACAGGGTCATAATCATTTCGCTCCATGAGGGTTTATTACAACGTGCTGTGAGGACTAGCTCAGTAAAGCATTAGCAGCATCCCACAGACCCGACTCTGAGTTTCCAAAGAAAGCTGTGCTTTCCCAGACGGGTTGCCCCGGAAAAAGAGGATTTCGCTCTATGCGGGATTTATACATGGAGCTGTGGAGACTAGCTCAGGCAAGCATTTGCAGCATCCAAGAGAAGAGACTCTGAGTTTCCATGAAAGCTGGGCTTTCACAGTGGGGATGCCCCGGGAAAGATGATTTCGCTCTATGCGGGTTCTATACAAGGAGCTGTGGAGACTAGCTCAGGCAAGCAGCAGCAGCAGCATCCCACAGACCCGACTCTGAGTTCACAAAGAATGCTGTGTTTTGCCAGAAGGAAAGCCTGGGCAAAGAGGCTTTTGCTTTATGTGGGTTTCTCCCACCGTTCTACAAATACTAGGATAAGGCAAGCAGCACCAGCAGCCCACAGAACCGACTCTGATTCCGAGAGACTGCTGTGTTTTCCCAGAGGTTTTCACCATGGCGCGAACCGCACATGGCTGCTCCTTCCTCAGCAAGGCTGTGGGCGTTCGCTCTGTCGCGTCAGGAAAGAATAGCTGCGGGAGAGCTGGTGCCTTCTGGGCCTTGTTTCCTGGGCTTCATGTGCGCGCCCTGGGTTCACCCTGCCATGCTGAACTAAGCAGACATAGCCTCGACCCTTCGGCAGAGTGCGTGGCCTAGGATGGCACTCTGCTCCAATGCCATCTCCGGGCGTGGTCAAGGCCTGCCCTTTTGCTCTGGCGTTCAGTTGGACAGGGCACTAGGCCAGTGCCTTCCCCAGCGAGAGGTGACATGACATGTTCACAGCACACCATACACGCCCTGTGATGGGGAGTAATAGGTAACTGTCCTGCTTCACCGAGTCACACCCTGCCTCCGCCAATGCTGCCACATCCTGGAGCAAGATGTCATCTGACTGCCCGTTCCTCCAGGAGCTGTTTCTGCGAGTACAGGGCCGGGCCCCTGCTGGTATGCCCACTTCTGCCATATGGGCTGGTGGCCAAGGAGCTGCTGTCCCCTTCGGTCCAGAGGCACAGGACAGGCCTGCCTTCTGCCCAGACACTTTGCTCAGAGTGGAGCAGGCGCGTCTGCCCTAGTCGTCCGCTCTTGTCTCCTTAGCAGCCAGGATTCATTCTCTCCGCACAGGGAGAGGGGCACACTTGTCTTGCCACAGGCCCGCTGTTCCTGCTTGGGCAGGCTCTACTGCTACACGACCGTGTCCCGACAGCAAGGCCAATGGCTCCTTCTCTTCATTCCCGAGCAGTGTGCTGCACTTTCCCATGACATGTCCTCGGGAGCGCAGTGACAGACGTGTCCCTTTCCTTAAGCCCCTTTCCACAGGCGCAAGCACGTTTCTCCCTCAGAGAGAGGGGATGCCCGGTCAAAGATCATTTCGCTCCATGAGGGTATATTACAACGTGCAGTGGAGAATAGCTCAGGCAAGCAGCAGCAGCATCCCACAGACCTGGCTTGAGTTCCCAAAGAATGCTGTGCTTTCCCAGAGGGGATGCCCCGGAAAAAGAGGATTTCGCTCTATGCGGGTTTTCATACAACGTACTGTGGAGACTAGCACAGCCAAGCTGTAGGAGCATCCCACAGACCTGACTCTGAGTTTCCAAGGAAAGCTGTGCTTTCCCAGAGGAGATGCCCCGGAAAAGGGGATTTCGCACTATGCGGGTTTTATACAAGGAGCTGTGGAGAGTAGCACAGGCAAGCATTAGCAGCATCCCACAGACCCGACTCTGAGACTCCAAGGAAAGCTGTGCTTTCCCAGAGGGGATGCCCTGAAAAGAGCATTTCGCTCTATGCGGGTTTTATACAAGGAGCTGTGGAGACCAGCTCAGGCAAGCAGCAGCAGCATCCCACAGACCCGACTCTGAGTTCCCAAAGAATGCAGTGCTTTCCCAGATCGGATACCTGGGCATCGAGGTTTTCATTCTATGCGGATTTCTCCCCCCATGCTCCGAAAGCTAGCCTAAAAGACAAGCAGCACCAGCAGCCCACAGAACCGACTCTGATTGCCCAGCGACTGCTGTGCTTTCACAGAGGTTTTCAGCATGGCGCGAACCGCACTTCGCTGCTGCTTCCTCAGCAAGGCTGTGGGCGTTTGCTCTGTCGCGTCAGGGAAGAATAGCTGCTGAGAGCTGGTGCCTCTTGGGCCTTGCTTTCCCGGGCTTCATGTTCGTGCCCTGGGTTCACCCTGCCAAGACGAACGAAGCAGACACAGCCTCGACCCTGCGGCAGCGTGCATGGCCTAGCATGGCACTCTGTTCCATGCCATCTCCGGGCGTGGGCAAGGCCTGCCTTTTAGCTCTGGCATTCAGGTGGACAGGGCACTAGGCCAGTGCCTTTACGAGCCGAGAGGAGACGTGACAGGATCACAGCACACCGCCCACGCCCTGCGATGGGTAGTCATGGATAACTGTCCTCCTTCTCCGGGACACCCCCTGCCTCCGCCAATGCTGCCACATCCTGGAGCAAGATGACATCTGACTGCCCGTTCCACCAGGAGCTGTTTCTGCGAGTTCAGGGCCGGGAGCCTGCTGGTATGCCCACGTCTGCCCTATGGACAGGTGGCCAAGGAGCTGCTCTCCTCTTGGGCCCAGAGACACAGGACAGGCCTGCCTTCTGCCCAGACTCTTTCCTCAGAGTGGAGCAGGCGGGTTTGCCCTAGTCGTCCGCTCGTGTCTCCTTAGCAGCCAGGCTTCATTCTCTCCGCACAGGGAGAGGCAGAAACTTGTCCTGCCACAAGCCCACTGTTCCTGCCAGGGCAGGCTCTCCTGCTTCAAGACAGTTTCCAGACAACAAGGCCAATGGCCCCTTCTCTTCATCCCAGAGAGTTTGCTGCACTTTCCCATGATATGCTCCTCGAGAGCCCAGTGACAGACGTGTCCCTTTCCTTAAGCCTCTTTGGACAGGTGCAAGCACGATTCTCCCTCAGACAGCGGGTTTACAGGGTCATAATCATTTCGCTCCATGAGGGTTTATTACAACGTGCTGTGAGGACTAGCTCAGTAAAGCATTAGCAGCATCCCACAGACCCGACTCTGAGTTTCCAAAGAAAGCTGTGCTTTCCCAGACGGGTTGCCCCGGAAAAAGAGGATTTCGCTCTATGCGGGATTTATACATGGAGCTGTGGAGACTAGCTCAGGCAAGCATTTGCAGCATCCAAGAGAAGAGACTCTGAGTTTCCATGAAAGCTGGGCTTTCACAGTGGGGATGCCCCGGGAAAGATGATTTCGCTCTATGCGGGTTCTATACAAGGAGCTGTGGAGACTAGCTCAGGCAAGCAGCAGCAGCAGCATCCCACAGACCCGACTCTGAGTTCACAAAGAATGCTGTGTTTTGCCAGAAGGAAAGCCTGGGCAAAGAGGCTTTTGCTTTATGTGGGTTTCTCCCACCGTTCTACAAATACTAGGATAAGGCAAGCAGCACCAGCAGCCCACAGAACCGACTCTGATTCCGAGAGACTGCTGTGTTTTCCCAGAGGTTTTCACCATGGCGCGAACCGCACATGGCTGCTCCTTCCTCAGCAAGGCTGTGGGCGTTCGCTCTGTCGCGTCAGGAAAGAATAGCTGCGGGAGAGCTGGTGCCTTCTGGGCCTTGTTTCCTGGGCTTCATGTGCGCGCCCTGGGTTCACCCTGCCATGCTGAACTAAGCAGACATAGCCTCGACCCTTCGGCAGAGTGCGTGGCCTAGGATGGCACTCTGCTCCAATGCCATCTCCGGGCGTGGTCAAGGCCTGCCCTTTTGCTCTGGCGTTCAGTTGGACAGGGCACTAGGCCAGTGCCTTCCCCAGCGAGAGGTGACATGACATGTTCACAGCACACCATACACGCCCTGTGATGGGGAGTAATAGGTAACTGTCCTGCTTCACCGAGTCACACCCTGCCTCCGCCAATGCTGCCACATCCTGGAGCAAGATGTCATCTGACTGCCCGTTCCTCCAGGAGCTGTTTCTGCGAGTACAGGGCCGGGCCCCTGCTGGTATGCCCACTTCTGCCATATGGGCTGGTGGCCAAGGAGCTGCTGTCCCCTTCGGTCCAGAGGCACAGGACAGGCCTGCCTTCTGCCCAGACACTTTCCTCAGAGTGGAGCAGGCGCGTCTGCCCTAGTCGTCCGCTCTTGTCTCCTTAGCAGCCAGGATTCATTCTCTCCGCACAGGGAGAGGGGCACACTTGTCTTGCCACAGGCCCGCTGTTCCTGCTTGGGCAGGCTCTACTGCTACACGACCGTGTCCCGACAGCAAGGACAATGGCTCCTTCTCTTCATTCCCGAGCAGTGTGCTGCACTTTCCCATGACATGTCCTCGGGAGCGCAGTGACAGACGTGTCCCTTTCCTTAAGCCCCTTACCACAGGCGCAAGCACGTTTCTCCCTCAGAGAGAGGGGATGCCCGGTCAAAGATCATTTCGCTCCATGAGGGTATATTACAACGTGCAGTGGAGAATAGCTCAGGCAAGCAGCAGCAGCATCCCACAGACCTGGCTTGAGTTCCCAAAGAATGCTGTGCTTTCCCAGAGGGGATGCCCCGGAAAAAGAGGATTTCGCTCTATGCGGGTTTTCATACAACGTACTGTGGAGACTAGCACAGCCAAGCTGTAGGAGCATCCCACAGACCTGACTCTGAGTTTCCAAGGAAAGCTGTGCTTTCCCAGAGGAGATGCCCCGGAAAAGGGGATTTCGCACTATGCGGGTTTTATACAAGGAGCTGTGGAGAGTAGCACAGGCAAGCATTAGCAGCATCCCACAGACCCGACCCTGAGACTCCAAGGAAAGCTGTGCTTTCCCAGAGGGGATGCCCTGAAAAGAGGATTTCGCTCTATGCGGGTTTTATACAAGGAGCTGTGGAGACTAGCTCAGGCAAGCAGCAGCAGCATCCCACAGACCCGACTCTGAGTTCCCAAAGAATGCAGTGCTTTCCCAGATCGGATACCTGGGCATCGAGGTTTTCATTCTATGCGGATTTCTCCCCCCATGCTCCGAAATCTAGCCTAAAAGACAAGCAGCACCAGCAGCCCACAGAACCGACTCTGATTGCCCAGCGACTGCTGTGCTTTCACAGAGGTTTTCAGCATGGCGCGAACCGCACTTCGCTGCTGCTTCCTCAGCAAGGCTGTGGGCGTTTGCTCTGTCGCGTCAGGGAAGAATAGCTGCTGAGAGCTGGTGCCTCTTGGGCCTTGCTTTCCCGGGCTTCATGTTCGTGCCCTGGGTTCACCCTGCCAAGACGAACGAAGCAGACACAGCCTCGACCCTGCGGCAGCGTGCATGGCCTAGGATGGCACTCTGTTCCATGCCATCTCCGGGCGTGGGCAAGGCCTGCCTTTTAGCTCTGGCATTCAGGTGGACAGGGCACTAGGCCAGTGCCTTTACGAGCCGAGAGGAGACGTGACAGGATCACAGCACACCGCCCACGCCCTGCGATGGGTAGTCATGGATAACTGTCCTCCTTCTCCGGGACACCCCCTGCCTCCGCCAATGCTGCCACATCCTGGAGCAAGATGACATCTGACTGCCCGTTCCACCAGGAGCTGTTTCTGCGAGTTCAGGGCCGGGAGCCTGCTGGTATGCCCACGTCTGCCCTATGGACAGGTGGCCAAGGAGCTGCTCTCCTCTTGGGCCCAGAGACACAGGACAGGCCTGCCTTCTGCCCAGACTCTTTCCTCAGAGTGGAGCAGGCGGGTTTGCCCTAGTCGTCCGCTCGTGTCTCCTTAGCAGCCAGGCTTCATTCTCTCCGCACAGGGAGAGGCAGAAACTTGTCCTGCCACAAGCCCACTGTTCCTGCCAGGGCAGGCTCTCCTGCTTCAAGACAGTTTCCAGACAACAAGGCCAATGGCCCCTTCTCTTCATCCCAGAGAGTTTGCTGCACTTTCCCATGATATGCTCCTCGAGAGCCCAGTGACAGACGTGTCCCTTTCCTTAAGCCTCTTTGGACAGGTGCAAGCACGATTCTCCCTCAGACAGCGGGTTTACAGGGTCATAATCATTTCGCTCCATGAGGGTTTATTACAACGTGCTGTGAGGACTAGCTCAGTAAAGCATTAGCAGCATCCCACAGACCCGACTCTGAGTTTCCAAAGAAAGCTGTGCTTTCCCAGACGGGTTGCCCCGGAAAAAGAGGATTTCGCTCTATGCGGGATTTATACATGGAGCTGTGGAGACTAGCTCAGGCAAGCATTTGCAGCATCCAAGAGAAGAGACTCTGAGTTTCCATGAAAGCTGGGCTTTCACAGTGGGGATGCCCCGGGAAAGATGATTTCGCTCTATGCGGGTTCTATACAAGGAGCTGTGGAGACTAGCTCAGGCAAGCAGCAGCAGCAGCATCCCACAGACCCGACTCTGAGTTCACAAAGAATGCTGTGTTTTGCCAGAAGGAAAGCCTGGGCAAAGAGGCTTTTGCTTTATGTGGGTTTCTCCCACCGTTCTACAAATACTAGGATAAGGCAAGCAGCACCAGCAGCCCACAGAACCGACTCTGATTCCGAGAGACTGCTGTGTTTTCCCAGAGGTTTTCACCATGGCGCGAACCGCACATGGCTGCTCCTTCCTCAGCAAGGCTGTGGGCGTTCGCTCTGTCGCGTCAGGAAAGAATAGCTGCGGGAGAGCTGGTGCCTTCTGGGCCTTGTTACCTGGGCTTCATGTGCGCGCCCTGGGTTCACCCTGCCATGCTGAACTAAGCAGACATAGCCTCGACCCTTCAGCAGAGTGCGTGGCCTAGGATGGCACTCCGCTCCAATGCCATCTCCGGGCGTGGTCAAGGCCTGCCCTTTTGCTCTGGCGTTCAGTTGGACAGGGCACTAGGCCAGTGCCTTCCCCAGCGAGAGGTGACATGACATGTTCACAGCACACCATACACGCCCTGTGATGGGGAGTAATAGGTAACTGTCCTGCTTCACCGAGTCACACCCTGCCTCCGCCAATGCTGCCACATCCTGGAGCAAGATGTCATCTGACTGCCCGTTCCTCCAGGAGCTGTTTCTGCGAGTACAGGGCCGGGCCCCTGCTGGTATGCCCACTTCTGCCATATGGGCTGGTGGCCAAGGAGCTGCTGTCCCCTTCGGTCCAGAGGCACAGGACAGGCCTGCCTTCTGCCCAGACACTTTGCTCAGAGTGGAGCAGGCGCGTCTGCCCTAGTCGTCCGCTCTTGTCTCCTTAGCAGCCAGGATTCATTCTCTCCGCACAGGGAGAGGGGCACACTTGTCTTGCCACAGGCCCGCTGTTCCTGCTTGGGCAGGCTCTACTGCTACACGACCGTGTCCCGACCCGACAGCAAGGCCAATGGCTCCTTCTCTTCATTCCCGAGCAGTGTGCTGCACTTTCCCATGACATGTCCTCGGGAGCGCAGTGACAGACGTGTCCCTTTCCTTAAGCCCCTTTCCACAGGCGCAAGCACGTTTCTCCCTCAGAGAGAGGGGATGCCCGGTCAAAGATCATTTCGCTCCATGAGGGTATATTACAACGTGCAGTGGAGAATAGCTCAGGCAAGCAGCAGCAGCATCCCACAGACCTGGCTTGAGTTCCCAAAGAATGCTGTGCTTTCCCAGAGGGGATGCCCCAGAAAAAGAGGATTTCGCTCTATGCGGGTTTTCATACAACGTACTGTGGAGACTAGCACAGCCAAGCTGGAGGAGCATCCCACAGACCTGACTCTGAGTTTCCAAGGAAAGCTGTGCTTTCCCAGAGGAGATGCCCCGGAAAAGGGGATTTCGCACTATGCGGGTTTTATACAAGGAGCTGTGGAGAGTAGCACAGGCAAGCATTAGCAGCATCCCACAGACCCGACCCTGAGACTCCAAGGAAAGCTGTGCTTTCCCAGAGGGGATGCCCTGAAAAGAGGATTTCGCTCTATGCGGGTTTTATACAAGGAGCTGTGGAGACTAGCTCAGGCAAGCAGCAGCAGCATCCCACAGACCCGACTCTGAGTTCCCAAAGAATGCAGTGCTTTCCCAGATCGGATACCTGGGCATCGAGGTTTTCATTCTATGCGGATTTCTCCCACCATGCTCCGAAAGCTAGCCTAAAAGACAAGCAGCACCAGCAGCCCACAGAACCGACTCTGATTGCCCAGCGACTGCTGTGCTTTCACAGAGGTTTTCAGCATGGCGCGAACCGCACTTCGCTGCTGCTTCCTCAGCAAGGCTGTGGGCGTTTGCTCTGTCGCGTCAGGGAAGAATAGCTGCTGAGAGCTGGTGCCTCTTGGGCCTTGCTTTCCCGGGCTTCATGTTCGTGCCCTGGGTTCACCCTGCCAAGACGAACGAAGCAGACACAGCCTCGACCCTGCGGCAGCGTGCATGGCCTAGGATGGCACTCTGTTCCATGCCATCTCCGGGCGTGGGCAAGGCCTGCCTTTTAGCTCTGGCATTCAGGTGGACAGGGCACTAGGCCAGTGCCTTTACGAGCCGAGAGGAGACGTGACAGGATCACAGCACACCGCCCACGCCCTGCGATGGGTAGTCATGGATAACTGTCCTCCTTCTCCGGGACACCCCCTGCCTCCGCCAATGCTGCCACATCCTGGAGCAAGATGACATCTGACTGCCCGTTCCACCAGGAGCTGTTTCTGCGAGTTCAGGGCCGGGAGCCTGCTGGTATGCCCACGTCTGCCCTATGGACAGGTGGCCAAGGAGCTGCTCTCCTCTTGGGCCCAGAGACACAGGACAGGCCTGCCTTCTGCCCAGACTCTTTCCTCAGAGTGGAGCAGGCGGGTTTGCCCTAGTCGTCCGCTCGTGTCTCCTTAGCAGCCAGGCTTCATTCTCTCCGCACAGGGAGAGGCAGAAACTTGTCCTGCCACAAGCCCACTGTTCCTGCCAGGGCAGGCTCTCCTGCTTCAAGACAGTTTCCAGACAACAAGGCCAATGGCCCCTTCTCTTCATCCCAGAGAGTTTGCTGCACTTTCCCATGATATGCTCCTCGAGAGCCCAGTGACAGACGTGTCCCTTTCCTTAAGCCTCTTTGGACAGGTGCAAGCACGATTCTCCCTCAGACAGCGGGTTTACAGGGTCATAATCATTTCGCTCCATGAGGGTTTATTACAACGTGCTGTGAGGACTAGCTCAGTAAAGCATTAGCAGCATCCCACAGACCCGACTCTGAGTTTCCAAAGAAAGCTGTGCTTTCCCAGACGGGTTGCCCCGGAAAAAGAGGATTTCGCTCTATGCGGGATTTATACATGGAGCTGTGGAGACTAGCTCAGGCAAGCATTTGCAGCATCCAAGAGAAGAGACTCTGAGTTTCCATGAAAGCTGGGCTTTCACAGTGGGGATGCCCCGGGAAAGATGATTTCGCTCTATGCGGGTTCTATACAAGGAGCTGTGGAGACTAGCTCAGGCAAGCAGCAGCAGCAGCATCCCACAGACCCGACTCTGAGTTCACAAAGAATGCTGTGTTTTGCCAGAAGGAAAGCCTGGGCAAAGAGGCTTTTGCTTTATGTGGGTTTCTCCCACCGTTCTACAAATACTAGGATAAGGCAAGCAGCACCAGCAGCCCACAGAACCGACTCTGATTCCGAGAGACTGCTGTGTTTTCCCAGAGGTTTTCACCATGGCGCGAACCGCACATGGCTGCTCCTTCCTCAGCAAGGCTGTGGGCGTTCGCTCTGTCGCGTCAGGAAAGAATAGCTGCGGGAGAGCTGGTGCTTTCTGGGCCTTGTTTCCTGGGCCTCATGTGCGCGCCCTGGGTTCACCCTGCCATGCTGAACTAAGCAGACATAGCCTCGACCCTTCAGCAGAGTGCGTGGCCTAGGATGGCACTCTGCTCCAATGCCATCTCCGGGCGTGGTCAAGGCCTGCCCTTTTGCTCTGGCGTTCAGTTGGACAGGGCACTAGGCCAGTGCCTTCCCCAGCGAGAGGTGACATGACATGTTCACAGCACACCATACACGCCCTGTGATGGGGAGTAATAGGTAACTGTCCTGCTTCACCGAGTCACACCCTGCCTCCGCCAATGCTGCCACATCCTGGAGCAAGATGTCATCTGACTGCCCGTTCCTCCAGGAGCTGTTTCTGCGAGTACAGGGCCGGGCCCCTGCTGGTATGCCCACTTCTGCCATATGGGCTGGTGGCCAAGGAGCTGCTGTCCCCTTCGGTCCAGAGGCACAGGACAGGCCTGCCTTCTGCCCAGACACTTTCCTCAGAGTGGAGCAGGCGCGTCTGCCCTAGTCGTCCGCTCTTGTCTCCTTAGCAGCCAGGATTCATTCTCTCCGCACAGGGAGAGGGGGACACTTGTCTTGCCACAGGCCCGCTGTTCCTGCTTGGGCAGGCTCTACTGCTACACGACCGTGTCCCGACAGCAAGGCCAATGGCTCCTTCTCTTCATTCCCGAGCAGTGTGCTGCACTTTCCCATGACATGTCCTCGGAAGCGCAGTGACAGACGTGTCCCTTTCCTTAAGCCCCTTTCCACAGGCGCAAGCACGTTTCTCCCTCAGAGAGAGGGGATGCCCGGTCAAAGATCATTTCGCTCCATGAGGGTATATTACAACGTGCAGTGGAGAATAGCTCAGGCAAGCAGCAGCAGCATCCCACAGACCTGGCTTGAGTTCCCAAAGAATGCTGTGCTTTCCCAGAGGGGATGCCCCGGAAAAAGAGGATTTCGCTCTATGCGGGTTTTCATACAACGTACTGTGGAGACTAGCACAGCCAAGCTGTAGGAGCATCCCACAGACCTGACTCTGAGTTTCCAAGGAAAGCTGTGCTTTCCCAGAGGAGATGCCCCGGAAAAGGGGATTTCGCACTATGCGGGTTTTATACAAGGAGCTGTGGAGAGTAGCACAGGCAAGCATTAGCAGCATCCCACAGACCCGACCCTGAGACTCCAAGGAAAGCTGTGCTTTCCCAGAGGGGATGCCCTGAAAAGAGGATTTCGCTCTATGCGGGTTTTATACAAGGAGCTGTGGAGACTAGCTCAGGCAAGCAGCAGCAGCATCCGACAGACCCGACTCTGAGTTCCCAAAGAATGCAGTGCTTTCCCAGATCGGATACCTGGGCATCGAGGTTTTCATTCTATGCGGATTTCTCCCCCCATGCTCCGAAAGCTAGCCTAAAAGACAAGCAGCACCAGCAGCCCACAGAACCGACTCTGATTGCCCAGCGACTGCTGTGCTTTCACAGAGGTTTTCAGCATGGCGCGAACCGCACTTCGCTGCTGCTTCCTCAGCAAGGCTGTGGGCGTTTGCTCTGTCGCGTCAGGGAAGAATAGCTGCTGAGAGCTGGTGCCTCTTGGGCCTTGCTTTCCCGGGCTTCATGTTCGTGCCCTGGGTTCACCCTGCCAAGACGAACGAAGCAGACACAGCCTCGACCCTGCGGCAGCGTGCATGGCCTAGGATGGCACTCTGTTCCATGCCATCTCCGGGCGTGGGCAAGGCCTGCCTTTTAGCTCTGGCATTCAGGTGGACAGGGCACTAGGCCAGTGCCTTTACGAGCCGAGAGGAGACGTGACAGGATCACAGCACACCGCCCACGCCCTGCGATGGGTAGTCATGGATAACTGTCCTCCTTCTCCGGGACACCCCCTGCCTCCGCCAATGCTGCCACATCCTGGAGCAAGATGACATCTGACTGCCCGTTCCACCAGGAGCTGTTTCTGCGAGTTCAGGGCCGGGAGCCTGCTGGTATGCCCACGTCTGCCCTATGGACAGGTGGCCAAGGAGCTGCTCTCCTCTTGGGCCCAGAGACACAGGACAGGCCTGCCTTCTGCCCAGACTCTTTCCTCAGAGTGGAGCAGGCGGGTTTGCCCTAGTCGTCCGCTCGTGTCTCCTTAGCAGCCAGGCTTCATTCTCTCCGCACAGGGAGAGGCAGAAACTTGTCCTGCCACAAGCCCACTGTTCCTGCCAGGGCAGGCTCTCCTGCTTCAAGACAGTTTCCAGACAACAAGGCCAATGGCCCCTTCTCTTCATCCCAGAGAGTTTGCTGCACTTTCCCATGATATGCTCCTCGAGAGCCCAGTGACAGACGTGTCCCTTTCCTTAAGCCTCTTTGGACAGGTGCAAGCACGATTCTCCCTCAGACAGCGGGTTTACAGGGTCATAATCATTTCGCTCCATGAGGGTTTATTACAACGTGCTGTGAGGACTAGCTCAGTAAAGCATTAGCAGCATCCCACAGACCCGACTCTGAGTTTCCAAAGAAAGCTGTGCTTTCCCAGACGGGTTGCCCCGGAAAAAGAGGATTTCGCTCTATGCGGGATTTATACATGGAGCTGTGGAGACTAGCTCAGGCAAGCATTTGCAGCATCCAAGAGAAGAGACTCTGAGTTTCCATGAAAGCTGGGCTTTCACAGTGGGGATGCCCCGGGAAAGATGATTTCGCTCTATGCGGGTTCTATACAAGGAGCTGTGGAGACTAGCTCAGGCAAGCAGCAGCAGCAGCATCCCACAGACCCGACTCTGAGTTCACAAAGAATGCTGTGTTTTGCCAGAAGGAAAGCCTGGGCAAAGAGGCTTTTGCTTTATGTGGGTTTCTCCCACCGTTCTACAAATACTAGGATAAGGCAAGCAGCACCAGCAGCCCACAGAACCGACTCTGATTCCGAGAGACTGCTGTGTTTTCCCAGAGGTTTTCACCATGGCGCGAACCGCACATGGCTGCTCCTTCCTCAGCAAGGCTGTGGGCGTTCGCTCTGTCGCGTCAGGAAAGAATAGCTGCGGGAGAGCTGGTGCTTTCTGGGCCTTGTTTCCTGGGCCTCATGTGCGCGCCCTGGGTTCACCCTGCCATGCTGAACTAAGCAGACATAGCCTCGACCCTTCAGCAGAGTGCGTGGCCTAGGATGGCACTCTGCTCCAATGCCATCTCCGGGCGTGGTCAAGGCCTGCCCTTTTGCTCTGGCGTTCAGTTGGACAGGGCACTAGGCCAGTGCCTTCCCCAGCGAGAGGTGACATGACATGTTCACAGCACACCATACACGCCCTGTGATGGGGAGTAATAGGTAACTGTCCTGCTTCACCGAGTCACACCCTGCCTCCGCCAATGCTGCCACATCCTGGAGCAAGATGTCATCTGACTGCCCGTTCCTCCAGGAGCTGTTTCTGCGAGTACAGGGCCGGGCCCCTGCTGGTATGCCCACTTCTGCCATATGGGCTGGTGGCCAAGGAGCTGCTGTCCCCTTCGGTCCAGAGGCACAGGACAGGCCTGCCTTCTGCCCAGACACTTTCCTCAGAGTGGAGCAGGCGCGTCTGCCCTAGTCGTCCGCTCTTGTCTCCTTAGCAGCCAGGATTCATTCTCTCCGCACAGGGAGAGGGGGACACTTGTCTTGCCACAGGCCCGCTGTTCCTGCTTGGGCAGGCTCTACTGCTACACGACCGTGTCCCGACAGCAAGGCCAATGGCTCCTTCTCTTCATTCCCGAGCAGTGTGCTGCACTTTCCCATGACATGTCCTCGGAAGCGCAGTGACAGACGTGTCCCTTTCCTTAAGCCCCTTTCCACAGGCGCAAGCACGTTTCTCCCTCAGAGAGAGGGGATGCCCGGTCAAAGATCATTTCGCTCCATGAGGGTATATTACAACGTGCAGTGGAGAATAGCTCAGGCAAGCAGCAGCAGCATCCCACAGACCTGGCTTGAGTTCCCAAAGAATGCTGTGCTTTCCCAGAGGGGATGCCCCGGAAAAAGAGGATTTCGCTCTATGCGGGTTTTCATACAACGTACTGTGGAGACTAGCACAGCCAAGCTGTAGGAGCATCCCACAGACCTGACTCTGAGTTTCCAAGGAAAGCTGTGCTTTCCCAGAGGAGATGCCCCGGAAAAGGGGATTTCGCACTATGCGGGTTTTATACAAGGAGCTGTGGAGAGTAGCACAGGCAAGCATTAGCAGCATCCCACAGACCCGACCCTGAGACTCCAAGGAAAGCTGTGCTTTCCCAGAGGGGATGCCCTGAAAAGAGGATTTCGCTCTATGCGGGTTTTATACAAGGAGCTGTGGAGACTAGCTCAGGCAAGCAGCAGCAGCATCCGACAGACCCGACTCTGAGTTCCCAAAGAATGCAGTGCTTTCCCAGATCGGATACCTGGGCATCGAGGTTTTCATTCTATGCGGATTTCTCCCCCCATGCTCCGAAAGCTAGCCTAAAAGACAAGCAGCACCAGCAGCCCACAGAACCGACTCTGATTGCCCAGCGACTGCTGTGCTTTCACAGAGGTTTTCAGCATGGCGCGAACCGCACTTCGCTGCTGCTTCCTCAGCAAGGCTGTGGGCGTTTGCTCTGTCGCGTCAGGGAAGAATAGCTGCTGAGAGCTGGTGCCTCTTGGGCCTTGCTTTCCCGGGCTTCATGTTCGTGCCCTGGGTTCACCCTGCCAAGACGAACGAAGCAGACACAGCCTCGACCCTGCGGCAGCGTGCATGGCCTAGGATGGCACTCTGTTCCATGCCATCTCCGGGCGTGGGCAAGGCCTGCCTTTTAGCTCTGGCATTCAGGTGGACAGGGCACTAGGCCAGTGCCTTTACGAGCCGAGAGGAGACGTGACAGGATCACAGCACACCGCCCACGCCCTGCGATGGGTAGTCATGGATAACTGTCCTCCTTCTCCGGGACACCCCCTGCCTCCGCCAATGCTGCCACATCCTGGAGCAAGATGACATCTGACTGCCCGTTCCACCAGGAGCTGTTTCTGCGAGTTCAGGGCCGGGAGCCTGCTGGTATGCCCACGTCTGCCCTATGGACAGGTGGCCAAGGAGCTGCTCTCCTCTTGGGCCCAGAGACACAGGACAGGCCTGCCTTCTGCCCAGACTCTTTCCTCAGAGTGGAGCAGGCGGGTTTGCCCTAGTCGTCCGCTCGTGTCTCCTTAGCAGCCAGGCTTCATTCTCTCCGCACAGGGAGAGGCAGAAACTTGTCCTGCCACAAGCCCACTGTTCCTGCCAGGGCAGGCTCTCCTGCTTCAAGACAGTTTCCAGACAACAAGGCCAATGGCCCCTTCTCTTCATCCCAGAGAGTTTGCTGCACTTTCCCATGATATGCTCCTCGAGAGCCCAGTGACAGACGTGTCCCTTTCCTTAAGCCTCTTTGGACAGGTGCAAGCACGATTCTCCCTCAGACAGCGGGTTTACAGGGTCATAATCATTTCGCTCCATGAGGGTTTATTACAACGTGCTGTGAGGACTAGCTCAGTAAAGCATTAGCAGCATCCCACAGACCCGACTCTGAGTTTCCAAAGAAAGCTGTGCTTTCCCAGACGGGTTGCCCCGGAAAAAGAGGATTTCGCTCTATGCGGGATTTATACATGGAGCTGTGGAGACTAGCTCAGGCAAGCATTTGCAGCATCCAAGAGAAGAGACTCTGAGTTTCCATGAAAGCTGGGCTTTCACAGTGGGGATGCCCCGGGAAAGATGATTTCGCTCTATGCGGGTTCTATACAAGGAGCTGTGGAGACTAGCTCAGGCAAGCAGCAGCACCATCCCACAGACCCGACTCTGAGTTCACAAAGAATGCTGTGTTTTGCCAGAAGGAAAGCCTGGGCAAAGAGGCTTTTGCTTTATGTGGGTTTCTCCCACCGTTCTACAAATACTAGGATAAGGCAAGCAGCACCAGCAGCCCACAGAACCGACTCTGATTCCGAGAGACTGCTGTGTTTTCCCAGAGGTTTTCACCATGGCGCGAACCGCACATGGCTGCTCCTTCCTCAGCAAGGCTGTGGGCGTTCGCTCTGTCGCGTCAGGAAAGAATAGCTGCGGGAGAGCTGGTGCCTTCTGGGCCTTGTTTCCTGGGCTTCATGTGCGCGCCCTGGGTTCACCCTGCCATGCTGAACTAAGCAGACATAGCCTCGACCCTTCAGCAGAGTGCGTGGCCTAGGATGGCACTCTGCTCCAATGCCATCTCCGGGCGTGGTCAAGGCCTGCCCTTTTGCTCTGGCGTTCAGTTGGACAGGGCACTAGGCCAGTGCCTTCCCCAGCGAGAGGTGACATGACATGTTCACAGCACACCATACACGCCCTGTGATGGGGAGTAATAGGTAACTGTCCTGCTTCACCGAGTCACACCCTGCCTCCGCCAATGCTGCCACATCCTGGAGCAAGATGTCATCTGACTGCCCGTTCCTCCAGGAGCTGTTTCTGCGAGTACAGGGCCGGGCCCCTGCTGGTATGCCCACTTCTGCCATATGGGCTGGTGGCCAAGGAGCTGCTGTCCCCTTCGGTCCAGAGGCACAGGACAGGCCTGCCTTCTGCCCAGACACTTTCCTCAGAGTGGAGCAGGCGCGTCTGCCCTAGTCGTCCGCTCTTGTCTCCTTAGCAGCCAGGATTCATTCTCTCCGCACAGGGAGAGGGGCACACTTGTCTTGCCACAGGCCCGCTGTTCCTGCTTGGGCAGGCTCTACTGCTACACGACCGTGTCCCGACAGCAAGGACAATGGCTCCTTCTCTTCATTCCCGAGCAGTGTGCTGCACTTTCCCATGACATGTCCTCGGGAGCGCAGTGACAGACGTGTCCCTTTCCTTAAGCCCCTTACCACAGGCGCAAGCACGTTTCTCCCTCAGAGAGAGGGGATGCCCGGTCAAAGATCATTTCGCTCCATGAGGGTATATTACAACGTGCAGTGGAGAATAGCTCAGGCAAGCAGCAGCAGCATCCCACAGACCTGGCTTGAGTTCCCAAAGAATGCTGTGCTTTCCCAGAGGGGATGCCCCGGAAAAAGAGGATTTCGCTCTATGCGGGTTTTCATACAACGTACTGTGGAGACTAGCACAGCCAAGCTGTAGGAGCATCCCACAGACCTGACTCTGAGTTTCCAAGGAAAGCTGTGCTTTCCCAGAGGAGATGCCCCGGAAAAGGGGATTTCGCACTATGCGGGTTTTATACAAGGAGCTGTGGAGAGTAGCACAGGCAAGCATTAGCAGCATCCCACAGACCCGACCCTGAGACTCCAAGGAAAGCTGTGCTTTCCCAGAGGGGATGCCCTGAAAAGAGGATTTCGCTCTATGCGGGTTTTATACAAGGAGCTGTGGAGACTAGCTCAGGCAAGCAGCAGCAGCATCCCACAGACCCGACTCTGAGTTCCCAAAGAATGCAGTGCTTTCCCAGATCGGATACCTGGGCATCGAGGTTTTCATTCTATGCGGATTTCTCCCACCATGCTCCGAAAGCTAGCCTAAAAGACAAGCAGCACCAGCAGCCCACAGAACCGACTCTGATTGCCCAGCGACTGCTGTGCTTTCACAGAGGTTTTCAGCATGGCGCGAACCGCACTTCGCTGCTGCTTCCTCAGCAAGGCTGTGGGCGTTTGCTCTGTCGCGTCAGGGAAGAATAGCTGCTGAGAGCTGGTGCCTCTTGGGCCTTGCTTTCCCGGGCTTCATGTTCGTGCCCTGGGTTCACCCTGCCAAGACGAACGAAGCAGACACAGCCTCGACCCTGCGGCAGCGTGCATGGCCTAGGATGGCACTCTGTTCCATGCCATCTCCGGGCGTGGGCAAGGCCTGCCTTTTAGCTCTGGCATTCAGGTGGACAGGGCACTAGGCCAGTGCCTTTACGAGCCGAGAGGAGACGTGACAGGATCACAGCACACCGCCCACGCCCTGCGATGGGTAGTCATGGATAACTGTCCTCCTTCTCCGGGACACCCCCTGCCTCCGCCAATGCTGCCACATCCTGGAGCAAGATGACATCTGACTGCCCGTTCCACCAGGAGCTGTTTCTGCGAGTTCAGGGCCGGGAGCCTGCTGGTATGCCCACGTCTGCCCTATGGACAGGTGGCCAAGGAGCTGCTCTCCTCTTGGGCCCAGAGACACAGGACAGGCCTGCCTTCTGCCCAGACTCTTTCCTCAGAGTGGAGCAGGCGGGTTTGCCCTAGTCGTCCGCTCGTGTCTCCTTAGCAGCCAGGCTTCATTCTCTCCGCACAGGGAGAGGCAGAAACTTGTCCTGCCACAAGCCCACTGTTCCTGCCAGGGCAGGCTCTCCTGCTTCAAGACAGTTTCCAGACAACAAGGCCAATGGCCCCTTCTCTTCATCCCAGAGAGTTTGCTGCACTTTCCCATGATATGCTCCTCGAGAGCCCAGTGACAGACGTGTCCCTTTCCTTAAGCCTCTTTGGACAGGTGCAAGCACGATTCTCCCTCAGACAGCGGGTTTACAGGGTCATAATCATTTCGCTCCATGAGGGTTTATTACAACGTGCTGTGAGGACTAGCTCAGTAAAGCATTAGCAGCATCCCACAGACCCGACTCTGAGTTTCCAAAGAAAGCTGTGCTTTCCCAGACGGGTTGCCCCGGAAAAAGAGGATTTCGCTCTATGCGGGATTTATACATGGAGCTGTGGAGACTAGCTCAGGCAAGCATTTGCAGCATCCAAGAGAAGAGACTCTGAGTTTCCATGAAAGCTGGGCTTTCACAGTGGGGATGCCCCGGGAAAGATGATTTCGCTCTATGCGGGTTCTATACAAGGAGCTGTGGAGACTAGCTCAGGCAAGCAGCAGCAGCAGCATCCCACAGACCCGACTCTGAGTTCACAAAGAATGCTGTGTTTTGCCAGAAGGAAAGCCTGGGCAAAGAGGCTTTTGCTTTATGTGGGTTTCTCCCACCGTTCTACAAATACTAGGATAAGGCAAGCAGCACCAGCAGCCCACAGAACCGACTCTGATTCCGAGAGACTGCTGTGTTTTCCCAGAGGTTTTCACCATGGCGCGAACCGCACATGGCTGCTCCTTCCTCAGCAAGGCTGTGGGCGTTCGCTCTGTCGCGTCAGGAAAGAATAGCTGCGGGAGAGCTGGTGCCTTCTGGGCCTTGTTTCCTGGGCTTCATGTGCGCGCCCTGGGTTCACCCTGCCATGCTGAACTAAGCAGACATAGCCTCGACCCTTCGGCAGAGTGCGTGGCCTAGGATGGCACTCTGCTCCAATGCCATCTCCGGGCGTGGTCAAGGCCTGCCCTTTTGCTCTGGCGTTCAGTTGGACAGGGCACTAGGCCAGTGCCTTCCCCAGCGAGAGGTGACATGACATGTTCACAGCACACCATACACGCCCTGTGATGGGGAGTAATAGGTAACTGTCCTGCTTCACCGAGTCACACCCTGCCTCCGCCAATGCTGCCACATCCTGGAGCAAGATGTCATCTGACTGCCCGTTCCTCCAGGAGCTGTTTCTGCGAGTACAGGGCCGGGCCCCTGCTGGTATGCCCACTTCTGCCATATGGGCTGGTGGCCAAGGAGCTGCTGTCCCCTTCGGTCCAGAGGCACAGGACAGGCCTGCCTTCTGCCCAGACACTTTCCTCAGAGTGGAGCAGGCGCGTCTGCCCTAGTCGTCCGCTCTTGTCTCCTTAGCAGCCAGGATTCATTCTCTCCGCACAGGGAGAGGGGCACACTTGTCTTGCCACAGGCCCGCTGTTCCTGCTTGGGCAGGCTCTACTGCTACACGACCGTGTCCCGACAGCAAGGCCAATGGCTCCTTCTCTTCATTCCCGAGCAGTGTGCTGCACTTTCCCATGACATGTCCTCGGGAGCGCAGTGACAGACGTGTCCCTTTCCTTAAGCCCCTTACCACAGGCGCAAGCACGTTTCTCCCTCAGAGAGAGGGGATGCCCGGTCAAAGATCATTTCGCTCCATGAGGGTATATTACAACGTGCAGTGGAGAATAGCTCAGGCAAGCAGCAGCAGCATCCCACAGACCTGGCTTGAGTTCCCAAAGAATGCTGTGCTTTCCCAGAGGGGATGCCCCGGAAAAAGAGGATTTCGCTCTATGCGGGTTTTCATACAACGTACTGTGGAGACTAGCACAGCCAAGCTGTAGGAGCATCCCACAGACCTGACTCTGAGTTTCCAAGGAAAGCTGTGCTTTCCCAGAGGAGATGCCCCGGAAAAGGGGATTTCGCACTATGCGGGTTTTATACAAGGAGCTGTGGAGAGTAGCACAGGCAAGCATTAGCAGCATCCCACAGACCCGACCCTGAGACTCCAAGGAAAGCTGTGCTTTCCCAGAGGGGATGCCCTGAAAAGAGGATTTCGCTCTATGCGGGTTTTATACAAGGAGCTGTGGAGACTAGCTCAGGCAAGCAGCAGCAGCATCCCACAGACCCGACTCTGAGTTCCCAAAGAATGCAGTGCTTTCCCAGATCGGATACCTGGGCATCGAGGTTTTCATTCTATGCGGATTTCTCCCCCCATGCTCCGAAATCTAGCCTAAAAGACAAGCAGCACCAGCAGCCCACAGAACCGACTCTGATTGCCCAGCGACTGCTGTGCTTTCACAGAGGTTTTCAGCATGGCGCGAACCGCACTTCGCTGCTGCTTCCTCAGCAAGGCTGTGGGCGTTTGCTCTGTCGCGTCAGGGAAGAATAGCTGCTGAGAGCTGGTGCCTCTTGGGCCTTGCTTTCCCGGGCTTCATGTTCGTGCCCTGGGTTCACCCTGCCAAGACGAACGAAGCAGACACAGCCTCGACCCTGCGGCAGCGTGCATGGCCTAGGATGGCACTCTGTTCCATGCCATCTCCGGGCGTGGGCAAGGCCTGCCTTTTAGCTCTGGCATTCAGGTGGACAGGGCACTAGGCCAGTGCCTTTACGAGCCGAGAGGAGACGTGACAGGATCACAGCACACCGCCCACGCCCTGCGATGGGTAGTCATGGATAACTGTCCTCCTTCTCCGGGACACCCCCTGCCTCCGCCAATGCTGCCACATCCTGGAGCAAGATGACATCTGACTGCCCGTTCCACCAGGAGCTGTTTCTGCGAGTTCAGGGCCGGGAGCCTGCTGGTATGCCCACGTCTGCCCTATGGACAGGTGGCCAAGGAGCTGCTCTCCTCTTGGGCCCAGAGACACAGGACAGGCCTGCCTTCTGCCCAGACTCTTTCCTCAGAGTGGAGCAGGCGGGTTTGCCCTAGTCGTCCGCTCGTGTCTCCTTAGCAGCCAGGCTTCATTCTCTCCGCACAGGGAGAGGCAGAAACTTGTCCTGCCACAAGCCCACTGTTCCTGCCAGGGCAGGCTCTCCTGCTTCAAGACAGTTTCCAGACAACAAGGCCAATGGCCCCTTCTCTTCATCCCAGAGAGTTTGCTGCACTTTCCCATGATATGCTCCTCGAGAGCCCAGTGACAGACGTGTCCCTTTCCTTAAGCCTCTTTGGACAGGTGCAAGCACGATTCTCCCTCAGACAGCGGGTTTACAGGGTCATAATCATTTCGCTCCATGAGGGTTTATTACAACGTGCTGTGAGGACTAGCTCAGTAAAGCATTAGCAGCATCCCACAGACCCGACTCTGAGTTTCCAAAGAAAGCTGTGCTTTCCCAGACGGGTTGCCCCGGAAAAAGAGGATTTCGCTCTATGCGGGATTTATACATGGAGCTGTGGAGACTAGCTCAGGCAAGCATTTGCAGCATCCAAGAGAAGAGACTCTGAGTTTCCATGAAAGCTGGGCTTTCACAGTGGGGATGCCCCGGGAAAGATGATTTCGCTCTATGCGGGTTCTATACAAGGAGCTGTGGAGACTAGCTCAGGCAAGCAGCAGCAGCAGCATCCCACAGACCCGACTCTGAGTTCACAAAGAATGCTGTGTTTTGCCAGAAGGAAAGCCTGGGCAAAGAGGCTTTTGCTTTATGTGGGTTTCTCCCACCGTTCTACAAATACTAGGATAAGGCAAGCAGCACCAGCAGCCCACAGAACCGACTCTGATTCCGAGAGACTGCTGTGTTTTCCCAGAGGTTTTCACCATGGCGCGAACCGCACATGGCTGCTCCTTCCTCAGCAAGGCTGTGGGCGTTCGCTCTGTCGCGTCAGGAAAGAATAGCTGCGGGAGAGCTGGTGCCTTCTGGGCCTTGTTTCCTGGGCTTCATGTGCGCGCCCTGGGTTCACCCTGCCATGCTGAACTAAGCAGACATAGCCTCGACCCTTCAGCAGAGTGCGTGGCCTAGGATGGCACTCTGCTCCAATGCCATCTCCGGGCGTGGTCAAGGCCTGCCCTTTTGCTCTGGCGTTCAGTTGGACAGGGCACTAGGCCAGTGCCTTCCCCAGCGAGAGGTGACATGACATGTTCACAGCACACCATACACGCCCTGTGATGGGGAGTAATAGGTAACTGTCCTGCTTCACCGAGTCACACCCTGCCTCCGCCAATGCTGCCACATCCTGGAGCAAGATGTCATCTGACTGCCCGTTCCTCCAGGAGCTGTTTCTGCGAGTACAGGGCCGGGCCCCTGCTGGTATGCCCACTTCTGCCATATGGGCTGGTGGCCAAGGAGCTGCTGTCCCCTTCGGTCCAGAGGCACAGGACAGGCCTGCCTTCTGCCCAGACACTTTCCTCAGAGTGGAGCAGGCGCGTCTGCCCTAGTCGTCCGCTCTTGTCTCCTTAGCAGCCAGGATTCATTCTCTCCGCACAGGGAGAGGGGGACACTTGTCTTGCCACAGGCCCGCTGTTCCTGCTTGGGCAGGCTCTACTGCTACACGACCGTGTCCCGACAGCAAGGCCAATGGCTCCTTCTCTTCATTCCCGAGCAGTGTGCTGCACTTTCCCATGACATGTCCTCGGAAGCGCAGTGACAGACGTGTCCCTTTCCTTAAGCCCCTTTCCACAGGCGCAAGCACGTTTCTCCCTCAGAGAGAGGGGATGCCCGGTCAAAGATCATTTCGCTCCATGAGGGTATATTACAACGTGCAGTGGAGAATAGCTCAGGCAAGCAGCAGCAGCATCCCACAGACCTGGCTTGAGTTCCCAAAGAATGCTGTGCTTTCCCAGAGGGGATGCCCCGGAAAAAGAGGATTTCGCTCTATGCGGGTTTTCATACAACGTACTGTGGAGACTAGCACAGCCAAGCTGTAGGAGCATCCCACAGACCTGACTCTGAGTTTCCAAGGAAAGCTGTGCTTTCCCAGAGGAGATGCCCCGGAAAAGGGGATTTCGCACTATGCGGGTTTTATACAAGGAGCTGTGGAGAGTAGCACAGGCAAGCATTAGCAGCATCCCACAGACCCGACCCTGAGACTCCAAGGAAAGCTGTGCTTTCCCAGAGGGGATGCCCTGAAAAGAGGATTTCGCTCTATGCGGGTTTTATACAAGGAGCTGTGGAGACTAGCTCAGGCAAGCAGCAGCAGCATCCGACAGACCCGACTCTGAGTTCCCAAAGAATGCAGTGCTTTCCCAGATCGGATACCTGGGCATCGAGGTTTTCATTCTATGCGGATTTCTCCCCCCATGCTCCGAAAGCTAGCCTAAAAGACAAGCAGCACCAGCAGCCCACAGAACCGACTCTGATTGCCCAGCGACTGCTGTGCTTTCACAGAGGTTTTCAGCATGGCGCGAACCGCACTTCGCTGCTGCTTCCTCAGCAAGGCTGTGGGCGTTTGCTCTGTCGCGTCAGGGAAGAATAGCTGCTGAGAGCTGGTGCCTCTTGGGCCTTGCTTTCCCGGGCTTCATGTTCGTGCCCTGGGTTCACCCTGCCAAGACGAACGAAGCAGACACAGCCTCGACCCTGCGGCAGCGTGCATGGCCTAGGATGGCACTCTGTTCCATGCCATCTCCGGGCGTGGGCAAGGCCTGCCTTTTAGCTCTGGCATTCAGGTGGACAGGGCACTAGGCCAGTGCCTTTACGAGCCGAGAGGAGACGTGACAGGATCACAGCACACCGCCCACGCCCTGCGATGGGTAGTCATGGATAACTGTCCTCCTTCTCCGGGACACCCCCTGCCTCCGCCAATGCTGCCACATCCTGGAGCAAGATGACATCTGACTGCCCGTTCCACCAGGAGCTGTTTCTGCGAGTTCAGGGCCGGGAGCCTGCTGGTATGCCCACGTCTGCCCTATGGACAGGTGGCCAAGGAGCTGCTCTCCTCTTGGGCCCAGAGACACAGGACAGGCCTGCCTTCTGCCCAGACTCTTTCCTCAGAGTGGAGCAGGCGGGTTTGCCCTAGTCGTCCGCTCGTGTCTCCTTAGCAGCCAGGCTTCATTCTCTCCGCACAGGGAGAGGCAGAAACTTGTCCTGCCACAAGCCCACTGTTCCTGCCAGGGCAGGCTCTCCTGCTTCAAGACAGTTTCCAGACAACAAGGCCAATGGCCCCTTCTCTTCATCCCAGAGAGTTTGCTGCACTTTCCCATGATATGCTCCTCGAGAGCCCAGTGACAGACGTGTCCCTTTCCTTAAGCCTCTTTGGACAGGTGCAAGCACGATTCTCCCTCAGACAGCGGGTTTACAGGGTCATAATCATTTCGCTCCATGAGGGTTTATTACAACGTGCTGTGAGGACTAGCTCAGTAAAGCATTAGCAGCATCCCACAGACCCGACTCTGAGTTTCCAAAGAAAGCTGTGCTTTCCCAGACGGGTTGCCCCGGAAAAAGAGGATTTCGCTCTATGCGGGATTTATACATGGAGCTGTGGAGACTAGCTCAGGCAAGCATTTGCAGCATCCAAGAGAAGAGACTCTGAGTTTCCATGAAAGCTGGGCTTTCACAGTGGGGATGCCCCGGGAAAGATGATTTCGCTCTATGCGGGTTCTATACAAGGAGCTGTGGAGACTAGCTCAGGCAAGCAGCAGCAGCAGCATCCCACAGACCCGACTCTGAGTTCACAAAGAATGCTGTGTTTTGCCAGAAGGAAAGCCTGGGCAAAGAGGCTTTTGCTTTATGTGGGTTTCTCCCACCGTTCTACAAATACTAGGATAAGGCAAGCAGCACCAGCAGCCCACAGAACC
This sequence comes from Neogale vison, assembly GCF_020171115.1. Lineage (NCBI taxonomy): Eukaryota > Metazoa > Chordata > Mammalia > Carnivora > Mustelidae > Neogale > Neogale vison. Next base: position 133,887,320 of record NC_058096.1, on the reverse strand, counting down.
GACTCTGATTCCGAGAGACTGCTGTGTTTTCCCAGAGGTTTTCACCATGGCGCGAACCGCACATGGCTGCTCCTTCCTCAGCAAGGCTGTGGGCGTTCGCTCTGTCGCGTCAGGAAAGAATAGCTGCGGGAGAGCTGGTGCTTTCTGGGCCTTGTTTCCTGGGCCTCATGTGCGCGCCCTGGGTTCACCCTGCCATGCTGAACTAAGCAGACATAGCCTCGACCCTTCAGCAGAGTGCGTGGCCTAGGATGGCACTCTGCTCCAATGCCATCTCCGGGCGTGGTCAAGGCCTGCCCTTTTGCTCTGGCGTTCAGTTGGACAGGGCACTAGGCCAGTGCCTTCCCCAGCGAGAGGTGACATGACATGTTCACAGCACACCATACACGCCCTGTGATGGGGAGTAATAGGTAACTGTCCTGCTTCACCGAGTCACACCCTGCCTCCGCCAATGCTGCCACATCCTGGAGCAAGATGTCATCTGACTGCCCGTTCCTCCAGGAGCTGTTTCTGCGAGTACAGGGCCGGGCCCCTGCTGGTATGCCCACTTCTGCCATATGGGCTGGTGGCCAAGGAGCTGCTGTCCCCTTCGGTCCAGAGGCACAGGACAGGCCTGCCTTCTGCCCAGACACTTTCCTCAGAGTGGAGCAGGCGCGTCTGCCCTAGTCGTCCGCTCTTGTCTCCTTAGCAGCCAGGATTCATTCTCTCCGCACAGGGAGAGGGGGACACTTGTCTTGCCACAGGCCCGCTGTTCCTGCTTGGGCAGGCTCTACTGCTACACGACCGTGTCCCGACAGCAAGGCCAATGGCTCCTTCTCTTCATTCCCGAGCAGTGTGCTGCACTTTCCCATGACATGTCCTCGGAAGCGCAGTGACAGACGTGTCCCTTTCCTTAAGCCCCTTTCCACAGGCGCAAGCACGTTTCTCCCTCAGAGAGAGGGGATGCCCGGTCAAAGATCATTTCGCTCCATGAGGGTATATTACAACGTGCAGTGGAGAATAGCTCAGGCAAGCAGCAGCAGCATCCCACAGACCTGGCTTGAGTTCCCAAAGAATGCTGTGCTTTCCCAGAGGGGATGCCCCGGAAAAAGAGGATTTCGCTCTATGCGGGTTTTCATACAACGTACTGTGGAGACTAGCACAGCCAAGCTGTAGGAGCATCCCACAGACCTGACTCTGAGTTTCCAAGGAAAGCTGTGCTTTCCCAGAGGAGATGCCCCGGAAAAGGGGATTTCGCACTATGCGGGTTTTATACAAGGAGCTGTGGAGAGTAGCACAGGCAAGCATTAGCAGCATCCCACAGACCCGACCCTGAGACTCCAAGGAAAGCTGTGCTTTCCCAGAGGGGATGCCCTGAAAAGAGGATTTCGCTCTATGCGGGTTTTATACAAGGAGCTGTGGAGACTAGCTCAGGCAAGCAGCAGCAGCATCCGACAGACCCGACTCTGAGTTCCCAAAGAATGCAGTGCTTTCCCAGATCGGATACCTGGGCATCGAGGTTTTCATTCTATGCGGATTTCTCCCCCCATGCTCCGAAAGCTAGCCTAAAAGACAAGCAGCACCAGCAGCCCACAGAACCGACTCTGATTGCCCAGCGACTGCTGTGCTTTCACAGAGGTTTTCAGCATGGCGCGAACCGCACTTCGCTGCTGCTTCCTCAGCAAGGCTGTGGGCGTTTGCTCTGTCGCGTCAGGGAAGAATAGCTGCTGAGAGCTGGTGCCTCTTGGGCCTTGCTTTCCCGGGCTTCATGTTCGTGCCCTGGGTTCACCCTGCCAAGACGAACGAAGCAGACACAGCCTCGACCCTGCGGCAGCGTGCATGGCCTAGGATGGCACTCTGTTCCATGCCATCTCCGGGCGTGGGCAAGGCCTGCCTTTTAGCTCTGGCATTCAGGTGGACAGGGCACTAGGCCAGTGCCTTTACGAGCCGAGAGGAGACGTGACAGGATCACAGCACACCGCCCACGCCCTGCGATGGGTAGTCATGGATAACTGTCCTCCTTCTCCGGGACACCCCCTGCCTCCGCCAATGCTGCCACATCCTGGAGCAAGATGACATCTGACTGCCCGTTCCACCAGGAGCTGTTTCTGCGAGTTCAGGGCCGGGAGCCTGCTGGTATGCCCACGTCTGCCCTATGGACAGGTGGCCAAGGAGCTGCTCTCCTCTTGGGCCCAGAGACACAGGACAGGCCTGCCTTCTGCCCAGACTCTTTCCTCAGAGTGGAGCAGGCGGGTTTGCCCTAGTCGTCCGCTCGTGTCTCCTTAGCAGCCAGGCTTCATTCTCTCCGCACAGGGAGAGGCAGAAACTTGTCCTGCCACAAGCCCACTGTTCCTGCCAGGGCAGGCTCTCCTGCTTCAAGACAGTTTCCAGACAACAAGGCCAATGGCCCCTTCTCTTCATCCCAGAGAGTTTGCTGCACTTTCCCATGATATGCTCCTCGAGAGCCCAGTGACAGACGTGTCCCTTTCCTTAAGCCTCTTTGGACAGGTGCAAGCACGATTCTCCCTCAGACAGCGGGTTTACAGGGTCATAATCATTTCGCTCCATGAGGGTTTATTACAACGTGCTGTGAGGACTAGCTCAGTAAAGCATTAGCAGCATCCCACAGACCCGACTCTGAGTTTCCAAAGAAAGCTGTGCTTTCCCAGACGGGTTGCCCCGGAAAAAGAGGATTTCGCTCTATGCGGGATTTATACATGGAGCTGTGGAGACTAGCTCAGGCAAGCATTTGCAGCATCCAAGAGAAGAGACTCTGAGTTTCCATGAAAGCTGGGCTTTCACAGTGGGGATGCCCCGGGAAAGATGATTTCGCTCTATGCGGGTTCTATACAAGGAGCTGTGGAGACTAGCTCAGGCAAGCAGCAGCACCATCCCACAGACCCGACTCTGAGTTCACAAAGAATGCTGTGTTTTGCCAGAAGGAAAGCCTGGGCAAAGAGGCTTTTGCTTTATGTGGGTTTCTCCCACCGTTCTACAAATACTAGGATAAGGCAAGCAGCACCAGCAGCCCACAGAACCGACTCTGATTCCGAGAGACTGCTGTGTTTTCCCAGAGGTTTTCACCATGGCGCGAACCGCACATGGCTGCTCCTTCCTCAGCAAGGCTGTGGGCGTTCGCTCTGTCGCGTCAGGAAAGAATAGCTGCGGGAGAGCTGGTGCCTTCTGGGCCTTGTTTCCTGGGCTTCATGTGCGCGCCCTGGGTTCACCCTGCCATGCTGAACTAAGCAGACATAGCCTCGACCCTTCAGCAGAGTGCGTGGCCTAGGATGGCACTCTGCTCCAATGCCATCTCCGGGCGTGGTCAAGGCCTGCCCTTTTGCTCTGGCGTTCAGTTGGACAGGGCACTAGGCCAGTGCCTTCCCCAGCGAGAGGTGACATGACATGTTCACAGCACACCATACACGCCCTGTGATGGGGAGTAATAGGTAACTGTCCTGCTTCACCGAGTCACACCCTGCCTCCGCCAATGCTGCCACATCCTGGAGCAAGATGTCATCTGACTGCCCGTTCCTCCAGGAGCTGTTTCTGCGAGTACAGGGCCGGGCCCCTGCTGGTATGCCCACTTCTGCCATATGGGCTGGTGGCCAAGGAGCTGCTGTCCCCTTCGGTCCAGAGGCACAGGACAGGCCTGCCTTCTGCCCAGACACTTTCCTCAGAGTGGAGCAGGCGCGTCTGCCCTAGTCGTCCGCTCTTGTCTCCTTAGCAGCCAGGATTCATTCTCTCCGCACAGGGAGAGGGGCACACTTGTCTTGCCACAGGCCCGCTGTTCCTGCTTGGGCAGGCTCTACTGCTACACGACCGTGTCCCGACAGCAAGGACAATGGCTCCTTCTCTTCATTCCCGAGCAGTGTGCTGCACTTTCCCATGACATGTCCTCGGGAGCGCAGTGACAGACGTGTCCCTTTCCTTAAGCCCCTTACCACAGGCGCAAGCACGTTTCTCCCTCAGAGAGAGGGGATGCCCGGTCAAAGATCATTTCGCTCCATGAGGGTATATTACAACGTGCAGTGGAGAATAGCTCAGGCAAGCAGCAGCAGCATCCCACAGACCTGGCTTGAGTTCCCAAAGAATGCTGTGCTTTCCCAGAGGGGATGCCCCGGAAAAAGAGGATTTCGCTCTATGCGGGTTTTCATACAACGTACTGTGGAGACTAGCACAGCCAAGCTGTAGGAGCATCCCACAGACCTGACTCTGAGTTTCCAAGGAAAGCTGTGCTTTCCCAGAGGAGATGCCCCGGAAAAGGGGATTTCGCACTATGCGGGTTTTATACAAGGAGCTGTGGAGAGTAGCACAGGCAAGCATTAGCAGCATCCCACAGACCCGACCCTGAGACTCCAAGGAAAGCTGTGCTTTCCCAGAGGGGATGCCCTGAAAAGAGGATTTCGCTCTATGCGGGTTTTATACAAGGAGCTGTGGAGACTAGCTCAGGCAAGCAGCAGCAGCATCCCACAGACCCGACTCTGAGTTCCCAAAGAATGCAGTGCTTTCCCAGATCGGATACCTGGGCATCGAGGTTTTCATTCTATGCGGATTTCTCCCACCATGCTCCGAAAGCTAGCCTAAAAGACAAGCAGCACCAGCAGCCCACAGAACCGACTCTGATTGCCCAGCGACTGCTGTGCTTTCACAGAGGTTTTCAGCATGGCGCGAACCGCACTTCGCTGCTGCTTCCTCAGCAAGGCTGTGGGCGTTTGCTCTGTCGCGTCAGGGAAGAATAGCTGCTGAGAGCTGGTGCCTCTTGGGCCTTGCTTTCCCGGGCTTCATGTTCGTGCCCTGGGTTCACCCTGCCAAGACGAACGAAGCAGACACAGCCTCGACCCTGCGGCAGCGTGCATGGCCTAGGATGGCACTCTGTTCCATGCCATCTCCGGGCGTGGGCAAGGCCTGCCTTTTAGCTCTGGCATTCAGGTGGACAGGGCACTAGGCCAGTGCCTTTACGAGCCGAGAGGAGACGTGACAGGATCACAGCACACCGCCCACGCCCTGCGATGGGTAGTCATGGATAACTGTCCTCCTTCTCCGGGACACCCCCTGCCTCCGCCAATGCTGCCACATCCTGGAGCAAGATGACATCTGACTGCCCGTTCCACCAGGAGCTGTTTCTGCGAGTTCAGGGCCGGGAGCCTGCTGGTATGCCCACGTCTGCCCTATGGACAGGTGGCCAAGGAGCTGCTCTCCTCTTGGGCCCAGAGACACAGGACAGGCCTGCCTTCTGCCCAGACTCTTTCCTCAGAGTGGAGCAGGCGGGTTTGCCCTAGTCGTCCGCTCGTGTCTCCTTAGCAGCCAGGCTTCATTCTCTCCGCACAGGGAGAGGCAGAAACTTGTCCTGCCACAAGCCCACTGTTCCTGCCAGGGCAGGCTCTCCTGCTTCAAGACAGTTTCCAGACAACAAGGCCAATGGCCCCTTCTCTTCATCCCAGAGAGTTTGCTGCACTTTCCCATGATATGCTCCTCGAGAGCCCAGTGACAGACGTGTCCCTTTCCTTAAGCCTCTTTGGACAGGTGCAAGCACGATTCTCCCTCAGACAGCGGGTTTACAGGGTCATAATCATTTCGCTCCATGAGGGTTTATTACAACGTGCTGTGAGGACTAGCTCAGTAAAGCATTAGCAGCATCCCACAGACCCGACTCTGAGTTTCCAAAGAAAGCTGTGCTTTCCCAGACGGGTTGCCCCGGAAAAAGAGGATTTCGCTCTATGCGGGATTTATACATGGAGCTGTGGAGACTAGCTCAGGCAAGCATTTGCAGCATCCAAGAGAAGAGACTCTGAGTTTCCATGAAAGCTGGGCTTTCACAGTGGGGATGCCCCGGGAAAGATGATTTCGCTCTATGCGGGTTCTATACAAGGAGCTGTGGAGACTAGCTCAGGCAAGCAGCAGCAGCAGCATCCCACAGACCCGACTCTGAGTTCACAAAGAATGCTGTGTTTTGCCAGAAGGAAAGCCTGGGCAAAGAGGCTTTTGCTTTATGTGGGTTTCTCCCACCGTTCTACAAATACTAGGATAAGGCAAGCAGCACCAGCAGCCCACAGAACCGACTCTGATTCCGAGAGACTGCTGTGTTTTCCCAGAGGTTTTCACCATGGCGCGAACCGCACATGGCTGCTCCTTCCTCAGCAAGGCTGTGGGCGTTCGCTCTGTCGCGTCAGGAAAGAATAGCTGCGGGAGAGCTGGTGCCTTCTGGGCCTTGTTTCCTGGGCTTCATGTGCGCGCCCTGGGTTCACCCTGCCATGCTGAACTAAGCAGACATAGCCTCGACCCTTCGGCAGAGTGCGTGGCCTAGGATGGCACTCTGCTCCAATGCCATCTCCGGGCGTGGTCAAGGCCTGCCCTTTTGCTCTGGCGTTCAGTTGGACAGGGCACTAGGCCAGTGCCTTCCCCAGCGAGAGGTGACATGACATGTTCACAGCACACCATACACGCCCTGTGATGGGGAGTAATAGGTAACTGTCCTGCTTCACCGAGTCACACCCTGCCTCCGCCAATGCTGCCACATCCTGGAGCAAGATGTCATCTGACTGCCCGTTCCTCCAGGAGCTGTTTCTGCGAGTACAGGGCCGGGCCCCTGCTGGTATGCCCACTTCTGCCATATGGGCTGGTGGCCAAGGAGCTGCTGTCCCCTTCGGTCCAGAGGCACAGGACAGGCCTGCCTTCTGCCCAGACACTTTCCTCAGAGTGGAGCAGGCGCGTCTGCCCTAGTCGTCCGCTCTTGTCTCCTTAGCAGCCAGGATTCATTCTCTCCGCACAGGGAGAGGGGCACACTTGTCTTGCCACAGGCCCGCTGTTCCTGCTTGGGCAGGCTCTACTGCTACACGACCGTGTCCCGACAGCAAGGCCAATGGCTCCTTCTCTTCATTCCCGAGCAGTGTGCTGCACTTTCCCATGACATGTCCTCGGGAGCGCAGTGACAGACGTGTCCCTTTCCTTAAGCCCCTTACCACAGGCGCAAGCACGTTTCTCCCTCAGAGAGAGGGGATGCCCGGTCAAAGATCATTTCGCTCCATGAGGGTATATTACAACGTGCAGTGGAGAATAGCTCAGGCAAGCAGCAGCAGCATCCCACAGACCTGGCTTGAGTTCCCAAAGAATGCTGTGCTTTCCCAGAGGGGATGCCCCGGAAAAAGAGGATTTCGCTCTATGCGGGTTTTCATACAACGTACTGTGGAGACTAGCACAGCCAAGCTGTAGGAGCATCCCACAGACCTGACTCTGAGTTTCCAAGGAAAGCTGTGCTTTCCCAGAGGAGATGCCCCGGAAAAGGGGATTTCGCACTATGCGGGTTTTATACAAGGAGCTGTGGAGAGTAGCACAGGCAAGCATTAGCAGCATCCCACAGACCCGACCCTGAGACTCCAAGGAAAGCTGTGCTTTCCCAGAGGGGATGCCCTGAAAAGAGGATTTCGCTCTATGCGGGTTTTATACAAGGAGCTGTGGAGACTAGCTCAGGCAAGCAGCAGCAGCATCCCACAGACCCGACTCTGAGTTCCCAAAGAATGCAGTGCTTTCCCAGATCGGATACCTGGGCATCGAGGTTTTCATTCTATGCGGATTTCTCCCCCCATGCTCCGAAATCTAGCCTAAAAGACAAGCAGCACCAGCAGCCCACAGAACCGACTCTGATTGCCCAGCGACTGCTGTGCTTTCACAGAGGTTTTCAGCATGGCGCGAACCGCACTTCGCTGCTGCTTCCTCAGCAAGGCTGTGGGCGTTTGCTCTGTCGCGTCAGGGAAGAATAGCTGCTGAGAGCTGGTGCCTCTTGGGCCTTGCTTTCCCGGGCTTCATGTTCGTGCCCTGGGTTCACCCTGCCAAGACGAACGAAGCAGACACAGCCTCGACCCTGCGGCAGCGTGCATGGCCTAGGATGGCACTCTGTTCCATGCCATCTCCGGGCGTGGGCAAGGCCTGCCTTTTAGCTCTGGCATTCAGGTGGACAGGGCACTAGGCCAGTGCCTTTACGAGCCGAGAGGAGACGTGACAGGATCACAGCACACCGCCCACGCCCTGCGATGGGTAGTCATGGATAACTGTCCTCCTTCTCCGGGACACCCCCTGCCTCCGCCAATGCTGCCACATCCTGGAGCAAGATGACATCTGACTGCCCGTTCCACCAGGAGCTGTTTCTGCGAGTTCAGGGCCGGGAGCCTGCTGGTATGCCCACGTCTGCCCTATGGACAGGTGGCCAAGGAGCTGCTCTCCTCTTGGGCCCAGAGACACAGGACAGGCCTGCCTTCTGCCCAGACTCTTTCCTCAGAGTGGAGCAGGCGGGTTTGCCCTAGTCGTCCGCTCGTGTCTCCTTAGCAGCCAGGCTTCATTCTCTCCGCACAGGGAGAGGCAGAAACTTGTCCTGCCACAAGCCCACTGTTCCTGCCAGGGCAGGCTCTCCTGCTTCAAGACAGTTTCCAGACAACAAGGCCAATGGCCCCTTCTCTTCATCCCAGAGAGTTTGCTGCACTTTCCCATGATATGCTCCTCGAGAGCCCAGTGACAGACGTGTCCCTTTCCTTAAGCCTCTTTGGACAGGTGCAAGCACGATTCTCCCTCAGACAGCGGGTTTACAGGGTCATAATCATTTCGCTCCATGAGGGTTTATTACAACGTGCTGTGAGGACTAGCTCAGTAAAGCATTAGCAGCATCCCACAGACCCGACTCTGAGTTTCCAAAGAAAGCTGTGCTTTCCCAGACGGGTTGCCCCGGAAAAAGAGGATTTCGCTCTATGCGGGATTTATACATGGAGCTGTGGAGACTAGCTCAGGCAAGCATTTGCAGCATCCAAGAGAAGAGACTCTGAGTTTCCATGAAAGCTGGGCTTTCACAGTGGGGATGCCCCGGGAAAGATGATTTCGCTCTATGCGGGTTCTATACAAGGAGCTGTGGAGACTAGCTCAGGCAAGCAGCAGCAGCAGCATCCCACAGACCCGACTCTGAGTTCACAAAGAATGCTGTGTTTTGCCAGAAGGAAAGCCTGGGCAAAGAGGCTTTTGCTTTATGTGGGTTTCTCCCACCGTTCTACAAATACTAGGATAAGGCAAGCAGCACCAGCAGCCCACAGAACCGACTCTGATTCCGAGAGACTGCTGTGTTTTCCCAGAGGTTTTCACCATGGCGCGAACCGCACATGGCTGCTCCTTCCTCAGCAAGGCTGTGGGCGTTCGCTCTGTCGCGTCAGGAAAGAATAGCTGCGGGAGAGCTGGTGCCTTCTGGGCCTTGTTTCCTGGGCTTCATGTGCGCGCCCTGGGTTCACCCTGCCATGCTGAACTAAGCAGACATAGCCTCGACCCTTCAGCAGAGTGCGTGGCCTAGGATGGCACTCCGCTCCAATGCCATCTCCGGGCGTGGTCAAGGCCTGCCCTTTTGCTCTGGCGTTCAGTTGGACAGGGCACTAGGCCAGTGCCTTCCCCAGCGAGAGGTGACATGACATGTTCACAGCACACCATACACGCCCTGTGATGGGGAGTAATAGGTAACTGTCCTGCTTCACCGAGTCACACCCTGCCTCCGCCAATGCTGCCACATCCTGGAGCAAGATGTCATCTGACTGCCCGTTCCTCCAGGAGCTGTTTCTGCGAGTACAGGGCCGGGCCCCTGCTGGTATGCCCACTTCTGCCATATGGGCTGGTGGCCAAGGAGCTGCTGTCCCCTTCGGTCCAGAGGCACAGGACAGGCCTGCCTTCTGCCCAGACACTTTGCTCAGAGTGGAGCAGGCGCGTCTGCCCTAGTCGTCCGCTCTTGTCTCCTTAGCAGCCAGGATTCATTCTCTCCGCACAGGGAGAGGGGCACACTTGTCTTGCCACAGGCCCGCTGTTCCTGCTTGGGCAGGCTCTACTGCTACACGACCGTGTCCCGACCCGACAGCAAGGCCAATGGCTCCTTCTCTTCATTCCCGAGCAGTGTGCTGCACTTTCCCATGACATGTCCTCGGGAGCGCAGTGACAGACGTGTCCCTTTCCTTAAGCCCCTTTCCACAGGCGCAAGCACGTTTCTCCCTCAGAGAGAGGGGATGCCCGGTCAAAGATCATTTCGCTCCATGAGGGTATATTACAACGTGCAGTGGAGAATAGCTCAGGCAAGCAGCAGCAGCATCCCACAGACCTGGCTTGAGTTCCCAAAGAATGCTGTGCTTTCCCAGAGGGGATGCCCCAGAAAAAGAGGATTTCGCTCTATGCGGGTTTTCATACAACGTACTGTGGAGACTAGCACAGCCAAGCTGTAGGAGCATCCCACAGACCTGACTCTGAGTTTCCAAGGAAAGCTGTGCTTTCCCAGAGGAGATGCCCCGGAAAAGGGGATTTCGCACTATGCGGGTTTTATACAAGGAGCTGTGGAGAGTAGCACAGGCAAGCATTAGCAGCATCCCACAGACCCGACCCTGAGACTCCAAGGAAAGCTGTGCTTTCCCAGAGGGGATGCCCTGAAAAGAGGATTTCGCTCTATGCGGGTTTTATACAAGGAGCTGTGGAGACTAGCTCAGGCAAGCAGCAGCAGCATCCCACAGACCCGACTCTGAGTTCCCAAAGAATGCAGTGCTTTCCCAGATCGGATACCTGGGCATCGAGGTTTTCATTCTATGCGGATTTCTCCCACCATGCTCCGAAAGCTAGCCTAAAAGACAAGCAGCACCAGCAGCCCACAGAACCGACTCTGATTGCCCAGCGACTGCTGTGCTTTCACAGAGGTTTTCAGCATGGCGCGAACCGCACTTCGCTGCTGCTTCCTCAGCAAGGCTGTGGGCGTTTGCTCTGTCGCGTCAGGGAAGAATAGCTGCTGAGAGCTGGTGCCTCTTGGGCCTTGCTTTCCCGGGCTTCATGTTCGTGCCCTGGGTTCACCCTGCCAAGACGAACGAAGCAGACACAGCCTCGACCCTGCGGCAGCGTGCATGGCCTAGGATGGCACTCTGTTCCATGCCATCTCCGGGCGTGGGCAAGGCCTGCCTTTTAGCTCTGGCATTCAGGTGGACAGGGCACTAGGCCAGTGCCTTTACGAGCCGAGAGGAGACGTGACAGGATCACAGCACACCGCCCACGCCCTGCGATGGGTAGTCATGGATAACTGTCCTCCTTCTCCGGGACACCCCCTGCCTCCGCCAATGCTGCCACATCCTGGAGCAAGATGACATCTGACTGCCCGTTCCACCAGGAGCTGTTTCTGCGAGTTCAGGGCCGGGAGCCTGCTGGTATGCCCACGTCTGCCCTATGGACAGGTGGCCAAGGAGCTGCTCTCCTCTTGGGCCCAGAGACACAGGACAGGCCTGCCTTCTGCCCAGACTCTTTCCTCAGAGTGGAGCAGGCGGGTTTGCCCTAGTCGTCCGCTCGTGTCTCCTTAGCAGCCAGGCTTCATTCTCTCCGCACAGGGAGAGGCAGAAACTTGTCCTGCCACAAGCCCACTGTTCCTGCCAGGGCAGGCTCTCCTGCTTCAAGACAGTTTCCAGACAACAAGGCCAATGGCCCCTTCTCTTCATCCCAGAGAGTTTGCTGCACTTTCCCATGATATGCTCCTCGAGAGCCCAGTGACAGACGTGTCCCTTTCCTTAAGCCTCTTTGGACAGGTGCAAGCACGATTCTCCCTCAGACAGCGGGTTTACAGGGTCATAATCATTTCGCTCCATGAGGGTTTATTACAACGTGCTGTGAGGACTAGCTCAGTAAAGCATTAGCAGCATCCCACAGACCCGACTCTGAGTTTCCAAAGAAAGCTGTGCTTTCCCAGACGGGTTGCCCCGGAAAAAGAGGATTTCGCTCTATGCGGGATTTATACATGGAGCTGTGGAGACTAGCTCAGGCAAGCAGCAGCAGCATCCAAGAGAAGAGACTCTGAGTTTCCATGAAAGCTGGGCTTTCACAGTGGGGATGCCCCGGGAAAGATGATTTCGCTCTATGCGGGTTCTATACAAGGAGCTGTGGAGACTAGCTCAGGCAAGCAGCAGCAGCAGCATCCCACAGACCCGACTCTGAGTTCACAAAGAATGCTGTGTTTTGCCAGAAGGAAAGCCTGGGCAAAGAGGCTTTTGCTTTATGTGGGTTTCTCCCACCGTTCTACAAATACTAGGATAAGGCAAGCAGCACCAGCAGCCCACAGAACCGACTCTGATTCCGAGAGACTGCTGTGTTTTCCCAGAGGTTTTCACCATGGCGCGAACCGCACATGGCTGCTCCTTCCTCAGCAAGGCTGTGGGCGTTCGCTCTGTCGCGTCAGGAAAGAATAGCTGCGGGAGAGCTGGTGCCTTCTGGGCCTTGTTACCTGGGCTTCATGTGCGCGCCCTGGGTTCACCCTGCCATGCTGAACTAAGCAGACATAGCCTCGACCCTTCGGCAGAGTGCGTGGCCTAGGATGGCACTCCGCTCCAATGCCATCTCCGGGCGTGGTCAAGGCCTGCCCTTTTGCTCTGGCGTTCAGTTGGACAGGGCACTAGGCCAGTGCCTTCCCCAGCGAGAGGTGACATGACATGTTCACAGCACACCATACACGCCCTGTGATGGGGAGTAATAGGTAACTGTCCTGCTTCACCGAGTCACACCCTGCCTCCGCCAATGCTGCCACATCCTGGAGCAAGATGTCATCTGACTGCCCGTTCCTCCAGGAGCTGTTTCTGCGAGTACAGGGCCGGGCCCCTGCTGGTATGCCCACTTCTGCCATATGGGCTGGTGGCCAAGGAGCTGCTGTCCCCTTCGGTCCAGAGGCACAGGACAGGCCTGCCTTCTGCCCAGACACTTTGCTCAGAGTGGAGCAGGCGCGTCTGCCCTAGTCGTCCGCTCTTGTCTCCTTAGCAGCCAGGATTCATTCTCTCCGCACAGGGAGAGGGGGACACTTGTCTTGCCACAGGCCCGCTGTTCCTGCTTGGGCAGGCTCTACTGCTACACGACCGTGTCCCGACCCGACAGCAAGGCCAATGGCTCCTTCTCTTCATTCCCGAGCAGTGTGCTGCACTTTCCCATGACATGTCCTCGGGAGCGCAGTGACAGACGTGTCCCTTTCCTTAAGCCCATTTCCACAGGCGCAAGCACGTTTCTCCCTCAGAGAGAGGGGATGCCCGGTCAAAGATCATTTCGCTCCATGAGGGTATATTACAACGTGCAGTGGAGAATAGCTCAGGCAAGCAGCAGCAGCATCCCACAGACCTGGCTTGAGTTCCCAAAGAATGCTGTGCTTTCCCAGAGGGGATGCCCCAGAAAAAGAGGATTTCGCTCTATGCGGGTTTTCATACAACGTACTGTGGAGACTAGCACAGCCAAGCTGGAGGAGCATCCCACAGACCTGACTCTGAGTTTCCAAGGAAAGCTGTGCTTTCCCAGAGGAGATGCCCCGGAAAAGGGGATTTCGCACTATGCGGGTTTTATACAAGGAGCTGTGGAGAGTAGCACAGGCAAGCATTAGCAGCATCCCACAGACCCGACCCTGAGACTCCAAGGAAAGCTGTGCTTTCCCAGAGGGGATGCCCTGAAAAGAGGATTTCGCTCTATGCGGGTTTTATACAAGGAGCTGTGGAGACTAGCTCAGGCAAGCAGCAGCAGCATCCCACAGACCCGACTCTGAGTTCCCAAAGAATGCAGTGCTTTCCCAGATCGGATACCTGGGCATCGAGGTTTTCATTCTATGCGGATTTCTCCCACCATGCTCCGAAAGCTAGCCTAAAAGACAAGCAGCACCAGCAGCCCACAGAACCGACTCTGATTGCCCAGCGACTGCTGTGCTTTCACAGAGGTTTTCAGCATGGCGCGAACCGCACTTCGCTGCTGCTTCCTCAGCAAGGCTGTGGGCGTTTGCTCTGTCGCGTCAGGGAAGAATAGCTGCTGAGAGCTGGTGCCTCTTGGGCCTTGCTTTCCCGGGCTTCATGTTCGTGCCCTGGGTTCACCCTGCCAAGACGAACGAAGCAGACACAGCCTCGACCCTGCGGCAGCGTGCATGGCCTAGGATGGCACTCTGTTCCATGCCATCTCCGGGTGTGGGCAAGGCCTGCCTTTTAGCTCTGGCATTCAGGTGGACAGGGCACTAGGCCAGTGCCTTTACGAGCCGAGAGGAGACGTGACAGGATCACAGCACACCGCCCACGCCCTGCGATGGGTAGTCATGGATAACTGTCCTCCTTCTCCGGGACACCCCCTGCCTCCGCCAATGCTGCCACATCCTGGAGCAAGATGACATCTGACTGCCCGTTCCACCAGGAGCTGTTTCTGCGAGTTCAGGGCCGGGAGCCTGCTGGTATGCCCACGTCTGCCCTATGGACAGGTGGCCAAGGAGCTGCTCTCCTCTTGGGCCCAGAGACACAGGACAGGCCTGCCTTCTGCCCAGACTCTTTCCTCAGAGTGGAGCAGGCGGGTTTGCCCTAGTCGTCCGCTCGTGTCTCCTTAGCAGCCAGGCTTCATTCTCTCCGCACAGGGAGAGGCAGAAACTTGTCCTGCCACAAGCCCACTGTTCCTGCCAGGGCAGGCTCTCCTGCTTCAAGACAGTTTCCAGACAACAAGGCCAATGGCCCCTTCTCTTCATCCCAGAGAGTTTGCTGCACTTTCCCATGATATGCTCCTCGAGAGCCCAGTGACAGACGTGTCCCTTTCCTTAAGCCTCTTTGGACAGGTGCAAGCACGATTCTCCCTCAGACAGCGGGTTTACAGGGTCATAATCATTTCGCTCCATGAGGGTTTATTACAACGTGCTGTGAGGACTAGCTCAGTAAAGCATTAGCAGCATCCCACAGACCCGACTCTGAGTTTCCAAAGAAAGCTGTGCTTTCCCAGACGGGTTGCCCCGGAAAAAGAGGATTTCGCTCTATGCGGGATTTATACATGGAGCTGTGGAGACTAGCTCAGGCAAGCAGCAGCAGCATCCAAGAGAAGAGACTCTGAGTTTCCATGAAAGCTGGGCTTTCACAGTGGGGATGCCCCGGGAAAGATGATTTCGCTCTATGCGGGTTCTATACAAGGAGCTGTGGAGACTAGCTCAGGCAAGCAGCAGCAGCAGCATCCCACAGACCCGACTCTGAGTTCACAAAGAATGCTGTGTTTTGCCAGAAGGAAAGCCTGGGCAAAGAGGCTTTTGCTTTATGTGGGTTTCTCCCACCGTTCTACAAATACTAGGATAAGGCAAGCAGCACCAGCAGCCCACAGAACCGACTCTGATTCCGAGAGACTGCTGTGTTTTCCCAGAGGTTTTCACCATGGCGCGAACCGCACATGGCTGCTCCTTCCTCAGCAAGGCTGTGGGCGTTCGCTCTGTCGCGTCAGGAAAGAATAGCTGCGGGAGAGCTGGTGCCTTCTGGGCCTTGTTTCCTGGGCTTCATGTGCGCGCCCTGGGTTCACCCTGCCATGCTGAACTAAGCAGACATAGCCTCGACCCTTCGGCAGAGTGCGTGGCCTAGGATGGCACTCCGCTCCAATGCCATCTCCGGGCGTGGTCAAGGCCTGCCCTTTTGCTCTGGCGTTCAGTTGGACAGGGCACTAGGCCAGTGCCTTCCCCAGCGAGAGGTGACATGACATGTTCACAGCACACCATACACGCCCTGTGATGGGGAGTAATAGGTAACTGTCCTGCTTCACCGAGTCACACCCTGCCTCCGCCAATGCTGCCACATCCTGGAGCAAGATGTCATCTGACTGCCCGTTCCTCCAGGAGCTGTTTCTGCGAGTACAGGGCCGGGCCCCTGCTGGTATGCCCACTTCAGCCATATGGGCTGGTGGCCAAGGAGCTGCTGTCCCCTTCGGTCCAGAGGCACAGGACAGGCCTGCCTTCTGCCCAGACACTTTCCTCAGAGTGGAGCAGGCGCGTCTGCCCTAGTCGTCCGCTCTTGTCTCCTTAGCAGCCAGGATTCATTCTCTCCGCACAGGGAGAGGGGCACACTTGTCTTGCCACAGGCCCGCTGTTCCTGCTTGGGCAGGCTCTACTGCTACACGACTGTGTCCCGACCCGACAGCAAGGACAATGGCTCCTTCTCTTCATTCCCGAGCAGTGTGCTGCACTTTCCCATGACATGTCCTCGGGAGCGCAGTGACAGACGTGTCCCTTTCCTTAAGCCCATTTCCACAGGCGCAAGCACGTTTCTCCCTCAGAGAGAGGGGATGCCCGGTCAAAGATCATTTCGCTCCATGAGGGTATATTACAACGTGCAGTGGAGAATAGCTCAGGCAAGCAGCAGCAGCATCCCACAGACCTGGCTTGAGTTCCCAAAGAATGCTGTGCTTTCCCAGAGGGGATGCCCCAGAAAAAGAGGATTTCGCTCTATGCGGGTTTTCATACAACGTACTGTGGAGACTAGCACAGCCAAGCTGGAGGAGCATCCCACAGACCTGACTCTGAGTTTCCAAGGAAAGCTGTGCTTTCCCAGAGGAGATGCCCCGGAAAAGGGGATTTCGCACTATGCGGGTTTTATACAAGGAGCTGTGGAGAGTAGCACAGGCAAGCATTAGCAGCATCCCACAGACCCGACCCTGAGACTCCAAGGAAAGCTGTGCTTTCCCAGAGGGGATGCCCTGAAAAGAGGATTTCGCTCTATGCGGGTTTTATACAAGGAGCTGCGGAGACTAGCTCAGGCAAGCAGCAGCAGCATCCGACAGACCCGACTCTGAGTTCCCAAAGAATGCAGTGCTTTCCCAGATCGGATACCTGGGCATCGAGGTTTTCATTCTATGCGGATTTCTCCCCCCATGCTCCGAAAGCTAGCCTAAAAGACAAGCAGCACCAGCAGCCCACAGAACCGACTCTGATTGCCCAGCGACTGCTGTGCTTTCACAGAGGTTTTCAGCATGGCGCGAACCGCACTTCGCTGCTGCTTCCTCAGCAAGGCTGTGGGCGTTTGCTCTGTCGCGTCAGGGAAGAATAGCTGCTGAGAGCTGGTGCCTCTTGGGCCTTGCTTTCCCGGGCTTCATGTTCGTGCCCTGGGTTCACCCTGCCAAGACGAACGAAGCAGACACAGCCTCGACCCTGCGGCAGCGTGCATGGCCTAGGATGGCACTCTGTTCCATGCCATCTCCGGGCGTGGGCAAGGCCTGCCTTTTAGCTCTGGCATTCAGGTGGACAGGGCACTAGGCCAGTGCCTTTACGAGCCGAGAGGAGACGTGACAGGATCACAGCACACCGCCCACGCCCTGCGATGGGTAGTCATGGATAACTGTCCTCCTTCTCCGGGACACCCCCTGCCTCCGCCAATGCTGCCACATCCTGGAGCAAGATGACATCTGACTGCCCGTTCCACCAGGAGCTGTTTCTGCGAGTTCAGGGCCGGGAGCCTGCTGGTATGCCCACGTCTGCCCTATGGACAGGTGGCCAAGGAGCTGCTCTCCTCTTGGGCCCAGAGACACAGGACAGGCCTGCCTTCTGCCCAGACTCTTTCCTCAGAGTGGAGCAGGCGGGTTTGCCCTAGTCGTCCGCTCGTGTCTCCTTAGCAGCCAGGCTTCATTCTCTCCGCACAGGGAGAGGCAGAAACTTGTCCTGCCACAAGCCCACTGTTCCTGCCAGGGCAGGCTCTCCTGCTTCAAGACAGTTTCCAGACAACAAGGCCAATGGCCCCTTCTCTTCATCCCAGAGAGTTTGCTGCACTTTCCCATGATATGCTCCTCGAGAGCCCAGTGACAGACGTGTCCCTTTCCTTAAGCCTCTTTGGACAGGTGCAAGCACGATTCTCCCTCAGACAGCGGGTTTACAGGGTCATAATCATTTCGCTCCATGAGGGTTTATTACAACGTGCTGTGAGGACTAGCTCAGTAAAGCATTAGCAGCATCCCACAGACCCGACTCTGAGTTTCCAAAGAAAGCTGTGCTTTCCCAGACGGGTTGCCCCGGAAAAAGAGGATTTCGCTCTATGCGGGATTTATACATGGAGCTGTGGAGACTAGCTCAGGCAAGCATTTGCAGCATCCAAGAGAAGAGACTCTGAGTTTCCATGAAAGCTGGGCTTTCACAGTGGGGATGCCCCGGGAAAGATGATTTCACTCTATGCGGGTTCTATACAAGGAGCTGTGGAGACTAGCTCAGGCAAGCAGCAGCAGCAGCATCCCACAGACCCGACTCTGAGTTCACAAAGAATGCTGTGTTTTGCCAGAAGGAAAGCCTGGGCAAAGAGGCTTTTGCTTTATGTGGGTTTCTCCCACCGTTCTACAAATACTAGGATAAGGCAAGCAGCACCAGCAGCCCACAGAACCGACTCTGATTCCGAGAGACTGCTGTGTTTTCCCAGAGGTTTTCACCATGGCGCGAACCGCACATGGCTGCTCCTTCCTCAGCAAGGCTGTGGGCGTTCGCTCTGTCGCGTCAGGAAAGAATAGCTGCGGGAGAGCTGGTGCCTTCTGGGCCTTGTTTCCTGGGCTTCATGTGCGCGCCCTGGGTTCACCCTGCCATGCTGAACTAAGCAGACACAGCCTCGACCCTTCGGCAGAGTGCGTGGCCTAGGATGGCACTCTGCTCCAATGCCATCTCCGGGCGTGGTCAAGGCCTGCCCTTTTGCTCTGGCGTTCAGTTGGACAGGGCACTAGGCCAGTGCCTTCCCCAGCGAGAGGTGACATGACATGTTCACAGCACACCATACACGCCCTGTGATGGGGAGTAATAGGTAACTGTCCTGCTTCACCGAGTCACACCCTGCCTCCGCCAATGCTGCCACATCCTGGAGCAAGATGTCATCTGACTGCCCGTTCCTCCAGGAGCTGTTTCTGCGAGTACAGGGCCGGGCCCCTGCTGGTATGCCCACTTCTGCCATATGGGCTGGTGGCCAAGGAGCTGCTGTCCCCTTCGGTCCAGAGGCACAGGACAGGCCTGCCTTCTGCCCAGACACTTTCCTCAGAGTGGAGCAGGCGCGTCTGCCCTAGTCGTCCGCTCTTGTCTCCTTAGCAGCCAGGATTCATTCTCTCCGCACAGGGAGAGGGGGACACTTGTCTTGCCACAGGCCCGCTGTTCCTGCTTGGGCAGGCTCTACTGCTACACGACCGTGTCCCGACAGCAAGGCCAATGGCTCCTTCTCTTCATTCCCGAGCAGTGTGCTGCACTTTCCCATGACATGTCCTCGGAAGCGCAGTGACAGACGTGTCCCTTTCCTTAAGCCCCTTTCCACAGGCGCAAGCACGTTTCTCCCTCAGAGAGAGGGGATGCCCGGTCAAAGATCATTTCGCTCCATGAGGGTATATTACAACGTGCAGTGGAGAATAGCTCAGGCAAGCAGCAGCAGCATCCCACAGACCTGGCTTGAGTTCCCAAAGAATGCTGTGCTTTCCCAGAGGGGATGCCCCGGAAAAAGAGGATTTCGCTCTATGCGGGTTTTCATACAACGTACTGTGGAGACTAGCACAGCCAAGCTGTAGGAGCATCCCACAGACCTGACTCTGAGTTTCCAAGGAAAGCTGTGCTTTCCCAGAGGAGATGCCCCGGAAAAGGGGATTTCGCACTATGCGGGTTTTATACAAGGAGCTGTGGAGAGTAGCACAGGCAAGCATTAGCAGCATCCCACAGACCCGACCCTGAGACTCCAAGGAAAGCTGTGCTTTCCCAGAGGGGATGCCCTGAAAAGAGGATTTCGCTCTATGCGGGTTTTATACAAGGAGCTGTGGAGACTAGCTCAGGCAAGCAGCAGCAGCATCCGACAGACCCGACTCTGAGTTCCCAAAGAATGCAGTGCTTTCCCAGATCGGATACCTGGGCATCGAGGTTTTCATTCTATGCGGATTTCTCCCCCCATGCTCCGAAAGCTAGCCTAAAAGACAAGCAGCACCAGCAGCCCACAGAACCGACTCTGATTGCCCAGCGACTGCTGTGCTTTCACAGAGGTTTTCAGCATGGCGCGAACCGCACTTCGCTGCTGCTTCCTCAGCAAGGCTGTGGGCGTTTGCTCTGTCGCGTCAGGGAAGAATAGCTGCTGAGAGCTGGTGCCTCTTGGGCCTTGCTTTCCCGGGCTTCATGTTCGTGCCCTGGGTTCACCCTGCCAAGACGAACGAAGCAGACACAGCCTCGACCCTGCGGCAGCGTGCATGGCCTAGGATGGCACTCTGTTCCATGCCATCTCCGGGCGTGGGCAAGGCCTGCCTTTTAGCTCTGGCATTCAGGTGGACAGGGCACTAGGCCAGTGCCTTTACGAGCCGAGAGGAGACGTGACAGGATCACAGCACACCGCCCACGCCCTGCGATGGGTAGTCATGGATAACTGTCCTCCTTCTCCGGGACACCCCCTGCCTCCGCCAATGCTGCCACATCCTGGAGCAAGATGACATCTGACTGCCCGTTCCACCAGGAGCTGTTTCTGCGAGTTCAGGGCCGGGAGCCTGCTGGTATGCCCACGTCTGCCCTATGGACAGGTGGCCAAGGAGCTGCTCTCCTCTTGGGCCCAGAGACACAGGACAGGCCTGCCTTCTGCCCAGACTCTTTCCTCAGAGTGGAGCAGGCGGGTTTGCCCTAGTCGTCCGCTCGTGTCTCCTTAGCAGCCAGGCTTCATTCTCTCCGCACAGGGAGAGGCAGAAACTTGTCCTGCCACAAGCCCACTGTTCCTGCCAGGGCAGGCTCTCCTGCTTCAAGACAGTTTCCAGACAACAAGGCCAATGGCCCCTTCTCTTCATCCCAGAGAGTTTGCTGCACTTTCCCATGATATGCTCCTCGAGAGCCCAGTGACAGACGTGTCCCTTTCCTTAAGCCTCTTTGGACAGGTGCAAGCACGATTCTCCCTCAGACAGCGGGTTTACAGGGTCATAATCATTTCGCTCCATGAGGGTTTATTACAACGTGCTGTGAGGACTAGCTCAGTAAAGCATTAGCAGCATCCCACAGACCCGACTCTGAGTTTCCAAAGAAAGCTGTGCTTTCCCAGACGGGTTGCCCCGGAAAAAGAGGATTTCGCTCTATGCGGGATTTATACATGGAGCTGTGGAGACTAGCTCAGGCAAGCATTTGCAGCATCCAAGAGAAGAGACTCTGAGTTTCCATGAAAGCTGGGCTTTCACAGTGGGGATGCCCCGGGAAAGATGATTTCGCTCTATGCGGGTTCTATACAAGGAGCTGTGGAGACTAGCTCAGGCAAGCAGCAGCACCATCCCACAGACCCGACTCTGAGTTCACAAAGAATGCTGTGTTTTGCCAGAAGGAAAGCCTGGGCAAAGAGGCTTTTGCTTTATGTGGGTTTCTCCCACCGTTCTACAAATACTAGGATAAGGCAAGCAGCACCAGCAGCCCACAGAACCGACTCTGATTCCGAGAGACTGCTGTGTTTTCCCAGAGGTTTTCACCATGGCGCGAACCGCACATGGCTGCTCCTTCCTCAGCAAGGCTGTGGGCGTTCGCTCTGTCGCGTCAGGAAAGAATAGCTGCGGGAGAGCTGGTGCCTTCTGGGCCTTGTTTCCTGGGCTTCATGTGCGCGCCCTGGGTTCACCCTGCCATGCTGAACTAAGCAGACATAGCCTCGACCCTTCAGCAGAGTGCGTGGCCTAGGATGGCACTCTGCTCCAATGCCATCTCCGGGCGTGGTCAAGGCCTGCCCTTTTGCTCTGGCGTTCAGTTGGACAGGGCACTAGGCCAGTGCCTTCCCCAGCGAGAGGTGACATGACATGTTCACAGCACACCATACACGCCCTGTGATGGGGAGTAATAGGTAACTGTCCTGCTTCACCGAGTCACACCCTGCCTCCGCCAATGCTGCCACATCCTGGAGCAAGATGTCATCTGACTGCCCGTTCCTCCAGGAGCTGTTTCTGCGAGTACAGGGCCGGGCCCCTGCTGGTATGCCCACTTCTGCCATATGGGCTGGTG
This sequence comes from Neogale vison, assembly GCF_020171115.1. Classification (NCBI taxonomy): domain Eukaryota; kingdom Metazoa; phylum Chordata; class Mammalia; order Carnivora; family Mustelidae; genus Neogale; species Neogale vison. The sequence goes on along the minus strand of NC_058096.1, from coordinate 133,865,620 downwards.
GCCAAGGAGCTGCTGTCCCCTTCGGTCCAGAGGCACAGGACAGGCCTGCCTTCTGCCCAGACACTTTCCTCAGAGTGGAGCAGGCGCGTCTGCCCTAGTCGTCCGCTCTTGTCTCCTTAGCAGCCAGGATTCATTCTCTCCGCACAGGGAGAGGGGCACACTTGTCTTGCCACAGGCCCGCTGTTCCTGCTTGGGCAGGCTCTACTGCTACACGACCGTGTCCCGACAGCAAGGACAATGGCTCCTTCTCTTCATTCCCGAGCAGTGTGCTGCACTTTCCCATGACATGTCCTCGGGAGCGCAGTGACAGACGTGTCCCTTTCCTTAAGCCCCTTACCACAGGCGCAAGCACGTTTCTCCCTCAGAGAGAGGGGATGCCCGGTCAAAGATCATTTCGCTCCATGAGGGTATATTACAACGTGCAGTGGAGAATAGCTCAGGCAAGCAGCAGCAGCATCCCACAGACCTGGCTTGAGTTCCCAAAGAATGCTGTGCTTTCCCAGAGGGGATGCCCCGGAAAAAGAGGATTTCGCTCTATGCGGGTTTTCATACAACGTACTGTGGAGACTAGCACAGCCAAGCTGTAGGAGCATCCCACAGACCTGACTCTGAGTTTCCAAGGAAAGCTGTGCTTTCCCAGAGGAGATGCCCCGGAAAAGGGGATTTCGCACTATGCGGGTTTTATACAAGGAGCTGTGGAGAGTAGCACAGGCAAGCATTAGCAGCATCCCACAGACCCGACCCTGAGACTCCAAGGAAAGCTGTGCTTTCCCAGAGGGGATGCCCTGAAAAGAGGATTTCGCTCTATGCGGGTTTTATACAAGGAGCTGTGGAGACTAGCTCAGGCAAGCAGCAGCAGCATCCCACAGACCCGACTCTGAGTTCCCAAAGAATGCAGTGCTTTCCCAGATCGGATACCTGGGCATCGAGGTTTTCATTCTATGCGGATTTCTCCCACCATGCTCCGAAAGCTAGCCTAAAAGACAAGCAGCACCAGCAGCCCACAGAACCGACTCTGATTGCCCAGCGACTGCTGTGCTTTCACAGAGGTTTTCAGCATGGCGCGAACCGCACTTCGCTGCTGCTTCCTCAGCAAGGCTGTGGGCGTTTGCTCTGTCGCGTCAGGGAAGAATAGCTGCTGAGAGCTGGTGCCTCTTGGGCCTTGCTTTCCCGGGCTTCATGTTCGTGCCCTGGGTTCACCCTGCCAAGACGAACGAAGCAGACACAGCCTCGACCCTGCGGCAGCGTGCATGGCCTAGGATGGCACTCTGTTCCATGCCATCTCCGGGCGTGGGCAAGGCCTGCCTTTTAGCTCTGGCATTCAGGTGGACAGGGCACTAGGCCAGTGCCTTTACGAGCCGAGAGGAGACGTGACAGGATCACAGCACACCGCCCACGCCCTGCGATGGGTAGTCATGGATAACTGTCCTCCTTCTCCGGGACACCCCCTGCCTCCGCCAATGCTGCCACATCCTGGAGCAAGATGACATCTGACTGCCCGTTCCACCAGGAGCTGTTTCTGCGAGTTCAGGGCCGGGAGCCTGCTGGTATGCCCACGTCTGCCCTATGGACAGGTGGCCAAGGAGCTGCTCTCCTCTTGGGCCCAGAGACACAGGACAGGCCTGCCTTCTGCCCAGACTCTTTCCTCAGAGTGGAGCAGGCGGGTTTGCCCTAGTCGTCCGCTCGTGTCTCCTTAGCAGCCAGGCTTCATTCTCTCCGCACAGGGAGAGGCAGAAACTTGTCCTGCCACAAGCCCACTGTTCCTGCCAGGGCAGGCTCTCCTGCTTCAAGACAGTTTCCAGACAACAAGGCCAATGGCCCCTTCTCTTCATCCCAGAGAGTTTGCTGCACTTTCCCATGATATGCTCCTCGAGAGCCCAGTGACAGACGTGTCCCTTTCCTTAAGCCTCTTTGGACAGGTGCAAGCACGATTCTCCCTCAGACAGCGGGTTTACAGGGTCATAATCATTTCGCTCCATGAGGGTTTATTACAACGTGCTGTGAGGACTAGCTCAGTAAAGCATTAGCAGCATCCCACAGACCCGACTCTGAGTTTCCAAAGAAAGCTGTGCTTTCCCAGACGGGTTGCCCCGGAAAAAGAGGATTTCGCTCTATGCGGGATTTATACATGGAGCTGTGGAGACTAGCTCAGGCAAGCATTTGCAGCATCCAAGAGAAGAGACTCTGAGTTTCCATGAAAGCTGGGCTTTCACAGTGGGGATGCCCCGGGAAAGATGATTTCGCTCTATGCGGGTTCTATACAAGGAGCTGTGGAGACTAGCTCAGGCAAGCAGCAGCAGCAGCATCCCACAGACCCGACTCTGAGTTCACAAAGAATGCTGTGTTTCGCCAGAAGGAAAGCCTGGGCAAAGAGGCTTTTGCTTTATGTGGGTTTCTCCCACCGTTCTACAAATACTAGGATAAGGCAAGCAGCACCAGCAGCCCACAGAACCGACTCTGATTCCGAGAGACTGCTGTGTTTTCCCAGAGGTTTTCACCATGGCGCGAACCGCACATGGCTGCTCCTCCTCAGCAAGGCTGTGGGCGTTCGCTCTGTCGCGTCAGGAAAGAATAGCTGCGGGAGAGCTGGTGCCTTCTGGGCCTTGTTTCCTGGGCTTCATGTGCGCGCCCTGGGTTCACCCTGCCATGCTGAACTAAGCAGACATAGCCTCGACCCTTCAGCAGAGTGCGTGGCCTAGGATGGCACTCTGCTCCAATGCCATCTCCGGGCGTGGTCAAGGCCTGCCCTTTTGCTCTGGCGTTCAGTTGGACAGGGCACTAGGCCAGTGCCTTCCCCAGCGAGAGGTGACATGACATGTTCACAGCACACCATACACGCCCTGTGATGGGGAGTAATAGGTAACTGTCCTGCTTCACCGAGTCACACCCTGCCTCCGCCAATGCTGCCACATCCTGGAGCAAGATGTCATCTGACTGCCCGTTCCTCCAGGAGCTGTTTCTGCGAGTACAGGGCCGGGCCCCTGCTGGTATGCCCACTTCTGCCATATGGGCTGGTGGCCAAGGAGCTGCTGTCCCCTTCGGTCCAGAGGCACAGGACAGGCCTGCCTTCTGCCCAGACACTTTCCTCAGAGTGGAGCAGGCGCGTCTGCCCTAGTCGTCCGCTCTTGTCTCCTTAGCAGCCAGGATTCATTCTCTCCGCACAGGGAGAGGGGCACACTTGTCTTGCCACAGGCCCGCTGTTCCTGCTTGGGCAGGCTCTACTGCTACACGACCGTGTCCCGACCCGACAGCAAGGCCAATGGCTCCTTCTCTTCATTCCCGAGCAGTGTGCTGCACTTTCCCATGACATGTCCTCGGGAGCGCAGTGACAGACGTGTCCCTTTCCTTAAGCCCCTTTCCACAGGCGCAAGCACGTTTCTCCCTCAGAGAGAGGGGATGCCCGGTCAAAGATCATTTCGCTCCATGAGGGTATATTACAACGTGCAGTGGAGAATAGCTCAGGCAAGCAGCAGCAGCATCCCACAGACCTGGCTTGAGTTCCCAAAGAATGCTGTGCTTTCCCAGAGGGGATGCCCCGGAAAAAGAGGATTTCGCTCTATGCGGGTTTTCATACAACGTACTGTGGAGACTAGCACAGCCAAGCTGTAGGAGCATCCCACAGACCTGACTCTGAGTTTCCAAGGAAAGCTGTGCTTTCCCAGAGGAGATGCCCCGGAAAAGGGGATTTCGCACTATGCGGGTTTTATACAAGGAGCTGTGGAGAGTAGCACAGGCAAGCATTAGCAGCATCCCACAGACCCGACCCTGAGACTCCAAGGAAAGCTGTGCTTTCCCAGAGGGGATGCCCTGAAAAGAGGATTTCGCTCTATGCGGGTTTTATACAAGGAGCTGTGGAGACTAGCTCAGGCAAGCAGCAGCAGCATCCCACAGACCCGACTCTGAGTTCCCAAAGAATGCAGTGCTTTCCCAGATCGGATACCTGGGCATCGAGGTTTTCATTCTATGCGGATTTCTCCCACCATGCTCCGAAAGCTAGCCTAAAAGACAAGCAGCACCAGCAGCCCACAGAACCGACTCTGATTGCCCAGCGACTGCTGTGCTTTCACAGAGGTTTTCAGCATGGCGCGAACCGCACTTCGCTGCTGCTTCCTCAGCAAGGCTGTGGGCGTTTGCTCTGTCGCGTCAGGGAAGAATAGCTGCTGAGAGCTGGTGCCTCTTGGGCCTTGCTTTCCCGGGCTTCATGTTCGTGCCCTGGGTTCACCCTGCCAAGACGAACGAAGCAGACACAGCCTCGACCCTGCGGCAGCGTGCATGGCCTAGGATGGCACTCTGTTCCATGCCATCTCCGGGCGTGGGCAAGGCCTGCCTTTTAGCTCTGGCATTCAGGTGGACAGGGCACTAGGCCAGTGCCTTTACGAGCCGAGAGGAGACGTGACAGGATCACAGCACACCGCCCACGCCCTGCGATGGGTAGTCATGGATAACTGTCCTCCTTCTCCGGGACACCCCCTGCCTCCGCCAATGCTGCCACATCCTGGAGCAAGATGACATCTGACTGCCCGTTCCACCAGGAGCTGTTTCTGCGAGTTCAGGGCCGGGAGCCTGCTGGTATGCCCACGTCTGCCCTATGGACAGGTGGCCAAGGAGCTGCTCTCCTCTTGGGCCCAGAGACACAGGACAGGCCTGCCTTCTGCCCAGACTCTTTCCTCAGAGTGGAGCAGGCGGGTTTGCCCTAGTCGTCCGCTCGTGTCTCCTTAGCAGCCAGGCTTCATTCTCTCCGCACAGGGAGAGGCAGAAACTTGTCCTGCCACAAGCCCACTGTTCCTGCCAGGGCAGGCTCTCCTGCTTCAAGACAGTTTCCAGACAACAAGGCCAATGGCCCCTTCTCTTCATCCCAGAGAGTTTGCTGCACTTTCCCATGATATGCTCCTCGAGAGCCCAGTGACAGACGTGTCCCTTTCCTTAAGCCTCTTTGGACAGGTGCAAGCACGATTCTCCCTCAGACAGCGGGTTTACAGGGTCATAATCATTTCGCTCCATGAGGGTTTATTACAACGTGCTGTGAGGACTAGCTCAGTAAAGCATTAGCAGCATCCCACAGACCCGACTCTGAGTTTCCAAAGAAAGCTGTGCTTTCCCAGACGGGTTGCCCCGGAAAAAGAGGATTTCGCTCTATGCGGGATTTATACATGGAGCTGTGGAGACTAGCTCAGGCAAGCAGCAGCAGCATCCAAGAGAAGAGACTCTGAGTTTCCATGAAAGCTGGGCTTTCACAGTGGGGATGCCCCGGGAAAGATGATTTCGCTCTATGCGGGTTCTATACAAGGAGCTGTGGAGACTAGCTCAGGCAAGCAGCAGCAGCAGCATCCCACAGACCCGACTCTGAGTTCACAAAGAATGCTGTGTTTTGCCAGAAGGAAAGCCTGGGCAAAGAGGCTTTTGCTTTATGTGGGTTTCTCCCACCGTTCTACAAATACTAGGATAAGGCAAGCAGCACCAGCAGCCCACAGAACCGACTCTGATTCCGAGAGACTGCTGTGTTTTCCCAGAGGTTTTCACCATGGCGCGAACCGCACATGGCTGCTCCTTCCTCAGCAAGGCTGTGGGCGTTCGCTCTGTCGCGTCAGGAAAGAATAGCTGCGGGAGAGCTGGTGCCTTCTGGGCCTTGTTTCCTGGGCTTCATGTGCGCGCCCTGGGTTCACCCTGCCATGCTGAACTAAGCAGACATAGCCTCGACCCTTCAGCAGAGTGCGTGGCCTAGGATGGCACTCTGCTCCAATGCCATCTCCGGGCGTGGTCAAGGCCTGCCCTTTTGCTCTGGCGTTCAGTTGGACAGGGCACTAGGCCAGTGCCTTCCCCAGCGAGAGGTGACATGACATGTTCACAGCACACCATACACGCCCTGTGATGGGGAGTAATAGGTAACTGTCCTGCTTCACCGAGTCACACCCTGCCTCCGCCAATGCTGCCACATCCTGGAGCAAGATGTCATCTGACTGCCCGTTCCTCCAGGAGCTGTTTCTGCGAGTACAGGGCCGGGCCCCTGCTGGTATGCCCACTTCTGCCATATGGGCTGGTGGCCAAGGAGCTGCTGTCCCCTTCGGTCCAGAGGCACAGGACAGGCCTGCCTTCTGCCCAGACACTTTCCTCAGAGTGGAGCAGGCGCGTCTGCCCTAGTCGTCCGCTCTTGTCTCCTTAGCAGCCAGGATTCATTCTCTCCGCACAGGGAGAGGGGCACACTTGTCTTGCCACAGGCCCGCTGTTCCTGCTTGGGCAGGCTCTACTGCTACACGACCGTGTCCCGACAGCAAGGACAATGGCTCCTTCTCTTCATTCCCGAGCAGTGTGCTGCACTTTCCCATGACATGTCCTCGGGAGCGCAGTGACAGACGTGTCCCTTTCCTTAAGCCCCTTACCACAGGCGCAAGCACGTTTCTCCCTCAGAGAGAGGGGATGCCCGGTCAAAGATCATTTCGCTCCATGAGGGTATATTACAACGTGCAGTGGAGAATAGCTCAGGCAAGCAGCAGCAGCATCCCACAGACCTGGCTTGAGTTCCCAAAGAATGCTGTGCTTTCCCAGAGGGGATGCCCCGGAAAAAGAGGATTTCGCTCTATGCGGGTTTTCATACAACGTACTGTGGAGACTAGCACAGCCAAGCTGTAGGAGCATCCCACAGACCTGACTCTGAGTTTCCAAGGAAAGCTGTGCTTTCCCAGAGGAGATGCCCCGGAAAAGGGGATTTCGCACTATGCGGGTTTTATACAAGGAGCTGTGGAGAGTAGCACAGGCAAGCATTAGCAGCATCCCACAGACCCGACCCTGAGACTCCAAGGAAAGCTGTGCTTTCCCAGAGGGGATGCCCTGAAAAGAGGATTTCGCTCTATGCGGGTTTTATACAAGGAGCTGTGGAGACTAGCTCAGGCAAGCAGCAGCAGCATCCCACAGACCCGACTCTGAGTTCCCAAAGAATGCAGTGCTTTCCCAGATCGGATACCTGGGCATCGAGGTTTTCATTCTATGCGGATTTCTCCCACCATGCTCCGAAAGCTAGCCTAAAAGACAAGCAGCACCAGCAGCCCACAGAACCGACTCTGATTGCCCAGCGACTGCTGTGCTTTCACAGAGGTTTTCAGCATGGCGCGAACCGCACTTCGCTGCTGCTTCCTCAGCAAGGCTGTGGGCGTTTGCTCTGTCGCGTCAGGGAAGAATAGCTGCTGAGAGCTGGTGCCTCTTGGGCCTTGCTTTCCCGGGCTTCATGTTCGTGCCCTGGGTTCACCCTGCCAAGACGAACGAAGCAGACACAGCCTCGACCCTGCGGCAGCGTGCATGGCCTAGGATGGCACTCTGTTCCATGCCATCTCCGGGCGTGGGCAAGGCCTGCCTTTTAGCTCTGGCATTCAGGTGGACAGGGCACTAGGCCAGTGCCTTTACGAGCCGAGAGGAGACGTGACAGGATCACAGCACACCGCCCACGCCCTGCGATGGGTAGTCATGGATAACTGTCCTCCTTCTCCGGGACACCCCCTGCCTCCGCCAATGCTGCCACATCCTGGAGCAAGATGACATCTGACTGCCCGTTCCACCAGGAGCTGTTTCTGCGAGTTCAGGGCCGGGAGCCTGCTGGTATGCCCACGTCTGCCCTATGGACAGGTGGCCAAGGAGCTGCTCTCCTCTTGGGCCCAGAGACACAGGACAGGCCTGCCTTCTGCCCAGACTCTTTCCTCAGAGTGGAGCAGGCGGGTTTGCCCTAGTCGTCCGCTCGTGTCTCCTTAGCAGCCAGGCTTCATTCTCTCCGCACAGGGAGAGGCAGAAACTTGTCCTGCCACAAGCCCACTGTTCCTGCCAGGGCAGGCTCTCCTGCTTCAAGACAGTTTCCAGACAACAAGGCCAATGGCCCCTTCTCTTCATCCCAGAGAGTTTGCTGCACTTTCCCATGATATGCTCCTCGAGAGCCCAGTGACAGACGTGTCCCTTTCCTTAAGCCTCTTTGGACAGGTGCAAGCACGATTCTCCCTCAGACAGCGGGTTTACAGGGTCATAATCATTTCGCTCCATGAGGGTTTATTACAACGTGCTGTGAGGACTAGCTCAGTAAAGCATTAGCAGCATCCCACAGACCCGACTCTGAGTTTCCAAAGAAAGCTGTGCTTTCCCAGACGGGTTGCCCCGGAAAAAGAGGATTTCGCTCTATGCGGGATTTATACATGGAGCTGTGGAGACTAGCTCAGGCAAGCATTTGCAGCATCCAAGAGAAGAGACTCTGAGTTTCCATGAAAGCTGGGCTTTCACAGTGGGGATGCCCCGGGAAAGATGATTTCGCTCTATGCGGGTTCTATACAAGGAGCTGTGGAGACTAGCTCAGGCAAGCAGCAGCAGCAGCATCCCACAGACCCGACTCTGAGTTCACAAAGAATGCTGTGTTTCGCCAGAAGGAAAGCCTGGGCAAAGAGGCTTTTGCTTTATGTGGGTTTCTCCCACCGTTCTACAAATACTAGGATAAGGCAAGCAGCACCAGCAGCCCACAGAACCGACTCTGATTCCGAGAGACTGCTGTGTTTTCCCAGAGGTTTTCACCATGGCGCGAACCGCACATGGCTGCTCCTCCTCAGCAAGGCTGTGGGCGTTCGCTCTGTCGCGTCAGGAAAGAATAGCTGCGGGAGAGCTGGTGCCTTCTGGGCCTTGTTTCCTGGGCTTCATGTGCGCGCCCTGGGTTCACCCTGCCATGCTGAACTAAGCAGACATAGCCTCGACCCTTCAGCAGAGTGCGTGGCCTAGGATGGCACTCTGCTCCAATGCCATCTCCGGGCGTGGTCAAGGCCTGCCCTTTTGCTCTGGCGTTCAGTTGGACAGGGCACTAGGCCAGTGCCTTCCCCAGCGAGAGGTGACATGACATGTTCACAGCACACCATACACGCCCTGTGATGGGGAGTAATAGGTAACTGTCCTGCTTCACCGAGTCACACCCTGCCTCCGCCAATGCTGCCACATCCTGGAGCAAGATGTCATCTGACTGCCCGTTCCTCCAGGAGCTGTTTCTGCGAGTACAGGGCCGGGCCCCTGCTGGTATGCCCACTTCTGCCATATGGGCTGGTGGCCAAGGAGCTGCTGTCCCCTTCGGTCCAGAGGCACAGGACAGGCCTGCCTTCTGCCCAGACACTTTCCTCAGAGTGGAGCAGGCGCGTCTGCCCTAGTCGTCCGCTCTTGTCTCCTTAGCAGCCAGGATTCATTCTCTCCGCACAGGGAGAGGGGCACACTTGTCTTGCCACAGGCCCGCTGTTCCTGCTTGGGCAGGCTCTACTGCTACACGACCGTGTCCCGACAGCAAGGACAATGGCTCCTTCTCTTCATTCCCGAGCAGTGTGCTGCACTTTCCCATGACATGTCCTCGGGAGCGCAGTGACAGACGTGTCCCTTTCCTTAAGCCCCTTACCACAGGCGCAAGCACGTTTCTCCCTCAGAGAGAGGGGATGCCCGGTCAAAGATCATTTCGCTCCATGAGGGTATATTACAACGTGCAGTGGAGAATAGCTCAGGCAAGCAGCAGCAGCATCCCACAGACCTGGCTTGAGTTCCCAAAGAATGCTGTGCTTTCCCAGAGGGGATGCCCCGGAAAAAGAGGATTTCGCTCTATGCGGGTTTTCATACAACGTACTGTGGAGACTAGCACAGCCAAGCTGTAGGAGCATCCCACAGACCTGACTCTGAGTTTCCAAGGAAAGCTGTGCTTTCCCAGAGGAGATGCCCCGGAAAAGGGGATTTCGCACTATGCGGGTTTTATACAAGGAGCTGTGGAGAGTAGCACAGGCAAGCATTAGCAGCATCCCACAGACCCGACCCTGAGACTCCAAGGAAAGCTGTGCTTTCCCAGAGGGGATGCCCTGAAAAGAGGATTTCGCTCTATGCGGGTTTTATACAAGGAGCTGTGGAGACTAGCTCAGGCAAGCAGCAGCAGCATCCCACAGACCCGACTCTGAGTTCCCAAAGAATGCAGTGCTTTCCCAGATCGGATACCTGGGCATCGAGGTTTTCATTCTATGCGGATTTCTCCCACCATGCTCCGAAAGCTAGCCTAAAAGACAAGCAGCACCAGCAGCCCACAGAACCGACTCTGATTGCCCAGCGACTGCTGTGCTTTCACAGAGGTTTTCAGCATGGCGCGAACCGCACTTCGCTGCTGCTTCCTCAGCAAGGCTGTGGGCGTTTGCTCTGTCGCGTCAGGGAAGAATAGCTGCTGAGAGCTGGTGCCTCTTGGGCCTTGCTTTCCCGGGCTTCATGTTCGTGCCCTGGGTTCACCCTGCCAAGACGAACGAAGCAGACACAGCCTCGACCCTGCGGCAGCGTGCATGGCCTAGGATGGCACTCTGTTCCATGCCATCTCCGGGCGTGGGCAAGGCCTGCCTTTTAGCTCTGGCATTCAGGTGGACAGGGCACTAGGCCAGTGCCTTTACGAGCCGAGAGGAGACGTGACAGGATCACAGCACACCGCCCACGCCCTGCGATGGGTAGTCATGGATAACTGTCCTCCTTCTCCGGGACACCCCCTGCCTCCGCCAATGCTGCCACATCCTGGAGCAAGATGACATCTGACTGCCCGTTCCACCAGGAGCTGTTTCTGCGAGTTCAGGGCCGGGAGCCTGCTGGTATGCCCACGTCTGCCCTATGGACAGGTGGCCAAGGAGCTGCTCTCCTCTTGGGCCCAGAGACACAGGACAGGCCTGCCTTCTGCCCAGACTCTTTCCTCAGAGTGGAGCAGGCGGGTTTGCCCTAGTCGTCCGCTCGTGTCTCCTTAGCAGCCAGGCTTCATTCTCTCCGCACAGGGAGAGGCAGAAACTTGTCCTGCCACAAGCCCACTGTTCCTGCCAGGGCAGGCTCTCCTGCTTCAAGACAGTTTCCAGACAACAAGGCCAATGGCCCCTTCTCTTCATCCCAGAGAGTTTGCTGCACTTTCCCATGATATGCTCCTCGAGAGCCCAGTGACAGACGTGTCCCTTTCCTTAAGCCTCTTTGGACAGGTGCAAGCACGATTCTCCCTCAGACAGCGGGTTTACAGGGTCATAATCATTTCGCTCCATGAGGGTTTATTACAACGTGCTGTGAGGACTAGCTCAGTAAAGCATTAGCAGCATCCCACAGACCCGACTCTGAGTTTCCAAAGAAAGCTGTGCTTTCCCAGACGGGTTGCCCCGGAAAAAGAGGATTTCGCTCTATGCGGGATTTATACATGGAGCTGTGGAGACTAGCTCAGGCAAGCATTTGCAGCATCCAAGAGAAGAGACTCTGAGTTTCCATGAAAGCTGGGCTTTCACAGTGGGGATGCCCCGGGAAAGATGATTTCGCTCTATGCGGGTTCTATACAAGGAGCTGTGGAGACTAGCTCAGGCAAGCAGCAGCAGCAGCATCCCACAGACCCGACTCTGAGTTCACAAAGAATGCTGTGTTTCGCCAGAAGGAAAGCCTGGGCAAAGAGGCTTTTGCTTTATGTGGGTTTCTCCCACCGTTCTACAAATACTAGGATAAGGCAAGCAGCACCAGCAGCCCACAGAACCGACTCTGATTCCGAGAGACTGCTGTGTTTTCCCAGAGGTTTTCACCATGGCGCGAACCGCACATGGCTGCTCCTCCTCAGCAAGGCTGTGGGCGTTCGCTCTGTCGCGTCAGGAAAGAATAGCTGCGGGAGAGCTGGTGCCTTCTGGGCCTTGTTTCCTGGGCTTCATGTGCGCGCCCTGGGTTCACCCTGCCATGCTGAACTAAGCAGACATAGCCTCGACCCTTCAGCAGAGTGCGTGGCCTAGGATGGCACTCTGCTCCAATGCCATCTCCGGGCGTGGTCAAGGCCTGCCCTTTTGCTCTGGCGTTCAGTTGGACAGGGCACTAGGCCAGTGCCTTCCCCAGCGAGAGGTGACATGACATGTTCACAGCACACCATACACGCCCTGTGATGGGGAGTAATAGGTAACTGTCCTGCTTCACCGAGTCACACCCTGCCTCCGCCAATGCTGCCACATCCTGGAGCAAGATGTCATCTGACTGCCCGTTCCTCCAGGAGCTGTTTCTGCGAGTACAGGGCCGGGCCCCTGCTGGTATGCCCACTTCTGCCATATGGGCTGGTGGCCAAGGAGCTGCTGTCCCCTTCGGTCCAGAGGCACAGGACAGGCCTGCCTTCTGCCCAGACACTTTCCTCAGAGTGGAGCAGGCGCGTCTGCCCTAGTCGTCCGCTCTTGTCTCCTTAGCAGCCAGGATTCATTCTCTCCGCACAGGGAGAGGGGCACACTTGTCTTGCCACAGGCCCGCTGTTCCTGCTTGGGCAGGCTCTACTGCTACACGACCGTGTCCCGACCCGACAGCAAGGCCAATGGCTCCTTCTCTTCATTCCCGAGCAGTGTGCTGCACTTTCCCATGACATGTCCTCGGGAGCGCAGTGACAGACGTGTCCCTTTCCTTAAGCCCCTTTCCACAGGCGCAAGCACGTTTCTCCCTCAGAGAGAGGGGATGCCCGGTCAAAGATCATTTCGCTCCATGAGGGTATATTACAACGTGCAGTGGAGAATAGCTCAGGCAAGCAGCAGCAGCATCCCACAGACCTGGCTTGAGTTCCCAAAGAATGCTGTGCTTTCCCAGAGGGGATGCCCCGGAAAAAGAGGATTTCGCTCTATGCGGGTTTTCATACAACGTACTGTGGAGACTAGCACAGCCAAGCTGTAGGAGCATCCCACAGACCTGACTCTGAGTTTCCAAGGAAAGCTGTGCTTTCCCAGAGGAGATGCCCCGGAAAAGGGGATTTCGCACTATGCGGGTTTTATACAAGGAGCTGTGGAGAGTAGCACAGGCAAGCATTAGCAGCATCCCACAGACCCGACCCTGAGACTCCAAGGAAAGCTGTGCTTTCCCAGAGGGGATGCCCTGAAAAGAGGATTTCGCTCTATGCGGGTTTTATACAAGGAGCTGTGGAGACTAGCTCAGGCAAGCAGCAGCAGCATCCCACAGACCCGACTCTGAGTTCCCAAAGAATGCAGTGCTTTCCCAGATCGGATACCTGGGCATCGAGGTTTTCATTCTATGCGGATTTCTCCCACCATGCTCCGAAAGCTAGCCTAAAAGACAAGCAGCACCAGCAGCCCACAGAACCGACTCTGATTGCCCAGCGACTGCTGTGCTTTCACAGAGGTTTTCAGCATGGCGCGAACCGCACTTCGCTGCTGCTTCCTCAGCAAGGCTGTGGGCGTTTGCTCTGTCGCGTCAGGGAAGAATAGCTGCTGAGAGCTGGTGCCTCTTGGGCCTTGCTTTCCCGGGCTTCATGTTCGTGCCCTGGGTTCACCCTGCCAAGACGAACGAAGCAGACACAGCCTCGACCCTGCGGCAGCGTGCATGGCCTAGGATGGCACTCTGTTCCATGCCATCTCCGGGCGTGGGCAAGGCCTGCCTTTTAGCTCTGGCATTCAGGTGGACAGGGCACTAGGCCAGTGCCTTTACGAGCCGAGAGGAGACGTGACAGGATCACAGCACACCGCCCACGCCCTGCGATGGGTAGTCATGGATAACTGTCCTCCTTCTCCGGGACACCCCCTGCCTCCGCCAATGCTGCCACATCCTGGAGCAAGATGACATCTGACTGCCCGTTCCACCAGGAGCTGTTTCTGCGAGTTCAGGGCCGGGAGCCTGCTGGTATGCCCACGTCTGCCCTATGGACAGGTGGCCAAGGAGCTGCTCTCCTCTTGGGCCCAGAGACACAGGACAGGCCTGCCTTCTGCCCAGACTCTTTCCTCAGAGTGGAGCAGGCGGGTTTGCCCTAGTCGTCCGCTCGTGTCTCCTTAGCAGCCAGGCTTCATTCTCTCCGCACAGGGAGAGGCAGAAACTTGTCCTGCCACAAGCCCACTGTTCCTGCCAGGGCAGGCTCTCCTGCTTCAAGACAGTTTCCAGACAACAAGGCCAATGGCCCCTTCTCTTCATCCCAGAGAGTTTGCTGCACTTTCCCATGATATGCTCCTCGAGAGCCCAGTGACAGACGTGTCCCTTTCCTTAAGCCTCTTTGGACAGGTGCAAGCACGATTCTCCCTCAGACAGCGGGTTTACAGGGTCATAATCATTTCGCTCCATGAGGGTTTATTACAACGTGCTGTGAGGACTAGCTCAGTAAAGCATTAGCAGCATCCCACAGACCCGACTCTGAGTTTCCAAAGAAAGCTGTGCTTTCCCAGACGGGTTGCCCCGGAAAAAGAGGATTTCGCTCTATGCGGGATTTATACATGGAGCTGTGGAGACTAGCTCAGGCAAGCAGCAGCAGCATCCAAGAGAAGAGACTCTGAGTTTCCATGAAAGCTGGGCTTTCACAGTGGGGATGCCCCGGGAAAGATGATTTCGCTCTATGCGGGTTCTATACAAGGAGCTGTGGAGACTAGCTCAGGCAAGCAGCAGCAGCAGCATCCCACAGACCCGACTCTGAGTTCACAAAGAATGCTGTGTTTTGCCAGAAGGAAAGCCTGGGCAAAGAGGCTTTTGCTTTATGTGGGTTTCTCCCACCGTTCTACAAATACTAGGATAAGGCAAGCAGCACCAGCAGCCCACAGAACCGACTCTGATTCCGAGAGACTGCTGTGTTTTCCCAGAGGTTTTCACCATGGCGCGAACCGCACATGGCTGCTCCTTCCTCAGCAAGGCTGTGGGCGTTCGCTCTGTCGCGTCAGGAAAGAATAGCTGCGGGAGAGCTGGTGCCTTCTGGGCCTTGTTTCCTGGGCTTCATGTGCGCGCCCTGGGTTCACCCTGCCATGCTGAACTAAGCAGACATAGCCTCGACCCTTCAGCAGAGTGCGTGGCCTAGGATGGCACTCTGCTCCAATGCCATCTCCGGGCGTGGTCAAGGCCTGCCCTTTTGCTCTGGCGTTCAGTTGGACAGGGCACTAGGCCAGTGCCTTCCCCAGCGAGAGGTGACATGACATGTTCACAGCACACCATACACGCCCTGTGATGGGGAGTAATAGGTAACTGTCCTGCTTCACCGAGTCACACCCTGCCTCCGCCAATGCTGCCACATCCTGGAGCAAGATGTCATCTGACTGCCCGTTCCTCCAGGAGCTGTTTCTGCGAGTACAGGGCCGGGCCCCTGCTGGTATGCCCACTTCTGCCATATGGGCTGGTGGCCAAGGAGCTGCTGTCCCCTTCGGTCCAGAGGCACAGGACAGGCCTGCCTTCTGCCCAGACACTTTCCTCAGAGTGGAGCAGGCGCGTCTGCCCTAGTCGTCCGCTCTTGTCTCCTTAGCAGCCAGGATTCATTCTCTCCGCACAGGGAGAGGGGCACACTTGTCTTGCCACAGGCCCGCTGTTCCTGCTTGGGCAGGCTCTACTGCTACACGACCGTGTCCCGACAGCAAGGACAATGGCTCCTTCTCTTCATTCCCGAGCAGTGTGCTGCACTTTCCCATGACATGTCCTCGGGAGCGCAGTGACAGACGTGTCCCTTTCCTTAAGCCCCTTACCACAGGCGCAAGCACGTTTCTCCCTCAGAGAGAGGGGATGCCCGGTCAAAGATCATTTCGCTCCATGAGGGTATATTACAACGTGCAGTGGAGAATAGCTCAGGCAAGCAGCAGCAGCATCCCACAGACCTGGCTTGAGTTCCCAAAGAATGCTGTGCTTTCCCAGAGGGGATGCCCCGGAAAAAGAGGATTTCGCTCTATGCGGGTTTTCATACAACGTACTGTGGAGACTAGCACAGCCAAGCTGTAGGAGCATCCCACAGACCTGACTCTGAGTTTCCAAGGAAAGCTGTGCTTTCCCAGAGGAGATGCCCCGGAAAAGGGGATTTCGCACTATGCGGGTTTTATACAAGGAGCTGTGGAGAGTAGCACAGGCAAGCATTAGCAGCATCCCACAGACCCGACCCTGAGACTCCAAGGAAAGCTGTGCTTTCCCAGAGGGGATGCCCTGAAAAGAGGATTTCGCTCTATGCGGGTTTTATACAAGGAGCTGTGGAGACTAGCTCAGGCAAGCAGCAGCAGCATCCCACAGACCCGACTCTGAGTTCCCAAAGAATGCAGTGCTTTCCCAGATCGGATACCTGGGCATCGAGGTTTTCATTCTATGCGGATTTCTCCCACCATGCTCCGAAAGCTAGCCTAAAAGACAAGCAGCACCAGCAGCCCACAGAACCGACTCTGATTGCCCAGCGACTGCTGTGCTTTCACAGAGGTTTTCAGCATGGCGCGAACCGCACTTCGCTGCTGCTTCCTCAGCAAGGCTGTGGGCGTTTGCTCTGTCGCGTCAGGGAAGAATAGCTGCTGAGAGCTGGTGCCTCTTGGGCCTTGCTTTCCCGGGCTTCATGTTCGTGCCCTGGGTTCACCCTGCCAAGATGAACGAAGCAGACACAGCCTCGACCCTGCGGCAGCGTGCATGGCCTAGGATGGCACTCTGTTCCATGCCATCTCCGGGCGTGGGCAAGGCCTGCCTTTTAGCTCTGGCATTCAGGTGGACAGGGCACTAGGCCAGTGCCTTTACGAGCCGAGAGGAGACGTGACAGGATCACAGCACACCGCCCACGCCCTGCGATGGGTAGTCATGGATAACTGTCCTCCTTCTCCGGGACACCCCCTGCCTCCGCCAATGCTGCCACATCCTGGAGCAAGATGACATCTGACTGCCCGTTCCACCAGGAGCTGTTTCTGCGAGTTCAGGGCCGGGAGCCTGCTGGTATGCCCACGTCTGCCCTATGGACAGGTGGCCAAGGAGCTGCTCTCCTCTTGGGCCCAGAGACACAGGACAGGCCTGCCTTCTGCCCAGACTCTTTCCTCAGAGTGGAGCAGGCGGGTTTGCCCTAGTCGTCCGCTCGTGTCTCCTTAGCAGCCAGGCTTCATTCTCTCCGCACAGGGAGAGGCAGAAACTTGTCCTGCCACAAGCCCACTGTTCCTGCCAGGGCAGGCTCTCCTGCTTCAAGACAGTTTCCAGACAACAAGGCCAATGGCCCCTTCTCTTCATCCCAGAGAGTTTGCTGCACTTTCCCATGATATGCTCCTCGAGAGCCCAGTGACAGACGTGTCCCTTTCCTTAAGCCTCTTTGGACAGGTGCAAGCACGATTCTCCCTCAGACAGCGGGTTTACAGGGTCATAATCATTTCGCTCCATGAGGGTTTATTACAACGTGCTGTGAGGACTAGCTCAGTAAAGCATTAGCAGCATCCCACAGACCCGACTCTGAGTTTCCAAAGAAAGCTGTGCTTTCCCAGACGGGTTGCCCCGGAAAAAGAGGATTTCGCTCTATGCGGGATTTATACATGGAGCTGTGGAGACTAGCTCAGGCAAGCATTTGCAGCATCCAAGAGAAGAGACTCTGAGTTTCCATGAAAGCTGGGCTTTCACAGTGGGGATGCCCCGGGAAAGATGATTTCGCTCTATGCGGGTTCTATACAAGGAGCTGTGGAGACTAGCTCAGGCAAGCAGCAGCAGCAGCATCCCACAGACCCGACTCTGAGTTCACAAAGAATGCTGTGTTTCGCCAGAAGGAAAGCCTGGGCAAAGAGGCTTTTGCTTTATGTGGGTTTCTCCCACCGTTCTACAAATACTAGGATAAGGCAAGCAGCACCAGCAGCCCACAGAACCGACTCTGATTCCGAGAGACTGCTGTGTTTTCCCAGAGGTTTTCACCATGGCGCGAACCGCACATGGCTGCTCCTCCTCAGCAAGGCTGTGGGCGTTCGCTCTGTCGCGTCAGGAAAGAATAGCTGCGGGAGAGCTGGTGCCTTCTGGGCCTTGTTTCCTGGGCTTCATGTGCGCGCCCTGGGTTCACCCTGCCATGCTGAACTAAGCAGACATAGCCTCGACCCTTCAGCAGAGTGCGTGGCCTAGGATGGCACTCTGCTCCAATGCCATCTCCGGGCGTGGTCAAGGCCTGCCCTTTTGCTCTGGCGTTCAGTTGGACAGGGCACTAGGCCAGTGCCTTCCCCAGCGAGAGGTGACATGACATGTTCACAGCACACCATACACGCCCTGTGATGGGGAGTAATAGGTAACTGTCCTGCTTCACCGAGTCACACCCTGCCTCCGCCAATGCTGCCACATCCTGGAGCAAGATGTCATCTGACTGCCCGTTCCTCCAGGAGCTGTTTCTGCGAGTACAGGGCCGGGCCCCTGCTGGTATGCCCACTTCTGCCATATGGGCTGGTGGCCAAGGAGCTGCTGTCCCCTTCGGTCCAGAGGCACAGGACAGGCCTGCCTTCTGCCCAGACACTTTCCTCAGAGTGGAGCAGGCGCGTCTGCCCTAGTCGTCCGCTCTTGTCTCCTTAGCAGCCAGGATTCATTCTCTCCGCACAGGGAGAGGGGCACACTTGTCTTGCCACAGGCCCGCTGTTCCTGCTTGGGCAGGCTCTACTGCTACACGACCGTGTCCCGACCCGACAGCAAGGCCAATGGCTCCTTCTCTTCATTCCCGAGCAGTGTGCTGCACTTTCCCATGACATGTCCTCGGGAGCGCAGTGACAGACGTGTCCCTTTCCTTAAGCCCCTTTCCACAGGCGCAAGCACGTTTCTCCCTCAGAGAGAGGGGATGCCCGGTCAAAGATCATTTCGCTCCATGAGGGTATATTACAACGTGCAGTGGAGAATAGCTCAGGCAAGCAGCAGCAGCATCCCACAGACCTGGCTTGAGTTCCCAAAGAATGCTGTGCTTTCCCAGAGGGGATGCCCCGGAAAAAGAGGATTTCGCTCTATGCGGGTTTTCATACAACGTACTGTGGAGACTAGCACAGCCAAGCTGTAGGAGCATCCCACAGACCTGACTCTGAGTTTCCAAGGAAAGCTGTGCTTTCCCAGAGGAGATGCCCCGGAAAAGGGGATTTCGCACTATGCGGGTTTTATACAAGGAGCTGTGGAGAGTAGCACAGGCAAGCATTAGCAGCATCCCACAGACCCGACCCTGAGACTCCAAGGAAAGCTGTGCTTTCCCAGAGGGGATGCCCTGAAAAGAGGATTTCGCTCTATGCGGGTTTTATACAAGGAGCTGTGGAGACTAGCTCAGGCAAGCAGCAGCAGCATCCCACAGACCCGACTCTGAGTTCCCAAAGAATGCAGTGCTTTCCCAGATCGGATACCTGGGCATCGAGGTTTTCATTCTATGCGGATTTCTCCCACCATGCTCCGAAAGCTAGCCTAAAAGACAAGCAGCACCAGCAGCCCACAGAACCGACTCTGATTGCCCAGCGACTGCTGTGCTTTCACAGAGGTTTTCAGCATGGCGCGAACCGCACTTCGCTGCTGCTTCCTCAGCAAGGCTGTGGGCGTTTGCTCTGTCGCGTCAGGGAAGAATAGCTGCTGAGAGCTGGTGCCTCTTGGGCCTTGCTTTCCCGGGCTTCATGTTCGTGCCCTGGGTTCACCCTGCCAAGACGAACGAAGCAGACACAGCCTCGACCCTGCGGCAGCGTGCATGGCCTAGGATGGCACTCTGTTCCATGCCATCTCCGGGCGTGGGCAAGGCCTGCCTTTTAGCTCTGGCATTCAGGTGGACAGGGCACTAGGCCAGTGCCTTTACGAGCCGAGAGGAGACGTGACAGGATCACAGCACACCGCCCACGCCCTGCGATGGGTAGTCATGGATAACTGTCCTCCTTCTCCGGGACACCCCCTGCCTCCGCCAATGCTGCCACATCCTGGAGCAAGATGACATCTGACTGCCCGTTCCACCAGGAGCTGTTTCTGCGAGTTCAGGGCCGGGAGCCTGCTGGTATGCCCACGTCTGCCCTATGGACAGGTGGCCAAGGAGCTGCTCTCCTCTTGGGCCCAGAGACACAGGACAGGCCTGCCTTCTGCCCAGACTCTTTCCTCAGAGTGGAGCAGGCGGGTTTGCCCTAGTCGTCCGCTCGTGTCTCCTTAGCAGCCAGGCTTCATTCTCTCCGCACAGGGAGAGGCAGAAACTTGTCCTGCCACAAGCCCACTGTTCCTGCCAGGGCAGGCTCTCCTGCTTCAAGACAGTTTCCAGACAACAAGGCCAATGGCCCCTTCTCTTCATCCCAGAGAGTTTGCTGCACTTTCCCATGATATGCTCCTCGAGAGCCCAGTGACAGACGTGTCCCTTTCCTTAAGCCTCTTTGGACAGGTGCAAGCACGATTCTCCCTCAGACAGCGGGTTTACAGGGTCATAATCATTTCGCTCCATGAGGGTTTATTACAACGTGCTGTGAGGACTAGCTCAGTAAAGCATTAGCAGCATCCCACAGACCCGACTCTGAGTTTCCAAAGAAAGCTGTGCTTTCCCAGACGGGTTGCCCCGGAAAAAGAGGATTTCGCTCTATGCGGGATTTATACATGGAGCTGTGGAGACTAGCTCAGGCAAGCATTTGCAGCATCCAAGAGAAGAGACTCTGAGTTTCCATGAAAGCTGGGCTTTCACAGTGGGGATGCCCCGGGAAAGATGATTTCGCTCTATGCGGGTTCTATACAAGGAGCTGTGGAGACTAGCTCAGGCAAGCAGCAGCAGCAGCATCCCACAGACCCGACTCTGAGTTCACAAAGAATGCTGTGTTTTGCCAGAAGGAAAGCCTGGGCAAAGAGGCTTTTGCTTTATGTGGGTTTCTCCCACCGTTCTACAAATACTAGGATAAGGCAAGCAGCACCAGCAGCCCACAGAACCGACTCTGATTCCGAGAGACTGCTGTGTTTTCCCAGAGGTTTTCACCATGGCGCGAACCGCACATGGCTGCTCCTTCCTCAGCAAGGCTGTGGGCGTTCGCTCTGTCGCGTCAGGAAAGAATAGCTGCGGGAGAGCTGGTGCCTTCTGGGCCTTGTTTCCTGGGCTTCATGTGCGCGCCCTGGGTTCACCCTGCCATGCTGAACTAAGCAGACACAGCCTCGACCCTTCGGCAGAGTGCGTGGCCTAGGATGGCACTCTGCTCCAATGCCATCTCCGGGCGTGGTCAAGGCCTGCCCTTTTGCTCTGGCGTTCAGTTGGACAGGGCACTAGGCCAGTGCCTTCCCCAGCGAGAGGTGACATGACATGTTCACAGCACACCATACACGCCCTGTGATGGGGAGTAATAGGTAACTGTCCTGCTTCACCGAGTCACACCCTGCCTCCGCCAATGCTGCCACATCCTGGAGCAAGATGTCATCTGACTGCCCGTTCCTCCAGGAGCTGTTTCTGCGAGTACAGGGCCGGGCCCCTGCTGGTATGCCCACTTCTGCCATATGGGCTGGTGGCCAAGGAGCTGCTGTCCCCTTCGGTCCAGAGGCACAGGACAGGCCTGCCTTCTGCCCAGACACTTTCCTCAGAGTGGAGCAGGCGCGTCTGCCCTAGTCGTCCGCTCTTGTCTCCTTAGCAGCCAGGATTCATTCTCTCCGCACAGGGAGAGGGGGACACTTGTCTTGCCACAGGCCCGCTGTTCCTGCTTGGGCAGGCTCTACTGCTACACGACCGTGTCCCGACAGCAAGGCCAATGGCTCCTTCTCTTCATTCCCGAGCAGTGTGCTGCACTTTCCCATGACATGTCCTCGGAAGCGCAGTGACAGACGTGTCCCTTTCCTTAAGCCCCTTTCCACAGGCGCAAGCACGTTTCTCCCTCAGAGAGAGGGGATGCCCGGTCAAAGATCATTTCGCTCCATGAGGGTATATTACAACGTGCAGTGGAGAATAGCTCAGGCAAGCAGCAGCAGCATCCCACAGACCTGGCTTGAGTTCCCAAAGAATGCTGTGCTTTCCCAGAGGGGATGCCCCGGAAAAAGAGGATTTCGCTCTATGCGGGTTTTCATACAACGTACTGTGGAGACTAGCACAGCCAAGCTGTAGGAGCATCCCACAGACCTGACTCTGAGTTTCCAAGGAAAGCTGTGCTTTCCCAGAGGAGATGCCCCGGAAAAGGGGATTTCGCACTATGCGGGTTTTATACAAGGAGCTGTGGAGAGTAGCACAGGCAAGCATTAGCAGCATCCCACAGACCCGACCCTGAGACTCCAAGGAAAGCTGTGCTTTCCCAGAGGGGATGCCCTGAAAAGAGGATTTCGCTCTATGCGGGTTTTATACAAGGAGCTGTGGAGACTAGCTCAGGCAAGCAGCAGCAGCATCCGACAGACCCGACTCTGAGTTCCCAAAGAATGCAGTGCTTTCCCAGATCGGATACCTGGGCATCGAGGTTTTCATTCTATGCGGATTTCTCCCCCCATGCTCCGAAAGCTAGCCTAAAAGACAAGCAGCACCAGCAGCCCACAGAACCGACTCTGATTGCCCAGCGACTGCTGTGCTTTCACAGAGGTTTTCAGCATGGCGCGAACCGCACTTCGCTGCTGCTTCCTCAGCAAGGCTGTGGGCGTTTGCTCTGTCGCGTCAGGGAAGAATAGCTGCTGAGAGCTGGTGCCTCTTGGGCCTTGCTTTCCCGGGCTTCATGTTCGTGCCCTGGGTTCACCCTGCCAAGACGAACGAAGCAGACACAGCCTCGACCCTGCGGCAGCGTGCATGGCCTAGGATGGCACTCTGTTCCATGCCATCTCCGGGCGTGGGCAAGGCCTGCCTTTTAGCTCTGGCATTCAGGTGGACAGGGCACTAGGCCAGTGCCTTTACGAGCCGAGAGGAGACGTGACAGGATCACAGCACACCGCCCACGCCCTGCGATGGGTAGTCATGGATAACTGTCCTCCTTCTCCGGGACACCCCCTGCCTCCGCCAATGCTGCCACATCCTGGAGCAAGATGACATCTGACTGCCCGTTCCACCAGGAGCTGTTTCTGCGAGTTCAGGGCCGGGAGCCTGCTGGTATGCCCACGTCTGCCCTATGGACAGGTGGCCAAGGAGCTGCTCTCCTCTTGGGCCCAGAGACACAGGACAGGCCTGCCTTCTGCCCAGACTCTTTCCTCAGAGTGGAGCAGGCGGGTTTGCCCTAGTCGTCCGCTCGTGTCTCCTTAGCAGCCAGGCTTCATTCTCTCCGCACAGGGAGAGGCAGAAACTTGTCCTGCCACAAGCCCACTGTTCCTGCCAGGGCAGGCTCTCCTGCTTCAAGACAGTTTCCAGACAACAAGGCCAATGGCCCCTTCTCTTCATCCCAGAGAGTTTGCTGCACTTTCCCATGATATGCTCCTCGAGAGCCCAGTGACAGACGTGTCCCTTTCCTTAAGCCTCTTTGGACAGGTGCAAGCACGATTCTCCCTCAGACAGCGGGTTTACAGGGTCATAATCATTTCGCTCCATGAGGGTTTATTACAACGTGCTGTGAGGACTAGCTCAGTAAAGCATTAGCAGCATCCCACAGACCCGACTCTGAGTTTCCAAAGAAAGCTGTGCTTTCCCAGACGGGTTGCCCCGGAAAAAGAGGATTTCGCTCTATGCGGGATTTATACATGGAGCTGTGGAGACTAGCTCAGGCAAGCATTTGCAGCATCCAAGAGAAGAGACTCTGAGTTTCCATGAAAGCTGGGCTTTCACAGTGGGGATGCCCCGGGAAAGATGATTTCGCTCTATGCGGGTTCTATACAAGGAGCTGTGGAGACTAGCTCAGGCAAGCAGCAGCACCATCCCACAGACCCGACTCTGAGTTCACAAAGAATGCTGTGTTTTGCCAGAAGGAAAGCCTGGGCAAAGAGGCTTTTGCTTTATGTGGGTTTCTCCCACCGTTCTACAAATACTAGGATAAGGCAAGCAGCACCAGCAGCCCACAGAACCGACTCTGATTCCGAGAGACTGCTGTGTTTTCCCAGAGGTTTTCACCATGGCGCGAACCGCACATGGCTGCTCCTTCCTCAGCAAGGCTGTGGGCGTTCGCTCTGTCGCGTCAGGAAAGAATAGCTGCGGGAGAGCTGGTGCCTTCTGGGCCTTGTTTCCTGGGCTTCATGTGCGCGCCCTGGGTTCACCCTGCCATGCTGAACTAAGCAGACATAGCCTCGACCCTTCAGCAGAGTGCGTGGCCTAGGATGGCACTCTGCTCCAATGCCATCTCCGGGCGTGGTCAAGGCCTGCCCTTTTGCTCTGGCGTTCAGTTGGACAGGGCACTAGGCCAGTGCCTTCCCCAGCGAGAGGTGACATGACATGTTCACAGCACACCATACACGCCCTGTGATGGGGAGTAATAGGTAACTGTCCTGCTTCACCGAGTCACACCCTGCCTCCGCCAATGCTGCCACATCCTGGAGCAAGATGTCATCTGACTGCCCGTTCCTCCAGGAGCTGTTTCTGCGAGTACAGGGCCGGGCCCCTGCTGGTATGCCCACTTCTGCCATATGGGCTGGTGGCCAAGGAGCTGCTGTCCCCTTCGGTCCAGAGGCACAGGACAGGCCTGCCTTCTGCCCAGACACTTTCCTCAGAGTGGAGCAGGCGCGTCTGCCCTAGTCGTCCGCTCTTGTCTCCTTAGCAGCCAGGATTCATTCTCTCCGCACAGGGAGAGGGGCACACTTGTCTTGCCACAGGCCCGCTGTTCCTGCTTGGGCAGGCTCTACTGCTACACGACCGTGTCCCGACAGCAAGGACAATGGCTCCTTCTCTTCATTCCCGAGCAGTGTGCTGCACTTTCCCATGACATGTCCTCGGGAGCGCAGTGACAGACGTGTCCCTTTCCTTAAGCCCCTTACCACAGGCGCAAGCACGTTTCTCCCTCAGAGAGAGGGGATGCCCGGTCAAAGATCATTTCGCTCCATGAGGGTATATTACAACGTGCAGTGGAGAATAGCTCAGGCAAGCAGCAGCAGCATCCCACAGACCTGGCTTGAGTTCCCAAAGAATGCTGTGCTTTCCCAGAGGGGATGCCCCGGAAAAAGAGGATTTCGCTCTATGCGGGTTTTCATACAACGTACTGTGGAGACTAGCACAGCCAAGCTGTAGGAGCATCCCACAGACCTGACTCTGAGTTTCCAAGGAAAGCTGTGCTTTCCCAGAGGAGATGCCCCGGAAAAGGGGATTTCGCACTATGCGGGTTTTATACAAGGAGCTGTGGAGAGTAGCACAGGCAAGCATTAGCAGCATCCCACAGACCCGACCCTGAGACTCCAAGGAAAGCTGTGCTTTCCCAGAGGGGATGCCCTGAAAAGAGGATTTCGCTCTATGCGGGTTTTATACAAGGAGCTGTGGAGACTAGCTCAGGCAAGCAGCAGCAGCATCCCACAGACCCGACTCTGAGTTCCCAAAGAATGCAGTGCTTTCCCAGATCGGATACCTGGGCATCGAGGTTTTCATTCTATGCGGATTTCTCCCACCATGCTCCGAAAGCTAGCCTAAAAGACAAGCAGCACCAGCAGCCCACAGAACCGACTCTGATTGCCCAGCGACTGCTGTGCTTTCACAGAGGTTTTCAGCATGGCGCGAACCGCACTTCGCTGCTGCTTCCTCAGCAAGGCTGTGGGCGTTTGCTCTGTCGCGTCAGGGAAGAATAGCTGCTGAGAGCTGGTGCCTCTTGGGCCTTGCTTTCCCGGGCTTCATGTTCGTGCCCTGGGTTCACCCTGCCAAGACGAACGAAGCAGACACAGCCTCGACCCTGCGGCAGCGTGCATGGCCTAGGATGGCACTCTGTTCCATGCCATCTCCGGGCGTGGGCAAGGCCTGCCTTTTAGCTCTGGCATTCAGGTGGACAGGGCACTAGGCCAGTGCCTTTACGAGCCGAGAGGAGACGTGACAGGATCACAGCACACCGCCCACGCCCTGCGATGGGTAGTCATGGATAACTGTCCTCCTTCTCCGGGACACCCCCTGCCTCCGCCAATGCTGCCACATCCTGGAGCAAGATGACATCTGACTGCCCGTTCCACCAGGAGCTGTTTCTGCGAGTTCAGGGCCGGGAGCCTGCTGGTATGCCCACGTCTGCCCTATGGACAGGTGGCCAAGGAGCTGCTCTCCTCTTGGGCCCAGAGACACAGGACAGGCCTGCCTTCTGCCCAGACTCTTTCCTCAGAGTGGAGCAGGCGGGTTTGCCCTAGTCGTCCGCTCGTGTCTCCTTAGCAGCCAGGCTTCATTCTCTCCGCACAGGGAGAGGCAGAAACTTGTCCTGCCACAAGCCCACTGTTCCTGCCAGGGCAGGCTCTCCTGCTTCAAGACAGTTTCCAGACAACAAGGCCAATGGCCCCTTCTCTTCATCCCAGAGAGTTTGCTGCACTTTCCCATGATATGCTCCTCGAGAGCCCAGTGACAGACGTGTCCCTTTCCTTAAGCCTCTTTGGACAGGTGCAAGCACGATTCTCCCTCAGACAGCGGGTTTACAGGGTCATAATCATTTCGCTCCATGAGGGTTTATTACAACGTGCTGTGAGGACTAGCTCAGTAAAGCATTAGCAGCATCCCACAGACCCGACTCTGAGTTTCCAAAGAAAGCTGTGCTTTCCCAGACGGGTTGCCCCGGAAAAAGAGGATTTCGCTCTATGCGGGATTTATACATGGAGCTGTGGAGACTAGCTCAGGCAAGCATTTGCAGCATCCAAGAGAAGAGACTCTGAGTTTCCATGAAAGCTGGGCTTTCACAGTGGGGATGCCCCGGGAAAGATGATTTCGCTCTATGCGGGTTCTATACAAGGAGCTGTGGAGACTAGCTCAGGCAAGCAGCAGCAGCAGCATCCCACAGACCCGACTCTGAGTTCACAAAGAATGCTGTGTTTCGCCAGAAGGAAAGCCTGGGCAAAGAGGCTTTTGCTTTATGTGGGTTTCTCCCACCGTTCTACAAATACTAGGATAAGGCAAGCAGCACCAGCAGCCCACAGAACCGACTCTGATTCCGAGAGACTGCTGTGTTTTCCCAGAGGTTTTCACCATGGCGCGAACCGCACATGGCTGCTCCTCCTCAGCAAGGCTGTGGGCGTTCGCTCTGTCGCGTCAGGAAAGAATAGCTGCGGGAGAGCTGGTGCCTTCTGGGCCTTGTTTCCTGGGCTTCATGTGCGCGCCCTGGGTTCACCCTGCCATGCTGAACTAAGCAGACATAGCCTCGACCCTTCAGCAGAGTGCGTGGCCTAGGATGGCACTCTGCTCCAATGCCATCTCCGGGCGTGGTCAAGGCCTGCCCTTTTGCTCTGGCGTTCAGTTGGACAGGGCACTAGGCCAGTGCCTTCCCCAGCGAGAGGTGACATGACATGTTCACAGCACACCATACACGCCCTGTGATGGGGAGTAATAGGTAACTGTCCTGCTTCACCGAGTCACACCCTGCCTCCGCCAATGCTGCCACATCCTGGAGCAAGATGTCATCTGACTGCCCGTTCCTCCAGGAGCTGTTTCTGCGAGTACAGGGCCGGGCCCCTGCTGGTATGCCCACTTCTGCCATATGGGCTGGTGGCCAAGGAGCTGCTGTCCCCTTCGGTCCAGAGGCACAGGACAGGCCTGCCTTCTGCCCAGACACTTTCCTCAGAGTGGAGCAGGCGCGTCTGCCCTAGTCGTCCGCTCTTGTCTCCTTAGCAGCCAGGATTCATTCTCTCCGCACAGGGAGAGGGGCACACTTGTCTTGCCACAGGCCCGCTGTTCCTGCTTGGGCAGGCTCTACTGCTACACGACCGTGTCCCGACCCGACAGCAAGGCCAATGGCTCCTTCTCTTCATTCCCGAGCAGTGTGCTGCACTTTCCCATGACATGTCCTCGGGAGCGCAGTGACAGACGTGTCCCTTTCCTTAAGCCCCTTTCCACAGGCGCAAGCACGTTTCTCCCTCAGAGAGAGGGGATGCCCGGTCAAAGATCATTTCGCTCCATGAGGGTATATTACAACGTGCAGTGGAGAATAGCTCAGGCAAGCAGCAGCAGCATCCCACAGACCTGGCTTGAGTTCCCAAAGAATGCTGTGCTTTCCCAGAGGGGATGCCCCGGAAAAAGAGGATTTCGCTCTATGCGGGTTTTCATACAACGTACTGTGGAGACTAGCACAGCCAAGCTGTAGGAGCATCCCACAGACCTGACTCTGAGTTTCCAAGGAAAGCTGTGCTTTCCCAGAGGAGATGCCCCGGAAAAGGGGATTTCGCACTATGCGGGTTTTATACAAGGAGCTGTGGAGAGTAGCACAGGCAAGCATTAGCAGCATCCCACAGACCCGACCCTGAGACTCCAAGGAAAGCTGTGCTTTCCCAGAGGGGATGCCCTGAAAAGAGGATTTCGCTCTATGCGGGTTTTATACAAGGAGCTGTGGAGACTAGCTCAGGCAAGCAGCAGCAGCATCCCACAGACCCGACTCTGAGTTCCCAAAGAATGCAGTGCTTTCCCAGATCGGATACCTGGGCATCGAGGTTTTCATTCTATGCGGATTTCTCCCACCATGCTCCGAAAGCTAGCCTAAAAGACAAGCAGCACCAGCAGCCCACAGAACCGACTCTGATTGCCCAGCGACTGCTGTGCTTTCACAGAGGTTTTCAGCATGGCGCGAACCGCACTTCGCTGCTGCTTCCTCAGCAAGGCTGTGGGCGTTTGCTCTGTCGCGTCAGGGAAGAATAGCTGCTGAGAGCTGGTGCCTCTTGGGCCTTGCTTTCCCGGGCTTCATGTTCGTGCCCTGGGTTCACCCTGCCAAGACGAACGAAGCAGACACAGCCTCGACCCTGCGGCAGCGTGCATGGCCTAGGATGGCACTCTGTTCCATGCCATCTCCGGGCGTGGGCAAGGCCTGCCTTTTAGCTCTGGCATTCAGGTGGACAGGGCACTAGGCCAGTGCCTTTACGAGCCGAGAGGAGACGTGACAGGATCACAGCACACCGCCCACGCCCTGCGATGGGTAGTCATGGATAACTGTCCTCCTTCTCCGGGACACCCCCTGCCTCCGCCAATGCTGCCACATCCTGGAGCAAGATGACATCTGACTGCCCGTTCCACCAGGAGCTGTTTCTGCGAGTTCAGGGCCGGGAGCCTGCTGGTATGCCCACGTCTGCCCTATGGACAGGTGGCCAAGGAGCTGCTCTCCTCTTGGGCCCAGAGACACAGGACAGGCCTGCCTTCTGCCCAGACTCTTTCCTCAGAGTGGAGCAGGCGGGTTTGCCCTAGTCGTCCGCTCGTGTCTCCTTAGCAGCCAGGCTTCATTCTCTCCGCACAGGGAGAGGCAGAAACTTGTCCTGCCACAAGCCCACTGTTCCTGCCAGGGCAGGCTCTCCTGCTTCAAGACAGTTTCCAGACAACAAGGCCAATGGCCCCTTCTCTTCATCCCAGAGAGTTTGCTGCACTTTCCCATGATATGCTCCTCGAGAGCCCAGTGACAGACGTGTCCCTTTCCTTAAGCCTCTTTGGACAGGTGCAAGCACGATTCTCCCTCAGACAGCGGGTTTACAGGGTCATAATCATTTCGCTCCATGAGGGTTTATTACAACGTGCTGTGAGGACTAGCTCAGTAAAGCATTAGCAGCATCCCACAGACCCGACTCTGAGTTTCCAAAGAAAGCTGTGCTTTCCCAGACGGGTTGCCCCGGAAAAAGAGGATTTCGCTCTATGCGGGATTTATACATGGAGCTGTGGAGACTAGCTCAGGCAAGCAGCAGCAGCATCCAAGAGAAGAGACTCTGAGTTTCCATGAAAGCTGGGCTTTCACAGTGGGGATGCCCCGGGAAAGATGATTTCGCTCTATGCGGGTTCTATACAAGGAGCTGTGGAGACTAGCTCAGGCAAGCAGCAGCAGCAGCATCCCACAGACCCGACTCTGAGTTCACAAAGAATGCTGTGTTTTGCCAGAAGGAAAGCCTGGGCAAAGAGGCTTTTGCTTTATGTGGGTTTCTCCCACCGTTCTACAAATACTAGGATAAGGCAAGCAGCACCAGCAGCCCACAGAACCGACTCTGATTCCGAGAGACTGCTGTGTTTTCCCAGAGGTTTTCACCATGGCGCGAACCGCACATGGCTGCTCCTTCCTCAGCAAGGCTGTGGGCGTTCGCTCTGTCGCGTCAGGAAAGAATAGCTGCGGGAGAGCTGGTGCCTTCTGGGCCTTGTTTCCTGGGCTTCATGTGCGCGCCCTGGGTTCACCCTGCCATGCTGAACTAAGCAGACATAGCCTCGACCCTTCGGCAGAGTGCGTGGCCTAGGATGGCACTCTGCTCCAATGCCATCTCCGGGCGTGGTCAAGGCCTGCCCTTTTGCTCTGGCGTTCAGTTGGACAGGGCACTAGGCCAGTGCCTTCCCCAGCGAGAGGTGACATGACATGTTCACAGCACACCATACACGCCCTGTGATGGGGAGTAATAGGTAACTGTCCTGCTTCACCGAGTCACACCCTGCCTCCGCCAATGCTGCCACATCCTGGAGCAAGATGTCATCTGACTGCCCGTTCCTCCAGGAGCTGTTTCTGCGAGTACAGGGCCGGGCCCCTGCTGGTATGCCCACTTCTGCCATATGGGCTGGTGGCCAAGGAGCTGCTGTCCCCTTCGGTCCAGAGGCACAGGACAGGCCTGCCTTCTGCCCAGACACTTTCCTCAGAGTGGAGCAGGCGCGTCTGCCCTAGTCGTCCGCTCTTGTCTCCTTAGCAGCCAGGATTCATTCTCTCCGCACAGGGAGAGGGGCACACTTGTCTTGCCACAGGCCCGCTGTTCCTGCTTGGGCAGGCTCTACTGCTACACGACCGTGTCCCGACAGCAAGGACAATGGCTCCTTCTCTTCATTCCCGAGCAGTGTGCTGCACTTTCCCATGACATGTCCTCGGGAGCGCAGTGACAGACGTGTCCCTTTCCTTAAGCCCCTTACCACAGGCGCAAGCACGTTTCTCCCTCAGAGAGAGGGGATGCCCGGTCAAAGATCATTTCGCTCCATGAGGGTATATTACAACGTGCAGTGGAGAATAGCTCAGGCAAGCAGCAGCAGCATCCCACAGACCTGGCTTGAGTTCCCAAAGAATGCTGTGCTTTCCCAGAGGGGATGCCCCGGAAAAAGAGGATTTCGCTCTATGCGGGTTTTCATACAACGTACTGTGGAGACTAGCACAGCCAAGCTGTAGGAGCATCCCACAGACCTGACTCTGAGTTTCCAAGGAAAGCTGTGCTTTCCCAGAGGAGATGCCCCGGAAAAGGGGATTTCGCACTATGCGGGTTTTATACAAGGAGCTGTGGAGAGTAGCACAGGCAAGCATTAGCAGCATCCCACAGACCCGACCCTGAGACTCCAAGGAAAGCTGTGCTTTCCCAGAGGGGATGCCCTGAAAAGAGGATTTCGCTCTATGCGGGTTTTATACAAGGAGCTGTGGAGACTAGCTCAGGCAAGCAGCAGCAGCATCCCACAGACCCGACTCTGAGTTCCCAAAGAATGCAGTGCTTTCCCAGATCGGATACCTGGGCATCGAGGTTTTCATTCTATGCGGATTTCTCCCACCATGCTCCGAAAGCTAGCCTAAAAGACAAGCAGCACCAGCAGCCCACAGAACCGACTCTGATTGCCCAGCGACTGCTGTGCTTTCACAGAGGTTTTCAGCATGGCGCGAACCGCACTTCGCTGCTGCTTCCTCAGCAAGGCTGTGGGCGTTTGCTCTGTCGCGTCAGGGAAGAATAGCTGCTGAGAGCTGGTGCCTCTTGGGCCTTGCTTTCCCGGGCTTCATGTTCGTGCCCTGGGTTCACCCTGCCAAGACGAACGAAGCAGACACAGCCTCGACCCTGCGGCAGCGTGCATGGCCTAGGATGGCACTCTGTTCCATGCCATCTCCGGGCGTGGGCAAGGCCTGCCTTTTAGCTCTGGCATTCAGGTGGACAGGGCACTAGGCCAGTGCCTTTACGAGCCGAGAGGAGACGTGACAGGATCACAGCACACCGCCCACGCCCTGCGATGGGTAGTCATGGATAACTGTCCTCCTTCTCCGGGACACCCCCTGCCTCCGCCAATGCTGCCACATCCTGGAGCAAGATGACATCTGACTGCCCGTTCCACCAGGAGCTGTTTCTGCGAGTTCAGGGCCGGGAGCCTGCTGGTATGCCCACGTCTGCCCTATGGACAGGTGGCCAAGGAGCTGCTCTCCTCTTGGGCCCAGAGACACAGGACAGGCCTGCCTTCTGCCCAGACTCTTTCCTCAGAGTGGAGCAGGCGGGTTTGCCCTAGTCGTCCGCTCGTGTCTCCTTAGCAGCCAGGCTTCATTCTCTCCGCACAGGGAGAGGCAGAAACTTGTCCTGCCACAAGCCCACTGTTCCTGCCAGGGCAGGCTCTCCTGCTTCAAGACAGTTTCCAGACAACAAGGCCAATGGCCCCTTCTCTTCATCCCAGAGAGTTTGCTGCACTTTCCCATGATATGCTCCTCGAGAGCCCAGTGACAGACGTGTCCCTTTCCTTAAGCCTCTTTGGACAGGTGCAAGCACGATTCTCCCTCAGACAGCGGGTTTACAGGGTCATAATCATTTCGCTCCATGAGGGTTTATTACAACGTGCTGTGAGGACTAGCTCAGTAAAGCATTAGCAGCATCCCACAGACCCGACTCTGAGTTTCCAAAGAAAGCTGTGCTTTCCCAGACGGGTTGCCCCGGAAAAAGAGGATTTCGCTCTATGCGGGATTTATACATGGAGCTGTGGAGACTAGCTCAGGCAAGCATTTGCAGCATCCAAGAGAAGAGACTCTGAGTTTCCATGAAAGCTGGGCTTTCACAGTGGGGATGCCCCGGGAAAGATGATTTCGCTCTATGCGGGTTCTATACAAGGAGCTGTGGAGACTAGCTCAGGCAAGCAGCAGCAGCAGCATCCCACAGACCCGACTCTGAGTTCACAAAGAATGCTGTGTTTCGCCAGAAGGAAAGCCTGGGCAAAGAGGCTTTTGCTTTATGTGGGTTTCTCCCACCGTTCTACAAATACTAGGATAAGGCAAGCAGCACCAGCAGCCCACAGAACCGACTCTGATTCCGAGAGACTGCTGTGTTTTCCCAGAGGTTTTCACCATGGCGCGAACCGCACATGGCTGCTCCTCCTCAGCAAGGCTGTGGGCGTTCGCTCTGTCGCGTCAGGAAAGAATAGCTGCGGGAGAGCTGGTGCCTTCTGGGCCTTGTTTCCTGGGCTTCATGTGCGCGCCCTGGGTTCACCCTGCCATGCTGAACTAAGCAGACATAGCCTCGACCCTTCAGCAGAGTGCGTGGCCTAGGATGGCACTCTGCTCCAATGCCATCTCCGGGCGTGGTCAAGGCCTGCCCTTTTGCTCTGGCGTTCAGTTGGACAGGGCACTAGGCCAGTGCCTTCCCCAGCGAGAGGTGACATGACATGTTCACAGCACACCATACACGCCCTGTGATGGGGAGTAATAGGTAACTGTCCTGCTTCACCGAGTCACACCCTGCCTCCGCCAATGCTGCCACATCCTGGAGCAAGATGTCATCTGACTGCCCGTTCCTCCAGGAGCTGTTTCTGCGAGTACAGGGCCGGGCCCCTGCTGGTATGCCCACTTCTGCCATATGGGCTGGTGGCCAAGGAGCTGCTGTCCCCTTCGGTCCAGAGGCACAGGACAGGCCTGCCTTCTGCCCAGACACTTTCCTCAGAGTGGAGCAGGCGCGTCTGCCCTAGTCGTCCGCTCTTGTCTCCTTAGCAGCCAGGATTCATTCTCTCCGCACAGGGAGAGGGGCACACTTGTCTTGCCACAGGCCCGCTGTTCCTGCTTGGGCAGGCTCTACTGCTACACGACCGTGTCCCGACCCGACAGCAAGGCCAATGGCTCCTTCTCTTCATTCCCGAGCAGTGTGCTGCACTTTCCCATGACATGTCCTCGGGAGCGCAGTGACAGACGTGTCCCTTTCCTTAAGCCCCTTTCCACAGGCGCAAGCACGTTTCTCCCTCAGAGAGAGGGGATGCCCGGTCAAAGATCATTTCGCTCCATGAGGGTATATTACAACGTGCAGTGGAGAATAGCTCAGGCAAGCAGCAGCAGCATCCCACAGACCTGGCTTGAGTTCCCAAAGAATGCTGTGCTTTCCCAGAGGGGATGCCCCGGAAAAAGAGGATTTCGCTCTATGCGGGTTTTCATACAACGTACTGTGGAGACTAGCACAGCCAAGCTGTAGGAGCATCCCACAGACCTGACTCTGAGTTTCCAAGGAAAGCTGTGCTTTCCCAGAGGAGATGCCCCGGAAAAGGGGATTTCGCACTATGCGGGTTTTATACAAGGAGCTGTGGAGAGTAGCACAGGCAAGCATTAGCAGCATCCCACAGACCCGACCCTGAGACTCCAAGGAAAGCTGTGCTTTCCCAGAGGGGATGCCCTGAAAAGAGGATTTCGCTCTATGCGGGTTTTATACAAGGAGCTGTGGAGACTAGCTCAGGCAAGCAGCAGCAGCATCCCACAGACCCGACTCTGAGTTCCCAAAGAATGCAGTGCTTTCCCAGATCGGATACCTGGGCATCGAGGTTTTCATTCTATGCGGATTTCTCCCACCATGCTCCGAAAGCTAGCCTAAAAGACAAGCAGCACCAGCAGCCCACAGAACCGACTCTGATTGCCCAGCGACTGCTGTGCTTTCACAGAGGTTTTCAGCATGGCGCGAACCGCA
The DNA here is from genome assembly GCF_020171115.1 of Neogale vison. Classification (NCBI taxonomy): domain Eukaryota; kingdom Metazoa; phylum Chordata; class Mammalia; order Carnivora; family Mustelidae; genus Neogale; species Neogale vison. Next base: position 133,831,333 of record NC_058096.1, on the reverse strand, counting down.
CTTCGCTGCTGCTTCCTCAGCAAGGCTGTGGGCGTTTGCTCTGTCGCGTCAGGGAAGAATAGCTGCTGAGAGCTGGTGCCTCTTGGGCCTTGCTTTCCCGGGCTTCATGTTCGTGCCCTGGGTTCACCCTGCCAAGACGAACGAAGCAGACACAGCCTCGACCCTGCGGCAGCGTGCATGGCCTAGGATGGCACTCTGTTCCATGCCATCTCCGGGCGTGGGCAAGGCCTGCCTTTTAGCTCTGGCATTCAGGTGGACAGGGCACTAGGCCAGTGCCTTTACGAGCCGAGAGGAGACGTGACAGGATCACAGCACACCGCCCACGCCCTGCGATGGGTAGTCATGGATAACTGTCCTCCTTCTCCGGGACACCCCCTGCCTCCGCCAATGCTGCCACATCCTGGAGCAAGATGACATCTGACTGCCCGTTCCACCAGGAGCTGTTTCTGCGAGTTCAGGGCCGGGAGCCTGCTGGTATGCCCACGTCTGCCCTATGGACAGGTGGCCAAGGAGCTGCTCTCCTCTTGGGCCCAGAGACACAGGACAGGCCTGCCTTCTGCCCAGACTCTTTCCTCAGAGTGGAGCAGGCGGGTTTGCCCTAGTCGTCCGCTCGTGTCTCCTTAGCAGCCAGGCTTCATTCTCTCCGCACAGGGAGAGGCAGAAACTTGTCCTGCCACAAGCCCACTGTTCCTGCCAGGGCAGGCTCTCCTGCTTCAAGACAGTTTCCAGACAACAAGGCCAATGGCCCCTTCTCTTCATCCCAGAGAGTTTGCTGCACTTTCCCATGATATGCTCCTCGAGAGCCCAGTGACAGACGTGTCCCTTTCCTTAAGCCTCTTTGGACAGGTGCAAGCACGATTCTCCCTCAGACAGCGGGTTTACAGGGTCATAATCATTTCGCTCCATGAGGGTTTATTACAACGTGCTGTGAGGACTAGCTCAGTAAAGCATTAGCAGCATCCCACAGACCCGACTCTGAGTTTCCAAAGAAAGCTGTGCTTTCCCAGACGGGTTGCCCCGGAAAAAGAGGATTTCGCTCTATGCGGGATTTATACATGGAGCTGTGGAGACTAGCTCAGGCAAGCATTTGCAGCATCCAAGAGAAGAGACTCTGAGTTTCCATGAAAGCTGGGCTTTCACAGTGGGGATGCCCCGGGAAAGATGATTTCGCTCTATGCGGGTTCTATACAAGGAGCTGTGGAGACTAGCTCAGGCAAGCAGCAGCAGCAGCATCCCACAGACCCGACTCTGAGTTCACAAAGAATGCTGTGTTTTGCCAGAAGGAAAGCCTGGGCAAAGAGGCTTTTGCTTTATGTGGGTTTCTCCCACCGTTCTACAAATACTAGGATAAGGCAAGCAGCACCAGCAGCCCACAGAACCGACTCTGATTCCGAGAGACTGCTGTGTTTTCCCAGAGGTTTTCACCATGGCGCGAACCGCACATGGCTGCTCCTTCCTCAGCAAGGCTGTGGGCGTTCGCTCTGTCGCGTCAGGAAAGAATAGCTGCGGGAGAGCTGGTGCCTTCTGGGCCTTGTTTCCTGGGCTTCATGTGCGCGCCCTGGGTTCACCCTGCCATGCTGAACTAAGCAGACATAGCCTCGACCCTTCAGCAGAGTGCGTGGCCTAGGATGGCACTCTGCTCCAATGCCATCTCCGGGCGTGGTCAAGGCCTGCCCTTTTGCTCTGGCGTTCAGTTGGACAGGGCACTAGGCCAGTGCCTTCCCCAGCGAGAGGTGACATGACATGTTCACAGCACACCATACACGCCCTGTGATGGGGAGTAATAGGTAACTGTCCTGCTTCACCGAGTCACACCCTGCCTCCGCCAATGCTGCCACATCCTGGAGCAAGATGTCATCTGACTGCCCGTTCCTCCAGGAGCTGTTTCTGCGAGTACAGGGCCGGGCCCCTGCTGGTATGCCCACTTCTGCCATATGGGCTGGTGGCCAAGGAGCTGCTGTCCCCTTCGGTCCAGAGGCACAGGACAGGCCTGCCTTCTGCCCAGACACTTTCCTCAGAGTGGAGCAGGCGCGTCTGCCCTAGTCGTCCGCTCTTGTCTCCTTAGCAGCCAGGATTCATTCTCTCCGCACAGGGAGAGGGGCACACTTGTCTTGCCACAGGCCCGCTGTTCCTGCTTGGGCAGGCTCTACTGCTACACGACCGTGTCCCGACAGCAAGGACAATGGCTCCTTCTCTTCATTCCCGAGCAGTGTGCTGCACTTTCCCATGACATGTCCTCGGAAGCGCAGTGACAGACGTGTCCCTTTCCTTAAGCCCCTTTCCACAGGCGCAAGCACGTTTCTCCCTCAGAGAGAGGGGATGCCCGGTCAAAGATCATTTCGCTCCATGAGGGTATATTACAACGTGCAGTGGAGAATAGCTCAGGCAAGCAGCAGCAGCATCCCACAGACCTGGCTTGAGTTCCCAAAGAATGCTGTGCTTTCCCAGAGGGGATGCCCCGGAAAAAGAGGATTTCGCTCTATGCGGGTTTTCATACAACGTACTGTGGAGACTAGCACAGCCAAGCTGTAGGAGCATCCCACAGACCTGACTCTGAGTTTCCAAGGAAAGCTGTGCTTTCCCAGAGGAGATGCCCCGGAAAAGGGGATTTCGCACTATGCGGGTTTTATACAAGGAGCTGTGGAGAGTAGCACAGGCAAGCATTAGCAGCATCCCACAGACCCGACCCTGAGACTCCAAGGAAAGCTGTGCTTTCCCAGAGGGGATGCCCTGAAAAGAGGATTTCGCTCTATGCGGGTTTTATACAAGGAGCTGTGGAGACTAGCTCAGGCAAGCAGCAGCAGCATCCCACAGACCCGACTCTGAGTTCCCAAAGAATGCAGTGCTTTCCCAGATCGGATACCTGGGCATCGAGGTTTTCATTCTATGCGGATTTCTCCCACCATGCTCCGAAAGCTAGCCTAAAAGACAAGCAGCACCAGCAGCCCACAGAACCGACTCTGATTGCCCAGCGACTGCTGTGCTTTCACAGAGGTTTTCAGCATGGCGCGAACCGCACTTCGCTGCTGCTTCCTCAGCAAGGCTGTGGGCGTTTGCTCTGTCGCGTCAGGGAAGAATAGCTGCTGAGAGCTGGTGCCTCTTGGGCCTTGCTTTCCCGGGCTTCATGTTCGTGCCCTGGGTTCACCCTGCCAAGACGAACGAAGCAGACACAGCCTCGACCCTGCGGCAGCGTGCATGGCCTAGGATGGCACTCTGTTCCATGCCATCTCCGGGCGTGGGCAAGGCCTGCCTTTTAGCTCTGGCATTCAGGTGGACAGGGCACTAGGCCAGTGCCTTTACGAGCCGAGAGGAGACGTGACAGGATCACAGCACACCGCCCACGCCCTGCGATGGGTAGTCATGGATAACTGTCCTCCTTCTCCGGGACACCCCCTGCCTCCGCCAATGCTGCCACATCCTGGAGCAAGATGACATCTGACTGCCCGTTCCACCAGGAGCTGTTTCTGCGAGTTCAGGGCCGGGAGCCTGCTGGTATGCCCACGTCTGCCCTATGGACAGGTGGCCAAGGAGCTGCTCTCCTCTTGGGCCCAGAGACACAGGACAGGCCTGCCTTCTGCCCAGACTCTTTCCTCAGAGTGGAGCAGGCGGGTTTGCCCTAGTCGTCCGCTCGTGTCTCCTTAGCAGCCAGGCTTCATTCTCTCCGCACAGGGAGAGGCAGAAACTTGTCCTGCCACAAGCCCACTGTTCCTGCCAGGGCAGGCTCTCCTGCTTCAAGACAGTTTCCAGACAACAAGGCCAATGGCCCCTTCTCTTCATCCCAGAGAGTTTGCTGCACTTTCCCATGATATGCTCCTCGAGAGCCCAGTGACAGACGTGTCCCTTTCCTTAAGCCTCTTTGGACAGGTGCAAGCACGATTCTCCCTCAGACAGCGGGTTTACAGGGTCATAATCATTTCGCTCCATGAGGGTTTATTACAACGTGCTGTGAGGACTAGCTCAGTAAAGCATTAGCAGCATCCCACAGACCCGACTCTGAGTTTCCAAAGAAAGCTGTGCTTTCCCAGACGGGTTGCCCCGGAAAAAGAGGATTTCGCTCTATGCGGGATTTATACATGGAGCTGTGGAGACTAGCTCAGGCAAGCATTTGCAGCATCCAAGAGAAGAGACTCTGAGTTTCCATGAAAGCTGGGCTTTCACAGTGGGGATGCCCCGGGAAAGATGATTTCGCTCTATGCGGGTTCTATACAAGGAGCTGTGGAGACTAGCTCAGGCAAGCAGCAGCAGCAGCATCCCACAGACCCGACTCTGAGTTCACAAAGAATGCTGTGTTTTGCCAGAAGGAAAGCCTGGGCAAAGAGGCTTTTGCTTTATGTGGGTTTCTCCCACCGTTCTACCAATACTAGGATAAGGCAAGCAGCACCAGCAGCCCACAGAACCGACTCTGATTCCGAGAGACTGCTGTGTTTTCCCAGAGGTTTTCACCATGGCGCGAACCGCACATGGCTGCTCCTTCCTCAGCAAGGCTGTGGGCGTTCGCTCTGTCGCGTCAGGAAAGAATAGCTGCGGGAGAGCTGGTGCCTTCTGGGCCTTGTTTCCTGGGCTTCATGTGCGCGCCCTGGGTTCACCCTGCCATGCTGAACTAAGCAGACATAGCCTCGACCCTTCAGCAGAGTGCGTGGCCTAGGATGGCACTCTGCTCCAATGCCATCTCCGGGCGTGGTCAAGGCCTGCCCTTTTGCTCTGGCGTTCAGTTGGACAGGGCACTAGGCCAGTGCCTTCCCCAGCGAGAGGTGACATGACATGTTCACAGCACACCATACACGCCCTGTGATGGGGAGTAATAGGTAACTGTCCTGCTTCACCGAGTCACACCCTGCCTCCGCCAATGCTGCCACATCCTGGAGCAAGATGTCATCTGACTGCCCGTTCCTCCAGGAGCTGTTTCTGCGAGTACAGGGCCGGGCCCCTGCTGGTATGCCCACTTCTGCCATATGGGCTGGTGGCCAAGGAGCTGCTGTCCCCTTCGGTCCAGAGGCACAGGACAGGCCTGCCTTCTGCCCAGACACTTTCCTCAGAGTGGAGCAGGCGCGTCTGCCCTAGTCGTCCGCTCTTGTCTCCTTAGCAGCCAGGATTCATTCTCTCCGCACAGGGAGAGGGGCACACTTGTCTTGCCACAGGCCCGCTGTTCCTGCTTGGGCAGGCTCTACTGCTACACGACCGTGTCCCGACAGCAAGGCCAATGGCTCCTTCTCTTCATTCCCGAGCAGTGTGCTGCACTTTCCCATGACATGTCCTCGGGAGCGCAGTGACAGACGTGTCCCTTTCCTTAAGCCCCTTTCCACAGGCGCAAGCACGTTTCTCCCTCAGAGAGAGGGGATGCCCGGTCAAAGATCATTTCGCTCCATGAGGGTATATTACAACGTGCAGTGGAGAATAGCTCAGGCAAGCAGCAGCAGCATCCCACAGACCTGGCTTGAGTTCCCAAAGAATGCTGTGCTTTCCCAGAGGGGATGCCCCGGAAAAAGAGGATTTCGCTCTATGCGGGTTTTCATACAACGTACTGTGGAGACTAGCACAGCCAAGCTGTAGGAGCATCCCACAGACCTGACTCTGAGTTTCCAAGGAAAGCTGTGCTTTCCCAGAGGAGATGCCCCGGAAAAGGGGATTTCGCACTATGCGGGTTTTATACAAGGAGCTGTGGAGAGTAGCACAGGCAAGCATTAGCAGCATCCCACAGACCCGACCCTGAGACTCCAAGGAAAGCTGTGCTTTCCCAGAGGGGATGCCCTGAAAAGAGGATTTCGCTCTATGCGGGTTTTATACAAGGAGCTGTGGAGACTAGCTCAGGCAAGCAGCAGCAGCATCCCACAGACCCGACTCTGAGTTCCCAAAGAATGCAGTGCTTTCCCAGATCGGATACCTGGGCATCGAGGTTTTCATTCTATGCGGATTTCTCCCACCATGCTCCGAAAGCTAGCCTAAAAGACAAGCAGCACCAGCAGCCCACAGAACCGACTCTGATTGCCCAGCGACTGCTGTGCTTTCACAGAGGTTTTCAGCATGGCGCGAACCGCACTTCGCTGCTGCTTCCTCAGCAAGGCTGTGGGCGTTTGCTCTGTCGCGTCAGGGAAGAATAGCTGCTGAGAGCTGGTGCCTCTTGGGCCTTGCTTTCCCGGGCTTCATGTTCGTGCCCTGGGTTCACCCTGCCAAGACGAACGAAGCAGACACAGCCTCGACCCTGCGGCAGCGTGCATGGCCTAGGATGGCACTCTGTTCCATGCCATCTCCGGGCGTGGGCAAGGCCTGCCTTTTAGCTCTGGCATTCAGGTGGACAGGGCACTAGGCCAGTGCCTTTACGAGCCGAGAGGAGACGTGACAGGATCACAGCACACCGCCCACGCCCTGCGATGGGTAGTCATGGATAACTGTCCTCCTTCTCCGGGACACCCCCTGCCTCCGCCAATGCTGCCACATCCTGGAGCAAGATGACATCTGACTGCCCGTTCCACCAGGAGCTGTTTCTGCGAGTTCAGGGCCGGGAGCCTGCTGGTATGCCCACGTCTGCCCTATGGACAGGTGGCCAAGGAGCTGCTCTCCTCTTGGGCCCAGAGACACAGGACAGGCCTGCCTTCTGCCCAGACTCTTTCCTCAGAGTGGAGCAGGCGGGTTTGCCCTAGTCGTCCGCTCGTGTCTCCTTAGCAGCCAGGCTTCATTCTCTCCGCACAGGGAGAGGCAGAAACTTGTCCTGCCACAAGCCCACTGTTCCTGCCAGGGCAGGCTCTCCTGCTTCAAGACAGTTTCCAGACAACAAGGCCAATGGCCCCTTCTCTTCATCCCAGAGAGTTTGCTGCACTTTCCCATGATATGCTCCTCGAGAGCCCAGTGACAGACGTGTCCCTTTCCTTAAGCCTCTTTGGACAGGTGCAAGCACGATTCTCCCTCAGACAGCGGGTTTACAGGGTCATAATCATTTCGCTCCATGAGGGTTTATTACAACGTGCTGTGAGGACTAGCTCAGTAAAGCATTAGCAGCATCCCACAGACCCGACTCTGAGTTTCCAAAGAAAGCTGTGCTTTCCCAGACGGGTTGCCCCGGAAAAAGAGGATTTCGCTCTATGCGGGATTTATACATGGAGCTGTGGAGACTAGCTCAGGCAAGCATTTGCAGCATCCAAGAGAAGAGACTCTGAGTTTCCATGAAAGCTGGGCTTTCACAGTGGGGATGCCCCGGGAAAGATGATTTCGCTCTATGCGGGTTCTATACAAGGAGCTGTGGAGACTAGCTCAGGCAAGCAGCAGCAGCAGCATCCCACAGACCCGACTCTGAGTTCACAAAGAATGCTGTGTTTTGCCAGAAGGAAAGCCTGGGCAAAGAGGCTTTTGCTTTATGTGGGTTTCTCCCACCGTTCTACAAATACTAGGATAAGGCAAGCAGCACCAGCAGCCCACAGAACCGACTCTGATTCCGAGAGACTGCTGTGTTTTCCCAGAGGTTTTCACCATGGCGCGAACCGCACATGGCTGCTCCTTCCTCAGCAAGGCTGTGGGCGTTCGCTCTGTCGCGTCAGGAAAGAATAGCTGCGGGAGAGCTGGTGCCTTCTGGGCCTTGTTTCCTGGGCTTCATGTGCGCGCCCTGGGTTCACCCTGCCATGCTGAACTAAGCAGACATAGCCTCGACCCTTCGGCAGAGTGCGTGGCCTAGGATGGCACTCCGCTCCAATGCCATCTCCGGGCGTGGTCAAGGCCTGCCCTTTTGCTCTGGCGTTCAGTTGGACAGGGCACTAGGCCAGTGCCTTCCCCAGCGAGAGGTGACATGACATGTTCACAGCACACCATACACGCCCTGTGATGGGGAGTAATAGGTAACTGTCCTGCTTCACCGAGTCACACCCTGCCTCCGCCAATGCTGCCACATCCTGGAGCAAGATGTCATCTGACTGCCCGTTCCTCCAGGAGCTGTTTCTGCGAGTACAGGGCCGGGCCCCTGCTGGTATGCCCACTTCTGCCATATGGGCTGGTGGCCAAGGAGCTGCTGTCCCCTTCGGTCCAGAGGCACAGGACAGGCCTGCCTTCTGCCCAGACACTTTGCTCAGAGTGGAGCAGGCGCGTCTGCCCTAGTCGTCCGCTCTTGTCTCCTTAGCAGCCAGGATTCATTCTCTCCGCACAGGGAGAGGGGCACACTTGTCTTGCCACAGGCCCGCTGTTCCTGCTTGGGCAGGCTCTACTGCTACACGACCGTGTCCCGACAGCAAGGCCAATGGCTCCTTCTCTTCATTCCCGAGCAGTGTGCTGCACTTTCCCATGACATGTCCTCGGGAGCGCAGTGACAGACGTGTCCCTTTCCTTAAGCCCCTTTCCACAGGCGCAAGCACGTTTCTCCCTCAGAGAGAGGGGATGCCCGGTCAAAGATCATTTCGCTCCATGAGGGTATATTACAACGTGCAGTGGAGAATAGCTCAGGCAAGCAGCAGCAGCATCCCACAGACCTGGCTTGAGTTCCCAAAGAATGCTGTGCTTTCCCAGAGGGGATGCCACAGAAAAAGAGGATTTCGCTCTATGCGGGTTTTCATACAACGTACTGTGGAGACTAGCACAGCCAAGCTGGAGGAGCATCCCACAGACCTGACTCTGAGTTTCCAAGGAAAGCTGTGCTTTCCCAGAGGAGATGCCCCGGAAAAGGGGATTTCGCACTATGCGGGTTTTATACAAGGAGCTGTGGAGAGTAGCACAGGCAAGCATTAGCAGCATCCCACAGACCCGACCCTGAGACTCCAAGGAAAGCTGTGCTTTCCCAGAGGGGATGCCCTGAAAAGAGGATTTCGCTCTATGCGGGTTTTATACAAGGAGCTGTGGAGACTAGCTCAGGCAAGCAGCAGCAGCATCCCACAGACCCGACTCTGAGTTCCCAAAGAATGCAGTGCTTTCCCAGATCGGATACCTGGGCATCGAGGTTTTCATTCTATGCGGATTTCTCCCCCCATGCTCCGAAAGCTAGCCTAAAAGACAAGCAGCACCAGCAGCCCACAGAACCGACTCTGATTGCCCAGCGACTGCTGTGCTTTCACAGAGGTTTTCAGCATGGCGCGAACCGCACTTCGCTGCTGCTTCCTCAGCAAGGCTGTGGGCGTTTGCTCTGTCGCGTCAGGGAAGAATAGCTGCTGAGAGCTGGTGCCTCTTGGGCCTTGCTTTCCCGGGCTTCATGTTCGTGCCCTGGGTTCACCCTGCCAAGACGAACGAAGCAGACACAGCCTCGACCCTGCGGCAGCGTGCATGGCCTAGGATGGCACTCTGTTCCATGCCATCTCCGGGCGTGGGCAAGGCCTGCCTTTTAGCTCTGGCATTCAGGTGGACAGGGCACTAGGCCAGTGCCTTTACGAGCCGAGAGGAGACGTGACAGGATCACAGCACACCGCCCACGCCCTGCGATGGGTAGTCATGGATAACTGTCCTCCTTCTCCGGGACACCCCCTGCCTCCGCCAATGCTGCCACATCCTGGAGCAAGATGACATCTGACTGCCCGTTCCACCAGGAGCTGTTTCTGCGAGTTCAGGGCCGGGAGCCTGCTGGTATGCCCACGTCTGCCCTATGGACAGGTGGCCAAGGAGCTGCTCTCCTCTTGGGCCCAGAGACACAGGACAGGCCTGCCTTCTGCCCAGACTCTTTCCTCAGAGTGGAGCAGGCGGGTTTGCCCTAGTCGTCCGCTCGTGTCTCCTTAGCAGCCAGGCTTCATTCTCTCCGCACAGGGAGAGGCAGAAACTTGTCCTGCCACAAGCCCACTGTTCCTGCCAGGGCAGGCTCTCCTGCTTCAAGACAGTTTCCAGACAACAAGGCCAATGGCCCCTTCTCTTCATCCCAGAGAGTTTGCTGCACTTTCCCATGATATGCTCCTCGAGAGCCCAGTGACAGACGTGTCCCTTTCCTTAAGCCTCTTTGGACAGGTGCAAGCACGATTCTCCCTCAGACAGCGGGTTTACAGGGTCATAATCATTTCGCTCCATGAGGGTTTATTACAACGTGCTGTGAGGACTAGCTCAGTAAAGCATTAGCAGCATCCCACAGACCCGACTCTGAGTTTCCAAAGAAAGCTGTGCTTTCCCAGACGGGTTGCCCCGGAAAAAGAGGATTTCGCTCTATGCGGGATTTATACATGGAGCTGTGGAGACTAGCTCAGGCAAGCATTTGCAGCATCCAAGAGAAGAGACTCTGAGTTTCCATGAAAGCTGGGCTTTCACAGTGGGGATGCCCCGGGAAAGATGATTTCGCTCTATGCGGGTTCTATACAAGGAGCTGTGGAGACTAGCTCAGGCAAGCAGCAGCAGCAGCATCCCACAGACCCGACTCTGAGTTCACAAAGAATGCTGTGTTTTGCCAGAAGGAAAGCCTGGGCAAAGAGGCTTTTGCTTTATGTGGGTTTCTCCCACCGTTCTACAAATACTAGGATAAGGCAAGCAGCACCAGCAGCCCACAGAACCGACTCTGATTCCGAGAGACTGCTGTGTTTTCCCAGAGGTTTCCACCATGGCGCGAACCGCACATGGCTGCTCCTTCCTCAGCAAGGCTGTGGGCGTTCGCTCTGTCGCGTCAGGAAAGAATAGCTGCGGGAGAGCTGGTGCCTTCTGGGCCTTGTTACCTGGGCTTCATGTGCGCGCCCTGGGTTCACCCTGCCATGCTGAACTAAGCAGACATAGCCTCGACCCTTCGGCAGAGTGCGTGGCCTAGGATGGCACTCCGCTCCAATGCCATCTCCGGGCGTGGTCAAGGCCTGCCCTTTTGCTCTGGCGTTCAGTTGGACAGGGCACTAGGCCAGTGCCTTCCCCAGCGAGAGGTGACATGACATGTTCACAGCACACCATACACGCCCTGTGATGGGGAGTAATAGGTAACTGTCCTGCTTCACCGAGTCACACCCTGCCTCCGCCAATGCTGCCACATCCTGGAGCAAGATGTCATCTGACTGCCCGTTCCTCCAGGAGCTGTTTCTGCGAGTACAGGGCCGGGCCCCTGCTGGTATGCCCACTTCTGCCATATGGGCTGGTGGCCAAGGAGCTGCTGTCCCCTTCGGTCCAGAGGCACAGGACAGGCCTGCCTTCTGCCCAGACACTTTGCTCAGAGTGGAGCAGGCGCGTCTGCCCTAGTCGTCCGCTCTTGTCTCCTTAGCAGCCAGGATTCATTCTCTCCGCACAGGGAGAGGGGCACACTTGTCTTGCCACAGGCCCGCTGTTCCTGCTTGGGCAGGCTCTACTGCTACACGACCGTGTCCCGACCCGACAGCAAGGCCAATGGCTCCTTCTCTTCATTCCCGAGCAGTGTGCTGCACTTTCCCATGACATGTCCTCGGGAGCGCAGTGACAGACGTGTCCCTTTCCTTAAGCCCCTTTCCACAGGCGCAAGCACGTTTCTCCCTCAGAGAGAGGGGATGCCCGGTCAAAGATCATTTCGCTCCATGAGGGTATATTACAACGTGCAGTGGAGAATAGCTCAGGCAAGCAGCAGCAGCATCCCACAGACCTGGCTTGAGTTCCCAAAGAATGCTGTGCTTTCCCAGAGGGGATGCCCCAGAAAAAGAGGATTTCGCTCTATGCGGGTTTTCATACAACGTACTGTGGAGACTAGCACAGCCAAGCTGGAGGAGCATCCCACAGACCTGACTCTGAGTTTCCAAGGAAAGCTGTGCTTTCCCAGAGGAGATGCCCCGGAAAAGGGGATTTCGCACTATGCGGGTTTTATACAAGGAGCTGTGGAGAGTAGCACAGGCAAGCATTAGCAGCATCCCACAGACCCGACCCTGAGACTCCAAGGAAAGCTGTGCTTTCCCAGAGGGGATGCCCTGAAAAGAGGATTTCGCTCTATGCGGGTTTTATACAAGGAGCTGTGGAGACTAGCTCAGGCAAGCAGCAGCAGCATCCCACAGACCCGACTCTGAGTTCCCAAAGAATGCAGTGCTTTCCCAGATCGGATACCTGGGCATCGAGGTTTTCATTCTATGCGGATTTCTCCCACCATGCTCCGAAAGCTAGCCTAAAAGACAAGCAGCACCAGCAGCCCACAGAACCGACTCTGATTGCCCAGCGACTGCTGTGCTTTCACAGAGGTTTTCAGCATGGCGCGAACCGCACTTCGCTGCTGCTTCCTCAGCAAGGCTGTGGGCGTTTGCTCTGTCGCGTCAGGGAAGAATAGCTGCTGAGAGCTGGTGCCTCTTGGGCCTTGCTTTCCCGGGCTTCATGTTCGTGCCCTGGGTTCACCCTGCCAAGACGAACGAAGCAGACACAGCCTCGACCCTGCGGCAGCGTGCATGGCCTAGGATGGCACTCTGTTCCATGCCATCTCCGGGTGTGGGCAAGGCCTGCCTTTTAGCTCTGGCATTCAGGTGGACAGGGCACTAGGCCAGTGCCTTTACGAGCCGAGAGGAGACGTGACAGGATCACAGCACACCGCCCACGCCCTGCGATGGGTAGTCATGGATAACTGTCCTCCTTCTCCGGGACACCCCCTGCCTCCGCCAATGCTGCCACATCCTGGAGCAAGATGACATCTGACTGCCCGTTCCACCAGGAGCTGTTTCTGCGAGTTCAGGGCCGGGAGCCTGCTGGTATGCCCACGTCTGCCCTATGGACAGGTGGCCAAGGAGCTGCTCTCCTCTTGGGCCCAGAGACACAGGACAGGCCTGCCTTCTGCCCAGACTCTTTCCTCAGAGTGGAGCAGGCGGGTTTGCCCTAGTCGTCCGCTCGTGTCTCCTTAGCAGCCAGGCTTCATTCTCTCCGCACAGGGAGAGGCAGAAACTTGTCCTGCCACAAGCCCACTGTTCCTGCCAGGGCAGGCTCTCCTGCTTCAAGACAGTTTCCAGACAACAAGGCCAATGGCCCCTTCTCTTCATCCCAGAGAGTTTGCTGCACTTTCCCATGATATGCTCCTCGAGAGCCCAGTGACAGACGTGTCCCTTTCCTTAAGCCTCTTTGGACAGGTGCAAGCACGATTCTCCCTCAGACAGCGGGTTTACAGGGTCATAATCATTTCGCTCCATGAGGGTTTATTACAACGTGCTGTGAGGACTAGCTCAGTAAAGCATTAGCAGCATCCCACAGACCCGACTCTGAGTTTCCAAAGAAAGCTGTGCTTTCCCAGACGGGTTGCCCCGGAAAAAGAGGATTTCGCTCTATGCGGGATTTATACATGGAGCTGTGGAGACTAGCTCAGGCAAGCAGCAGCAGCATCCAAGAGAAGAGACTCTGAGTTTCCATGAAAGCTGGGCTTTCACAGTGGGGATGCCCCGGGAAAGATGATTTCGCTCTATGCGGGTTCTATACAAGGAGCTGTGGAGACTAGCTCAGGCAAGCAGCAGCAGCAGCATCCCACAGACCCGACTCTGAGTTCACAAAGAATGCTGTGTTTTGCCAGAAGGAAAGCCTGGGCAAAGAGGCTTTTGCTTTATGTGGGTTTCTCCCACCGTTCTACAAATACTAGGATAAGGCAAGCAGCACCAGCAGCCCACAGAACCGACTCTGATTCCGAGAGACTGCTGTGTTTTCCCAGAGGTTTTCACCATGGCGCGAACCGCACATGGCTGCTCCTTCCTCAGCAAGGCTGTGGGCGTTCGCTCTGTCGCGTCAGGAAAGAATAGCTGCGGGAGAGCTGGTGCCTTCTGGGCCTTGTTTCCTGGGCTTCATGTGCGCGCCCTGGGTTCACCCTGCCATGCTGAACTAAGCAGACATAGCCTCGACCCTTCGGCAGAGTGCGTGGCCTAGGATGGCACTCCGCTCCAATGCCATCTCCGGGCGTGGTCAAGGCCTGCCCTTTTGCTCTGGCGTTCAGTTGGACAGGGCACTAGGCCAGTGCCTTCCCCAGCGAGAGGTGACATGACATGTTCACAGCACACCATACACGCCCTGTGATGGGGAGTAATAGGTAACTGTCCTGCTTCACCGAGTCACACCCTGCCTCCGCCAATGCTGCCACATCCTGGAGCAAGATGTCATCTGACTGCCCGTTCCTCCAGGAGCTGTTTCTGCGAGTACAGGGCCGGGCCCCTGCTGGTATGCCCACTTCAGCCATATGGGCTGGTGGCCAAGGAGCTGCTGTCCCCTTCGGTCCAGAGGCACAGGACAGGCCTGCCTTCTGCCCAGACACTTTCCTCAGAGTGGAGCAGGCGCGTCTGCCCTAGTCGTCCGCTCTTGTCTCCTTAGCAGCCAGGATTCATTCTCTCCGCACAGGGAGAGGGGCACACTTGTCTTGCCACAGGCCCGCTGTTCCTGCTTGGGCAGGCTCTACTGCTACACGACTGTGTCCCGACCCGACAGCAAGGACAATGGCTCCTTCTCTTCATTCCCGAGCAGTGTGCTGCACTTTCCCATGACATGTCCTCGGGAGCGCAGTGACAGACGTGTCCCTTTCCTTAAGCCCATTTCCACAGGCGCAAGCACGTTTCTCCCTCAGAGAGAGGGGATGCCCGGTCAAAGATCATTTCGCTCCATGAGGGTATATTACAACGTGCAGTGGAGAATAGCTCAGGCAAGCAGCAGCAGCATCCCACAGACCTGGCTTGAGTTCCCAAAGAATGCTGTGCTTTCCCAGAGGGGATGCCCCAGAAAAAGAGGATTTCGCTCTATGCGGGTTTTCATACAACGTACTGTGGAGACTAGCACAGCCAAGCTGGAGGAGCATCCCACAGACCTGACTCTGAGTTTCCAAGGAAAGCTGTGCTTTCCCAGAGGAGATGCCCCGGAAAAGGGGATTTCGCACTATGCGGGTTTTATACAAGGAGCTGTGGAGAGTAGCACAGGCAAGCATTAGCAGCATCCCACAGACCCGACCCTGAGACTCCAAGGAAAGCTGTGCTTTCCCAGAGGGGATGCCCTGAAAAGAGGATTTCGCTCTATGCGGGTTTTATACAAGGAGCTGTGGAGACTAGCTCAGGCAAGCAGCAGCAGCATCCGACAGACCCGACTCTGAGTTCCCAAAGAATGCAGTGCTTTCCCAGATCGGATACCTGGGCATCGAGGTTTTCATTCTATGCGGATTTCTCCCCCCATGCTCCGAAAGCTAGCCTAAAAGACAAGCAGCACCAGCAGCCCACAGAACCGACTCTGATTGCCCAGCGACTGCTGTGCTTTCACAGAGGTTTTCAGCATGGCGCGAACCGCACTTCGCTGCTGCTTCCTCAGCAAGGCTGTGGGCGTTTGCTCTGTCGCGTCAGGGAAGAATAGCTGCTGAGAGCTGGTGCCTCTTGGGCCTTGCTTTCCCGGGCTTCATGTTCGTGCCCTGGGTTCACCCTGCCAAGACGAACGAAGCAGACACAGCCTCGACCCTGCGGCAGCGTGCATGGCCTAGGATGGCACTCTGTTCCATGCCATCTCCGGGCGTGGGCAAGGCCTGCCTTTTAGCTCTGGCATTCAGGTGGACAGGGCACTAGGCCAGTGCCTTTACGAGCCGAGAGGAGACGTGACAGGATCACAGCACACCGCCCACGCCCTGCGATGGGTAGTCATGGATAACTGTCCTCCTTCTCCGGGACACCCCCTGCCTCCGCCAATGCTGCCACATCCTGGAGCAAGATGACATCTGACTGCCCGTTCCACCAGGAGCTGTTTCTGCGAGTTCAGGGCCGGGAGCCTGCTGGTATGCCCACGTCTGCCCTATGGACAGGTGGCCAAGGAGCTGCTCTCCTCTTGGGCCCAGAGACACAGGACAGGCCTGCCTTCTGCCCAGACTCTTTCCTCAGAGTGGAGCAGGCGGGTTTGCCCTAGTCGTCCGCTCGTGTCTCCTTAGCAGCCAGGCTTCATTCTCTCCGCACAGGGAGAGGCAGAAACTTGTCCTGCCACAAGCCCACTGTTCCTGCCAGGGCAGGCTCTCCTGCTTCAAGACAGTTTCCAGACAACAAGGCCAATGGCCCCTTCTCTTCATCCCAGAGAGTTTGCTGCACTTTCCCATGATATGCTCCTCGAGAGCCCAGTGACAGACGTGTCCCTTTCCTTAAGCCTCTTTGGACAGGTGCAAGCACGATTCTCCCTCAGACAGCGGGTTTACAGGGTCATAATCATTTCGCTCCATGAGGGTTTATTACAACGTGCTGTGAGGACTAGCTCAGTAAAGCATTAGCAGCATCCCACAGACCCGACTCTGAGTTTCCAAAGAAAGCTGTGCTTTCCCAGACGGGTTGCCCCGGAAAAAGAGGATTTCGCTCTATGCGGGATTTATACATGGAGCTGTGGAGACTAGCTCAGGCAAGCATTTGCAGCATCCAAGAGAAGAGACTCTGAGTTTCCATGAAAGCTGGGCTTTCACAGTGGGGATGCCCCGGGAAAGATGATTTCACTATATGCGGGTTCTATACAAGGAGCTGTGGAGACTAGCTCAGGCAAGCAGCAGCAGCAGCATCCCACAGACCCGACTCTGAGTTCACAAAGAATGCTGTGTTTTGCCAGAAGGAAAGCCTGGGCAAAGAGGCTTTTGCTTTATGTGGGTTTCTCCCACCGTTCTACAAATACTAGGATAAGGCAAGCAGCACCAGCAGCCCACAGAACCGACTCTGATTCCGAGAGACTGCTGTGTTTTCCCAGAGGTTTTCACCATGGCGCGAACCGCACATGGCTGCTCCTTCCTCAGCAAGGCTGTGGGCGTTCGCTCTGTCGCGTCAGGAAAGAATAGCTGCGGGAGAGCTGGTGCCTTCTGGGCCTTGTTTCCTGGGCTTCATGTGCGCGCCCTGGGTTCACCCTGCCATGCTGAACTAAGCAGACACAGCCTCGACCCTTCGGCAGAGTGCGTGGCCTAGGATGGCACTCTGCTCCAATGCCATCTCCGGGCGTGGTCAAGGCCTGCCCTTTTGCTCTGGCGTTCAGTTGGACAGGGCACTAGGCCAGTGCCTTCCCCAGCGAGAGGTGACATGACATGTTCACAGCACACCATACACGCCCTGTGATGGGGAGTAATAGGTAACTGTCCTGCTTCACCGAGTCACACCCTGCCTCCGCCAATGCTGCCACATCCTGGAGCAAGATGTCATCTGACTGCCCGTTCCTCCAGGAGCTGTTTCTGCGAGTACAGGGCCGGGCCCCTGCTGGTATGCCCACTTCTGCCATATGGGCTGGTGGCCAAGGAGCTGCTGTCCCCTTCGGTCCAGAGGCACAGGACAGGCCTGCCTTCTGCCCAGACACTTTGCTCAGAGTGGAGCAGGCGCGTCTGCCCTAGTCGTCCGCTCTTGTCTCCTTAGCAGCCAGGATTCATTCTCTCCGCACAGGGAGAGGGGCACACTTGTCTTGCCACAGGCCCGCTGTTCCTGCTTGGGCAGGCTCTACTGCTACACGACCGTGTCCCGACCTGACAGCAAGGACAATGGCTCCTTCTCTTCATTCCCGAGCAGTGTGCTGCACTTTCCCATGACATGTCCTCGGGAGCGCAGTGACAGACGTGTCCCTTTCCTTAAGCCCCTTTCCACAGGCGCAAGCATGTTTCTCCCTCAGAGAGAGGGGATGCCCGGTCAAAGATCATTTCGCTCCATGAGGGTATATTACAACGTGCAGTGGAGAATAGCTCAGGCAAGCAGCAGCAGCATCCCACAGACCTGGCTTGAGTTCCCAAAGAATGCTGTGCTTTCCCAGAGGGGATGCCCCGGAAAAAGAGGATTTCGCTCTATGCGGGTTTTCATACAACGTACTGTGGAGACTAGCACAGCCAAGCTGTAGGAGCATCCCACAGACCTGACTCTGAGTTTCCAAGGAAAGCTGTGCTTTCCCAGAGGAGATGCCCCGGAAAAGGGAATTTCGCACTATGCGGGTTTTATACAAGGAGCTGTGGAGAGTAGCACAGGCAAGCATTAGCAGCATCCCACAGACCCGACCCTGAGACTCCAAGGAAAGCTGTGCTTTCCCAGAGGGGATGCCCTGAAAAGAGGATTTCGCTCTATGCGGGTTTTATACAAGGAGCTGTGGAGACTAGCTCAGGCAAGCAGCAGCAGCATCCCACAGACCCGACTCTGAGTTCCCAAAGAATGCAGTGCTTTCCCAGATCGGATACCTGGGCATCGAGGTTTTCATTCTATGCGGATTTCTCCCACCATGCTCCGAAAGCTAGCCTAAAAGACAAGCAGCACCAGCAGCCCACAGAACCGACTCTGATTGCCCAGCGACTGCTGTGCTTTCACAGAGGTTTTCAGCATGGCGCGAACCGCACTTCGCTGCTGCTTCCTCAGCAAGGCTGTGGGCGTTTGCTCTGTCGCGTCAGGGAAGAATAGCTGCTGAGAGCTGGTGCCTCTTGGGCCTTGCTTTCCCGGGCTTCATGTTCGTGCCCTGGGTTCACCCTGCCAAGACGAACGAAGCAGACACAGCCTCGACCCTGCGGCAGCGTGCATGGCCTAGGATGGCACTCTGTTCCATGCCATCTCCGGGCGTGGGCAAGGCCTGCCTTTTAGCTCTGGCATTCAGGTGGACAGGGCACTAGGCCAGTGCCTTTACGAGCCGAGAGGAGACGTGACAGGATCACAGCACACCGCCCACGCCCTGCGATGGGTAGTCATGGATAACTGTCCTCCTTCTCCGGGACACCCCCTGCCTCCGCCAATGCTGCCACATCCTGGAGCAAGATGACATCTGACTGCCCGTTCCACCAGGAGCTGTTTCTGCGAGTTCAGGGCCGGGAGCCTGCTGGTATGCCCACGTCTGCCCTATGGACAGGTGGCCAAGGAGCTGCTCTCCTCTTGGGCCCAGAGACACAGGACAGGCCTGCCTTCTGCCCAGACTCTTTCCTCAGAGTGGAGCAGGCGGGTTTGCCCTAGTCGTCCGCTCGTGTCTCCTTAGCAGCCAGGCTTCATTCTCTCCGCACAGGGAGAGGCAGAAACTTGTCCTGCCACAAGCCCACTGTTCCTGCCAGGGCAGGCTCTCCTGCTTCAAGACAGTTTCCAGACAACAAGGCCAATGGCCCCTTCTCTTCATCCCAGAGAGTTTGCTGCACTTTCCCATGATATGCTCCTCGAGAGCCCAGTGACAGACGTGTCCCTTTCCTTAAGCCTCTTTGGACAGGTGCAAGCACGATTCTCCCTCAGACAGCGGGTTTACAGGGTCATAATCATTTCGCTCCATGAGGGTTTATTACAACGTGCTGTGAGGACTAGCTCAGTAAAGCATTAGCAGCATCCCACAGACCCGACTCTGAGTTTCCAAAGAAAGCTGTGCTTTCCCAGACGGGTTGCCCCGGAAAAAGAGGATTTCGCTCTATGCGGGATTTATACATGGAGCTGTGGAGACTAGCTCAGGCAAGCATTTGCAGCATCCAAGAGAAGAGACTCTGAGTTTCCATGAAAGCTGGGCTTTCACAGTGGGGATGCCCCGGGAAAGATGATTTCGCTCTATGCGGGTTCTATACAAGGAGCTGTGGAGACTAGCTCAGGCAAGCAGCAGCAGCAGCATCCCACAGACCCGACTCTGAGTTCACAAAGAATGCTGTGTTTTGCCAGAAGGAAAGCCTGGGCAAAGAGGCTTTTGCTTTATGTGGGTTTCTCCCACCGTTCTACAAATACTAGGATAAGGCAAGCAGCACCAGCAGCCCACAGAACCGACTCTGATTCCGAGAGACTGCTGTGTTTTCCCAGAGGTTTTCACCATGGCGCGAACCGCACATGGCTGCTCCTTCCTCAGCAAGGCTGTGGGCGTTCGCTCTGTCGCGTCAGGAAAGAATAGCTGCGGGAGAGCTGGTGCCTTCTGGGCCTTGTTACCTGGGCTTCATGTGCGCGCCCTGGGTTCACCCTGCCATGCTGAACTAAGCAGACATAGCCTCGACCCTTCGGCAGAGTGCGTGGCCTAGGATGGCACTCCGCTCCAATGCCATCTCCGGGCGTGGTCAAGGCCTGCCCTTTTGCTCTGGCGTTCAGTTGGACAGGGCACTAGGCCAGTGCCTTCCCCAGCGAGAGGTGACATGACATGTTCACAGCACACCATACACGCCCTGTGATGGGGAGTAATAGGTAACTGTCCTGCTTCACCGAGTCACACCCTGCCTCCGCCAATGCTGCCACATCCTGGAGCAAGATGTCATCTGACTGCCCGTTCCTCCAGGAGCTGTTTCTGCGAGTACAGGGCCGGGCCCCTGCTGGTATGCCCACTTCTGCCATATGGGCTGGTGGCCAAGGAGCTGCTGTCCCCTTCGGTCCAGAGGCACAGGACAGGCCTGCCTTCTGCCCAGACACTTTGCTCAGAGTGGAGCAGGCGCGTCTGCCCTAGTCGTCCGCTCTTGTCTCCTTAGCAGCCAGGATTCATTCTCTCCGCACAGGGAGAGGGGCACACTTGTCTTGCCACAGGCCCGCTGTTCCTGCTTGGGCAGGCTCTACTGCTACACGACCGTGTCCCGACCCGACAGCAAGGCCAATGGCTCCTTCTCTTCATTCCCGAGCAGTGTGCTGCACTTTCCCATGACATGTCCTCGGGAGCGCAGTGACAGACGTGTCCCTTTCCTTAAGCCCCTTTCCACAGGCGCAAGCACGTTTCTCCCTCAGAGAGAGGGGATGCCCGGTCAAAGATCATTTCGCTCCATGAGGGTATATTACAACGTGCAGTGGAGAATAGCTCAGGCAAGCAGCAGCAGCATCCCACAGACCTGGCTTGAGTTCCCAAAGAATGCTGTGCTTTCCCAGAGGGGATGCCCCGGAAAAAGAGGATTTCGCTCTATGCGGGTTTTCATACAACGTACTGTGGAGACTAGCACAGCCAAGCTGGAGGAGCATCCCACAGACCTGACTCTGAGTTTCCAAGGAAAGCTGTGCTTTCCCAGAGGAGATGCCCCGGAAAAGGGGATTTCGCACTATGCGGGTTTTATACAAGGAGCTGTGGAGAGTAGCACAGGCAAGCATTAGCAGCATCCCACAGACCCGACCCTGAGACTCCAAGGAAAGCTGTGCTTTCCCAGAGGGGATGCCCTGAAAAGAGGATTTCGCTCTATGCGGGTTTTATACAAGGAGCTGTGGAGACTAGCTCAGGCAAGCAGCAGCAGCATCCCACAGACCCGACTCTGAGTTCCCAAAGAATGCAGTGCTTTCCCAGATCGGATACCTGGGCATCGAGGTTTTCATTCTATGCGGATTTCTCCCACCATGCTCCGAAAGCTAGCCTAAAAGACAAGCAGCACCAGCAGCCCACAGAACCGACTCTGATTGCCCAGCGACTGCTGTGCTTTCACAGAGGTTTTCAGCATGGCGCGAACCGCACTTCGCTGCTGCTTCCTCAGCAAGGCTGTGGGCGTTTGCTCTGTCGCGTCAGGGAAGAATAGCTGCTGAGAGCTGGTGCCTCTTGGGCCTTGCTTTCCCGGGCTTCATGTTCGTGCCCTGGGTTCACCCTGCCAAGACGAACGAAGCAGACACAGCCTCGACCCTGCGGCAGCGTGCATGGCCTAGGATGGCACTCTGTTCCATGCCATCTCCGGGCGTGGGCAAGGCCTGCCTTTTAGCTCTGGCATTCAGGTGGACAGGGCACTAGGCCAGTGCCTTTACGAGCCGAGAGGAGACGTGACAGGATCACAGCACACCGCCCACGCCCTGCGATGGGTAGTCATGGATAACTGTCCTCCTTCTCCGGGACACCCCCTGCCTCCGCCAATGCTGCCACATCCTGGAGCAAGATGACATCTGACTGCCCGTTCCACCAGGAGCTGTTTCTGCGAGTTCAGGGCCGGGAGCCTGCTGGTATGCCCACGTCTGCCCTATGGACAGGTGGCCAAGGAGCTGCTCTCCTCTTGGGCCCAGAGACACAGGACAGGCCTGCCTTCTGCCCAGACTCTTTCCTCAGAGTGGAGCAGGCGGGTTTGCCCTAGTCGTCCGCTCGTGTCTCCTTAGCAGCCAGGCTTCATTCTCTCCGCACAGGGAGAGGCAGAAACTTGTCCTGCCACAAGCCCACTGTTCCTGCCAGGGCAGGCTCTCCTGCTTCAAGACAGTTTCCAGACAACAAGGCCAATGGCCCCTTCTCTTCATCCCAGAGAGTTTGCTGCACTTTCCCATGATATGCTCCTCGAGAGCCCAGTGACAGACGTGTCCCTTTCCTTAAGCCTCTTTGGACAGGTGCAAGCACGATTCTCCCTCAGACAGCGGGTTTACAGGGTCATAATCATTTCGCTCCATGAGGGTTTATTACAACGTGCTGTGAGGACTAGCTCAGTAAAGCATTAGCAGCATCCCACAGACCCGACTCTGAGTTTCCAAAGAAAGCTGTGCTTTCCCAGACGGGTTGCCCCGGAAAAAGAGGATTTCGCTCTATGCGGGATTTATACATGGAGCTGTGGAGACTAGCTCAGGCAAGCATTTGCAGCATCCAAGAGAAGAGACTCTGAGTTTCCATGAAAGCTGGGCTTTCACAGTGGGGATGCCCCGGGAAAGATGATTTCGCTCTATGCGGGTTCTATACAAGGAGCTGTGGAGACTAGCTCAGGCAAGCAGCAGCAGCATCCCACAGACCCGACTCTGAGTTCACAAAGAATGCTGTGTTTTGCCAGAAGGAAAGCCTGGGCAAAGAGGCTTTTGCTTTATGTGGGTTTCTCCCACCGTTCTACAAATACTAGGATAAGGCAAGCAGCACCAGCAGCCCACAGAACCGACTCTGATTCCGAGAGACTGCTGTGTTTTCCCAGAGGTTTTCACCATGGCGCGAACCGCACATGGCTGCTCCTTCCTCAGCAAGGCTGTGGGCGTTCGCTCTGTCGCGTCAGGAAAGAATAGCTGCGGGAGAGCTGGTGCCTTCTGGGCCTTGTTTCCTGGGCTTCATGTGCGCGCCCTGGGTTCACCCTGCCATGCTGAACTAAGCAGACATAGCCTCGACCCTTCGGCAGAGTGCGTGGCCTAGGATGGCACTCTGCTCCAATGCCATCTCCGGGCGTGGTCAAGGCCTGCCCTTTTGCTCTGGCGTTCAGTTGGACAGGGCACTAGGCCAGTGCCTTCCCCAGCGAGAGGTGACATGACATGTTCACAGCACACCATACACGCCCTGTGATGGGGAGTAATAGGTAACTGTCCTGCTTCACCGAGTCACACCCTGCCTCCGCCAATGCTGCCACATCCTGGAGCAAGATGTCATCTGACTGCCCGTTCCTCCAGGAGCTGTTTCTGCGAGTACAGGGCCGGGCCCCTGCTGGTATGCCCACTTCTGCCATATGGGCTGGTGGCCAAGGAGCTGCTGTCCCCTTCGGTCCAGAGGCACAGGACAGGCCTGCCTTCTGCCCAGACACTTTGCTCAGAGTGGAGCAGGCGCGTCTGCCCTAGTCGTCCGCTCTTGTCTCCTTAGCAGCCAGGATTCATTCTCTCCGCACAGGGAGAGGGGCACACTTGTCTTGCCACAGGCCCGCTGTTCCTGCTTGGGCAGGCTCTACTGCTACACGACCGTGTCCCGACCCGACAGCAAGGCCAATGGCTCCTTCTCTTCATTCCCGAGCAGTGTGCTGCACTTTCCCATGACATGTCCTCGGGAGCGCAGTGACAGACGTGTCCCTTTCCTTAAGCCCCTTTCCACAGGCGCAAGCACGTTTCTCCCTCAGAGAGAGGGGATGCCCGGTCAAAGATCATTTCGCTCCATGAGGGTATATTACAACGTGCAGTGGAGAATAGCTCAGGCAAGCAGCAGCAGCATCCCACAGACCTGGCTTGAGTTCCCAAAGAATGCTGTGCTTTCCCAGAGGGGATGCCCCGGAAAAAGAGGATTTCGCTCTATGCGGGTTTTCATACAACGTACTGTGGAGACTAGCACAGCCAAGCTGGAGGAGCATCCCACAGACCTGACTCTGAGTTTCCAAGGAAAGCTGTGCTTTCCCAGAGGAGATGCCCCGGAAAAGGGGATTTCGCACTATGCGGGTTTTATACAAGGAGCTGTGGAGAGTAGCACAGGCAAGCATTAGCAGCATCCCACAGACCCGACCCTGAGACTCCAAGGAAAGCTGTGCTTTCCCAGAGGGGATGCCCTGAAAAGAGGATTTCGCTCTATGCGGGTTTTATACAAGGAGCTGTGGAGACTAGCTCAGGCAAGCAGCAGCAGCATCCCACAGACCCGACTCTGAGTTCCCAAAGAATGCAGTGCTTTCCCAGATCGGATACCTGGGCATCGAGGTTTTCATTCTATGCGGATTTCTCCCACCATGCTCCGAAAGCTAGCCTAAAAGACAAGCAGCACCAGCAGCCCACAGAACCGACTCTGATTGCCCAGCGACTGCTGTGCTTTCACAGAGGTTTTCAGCATGGCGCGAACCGCACTTCGCTGCTGCTTCCTCAGCAAGGCTGTGGGCGTTTGCTCTGTCGCGTCAGGGAAGAATAGCTGCTGAGAGCTGGTGCCTCTTGGGCCTTGCTTTCCCGGGCTTCATGTTCGTGCCCTGGGTTCACCCTGCCAAGACGAACGAAGCAGACACAGCCTCGACCCTGCGGCAGCGTGCATGGCCTAGGATGGCACTCTGTTCCATGCCATCTCCGGGCGTGGGCAAGGCCTGCCTTTTAGCTCTGGCATTCAGGTGGACAGGGCACTAGGCCAGTGCCTTTACGAGCCGAGAGGAGACGTGACAGGATCACAGCACACCGCCCACGCCCTGCGATGGGTAGTCATGGATAACTGTCCTCCTTCTCCGGGACACCCCCTGCCTCCGCCAATGCTGCCACATCCTGGAGCAAGATGACATCTGACTGCCCGTTCCACCAGGAGCTGTTTCTGCGAGTTCAGGGCCGGGAGCCTGCTGGTATGCCCACGTCTGCCCTATGGACAGGTGGCCAAGGAGCTGCTCTCCTCTTGGGCCCAGAGACACAGGACAGGCCTGCCTTCTGCCCAGACTCTTTCCTCAGAGTGGAGCAGGCGGGTTTGCCCTAGTCGTCCGCTCGTGTCTCCTTAGCAGCCAGGCTTCATTCTCTCCGCACAGGGAGAGGCAGAAACTTGTCCTGCCACAAGCCCACTGTTCCTGCCAGGGCAGGCTCTCCTGCTTCAAGACAGTTTCCAGACAACAAGGCCAATGGCCCCTTCTCTTCATCCCAGAGAGTTTGCTGCACTTTCCCATGATATGCTCCTCGAGAGCCCAGTGACAGACGTGTCCCTTTCCTTAAGCCTCTTTGGACAGGTGCAAGCACGATTCTCCCTCAGACAGCGGGTTTACAGGGTCATAATCATTTCGCTCCATGAGGGTTTATTACAACGTGCTGTGAGGACTAGCTCAGTAAAGCATTAGCAGCATCCCACAGACCCGACTCTGAGTTTCCAAAGAAAGCTGTGCTTTCCCAGACGGGTTGCCCCGGAAAAAGAGGATTTCGCTCTATGCGGGATTTATACATGGAGCTGTGGAGACTAGCTCAGGCAAGCATTTGCAGCATCCAAGAGAAGAGACTCTGAGTTTCCATGAAAGCTGGGCTTTCACAGTGGGGATGCCCCGGGAAAGATGATTTCGCTCTATGCGGGTTCTATACAAGGAGCTGTGGAGACTAGCTCAGGCAAGCAGCAGCAGCAGCATCCCACAGACCCGACTCTGAGTTCACAAAGAATGCTGTGTTTTGCCAGAAGGAAAGCCTGGGCAAAGAGGCTTTTGCTTTATGTGGGTTTCTCCCACCGTTCTACAAATACTAGGATAAGGCAAGCAGCACCAGCAGCCCACAGAACCGACTCTGATTCCGAGAGACTGCTGTGTTTTCCCAGAGGTTTTCACCATGGCGCGAACCGCACATGGCTGCTCCTTCCTCAGCAAGGCTGTGGGCGTTCGCTCTGTCGCGTCAGGAAAGAATAGCTGCGGGAGAGCTGGTGCCTTCTGGGCCTTGTTTCCTGGGCTTCATGTGCGCGCCCTGGGTTCACCCTGCCATGCTGAACTAAGCAGACATAGCCTCGACCCTTCGGCAGAGTGCGTGGCCTAGGATGGCACTCCGCTCCAATGCCATCTCCGGGCGTGGTCAAGGCCTGCCCTTTTGCTCTGGCGTTCAGTTGGACAGGGCACTAGGCCAGTGCCTTCCCCAGCGAGAGGTGACATGACATGTTCACAGCACACCATACACGCCCTGTGATGGGGAGTAATAGGTAACTGTCCTGCTTCACCGAGTCACACCCTGCCTCCGCCAATGCTGCCACATCCTGGAGCAAGATGTCATCTGACTGCCCGTTCCTCCAGGAGCTGTTTCTGCGAGTACAGGGCCGGGCCCCTGCTGGTATGCCCACTTCTGCCATATGGGCTGGTGGCCAAGGAGCTGCTGTCCCCTTCGGTCCAGAGGCACAGGACAGGCCTGCCTTCTGCCCAGACACTTTGCTCAGAGTGGAGCAGGCGCGTCTGCCCTAGTCGTCCGCTCTTGTCTCCTTAGCAGCCAGGATTCATTCTCTCCGCACAGGGAGAGGGGCACACTTGTCTTGCCACAGGCCCGCTGTTCCTGCTTGGGCAGGCTCTACTGCTACACGACCGTGTCCCGACCTGACAGCAAGGACAATGGCTCCTTCTCTTCATTCCCGAGCAGTGTGCTGCACTTTCCCATGACATGTCCTCGGGAGCGCAGTGACAGACGTGTCCCTTTCCTTAAGCCCCTTTCCACAGGCGCAAGCATGTTTCTCCCTCAGAGAGAGGGGATGCCCGGTCAAAGATCATTTCGCTCCATGAGGGTATATTACAACGTGCAGTGGAGAATAGCTCAGGCAAGCAGCAGCAGCATCCCACAGACCTGGCTTGAGTTCCCAAAGAATGCTGTGCTTTCCCAGAGGGGATGCCCCGGAAAAAGAGGATTTCGCTCTATGCGGGTTTTCATACAACGTACTGTGGAGACTAGCACAGCCAAGCTGTAGGAGCATCCCACAGACCTGACTCTGAGTTTCCAAGGAAAGCTGTGCTTTCCCAGAGGAGATGCCCCGGAAAAGGGGATTTCGCACTATGCGGGTTTTATACAAGGAGCTGTGGAGAGTAGCACAGGCAAGCATTAGCAGCATCCCACAGACCCGACTCTGAGACTCCAAGGAAAGCTGTGCTTTCCCAGAGGGGATGCCCTGAAAAGAGGATTTCGCTCTATGCGGGTTTTATACAAGGAGCTGTGGAGACTAGCTCAGGCAAGCAGCAGCAGCATCCCACAGACCCGACTCTGAGTTCCCAAAGAATGCAGTGCTTTCCCAGATCGGATACCTGGGCATCGAGGTTTTCATTCTATGCGGATTTCTCCCACCATGCTCCGAAAGCTAGCCTAAAAGACAAGCAGCACCAGCAGCCCACAGAACCGACTCTGATTGCCCAGCGACTGCTGTGCTTTCACAGAGGTTTTCAGCATGGCGCGAACCGCACTTCGCTGCTGCTTCCTCAGCAAGGCTGTGGGCGTTTGCTCTGTCGCGTCAGGGAAGAATAGCTGCTGAGAGCTGGTGCCTCTTGGGCCTTGCTTTCCCGGGCTTCATGTTCGTGCCCTGGGTTCACCCTGCCAAGACGAACGAAGCAGACACAGCCTCGACCCTGCGGCAGCGTGCATGGCCTAGGATGGCACTCTGTTCCATGCCATCTCCGGGCGTGGGCAAGGCCTGCCTTTTAGCTCTGGCATTCAGGTGGACAGGGCACTAGGCCAGTGCCTTTACGAGCCGAGAGGAGACGTGACAGGATCACAGCACACCGCCCACGCCCTGCGATGGGTAGTCATGGATAACTGTCCTCCTTCTCCGGGACACCCCCTGCCTCCGCCAATGCTGCCACATCCTGGAGCAAGATGACATCTGACTGCCCGTTCCACCAGGAGCTGTTTCTGCGAGTTCAGGGCCGGGAGCCTGCTGGTATGCCCACGTCTGCCCTATGGACAGGTGGCCAAGGAGCTGCTCTCCTCTTGGGCCCAGAGACACAGGACAGGCCTGCCTTCTGCCCAGACTCTTTCCTCAGAGTGGAGCAGGCGGGTTTGCCCTAGTCGTCCGCTCGTGTCTCCTTAGCAGCCAGGCTTCATTCTCTCCGCACAGGGAGAGGCAGAAACTTGTCCTGCCACAAGCCCACTGTTCCTGCCAGGGCAGGCTCTCCTGCTTCAAGACAGTTTCCAGACAACAAGGCCAATGGCCCCTTCTCTTCATCCCAGAGAGTTTGCTGCACTTTCCCATGATATGCTCCTCGAGAGCCCAGTGACAGACGTGTCCCTTTCCTTAAGCCTCTTTGGACAGGTGCAAGCACGATTCTCCCTCAGACAGCGGGTTTACAGGGTCATAATCATTTCGCTCCATGAGGGTTTATTACAACGTGCTGTGAGGACTAGCTCAGTAAAGCATTAGCAGCATCCCACAGACCCGACTCTGAGTTTCCAAAGAAAGCTGTGCTTTCCCAGACGGGTTGCCCCGGAAAAAGAGGATTTCGCTCTATGCGGGATTTATACATGGAGCTGTGGAGACTAGCTCAGGCAAGCATTTGCAGCATCCAAGAGAAGAGACTCTGAGTTTCCATGAAAGCTGGGCTTTCACAGTGGGGATGCCCCGGGAAAGATGATTTCGCTCTATGCGGGTTCTATACAAGGAGCTGTGGAGACTAGCTCAGGCAAGCAGCAGCAGCAGCATCCCACAGACCCGACTCTGAGTTCACAAAGAATGCTGTGTTTTGCCAGAAGGAAAGCCTGGGCAAAGAGGCTTTTGCTTTATGTGGGTTTCTCCCACCGTTCTACAAATACTAGGATAAGGCAAGCAGCACCAGCAGCCCACAGAACCGACTCTGATTCCGAGAGACTGCTGTGTTTTCCCAGAGGTTTTCACCATGGCGCGAACCGCACATGGCTGCTCCTTCCTCAGCAAGGCTGTGGGCGTTCGCTCTGTCGCGTCAGGAAAGAATAGCTGCGGGAGAGCTGGTGCCTTCTGGGCCTTGTTTCCTGGGCTTCATGTGCGCGCCCTGGGTTCACCCTGCCATGCTGAACTAAGCAGACATAGCCTCGACCCTTCGGCAGAGTGCGTGGCCTAGGATGGCACTCTGCTCCAATGCCATCTCCGGGCGTGGTCAAGGCCTGCCCTTTTGCTCTGGCGTTCAGTTGGACAGGGCACTAGGCCAGTGCCTTCCCCAGCGAGAGGTGACATGACATGTTCACAGCACACCATACACGCCCTGTGATGGGGAGTAATAGGTAACTGTCCTGCTTCACCGAGTCACACCCTGCCTCCGCCAATGCTGCCACATCCTGGAGCAAGATGTCATCTGACTGCCCGTTCCTCCAGGAGCTGTTTCTGCGAGTACAGGGCCGGGCCCCTGCTGGTATGCCCACTTCTGCCATATGGGCTGGTGGCCAAGGAGCTGCTGTCCCCTTCGGTCCAGAGGCACAGGACAGGCCTGCCTTCTGCCCAGACACTTTCCTCAGAGTGGAGCAGGCGCGTCTGCCCTAGTCGTCCGCTCTTGTCTCCTTAGCAGCCAGGATTCATTCTCTCCGCACAGGGAGAGGGGGACACTTGTCTTGCCACAGGCCCGCTGTTCCTGCTTGGGCAGGCTCTACTGCTACACGACCGTGTCCCGACAGCAAGGCCAATGGCTCCTTCTCTTCATTCCCGAGCAGTGTGCTGCACTTTCCCATGACATGTCCTCGGAAGCGCAGTGACAGACGTGTCCCTTTCCTTAAGCCCCTTTCCACAGGCGCAAGCACGTTTCTCCCTCAGAGAGAGGGGATGCCCGGTCAAAGATCATTTCGCTCCATGAGGGTATATTACAACGTGCAGTGGAGAATAGCTCAGGCAAGCAGCAGCAGCATCCCACAGACCTGGCTTGAGTTCCCAAAGAATGCTGTGCTTTCCCAGAGGGGATGCCCCGGAAAAAGAGGATTTCGCTCTATGCGGGTTTTCATACAACGTACTGTGGAGACTAGCACAGCCAAGCTGTAGGAGCATCCCACAGACCTGACTCTGAGTTTCCAAGGAAAGCTGTGCTTTCCCAGAGGAGATGCCCCGGAAAAGGGGATTTCGCACTATGCGGGTTTTATACAAGGAGCTGTGGAGAGTAGCACAGGCAAGCATTAGCAGCATCCCACAGACCCGACCCTGAGACTCCAAGGAAAGCTGTGCTTTCCCAGAGGGGATGCCCTGAAAAGAGGATTTCGCTCTATGCGGGTTTTATACAAGGAGCTGTGGAGACTAGCTCAGGCAAGCAGCAGCAGCATCCGACAGACCCGACTCTGAGTTCCCAAAGAATGCAGTGCTTTCCCAGATCGGATACCTGGGCATCGAGGTTTTCATTCTATGCGGATTTCTCCCACCATGCTCCGAAAGCTAGCCTAAAAGACAAGCAGCACCAGCAGCCCACAGAACCGACTCTGATTGCCCAGCGACTGCTGTGCTTTCACAGAGGTTTTCAGCATGGCGCGAACCGCACTTCGCTGCTGCTTCCTCAGCAAGGCTGTGGGCGTTTGCTCTGTCGCGTCAGGGAAGAATAGCTGCTGAGAGCTGGTGCCTCTTGGGCCTTGCTTTCCCGGGCTTCATGTTCGTGCCCTGGGTTCACCCTGCCAAGACGAACGAAGCAGACACAGCCTCGACCCTGCGGCAGCGTGCATGGCCTAGGATGGCACTCTGTTCCATGCCATCTCCGGGCGTGGGCAAGGCCTGCCTTTTAGCTCTGGCATTCAGGTGGACAGGGCACTAGGCCAGTGCCTTTACGAGCCGAGAGGAGACGTGACAGGATCACAGCACACCGCCCACGCCCTGCGATGGGTAGTCATGGATAACTGTCCTCCTTCTCCGGGACACCCCCTGCCTCCGCCAATGCTGCCACATCCTGGAGCAAGATGACATCTGACTGCCCGTTCCACCAGGAGCTGTTTCTGCGAGTTCAGGGCCGGGAGCCTGCTGGTATGCCCACGTCTGCCCTATGGACAGGTGGCCAAGGAGCTGCTCTCCTCTTGGGCCCAGAGACACAGGACAGGCCTGCCTTCTGCCCAGACTCTTTCCTCAGAGTGGAGCAGGCGGGTTTGCCCTAGTCGTCCGCTCGTGTCTCCTTAGCAGCCAGGCTTCATTCTCTCCGCACAGGGAGAGGCAGAAACTTGTCCTGCCACAAGCCCACTGTTCCTGCCAGGGCAGGCTCTCCTGCTTCAAGACAGTTTCCAGACAACAAGGCCAATGGCCCCTTCTCTTCATCCCAGAGAGTTTGCTGCACTTTCCCATGATATGCTCCTCGAGAGCCCAGTGACAGACGTGTCCCTTTCCTTAAGCCTCTTTGGACAGGTGCAAGCACGATTCTCCCTCAGACAGCGGGTTTACAGGGTCATAATCATTTCGCTCCATGAGGGTTTATTACAACGTGCTGTGAGGACTAGCTCAGTAAAGCATTAGCAGCATCCCACAGACCCGACTCTGAGTTTCCAAAGAAAGCTGTGCTTTCCCAGACGGGTTGCCCCGGAAAAAGAGGATTTCGCTCTATGCGGGATTTATACATGGAGCTGTGGAGACTAGCTCAGGCAAGCAGCAGCAGCATCCAAGAGAAGAGACTCTGAGTTTCCATGAAAGCTGGGCTTTCACAGTGGGGATGCCCCGGGAAAGATGATTTCGCTCTATGCGGGTTCTATACAAGGAGCTGTGGAGACTAGCTCAGGCAAGCAGCAGCAGCAGCATCCCACAGACCCGACTCTGAGTTTCCAAAGAAAGCTGTGCTTTCCCAGACGGGTTGCCCCGGAAAAAGAGGATTTCGCTCTATGCGGGATTTATACATGGAGCTGTGGAGACTAGCTCAGGCAAGCATTTGCAGCATCCAAGAGAAGAGACTCTGAGTTTCCATGAAAGCTGGGCTTTCACAGTGGGGATGCCCCGGGAAAGATGATTTCGCTCTATGCGGGTTCTATACAAGGAGCTGTGGAGACTAGCTCAGGCAAGCAGCAGCACCATCCCACAGACCCGACTCTGAGTTCACAAAGAATGCTGTGTTTTGCCAGAAGGAAAGCCTGGGCAAAGAGGCTTTTGCTTTATGTGGGTTTCTCCCACCGTTCTACAAATACTAGGATAAGGCAAGCAGCACCAGCAGCCCACAGAACCGACTCTGATTCCGAGAGACTGCTGTGTTTTCCCAGAGGTTTTCACCATGGCGCGAACCGCACATGGCTGCTCCTTCCTCAGCAAGGCTGTGGGCGTTCGCTCTGTCGCGTCAGGAAAGAATAGCTGCGGGAGAGCTGGTGCCTTCTGGGCCTTGTTTCCTGGGCTTCATGTGCGCGCCCTGGGTTCACCCTGCCATGCTGAACTAAGCAGACATAGCCTCGACCCTTCAGCAGAGTGCGTGGCCTAGGATGGCACTCTGCTCCAATGCCATCTCCGGGCGTGGTCAAGGCCTGCCCTTTTGCTCTGGCGTTCAGTTGGACAGGGCACTAGGCCAGTGCCTTCCCCAGCGAGAGGTGACATGACATGTTCACAGCACACCATACACGCCCTGTGATGGGGAGTAATAGGTAACTGTCCTGCTTCACCGAGTCACACCCTGCCTCCGCCAATGCTGCCACATCCTGGAGCAAGATGTCATCTGACTGCCCGTTCCTCCAGGAGCTGTTTCTGCGAGTACAGGGCCGGGTCCCTGCTGGTATCCCCACTTCTGCCATATGGGCTGGTGGCCAAGGAGCTGCTGTCCCCTTCGGTCCAGAGGCACAGGACAGGCCTGCCTTCTGCCCAGACACTTTCCTCAGAGTGGAGCAGGCGCGTCTGCCCTAGTCGTCCGCTCTTGTCTCCTTAGCAGCCAGGATTCATTCTCTCCGCACAGGGAGAGGGGGACACTTGTCTTGCCACAGGCCCGCTGTTCCTGCTTGGGCAGGCTCTACTGCTACACGACCGTGTCCCGACAGCAAGGCCAATGGCTCCTTCTCTTCATTCCCGAGCAGTGTGCTGCACTTTCCCATGACATGTCCTCGGGAGCGCAGTGACAGACGTGTCCCTTTCCTTAAGCCCCTTTCCACAGGCGCAAGCACGTTTCTCCCTCAGAGAGAGGGGATGCCCGGTCAAAGATCATTTCGCTCCATGAGGGTATATTACAACGTGCAGTGGAGAATAGCTCAGGCAAGCAGCAGCAGCATCCCACAGACCTGGCTTGAGTTCCCAAAGAATGCTGTGCTTTCCCAGAGGGGATGCCCCGGAAAAAGAGGATTTCGCTCTATGCGGGTTTTCATACAACGTACTGTGGAGACTAGCACAGCCAAGCTGTAGGAGCATCCCACAGACCTGACTCTGAGTTTCCAAGGAAAGCTGTGCTTTCCCAGAGGAGATGCCCCGGAAAAGGGGATTTCGCACTATGCGGGTTTTATACAAGGAGCTGTGGAGAGTAGCACAGGCAAGCATTAGCAGCATCCCACAGACCCGACCCTGAGACTCCAAGGAAAGCTGTGCTTTCCCAGAGGGGATGCCCTGAAAAGAGGATTTCGCTCTATGCGGGTTTTATACAAGGAGCTGTGGAGACTAGCTCAGGCAAGCAGCAGCAGCATCCGACAGACCCGACTCTGAGTTCCCAAAGAATGCAGTGCTTTCCCAGATCGGATACCTGGGCATCGAGGTTTTCATTCTATGCGGATTTCTCCCACCATGCTCCGAAAGCTAGCCTAAAAGACAAGCAGCACCAGCAGCCCACAGAACCGACTCTGATTGCCCAGCGACTGCTGTGCTTTCACAGAGGTTTTCAGCATGGCGCGAACCGCACTTCGCTGCTGCTTCCTCAGCAAGGCTGTGGGCGTTTGCTCTGTCGCGTCAGGGAAGAATAGCTGCTGAGAGCTGGTGCCTCTTGGGCCTTGCTTTCCCGGGCTTCATGTTCGTGCCCTGGGTTCACCCTGCCAAGACGAACGAAGCAGACACAGCCTCGACCCTGCGGCAGCGTGCATGGCCTAGGATGGCACTCTGTTCCATGCCATCTCCGGGCGTGGGCAAGGCCTGCCTTTTAGCTCTGGCATTCAGGTGGACAGGGCACTAGGCCAGTGCCTTTACGAGCCGAGAGGAGACGTGACAGGATCACAGCACACCGCCCACGCCCTGCGATGGGTAGTCATGGATAACTGTCCTCCTTCTCCGGGACACCCCCTGCCTCCGCCAATGCTGCCACATCCTGGAGCAAGATGACATCTGACTGCCCGTTCCACCAGGAGCTGTTTCTGCGAGTTCAGGGCCGGGAGCCTGCTGGTATGCCCACGTCTGCCCTATGGACAGGTGGCCAAGGAGCTGCTCTCCTCTTGGGCCCAGAGACACAGGACAGGCCTGCCTTCTGCCCAGACTCTTTCCTCAGAGTGGAGCAGGCGGGTTTGCCCTAGTCGTCCGCTCGTGTCTCCTTAGCAGCCAGGCTTCATTCTCTCCGCACAGGGAGAGGCAGAAACTTGTCCTGCCACAAGCCCACTGTTCCTGCCAGGGCAGGCTCTCCTGCTTCAAGACAGTTTCCAGACAACAAGGCCAATGGCCCCTTCTCTTCATCCCAGAGAGTTTGCTGCACTTTCCCATGATATGCTCCTCGAGAGCCCAGTGACAGACGTGTCCCTTTCCTTAAGCCTCTTTGGACAGGTGCAAGCACGATTCTCCCTCAGACAGCGGGTTTACAGGGTCATAATCATTTCGCTCCATGAGGGTTTATTACAACGTGCTGTGAGGACTAGCTCAGTAAAGCATTAGCAGCATCCCACAGACCCGACTCTGAGTTTCCAAAGAAAGCTGTGCTTTCCCAGACGGGTTGCCCCGGAAAAAGAGGATTTCGCTCTATGCGGGATTTATACATGGAGCTGTGGAGACTAGCTCAGGCAAGCATTTGCAGCATCCAAGAGAAGAGACTCTGAGTTTCCATGAAAGCTGGGCTTTCACAGTGGGGATGCCCCGGGAAAGATGATTTCGCTCTATGCGGGTTCTATACAAGGAGCTGTGGAGACTAGCTCAGGCAAGCAGCAGCAGCAGCATCCCACAGACCCGACTCTGAGTTCACAAAGAATGCTGTGTTTTGCCAGAAGGAAAGCCTGGGCAAAGAGGCTTTTGCTTTATGTGGGTTTCTCCCACCGTTCTACAAATACTAGGATAAGGCAAGCAGCACCAGCAGCCCACAGAACCGACTCTGATTCCGAGAGACTGCTGTGTTTTCCCAGAGGTTTTCACCATGGCGCGAACCGCACATGGCTGCTCCTTCCTCAGCAAGGCTGTGGGCGTTCGCTCTGTCGCGTCAGGAAAGAATAGCTGCGGGAGAGCTGGTGCCTTCTGGGCCTTGTTTCCTGGGCTTCATGTGCGCGCCCTGGGTTCACCCTGCCATGCTGAACTAAGCAGACATAGCCTCGACCCTTCGGCAGAGTGCGTGGCCTAGGATGGCACTCCGCTCCAATGCCATCTCCGGGCGTGGTCAAGGCCTGCCCTTTTGCTCTGGCGTTCAGTTGGACAGGGCACTAGGCCAGTGCCTTCCCCAGCGAGAGGTGACATGACATGTTCACAGCACACCATACACGCCCTGTGATGGGGAGTAATAGGTAACTGTCCTGCTTCACCGAGTCACACCCTGCCTCCGCCAATGCTGCCACATCCTGGAGCAAGATGTCATCTGACTGCCCGTTCCTCCAGGAGCTGTTTCTGCGAGTACAGGGCCGGGCCCCTGCTGGTATGCCCACTTCTGCCATATGGGCTGGTGGCCAAGGAGCTGCTGTCCCCTTCGGTCCAGAGGCACAGGACAGGCCTGCCTTCTGCCCAGACACTTTGCTCAGAGTGGAGCAGGCGCGTCTGCCCTAGTCGTCCGCTCTTGTCTCCTTAGCAGCCAGGATTCATTCTCTCCGCACAGGGAGAGGGGCACACTTGTCTTGCCACAGGCCCGCTGTTCCTGCTTGGGCAGGCTCTACTGCTACACGACCGTGTCCCGACAGCAAGGCCAATGGCTCCTTCTCTTCATTCCCGAGCAGTGTGCTGCACTTTCCCATGACATGTCCTCGGGAGCGCAGTGACAGACGTGTCCCTTTCCTTAAGCCCCTTTCCACAGGCGCAAGCACGTTTCTCCCTCAGAGAGAGGGGATGCCCGGTCAAAGATCATTTCGCTCCATGAGGGTATATTACAACGTGCAGTGGAGAATAGCTCAGGCAAGCAGCAGCAGCATCCCACAGACCTGGCTTGAGTTCCCAAAGAATGCTGTGCTTTCCCAGAGGGGATGCCCCAGAAAAAGAGGATTTCGCTCTATGCGGGTTTTCATACAACGTACTGTGGAGACTAGCACAGCCAAGCTGTAGGAGCATCCCACAGACCTGACTCTGAGTTTCCAAGGAAAGCTGTGCTTTCCCAGAGGAGATGCCCCGGAAAAGGGGATTTCGCACTATGCGGGTTTTATACAAGGAGCTGTGGAGAGTAGCACAGGCAAGCATTAGCAGCATCCCACAGACCCGACCCTGAGACTCCAAGGAAAGCTGTGCTTTCCCAGAGGGGATGCCCTGAAAAGAGGATTTCGCTCTATGCGGGTTTTATACAAGGAGCTGTGGAGACTAGCTCAGGCAAGCAGCAGCAGCATCCCACAGACCCGACTCTGAGTTCCCAAAGAATGCAGTGCTTTCCCAGATCGGATACCTGGGCATCGAGGTTTTCATTCTATGCGGATTTCTCCCACCATGCTCCGAAAGCTAGCCTAAAAGACAAGCAGCACCAGCAGCCCACAGAACCGACTCTGATTGCCCAGCGACTGCTGTGCTTTCACAGAGGTTTTCAGCATGGCGCGAACCGCACTTCGCTGCTGCTTCCTCAGCAAGGCTGTGGGCGTTTGCTCTGTCGCGTCAGGGAAGAATAGCTGCTGAGAGCTGGTGCCTCTTGGGCCTTGCTTTCCCGGGCTTCATGTTCGTGCCCTGGGTTCACCCTGCCAAGACGAACGAAGCAGACACAGCCTCGACCCTGCGGCAGCGTGCATGGCCTAGGATGGCACTCTGTTCCATGCCATCTCCGGGCGTGGGCAAGGCCTGCCTTTTAGCTCTGGCATTCAGGTGGACAGGGCACTAGGCCAGTGCCTTTACGAGCCGAGAGGAGACGTGACAGGATCACAGCACACCGCCCACGCCCTGCGATGGGTAGTCATGGATAACTGTCCTCCTTCTCCGGGACACCCCCTGCCTCCGCCAATGCTGCCACATCCTGGAGCAAGATGACATCTGACTGCCCGTTCCACCAGGAGCTGTTTCTGCGAGTTCAGGGCCGGGAGCCTGCTGGTATGCCCACGTCTGCCCTATGGACAGGTGGCCAAGGAGCTGCTCTCCTCTTGGGCCCAGAGACACAGGACAGGCCTGCCTTCTGCCCAGACTCTTTCCTCAGAGTGGAGCAGGCGGGTTTGCCCTAGTCGTCCGCTCGTGTCTCCTTAGCAGCCAGGCTTCATTCTCTCCGCACAGGGAGAGGCAGAAACTTGTCCTGCCACAAGCCCACTGTTCCTGCCAGGGCAGGCTCTCCTGCTTCAAGACAGTTTCCAGACAACAAGGCCAATGGCCCCTTCTCTTCATCCCAGAGAGTTTGCTGCACTTTCCCATGATATGCTCCTCGAGAGCCCAGTGACAGACGTGTCCCTTTCCTTAAGCCTCTTTGGACAGGTGCAAGCACGATTCTCCCTCAGACAGCGGGTTTACAGGGTCATAATCATTTCGCTCCATGAGGGTTTATTACAACGTGCTGTGAGGACTAGCTCAGTAAAGCATTAGCAGCATCCCACAGACCCGACTCTGAGTTTCCAAAGAAAGCTGTGCTTTCCCAGACGGGTTGCCCCGGAAAAAGAGGATTTCGCTCTATGCGGGATTTATACATGGAGCTGTGGAGACTAGCTCAGGCAAGCAGCAGCAGCATCCAAGAGAAGAGACTCTGAGTTTCCATGAAAGCTGGGCTTTCACAGTGGGGATGCCCCGGGAAAGATGATTTCGCTCTATGCGGGTTCTATACAAGGAGCTGTGGAGACTAGCTCAGGCAAGCAGCAGCAGCAGCATCCCACAGACCCGACTCTGAGTTCACAAAGAATGCTGTGTTTTGCCAGAAGGAAAGCCTGGGCAAAGAGGCTTTTGCTTTATGTGGGTTTCTCCCACCGTTCTACAAATACTAGGATAAGGCAAGCAGCACCAGCAGCCCACAGAACCGACTCTGATTCCGAGAGACTGCTGTGTTTTCCCAGAGGTTTTCACCATGGCGCGAACCGCACATGGCTGCTCCTTCCTCAGCAAGGCTGTGGGCGTTCGCTCTGTCGCGTCAGGAAAGAATAGCTGCGGGAGAGCTGGTGCCTTCTGGGCCTTGTTTCCTGGGCTTCATGTGCGCGCCCTGGGTTCACCCTGCCATGCTGAACTAAGCAGACATAGCCTCGACCCTTCGGCAGAGTGCGTGGCCTAGGATGGCACTCCGCTCCAATGCCATCTCCGGGCGTGGTCAAGGCCTGCCCTTTTGCTCTGGCGTTCAGTTGGACAGGGCACTAGGCCAGTGCCTTCCCCAGCGAGAGGTGACATGACATGTTCACAGCACACCATACACGCCCTGTGATGGGGAGTAATAGGTAACTGTCCTGCTTCACCGAGTCACACCCTGCCTCCGCCAATGCTGCCACATCCTGGAGCAAGATGTCATCTGACTGCCCGTTCCTCCAGGAGCTGTTTCTGCGAGTACAGGGCCGGGCCCCTGCTGGTATGCCCACTTCAGCCATATGGGCTGGTGGCCAAGGAGCTGCTGTCCCCTTCGGTCCAGAGGCACAGGACAGGCCTGCCTTCTGCCCAGACACTTTCCTCAGAGTGGAGCAGGCGCGTCTGCCCTAGTCGTCCGCTCTTGTCTCCTTAGCAGCCAGGATTCATTCTCTCCGCACAGGGAGAGGGGCACACTTGTCTTGCCACAGGCCCGCTGTTCCTGCTTGGGCAGGCTCTACTGCTACACGACTGTGTCCCGACCCGACAGCAAGGACAATGGCTCCTTCTCTTCATTCCCGAGCAGTGTGCTGCACTTTCCCATGACATGTCCTCGGGAGCGCAGTGACAGACGTGTCCCTTTCCTTAAGCCCATTTCCACAGGCGCAAGCACGTTTCTCCCTCAGAGAGAGGGGATGCCCGGTCAAAGATCATTTCGCTCCATGAGGGTATATTACAACGTGCAGTGGAGAATAGCTCAGGCAAGCAGCAGCAGCATCCCACAGACCTGGCTTGAGTTCCCAAAGAATGCTGTGCTTTCCCAGAGGGGATGCCCCAGAAAAAGAGGATTTCGCTCTATGCGGGTTTTCATACAACGTACTGTGGAGACTAGCACAGCCAAGCTGGAGGAGCATCCCACAGACCTGACTCTGAGTTTCCAAGGAAAGCTGTGCTTTCCCAGAGGAGATGCCCCGGAAAAGGGGATTTCGCACTATGCGGGTTTTATACAAGGAGCTGTGGAGAGTAGCACAGGCAAGCATTAGCAGCATCCCACAGACCCGACCCTGAGACTCCAAGGAAAGCTGTGCTTTCCCAGAGGGGATGCCCTGAAAAGAGGATTTCGCTCTATGCGGGTTTTATACAAGGAGCTGCGGAGACTAGCTCAGGCAAGCAGCAGCAGCATCCGACAGACCCGACTCTGAGTTCCCAAAGAATGCAGTGCTTTCCCAGATCGGATACCTGGGCATCGAGGTTTTCATTCTATGCGGATTTCTCCCCCCATGCTCCGAAAGCTAGCCTAAAAGACAAGCAGCACCAGCAGCCCACAGAACCGACTCTGATTGCCCAGCGACTGCTGTGCTTTCACAGAGGTTTTCAGCATGGCGCGAACCGCACTTCGCTGCTGCTTCCTCAGCAAGGCTGTGGGCGTTTGCTCTGTCGCGTCAGGGAAGAATAGCTGCTGAGAGCTGGTGCCTCTTGGGCCTTGCTTTCCCGGGCTTCATGTTCGTGCCCTGGGTTCACCCTGCCAAGACGAACGAAGCAGACACAGCCTCGACCCTGCGGCAGCGTGCATGGCCTAGGATGGCACTCTGTTCCATGCCATCTCCGGGCGTGGGCAAGGCCTGCCTTTTAGCTCTGGCATTCAGGTGGACAGGGCACTAGGCCAGTGCCTTTACGAGCCGAGAGGAGACGTGACAGGATCACAGCACACCGCCCACGCCCTGCGATGGGTAGTCATGGATAACTGTCCTCCTTCTCCGGGACACCCCCTGCCTCCGCCAATGCTGCCACATCCTGGAGCAAGATGACATCTGACTGCCCGTTCCACCAGGAGCTGTTTCTGCGAGTTCAGGGCCGGGAGCCTGCTGGTATGCCCACGTCTGCCCTATGGACAGGTGGCCAAGGAGCTGCTCTCCTCTTGGGCCCAGAGACACAGGACAGGCCTGCCTTCTGCCCAGACTCTTTCCTCAGAGTGGAGCAGGCGGGTTTGCCCTAGTCGTCCGCTCGTGTCTCCTTAGCAGCCAGGCTTCATTCTCTCCGCACAGGGAGAGGCAGAAACTTGTCCTGCCACAAGCCCACTGTTCCTGCCAGGGCAGGCTCTCCTGCTTCAAGACAGTTTCCAGACAACAAGGCCAATGGCCCCTTCTCTTCATCCCAGAGAGTTTGCTGCACTTTCCCATGATATGCTCCTCGAGAGCCCAGTGACAGACGTGTCCCTTTCCTTAAGCCTCTTTGGACAGGTGCAAGCACGATTCTCCCTCAGACAGCGGGTTTACAGGGTCATAATCATTTCGCTCCATGAGGGTTTATTACAACGTGCTGTGAGGACTAGCTCAGTAAAGCATTAGCAGCATCCCACAGACCCGACTCTGAGTTTCCAAAGAAAGCTGTGCTTTCCCAGACGGGTTGCCCCGGAAAAAGAGGATTTCGCTCTATGCGGGATTTATACATGGAGCTGTGGAGACTAGCTCAGGCAAGCATTTGCAGCATCCAAGAGAAGAGACTCTGAGTTTCCATGAAAGCTGGGCTTTCACAGTGGGGATGCCCCGGGAAAGATGATTTCACTCTATGCGGGTTCTATACAAGGAGCTGTGGAGACTAGCTCAGGCAAGCAGCAGCAGCAGCATCCCACAGACCCGACTCTGAGTTCACAAAGAATGCTGTGTTTTGCCAGAAGGAAAGCCTGGGCAAAGAGGCTTTTGCTTTATGTGGGTTTCTCCCACCGTTCTACAAATACTAGGATAAGGCAAGCAGCACCAGCAGCCCACAGAACCGACTCTGATTCCGAGAGACTGCTGTGTTTTCCCAGAGGTTTTCACCATGGCGCGAACCGCACATGGCTGCTCCTTCCTCAGCAAGGCTGTGGGCGTTCGCTCTGTCGCGTCAGGAAAGAATAGCTGCGGGAGAGCTGGTGCCTTCTGGGCCTTGTTTCCTGGGCTTCATGTGCGCGCCCTGGGTTCACCCTGCCATGCTGAACTAAGCAGACACAGCCTCGACCCTTCGGCAGAGTGCTTGGCCTAGGATGGCACTCTGCTCCAATGCCATCTCCGGGCGTGGTCAAGGCCTGCCCTTTTGCTCTGGCGTTCAGTTGGACAGGGCACTAGGCCAGTGCCTTCCCCAGCGAGAGGTGACATGACATGTTCACAGCACACCATACACGCCCTGTGATGGGGAGTAATAGGTAACTGTCCTGCTTCACCGAGTCACACCCTGCCTCCGCCAATGCTGCCACATCCTGGAGCAAGATGTCATCT
The DNA here is from genome assembly GCF_020171115.1 of Neogale vison. Classification (NCBI taxonomy): domain Eukaryota; kingdom Metazoa; phylum Chordata; class Mammalia; order Carnivora; family Mustelidae; genus Neogale; species Neogale vison. The sequence continues at coordinate 133,789,937 of NC_058096.1, read as the reverse complement.
GACTGCCCGTTCCTCCAGGAGCTGTTTCTGCGAGTACAGGGCCGGGCCCCTGCTGGTATGCCCACTTCTGCCATATGGGCTGGTGGCCAAGGAGCTGCTGTCCCCTTCGGTCCAGAGGCACAGGACAGGCCTGCCTTCTGCCCAGACACTTTGCTCAGAGTGGAGCAGGCGCGTCTGCCCTAGTCGTCCGCTCTTGTCTCCTTAGCAGCCAGGATTCATTCTCTCCGCACAGGGAGAGGGGCACACTTGTCTTGCCACAGGCCCGCTGTTCCTGCTTGGGCAGGCTCTACTGCTACACGACCGTGTCCCGACCTGACAGCAAGGACAATGGCTCCTTCTCTTCATTCCCGAGCAGTGTGCTGCACTTTCCCATGACATGTCCTCGGGAGCGCAGTGACAGACGTGTCCCTTTCCTTAAGCCCCTTTCCACAGGCGCAAGCATGTTTCTCCCTCAGAGAGAGGGGATGCCCGGTCAAAGATCATTTCGCTCCATGAGGGTATATTACAACGTGCAGTGGAGAATAGCTCAGGCAAGCAGCAGCAGCATCCCACAGACCTGGCTTGAGTTCCCAAAGAATGCTGTGCTTTCCCAGAGGGGATGCCCCGGAAAAAGAGGATTTCGCTCTATGCGGGTTTTCATACAACGTACTGTGGAGACTAGCACAGCCAAGCTGTAGGAGCATCCCACAGACCTGACTCTGAGTTTCCAAGGAAAGCTGTGCTTTCCCAGAGGAGATGCCCCGGAAAAGGGAATTTCGCACTATGCGGGTTTTATACAAGGAGCTGTGGAGAGTAGCACAGGCAAGCATTAGCAGCATCCCACAGACCCGACCCTGAGACTCCAAGGAAAGCTGTGCTTTCCCAGAGGGGATGCCCTGAAAAGAGGATTTCGCTCTATGCGGGTTTTATACAAGGAGCTGTGGAGACTAGCTCAGGCAAGCAGCAGCAGCATCCCACAGACCCGACTCTGAGTTCCCAAAGAATGCAGTGCTTTCCCAGATCGGATACCTGGGCATCGAGGTTTTCATTCTATGCGGATTTCTCCCACCATGCTCCGAAAGCTAGCCTAAAAGACAAGCAGCACCAGCAGCCCACAGAACCGACTCTGATTGCCCAGCGACTGCTGTGCTTTCACAGAGGTTTTCAGCATGGCGCGAACCGCACTTCGCTGCTGCTTCCTCAGCAAGGCTGTGGGCGTTTGCTCTGTCGCGTCAGGGAAGAATAGCTGCTGAGAGCTGGTGCCTCTTGGGCCTTGCTTTCCCGGGCTTCATGTTCGTGCCCTGGGTTCACCCTGCCAAGACGAACGAAGCAGACACAGCCTCGACCCTGCGGCAGCGTGCATGGCCTAGGATGGCACTCTGTTCCATGCCATCTCCGGGCGTGGGCAAGGCCTGCCTTTTAGCTCTGGCATTCAGGTGGACAGGGCACTAGGCCAGTGCCTTTACGAGCCGAGAGGAGACGTGACAGGATCACAGCACACCGCCCACGCCCTGCGATGGGTAGTCATGGATAACTGTCCTCCTTCTCCGGGACACCCCCTGCCTCCGCCAATGCTGCCACATCCTGGAGCAAGATGACATCTGACTGCCCGTTCCACCAGGAGCTGTTTCTGCGAGTTCAGGGCCGGGAGCCTGCTGGTATGCCCACGTCTGCCCTATGGACAGGTGGCCAAGGAGCTGCTCTCCTCTTGGGCCCAGAGACACAGGACAGGCCTGCCTTCTGCCCAGACTCTTTCCTCAGAGTGGAGCAGGCGGGTTTGCCCTAGTCGTCCGCTCGTGTCTCCTTAGCAGCCAGGCTTCATTCTCTCCGCACAGGGAGAGGCAGAAACTTGTCCTGCCACAAGCCCACTGTTCCTGCCAGGGCAGGCTCTCCTGCTTCAAGACAGTTTCCAGACAACAAGGCCAATGGCCCCTTCTCTTCATCCCAGAGAGTTTGCTGCACTTTCCCATGATATGCTCCTCGAGAGCCCAGTGACAGACGTGTCCCTTTCCTTAAGCCTCTTTGGACAGGTGCAAGCACGATTCTCCCTCAGACAGCGGGTTTACAGGGTCATAATCATTTCGCTCCATGAGGGTTTATTACAACGTGCTGTGAGGACTAGCTCAGTAAAGCATTAGCAGCATCCCACAGACCCGACTCTGAGTTTCCAAAGAAAGCTGTGCTTTCCCAGACGGGTTGCCCCGGAAAAAGAGGATTTCGCTCTATGCGGGATTTATACATGGAGCTGTGGAGACTAGCTCAGGCAAGCATTTGCAGCATCCAAGAGAAGAGACTCTGAGTTTCCATGAAAGCTGGGCTTTCACAGTGGGGATGCCCCGGGAAAGATGATTTCGCTCTATGCGGGTTCTATACAAGGAGCTGTGGAGACTAGCTCAGGCAAGCAGCAGCAGCAGCATCCCACAGACCCGACTCTGAGTTCACAAAGAATGCTGTGTTTTGCCAGAAGGAAAGCCTGGGCAAAGAGGCTTTTGCTTTATGTGGGTTTCTCCCACCGTTCTACAAATACTAGGATAAGGCAAGCAGCACCAGCAGCCCACAGAACCGACTCTGATTCCGAGAGACTGCTGTGTTTTCCCAGAGGTTTTCACCATGGCGCGAACCGCACATGGCTGCTCCTTCCTCAGCAAGGCTGTGGGCGTTCGCTCTGTCGCGTCAGGAAAGAATAGCTGCGGGAGAGCTGGTGCCTTCTGGGCCTTGTTTCCTGGGCTTCATGTGCGCGCCCTGGGTTCACCCTGCCATGCTGAACTAAGCAGACATAGCCTCGACCCTTCAGCAGAGTGCGTGGCCTAGGATGGCACTCTGCTCCAATGCCATCTCCGGGCGTGGTCAAGGCCTGCCCTTTTGCTCTGGCGTTCAGTTGGACAGGGCACTAGGCCAGTGCCTTCCCCAGCGAGAGGTGACATGACATGTTCACAGCACACCATACACGCCCTGTGATGGGGAGTAATAGGTAACTGTCCTGCTTCACCGAGTCACACCCTGCCTCCGCCAATGCTGCCACATCCTGGAGCAAGATGTCATCTGACTGCCCGTTCCTCCAGGAGCTGTTTCTGCGAGTACAGGGCCGGGCCCCTGCTGGTATGCCCACTTCTGCCATATGGGCTGGTGGCCAAGGAGCTGCTGTCCCCTTCGGTCCAGAGGCACAGGACAGGCCTGCCTTCTGCCCAGACACTTTCCTCAGAGTGGAGCAGGCGCGTCTGCCCTAGTCGTCCGCTCTTGTCTCCTTAGCAGCCAGGATTCATTCTCTCCGCACAGGGAGAGGGGGACACTTGTCTTGCCACAGGCCCGCTGTTCCTGCTTGGGCAGGCTCTACTGCTACACGACCGTGTCCCGACAGCAAGGCCAATGGCTCCTTCTCTTCATTCCCGAGCAGTGTGCTGCACTTTCCCATGACATGTCCTCGGAAGCGCAGTGACAGACGTGTCCCTTTCCTTAAGCCCCTTTCCACAGGCGCAAGCACGTTTCTCCCTCAGAGAGAGGGGATGCCCGGTCAAAGATCATTTCGCTCCATGAGGGTATATTACAACGTGCAGTGGAGAATAGCTCAGGCAAGCAGCAGCAGCATCCCACAGACCTGGCTTGAGTTCCCAAAGAATGCTGTGCTTTCCCAGAGGGGATGCCCCGGAAAAAGAGGATTTCGCTCTATGCGGGTTTTCATACAACGTACTGTGGAGACTAGCACAGCCAAGCTGTAGGAGCATCCCACAGACCTGACTCTGAGTTTCCAAGGAAAGCTGTGCTTTCCCAGAGGAGATGCCCCGGAAAAGGGGATTTCGCACTATGCGGGTTTTATACAAGGAGCTGTGGAGAGTAGCACAGGCAAGCATTAGCAGCATCCCACAGACCCGACCCTGAGACTCCAAGGAAAGCTGTGCTTTCCCAGAGGGGATGCCCTGAAAAGAGGATTTCGCTCTATGCGGGTTTTATACAAGGAGCTGTGGAGACTAGCTCAGGCAAGCAGCAGCAGCATCCGACAGACCCGACTCTGAGTTCCCAAAGAATGCAGTGCTTTCCCAGATCGGATACCTGGGCATCGAGGTTTTCATTCTATGCGGATTTCTCCCACCATGCTCCGAAAGCTAGCCTAAAAGACAAGCAGCACCAGCAGCCCACAGAACCGACTCTGATTGCCCAGCGACTGCTGTGCTTTCACAGAGGTTTTCAGCATGGCGCGAACCGCACTTCGCTGCTGCTTCCTCAGCAAGGCTGTGGGCGTTTGCTCTGTCGCGTCAGGGAAGAATAGCTGCTGAGAGCTGGTGCCTCTTGGGCCTTGCTTTCCCGGGCTTCATGTTCGTGCCCTGGGTTCACCCTGCCAAGACGAACGAAGCAGACACAGCCTCGACCCTGCGGCAGCGTGCATGGCCTAGGATGGCACTCTGTTCCATGCCATCTCCGGGCGTGGGCAAGGCCTGCCTTTTAGCTCTGGCATTCAGGTGGACAGGGCACTAGGCCAGTGCCTTTACGAGCCGAGAGGAGACGTGACAGGATCACAGCACACCGCCCACGCCCTGCGATGGGTAGTCATGGATAACTGTCCTCCTTCTCCGGGACACCCCCTGCCTCCGCCAATGCTGCCACATCCTGGAGCAAGATGACATCTGACTGCCCGTTCCACCAGGAGCTGTTTCTGCGAGTTCAGGGCCGGGAGCCTGCTGGTATGCCCACGTCTGCCCTATGGACAGGTGGCCAAGGAGCTGCTCTCCTCTTGGGCCCAGAGACACAGGACAGGCCTGCCTTCTGCCCAGACTCTTTCCTCAGAGTGGAGCAGGCGGGTTTGCCCTAGTCGTCCGCTCGTGTCTCCTTAGCAGCCAGGCTTCATTCTCTCCGCACAGGGAGAGGCAGAAACTTGTCCTGCCACAAGCCCACTGTTCCTGCCAGGGCAGGCTCTCCTGCTTCAAGACAGTTTCCAGACAACAAGGCCAATGGCCCCTTCTCTTCATCCCAGAGAGTTTGCTGCACTTTCCCATGATATGCTCCTCGAGAGCCCAGTGACAGACGTGTCCCTTTCCTTAAGCCTCTTTGGACAGGTGCAAGCACGATTCTCCCTCAGACAGCGGGTTTACAGGGTCATAATCATTTCGCTCCATGAGGGTTTATTACAACGTGCTGTGAGACTAGCTCAGTAAAGCATTAGCAGCATCCCACAGACCCGACTCTGAGTTTCCAAAGAAAGCTGTGCTTTCCCAGACGGGTTGCCCCGGAAAAAGAGGATTTCGCTCTATGCGGGATTTATACATGGAGCTGTGGAGACTAGCTCAGGCAAGCATTTGCAGCATCCAAGAGAAGAGACTCTGAGTTTCCATGAAAGCTGGGCTTTCACAGTGGGGATGCCCCGGGAAAGATGATTTCGCTCTATGCGGGTTCTATACAAGGAGCTGTGGAGACTAGCTCAGGCAAGCAGCAGCAGCAGCATCCCACAGACCCGACTCTGAGTTCACAAAGAATGCTGTGTTTTTGCCAGAAGGAAAGCCTGGGCAAAGAGGCTTTTGCTTTATGTGGGTTTCTCCCACCGTTCTACAAATACTAGGATAAGGCAAGCAGCACCAGCAGCCCACAGAACCGACTCTGATTCCGAGAGACTGCTGTGTTTTCCCCAGAGGTTTTCACCATGGCGCGAACCGCACATGGCTGCTCCTTCCTCAGCAAGGCTGTGGGCGTTCGCTCTGTCGCGTCAGGAAAGAATAGCTGCGGGAGAGCTGGTGCCTTCTGGGCCTTGTTTCTGGGCTTCATGTGCGCGCCCAGGGTTCACCCTGCCATGCTGAACTAAGCAGACATAGCCTCGACCCTTCGGCAGAGTGCGTGGCCTAGGATGGCACTCCGCTCCAATGCCATCTCCGGGCGTGGTCAAGGCCTGCCCTTTTGCTCTGGCGTTCAGTTGGACAGGGCACTAGGCCAGTGCCTTCCCCAGCGAGAGGTGACATGACATGTTCACAGCACACCATACACGCCCTGTGATGGGGAGTAATAGGTAACTGTCCTGCTTCACCGAGTCACACCCTGCCTCCGCCAATGCTGCCACATCCTGGAGCAAGATGTCATCTGACTGCCCGTTCCTCCAGGAGCTGTTTCTGCGAGTACAGGGCCGGGCCCCTGCTGGTATGCCCACTTCTGCCATATGGGCTGGTGGCCAAGGAGCTGCTGTCCCCTTCGGTCCAGAGGCACAGGACAGGCCTGCCTTCTGCCCAGACACTTGCTCAGAGTGGAGCAGGCGCGTCTGCCCTAGTCGTCCGCTCTTGTCTCCTTAGCAGCCAGTATTCATTCTCTCCGCACAGGGAGAGGGGCACACTTGTCTTGCCACAGGCCCGCTGTTCCTGCTTGGGCAGGCTCTACTGCTACACGACCGTGTCCCGACCCGACAGCAAGGCCAATGGCTCCTTCTCTTCATTCCCGAGCAGTGTGCTGCACTTTCCATGACATGTCCTCGGGAGCGCAGTGACAGACGTGTCCCTTTCCTTAAGCCCCTTTCCACAGGCGCAAGCACGTTTCTCCCTCAGAGAGAGGGGATGCCCGGTCAAAGATCATTTCGCTCCATGAGGGTATATTACAACGTGCAGTGGAGAATAGCTCAGGCAAGCAGCAGCAGCATCCCACAGACCTGGCTTGAGTTCCCAAAGAATGCTGTGCTTTCCCAGAGGGGATGCCCCAGATAAAGAGGATTTCGCTCTATGCGGGTTTTCATACAACGTACTGTGGAGACTAGCACAGCCAAGCTGGAGGAGCATCCCACAGACCTGACTCTGAGTTTCCAAGGAAAGCTGTGCTTTCCCAGAGGAGATGCCCCGGAAAAGGGGATTTCGCACTATGCGGGTTTTATACAAGGAGCTGTGGAGAGTAGCACAGGCAAGCATTAGCAGCATCCCACAGACCCGACCCTGAGACTCCAAGGAAAGCTGTGCTTTCCCAGAGGGGATGCCCTGAAAAGAGGATTTCGCTCTATGCGGGTTTTATACAAGGAGCTGTGGAGACTAGCTCAGGCAAGCAGCAGCAGCATCCCACAGACCCGACTCTGAGTTCCCAAAGAATGCAGTGCTTTCCCAGATCGGATACCTGGGCATCGAGGTTTTCATTCTATGCGGATTTCTCCCACCATGCTCCGAAAGCTAGCCTAAAAGACAAGCAGCACCAGCAGCCCACAGAACCGACTCTGATTGCCCAGCGACTGCTGTGCTTTCACAGAGGTTTTCAGCATGGCGCGAACCGCACTTCGCTGCTGCTTCCTCAGCAAGGCTGTGGGCGTTTGCTCTGTCGCGTCAGGGAAGAATAGCTGCTGAGAGCTGGTGCCTCTTGGGCCTTGCTTTCCCGGGCTTCATGTTCGTGCCCTGGGTTCACCTGCCAAGACGAACGAAGCAGACACAGCCTCGACCCTGCGGCAGCGTGCATGGCCTAGGATGGCACTCTGTTCCATGCCATCTCCGGGCGTGGGCAAGGCCTGCCTTTTAGCTCTGGCATTCAGGTGGACAGGGCACTAGGCCAGTGCCTTTACGAGCCGAGAGGAGACGTGACAGGATCACAGCACACCGCCCACGCCCTGCGATGGGTAGTCATGGATAACTGTCCTCCTTCTCCGGGACACCCCCCTGCCTCCGCCAATGCTGCCACATCCTGGAGCAAGATGACATCTGACTGCCCGTTCCACCAGGAGCTGTTTCTGCGAGTTCAGGGCCGGGAGCCTGCTGGTATGCCCACGTCTGCCCTATGGACAGGTGGCCAAGGAGCTGCTCTCCTCTTGGGCCCAGAGACACAGGACAGGCCTGCCTTCTGCCCAGACTCTTCCTCAGAGTGGAGCAGGCGGGTTTGCCCTAGTCGTCCGCTCGTGTCTCCTTAGCAGCCAGGCTTCATTCTCCTCCGCACAGGGAGAGGCAGAAACTTGTCCTGCCACAAGCCCACTGTTCCTGCCAGGCAGGCTCTCCTGCTTCAAGACAGTTTCCAGACAACAAGGCCAATGGCCCCTTCTCTTCATCCAGAGAGTTTGCTGCACTTTCCCATGATATGCTCCTCGAGAGCCCAGTGACAGACGTGTCCCTTTCCTTAAGCCTCTTTGGACAGGTGCAAGCACGATTCTCCCTCAGACAGCGGGTTTACAGGGTCATAATCATTTCGCTCCATGAGGGTTTTATTACAACGTGCTGTGAGGACTAGCTCAGTAAAGCATTAGCAGCATCCCACAGACCCGACTCTGAGTTTCCAAAGAAAGCTGTGCTTTCCCAGACGGGTTGCCCCGGAAAAAGAGGATTTCGCTCTATGCGGGATTTGTATACATGGAGCTGTGGAGACTAGCTCAGGCAAGCATTTGCAGCATCCAAGAGAAGAGACTCTGAGTTTCCATGAAAGCTGGGCTTTCACAGTGGGGATGCCCCGGGAAAGATGATTTCGCTCTATGCGGGTTCTATACAAGGAGCTGTGGAGACTAGCTCAGGCAAGCAGCAGCAGCATCCCACAGACCCGACTCTGAGTTCACAAAGAATGCTGTGTTTTGCCAGAAGGAAAGCCTGGGCAAAGAGGCTTTTGCTTTATGTGGGTTTCTCCCACCGTTCTACAAATACTAGGATAAGGCAAGCAGCACCAGCAGCCCACAGAACCGACTCTGATTCCGAGAGACTGCTGTGTTTTCCCAGAGGTTTTCACCATGGCGCGAACCGCACATGGCTGCTCCTTCCTCAGCAAGCTGTGGGCGTTCGCTCTGTCGCGTCAGGAGAGAATAGCTGCGGGAGAGCTGGTGCCTTCTGGGCCTTGTTTCCTGGGCTTCATGTGCGCGCCCTGGGTTCACCCTGCCATGCTGAACTAAGCAGACATAGCCTCGACCCTTCGGCAGAGTGCGTGGCCTAGGATGGCACTCTGCTCCAATGCCATCTCCGGGCGTGGTCAAGGCCTGCCCTTTTGCTCTGGCGTTCAGTTGGACAGGGCACTAGGCCAGTGCCTTCCCCAGCGAGAGGTGACATGACATGTTCACAGCACACCATACACGCCCTGTGATGGGGAGTAATAGGTAACTGCCCTGCTTCACCGAGTCACACCCTGCCTCCGCCAATGCTGCCACATCCTGGAGCAAGATGTCATCTGACTGCCCGTTCCTCCAGGAGCTGTTTCTGCGAGTACAGGGCCGGGCCCCTGCTGGTATGCCCACTTCTGCCATATGGGCTGGTGGCCAAGGAGCTGCTGTCCCCTTCGGTCCAGAGGCACAGGACAGGCCTGCCTTCTGCCCAGACACTTTGCTCAGAGTGGAGCAGGCGCGTCTGCCCTAGTCGTCCGCTCTTGTCTCCTTAGCAGCCAGGATTCATTCTCTCCGCACAGGGAGAGGGGCACACTTGTCTTGCCACAGGCCCGCTGTTCCTGCTTGGGCAGGCTCTACTGCTACACGACCGTGTCCCGACCTGACAGCAAGGACAATGGCTCCTTCTCTTCATTCCCGAGCAGTGTGCTGCACTTTCCCATGACATGTCCTCGGGAGCGCAGTGACAGACGTGTCCCTTTCCTTAAGCCCCTTTCCACAGGCGCAAGCATGTTTCTCCCTCAGAGAGAGGGGATGCCCGGTCAAAGATCATTTCGCTCCATGAGGGTATATTACAACGTGCAGTGGAGAATAGCTCAGGCAAGCAGCAGCAGCATCCCACAGACCTGGCTTGAGTTCCCAAAGAATGCTGTGCTTTCCCAGAGGGGATGCCCCGGAAAAAGAGGATTTCGCTCTATGCGGGTTTTCATACAACGTACTGTGGAGACTAGCACAGCCAAGCTGTAGGAGCATCCCACAGACCTGACTCTGAGTTTCCAAGGAAAGCTGTGCTTTCCCAGAGGAGATGCCCCGGAAAAGGGGATTTCGCACTATGCGGGTTTTATACAAGGAGCTGTGGAGAGTAGCACAGGCAAGCATTAGCAGCATCCCACAGACCCGACCCTGAGACTCCAAGGAAAGCTGTGCTTTCCCAGAGGGGATGCCCTGAAAAGAGGATTTCGCTCTATGCGGGTTTTATACAAGGAGCTGTGGAGACTAGCTCAGGCAAGCAGCAGCAGCATCCGACAGACCCGACTCTGAGTTCCCAAAGAATGCAGTGCTTTCCCAGATCGGATACCTGGGCATCGAGGTTTTCATTCTATGCGGATTTCTCCCACCATGCTCCGAAAGCTAGCCTAAAAGACAAGCAGCACCAGCAGCCCACAGAACCGACTCTGATTGCCCAGCGACTGCTGTGCTTTCACAGAGGTTTTCAGCATGGCGCGAACCGCACTTCGCTGCTGCTTCCTCAGCAAGGCTGTGGGCGTTTGCTCTGTCGCGTCAGGGAAGAATAGCTGCTGAGAGCTGGTGCCTCTTGGGCCTTGCTTTCCCGGGCTTCATGTTCGTGCCCTGGGTTCACCCTGCCAAGACGAACGAAGCAGACACAGCCTCGACCCTGCGGCAGCGTGCATGGCCTAGGATGGCACTCTGTTCCATGCCATCTCCGGGCGTGGGCAAGGCCTGCCTTTTAGCTCTGGCATTCAGGTGGACAGGGCACTAGGCCAGTGCCTTTACGAGCCGAGAGGAGACGTGACAGGATCACAGCACACCGCCCACGCCCTGCGATGGGTAGTCATGGATAACTGTCCTCCTTCTCCGGGACACCCCCTGCCTCCGCCAATGCTGCCACATCCTGGAGCAAGATGACATCTGACTGCCCGTTCCACCAGGAGCTGTTTCTGCGAGTTCAGGGCCGGGAGCCTGCTGGTATGCCCACGTCTGCCCTATGGACAGGTGGCCAAGGAGCTGCTCTCCTCTTGGGCCCAGAGACACAGGACAGGCCTGCCTTCTGCCCAGACTCTTTCCTCAGAGTGGAGCAGGCGGGTTTGCCCTAGTCGTCCGCTCGTGTCTCCTTAGCAGCCAGGCTTCATTCTCTCCGCACAGGGAGAGGCAGAAACTTGTCCTGCCACAAGCCCACTGTTCCTGCCAGGGCAGGCTCTCCTGCTTCAAGACAGTTTCCAGACAACAAGGCCAATGGCCCCTTCTCTTCATCCCAGAGAGTTTGCTGCACTTTCCCATGATATGCTCCTCGAGAGCCCAGTGACAGACGTGTCCCTTTCCTTAAGCCTCTTTGGACAGGTGCAAGCACGATTCTCCCTCAGACAGCGGGTTTACAGGGTCATAATCATTTCGCTCCATGAGGGTTTATTACAACGTGCTGTGAGGACTAGCTCAGTAAAGCATTAGCAGCATCCCACAGACCCGACTCTGAGTTTCCAAAGAAAGCTGTGCTTTCCCAGACGGGTTGCCCCGGAAAAAGAGGATTTCGCTCTATGCGGGATTTATACATGGAGCTGTGGAGACTAGCTCAGGCAAGCAGCAGCAGCATCCAAGAGAAGAGACTCTGAGTTTCCATGAAAGCTGGGCTTTCACAGTGGGGATGCCCCGGGAAAGATGATTTCGCTCTATGCGGGTTCTATACAAGGAGCTGTGGAGACTAGCTCAGGCAAGCAGCAGCAGCAGCATCCCACAGACCCGACTCTGAGTTTCCAAAGAAAGCTGTGCTTTCCCAGACGGGTTGCCCCGGAAAAAGAGGATTTCGCTCTATGCGGGATTTATACATGGAGCTGTGGAGACTAGCTCAGGCAAGCATTTGCAGCATCCAAGAGAAGAGACTCTGAGTTTCCATGAAAGCTGGGCTTTCACAGTGGGGATGCCCCGGGAAAGATGATTTCGCTCTATGCGGGTTCTATACAAGGAGCTGTGGAGACTAGCTCAGGCAAGCAGCAGCACCATCCCACAGACCCGACTCTGAGTTCACAAAGAATGCTGTGTTTTGCCAGAAGGAAAGCCTGGGCAAAGAGGCTTTTGCTTTATGTGGGTTTCTCCCACCGTTCTACAAATACTAGGATAAGGCAAGCAGCACCAGCAGCCCACAGAACCGACTCTGATTCCGAGAGACTGCTGTGTTTTCCCAGAGGTTTTCACCATGGCGCGAACCGCACATGGCTGCTCCTTCCTCAGCAAGGCTGTGGGCGTTCGCTCTGTCGCGTCAGGAAAGAATAGCTGCGGGAGAGCTGGTGCCTTCTGGGCCTTGTTTCCTGGGCTTCATGTGCGCGCCCTGGGTTCACCCTGCCATGCTGAACTAAGCAGACATAGCCTCGACCCTTCAGCAGAGTGCGTGGCCTAGGATGGCACTCTGCTCCAATGCCATCTCCGGGCGTGGTCAAGGCCTGCCCTTTTGCTCTGGCGTTCAGTTGGACAGGGCACTAGGCCAGTGCCTTCCCCAGCGAGAGGTGACATGACATGTTCACAGCACACCATACACGCCCTGTGATGGGGAGTAATAGGTAACTGTCCTGCTTCACCGAGTCACACCCTGCCTCCGCCAATGCTGCCACATCCTGGAGCAAGATGTCATCTGACTGCCCGTTCCTCCAGGAGCTGTTTCTGCGAGTACAGGGCCGGGTCCCTGCTGGTATCCCCACTTCTGCCATATGGGCTGGTGGCCAAGGAGCTGCTGTCCCCTTCGGTCCAGAGGCACAGGACAGGCCTGCCTTCTGCCCAGACACTTTCCTCAGAGTGGAGCAGGCGCGTCTGCCCTAGTCGTCCGCTCTTGTCTCCTTAGCAGCCAGGATTCATTCTCTCCGCACAGGGAGAGGGGGACACTTGTCTTGCCACAGGCCCGCTGTTCCTGCTTGGGCAGGCTCTACTGCTACACGACCGTGTCCCGACAGCAAGGCCAATGGCTCCTTCTCTTCATTCCCGAGCAGTGTGCTGCACTTTCCCATGACATGTCCTCGGGAGCGCAGTGACAGACGTGTCCCTTTCCTTAAGCCCCTTTCCACAGGCGCAAGCACGTTTCTCCCTCAGAGAGAGGGGATGCCCGGTCAAAGATCATTTCGCTCCATGAGGGTATATTACAACGTGCAGTGGAGAATAGCTCAGGCAAGCAGCAGCAGCATCCCACAGACCTGGCTTGAGTTCCCAAAGAATGCTGTGCTTTCCCAGAGGGGATGCCCCGGAAAAAGAGGATTTCGCTCTATGCGGGTTTTCATACAACGTACTGTGGAGACTAGCACAGCCAAGCTGTAGGAGCATCCCACAGACCTGACTCTGAGTTTCCAAGGAAAGCTGTGCTTTCCCAGAGGAGATGCCCCGGAAAAGGGGATTTCGCACTATGCGGGTTTTATACAAGGAGCTGTGGAGAGTAGCACAGGCAAGCATTAGCAGCATCCCACAGACCCGACCCTGAGACTCCAAGGAAAGCTGTGCTTTCCCAGAGGGGATGCCCTGAAAAGAGGATTTCGCTCTATGCGGGTTTTATACAAGGAGCTGTGGAGACTAGCTCAGGCAAGCAGCAGCAGCATCCGACAGACCCGACTCTGAGTTCCCAAAGAATGCAGTGCTTTCCCAGATCGGATACCTGGGCATCGAGGTTTTCATTCTATGCGGATTTCTCCCACCATGCTCCGAAAGCTAGCCTAAAAGACAAGCAGCACCAGCAGCCCACAGAACCGACTCTGATTGCCCAGCGACTGCTGTGCTTTCACAGAGGTTTTCAGCATGGCGCGAACCGCACTTCGCTGCTGCTTCCTCAGCAAGGCTGTGGGCGTTTGCTCTGTCGCGTCAGGGAAGAATAGCTGCTGAGAGCTGGTGCCTCTTGGGCCTTGCTTTCCCGGGCTTCATGTTCGTGCCCTGGGTTCACCCTGCCAAGACGAACGAAGCAGACACAGCCTCGACCCTGCGGCAGCGTGCATGGCCTAGGATGGCACTCTGTTCCATGCCATCTCCGGGCGTGGGCAAGGCCTGCCTTTTAGCTCTGGCATTCAGGTGGACAGGGCACTAGGCCAGTGCCTTTACGAGCCGAGAGGAGACGTGACAGGATCACAGCACACCGCCCACGCCCTGCGATGGGTAGTCATGGATAACTGTCCTCCTTCTCCGGGACACCCCCTGCCTCCGCCAATGCTGCCACATCCTGGAGCAAGATGACATCTGACTGCCCGTTCCACCAGGAGCTGTTTCTGCGAGTTCAGGGCCGGGAGCCTGCTGGTATGCCCACGTCTGCCCTATGGACAGGTGGCCAAGGAGCTGCTCTCCTCTTGGGCCCAGAGACACAGGACAGGCCTGCCTTCTGCCCAGACTCTTTCCTCAGAGTGGAGCAGGCGGGTTTGCCCTAGTCGTCCGCTCGTGTCTCCTTAGCAGCCAGGCTTCATTCTCTCCGCACAGGGAGAGGCAGAAACTTGTCCTGCCACAAGCCCACTGTTCCTGCCAGGGCAGGCTCTCCTGCTTCAAGACAGTTTCCAGACAACAAGGCCAATGGCCCCTTCTCTTCATCCCAGAGAGTTTGCTGCACTTTCCCATGATATGCTCCTCGAGAGCCCAGTGACAGACGTGTCCCTTTCCTTAAGCCTCTTTGGACAGGTGCAAGCACGATTCTCCCTCAGACAGCGGGTTTACAGGGTCATAATCATTTCGCTCCATGAGGGTTTATTACAACGTGTTGTGAGGACTAGCTCAGTAAAGCATTAGCAGCATCCCACAGACCCGACTCTGAGTTTCCAAAGAAAGCTGTGCTTTCCCAGACGGGTTGCCCCGGAAAAAGAGGATTTCGCTCTATGCGGGATTTATACATGGAGCTGTGGAGACTAGCTCAGGCAAGCATTTGCAGCATCCAAGAGAAGAGACTCTGAGTTTCCATGAAAGCTGGGCTTTCACAGTGGGGATGCCCCGGGAAAGATGATTTCGCTCTATGCGGGTTCTATACAAGGAGCTGTGGAGACTAGCTCAGGCAAGCAGCAGCAGCAGCATCCCACAGACCCGACTCTGAGTTCACAAAGAATGCTGTGTTTTGCCAGAAGGAAAGCCTGGGCAAAGAGGCTTTTGCTTTATGTGGGTTTCTCCCACCGTTCTACAAATACTAGGATAAGGCAAGCAGCACCAGCAGCCCACAGAACCGACTCTGATTCCGAGAGACTGCTGTGTTTTCCCAGAGGTTTTCACCATGGCGCGAACCGCACATGGCTGCTCCTTCCTCAGCAAGGCTGTGGGCGTTCGCTCTGTCGCGTCAGGAAAGAATAGCTGCGGGAGAGCTGGTGCCTTCTGGGCCTTGTTTCCTGGGCTTCATGTGCGCGCCCTGGGTTCACCCTGCCATGCTGAACTAAGCAGACATAGCCTCGACCCTTCGGCAGAGTGCGTGGCCTAGGATGGCACTCCGCTCCAATGCCATCTCCGGGCGTGGTCAAGGCCTGCCCTTTTGCTCTGGCGTTCAGTTGGACAGGGCACTAGGCCAGTGCCTTCCCCAGCGAGAGGTGACATGACATGTTCACAGCACACCATACACGCCCTGTGATGGGGAGTAATAGGTAACTGTCCTGCTTCACCGAGTCACACCCTGCCTCCGCCAATGCTGCCACATCCTGGAGCAAGATGTCATCTGACTGCCCGTTCCTCCAGGAGCTGTTTCTGCGAGTACAGGGCCGGGCCCCTGCTGGTATGCCCACTTCTGCCATATGGGCTGGTGGCCAAGGAGCTGCTGTCCCCTTCGGTCCAGAGGCACAGGACAGGCCTGCCTTCTGCCCAGACACTTTGCTCAGAGTGGAGCAGGCGCGTCTGCCCTAGTCGTCCGCTCTTGTCTCCTTAGCAGCCAGGATTCATTCTCTCCGCACAGGGAGAGGGGCACACTTGTCTTGCCACAGGCCCGCTGTTCCTGCTTGGGCAGGCTCTACTGCTACACGACCGTGTCCCGACAGCAAGGCCAATGGCTCCTTCTCTTCATTCCCGAGCAGTGTGCTGCACTTTCCCATGACATGTCCTCGGGAGCGCAGTGACAGACGTGTCCCTTTCCTTAAGCCCCTTTCCACAGGCGCAAGCACGTTTCTCCCTCAGAGAGAGGGGATGCCCGGTCAAAGATCATTTCGCTCCATGAGGGTATATTACAACGTGCAGTGGAGAATAGCTCAGGCAAGCAGCAGCAGCATCCCACAGACCTGGCTTGAGTTCCCAAAGAATGCTGTGCTTTCCCAGAGGGGATGCCCCAGAAAAAGAGGATTTCGCTCTATGCGGGTTTTCATACAACGTACTGTGGAGACTAGCACAGCCAAGCTGTAGGAGCATCCCACAGACCTGACTCTGAGTTTCCAAGGAAAGCTGTGCTTTCCCAGAGGAGATGCCCCGGAAAAGGGGATTTCGCACTATGCGGGTTTTATACAAGGAGCTGTGGAGAGTAGCACAGGCAAGCATTAGCAGCATCCCACAGACCCGACCCTGAGACTCCAAGGAAAGCTGTGCTTTCCCAGAGGGGATGCCCTGAAAAGAGGATTTCGCTCTATGCGGGTTTTATACAAGGAGCTGTGGAGACTAGCTCAGGCAAGCAGCAGCAGCATCCCACAGACCCGACTCTGAGTTCCCAAAGAATGCAGTGCTTTCCCAGATCGGATACCTGGGCATCGAGGTTTTCATTCTATGCGGATTTCTCCCCCCATGCTCCGAAAGCTAGCCTAAAAGACAAGCAGCACCAGCAGCCCACAGAACCGACTCTGATTGCCCAGCGACTGCTGTGCTTTCACAGAGGTTTTCAGCATGGCGCGAACCGCACTTCGCTGCTGCTTCCTCAGCAAGGCTGTGGGCGTTTGCTCTGTCGCGTCAGGGAAGAATAGCTGCTGAGAGCTGGTGCCTCTTGGGCCTTGCTTTCCCGGGCTTCATGTTCGTGCCCTGGGTTCACCCTGCCAAGACGAACGAAGCAGACACAGCCTCGACCCTGCGGCAGCGTGCATGGCCTAGGATGGCACTCTGTTCCATGCCATCTCCGGGCGTGGGCAAGGCCTGCCTTTTAGCTCTGGCATTCAGGTGGACAGGGCACTAGGCCAGTGCCTTTACGAGCCGAGAGGAGACGTGACAGGATCACAGCACACCGCCCACGCCCTGCGATGGGTAGTCATGGATAACTGTCCTCCTTCTCCGGGACACCCCCTGCCTCCGCCAATGCTGCCACATCCTGGAGCAAGATGACATCTGACTGCCCGTTCCACCAGGAGCTGTTTCTGCGAGTTCAGGGCCGGGAGCCTGCTGGTATGCCCACGTCTGCCCTATGGACAGGTGGCCAAGGAGCTGCTCTCCTCTTGGGCCCAGAGACACAGGACAGGCCTGCCTTCTGCCCAGACTCTTTCCTCAGAGTGGAGCAGGCGGGTTTGCCCTAGTCGTCCGCTCGTGTCTCCTTAGCAGCCAGGCTTCATTCTCTCCGCACAGGGAGAGGCAGAAACTTGTCCTGCCACAAGCCCACTGTTCCTGCCAGGGCAGGCTCTCCTGCTTCAAGACAGTTTCCAGACAACAAGGCCAATGGCCCCTTCTCTTCATCCCAGAGAGTTTGCTGCACTTTCCCATGATATGCTCCTCGAGAGCCCAGTGACAGACGTGTCCCTTTCCTTAAGCCTCTTTGGACAGGTGCAAGCACGATTCTCCCTCAGACAGCGGGTTTACAGGGTCATAATCATTTCGCTCCATGAGGGTTTATTACAACGTGCTGTGAGGACTAGCTCAGTAAAGCATTAGCAGCATCCCACAGACCCGACTCTGAGTTTCCAAAGAAAGCTGTGCTTTCCCAGACGGGTTGCCCCGGAAAAAGAGGATTTCGCTCTATGCGGGATTTATACATGGAGCTGTGGAGACTAGCTCAGGCAAGCAGCAGCAGCATCCAAGAGAAGAGACTCTGAGTTTCCATGAAAGCTGGGCTTTCACAGTGGGGATGCCCCGGGAAAGATGATTTCGCTCTATGCGGGTTCTATACAAGGAGCTGTGGAGACTAGCTCAGGCAAGCAGCAGCAGCAGCATCCCACAGACCCGACTCTGAGTTCACAAAGAATGCTGTGTTTTGCCAGAAGGAAAGCCTGGGCAAAGAGGCTTTTGCTTTATGTGGGTTTCTCCCACCGTTCTACAAATACTAGGATAAGGCAAGCAGCACCAGCAGCCCACAGAACCGACTCTGATTCCGAGAGACTGCTGTGTTTTCCCAGAGGTTTTCACCATGGCGCGAACCGCACATGGCTGCTCCTACCTCAGCAAGGCTGTGGGCGTTCGCTCTGTCGCGTCACGAAAGAATAGCTGCGGGAGAGCTGGTGCCTTCTGGGCCTTGTTACCTGGGCTTCATGTGCGCGCCCTGGGTTCACCCTGCCATGCTGAACTAAGCAGACATAGCCTCGACCCTTCGGCAGAGTGCGTGGCCTAGGATGGCACTCCGCTCCAATGCCATCTCCGGGCGTGGTCAAGGCCTGCCCTTTTGCTCTGGCGTTCAGTTGGACAGGGCACTAGGCCAGTGCCTTCCCCAGCGAGAGGTGACATGACATGTTCACAGCACACCATACACGCCCTGTGATGGGGAGTAATAGGTAACTGTCCTGCTTCACCGAGTCACACCCTGCCTCCGCCAATGCTGCCACATCCTGGAGCAAGATGTCATCTGACTGCCCGTTCCTCCAGGAGCTGTTTCTGCGAGTACAGGGCCGGGCCCCTGCTGGTATGCCCACTTCTGCCATATGGGCTGGTGTCCAAGGAGCTGCTGTCCCCTTCGGTCCAGAGGCACAGGACAGGCCTGCCTTCTGCCCAGACACTTTGCTCAGAGTGGAGCAGGCGCGTCTGCCCTAGTCGTCCGCTCTTGTCTCCTTAGCAGCCAGGATTCATTCTCTCCGCACAGGGAGAGGGGCACACTTGTCTTGCCACAGGCCCGCTGTTCCTGCTTGGGCAGGCTCTACTGCTACACGACCGTGTCCCGACCCGACAGCAAGGCCAATGGCTCCTTCTCTTCATTCCCGAGCAGTGTGCTGCACTTTCCCATGACATGTCCTCGGGAGCGCAGTGACAGACGTGTCCCTTTCCTTAAGCCCCTTTCCACAGGCGCAAGCACGTTTCTCCCTCAGAGAGAGGGGATGCCCGGTCAAAGATCATTTCGCTCCATGAGGGTATATTACAACGTGCAGTGGAGAATAGCTCAGGCAAGCAGCAGCAGCATCCCACAGACCTGGCTTGAGTTCCCAAAGAATGCTGTGCTTTCCCAGAGGGGATGCCCCAGAAAAAGAGGATTTCGCTCTATGCGGGTTTTCATACAACGTACTGTGGAGACTAGCACAGCCAAGCTGGAGGAGCATCCCACAGACCTGACTCTGAGTTTCCAAGGAAAGCTGTGCTTTCCCAGAGGAGATGCCCCGGAAAAGGGGATTTCGCACTATGCGGGTTTTATACAAGGAGCTGTGGAGAGTAGCACAGGCAAGCATTAGCAGCATCCCACAGACCCGACCCTGAGACTCCAAGGAAAGCTGTGCTTTCCCAGAGGGGATGCCCTGAAAAGAGGATTTCGCTCTATGCGGGTTTTATACAAGGAGCTGTGGAGACTAGCTCAGGCAAGCAGCAGCAGCATCCCACAGACCCGACTCTGAGTTCCCAAAGAATGCAGTGCTTTCCCAGATCGGATACCTGGGCATCGAGGTTTTCATTCTATGCGGATTTCTCCCACCATGCTCCGAAAGCTAGCCTAAAAGACAAGCAGCACCAGCAGCCCACAGAACCGACTCTGATTGCCCAGCGACTGCTGTGCTTTCACAGAGGTTTTCAGCATGGCGCGAACCGCACTTCGCTGCTGCTTCCTCAGCAAGGCTGTGGGCGTTTGCTCTGTCGCGTCAGGGAAGAATAGCTGCTGAGAGCTGGTGCCTCTTGGGCCTTGCTTTCCCGGGCTTCATGTTCGTGCCCTGGGTTCACCCTGCCAAGACGAACGAAGCAGACACAGCCTCGACCCTGCGGCAGCGTGCATGGCCTAGGATGGCACTCTGTTCCATGCCATCTCCGGGTGTGGGCAAGGCCTGCCTTTTAGCTCTGGCATTCAGGTGGACAGGGCACTAGGCCAGTGCCTTTACGAGCCGAGAGGAGACGTGACAGGATCACAGCACACCGCCCACGCCCTGCGATGGGTAGTCATGGATAACTGTCCTCCTTCTCCGGGACACCCCCTGCCTCCGCCAATGCTGCCACATCCTGGAGCAAGATGACATCTGACTGCCCGTTCCACCAGGAGCTGTTTCTGCGAGTTCAGGGCCGGGAGCCTGCTGGTATGCCCACGTCTGCCCTATGGACAGGTGGCCAAGGAGCTGCTCTCCTCTTGGGCCCAGAGACACAGGACAGGCCTGCCTTCTGCCCAGACTCTTTCCTCAGAGTGGAGCAGGCGGGTTTGCCCTAGTCGTCCGCTCGTGTCTCCTTAGCAGCCAGGCTTCATTCTCTCCGCACAGGGAGAGGCAGAAACTTGTCCTGCCACAAGCCCACTGTTCCTGCCAGGGCAGGCTCTCCTGCTTCAAGACAGTTTCCAGACAACAAGGCCAATGGCCCCTTCTCTTCATCCCAGAGAGTTTGCTGCACTTTCCCATGATATGCTCCTCGAGAGCCCAGTGACAGACGTGTCCCTTTCCTTAAGCCTCTTTGGACAGGTGCAAGCACGATTCTCCCTCAGACAGCGGGTTTACAGGGTCATAATCATTTCGCTCCATGAGGGTTTATTACAACGTGCTGTGAGGACTAGCTCAGTAAAGCATTAGCAGCATCCCACAGACCCGACTCTGAGTTTCCAAAGAAAGCTGTGCTTTCCCAGACGGGTTGCCCCGGAAAAAGAGGATTTCGCTCTATGCGGGATTTATACATGGAGCTGTGGAGACTAGCTCAGGCAAGCAGCAGCAGCATCCAAGAGAAGAGACTCTGAGTTTCCATGAAAGCTGGGCTTTCACAGTGGGGATGCCCCGGGAAAGATGATTTCGCTCTATGCGGGTTCTATACAAGGAGCTGTGGAGACTAGCTCAGGCAAGCAGCAGCAGCAGCATCCCACAGACCCGACTCTGAGTTCACAAAGAATGCTGTGTTTTGCCAGAAGGAAAGCCTGGGCAAAGAGGCTTTTGCTTTATGTGGGTTTCTCCCACCGTTCTACAAATACTAGGATAAGGCAAGCAGCACCAGCAGCCCACAGAACCGACTCTGATTCCGAGAGACTGCTGTGTTTTCCCAGAGGTTTTCACCATGGCGCGAACCGCACATGGCTGCTCCTTCCTCAGCAAGGCTGTGGGCGTTCGCTCTGTCGCGTCAGGAAAGAATAGCTGCGGGAGAGCTGGTGCCTTCTGGGCCTTGTTTCCTGGGCTTCATGTGCGCGCCCTGGGTTCACCCTGCCATGCTGAACTAAGCAGACATAGCCTCGACCCTTCGGCAGAGTGCGTGGCCTAGGATGGCACTCCGCTCCAATGCCATCTCCGGGCGTGGTCAAGGCCTGCCCTTTTGCTCTGGCGTTCAGTTGGACAGGGCACTAGGCCAGTGCCTTCCCCAGCGAGAGGTGACATGACATGTTCACAGCACACCATACACGCCCTGTGATGGGGAGTAATAGGTAACTGTCCTGCTTCACCGAGTCACACCCTGCCTCCGCCAATGCTGCCACATCCTGGAGCAAGATGTCATCTGACTGCCCGTTCCTCCAGGAGCTGTTTCTGCGAGTACAGGGCCGGGCCCCTGCTGGTATGCCCACTTCAGCCATATGGGCTGGTGGCCAAGGAGCTGCTGTCCCCTTCGGTCCAGAGGCACAGGACAGGCCTGCCTTCTGCCCAGACACTTTCCTCAGAGTGGAGCAGGCGCGTCTGCCCTAGTCGTCCGCTCTTGTCTCCTTAGCAGCCAGGATTCATTCTCTCCGCACAGGGAGAGGGGCACACTTGTCTTGCCACAGGCCCGCTGTTCCTGCTTGGGCAGGCTCTACTGCTACACGACTGTGTCCCGACCCGACAGCAAGGACAATGGCTCCTTCTCTTCATTCCCGAGCAGTGTGCTGCACTTTCCCATGACATGTCCTCGGGAGCGCAGTGACAGACGTGTCCCTTTCCTTAAGCCCCTTTCCACAGGCGCAAGCACGTTTCTCCCTCAGAGAGAGGGGATGCCCGGTCAAAGATCATTTCGCTCCATGAGGGTATATTACAACGTGCAGTGGAGAATAGCTCAGGCAAGCAGCAGCAGCATCCCACAGACCTGGCTTGAGTTCCCAAAGAATGCTGTGCTTTCCCAGAGGGGATGCCCCAGAAAAAGAGGATTTCGCTCTATGCGGGTTTTCATACAACGTACTGTGGAGACTAGCACAGCCAAGCTGGAGGAGCATCCCACAGACCTGACTCTGAGTTTCCAAGGAAAGCTGTGCTTTCCCAGAGGAGATGCCCCGGAAAAGGGGATTTCGCACTATGCGGGTTTTATACAAGGAGCTGTGGAGAGTAGCACAGGCAAGCATTAGCAGCATCCCACAGACCCGACCCTGAGACTCCAAGGAAAGCTGTGCTTTCCCAGAGGGGATGCCCTGAAAAGAGGATTTCGCTCTATGCGGGTTTTATACAAGGAGCTGCGGAGACTAGCTCAGGCAAGCAGCAGCAGCATCCGACAGACCCGACTCTGAGTTCCCAAAGAATGCAGTGCTTTCCCAGATCGGATACCTGGGCATCGAGGTTTTCATTCTATGCGGATTTCTCCCCCCATGCTCCGAAAGCTAGCCTAAAAGACAAGCAGCACCAGCAGCCCACAGAACCGACTCTGATTGCCCAGCGACTGCTGTGCTTTCACAGAGGTTTTCAGCATGGCGCGAACCGCACTTCGCTGCTGCTTCCTCAGCAAGGCTGTGGGCGTTTGCTCTGTCGCGTCAGGGAAGAATAGCTGCTGAGAGCTGGTGCCTCTTGGGCCTTGCTTTCCCGGGCTTCATGTTCGTGCCCTGGGTTCACCCTGCCAAGACGAACGAAGCAGACACAGCCTCGACCCTGCGGCAGCGTGCATGGCCTAGGATGGCACTCTGTTCCATGCCATCTCCGGGCGTGGGCAAGGCCTGCCTTTTAGCTCTGGCATTCAGGTGGACAGGGCACTAGGCCAGTGCCTTTACGAGCCGAGAGGAGACGTGACAGGATCACAGCACACCGCCCACGCCCTGCGATGGGTAGTCATGGATAACTGTCCTCCTTCTCCGGGACACCCCCTGCCTCCGCCAATGCTGCCACATCCTGGAGCAAGATGACATCTGACTGCCCGTTCCACCAGGAGCTGTTTCTGCGAGTTCAGGGCCGGGAGCCTGCTGGTATGCCCACGTCTGCCCTATGGACAGGTGGCCAAGGAGCTGCTCTCCTCTTGGGCCCAGAGACACAGGACAGGCCTGCCTTCTGCCCAGACTCTTTCCTCAGAGTGGAGCAGGCGGGTTTGCCCTAGTCGTCCGCTCGTGTCTCCTTAGCAGCCAGGCTTCATTCTCTCCGCACAGGGAGAGGCAGAAACTTGTCCTGCCACAAGCCCACTGTTCCTGCCAGGGCAGGCTCTCCTGCTTCAAGACAGTTTCCAGACAACAAGGCCAATGGCCCCTTCTCTTCATCCCAGAGAGTTTGCTGCACTTTCCCATGATATGCTCCTCGAGAGCCCAGTGACAGACGTGTCCCTTTCCTTAAGCCTCTTTGGACAGGTGCAAGCACGATTCTCCCTCAGACAGCGGGTTTACAGGGTCATAATCATTTCGCTCCATGAGGGTTTATTACAACGTGCTGTGAGGACTAGCTCAGTAAAGCATTAGCAGCATCCCACAGACCCGACTCTGAGTTTCCAAAGAAAGCTGTGCTTTCCCAGACGGGTTGCCCCGGAAAAAGAGGATTTCGCTCTATGCGGGATTTATACATGGAGCTGTGGAGACTAGCTCAGGCAAGCATTTGCAGCATCCAAGAGAAGAGACTCTGAGTTTCCATGAAAGCTGGGCTTTCACAGTGGGGATGCCCCGGGAAAGATGATTTCGCTCTATGCGGGTTCTATACAAGGAGCTGTGGAGACTAGCTCAGGCAAGCAGCAGCAGCAGCATCCCACAGACCCGACTCTGAGTTCACAAAGAATGCTGTGTTTTGCCAGAAGGAAAGCCTGGGCAAAGAGGCTTTTGCTTTATGTGGGTTTCTCCCACCGTTCTACAAATACTAGGATAAGGCAAGCAGCACCAGCAGCCCACAGAACCGACTCTGATTCCGAGAGACTGCTGTGTTTTCCCAGAGGTTTTCACCATGGCGCGAACCGCACATGGCTGCTCCTTCCTCAGCAAGGCTGTGGGCGTTCGCTCTGTCGCGTCAGGAAAGAATAGCTGCGGGAGAGCTGGTGCCTTCTGGGCCTTGTTTCCTGGGCTTCATGTGCGCGCCCTGGGTTCACCCTGCCATGCTGAACTAAGCAGACATAGCCTCGACCCTTCGGCAGAGTGCGTGGCCTAGGATGGCACTCTGCTCCAATGCCATCTCCGGGCGTGGTCAAGGCCTGCCCTTTTGCTCTGGCGTTCAGTTGGACAGGGCACTAGGCCAGTGCCTTCCCCAGCGAGAGGTGACATGACATGTTCACAGCACACCATACACGCCCTGTGATGGGGAGTAATAGGTAACTGTCCTGCTTCACCGAGTCACACCCTGCCTCCGCCAATGCTGCCACATCCTGGAGCAAGATGTCATCTGACTGCCCGTTCCTCCAGGAGCTGTTTCTGCGAGTACAGGGCCGGGCCCCTGCTGGTATGCCCACTTCTGCCATATGGGCTGGTGGCCAAGGAGCTGCTGTCCCCTTCGGTCCAGAGGCACAGGACAGGCCTGCCTTCTGCCCAGACACTTTGCTCAGAGTGGAGCAGGCGCGTCTGCCCTAGTCGTCCGCTCTTGTCTCCTTAGCAGCCAGGATTCATTCTCTCCGCACAGGGAGAGGGGCACACTTGTCTTGCCACAGGCCCGCTGTTCCTGCTTGGGCAGGCTCTACTGCTACACGACCGTGTCCCGACCCGACAGCAAGGCCAATGGCTCCTTCTCTTCATTCCCGAGCAGTGTGCTGCACTTTCCCATGACATGTCCTCGGGAGCGCAGTGACAGACGTGTCCCTTTCCTTAAGCCCCTTTCCACAGGCGCAAGCACGTTTCTCCCTCAGAGAGAGGGGATGCCCGGTCAAAGATCATTTCGCTCCATGAGGGTATATTACAACGTGCAGTGGAGAATAGCTCAGGCAAGCAGCAGCAGCATCCCACAGACCTGGCTTGAGTTCCCAAAGAATGCTGTGCTTTCCCAGAGGGGATGCCCCAGAAAAAGAGGATTTCGCTCTATGCGGGTTTTCATACAACGTACTGTGGAGACTAGCACAGCCAAGCTGGAGGAGCATCCCACAGACCTGACTCTGAGTTTCCAAGGAAAGCTGTGCTTTCCCAGAGGAGATGCCCCGGAAAAGGGGATTTCGCACTATGCGGGTTTTATACAAGGAGCTGTGGAGAGTAGCACAGGCAAGCATTAGCAGCATCCCACAGACCCGACCCTGAGACTCCAAGGAAAGCTGTGCTTTCCCAGAGGGGATGCCCTGAAAAGAGGATTTCGCTCTATGCGGGTTTTATACAAGGAGCTGTGGAGACTAGCTCAGGCAAGCAGCAGCAGCATCCCACAGACCCGACTCTGAGTTCCCAAAGAATGCAGTGCTTTCCCAGATCGGATACCTGGGCATCGAGGTTTTCATTCTATGCGGATTTCTCCCACCATGCTCCGAAAGCTAGCCTAAAAGACAAGCAGCACCAGCAGCCCACAGAACCGACTCTGATTGCCCAGCGACTGCTGTGCTTTCACAGAGGTTTTCAGCATGGCGCGAACCGCACTTCGCTGCTGCTTCCTCAGCAAGGCTGTGGGCGTTTGCTCTGTCGCGTCAGGGAAGAATAGCTGCTGAGAGCTGGTGCCTCTTGGGCCTTGCTTTCCCGGGCTTCATGTTCGTGCCCTGGGTTCACCCTGCCAAGACGAACGAAGCAGACACAGCCTCGACCCTGCGGCAGCGTGCATGGCCTAGGATGGCACTCTGTTCCATGCCATCTCCGGGCGTGGGCAAGGCCTGCCTTTTAGCTCTGGCATTCAGGTGGACAGGGCACTAGGCCAGTGCCTTTACGAGCCGAGAGGAGACGTGACAGGATCACAGCACACCGCCCACGCCCTGCGATGGGTAGTCATGGATAACTGTCCTCCTTCTCCGGGACACCCCCTGCCTCCGCCAATGCTGCCACATCCTGGAGCAAGATGACATCTGACTGCCCGTTCCACCAGGAGCTGTTTCTGCGAGTTCAGGGCCGGGAGCCTGCTGGTATGCCCACGTCTGCCCTATGGACAGGTGGCCAAGGAGCTGCTCTCCTCTTGGGCCCAGAGACACAGGACAGGCCTGCCTTCTGCCCAGACTCTTTCCTCAGAGTGGAGCAGGCGGGTTTGCCCTAGTCGTCCGCTCGTGTCTCCTTAGCAGCCAGGCTTCATTCTCTCCGCACAGGGAGAGGCAGAAACTTGTCCTGCCACAAGCCCACTGTTCCTGCCAGGGCAGGCTCTCCTGCTTCAAGACAGTTTCCAGACAACAAGGCCAATGGCCCCTTCTCTTCATCCCAGAGAGTTTGCTGCACTTTCCCATGATATGCTCCTCGAGAGCCCAGTGACAGACGTGTCCCTTTCCTTAAGCCTCTTTGGACAGGTGCAAGCACGATTCTCCCTCAGACAGCGGGTTTACAGGGTCATAATCATTTCGCTCCATGAGGGTTTATTACAACGTGCTGTGAGGACTAGCTCAGTAAAGCATTAGCAGCATCCCACAGACCCGACTCTGAGTTTCCAAAGAAAGCTGTGCTTTCCCAGACGGGTTGCCCCGGAAAAAGAGGATTTCGCTCTATGCGGGATTTATACATGGAGCTGTGGAGACTAGCTCAGGCAAGCATTTGCAGCATCCAAGAGAAGAGACTCTGAGTTTCCATGAAAGCTGGGCTTTCACAGTGGGGATGCCCCGGGAAAGATGATTTCGCTCTATGCGGGTTCTATACAAGGAGCTGTGGAGACTAGCTCAGGCAAGCAGCAGCAGCAGCATCCCACAGACCCGACTCTGAGTTCACAAAGAATGCTGTGTTTTGCCAGAAGGAAAGCCTGGGCAAAGAGGCTTTTGCTTTATGTGGGTTTCTCCCACCGTTCTACAAATACTAGGATAAGGCAAGCAGCACCAGCAGCCCACAGAACCGACTCTGATTCCGAGAGACTGCTGTGTTTTCCCAGAGGTTTTCACCATGGCGCGAACCGCACATGGCTGCTCCTTCCTCAGCAAGGCTGTGGGCGTTCGCTCTGTCGCGTCAGGAAAGAATAGCTGCGGGAGAGCTGGTGCCTTCTGGGCCTTGTTTCCTGGGCTTCATGTGCGCGCCCTGGGTTCACCCTGCCATGCTGAACTAAGCAGACATAGCCTCGACCCTTCGGCAGAGTGCGTGGCCTAGGATGGCACTCCGCTCCAATGCCATCTCCGGGCGTGGTCAAGGCCTGCCCTTTTGCTCTGGCGTTCAGTTGGACAGGGCACTAGGCCAGTGCCTTCCCCAGCGAGAGGTGACATGACATGTTCACAGCACACCATACACGCCCTGTGATGGGGAGTAATAGGTAACTGTCCTGCTTCACCGAGTCACACCCTGCCTCCGCCAATGCTGCCACATCCTGGAGCAAGATGTCATCTGACTGCCCGTTCCTCCAGGAGCTGTTTCTGCGAGTACAGGGCCGGGCCCCTGCTGGTATGCCCACTTCAGCCATATGGGCTGGTGGCCAAGGAGCTGCTGTCCCCTTCGGTCCAGAGGCACAGGACAGGCCTGCCTTCTGCCCAGACACTTTCCTGAGAGTGGAGCAGGCGCGTCTGCCCTAGTCGTCCGCTCTTGTCTCCTTAGCAGCCAGGATTCATTCTCTCCGCACAGGGAGAGGGGCACACTTGTCTTGCCACAGGCCCGCTGTTCCTGCTTGGGCAGGCTCTACTGCTACACGACTGTGTCCCGACCCGACAGCAAGGACAATGGCTCCTTCTCTTCATTCCCGAGCAGTGTGCTGCACTTTCCCATGACATGTCCTCGGGAGCGCAGTGACAGACGTGTCCCTTTCCTTAAGCCCCTTTCCACAGGCGCAAGCACGTTTCTCCCTCAGAGAGAGGGGATGCCCGGTCAAAGATCATTTCGCTCCATGAGGGTATATTACAACGTGCAGTGGAGAATAGCTCAGGCAAGCAGCAGCAGCATCCCACAGACCTGGCTTGAGTTCCCAAAGAATGCTGTGCTTTCCCAGAGGGGATGCCCCAGAAAAAGAGGATTTCGCTCTATGCGGGTTTTCATACAACGTACTGTGGAGACTAGCACAGCCAAGCTGGAGGAGCATCCCACAGACCTGACTCTGAGTTTCCAAGGAAAGCTGTGCTTTCCCAGAGGAGATGCCCCGGAAAAGGGGATTTCGCACTATGCGGGTTTTATACAAGGAGCTGTGGAGAGTAGCACAGGCAAGCATTAGCAGCATCCCACAGACCCGACCCTGAGACTCCAAGGAAAGCTGTGCTTTCCCAGAGGGGATGCCCTGAAAAGAGGATTTCGCTCTATGCGGGTTTTATACAAGGAGCTGCGGAGACTAGCTCAGGCAAGCAGCAGCAGCATCCGACAGACCCGACTCTGAGTTCCCAAAGAATGCAGTGCTTTCCCAGATCGGATACCTGGGCATCGAGGTTTTCATTCTATGCGGATTTCTCCCCCCATGCTCCGAAAGCTAGCCTAAAAGACAAGCAGCACCAGCAGCCCACAGAACCGACTCTGATTGCCCAGCGACTGCTGTGCTTTCACAGAGGTTTTCAGCATGGCGCGAACCGCACTTCGCTGCTGCTTCCTCAGCAAGGCTGTGGGCGTTTGCTCTGTCGCGTCAGGGAAGAATAGCTGCTGAGAGCTGGTGCCTCTTGGGCCTTGCTTTCCCGGGCTTCATGTTCGTGCCCTGGGTTCACCCTGCCAAGACGAACGAAGCAGACACAGCCTCGACCCTGCGGCAGCGTGCATGGCCTAGGATGGCACTCTGTTCCATGCCATCTCCGGGCGTGGGCAAGGCCTGCCTTTTAGCTCTGGCATTCAGGTGGACAGGGCACTAGGCCAGTGCCTTTACGAGCCGAGAGGAGACGTGACAGGATCACAGCACACCGCCCACGCCCTGCGATGGGTAGTCATGGATAACTGTCCTCCTTCTCCGGGACACCCCCTGCCTCCGCCAATGCTGCCACATCCTGGAGCAAGATGACATCTGACTGCCCGTTCCACCAGGAGCTGTTTCTGCGAGTTCAGGGCCGGGAGCCTGCTGGTATGCCCACGTCTGCCCTATGGACAGGTGGCCAAGGAGCTGCTCTCCTCTTGGGCCCAGAGACACAGGACAGGCCTGCCTTCTGCCCAGACTCTTTCCTCAGAGTGGAGCAGGCGGGTTTGCCCTAGTCGTCCGCTCGTGTCTCCTTAGCAGCCAGGCTTCATTCTCTCCGCACAGGGAGAGGCAGAAACTTGTCCTGCCACAAGCCCACTGTTCCTGCCAGGGCAGGCTCTCCTGCTTCAAGACAGTTTCCAGACAACAAGGCCAATGGCCCCTTCTCTTCATCCCAGAGAGTTTGCTGCACTTTCCCATGATATGCTCCTCGAGAGCCCAGTGACAGACGTGTCCCTTTCCTTAAGCCTCTTTGGACAGGTGCAAGCACGATTCTCCCTCAGACAGCGGGTTTACAGGGTCATAATCATTTCGCTCCATGAGGGTTTATTACAACGTGCTGTGAGGACTAGCTCAGTAAAGCATTAGCAGCATCCCACAGACCCGACTCTGAGTTTCCAAAGAAAGCTGTGCTTTCCCAGACGGGTTGCCCCGGAAAAAGAGGATTTCGCTCTATGCGGGATTTATACATGGAGCTGTGGAGACTAGCTCAGGCAAGCAGCAGCAGCATCCAAGAGAAGAGACTCTGAGTTTCCATGAAAGCTGGGCTTTCACAGTGGGGATGCCCCGGGAAAGATGATTTCGCTCTATGCGGGTTCTATACAAGGAGCTGTGGAGACTAGCTCAGGCAAGCAGCAGCAGCATCCCACAGACCCGACTCTGAGTTCACAAAGAATGCTGTGTTTTGCCAGAAGGAAAGCCTGGGCAAAGAGGCTTTTGCTTTATGTGGGTTTCTCCCACCGTTCTACAAATACTAGGATAAGGCAAGCAGCACCAGCAGCCCACAGAACCGACTCTGATTCCGAGAGACTGCTGTGTTTTCCCAGAGGTTTTCACCATGGCGCGAACCGCACATGGCTGCTCCTTCCTCAGCAAGGCTGTGGGCGTTCGCTCTGTCGCGTCAGGAAAGAATAGCTGCGGGAGAGCTGGTGCCTTCTGGGCCTTGTTTCCTGGGCTTCATGTGCGCGCCCTGGGTTCACCCTGCCATGCTGAACTAAGCAGACATAGCCTCGACCCTTCGGCAGAGTGCGTGGCCTAGGATGGCACTCCGCTCCAATGCCATCTCCGGGCGTGGTCAAGGCCTGCCCTTTTGCTCTGGCGTTCAGTTGGACAGGGCACTAGGCCAGTGCCTTCCCCAGCGAGAGGTGACATGACATGTTCACAGCACACCATACACGCCCTGTGATGGGGAGTAATAGGTAACTGTCCTGCTTCACCGAGTCACACCCTGCCTCCGCCAATGCTGCCACATCCTGGAGCAAGATGTCATCTGACTGCCCGTTCCTCCAGGAGCTGTTTCTGCGAGTACAGGGCCGGGCCCCTGCTGGTATGCCCACTTCTGCCATATGGGCTGGTGGCCAAGGAGCTGCTGTCCCCTTCGGTCCAGAGGCACAGGACAGGCCTGCCTTCTGCCCAGACACTTTGCTCAGAGTGGAGCAGGCGCGTCTGCCCTAGTCGTCCGCTCTTGTCTCCTTAGCAGCCAGGATTCATTCTCTCCGCACAGGGAGAGGGGCACACTTGTCTTGCCACAGGCCCGCTGTTCCTGCTTGGGCAGGCTCTACTGCTACACGACCGTGTCCCGACCTGACAGCAAGGACAATGGCTCCTTCTCTTCATTCCCGAGCAGTGTGCTGCACTTTCCCATGACATGTCCTCGGGAGCGCAGTGACAGACGTGTCCCTTTCCTTAAGCCCCTTTCCACAGGCGCAAGCATGTTTCTCCCTCAGAGAGAGGGGATGCCCGGTCAAAGATCATTTCGCTCCATGAGGGTATATTACAACGTGCAGTGGAGAATAGCTCAGGCAAGCAGCAGCAGCATCCCACAGACCTGGCTTGAGTTCCCAAAGAATGCTGTGCTTTCCCAGAGGGGATGCCCCGGAAAAAGAGGATTTCGCTCTATGCGGGTTTTCATACAACGTACTGTGGAGACTAGCACAGCCAAGCTGTAGGAGCATCCCACAGACCTGACTCTGAGTTTCCAAGGAAAGCTGTGCTTTCCCAGAGGAGATGCCCCGGAAAAGGGAATTTCGCACTATGCGGGTTTTATACAAGGAGCTGTGGAGAGTAGCACAGGCAAGCATTAGCAGCATCCCACAGACCAGACTCTGAGACTCCAAGGAAAGCTGTGCTTTCCCAGAGGGGATGCCCTGAAAAGAGGATTTCGCTCTATGCGGGTTTTATACAAGGAGCTGTGGAGACTAGCTCAGGCAAGCAGCAGCAGCATCCCACAGACCCGACTCTGAGTTCCCAAAGAATGCAGTGCTTTCCCAGATCGGATACCTGGGCATCGAGGTTTTCATTCTATGCGGATTTCTCCCACCATGCTCCGAAAGCTAGCCTAAAAGACAAGCAGCACCAGCAGCCCACAGAACCGACTCTGATTGCCCAGCGACTGCTGTGCTTTCACAGAGGTTTTCAGCATGGCGCGAACCGCACTTCGCTGCTGCTTCCTCAGCAAGGCTGTGGGCGTTTGCTCTGTCGCGTCAGGGAAGAATAGCTGCTGAGAGCTGGTGCCTCTTGGGCCTTGCTTTCCCGGGCTTCATGTTCGTGCCCTGGGTTCACCCTGCCAAGACGAACGAAGCAGACACAGCCTCGACCCTGCGGCAGCGTGCATGGCCTAGGATGGCACTCTGTTCCATGCCATCTCCGGGCGTGGGCAAGGCCTGCCTTTTAGCTCTGGCATTCAGGTGGACAGGGCACTAGGCCAGTGCCTTTACGAGCCGAGAGGAGACGTGACAGGATCACAGCACACCGCCCACGCCCTGCGATGGGTAGTCATGGATAACTGTCCTCCTTCTCCGGGACACCCCCTGCCTCCGCCAATGCTGCCACATCCTGGAGCAAGATGACATCTGACTGCCCGTTCCACCAGGAGCTGTTTCTGCGAGTTCAGGGCCGGGAGCCTGCTGGTATGCCCACGTCTGCCCTATGGACAGGTGGCCAAGGAGCTGCTCTCCTCTTGGGCCCAGAGACACAGGACAGGCCTGCCTTCTGCCCAGACTCTTTCCTCAGAGTGGAGCAGGCGGGTTTGCCCTAGTCGTCCGCTCGTGTCTCCTTAGCAGCCAGGCTTCATTCTCTCCGCACAGGGAGAGGCAGAAACTTGTCCTGCCACAAGCCCACTGTTCCTGCCAGGGCAGGCTCTCCTGCTTCAAGACAGTTTCCAGACAACAAGGCCAATGGCCCCTTCTCTTCATCCCAGAGAGTTTGCTGCACTTTCCCATGATATGCTCCTCGAGAGCCCAGTGACAGACGTGTCCCTTTCCTTAAGCCTCTTTGGACAGGTGCAAGCACGATTCTCCCTCAGACAGCGGGTTTACAGGGTCATAATCATTTCGCTCCATGAGGGTTTATTACAACGTGCTGTGAGGACTAGCTCAGTAAAGCATTAGCAGCATCCCACAGACCCGACTCTGAGTTTCCAAAGAAAGCTGTGCTTTCCCAGACGGGTTGCCCCGGAAAAAGAGGATTTCGCTCTATGCGGGATTTATACATGGAGCTGTGGAGACTAGCTCAGGCAAGCATTTGCAGCATCCAAGAGAAGAGACTCTGAGTTTCCATGAAAGCTGGGCTTTCACAGTGGGGATGCCCCGGGAAAGATGATTTCGCTCTATGCGGGTTCTATACAAGGAGCTGTGGAGACTAGCTCAGGCAAGCAGCAGCAGCATCCGACAGACCCGACTCTGAGTTCACAAAGAATGCTGTGTTTTGCCAGAAGGAAAGCCTGGGCAAAGAGGCTTTTGCTTTATGTGGGTTTCTCCCACCGTTCTACAAATACTAGGATAAGGCAAGCAGCACCAGCAGCCCACAGAACCGACTCTGATTCCGAGAGACTGCTGTGTTTTCCCAGAGGTTTTCACCATGGCGCGAACCGCACATGGCTGCTCCTTCCTCAGCAAGGCTGTGGGCGTTCGCTCTGTCGCGTCAGGAAAGAATAGCTGCGGGAGAGCTGGTGCCTTCTGGGCCTTGTTTCCTGGGCTTCATGTGCGCGCCCTGGGTTCACCCTGCCATGCTGAACTAAGCAGACATAGCCTCGACCCTTCGGCAGAGTGCGTGGCCTAGGATGGCACTCCGCTCCAATGCCATCTCCGGGCGTGGTCAAGGCCTGCCCTTTTGCTCTGGCGTTCAGTTGGACAGGGCACTAGGCCAGTGCCTTCCCCAGCGAGAGGTGACATGACATGTTCACAGCACACCATACACGCCCTGTGATGGGGAGTAATAGGTAACTGTCCTGCTTCACCGAGTCACACCCTGCCTCCGCCAATGCTGCCACATCCTGGAGCAAGATGTCATCTGACTGCCCGTTCCTCCAGGAGCTGTTTCTGCGAGTACAGGGCCGGGCCCCTGCTGGTATGCCCACTTCTGCCATATGGGCTGGTGTCCAAGGAGCTGCTGTCCCCTTCGGTCCAGAGGCACAGGACAGGCCTGCCTTCTGCCCAGACACTTTGCTCAGAGTGGAGCAGGCGCGTCTGCCCTAGTCGTCCGCTCTTGTCTCCTTAGCAGCCAGGATTCATTCTCTCCGCACAGGGAGAGGGGCACACTTGTCTTGCCACAGGCCCGCTGTTCCTGCTTGGGCAGGCTCTACTGCTACACGACCGTGTCCCGACAGCAAGGCCAATGGCTCCTTCTCTTCATTCCCGAGCAGTGTGCTGCACTTTCCCATGACATGTCCTCGGGAGCGCAGTGACAGACGTGTCCCTTTCCTTAAGCCCCTTTCCACAGGCGCAAGCACGTTTCTCCCTCAGAGAGAGGGGATGCCCGGTCAAAGATCATTTCGCTCCATGAGGGTATATTACAACGTGCAGTGGAGAATAGCTCAGGCAAGCAGCAGCAGCATCCCACAGACCTGGCTTGAGTTCCCAAAGAATGCTGTGCTTTCCCAGAGGGGATGCCCCAGAAAAAGAGGATTTCGCTCTATGCGGGTTTTCATACAACGTACTGTGGAGACTAGCACAGCCAAGCTGGAGGAGCATCCCACAGACCTGACTCTGAGTTTCCAAGGAAAGCTGTGCTTTCCCAGAGGAGATGCCCCGGAAAAGGGGATTTCGCACTATGCGGGTTTTATACAAGGAGCTGTGGAGAGTAGCACAGGCAAGCATTAGCAGCATCCCACAGACCCGACCCTGAGACTCCAAGGAAAGCTGTGCTTTCCCAGAGGGGATGCCCTGAAAAGAGGATTTCGCTCTATGCGGGTTTTATACAAGGAGCTGTGGAGACTAGCTCAGGCAAGCAGCAGCAGCATCCCACAGACCCGACTCTGAGTTCCCAAAGAATGCAGTGCTTTCCCAGATCGGATACCTGGGCATCGAGGTTTTCATTCTATGCGGATTTCTCCCACCATGCTCCGAAAGCTAGCCTAAAAGACAAGCAGCACCAGCAGCCCACAGAACCGACTCTGATTGCCCAGCGACTGCTGTGCTTTCACAGAGGTTTTCAGCATGGCGCGAACCGCACTTCGCTGCTGCTTCCTCAGCAAGGCTGTGGGCGTTTGCTCTGTCGCGTCAGGGAAGAATAGCTGCTGAGAGCTGGTGCCTCTTGGGCCTTGCTTTCCCGGGCTTCATGTTCGTGCCCTGGGTTCACCCTGCCAAGACGAACGAAGCAGACACAGCCTCGACCCTGCGGCAGCGTGCATGGCCTAGGATGGCACTCTGTTCCATGCCATCTCCGGGCGTGGGCAAGGCCTGCCTTTTAGCTCTGGCATTCAGGTGGACAGGGCACTAGGCCAGTGCCTTTACGAGCCGAGAGGAGACGTGACAGGATCACAGCACACCGCCCACGCCCTGCGATGGGTAGTCATGGATAACTGTCCTCCTTCTCCGGGACACCCCCTGCCTCCGCCAATGCTGCCACATCCTGGAGCAAGATGACATCTGACTGCCCGTTCCACCAGGAGCTGTTTCTGCGAGTTCAGGGCCGGGAGCCTGCTGGTATGCCCACGTCTGCCCTATGGACAGGTGGCCAAGGAGCTGCTCTCCTCTTGGGCCCAGAGACACAGGACAGGCCTGCCTTCTGCCCAGACTCTTTCCTCAGAGTGGAGCAGGCGGGTTTGCCCTAGTCGTCCGCTCGTGTCTCCTTAGCAGCCAGGCTTCATTCTCTCCGCACAGGGAGAGGCAGAAACTTGTCCTGCCACAAGCCCACTGTTCCTGCCAGGGCAGGCTCTCCTGCTTCAAGACAGTTTCCAGACAACAAGGCCAATGGCCCCTTCTCTTCATCCCAGAGAGTTTGCTGCACTTTCCCATGATATGCTCCTCGAGAGCCCAGTGACAGACGTGTCCCTTTCCTTAAGCCTCTTTGGACAGGTGCAAGCACGATTCTCCCTCAGACAGCGGGTTTACAGGGTCATAATCATTTCGCTCCATGAGGGTTTATTACAACGTGCTGTGAGGACTAGCTCAGTAAAGCATTAGCAGCATCCCACAGACCCGACTCTGAGTTTCCAAAGAAAGCTGTGCTTTCCCAGACGGGTTGCCCCGGAAAAAGAGGATTTCGCTCTATGCGGGATTTATACATGGAGCTGTGGAGACTAGCTCAGGCAAGCATTTGCAGCATCCAAGAGAAGAGACTCTGAGTTTCCATGAAAGCTGGGCTTTCACAGTGGGGATGCCCCGGGAAAGATGATTTCGCTCTATGCGGGTTCTATACAAGGAGCTGTGGAGACTAGCTCAGGCAAGCAGCAGCAGCAGCATCCCACAGACCCGACTCTGAGTTCACAAAGAATGCTGTGTTTTGCCAGAAGGAAAGCCTGGGCAAAGAGGCTTTTGCTTTATGTGGGTTTCTCCCACCGTTCTACAAATACTAGGATAAGGCAAGCAGCACCAGCAGCCCACAGAACCGACTCTGATTCCGAGAGACTGCTGTGTTTTCCCAGAGGTTTTCACCATGGCGCGAACCGCACATGGCTGCTCCTTCCTCAGCAAGGCTGTGGGCGTTCGCTCTGTCGCGTCAGGAAAGAATAGCTGCGGGAGAGCTGGTGCCTTCTGGGCCTTGTTACCTGGGCTTCATGTGCGCGCCCTGGGTTCACCCTGCCATGCTGAACTAAGCAGACATAGCCTCGACCCTTCAGCAGAGTGCGTGGCCTAG
Source organism: Neogale vison (assembly GCF_020171115.1). Classification (NCBI taxonomy): domain Eukaryota; kingdom Metazoa; phylum Chordata; class Mammalia; order Carnivora; family Mustelidae; genus Neogale; species Neogale vison. The sequence continues at coordinate 133,753,655 of NC_058096.1, read as the reverse complement.
GATGGCACTCCGCTCCAATGCCATCTCCGGGCGTGGTCAAGGCCTGCCCTTTTGCTCTGGCGTTCAGTTGGACAGGGCACTAGGCCAGTGCCTTCCCCAGCGAGAGGTGACATGACATGTTCACAGCACACCATACACGCCCTGTGATGGGGAGTAATAGGTAACTGTCCTGCTTCACCGAGTCACACCCTGCCTCCGCCAATGCTGCCACATCCTGGAGCAAGATGTCATCTGACTGCCCGTTCCTCCAGGAGCTGTTTCTGCGAGTACAGGGCCGGGCCCCTGCTGGTATGCCCACTTCTGCCATATGGGCTGGTGGCCAAGGAGCTGCTGTCCCCTTCGGTCCAGAGGCACAGGACAGGCCTGCCTTCTGCCCAGACACTTTGCTCAGAGTGGAGCAGGCGCGTCTGCCCTAGTCGTCCGCTCTTGTCTCCTTAGCAGCCAGGATTCATTCTCTCCGCACAGGGAGAGGGGCACACTTGTCTTGCCACAGGCCCGCTGTTCCTGCTTGGGCAGGCTCTACTGCTACACGACCGTGTCCCGACAGCAAGGCCAATGGCTCCTTCTCTTCATTCCCGAGCAGTGTGCTGCACTTTCCCATGACATGTCCTCGGGAGCGCAGTGACAGACGTGTCCCTTTCCTTAAGCCCCTTTCCACAGGCGCAAGCACGTTTCTCCCTCAGAGAGAGGGGATGCCCGGTCAAAGATCATTTCGCTCCATGAGGGTATATTACAACGTGCAGTGGAGAATAGCTCAGGCAAGCAGCAGCAGCATCCCACAGACCTGGCTTGAGTTCCCAAAGAATGCTGTGCTTTCCCAGAGGGGATGCCCCAGAAAAAGAGGATTTCGCTCTATGCGGGTTTTCATACAACGTACTGTGGAGACTAGCACAGCCAAGCTGGAGGAGCATCCCACAGACCTGACTCTGAGTTTCCAAGGAAAGCTGTGCTTTCCCAGAGGAGATGCCCCGGAAAAGGGGATTTCGCACTATGCGGGTTTTATACAAGGAGCTGTGGAGAGTAGCACAGGCAAGCATTAGCAGCATCCCACAGACCCGACCCTGAGACTCCAAGGAAAGCTGTGCTTTCCCAGAGGGGATGCCCTGAAAAGAGGATTTCGCTCTATGCGGGTTTTATACAAGGAGCTGTGAAGACTAGCTCAGGCAAGCAGCAGCAGCATCCCACAGACCCGACTCTGAGTTCCCAAAGAATGCAGTGCTTTCCCAGATCGGATACCTGGGCATCGAGGTTTTCATTCTATGCGGATTTCTCCCACCATGCTCCGAAAGCTAGCCTAAAAGACAAGCAGCACCAGCAGCCCACAGAACCGACTCTGATTGCCCAGCGACTGCTGTGCTTTCACAGAGGTTTTCAGCATGGCGCGAACCGCACTTCGCTGCTGCTTCCTCAGCAAGGCTGTGGGCGTTTGCTCTGTCGCGTCAGGGAAGAATAGCTGCTGAGAGCTGGTGCCTCTTGGGCCTTGCTTCCCGGGCTTCATGTTCGTGCCCTGGGTTCACCCTGCCAAGACGAACGAAGCAGACACAGCCTCGACCCTGCGGCAGCGTGCATGGCCTAGGATGGCACTCTGTTCCATGCCATCTCCGGGCGTGGGCAAGGCCTGCCTTTTAGCTCTGGCATTCAGGTGGACAGGGCACTAGGCCAGTGCCTTTACGAGCCGAGAGGAGACGTGACAGGATCACAGCACACCGCCCACGCCCTGCGATGGGTAGTCATGGATAACTGTCCTCCTTCTCCGGGACACCCCCTGCCTCCGCCAATGCTGCCACATCCTGGAGCAAGATGACATCTGACTGCCCGTTCCACCAGGAGCTGTTTCTGCGAGTTCAGGGCCGGGAGCCTGCTGGTATGCCCACGTCTGCCCTATGGACAGGTGGCCAAGGAGCTGCTCTCCTCTTGGGCCCAGAGACACAGGACAGGCCTGCCTTCTGCCCAGACTCTTTCCTCAGAGTGGAGCAGGCGGGTTTGCCCTAGTCGTCCGCTCGTGTCTCCTTAGCAGCCAGGCTTCATTCTCTCCGCACAGGGAGAGGCAGAAACTTGTCCTGCCACAAGCCCACTGTTCCTGCCAGGGCAGGCTCTCCTGCTTCAAGACAGTTTCCAGACAACAAGGCCAATGGCCCCTTCTCTTCATCCCAGAGAGTTTGCTGCACTTTCCCATGATATGCTCCTCGAGAGCCCAGTGACAGACGTGTCCCTTTCCTTAAGCCTCTTTGGACAGGTGCAAGCACGATTCTCCCTCAGACAGCGGGTTTACAGGGTCATAATCATTTCGCTCCATGAGGGTTTATTACAACGTGCTGTGAGGACTAGCTCAGTAAAGCATTAGCAGCATCCCACAGACCCGACTCTGAGTTTCCAAAGAAAGCTGTGCTTTCCCAGACGGGTTGCCCCGGAAAAAGAGGATTTCGCTCTATGCGGGATTTATACATGGAGCTGTGGAGACTAGCTCAGGCAAGCATTTGCAGCATCCAAGAGAAGAGACTCTGAGTTTCCATGAAAGCTGGGCTTTCACAGTGGGGATGCCCCGGGAAAGATGATTTCGCTCTATGCGGGTTCTATACAAGGAGCTGTGGAGACTAGCTCAGGCAAGCAGCAGCAGCAGCATCCCACAGACCCGACTCTGAGTTCACAAAGAATGCTGTGTTTTGCCAGAAGGAAAGCCTGGGCAAAGAGGCTTTTGCTTTATGTGGGTTTCTCCCACCGTTCTACAAATACTAGGATAAGGCAAGCAGCACCAGCAGCCCACAGAACCGACTCTGATTCCGAGAGACTGCTGTGTTTTCCCAGAGGTTTTCACCATGGCGCGAACCGCACATGGCTGCTCCTTCCTCAGCAAGGCTGTGGGCGTTCGCTCTGTCGCGTCAGGAAAGAATAGCTGCGGGAGAGCTGGTGCCTTCTGGGCCTTGTTTCCTGGGCTTCATGTGCGCGCCCTGGGTTCACCCTGCCATGCTGAACTAAGCAGACATAGCCTCGACCCTTCGGCAGAGTGCGTGGCCTAGGATGGCACTCCGCTCCAATGCCATCTCCGGGCGTGGTCAAGGCCTGCCCTTTTGCTCTGGCGTTCAGTTGGACAGGGCACTAGGCCAGTGCCTTCCCCAGCGAGAGGTGACATGACATGTTCACAGCACACCATACACGCCCTGTGATGGGGAGTAATAGGTAACTGTCCTGCTTCACCGAGTCACACCCTGCCTCCGCCAATGCTGCCACATCCTGGAGCAAGATGTCATCTGACTGCCCGTTCCTCCAGGAGCTGTTTCTGCGAGTACAGGGCCGGGCCCCTGCTGGTATGCCCACTTCTGCCATATGGGCTGGTGGCCAAGGAGCTGCTGTCCCCTTCGGTCCAGAGGCACAGGACAGGCCTGCCTTCTGCCCAGACACTTTGCTCAGAGTGGAGCAGGCGCGTCTGCCCTAGTCGTCCGCTCTTGTCTCCTTAGCAGCCAGGATTCATTCTCTCCGCACAGGGAGAGGGGCACACTTGTCTTGCCACAGGCCCGCTGTTCCTGCTTGGGCAGGCTCTACTGCTACACGACCGTGTCCCGACAGCAAGGCCAATGGCTCCTTCTCTTCATTCCCGAGCAGTGTGCTGCACTTTCCCATGACATGTCCTCGGGAGCGCAGTGACAGACGTGTCCCTTTCCTTAAGCCCCTTTCCACAGGCGCAAGCACGTTTCTCCCTCAGAGAGAGGGGATGCCCGGTCAAAGATCATTTCGCTCCATGAGGGTATATTACAACGTGCAGTGGAGAATAGCTCAGGCAAGCAGCAGCAGCATCCCACAGACCTGGCTTGAGTTCCCAAAGAATGCTGTGCTTTCCCAGAGGGGATGCCCCAGAAAAAGAGGATTTCGCTCTATGCGGGTTTTCATACAACGTACTGTGGAGACTAGCACAGCCAAGCTGGAGGAGCATCCCACAGACCTGACTCTGAGTTTCCAAGGAAAGCTGTGCTTTCCCAGAGGAGATGCCCCGGAAAAGGGGATTTCGCACTATGCGGGTTTTATACAAGGAGCTGTGGAGAGTAGCACAGGCAAGCATTAGCAGCATCCCACAGACCCGACCCTGAGACTCCAAGGAAAGCTGTGCTTTCCCAGAGGGGATGCCCTGAAAAGAGGATTTCGCTCTATGCGGGTTTTATACAAGGAGCTGTGGAGACTAGCTCAGGCAAGCAGCAGCAGCATCCCACAGACCCGACTCTGAGTTCCCAAAGAATGCAGTGCTTTCCCAGATCGGATACCTGGGCATCGAGGTTTTCATTCTATGCGGATTTCTCCCACCATGCTCCGAAAGCTAGCCTAAAAGACAAGCAGCACCAGCAGCCCACAGAACCGACTCTGATTGCCCAGCGACTGCTGTGCTTTCACAGAGGTTTTCAGCATGGCGCGAACCGCACTTCGCTGCTGCTTCCTCAGCAAGGCTGTGGGCGTTTGCTCTGTCGCGTCAGGGAAGAATAGCTGCTGAGAGCTGGTGCCTCTTGGGCCTTGCTTTCCCGGGCTTCATGTTCGTGCCCTGGGTTCACCCTGCCAAGACGAACGAAGCAGACACAGCCTCGACCCTGCGGCAGCGTGCATGGCCTAGGATGGCACTCTGTTCCATGCCATCTCCGGGCGTGGGCAAGGCCTGCCTTTTAGCTCTGGCATTCAGGTGGACAGGGCACTAGGCCAGTGCCTTTACGAGCCGAGAGGAGACGTGACAGGATCACAGCACACCGCCCACGCCCTGCGATGGGTAGTCATGGATAACTGTCCTCCTTCTCCGGGACACCCCCTGCCTCCGCCAATGCTGCCACATCCTGGAGCAAGATGACATCTGACTGCCCGTTCCACCAGGAGCTGTTTCTGCGAGTTCAGGGCCGGGAGCCTGCTGGTATGCCCACGTCTGCCCTATGGACAGGTGGCCAAGGAGCTGCTCTCCTCTTGGGCCCAGAGACACAGGACAGGCCTGCCTTCTGCCCAGACTCTTTCCTCAGAGTGGAGCAGGCGGGTTTGCCCTAGTCGTCCGCTCGTGTCTCCTTAGCAGCCAGGCTTCATTCTCTCCGCACAGGGAGAGGCAGAAACTTGTCCTGCCACAAGCCCACTGTTCCTGCCAGGGCAGGCTCTCCTGCTTCAAGACAGTTTCCAGACAACAAGGCCAATGGCCCCTTCTCTTCATCCCAGAGAGTTTGCTGCACTTTCCCATGATATGCTCCTCGAGAGCCCAGTGACAGACGTGTCCCTTTCCTTAAGCCTCTTTGGACAGGTGCAAGCACGATTCTCCCTCAGACAGCGGGTTTACAGGGTCATAATCATTTCGCTCCATGAGGGTTTATTACAACGTGCTGTGAGGACTAGCTCAGTAAAGCATTAGCAGCATCCCACAGACCCGACTCTGAGTTTCCAAAGAAAGCTGTGCTTTCCCAGACGGGTTGCCCCGGAAAAAGAGGATTTCGCTCTATGCGGGATTTATACATGGAGCTGTGGAGACTAGCTCAGGCAAGCATTTGCAGCATCCAAGAGAAGAGACTCTGAGTTTCCATGAAAGCTGGGCTTTCACAGTGGGGATGCCCCGGGAAAGATGATTTCGCTCTATGCGGGTTCTATACAAGGAGCTGTGGAGACTAGCTCAGGCAAGCAGCAGCAGCAGCATCCCACAGACCCGACTCTGAGTTCACAAAGAATGCTGTGTTTTGCCAGAAGGAAAGCCTGGGGCAAAGAGGCTTTTGCTTTATGTGGGTTTCTCCCACCGTTCTACAAATACTAGGATAAGGCAAGCAGCACCAGCAGCCCACAGAACCGACTCTGATTCCGAGAGACTGCTGTGTTTTCCCAGAGGTTTTCACCATGGCGCGAACCGCACATGGCTGCTCCTTCCTCAGCAAGGCTGTGGGCGTTCGCTCTGTCGCGTCAGGAAAGAATAGCTGCGGGAGAGCTGGTGCCTTCTGGGCCTTGTTACCTGGGCTTCATGTGCGCGCCCTGGGTTCACCCTGCCATGCTGAACTAAGCAGACATAGCCTCGACCCTTCAGCAGAGTGCGTGGCCTAGGATGGCACTCCGCTCCAATGCCATCTCCGGGCGTGGTCAAGGCCTGCCCTTTTGCTCTGGCGTTCAGTTGGACAGGGCACTAGGCCAGTGCCTTCCCCAGCGAGAGGTGACATGACATGTTCACAGCACACCATACACGCCCTGTGATGGGGAGTAATAGGTAACTGTCCTGCTTCACCGAGTCACACCCTGCCTCCGCCAATGCTGCCACATCCTGGAGCAAGATGTCATCTGACTGCCCGTTCCTCCAGGAGCTGTTTCTGCGAGTACAGGGCCGGGCCCCTGCTGGTATGCCCACTTCTGCCATATGGGCTGGTGGCCAAGGAGCTGCTGTCCCCTTCGGTCCAGAGGCACAGGACAGGCCTGCCTTCTGCCCAGACACTTTGCTCAGAGTGGAGCAGGCGCGTCTGCCCTAGTCGTCCGCTCTTGTCTCCTTAGCAGCCAGGATTCATTCTCTCCGCACAGGGAGAGGGGCACACTTGTCTTGCCACAGGCCCGCTGTTCCTGCTTGGGCAGGCTCTACTGCTACACGACCGTGTCCCGACCCGACAGCAAGGCCAATGGCTCCTTCTCTTCATTCCCGAGCAGTGTGCTGCACTTTCCCATGACATGTCCTCGGGAGCGCAGTGACAGACGTGTCCCTTTCCTTAAGCCCCTTTCCACAGGCGCAAGCACGTTTCTCCCTCAGAGAGAGGGGATGCCCGGTCAAAGATCATTTCGCTCCATGAGGGTATATTACAACGTGCAGTGGAGAATAGCTCAGGCAAGCAGCAGCAGCATCCCACAGACCTGGCTTGAGTTCCCAAAGAATGCTGTGCTTTCCCAGAGGGGATGCCCCAGAAAAAGAGGATTTCGCTCTATGCGGGTTTTCATACAACGTACTGTGGAGACTAGCACAGCCAAGCTGGAGGAGCATCCCACAGACCTGACTCTGAGTTTCCAAGGAAAGCTGTGCTTTCCCAGAGGAGATGCCCCGGAAAAGGGGATTTCGCACTATGCGGGTTTTATACAAGGAGCTGTGGAGAGTAGCACAGGCAAGCATTAGCAGCATCCCACAGACCCGACTTTGAGACTCCAAGGAAAGCTGTGCTTTCCCAGAGGGGATGCCCTGAAAAGAGGATTTCGCTCTATGCGGGTTTTATACAAGGAGCTGTGGAGACTAGCTCAGGCAAGCAGCAGCAGCATCCCACAGACCCGACTCTGAGTTCCCAAAGAATGCAGTGCTTTCCCAGATCGGATACCTGGGCATCGAGGTTTTCATTCTATGCGGATTTCTCCCACCATGCTCCGAAAGCTAGCCTAAAAGACAAGCAGCACCAGCAGCCCACAGAACCGACTCTGATTGCCCAGCGACTGCTGTGCTTTCACAGAGGTTTTCAGCATGGCGCGAACCGCACTTCGCTGCTGCTTCCTCAGCAAGGCTGTGGGCGTTTGCTCTGTCGCGTCAGGGAAGAATAGCTGCTGAGAGCTGGTGCCTCTTGGGCCTTGCTTTCCCGGGCTTCATGTTCGTGCCCTGGGTTCACCCTGCCAAGACGAACGAAGCAGACACAGCCTCGACCCTGCGGCAGCGTGCATGGCCTAGGATGGCACTCTGTTCCATGCCATCTCCGGGTGTGGGCAAGGCCTGCCTTTTAGCTCTGGCATTCAGGTGGACAGGGCACTAGGCCAGTGCCTTTACGAGCCGAGAGGAGACGTGACAGGATCACAGCACACCGCCCACGCCCTGCGATGGGTAGTCATGGATAACTGTCCTCCTTCTCCGGGACACCCCCTGCCTCCGCCAATGCTGCCACATCCTGGAGCAAGATGACATCTGACTGCCCGTTCCACCAGGAGCTGTTTCTGCGAGTTCAGGGCCGGGAGCCTGCTGGTATGCCCACGTCTGCCCTATGGACAGGTGGCCAAGGAGCTGCTCTCCTCTTGGGCCCAGAGACACAGGACAGGCCTGCCTTCTGCCCAGACTCTTTCCTCAGAGTGGAGCAGGCGGGTTTGCCCTAGTCGTCCGCTCGTGTCTCCTTAGCAGCCAGGCTTCATTCTCTCCGCACAGGGAGAGGCAGAAACTTGTCCTGCCACAAGCCCACTGTTCCTGCCAGGGCAGGCTCTCCTGCTTCAAGACAGTTTCCAGACAACAAGGCCAATGGCCCCTTCTCTTCATCCCAGAGAGTTTGCTGCACTTTCCCATGATATGCTCCTCGAGAGCCCAGTGACAGACGTGTCCCTTTCCTTAAGCCTCTTTGGACAGGTGCAAGCACGATTCTCCCTCAGACAGCGGGTTTACAGGGTCATAATCATTTCGCTCCATGAGGGTTTATTACAACGTGCTGTGAGGACTAGCTCAGTAAAGCATTAGCAGCATCCCACAGACCCGACTCTGAGTTTCCAAAGAAAGCTGTGCTTTCCCAGACGGGTTGCCCCGGAAAAAGAGGATTTCGCTCTATGCGGGATTTATACATGGAGCTGTGGAGACTAGCTCAGGCAAGCAGCAGCAGCATCCAAGAGAAGAGACTCTGAGTTTCCATGAAAGCTGGGCTTTCACAGTGGGGATGCCCCGGGAAAGATGATTTCGCTCTATGCGGGTTCTATACAAGGAGCTGTGGAGACTAGCTCAGGCAAGCAGCAGCACCATCCCACAGACCCGACTCTGAGTTCACAAAGAATGCTGTGTTTTGCCAGAAGGAAAGCCTGGGCAAAGAGGCTTTTGCTTTATGTGGGTTTCTCCCACCGTTCTACAAATACTAGGATAAGGCAAGCAGCACCAGCAGCCCACAGAACCGACTCTGATTCCGAGAGACTGCTGTGTTTTCCCAGAGGTTTTCACCATGGCGCGAACCGCACATGGCTGCTCCTTCCTCAGCAAGGCTGTGGGCGTTCGCTCTGTCGCGTCAGGAGAGAATAGCTGCGGGAGAGCTGGTGCCTTCTGGGCCTTGTTTCCTGGGCTTCATGTGCGCGCCCTGGGTTCACCCTGCCATGCTGAACTAAGCAGACATAGCCTCGACCCTTCGGCAGAGTGCGTGGCCTAGGATGGCACTCTGCTCCAATGCCATCTCCGGGCGTGGTCAAGGCCTGCCCTTTTGCTCTGGCGTTCAGTTGGACAGGGCACTAGGCCAGTGCCTTCCCCAGCGAGAGGTGACATGACATGTTCACAGCACACCATACACGCCCTGTGATGGGGAGTAATAGGTAACTGTCCTGCTTCACCGAGTCACACCCTGCCTCCGCCAATGCTGCCACATCCTGGAGCAAGATGTCATCTGACTGCCCGTTCCTCCAGGAGCTGTTTCTGCGAGTACAGGGCCGGGCCCCTGCTGGTATGCCCACTTCTGCCATATGGGCTGGTGGCCAAGGAGCTGCTGTCCCCTTCGGTCCAGAGGCACAGGACAGGCCTGCCTTCTGCCCAGACACTTTGCTCAGAGTGGAGCAGGCGCGTCTGCCCTAGTCGTCCGCTCTTGTCTCCTTAGCAGCCAGGATTCATTCTCTCCGCACAGGGAGAGGGGCACACTTGTCTTGCCACAGGCCCGCTGTTCCTGCTTGGGCAGGCTCTACTGCTACACGACCGTGTCCCGACCTGACAGCAAGGACAATGGCTCCTTCTCTTCATTCCCGAGCAGTGTGCTGCACTTTCCCATGACATGTCCTCGGGAGCGCAGTGACAGACGTGTCCCTTTCCTTAAGCCCCTTTCCACAGGCGCAAGCATGTTTCTCCCTCAGAGAGAGGGGATGCCCGGTCAAAGATCATTTCGCTCCATGAGGGTATATTACAACGTGCAGTGGAGAATAGCTCAGGCAAGCAGCAGCAGCATCCCACAGACCTGGCTTGAGTTCCCAAAGAATGCTGTGCTTTCCCAGAGGGGATGCCCCGGAAAAAGAGGATTTCGCTCTATGCGGGTTTTCATACAACGTACTGTGGAGACTAGCACAGCCAAGCTGTAGGAGCATCCCACAGACCTGACTCTGAGTTTCCAAGGAAAGCTGTGCTTTCCCAGAGGAGATGCCCCGGAAAAGGGGATTTCGCACTATGCGGGTTTTATACAAGGAGCTGTGGAGAGTAGCACAGGCAAGCATTAGCAGCATCCCACAGACCCGACTCTGAGACTCCAAGGAAAGCTGTGCTTTCCCAGAGGGGATGCCCTGAAAAGAGGATTTCGCTCTATGCGGGTTTTATACAAGGAGCTGTGGAGACTAGCTCAGGCAAGCAGCAGCAGCATCCCACAGACCCGACTCTGAGTTCCCAAAGAATGCAGTGCTTTCCCAGATCGGATACCTGGGCATCGAGGTTTTCATTCTATGCGGATTTCTCCCACCATGCTCCGAAAGCTAGCCTAAAAGACAAGCAGCACCAGCAGCCCACAGAACCGACTCTGATTGCCCAGCGACCGCTGTGCTTTCACAGAGGTTTTCAGCATGGCGCGAACCGCACTTCGCTGCTGCTTCCTCAGCAAGGCTGTGGGCGTTTGCTCTGTCGCGTCAGGGAAGAATAGCTGCTGAGAGCTGGTGCCTCTTGGGCCTTGCTTTCCCGGGCTTCATGTTCGTGCCCTGGGTTCACCCTGCCAAGACGAACGAAGCAGACACAGCCTCGACCCTGCGGCAGCGTGCATGGCCTAGCATGGCACTCTGTTCCATGCCATCTCCGGGCGTGGGCAAGGCCTGCCTTTTAGCTCTGGCATTCAGGTGGACAGGGCACTAGGCCAGTGCCTTTACGAGCCGAGAGGAGACGTGACAGGATCACAGCACACCGCCCACGCCCTGCGATGGGTAGTCATGGATAACTGTCCTCCTTCTCCGGGACACCCCCTGCCTCCGCCAATGCTGCCACATCCTGGAGCAAGATGACATCTGACTGCCCGTTCCACCAGGAGCTGTTTCTGCGAGTTCAGGGCCGGGAGCCTGCTGGTATGCCCACGTCTGCCCTATGGACAGGTGGCCAAGGAGCTGCTCTCCTCTTGGGCCCAGAGACACAGGACAGGCCTGCCTTCTGCCCAGACTCTTTCCTCAGAGTGGAGCAGGCGGGTTTGCCCTAGTCGTCCGCTCGTGTCTCCTTAGCAGCCAGGCTTCATTCTCTCCGCACAGGGAGAGGCAGAAACTTGTCCTGCCACAAGCCCACTGTTCCTGCCAGGGCAGGCTCTCCTGCTTCAAGACAGTTTCCAGACAACAAGGCCAATGGCCCCTTCTCTTCATCCCAGAGAGTTTGCTGCACTTTCCCATGATATGCTCCTCGAGAGCCCAGTGACAGACGTGTCCCTTTCCTTAAGCCTCTTTGGACAGGTGCAAGCACGATTCTCCCTCAGACAGCGGGTTTACAGGGTCATAATCATTTCGCTCCATGAGGGTTTATTACAACGTGCTGTGAGGACTAGCTCAGTAAAGCATTAGCAGCATCCCACAGACCCGACTCTGAGTTTCCAAAGAAAGCTGTGCTTTCCCAGACGGGTTGCCCCGGAAAAAGAGGATTTCGCTCTATGCGGGATTTATACATGGAGCTGTGGAGACTAGCTCAGGCAAGCATTTGCAGCATCCAAGAGAAGAGACTCTGAGTTTCCATGAAAGCTGGGCTTTCACAGTGGGGATGCCCCGGGAAAGATGATTTCGCTCTATGCGGGTTCTATACAAGGAGCTGTGGAGACTAGCTCAGGCAAGCAGCAGCAGCATCCGACAGACCCGACTCTGAGTTCACAAAGAATGCTGTGTTTTGCCAGAAGGAAAGCCTGGGCAAAGAGGCTTTTGCTTTATGTGGGTTTCTCCCACCGTTCTACAAATACTAGGATAAGGCAAGCAGCACCAGCAGCCCACAGAACCGACTCTGATTCCGAGAGACTGCTGTGTTTTCCCAGAGGTTTTCACCATGGCGCGAACCGCACATGGCTGCTCCTTCCTCAGCAAGGCTGTGGGCGTTCGCTCTGTCGCGTCAGGAAAGAATAGCTGCGGGAGAGCTGGTGCCTTCTGGGCCTTGTTTCCTGGGCTTCATGTGCGCGCCCTGGGTTCACCCTGCCATGCTGAACTAAGCAGACATAGCCTCGACCCTTCAGCAGAGTGCGTGGCCTAGGATGGCACTCTGCTCCAATGCCATCTCCGGGCGTGGTCAAGGCCTGCCCTTTTGCTCTGGCGTTCAGTTGGACAGGGCACTAGGCCAGTGCCTTCCCCAGCGAGAGGTGACATGACATGTTCACAGCACACCATACACGCCCTGTGATGGGGAGTAATAGGTAACTGTCCTGCTTCACCGAGTCACACCCTGCCTCCGCCAATGCTGCCACATCCTGGAGCAAGATGTCATCTGACTGCCCGTTCCTCCAGGAGCTGTTTCTGCGAGTACAGGGCCGGGCCCCTGCTGGTATGCCCACTTCTGCCATATGGGCTGGTGGCCAAGGAGCTGCTGTCCCATTCGGTCCAGAGGCACAGGACAGGCCTGCCTTCTGCCCAGACACTTTGCTCAGAGTGGAGCAGGCGCGTCTGCCCTAGTCGTCCGCTCTTGTCTCCTTAGCAGCCAGGATTCATTCTCTCCGCACAGGGAGAGGGGGACACTTGTCTTGCCACAGGCCCGCTGTTCCTGCTTGGGCAGGCTCTACTGCTACACGACCGTGTCCCGACAGCAAGGCCAATGGCTCCTTCTCTTCATTCCGGAGCAGTGTGCTGCACTTTCCCATGACATGTCCTCGGGAGCGCAGTGACAGACGTGTCCCTTTCCTTAAGCCCCTTTCCACAGGCGCAAGCACGTTTCTCCCTCAGAGAGAGGGGATGCCCGGTCAAAGATCATTTCGCTCCATGAGGGTATATTACAACGTGCAGTGGAGAATAGCTCAGGCAAGCAGCAGCAGCATCCCACAGACCTGGCTTGAGTTCCCAAAGAATGCTGTGCTTTCCCAGAGGGGATGCCCCGGAAAAAGAGGATTTCGCTCTATGCGGGTTTTCATACAACGTACTGTGGAGACTAGCACAGCCAAGCTGGAGGAGCATCCCACAGACCTGACTCTGAGTTTCCAAGGAAAGCTGTGCTTTCCCAGAGGAGATGCCCCGGAAAAGGGGATTTCGCACTATGCGGGTTTTATACAAGGAGCTGTGGAGAGTAGCACAGGCAAGCATTAGCAGCATCCCACAGACCCGACCCTGAGACTCCAAGGAAAGCTGTGCTTTCCCAGAGGGGATGCCCTGAAAAGAGGATTTCGCTCTATGCGGGTTTTATACAAGGAGCTGCGGAGACTAGCTCAGGCAAGCAGCAGCAGCATCCGACAGACCCGACTCTGAGTTCCCAAAGAATGCAGTGCTTTCCCAGATCGGATACCTGGGCATCGAGGTTTTCATTCTATGCGGATTTCTCCCCCCATGCTCCGAAAGCTAGCCTAAAAGACAAGCAGCACCAGCAGCCCACAGAACCGACTCTGATTGCCCAGCGACTGCTGTGCTTTCACAGAGGTTTTCAGCATGGCGCGAACCGCACTTCGCTGCTGCTTCCTCAGCAAGGCTGTGGGCGTTTGCTCTGTCGCGTCAGGGAAGAATAGCTGCTGAGAGCTGGTGCCTCTTGGGCCTTGCTTTCCCGGGCTTCATGTTCGTGCCCTGGGTTCACCCTGCCAAGACGAACGAAGCAGACACAGCCTCGACCCTGCGGCAGCGTGCATGGCCTAGGATGGCACTCTGTTCCATGCCATCTCCGGGCGTGGGCAAGGCCTGCCTTTTAGCTCTGGCATTCAGGTGGACAGGGCACTAGGCCAGTGCCTTTACGAGCCGAGAGGAGACGTGACAGGATCACAGCACACCGCCCACGCCCTGCGATGGGTAGTCATGGATAACTGTCCTCCTTCTCCGGGACACCCCCTGCCTCCGCCAATGCTGCCACATCCTGGAGCAAGATGACATCTGACTGCCCGTTCCACCAGGAGCTGTTTCTGCGAGTTCAGGGCCGGGAGCCTGCTGGTATGCCCACGTCTGCCCTATGGACAGGTGGCCAAGGAGCTGCTCTCCTCTTGGGCCCAGAGACACAGGACAGGCCTGCCTTCTGCCCAGACTCTTTCCTCAGAGTGGAGCAGGCGGGTTTGCCCTAGTCGTCCGCTCGTGTCTCCTTAGCAGCCAGGCTTCATTCTCTCCGCACAGGGAGAGGCAGAAACTTGTCCTGCCACAAGCCCACTGTTCCTGCCAGGGCAGGCTCTCCTGCTTCAAGACAGTTTCCAGACAACAAGGCCAATGGCCCCTTCTCTTCATCCCAGAGAGTTTGCTGCACTTTCCCATGATATGCTCCTCGAGAGCCCAGTGACAGACGTGTCCCTTTCCTTAAGCCTCTTTGGACAGGTGCAAGCACGATTCTCCCTCAGACAGCGGGTTTACAGGGTCATAATCATTTCGCTCCATGAGGGTTTATTACAACGTGCTGTGAGGACTAGCTCAGTAAAGCATTAGCAGCATCCCACAGACCCGACTCTGAGTTTCCAAAGAAAGCTGTGCTTTCCCAGACGGGTTGCCCCGGAAAAAGAGGATTTCGCTCTATGCGGGATTTATACATGGAGCTGTGGAGACTAGCTCAGGCAAGCATTTGCAGCATCCAAGAGAAGAGACTCTGAGTTTCCATGAAAGCTGGGCTTTCACAGTGGGGATGCCCCGGGAAAGATGATTTCGCTCTATGCGGGTTCTATACAAGGAGCTGTGGAGACTAGCTCAGGCAAGCAGCAGCAGCATCCGACAGACCCGACTCTGAGTTCACAAAGAATGCTGTGTTTTGCCAGAAGGAAAGCCTGGGCAAAGAGGCTTTTGCTTTATGTGGGTTTCTCCCACCGTTCTACAAATACTAGGATAAGGCAAGCAGCACCAGCAGCCCACAGAACCGACTCTGATTCCGAGAGACTGCTGTGTTTTCCCAGAGGTTTTCACCATGGCGCGAACCGCACATGGCTGCTCCTTCCTCAGCAAGGCTGTGGGCGTTCGCTCTGTCGCGTCAGGAAAGAATAGCTGCGGGAGAGCTGGTGCCTTCTGGGCCTTGTTTCCTGGGCTTCATGTGCGCGCCCTGGGTTCACCCTGCCATGCTGAACTAAGCAGACATAGCCTCGACCCTTCGGCAGAGTGCGTGGCCTAGGATGGCACTCTGCTCCAATGCCATCTCCGGGCGTGGTCAAGGCCTGCCCTTTTGCTCTGGCGTTCAGTTGGACAGGGCACTAGGCCAGTGCCTTCCCCAGCGAGAGGTGACATGACATGTTCACAGCACACCATACACGCCCTGTGATGGGGAGTAATAGGTAACTGTCCTGCTTCACCGAGTCACACCCTGCCTCCGCCAATGCTGCCACATCCTGGAGCAAGATGTCATCTGACTGCCCGTTCCTCCAGGAGCTGTTTCTGCGAGTACAGGGCCGGGCCCCTGCTGGTATCCCCACTTCTGCCATATGGGCTGGTGGCCAAGGAGCTGCTGTCCCATTCGGTCCAGAGGCACAGGACAGGCCTGCCTTCTGCCCAGACACTTTCCTCAGAGTGGAGCAGGCGCGTCTGCCCTAGTCGTCCGCTCTTGTCTCCTTAGCAGCCAGGATTCATTCTCTCCGCACAGGGAGAGGGGGACACTTGTCTTGCCACAGGCCCGCTGTTCCTGCTTGGGCAGGCTCTACTGCTACACGACCGTGTCCCGACAGCAAGGCCAATGGCTCCTTCTCTTCATTCCGGAGCAGTGTGCTGCACTTTCCCATGACATGTCCTCGGGAGCGCAGTGACAGACGTGTCCCTTTCCTTAAGCCCCTTTCCACAGGCGCAAGCACGTTTCTCCCTCAGAGAGAGGGGATGCCCGGTCAAAGATCATTTCGCTCCATGAGGGTATATTACAACGTGCAGTGGAGAATAGCTCAGGCAAGCAGCAGCAGCATCCCACAGACCTGGCTTGAGTTCCCAAAGAATGCTGTGCTTTCCCAGAGGGGATGCCCCGGAAAAAGAGGATTTCGCTCTATGCGGGTTTTCATACAACGTACTGTGGAGACTAGCACAGCCAAGCTGGAGGAGCATCCCACAGACCTGACTCTGAGTTTCCAAGGAAAGCTGTGCTTTCCCAGAGGAGATGCCCCGGAAAAGGGGATTTCGCACTATGCGGGTTTTATACAAGGAGCTGTGGAGAGTAGCACAGGCAAGCATTAGCAGCATCCCACAGACCCGACCCTGAGACTCCAAGGAAAGCTGTGCTTTCCCAGAGGGGATGCCCTGAAAAGAGGATTTCGCTCTATGCGGGTTTTATACAAGGAGCTGCGGAGACTAGCTCAGGCAAGCAGCAGCAGCATCCGACAGACCCGACTCTGAGTTCCCAAAGAATGCAGTGCTTTCCCAGATCGGATACCTGGGCATCGAGGTTTTCATTCTATGCGGATTTCTCCCCCCATGCTCCGAAAGCTAGCCTAAAAGACAAGCAGCACCAGCAGCCCACAGAACCGACTCTGATTGCCCAGCGACTGCTGTGCTTTCACAGAGGTTTTCAGCATGGCGCGAACCGCACTTCGCTGCTGCTTCCTCAGCAAGGCTGTGGGCGTTTGCTCTGTCGCGTCAGGGAAGAATAGCTGCTGAGAGCTGGTGCCTCTTGGGCCTTGCTTTCCCGGGCTTCATGTTCGTGCCCTGGGTTCACCCTGCCAAGACGAACGAAGCAGACACAGCCTCGACCCTGCGGCAGCGTGCATGGCCTAGGATGGCACTCTGTTCCATGCCATCTCCGGGCGTGGGCAAGGCCTGCCTTTTAGCTCTGGCATTCAGGTGGACAGGGCACTAGGCCAGTGCCTTTACGAGCCGAGAGGAGACGTGACAGGATCACAGCACACCGCCCACGCCCTGCGATGGGTAGTCATGGATAACTGTCCTCCTTCTCCGGGACACCCCCTGCCTCCGCCAATGCTGCCACATCCTGGAGCAAGATGACATCTGACTGCCCGTTCCACCAGGAGCTGTTTCTGCGAGTTCAGGGCCGGGAGCCTGCTGGTATGCCCACGTCTGCCCTATGGACAGGTGGCCAAGGAGCTGCTCTCCTCTTGGGCCCAGAGACACAGGACAGGCCTGCCTTCTGCCCAGACTCTTTCCTCAGAGTGGAGCAGGCGGGTTTGCCCTAGTCGTCCGCTCGTGTCTCCTTAGCAGCCAGGCTTCATTCTCTCCGCACAGGGAGAGGCAGAAACTTGTCCTGCCACAAGCCCACTGTTCCTGCCAGGGCAGGCTCTCCTGCTTCAAGACAGTTTCCAGACAACAAGGCCAATGGCCCCTTCTCTTCATCCCAGAGAGTTTGCTGCACTTTCCCATGATATGCTCCTCGAGAGCCCAGTGACAGACGTGTCCCTTTCCTTAAGCCTCTTTGGACAGGTGCAAGCACGATTCTCCCTCAGACAGCGGGTTTACAGGGTCATAATCATTTCGCTCCATGAGGGTTTATTACAACGTGCTGTGAGGACTAGCTCAGTAAAGCATTAGCAGCATCCCACAGACCCGACTCTGAGTTTCCAAAGAAAGCTGTGCTTTCCCAGACGGGTTGCCCCGGAAAAAGAGGATTTCGCTCTATGCGGGATTTATACATGGAGCTGTGGAGACTAGCTCAGGCAAGCATTTGCAGCATCCAAGAGAAGAGACTCTGAGTTTCCATGAAAGCTGGGCTTTCACAGTGGGGATGCCCCGGGAAAGATGATTTCGCTCTATGCGGGTTCTATACAAGGAGCTGTGGAGACTAGCTCAGGCAAGCAGCAGCAGCAGCATCCCACAGACCCGACTCTGAGTTCACAAAGAATGCTGTGTTTTGCCAGAAGGAAAGCCTGGGCAAAGAGGCTTTTGCTTTATGTGGGTTTCTCCCACCGTTCTACAAATACTAGGATAAGGCAAGCAGCACCAGCAGCCCACAGAACCGACTCTGATTCCGAGAGACTGCTGTGTTTTCCCAGAGGTTTTCACCATGGCGCGAACCGCACATGGCTGCTCCTTCCTCAGCAAGGCTGTGGGCGTTCGCTCTGTCGCGTCAGGAAAGAATAGCTGCGGGAGAGCTGGTGCCTTCTGGGCCTTGTTTCCTGGGCTTCATGTGCGCGCCCTGGGTTCACCCTGCCATGCTGAACTAAGCAGACATAGCCTCGACCCTTCGGCAGAGTGCGTGGCCTAGGATGGCACTCCGCTCCAATGCCATCTCCGGGCGTGGTCAAGGCCTGCCCTTTTGCTCTGGCGTTCAGTTGGACAGGGCACTAGGCCAGTGCCTTCCCCAGCGAGAGGTGACATGACATGTTCACAGCACACCATACACGCCCTGTGATGGGGAGTAATAGGTAACTGTCCTGCTTCACCGAGTCACACCCTGCCTCCGCCAATGCTGCCACATCCTGGAGCAAGATGTCATCTGACTGCCCGTTCCTCCAGGAGCTGTTTCTGCGAGTACAGGGCCGGGCCCCTGCTGGTATGCCCACTTCTGCCATATGGGCTGGTGGCCAAGGAGCTGCTGTCCCCTTCGGTCCAGAGGCACAGGACAGGCCTGCCTTCTGCCCAGACACTTTCCTCAGAGTGGAGCAGGCGCGTCTGCCCTAGTCGTCCGCTCTTGTCTCCTTAGCAGCCAGGATTCATTCTCTCCGCACAGGGAGAGGGGCACACTTGTCTTGCCACAGGCCCGCTGTTCCTGCTTGGGCAGGCTCTACTGCTACACGACCGTGTCCCGACAGCAAGGACAATGGCTCCTTCTCTTCATTCCCGAGCAGTGTGCTGCACTTTCCCATGACATGTCCTCGGGAGCGCAGTGACAGACGTGTCCCTTTCCTTAAGCCCCTTTCCACAGGCGCAAGCACGTTTCTCCCTCAGAGAGAGGGGATGCCCGGTCAAAGATCATTTCGCTCCATGAGGGTATATTACAACGTGCAGTGGAGAATAGCTCAGGCAAGCAGCAGCAGCATCCCACAGACCTGGCTTGAGTTCCCAAAGAATGCTGTGCTTTCCCAGAGGGGATGCCCCAGAAAAAGAGGATTTCGCTCTATGCGGGTTTTCATACAACGTACTGTGGAGACTAGCACAGCCAAGCTGGAGGAGCATCCCACAGACCTGACTCTGAGTTTCCAAGGAAAGCTGTGCTTTCCCAGAGGAGATGCCCCGGAAAAGGGGATTTCGCACTATGCGGGTTTTATACAAGGAGCTGTGGAGAGTAGCACAGGCAAGCATTAGCAGCATCCCACAGACCCGACCCTGAGACTCCAAGGAAAGCTGTGCTTTCCCAGAGGGGATGCCCTGAAAAGAGGATTTCGCTCTATGCGGGTTTTATACAAGGAGCTGTGGAGACTAGCTCAGGCAAGCAGCAGCAGCATCCCACAGACCCGACTCTGAGTTCCCAAAGAATGCAGTGCTTTCCCAGATCGGATACCTGGGCATCGAGGTTTTCATTCTATGCGGATTTCTCCCACCATGCTCCGAAAGCTAGCCTAAAAGACAAGCAGCACCAGCAGCCCACAGAACCGACTCTGATTGCCCAGCGACTGCTGTGCTTTCACAGAGGTTTTCAGCATGGCGCGAACCGCACTTCGCTGCTGCTTCCTCAGCAAGGCTGTGGGCGTTTGCTCTGTCGCGTCAGGGAAGAATAGCTGCTGAGAGCTGGTGCCTCTTGGGCCTTGCTTTCCCGGGCTTCATGTTCGTGCCCTGGGTTCACCCTGCCAAGACGAACGAAGCAGACACAGCCTCGACCCTGCGGCAGCGTGCATGGCCTAGGATGGCACTCTGTTCCATGCCATCTCCGGGCGTGGGCAAGGCCTGCCTTTTAGCTCTGGCATTCAGGTGGACAGGGCACTAGGCCAGTGCCTTTACGAGCCGAGAGGAGACGTGACAGGATCACAGCACACCGCCCACGCCCTGCGATGGGTAGTCATGGATAACTGTCCTCCTTCTCCGGGACACCCCCTGCCTCCGCCAATGCTGCCACATCCTGGAGCAAGATGACATCTGACTGCCCGTTCCACCAGGAGCTGTTTCTGCGAGTTCAGGGCCGGGAGCCTGCTGGTATGCCCACGTCTGCCCTATGGACAGGTGGCCAAGGAGCTGCTCTCCTCTTGGGCCCAGAGACACAGGACAGGCCTGCCTTCTGCCCAGACTCTTTCCTCAGAGTGGAGCAGGCGGGTTTGCCCTAGTCGTCCGCTCGTGTCTCCTTAGCAGCCAGGCTTCATTCTCTCCGCACAGGGAGAGGCAGAAACTTGTCCTGCCACAAGCCCACTGTTCCTGCCAGGGCAGGCTCTCCTGCTTCAAGACAGTTTCCAGACAACAAGGCCAATGGCCCCTTCTCTTCATCCCAGAGAGTTTGCTGCACTTTCCCATGATATGCTCCTCGAGAGCCCAGTGACAGACGTGTCCCTTTCCTTAAGCCTCTTTGGACAGGTGCAAGCACGATTCTCCCTCAGACAGCGGGTTTACAGGGTCATAATCATTTCGCTCCATGAGGGTTTATTACAACGTGCTGTGAGGACTAGCTCAGTAAAGCATTAGCAGCATCCCACAGACCCGACTCTGAGTTTCCAAAGAAAGCTGTGCTTTCCCAGACGGGTTGCCCCGGAAAAAGAGGATTTCGCTCTATGCGGGATTTATACATGGAGCTGTGGAGACTAGCTCAGGCAAGCATTTGCAGCATCCAAGAGAAGAGACTCTGAGTTTCCATGAAAGCTGGGCTTTCACAGTGGGGATGCCCCGGGAAAGATGATTTCGCTCTATGCGGGTTCTATACAAGGAGCTGTGGAGACTAGCTCAGGCAAGCAGCAGCAGCAGCATCCCACAGACCCGACTCTGAGTTCACAAAGAATGCTGTGTTTTGCCAGAAGGAAAGCCTGGGCAAAGAGGCTTTTGCTTTATGTGGGTTTCTCCCACCGTTCTACAAATACTAGGATAAGGCAAGCAGCACCAGCAGCCCACAGAACCGACTCTGATTCCGAGAGACTGCTGTGTTTTCCCAGAGGTTTTCACCATGGCGCGAACCGCACATGGCTGCTCCTTCCTCAGCAAGGCTGTGGGCGTTCGCTCTGTCGCGTCAGGAAAGAATAGCTGCGGGAGAGCTGGTGCCTTCTGGGCCTTGTTTCCTGGGCTTCATGTGCGCGCCCTGGGTTCACCCTGCCATGCTGAACTAAGCAGACATAGCCTCGACCCTTCGGCAGAGTGCGTGGCCTAGGATGGCACTCCGCTCCAATGCCATCTCCGGGCGTGGTCAAGGCCTGCCCTTTTGCTCTGGCGTTCAGTTGGACAGGGCACTAGGCCAGTGCCTTCCCCAGCGAGAGGTGACATGACATGTTCACAGCACACCATACACGCCCTGTGATGGGGAGTAATAGGTAACTGTCCTGCTTCACCGAGTCACACCCTGCCTCCGCCAATGCTGCCACATCCTGGAGCAAGATGTCATCTGACTGCCCGTTCCTCCAGGAGCTGTTTCTGCGAGTACAGGGCCGGGCCCCTGCTGGTATGCCCACTTCTGCCATATGGGCTGGTGGCCAAGGAGCTGCTGTCCCCTTCGGTCCAGAGGCACAGGACAGGCCTGCCTTCTGCCCAGACACTTTGCTCAGAGTGGAGCAGGCGCGTCTGCCCTAGTCGTCCGCTCTTGTCTCCTTAGCAGCCAGGATTCATTCTCTCCGCACAGGGAGAGGGGCACACTTGTCTTGCCACAGGCCCGCTGTTCCTGCTTGGGCAGGCTCTACTGCTACACGACCGTGTCCCGACAGCAAGGCCAATGGCTCCTTCTCTTCATTCCCGAGCAGTGTGCTGCACTTTCCCATGACATGTCCTCGGGAGCGCAGTGACAGACGTGTCCCTTTCCTTAAGCCCCTTTCCACAGGCGCAAGCACGTTTCTCCCTCAGAGAGAGGGGATGCCCGGTCAAAGATCATTTCGCTCCATGAGGGTATATTACAACGTGCAGTGGAGAATAGCTCAGGCAAGCAGCAGCAGCATCCCACAGACCTGGCTTGAGTTCCCAAAGAATGCTGTGCTTTCCCAGAGGGGATGCCCCGGAAAAAGAGGATTTCGCTCTATGCGGGTTTTCATACAACGTACTGTGGAGACTAGCACAGCCAAGCTGGAGGAGCATCCCACAGACCTGACTCTGAGTTTCCAAGGAAAGCTGTGCTTTCCCAGAGGAGATGCCCCGGAAAAGGGGATTTCGCACTATGCGGGTTTTATACAAGGAGCTGTGGAGAGTAGCACAGGCAAGCATTAGCAGCATCCCACAGACCCGACCCTGAGACTCCAAGGAAAGCTGTGCTTTCCCAGAGGGGATGCCCTGAAAAGAGGATTTCGCTCTATGCGGGTTTTATACAAGGAGCTGCGGAGACTAGCTCAGGCAAGCAGCAGCAGCATCCCACAGACCCGACTCTGAGTTCCCAAAGAATGCAGTGCTTTCCCAGATCGGATACCTGGGCATCGAGGTTTTCATTCTATGCGGATTTCTCCCACCATGCTCCGAAAGCTAGCCCTAAAAGACAAGCAGCACCAGCAGCCCACAGAACCGACTCTGATTGCCCAGCGACTGCTGTGCTTTCACAGAGGTTTTCAGCATGGCGCGAACCGCACTTCGCTGCTGCTTCCTCAGCAAGGCTGTGGGCGTTTGCTCTGTCCGCGTCAGGGAAGAATAGCTGCTGAGAGCTGGTGCCTCTTGGGCCTTGCTTTCCCCGGGCTTCATGTTCGTGCCCTGGGTTCACCCTGCCAAGACGAACGAAGCAGACACAGCCTCGACCCTGCGGCAGCGTGCATGGCCTAGGATGGCACTCTGTTCCATGCCATCTCCGGGCGTGGGCAAGGCCTGCCTTTTAGCTCTGGCATTCAGGTGGACAGGGCACTAGGCCAGTGCCTTTACGAGCCGAGAGGAGACGTGACAGGATCACAGCACACCGCCCACAGCCCTGCGATGGGTAGTCATGGATAACTGTCCTCCTTCTCGGGACACCCCCTGCCTCCGCCAATGCTGCCACATCCTGGAGCAAGATGACACCTGACTGCCCGTTCCACCAGGAGCTGTTTCTGCGAGTTCAGGGCCGGGAGCCTGCTGGTATGCCCACGTCTGCCCTATGGACAGGTGGCCAAGGAGCTGCTCTCCTCTTGGGCCCAGAGACACAGGACAGGCCTGCCTTCTGCCCAGACTCTTTCCTCAGAGTGGAGCAGGCGGGTTTGCCCTAGTCGTCCGCTCGTGTCTCCTTAGCAGCCAGGCTTCATTCCTCTCCGCACAGGGAGAGGCAGAAACCTTGTCCTGCCACAAGCCCACTGTTCCTGCCAGGGCAGGCTCTCCTGCTTCAAGACAGTTTCCAGACAACAAGGCCAATGGCCCCTTCTCTTCATCCCAGAGAGTTTGCTGCACTTTCCCATGATATGCTCCTCGAGAGCCCAGTGACAGACGTGTCCCTTTCCTTAAGCCTCTTTGGACAGGTGCAAGCACGATTCTCCCTCAGACAGCGGGTTTTACAGGGTCATAATCATTTCGCTCCATGAGGGTTTATTACAACGTGCTGTGAGGACTAGCTCAGTAAAGCATTAGCAGCACCCCACAGACCCGACTCTGAGTTTCCAAAGAAAGCTGTGCTTTCCCAGACGGGTTGCCCCGGAAAAAGAGGATTTCGCTCTATGCGGGATTTATACATGGAGCTGTGGAGACTAGCTCAGGCAAGCATTTGCAGCATCCAAGAGAAGAGACTCTGAGTTTCCATGAAAGCTGGGCTTTCACAGTGGGGATGCCCCGGGAAAGATGATTTCGCTCTATGCGGGTTCTATACAAGGAGCTGTGGAGACTAGCTCAGGCAAGCAGCAGCAGCAGCATCCCACAGACCCGACTCTGAGTTCACAAAGAATGCTGTGTTTTGCCAGAAGGAAAGCCTGGGCAAAGAGGCTTTTGCTTTATGTGGGTTTCTCCCACCGTTCTACAAATACTAGGATAAGGCAAGCAGCACCAGCAGCCCACAGAACCGACTCTGATTCCGAGAGACTGCTGTGTTTTCCCAGAGGTTTTCACCATGGCGCGAACCGCACATGGCTGCTCCTTCCTCAGCAAGGCTGTGGGCGTTCGCTCTGTCGCGTCAGGAAAGAATAGCTGCGGGAGAGCTGGTGCCTTCTGGGCCTTGTTTCCTGGGCTTCATGTGCGCGCCCTGGGTTCACCCTGCCATGCTGAACTAAGCAGACATAGCCTCGACCCTTCGGCAGAGTGCGTGGCCTAGGATGGCACTCCCGCTCCAATGCCATCTCCGGGCGTGGTCAAGGCCTGCCCTTTTGCTCTGGCGTTCAGTTGGACAGGGCACTAGGCCAGTGCCTTCCCCAGCGAGAGGTGACATGACATGTTCACAGCACACCATACACGCCCTGTGATGGGGAGTAATAGGTAACTGTCCTGCTTCACCGAGTCACACCCTGCCTCCGCCAATGCTGCCACATCCTGGAGCAAGATGTCATCTGACTGCCCGTTCCCCCAGGAGCTGTTTCTGCGAGTACAGGGCCGGGCCCCTGCTGGTATGCCCACTTCTGCCATATGGGCTGGTGGCCAAGGAGCTGCTGTCCCCTTCGGTCCAGAGGCACAGGACAGGCCTGCCTTCTGCCCAGACACTTTGCTCAGAGTGGAGCAGGCGCGTCTGCCCTAGTCGTCCGCTCTTGTCTCCTTAGCAGCCAGGATTCATTCTCTCCGCACAGGGAGAGGGGCACACTTGTCTTGCCACAGGCCCGCTGTTCCTGCTTGGGCAGGCTCTACTGCTACACGACCGTGTCCCGACCCGACAGCAAGGACAATGGCTCCTTCTCTTCATTCCCGAGCAGTGTGCTGCACTTTCCCATGACATGTCCTCGGGAGCGCAGTGACAGACGTGTCCCTTTCCTTAAGCCCCTTTCCACAGGCGCAAGCAACGTTTCTCCCTCAGAGAGAGGGGATGCCCGGTCAAAGATCATTTCGCTCCATGAGGGGTATATTACAACGTGCAGTGGAGAATAGCTCAGGCAAGCAGCAGCAGCATCCCACAGACCTGGCTTGAGTTCCCAAAGAATGCTGTGCTTTCCCAGAGGGGATGCCCCAGAAAAAGAGGATTTCGCTCTATGCGGGTTTTCATACAACGTACTGTGGAGACTAGCACAGCCAAGCTGGAGGAGCATCCCACAGACCTGACTCTGAGTTTCCAAGGAAAGCTGTGCTTTCCCAGAGGAGATGCCCCGGAAAAGGGGATTTCGCACTATGCGGGTTTTATACAAGGAGCTGTGGAGAGTAGCACAGGCAAGCATTAGCAGCATCCCACAGACCCGACCCTGAGACTCCAAGGAAAGCTGTGCTTTCCCAGAGGGGATGCCCTGAAAAGAGGATTTCGCTCTATGCGGGTTTTATACAAGGAGCTGTGGAGACTAGCTCAGGCAAGCAGCAGCAGCATCCCACAGACCCGACTCTGAGTTCCCAAAGAATGCAGTGCTTTCCCAGATCGGATACCTGGGCATCGAGGTTTTCATTCTATGCGGATTCTCCCACCATGCTCCGAAAGCTAGCCTAAAAGACAAGCAGCACCAGCAGCCCACAGAACCGACTCTGATTGCCCAGCGACTGCTGTGCTTTCACAGAGGTTTTCAGCATGGCGCGAACCGCACTTCGCTGCTGCTTCCTCAGCAAGGCTGTGGGCGTTTGCTCTGTCGCGTCAGGGAAGAATAGCTGCTGAGAGCTGGTGCCTCTTGGGCCTTGCTTTCCCAGGGCTTCATGTTCGTGCCCTGGGTTCACCCTGCCAAGACGAACGAAGCAGACACAGCCTCGACCCTGCGGCAGCGTGCATGGCCTAGGATGGCACTCTGTTCCATGCCATCTCCGGGGCGTGGGCAAGGCCTGCCTTTTAGCTCTGGCATTCAGGTGGACAGGGCACTAGGCCAGTGCCTTTACGAGCCGAGAGGAGACGTGACAGGATCACAGCACACCGCCCCACGCCCTGCGATGGGTAGTCATGGATAACTGTCCTCCTTCTCCGGGACCCCCCCTGCCTCCGCCAATGCTGCCACATCCTGGAGCAAGATGACATCTGACTGCCCGTTCCACCAGGAGCTGTTTCTGCGAGTTCAGGGCCGGGAGCCTGCTGGTATGCCCACGTCTGCCCTATGGACAGGTGGCCAAGGAGCTGCTCCTCCTCTTGGGCCCAGAGACACAGGACAGGCCTGCCTTCTGCCCAGACTCTTTCCTCAGAGTGGAGCAGGCGGGTTTGCCCTAGTCGCCCGCTCGTGTCTCCTTAGCAGCCAGGCTTCATTCTCTCCGCACAGGGAGAGGCAGAAACTTGTCCTGCCACAAGCCCACTGTTCCTGCCAGGGCAGGCTCTCCTGCTTCAAGACAGTTTCCAGACAACAAGGCCAATGGCCCCTTCTCTTCATCCCAGAGAGTTTGCTGCACTTTCCCATGATATGCTCCTCGAGAGCCCAGTGACAGACGTGTCCCTTTCCTTAAGCCTCTTTGGACAGGTGCAAGCACGATTCTCCCTCAGACAGCGGGTTTACAGGGTCATAATCATTTCGCTCCATGAGGGTTTATTACAACGTGCTGTGAGGACTAGCTCAGTAAAGCATTAGCAGCATCCCACAGACCCGACTCTGAGTTTCCAAAGAAAGCTGTGCTTTCCCAGACGGGTTGCCCCGGAAAAAGAGGATTTCGCTCTATGCGGGATTTATACATGGAGCTGTGGAGACTAGCTCAGGCAAGCATTTGCAGCATCCAAGAGAAGAGACTCTGAGTTTCCATGAAAGCTGGGCTTTCACAGTGGGGATGCCCCGGGAAAGATGATTTCGCTCTATGCGGGTTCTATACAAGGAGCTGTGGAGGACTAGCTCAGGCAAGCAGCAGCAGCAGCATCCCACAGACCCGACTCTGAGTTCACAAAGAATGCTGTGTTTTGCCAGAAGGAAAGCCTGGGCAAAGAGGCTTTTGCTTTATGTGGGTTTCTCCCACCGTTCTACAAATACTAGGATAAGGCAAGCAGCACCAGCAGCCCACAGAACCGACTCTGATTCCGAGAGACTGCTGTGTTTTTCCAGAGGTTTTCACCATGGCGCGAACCGCACATGGCTGCTCCTTCCTCAGCAAGGCTGTGGGCGTTCGCTCTGTCGCGTCAGGAAAGAATAGCTGCGGGAGAGCTGGTGCCTTCTGGGCCTTGTTTCCTGGGCTTCATGTGCGCGCCCTGGGGTTCACCCTGCCATGCTGAACTAAGCAGACATAGCCTCGACCCTTCGGCAGAGTGCGTGGCCTAGGATGGCACTCCGCTCCAATGCCCATCTCCGGGCGTGGTCAAGGCCTGCCCTTTTTGCTCTGGCGTTCAGTTGGACAGGGCACTAGGCCAGTGCCTTCCCCAGCGAGAGGTGACATGACATGTTCACAGCACACCATACACGCCCTGTGATGGGGAGTAATAGGTAACTGTCCTGCTTCACCGAGTCACACCCTGCCTCCGCCAATGCTGCCACATCCTGGAGCAAGATGTCATCTGACTGCCCGTTCCTCCAGGAGCTGTTTCTGCGAGTACAGGGCCGGGCCCCTGCTGGTATGCCCACTTCTGCCATATGGGCTGGTGGCCAAGGAGCTGCTGTCCCCTTCGGTCCAGAGGCACAGGACAGGCCTGCCTTCTGCCCAGACACTTTCCTCAGAGTGGAGCAGGCGCGTCTGCCCTAGTCGTCCGCTCTTGTCTCCTTAGCAGCCAGGATTCATTCTCTCCGCACAGGGAGAGGGGCACACTTGTCTTGCCACAGGGCCCGCTGTTCCTGCTTGGGCAGGCTCTACTGCTACACGACCGTGTCCCGACCTGACAGCAAGGACAATGGCTCCTTCTCTTCATTCCCGAGCAGTGTGCTGCACTTTCCATGACATGTCCTCGGGAGCGCAGTGACAGACGTGTCCCTTTCCTTAAGCCCTTTTCACAGGCGCAAGCACGTTTCTCCCTCAGAGAGAGGGGATGCCCGGTCAAAGATCATTTCGCTCCATGAGGGTATATTACAACGTGCAGTGGAGAATAGCTCAGGCAAGCAGCAGCAGCATCCCACAGACCTGGCTTGAGTTCCCAAAGAATGCTGTGCTTTCCCAGAGGGGATGCCCCAGAAAAAGAGGATTTCGCTCTATGCGGGTTTTCATACAACGTACTGTGGAGACTAGCACAGCCAAGCTGGAGGAGCACCCCACAGACCTGACTCTGAGTTTCCAAGGAAAGCTGTGCTTTCCCAGAGGAGATGCCCCGGAAAAGGGGATTTCGCACTATGCGGGTTTTATACAAGGAGCTGTGGAGAGTAGCACAGGCAAGCATTAGCAGCATCCCACAGACCCGACCCTGAGACTCCAAGGAAAGCTGTGCTTTCCCAGAGGGGATGCCCTGAAAAGAGGATTTCGCTCTATGCGGGTTTTATACAAGGAGCTGTGGAGACTAGCTCAGGCAAGCAGCAGCAGCATCCCACAGACCCGACTCTGAGTTCCCAAAGAATGCAGTGCTTTCCCAGATCGGATACCTGGGCATCGAGGTTTTCATTCTATGCGGATTTCTCCCCACCATGCTCCGAAAGCTAGCCTAAAAGACAAGCAGCACCAGCAGCCCACAGAACCGACTCTGATTGCCCAGCGACTGCTGTGCTTTCACAGAGGTTTTCAGCATGGCGCGAACCGCACTTCGCTGCTGCTTCCTCAGCAAGGCTGTGGGCGTTTGCTCTGTCGCGTCAGGGAAGAATAGCTGCTGAGAGCTGGTGCCTCTTGGGCCTTGCTTTCCCCGGGCTTCATGTTCGTGCCCTGGGTTCACCCTGCCAAGACGAACGAAGCAGACACAGCCTCGACCCTGCGGCAGCGTGCATGGCCTAGGATGGCACTCTGTTCCATGCCATCTCCGGGCGTGGGCAAGGCCTGCCTTTTAGCTCTGGCATTCAGGTGGACAGGGCACTAGGCCAGTGCCTTTACGAGCCGAGAGGAGACGTGACAGGATCACAGCACACCGCCCACGCCCTGCGATGGGTAGTCATGGATAACTGTCCTCCTTCTCCGGGACACCCCCTGCCTCCGCCAATGCTGCCACATCCTGGAGCAAGATGACATCTGACTGCCCGTTCCACCAGGAGCTGTTTCTGCGAGTTCAGGGCCGGGAGCCTGCTGGTATGCCCACGTCTGCCCCTATGGACAGGTGGCCAAGGAGCTGCTCTCCTCTTGGGCCCAGAGACACAGGACAGGCCTGCCTTCTGCCCAGACTCTTTCCTCAGAGTGGAGCAGGCGGGTTTGCCCTAGTCGTCCGCTCGTGTCTCCTTAGCAGCCAGGCTTCATTCTCTCCGCACAGGGAGAGGCAGAAACTTGTCCTGCCACAAGCCCACTGTTCCTGCCAGGGCAGGCTCTCCTGCTTCAAGACAGTTTCCAGACAACAAGGCCAATGGCCCCTTCTCTTCATCCCAGAGAGTTTGCTGCACTTTCCCATGATATGCTCCTCGAGAGCCCAGTGACAGACGTGTCCCTTTCCTTAAGCCTCTTTGGACAGGTGCAAGCACGATTCTCCCTCAGACAGCGGGTTTACAGGGTCATAATCATTTCGCTCCATGAGGGTTTATTACAACGTGCTGTGAGGACTAGCTCAGTAAAGCATTAGCAGCATCCCACAGACCCGACTCTGAGTTTCCAAGGAAAGCTGTGTTTTCCAGACGGGTTGCCCCGGAAAAAGAGGATTTCGCTCTATGCGGGATTTATACATGGAGCTGTGGAGACTAGCTCAGGCAAGCATTTGCAGCATCCAAGAGAAGAGACTCTGAGTTTCCATGAAAGCTGGGCTTTCACAGTGGGGATGCCCCGGGAAAGATGATTTCGCTCTATGCGGGTTCTATACAAGGAGCTGTGGAGACTAGCTCAGGCAAGCAGCAGCAGCAGCATCCCACAGACCCGACTCTGAGTTCACAAAGAATGCTGTGTTTTGCCAGAAGGAAAGCCTGGGCAAAGAGGCTTTTGCTTTATGTGGGTTTCTCCCACCCGTTCTACAAATACTAGGATAAGGCAAGCAGCACCAGCAGCCCACAGAACCGACTCTGATTCCGAGAGACTGCTGTGTTTTCCCAGAGGTTTTCACCATGGCGCGAACCGCACATGGCTGCTCCTTCCTCAGCAAGGCTGTGGGCGTTCGCTCTGTCGCGTCAGGAAAGAATAGCTGCGGGAGAGCTGGTGCCTTCTGGGCCTTGTTTCCTGGGCTTCATGTGCGCGCCCTGGGTTCACCCTGCCATGCTGAACTAAGCAGACATAGCCTCGACCCTTCAGCAGAGTGCGTGGCCTAGGATGGCACTCCGCTCCAATGCCATCTCCGGGCGTGGTCAAGGCCTGCCCTTTTGCTCTGGCGTTCAGTTGGACAGGGCACTAGGCCAGTGCCTTCCCCAGCGAGAGGTGACATGACATGTTCACAGCACACCATACACGCCCTGTGATGGGGAGTAATAGGTAACTGTCCTGCTTCACCGAGTCACACCCTGCCTCCGCCAATGCTGCCACATCCTGGAGCAAGATGTCATCTGACTGCCCGTTCCTCCAGGAGCTGTTTCTGCGAGTACAGGGCCGGGCCCCTGCTGGTATGCCCACTTCTGCCATATGGGCTGGTGGCCAAGGAGCTGCTGTCCCCTTCGGTCCAGAAGGCACAGGACAGGCCTGCCTTCTGCCCAGACACTTTCCTCAGAGTGGAGCAGGCGCGTCTGCCCTAGTCGTCCGCTCTTGTCTCCTTAGCAGCCAGGATTCATTCTCTCCGCACAGGGAGAGGGGCACACTTGTCTTGCCACAGGCCCGCTGTTCCTGCTTGGGCAGGCTCTACTGCTACACGACCGTGTCCCGACCCGACAGCAAGGACAATGGCTCCTTCTCTTCATTCCCGAGCAGTGTGCTGCACTTTCCCATGACATGTCCTCGGGAGCGCAGTGACAGACGTGTCCCTTTCCTTAAGCCCCTTTCCACAGGCGCAAGCACGTTTCTCCCTCAGAGAGAGGGGATGCCCGGTCAAAGATCATTTCGCTCCATGAGGGTATATTACAACGTGCAGTGGAGAATAGCTCAGGCAAGCAGCAGCAGCATCCCACAGACCTGGCTTGAGTTCCCAAAGAATGCTGTGCTTTCCCAGAGGGGATGCCCCAGAAAAAGAGGATTTCGCTCTATGCGGGTTTTCATACAACGTACTGTGGAGACTAGCACAGCCAAGCTGGAGGAGCATCCCACAGACCTGACTCTGAGTTTCCAAGGAAAGCTGTGCTTTCCCAGAGGAGATGCCCCGGAAAAGGGGATTTCGCACTATGCGGGTTTTATACAAGGAGCTGTGGAGAGTAGCACAGGCAAGCATTAGCAGCATCCCACAGACCCGACCCTGAGACTCCAAGGAAAGCTGTGCTTTCCCAGAGGGGATGCCCTGAAAAGAGGATTTCGCTCTATGCGGGTTTTATACAAGGAGCTGTGGAGACTAGCTCAGGCAAGCAGCAGCAGCATCCCACAGACCCGACTCTGAGTTCCCAAAGAATGCAGTGCTTTCCCAGATCGGATACCTGGGCATCGAGGTTTTCATTCTATGCGGATTTCTCCCACCATGCTCCGAAAGCTAGCCTAAAAGACAAGCAGCACCAGCAGCCCACAGAACCGACTCTGATTGCCCAGCGACTGCTGTGCTTTCACAGAGGTTTTCAGCATGGCGCGAACCGCACTTCGCTGCTGCTTCCTCAGCAAGGCTGTGGGCGTTTGCTCTGTCGCGTCAGGGAAGAATAGCTGCTGAGAGCTGGTGCCTCTTGGGCCTTGCTTTCCCGGGCTTCATGTTCGTGCCCTCGGGTTCACCCTGCCAAGACGAACGAAGCAGACACAGCCTCGACCCTGCGGCAGCGTGCATGGCCTAGGATGGCACTCTGTTCCATGCCATCTCCGGGCGTGGGCAAGGCCTGCCTTTTAGCTCTGGCATTCAGGTGGACAGGGCACTAGGCCAGTGCCTTTACGAGCCGAGAGGAGACGTGACAGGATCACAGCACACCGCCCCACGCCCTGCGATGGGTAGTCATGGATAACTGTCCTCCTTCTCCGGGACACCCCCTGCCTCCCGCCAATGCTGCCACATCCTGGAGCAAGATGACATCTGACTGGCCCGTTCCACCAGGAGCTGTTTCTGCGAGTTCAGGGCCGGGAGCCTGCTGGTATGCCCACGTCTGCCCTATGGACAGGTGGCCAAGGAGCTGCTCTCCTCTTGGGCCCAGAGACACAGGACAGGCCTGCCTTCTGCCAGACTCTTTCCTCAGAGTGGAGCAGGCGGGTTTGCCCTAGTCGTCCGCTCGTGTCTCCTTAGCAGCCAGGCTTCATCTCTCCGCACAGGGGAGAGGCAGAAACTTGTCCTGCCACAAGCCCCACTGTTCCTGCCAGGGCAGGCTCTCCTGCTTCAAGACAGTTTCCAGACAACAAGGCCAATGGCCCCTTCTCTTCATCCCAGAGAGTTTGCTGCACTTTCCCATGATATGCTCCTCGAGAGCCCAGTGACAGACGTGTCCCCTTTCCTTAAGCCTCTTTGGACAGGTGCAAGCACGATTCTCCCTCAGACAGCGGGTTTACAGGGTCATAATCATTTCGCTCCATGAGGGTTTATTACAACGTGCTGTGAGGACTAGCTCAGTAAAGCATTAGCAGCATCCCACAGACCCGACTCTGAGTTTCCAAAGAAAGCTGTGCTTTCCCAGACGGGTTGCCCCGGAAAAAGAGGATTTCGCTCTATGCGGGATTTATACATGGAGCTGTGGAGACTAGCTCAGGCAAGCATTTGCAGCATCCAAGAGAAGAGACTCTGAGTTTCCATGAAAGCTGGGCTTTCACAGTGGGGATGCCCCGGGAAAGATGATTTCGCTCTATGCGGGTTCTATACAAGGAGCTGTGGAGACTAGCTCAGGCAAGCAGCAGCAGCAGCATCCCACAGACCCGACTCTGAGTTCACAAAGAATGCTGTGTTTTGCCAGAAGGAAAGCCTGGGCAAAGAGGCTTTTGCTTTATGTGGGTTTCTCCCACCGTTCTACAAATACTAGGATAAGGCAAGCAGCACCAGCAGCCCACAGAACCGACTCTGATTCCCGAGAGACTGCCTGTGTTTTCCCAGAGGTTTTCACCATGGCGCGAACCGCACATGCTGCTCCTTCCTCAGCAAGGCTGTGGGCGTTCGCTCTGTCGCGTCAGGAAAGAATAGCTGCGGGAGAGCTGGTGCCTTCTGGGCCTTGTTTCCTGGGCTTCATGTGCGCGCCCTGGGTTCACCCCTGCCATGCTGAACTAAGCAGACATAGCCTCGACCCTTCAGCAGAGTGCGTGGCCTAGGATGGCACTCCGCTCCAATGCCATCTCCGGGCGTGGTCAAGGCCTGCCCTTTTGCTCTGGCGTTCAGTTGGACAGGGCACTAGGCCAGTGCCTTCCCCAGCGAGAGGTGACATGACATGTTCACAGCACACCATACACGCCCTGTGATGGGGAGTAATAGGTAACTGTCCTGCTTCACCGAGTCACACCCTGCCTCCGCCAATGCTGCCACATCCTGGAGCAAGATGTCATCTGACCTGCCCGTTCCTCCAGGAGCTTGTTTCTGCGAGTACAGGGCCGGGCCCCTGCTGGTATGCCCACTTCTGGCCATATGGGCTGGTGGCCAAGGAGCTGCTGTCCCCCTTCGGGTCCAGAGGCACAGGACAGGCCTGCCTTCTGCCCAGACACTTTCCTCAGAGTGGAGCAGGCGCGTCTGCCCTAGTCGTCCGCTCTTGTCTCCTTAGCAGCCAGGATTCATTCTCTCCGCACAGGGAGAGGGGCACACTTGTATTGCCACAGGCCCGCTGTTCCTGCTTGGGCAGGCTCTACTGCTACACGACCGTGTCCCGACCTGACAGCAAGGACAATGGCTCCTTCTCTTCATTCCCGAGCAGTGTTGCTGCACTTTCCCATGACATGTCCTCGGGAGCGCAGTGACAGACGTGTCCCTTTCCTTAAGCCCCCTTTCCACAGGCGCAAGCACGTTTCTCCCTCAGGAGAGGGGATGCCGGTCAAAGATCATTTCGCTCCATGAGGGTATATTTACAACGTGCAGTGGAGAATAGCTCAGAGCAAGCAGCAGCAGCATCCCACAGACCTGGCTTGAGTTCCAAAGAATGCTGTGCTTTCCCAGAGGGGATGCCCCAGAAAAAGAGGATTTCGCTCTATGCGGGTTTTCATACAACGTACTGTGGAGACTAGCACAGCCAAGCTGGAGGAGCATCCCACAGACCTGACTCTGAGTTTCCAAGGAAAGCTGTGCTTTCCCAGAGGAGATGCCCCGGAAAAGGGGATTTCGCACTATGCGGGTTTTATACAAGGAGGCTGTGGAGAGTAGCACAGGCAAGCATTAGCAGCATCCCACAGACCCGACCCTGAGACTCCAAGGAAAGCTGTGCTTTCCCAGAGGGGATGCCCTGAAAAGAGGATTTCGCTCTATGCGGGTTTTATACAAGGAGCTGTGGAGACTAGCTCAGGCAAGCAGCAGCAGCATCCCACAGACCCGACTCTGAGTTCCCCAAAGAATGCAGTGCTTCCCAGATCGGATTCCTGGGCATCGAGGTTTTCATTCTATGCGGATTTCTCCCACCATGCTCCGAAAGCTAGCCTAAAAGACAAGCAGCACCAGCAGCCCAACAGAACCGACTCTGATTGCCCAGCGACTGCTGTGCTTTCACAGAGGTTTTCAGCATGGCGCGAACCGCACTTCGCTGCTGCTTCCTCAGCAAGGGCTGTGGGCGTTTGCTCTGTCGCGTCAGGGAAGAATAGCGTGCTGAGAGCTGGTGCCCTCTTGGGCCTTGCTTTCCCCGGGCTTCATGTTCGTGCCCTGGGTTCACCCTGCCAAGACGAACGAAGCAGACACAGCCTCGACACCTGCGGCAGCGTGCATGGCCTAGGATGGCACCTCTGTTCCATGCCATCTCCGGGCGTGGGCAAGGCCTGCCTTTTAGCTCTGGCATTCAGGTGGACAGGGCACTAGGCCAGTGCCTTTACGAGCCGAGAGGAGGCGTGACAGGATCACAGCACACCGCCCCACGCCCTGCGATGGGTAGTCCATGGATAACTGTCCTCCTTCTCCGGGACAACCCCCTGCCTCCGCCAATGCTGCCACATCCTGGAGCAAGATGACATCTGACTGCCCGTTCCACCAGGAGCTGTTTCTGCGAGTTCAGGGCCGGGAGCCTGCTGGTATGCCCACGTCTGCCCTATGGACAGGTGGCCAAGGAGCTGCTCTCATCTTGGGCCCAGAGACACAGGACAGGCCTGCCTTCTGCCCAGACTCTTTCCTCAGAGTGGAGCAGGCGGGTTTGCCCTAGTCGTACCGCCTCGTGTCTCCTTAGCAGCCAGGCTTCATTCTCTCCGCACAGGGAGAGGCAGAAACTTGTCCTGCCACAAGCCCACTGTTCCTGCCAGGGCAGGCTCTCCTGCTTCAAGACAGTTTCCAGACAACAAGGCCAATGGCCCCTTCTCTTCATCCCAGAGAGTTTGCTGCACTTTCCCATGATTATGCTCCTCGAGAGCCCAGTGACAGACGTGTCCCTTTCCTTAAGCCTCTTGGACAGGTGCAAGCACGATTCTCCCTCAGACAGCGGGTTTACAGGGTCATAACCATTTCGCTCATGAGGGTTTATTACAACGTGCTGTGAGGACTAGCTCAGTAAAGCATTAGCAGCATCCCACAGACCCGACTCTGAGTTTCCAAAGAAAGCTGTGCTTTCCCAGACGGGTTGCCCCGGAAAAAGAGGATTTCGCTCTATGCGGATTTATACATGGAGCTGTGGAGACTAGCTCAGGCAAGCATTTGCAGCATCCAAGAGAAGAGACTCTGAGTTTCCATGAAAGCTGGGCTTTCACAGTGGGGATGCCCCGGGAAAGATGATTTCGCTCTATGCGGGTTCTATACAAGGAGCTGTGGAGGACTAGCTCAGGCAAGCAGCAGCAGCAGCATCCCACAGACCCGACTCTGAGTTCACAAAGAATGCTGTGTTTTTGCCAGAAGGAAAGCCTGGGCAAAGAGGCTTTTGCTTTATGTGGGTTTCTCCCACCGTTCTACAAATACTAGGATAAGGCCAAGCAGCACCAGCAGCCCACAGAACCGACTCTGATTCCGAGAGACTGCTGTGTTTTCCCAGAGGTTTTCACCATGGCGCGAACCGCACATGGCTGCTCCTTCCTCAGCAAGGCTGTGGGCGTTCGCTCTGTCGCGTCAGGAAA
This sequence comes from Neogale vison, assembly GCF_020171115.1. Classification (NCBI taxonomy): domain Eukaryota; kingdom Metazoa; phylum Chordata; class Mammalia; order Carnivora; family Mustelidae; genus Neogale; species Neogale vison. Next base: position 133,717,502 of record NC_058096.1, on the reverse strand, counting down.
GAATAGCTGGGGGAGAGCTGGTGCCTTCTGGGCCTTGTTTCCTGGGGCTTCATGTGCGCGCCCTGGGTTCACCCTGCCATGCTGAACTAAGCAGACATAGCCTCGACCCTTCAGCAGAGTGCGTGGCTAGGATGGCACTCCCGCCTCCAATGCCATCCCCGGGCGTGGTCAAGGCCTGCCCTTTTGCTCTGGCGTTCAGTTGGACAGGGCACTAGGCCAGTGCCTTCCCCAGCGAGAGGTGACATGACATGTTCACAGCACACCATACACGCCCTGTGATGGGGATAATAGGTAACTGTCCTGCTTCACCGAGTCACACCCTGCCTCCGCCCAATGCTGCCAACTCCTGGAGCAAGATGTCATCTGACTGCCCGTTCCTCCAGGAGCTGTTTCTGCGAGTACAGGGCCGGGCCCCTGCTGGTATGCCCACTTCTGCCATATGGGCTGGTGGCCAAGGAGCTGCTGTCCCCTTCGGTCCAGAGGCACAGGACAGGCCTGCCTTCTGCCCAGACACTTTCCTCAGAGTGGAGCAGGCGCGTCTGCCCTAGTCGTCCGCTCTTGTCCTCCTTAGCAGCCAGGATTCATTCTCTCCGCACAGGGAGAGGGGCACACTTGTCTTGCCACAGGCCCCGCTGTTCCTGCTTGGGCAGGCTCTACTGCTACTCGACCGTGTCCCGACCTGACAGCAAGGACAATGGGCTCCTTCTCTTCATTCCCGAGCAGTGTGCTGCACTTTCCCATGACATGTCCTCGGGAGCGCAGTGACAGACGTGTCCCCTTTCCTTAAGCCCCTTTCCACAGGCGCAAGCACGTTTCTCCCTCAGAGAGAGGGGATGCCCGGTCAAAGATCATTTCGCTCCATGAGGGTAATATTACAACGTGCAGTGGAGAATAACTCAGGCAAGCAGCAGCAGCATCCCACAGACCTGGCTTGAGTTCCCAAAGAATGCTGTGCTTTCCCAGAGGGGATGCCCCCAGAAAAAGAGGATTTCGCTCTATGCGGGTTTTCATACAACGTACTGTGGAGACTAGCACAGCCAAGCTGGAGGAGCATCCCACAGACCTGACTCTGAGTTTTCCAAGGAAAGCTGTGCTTTCCCAGAGGAGATGCCCCGGAAAAGGGGATTTCGCACTATGCGGGTTTTTATACAAGGAGCTGTGGAGAGTAGCACAGGCAAGCATTAGCAGCATCCCACAAGGACCCGACCCTGAGACTCCAAGGAAAGCTGTGCTTTCCCAGAGGGGATGCCCTGAAAAGAGGATTTCGCTCTATGCGGTTTTATACAAGGAGCTGTGGAGACTAGCTCAGGCAAGCAGCAGAGCATCCCACAGACCCGACTCTGAGTTCCCAAAGAATGCAGTGCTTTCCCAGATCGGATACCTGGGCATCGAGGTTTTCATTCTATGCGGATTTCTCCCACCATGCTCCGAAAGCTAGCCTAAAAGACAAGCAGCACCAGCAGCCCACAGAACCGACTCTGATTGCCCAGCGACTGCTGTGCTTTCACAGAGGTTTCAGCATGGCGCGAACCGCACTTCGCTGCTGCTTCCTCAGCAAGGCTGTGGGCGTTTGCTCTGTCGCGTCAGGGAAGAATAGCTGCTGAGAGCTGGTGCCTCTTGGGCCTTGCTTTCCCGGCTTCATGTCGTGCCCTGGGTTCACCCTGCCAAGACGAACGAAGCAGACACAGCCTCGACCCTGCGGCAGCGTGCATGGCCTAGGATGGCACTCTGTTCCATGCCATCTCCGGGCGTGGGCAAGGCCTGCCTTTTAGCTCTGGCATTCAGGTGGACAGGGCACTAGGCCAGTGCCTTTACGAGCCGAGAGGAGACGTGACAGGATCACAGCACACCGCCCCACGCCCTGCGATGGGTAGTCATGGATAACTGTCCTCCTTCTCCGGGACACCCCCTGCCTCCCGCCAATGCTGCCACATCCTGGAGCAAGATGGACATCTGACTGGCCCGTTCCACCAGGAGCTGTTTCTGCGAGTTCAGGCCGGGAGCCTGCTGGTATGCCCACGTCTGCCCAATGGACAGGTGGCCAAGGAGCTGCTCTCCTCTTGGCCCAGAGACACAGGACAGGCCTGCCTTCTGCCCAGACTCTTTCCTCAGAGTGGAGCAGGCGGGTTTGCCCTAGTCGTCCGCTCGTGTCTCCTTAGCAGCCAGGCTTCATTCTCTCCGCACAGGGAGAGGCAGAAACTTGTCCTGCCACAAGCCCACTGTTCCTGCCAGGGGCAGGCTCTCCTGCTTCAAGACAGTTTCCAGACAACAAGGCCAATGGCCCCCTTCTCTTCATCCCAGAGAGTTTGCTGCACTTTCCCATGATATGCTCCTCGAGAGCCAGTGACAGACGTGTCCCTTTCCTTAAGCCTCTTTGGACAGGTGCAAGCACGATTCTCCCTCAGACAGCGGGTTTACAGGGTCATAATCATTTCGCTCCATGAGGGTTTATTACAACGTGCTGTGAGGACTAGCTCAGTAAAGCATTAGCAGCATCCCACAGACCCGACTCTGAGTTTCCAAAGAAAGCTGTGCTTTCCCAGACGGGTTGCCCCGGAAAAAGAGGATTCGCTCTATGCGGGATTTATACATGGAGCTGTGGAGACTAGCTCAGGCAAGCATTTGCAGCATCCCAAGAGAGAGACTCTGAGTTTCCATGAAAGCTGGGCTTTTCACAGTGGGGATGCCCCGGGAAAGATGATTTCGCTCTATGCGGGTTCTATACAAGGAGCTGTGGAGACTAGCTCAGGCAAGCAGCAGCAGCAGCATCCCACAGACCCGACTCTGAGTTCACAAAGGAATGCTGTGTTTTGCCAGAAGGAAAGCTGGGCAAAGAGGCTTTTGCTTTATGTGGGTTTCTCCCACCGTTCTACAAATACTAGGATAAGGCAAGCAGCACCAGCAGCCCACAGAACCGACTCTGATTCCGAGAGACTGCTGTGTTTTCCCAGAGGTTTTCACCATGGCGCGAACCGCACATGGCTGCTCCTTCCTCAGCAAGGCTGTGGCGTTTCGCTCTGTCGCGTCAGGAAAGAATAGCTGCGGGAGAGCTGGTGCCTTCTGGGCCTTGTTTCCCTGGGCTTCATGTGCGCGCCCTGGGTTCACCCTGCCATGCTGAACTAAGCAGACATAGCCTCGACCCTTCAGCAGAGTGCGTGGCCTAGGATGGCACTCCGCTCCAATGCCATCTCCGGGCGTGGTCAAGGCCTGCCCTTTTTGCTCTGGCCGTTCAGTTGGACAGGGCACTAGGCCAGTGCCTTCCCCAGCGAGAGGTGACATGACATGTTCACAGCACACCATACACGCCCTGTGATGGGGAGTAATAGGTAACTGTCCTGCTTCACCGAGTCACACCCTGCCTCCGCCAATGCTGCCACATCCTGGAGCAAGATGTCATCTGACTGCCCGTTCCTCCAGGAGCTGTTTCTGCGAGTACAGGGCCGGGCCCCTGCTGGTATGCCCACTTCTGCCATATGGGCTGGTGGCCAAGGAGCTGCTGTCCCCTTCGGTCCAGAGGCACAGGACAGGCCTGCCTTTCTGCCCAGACACTTTCCTCAGAGTGGAGCAGGCGCGTCCTGCCCTAGTCGTCCGCTCTTGTCTCCTTAGCAGCCAGGATTCATTCTCTCCGCACAGGGAGAGGGGCACACTTGTCTTGCCACAGGCCCGCTGTTCCTGCTTGGGCAGGCTCTACTGCTACACGACCGTGTCCCGACCTGACAGCAAGGACAATGGCTCCTTCTCTTCATTCCGAGCAGTGTGCTGCACTTTCCCATGACATGTCCTCGGGAGCGCAGTGGACAGGACGTGTCCCTTTCCTTAAGCCCCCTTTCCACAGGCGCAAGCACGTTTCTCCCTCAGAGAGAGGGGATGCCCGGTCAAAGATCATTTCGCTCCATGAGGGTATATTACAACGTGCAGTGGAGAATAGCTCAGGCAAGCAGCAGCAGCATCCCACAGACCTGGCTTGAGTTCCCAAAGAATGCTGTGCTTTCCCAGAGGGGATGCCCCAGAAAAAGAGGATTTCGCTCTATGCGGGTTTTCATACAACGTACTGTGGAGACTAGCACAGCCAAGCTGAGGAGCATCCACAGACCTGACTCTGAGTTTCCAAGGAAAGCTGTGCTTTCCCAGAGAGATGCCCCGAAAAGGGGATTTCGCACTATGCGGGTTTTATACAAGGAGCTGTGGAGAGTAGCACAGGCAAGCATTAGCAGCATCCCACAGACCCGACCCTGAGACTCCAAGGAAAGCTGTGCTTTCCCAGAGGGGATGCCCTGAAAAGAGGATTTCGCTCTATGCGGGTTTTATACAAGGAGCTGTGGAGACTAGCTCAGGCAAGCAGCAGCAGCATCCCACTGACCCGACTCTGAGTTCCCAAAGAATGCAGTGCTTTCCCAGATCGGATACCTGGGCATCGAGGTTTTCATTCTATGCGGATTTCTCCCACCAATGCTCCGAAAGCTAGCCTAAAAGACAAGCAGCACCAGCAAGCCCACAGAACCGACTCTGATTGCCCAGCGACTGCTGTGCTTTCACAGAGGTTTTCAGCATGGCGCGAACCGCACTTCGCTGCTGCTTCCTCAGCAAGGCTGTGGGCGTTTGCTCTGTCGCGTCAGGGAAGAATAGCTGCTGAGAGCTGGTGCCTCTTGGGCCTTGCTTTCCCGGGCTTCATGTTCGTGCCCTGGGTTCACCCTGCCAAGACGAACGAAGCAGACACAGCCTCGACCCTGCGGCAGCGTGCATGGCCTAGGATGGCACTCTGTTCCATGCCATCTCCGGGCGTGGGCAAGGCCTGCCTTTTAGCTCTGGCATTCAGGTGGACAGGGCACTAGGCCAGTGCCTTTACGAGCCGAGAGGAGACGTGACAGGATCACAGCACACCGCCCACGCCCTGCGATGGGTAGTCATGGATAACTGTCCCTCCTCTCCGGGGAGACTCCCCCTGCCTCCGCCAATGCTGCCACATCCTGGAGCAAGATGACATCTGACTGCCCGTTCCACCAGGAGCTGTTTCTGCGAGTTCAGGGCCGGGAGCCTGCTGGTATGCCCACGTCTGCCCTATGGGCAGGTGGCCAAGGAGCTGCTCTCCTCTTGGGCCCAGAGACACAGGACAGGCCTGCCTTCTGCCCAGACTCTTTCCTCAGAGTGGAGCAGGCGGGTTTGCCCTAGTCGTCCGCTCGTGTCTCCTTAGCAGCCAGGCTTCATTCTCTCCGCACACCAGGGAGAGGGCAGAAACTTGTCCTGCCACAAGCCCAACTGTTCCTGCCAGGGCAGGCTCTCCTGCTTCAAGACAGTTTCCAGACAACAAGGCCAATGGCCCCTTCTCTTCATCCCAGAAGAGTTTGCTGCACTTTCCCATGATATGCTCCGCGAGAGCCCAGTGACAGACGTGTCCCTTTTCCTTAAGCCTCTTTGGACAGGTGCAAGCACGATTCTCCCTCAGACAGCGGGTTTACAGGGTCATAATCATTTCGCTCCATGAGGGTTTATTACAACGTGCTGTGAGGACTAGCTCAGTAAAGCATTAGCAGCATCCCACAGACCCGACTCTGAGTTTCCAAAGAAAGCTGTGCTTTCCCAGACGGTTTGCCCCGGAAAAGAGGGATTTTCGCTCTATGCGGGATTTATACATGGAGCTGTGGAGACTAGCTCAGGCAAGCATTTGCAGCATCCAAGAGAAGAGACTCTGAGTTTCCATGAAAGCTGGGCTTTCACAGTGGGGATGCCCCGGGAAAGATGATTTCGCTCTATGCGGGTTCTATACAAGGAGCTGTGGAGACTAAGCTCAGGCAAGCAGCAGCAGCAGCATCCCACAGACCCGACTCTGAGTTCACAAAGAATGCTGTGTTTTGCCAGAAGGAAAGCCTGGGCAAAGAGGCTTTTGCTTATGTGGGTTTCTCCCACGTTCTACAAATACTAGGATAAGGCAAGCAGCACAGCAGCCCACAGAACCGACTCTGATTCCGAGAGACTGCTGTGTTTTCCCAGAGGTTTTCACCATGGCGCGAACCGCACATGGCTGCTCCTTCCTCAGCAAGGCTGTGGGCGTTCGCTCTGTCGCGTCAGGAAAGAATAGCTGCGGGAGAGCTGGTGCCTTCTGGGCCTTGTTTCCTGGGCTTCATGTGCGCGCCCTGGGTTCACCCTGCATGCTGAACTAAGCAGACATAGCCTCGACCCTTCAGCAGAGTGCGTGGCCTAGGATGGCACTACCCGCTCCAATGCCATCTCCGGGCGTGGTCAAGGCCTGCCCTTTTTGCTCTGGCGTTCAGTTGGACAGGGCACTAGGCAGTGCCTTCCCCAGCGAGAGGTGACATGACATGTTCACAGCACACCAGTAATAGGTAACTGTCCTGCTTCACCGAGTCACACCCTGCCTCCGCCAATGCTGCCACATCCTGGAGCAAGATGTCATCTGACTGCCCGTTCCTCCAGGAGCTGTTTCTGCGAGTACAGGGCCGGGCCCCTGCTGGTATGCCCACTTCTGCCATATGGGCTGGTGGCCAAGGAGCTGCTGTCCCCTTCGGTCCAGAGGCACAGGACAGGCCTGCCTTCTGCCCAGACACTTTCCTCAGAGTGGAGCAGGCGCGTCTGCCCTAGTCGTCCGCTCTTGTCTCCTTAGCAGCCAGGATTCATTCTCTCCGCACAGGGAGAGGGGCACACTTGTCTTGCCACAGGCCCGCTGTTCCTGCTTGGGCAGGCTCTACTGCTACACGACCGTGTCCCGACCTGACAGCAAGGACAATGGCTCCTTCTCTTCATTCCCGAGCAGTGTGCTGCACTTTCCCATGACATGTCCTCGGGAGCGCAGTGACAGACGTGTCCCTTTCCTTAAGCCCCTTTCCACAGGCGCAAGCACGTTTCTCCCTCAGAGAGAGGGGATGCCCGGTCAAAGATCATTTCGCTCCATGAGGGTATATTACAACGTGCAGTGGAGAATAGCTCAGGCAAGCAGCAGCAGCATCCCACAGACCTGGCTTGAGTTCCCAAAGAATGCTGTGCTTTCCCAGAGGGGATGCCCCAGAAAAAGAGGATTTCGCTCTATGCGGGTTTTCATACAACGTACTGTGGAGACTAGCACAGCCAAGCTGGAGGAGCATCCCACAGACCTGACTCTGAGTTTCCAAGGAAAGCTGTGCTTTCCCAGAGGAGATGCCCCGGAAAAGGGGATTTCGCACTATGCGGGTTTTATACAAGGAGCTGTGGAGAGTAGCACAGGCAAGCATTAGCAGCATCCCACAGACCCGACCCTGAGACTCCAAGGAAAGCTGTGCTTTCCCAGAGGGGATGCCCTGAAAAGAGGATTTCGCTCTATGCGGGTTTTATACAAGGAGCTGTGGAGACTAGCTCAGGCAAGCAGCAGCAGCATCCCACAGACCCGACTCTGAGTTCCCAAAGAATGCAGTGCTTTCCCAGATCGGATACCTGGGCATCGAGGTTTTCATTCTATGCGGATTTCTCCCACCATGCTCCGAAAGCTAGCCTAAAAGACAAGCAGCACCAGCAGCCCACAGAACCGACTCTGATTGCCCAGCGACTGCTGTGCTTTCACAGAGGTTTTCAGCATGGCGCGAACCGCACTTCGCTGCTGCTTCCTCAGCAAGGCTGTGGGCGTTTGCTCTGTCGCGTCAGGGAAGAATAGCTGCTGAGAGCTGGTGCCTCTTGGGCCTTGCTTTCCCGGGCTTCATGTTCGTGCCCTGGGTTCACCCTGCCAAGACGAACGAAGCAGACACAGCCTCGACCCTGCGGCAGCGTGCATGGCCTAGGATGGCACTCTGTTCCATGCCATCTCCGGGCGTGGGCAAGGCCTGCCTTTTAGCTCTGGCATTCAGGTGGACAGGGCACTAGGCCAGTGCCTTTACGAGCCGAGAGGAGACGTGACAGGATCACAGCACACCGCCCACGCCCTGCGATGGGTAGTCATGGATAACTGTCCTCCTTCTCCGGGACACCCCCTGCCTCCGCCAATGCTGCCACATCCTGGAGCAAGATGACATCTGACTGCCCGTTCCACCAGGAGCTGTTTCTGCGAGTTCAGGGCCGGGAGCCTGCTGGTATGCCCACGTCTGCCCTATGGACAGGTGGCCAAGGAGCTGCTCTCCTCTTGGGCCCAGAGACACAGGACAGGCCTGCCTTCTGCCCAGACTCTTTCCTCAGAGTGGAGCAGGCGGGTTTGCCCTAGTCGTCCGCTCGTGTCTCCTTAGCAGCCAGGCTTCATTCTCTCCGCACAGGGAGAGGCAGAAACTTGTCCTGCCACAAGCCCACTGTTCCTGCCAGGGCAGGCTCTCCTGCTTCAAGACAGTTTCCAGACAACAAGGCCAATGGCCCCTTCTCTTCATCCCAGAGAGTTTGCTGCACTTTCCCATGATATGCTCCTCGAGAGCCCAGTGACAGACGTGTCCCTTTCCTTAAGCCTCTTTGGACAGGTGCAAGCACGATTCTCCCTCAGACAGCGGGTTTACAGGGTCATAATCATTTCGCTCCATGAGGGTTTATTACAACGTGCTGTGAGGACTAGCTCAGTAAAGCATTAGCAGCATCCCACAGACCCGACTCTGAGTTTCCAAAGAAAGCTGTGCTTTCCCAGACGGGTTGCCCCGGAAAAAGAGGATTTCGCTCTATGCGGGATTTATACATGGAGCTGTGGAGACTAGCTCAGGCAAGCATTTGCAGCATCCAAGAGAAGAGACTCTGAGTTTCCATGAAAGCTGGGCTTTCACAGTGGGGATGCCCCGGGAAAGATGATTTCGCTCTATGCGGGTTCTATACAAGGAGCTGTGGAGACTAGCTCAGGCAAGCAGCAGCAGCAGCATCCCACAGACCCGACTCTGAGTTCACAAAGAATGCTGTGTTTTGCCAGAAGGAAAGCCTGGGCAAAGAGGCTTTTGCTTTATGTGGGTTTCTCCCACCGTTCTACAAATACTAGGATAAGGCAAGCAGCACCAGCAGCCCACAGAACCGACTCTGATTCCGAGAGACTGCTGTGTTTTCCCAGAGGTTTTCACCATGGCGCGAACCGCACATGGCTGCTCCTTCCTCAGCAAGGCTGTGGGCGTTCGCTCTGTCGCGTCAGGAAAGAATAGCTGCGGGAGAGCTGGTGCCTTCTGGGCCTTGTTTCCTGGGCTTCATGTGCGCGCCCTGGGTTCACCCTGCCATGCTGAACTAAGCAGACATAGCCTCGACCCTTCAGCAGAGTGCGTGGCCTAGGATGGCACTCCGCTCCAATGCCATCTCCGGGCGTGGTCAAGGCCTGCCCTTTTGCTCTGGCGTTCAGTTGGACAGGGCACTAGGCCAGTGCCTTCCCCAGCGAGAGGTGACATGACATGTTCACAGCACACCATACACGCCCTGTGATGGGGAGTAATAGGTAACTGTCCTGCTTCACCGAGTCACACCCTGCCTCCGCCAATGCTGCCACATCCTGGAGCAAGATGTCATCTGACTGCCCGTTCCTCCAGGAGCTGTTTCTGCGAGTACAGGGCCGGGCCCCTGCTGGTATGCCCACTTCTGCCATATGGGCTGGTGGCCAAGGAGCTGCTGTCCCCTTCGGTCCAGAGGCACAGGACAGGCCTGCCTTCTGCCCAGACACTTTCCTCAGAGTGGAGCAGGCGCGTCTGCCCTAGTCGTCCGCTCTTGTCTCCTTAGCAGCCAGGATTCATTCTCTCCGCACAGGGAGAGGGGCACACTTGTCTTGCCACAGGCCCGCTGTTCCTGCTTGGGCAGGCTCTACTGCTACACGACCGTGTCCCGACAGCAAGGACAATGGCTCCTTCTCTTCATTCCCGAGCAGTGTGCTGCACTTTCCCATGACATGTCCTCGGGAGCGCAGTGACAGACGTGTCCCTTTCCTTAAGCCCCTTTCCACAGGCGCAAGCACGTTTCTCCCTCAGAGAGAGGGGATGCCCGGTCAAAGATCATTTCGCTCCATGAGGGTATATTACAACGTGCAGTGGAGAATAGCTCAGGCAAGCAGCAGCAGCATCCCACAGACCTGGCTTGAGTTCCCAAAGAATGCTGTGCTTTCCCAGAGGGGATGCCCCAGAAAAAGAGGATTTCGCTCTATGCGGGTTTTCATACAACGTACTGTGGAGACTAGCACAGCCAAGCTGGAGGAGCATCCCACAGACCTGACTCTGAGTTTCCAAGGAAAGCTGTGCTTTCCCAGAGGAGATGCCCCGGAAAAGGGGATTTCGCACTATGCGGGTTTTATACAAGGAGCTGTGGAGAGTAGCACAGGCAAGCATTAGCAGCATCCCACAGACCCGACCCTGAGACTCCAAGGAAAGCTGTGCTTTCCCAGAGGGGATGCCCTGAAAAGAGGATTTCGCTCTATGCGGGTTTTATACAAGGAGCTGTGGAGACTAGCTCAGGCAAGCAGCAGCAGCATCCGACAGACCCGACTCTGAGTTCCCAAAGAATGCAGTGCTTTCCCAGATCGGATACCTGGGCATCGAGGTTTTCATTCTATGCGGATTTCTCCCACCATGCTCCGAAAGCTAGCCTAAAAGACAAGCAGCACCAGCAGCCCACAGAACCGACTCTGATTGCCCAGCGACTGCTGTGCTTTCACAGAGGTTTTCAGCATGGCGCGAACCGCACTTCGCTGCTGCTTCCTCAGCAAGGCTGTGGGCGTTTGCTCTGTCGCGTCAGGGAAGAATAGCTGCTGAGAGCTGGTGCCTCTTGGGCCTTGCTTTCCCGGGCTTCATGTTCGTGCCCTGGGTTCACCCTGCCAAGACGAACGAAGCAGACACAGCCTCGACCCTGCGGCAGCGTGCATGGCCTAGGATGGCACTCTGTTCCATGCCATCTCCGGGCGTGGGCAAGGCCTGCCTTTTAGCTCTGGCATTCAGGTGGACAGGGCACTAGGCCAGTGCCTTTACGAGCCGAGAGGAGACGTGACAGGATCACAGCACACCGCCCACGCCCTGCGATGGGTAGTCATGGATAACTGTCCTCCTTCTCCGGGACACCCCCTGCCTCCGCCAATGCTGCCACATCCTGGAGCAAGATGACATCTGACTGCCCGTTCCACCAGGAGCTGTTTCTGCGAGTTCAGGGCCGGGAGCCTGCTGGTATGCCCACGTCTGCCCTATGGACAGGTGGCCAAGGAGCTGCTCTCCTCTTGGGCCCAGAGACACAGGACAGGCCTGCCTTCTGCCCAGACTCTTTCCTCAGAGTGGAGCAGGCGGGTTTGCCCTAGTCGTCCGCTCGTGTCTCCTTAGCAGCCAGGCTTCATTCTCTCCGCACAGGGAGAGGCAGAAACTTGTCCTGCCACAAGCCCACTGTTCCTGCCAGGGCAGGCTCTCCTGCTTCAAGACAGTTTCCAGACAACAAGGCCAATGGCCCCTTCTCTTCATCCCAGAGAGTTTGCTGCACTTTCCCATGATATGCTCCTCGAGAGCCCAGTGACAGACGTGTCCCTTTCCTTAAGCCTCTTTGGACAGGTGCAAGCACGATTCTCCCTCAGACAGCGGGTTTACAGGGTCATAATCATTTCGCTCCATGAGGGTTTATTACAACGTGCTGTGAGGACTAGCTCAGTAAAGCATTAGCAGCATCCCACAGACCCGACTCTGAGTTTCCAAAGAAAGCTGTGCTTTCCCAGACGGGTTGCCCCGGAAAAAGAGGATTTCGCTCTATGCGGGATTTATACATGGAGCTGTGGAGACTAGCTCAGGCAAGCATTTGCAGCATCCAAGAGAAGAGACTCTGAGTTTCCATGAAAGCTGGGCTTTCACAGTGGGGATGCCCCGGGAAAGATGATTTCGCTCTATGCGGGTTCTATACAAGGAGCTGTGGAGACTAGCTCAGGCAAGCAGCAGCAGCAGCATCCCACAGACCCGACTCTGAGTTCACAAAGAATGCTGTGTTTTGCCAGAAGGAAAGCCTGGGCAAAGAGGCTTTTGCTTTATGTGGGTTTCTCCCACCGTTCTACAAATACTAGGATAAGGCAAGCAGCACCAGCAGCCCACAGAACCGACTCTGATTCCGAGAGACTGCTGTGTTTTCCCAGAGGTTTTCACCATGGCGCGAACCGCACATGGCTGCTCCTTCCTCAGCAAGGCTGTGGGCGTTCGCTCTGTCGCGTCAGGAAAGAATAGCTGCGGGAGAGCTGGTGCCTTCTGGGCCTTGTTTCCTGGGCTTCATGTGCGCGCCCTGGGTTCACCCTGCCATGCTGAACTAAGCAGACATAGCCTCGACCCTTCAGCAGAGTGCGTGGCCTAGGATGGCACTCTGCTCCAATGCCATCTCCGGGCGTGGTCAAGGCCTGCCCTTTTGCTCTGGCGTTCAGTTGGACAGGGCACTAGGCCAGTGCCTTCCCCAGCGAGAGGTGACATGACATGTTCACAGCACACCATACACGCCCTGTGATGGGGAGTAATAGGTAACTGTCCTGCTTCACCGAGTCACACCCTGCCTCCGCCAATGCTGCCACATCCTGGAGCAAGATGTCATCTGACTGCCCGTTCCTCCAGGAGCTGTTTCTGCGAGTACAGGGCCGGGCCCCTGCTGGTATGCCCACTTCTGCCATATGGGCTGGTGGCCAAGGAGCTGCTGTCCCCTTCGGTCCAGAGGCACAGGACAGGCCTGCCTTCTGCCCAGACACTTTGCTCAGAGTGGAGCAGGCGCGTCTGCCCTAGTCGTCCGCTCTTGTCTCCTTAGCAGCCAGGATTCATTCTCTCCGCACAGGGAGAGGGGCACACTTGTCTTGCCACAGGCCCGCTGTTCCTGCTTGGGCAGGCTCTACTGCTACACGACCGTGTCCCGACAGCAAGGACAATGGCTCCTTCTCTTCATTCCCGAGCAGTGTGCTGCACTTTCCCATGACATGTCCTCGGGAGCGCAGTGACAGACGTGTCCCTTTCCTTAAGCCCCTTTCCACAGGCGCAAGCACGTTTCTCCCTCAGAGAGAGGGGATGCCCGGTCAAAGATCATTTCGCTCCATGAGGGTATATTACAACGTGCAGTGGAGAATAGCTCAGGCAAGCAGCAGCAGCATCCCACAGACCTGGCTTGAGTTCCCAAAGAATGCTGTGCTTTCCCAGAGGGGATGCCCCAGAAAAAGAGGATTTCGCTCTATGCGGGTTTTCATACAACGTACTGTGGAGACTAGCACAGCCAAGCTGGAGGAGCATCCCACAGACCTGACTCTGAGTTTCCAAGGAAAGCTGTGCTTTCCCAGAGGAGATGCCCCGGAAAAGGGGATTTCGCACTATGCGGGTTTTATACAAGGAGCTGTGGAGAGTAGCACAGGCAAGCATTAGCAGCATCCCACAGACCCGACCCTGAGACTCCAAGGAAAGCTGTGCTTTCCCAGAGGGGATGCCCTGAAAAGAGGATTTCGCTCTATGCGGGTTTTATACAAGGAGCTGTGGAGACTAGCTCAGGCAAGCAGCAGCAGCATCCCACAGACCCGACTCTGAGTTCCCAAAGAATGCAGTGCTTTCCCAGATCGGATACCTGGGCATCGAGGTTTTCATTCTATGCGGATTTCTCCCACCATGCTCCGAAAGCTAGCCTAAAAGACAAGCAGCACCAGCAGCCCACAGAACCGACTCTGATTGCCCAGCGACCGCTGTGCTTTCACAGAGGTTTTCAGCATGGCGCGAACCGCACTTCGCTGCTGCTTCCTCAGCAAGGCTGTGGGCGTTTGCTCTGTCGCGTCAGGGAAGAATAGCTGCTGAGAGCTGGTGCCTCTTGGGCCTTGCTTTCCCGGGCTTCATGTTCGTGCCCTGGGTTCACCCTGCCAAGACGAACGAAGCAGACACAGCCTCGACCCTGCGGCAGCGTGCATGGCCTAGCATGGCACTCTGTTCCATGCCATCTCCGGGCGTGGGCAAGGCCTGCCTTTTAGCTCTGGCATTCAGGTGGACAGGGCACTAGGCCAGTGCCTTTACGAGCCGAGAGGAGACGTGACAGGATCACAGCACACCGCCCACGCCCTGCGATGGGTAGTCATGGATAACTGTCCTCCTTCTCCGGGACACCCCCTGCCTCCGCCAATGCTGCCACATCCTGGAGCAAGATGACATCTGACTGCCCGTTCCACCAGGAGCTGTTTCTGCGAGTTCAGGGCCGGGAGCCTGCTGGTATGCCCACGTCTGCCCTATGGACAGGTGGCCAAGGAGCTGCTCTCCTCTTGGGCCCAGAGACACAGGACAGGCCTGCCTTCTGCCCAGACTCTTTCCTCAGAGTGGAGCAGGCGGGTTTGCCCTAGTCGTCCGCTCGTGTCTCCTTAGCAGCCAGGCTTCATTCTCTCCGCACAGGGAGAGGCAGAAACTTGTCCTGCCACAAGCCCACTGTTCCTGCCAGGGCAGGCTCTCCTGCTTCAAGACAGTTTCCAGACAACAAGGCCAATGGCCCCTTCTCTTCATCCCAGAGAGTTTGCTGCACTTTCCCATGATATGCTCCTCGAGAGCCCAGTGACAGACGTGTCCCTTTCCTTAAGCCTCTTTGGACAGGTGCAAGCACGATTCTCCCTCAGACAGCGGGTTTACAGGGTCATAATCATTTCGCTCCATGAGGGTTTATTACAACGTGCTGTGAGGACTAGCTCAGTAAAGCATTAGCAGCATCCCACAGACCCGACTCTGAGTTTCCAAAGAAAGCTGTGCTTTCCCAGACGGGTTGCCCCGGAAAAAGAGGATTTCGCTCTATGCGGGATTTATACATGGAGCTGTGGAGACTAGCTCAGGCAAGCATTTGCAGCATCCAAGAGAAGAGACTCTGAGTTTCCATGAAAGCTGGGCTTTCACAGTGGGGATGCCCCGGGAAAGATGATTTCGCTCTATGCGGGTTCTATACAAGGAGCTGTGGAGACTAGCTCAGGCAAGCAGCAGCAGCAGCATCCCACAGACCCGACTCTGAGTTCACAAAGAATGCTGTGCTTTGCCAGAAGGAAAGCCTGGGCAAAGAGGCTTTTGCTTTATGTGGGTTTCTCCCACCGTTCTACAAATACTAGGATAAGGCAAGCAGCACCAGCAGCCCACAGAACCGACTCTGATTCCGAGAGACTGCTGTGTTTTCCCAGAGGTTTTCACCATGGCGCGAACCGCACATGGCTGCTCCTTCCTCAGCAAGGCTGTGGGCGTTCGCTCTGTTGCGTCAGGAAAGAATAGCTGCGGGAGAGCTGGTGCCTTCTGGGCCTTGTTTCCTGGGCTTCATGTGCGCGCCCTGGGTTCACCCTGCCATGCTGAACTAAGCAGACATAGCCTCGACCCTTCAGCAGAGTGCGTGGCCTAGGATGGCACTCTGCTCCAATGCCATCTCCGGGCGTGGTCAAGGCCTGCCCTTTTGCTCTGGCGTTCAGTTGGACAGGGCACTAGGCCAGTGCCTTCCCCAGCGAGAGGTGACATGACATGTTCACAGCACACCATACACGCCCTGTGATGGGGAGTAATAGGTAACTGTCCTGCTTCACCGAGTCACACCCTGCCTCCGCCAATGCTGCCACATCCTGGAGCAAGATGTCATCTGACTGCCCGTTCCTCCAGGAGCTGTTTCTGCGAGTACAGGGCCGGGCCCCTGCTGGTATGCCCACTTCTGCCATATGGGCTGGTGGCCAAGGAGCTGCTGTCCCCTTCGGTCCAGAGGCACAGGACAGGCCTGCCTTCTGCCCAGACACTTTCCTCAGAGTGGAGCAGGCGCGTCTGCCCTAGTCGTCCGCTCTTGTCTCCTTAGCAGCCAGGATTCATTCTCTCCGCACAGGGAGAGGGGCACACTTGTCTTGCCACAGGCCCGCTGTTCCTGCTTGGGCAGGCTCTACTGCTACACGACCGTGTCCCGACAGCAAGGACAATGGCTCCTTCTCTTCATTCCCGAGCAGTGTGCTGCACTTTCCCATGACATGTCCTCGGGAGCGCAGTGACAGACGTGTCCCTTTCCTTAAGCCCCTTTCCACAGGCGCAAGCACGTTTCTCCCTCAGAGAGAGGGGATGCCCGGTCAAAGATCATTTCGCTCCATGAGGGTATATTACAACGTGCAGTGGAGAATAGCTCAGGCAAGCAGCAGCAGCATCCCACAGACCTGGCTTGAGTTCCCAAAGAATGCTGTGCTTTCCCAGAGGGGATGCCCCAGAAAAAGAGGATTTCGCTCTATGCGGGTTTTCATACAACGTACTGTGGAGACTAGCACAGCCAAGCTGGAGGAGCATCCCACAGACCTGACTCTGAGTTTCCAAGGAAAGCTGTGCTTTCCCAGAGGAGATGCCCCGGAAAAGGGGATTTCGCACTATGCGGGTTTTATACAAGGAGCTGTGGAGAGTAGCACAGGCAAGCATTAGCAGCATCCCACAGACCCGACCCTGAGACTCCAAGGAAAGCTGTGCTTTCCCAGAGGGGATGCCCTGAAAAGAGGATTTCGCTCTATGCGGGTTTTATACAAGGAGCTGTGGAGACTAGCTCAGGCAAGCAGCAGCAGCATCCCACAGACCCGACTCTGAGTTCCCAAAGAATGCAGTGCTTTCCCAGATCGGATACCTGGGCATCGAGGTTTTCATTCTATGCGGATTTCTCCCACCATGCTCCGAAAGCTAGCCTAAAAGACAAGCAGCACCAGCAGCCCACAGAACCGACTCTGATTGCCCAGCGACCGCTGTGCTTTCACAGAGGTTTTCAGCATGGCGCGAACCGCACTTCGCTGCTGCTTCCTCAGCAAGGCTGTGGGCGTTTGCTCTGTCGCGTCAGGGAAGAATAGCTGCTGAGAGCTGGTGCCTCTTGGGCCTTGCTTTCCCGGGCTTCATGTTCGTGCCCTGGGTTCACCCTGCCAAGACGAACGAAGCAGACACAGCCTCGACCCTGCGGCAGCGTGCATGGCCTAGCATGGCACTCTGTTCCATGCCATCTCCGGGCGTGGGCAAGGCCTGCCTTTTAGCTCTGGCATTCAGGTGGACAGGGCACTAGGCCAGTGCCTTTACGAGCCGAGAGGAGACGTGACAGGATCACAGCACACCGCCCACGCCCTGCGATGGGTAGTCATGGATAACTGTCCTCCTTCTCCGGGACACCCCCTGCCTCCGCCAATGCTGCCACATCCTGGAGCAAGATGACATCTGACTGCCCGTTCCACCAGGAGCTGTTTCTGCGAGTTCAGGGCCGGGAGCCTGCTGGTATGCCCACGTCTGCCCTATGGACAGGTGGCCAAGGAGCTGCTCTCCTCTTGGGCCCAGAGACACAGGACAGGCCTGCCTTCTGCCCAGACTCTTTCCTCAGAGTGGAGCAGGCGGGTTTGCCCTAGTCGTCCGCTCGTGTCTCCTTAGCAGCCAGGCTTCATTCTCTCCGCACAGGGAGAGGCAGAAACTTGTCCTGCCACAAGCCCACTGTTCCTGCCAGGGCAGGCTCTCCTGCTTCAAGACAGTTTCCAGACAACAAGGCCAATGGCCCCTTCTCTTCATCCCAGAGAGTTTGCTGCACTTTCCCATGATATGCTCCTCGAGAGCCCAGTGACAGACGTGTCCCTTTCCTTAAGCCTCTTTGGACAGGTGCAAGCACGATTCTCCCTCAGACAGCGGGTTTACAGGGTCATAATCATTTCGCTCCATGAGGGTTTATTACAACGTGCTGTGAGGACTAGCTCAGTAAAGCATTAGCAGCATCCCACAGACCCGACTCTGAGTTTCCAAAGAAAGCTGTGCTTTCCCAGACGGGTTGCCCCGGAAAAAGAGGATTTCGCTCTATGCGGGATTTATACATGGAGCTGTGGAGACTAGCTCAGGCAAGCATTTGCAGCATCCAAGAGAAGAGACTCTGAGTTTCCATGAAAGCTGGGCTTTCACAGTGGGGATGCCCCGGGAAAGATGATTTCGCTCTATGCGGGTTCTATACAAGGAGCTGTGGAGACTAGCTCAGGCAAGCAGCAGCAGCAGCATCCCACAGACCCGACTCTGAGTTCACAAAGAATGCTGTGTTTTGCCAGAAGGAAAGCCTGGGCAAAGAGGCTTTTGCTTTATGTGGGTTTCTCCCACCGTTCTACAAATACTAGGATAAGGCAAGCAGCACCAGCAGCCCACAGAACCGACTCTGATTCCGAGAGACTGCTGTGTTTTCCCAGAGGTTTTCACCATGGCGCGAACCGCACATGGCTGCTCCTTCCTCAGCAAGGCTGTGGGCGTTCGCTCTGTCGCGTCAGGAGAGAATAGCTGCGGGAGAGCTGGTGCCTTCTGGGCCTTGTTTCCTGGGCTTCATGTGCGCGCCCTGGGTTCACCCTGCCATGCTGAACTAAGCAGACATAGCCTCGACCCTTCAGCAGAGTGCGTGGCCTAGGATGGCACTCTGCTCCAATGCCATCTCCGGGCGTGGTCAAGGCCTGCCCTTTTGCTCTGGCGTTCAGTTGGACAGGGCACTAGGCCAGTGCCTTCCCCAGCGAGAGGTGACATGACATGTTCACAGCACACCATACACGCCCTGTGATGGGGAGTAATAGGTAACTGTCCTGCTTCACCGAGTCACACCCTGCCTCCGCCAATGCTGCCACATCCTGGAGCAAGATGTCATCTGACTGCCCGTTCCTCCAGGAGCTGTTTCTGCGAGTACAGGGCCGGGCCCCTGCTGGTATGCCCACTTCTGCCATATGGGCTGGTGGCCAAGGAGCTGCTGTCCCCTTCGGTCCAGAGGCACAGGACAGGCCTGCCTTCTGCCCAGACACTTTGCTCAGAGTGGAGCAGGCGCGTCTGCCCTAGTCGTCCGCTCTTGTCTCCTTAGCAGCCAGGATTCATTCTCTCCGCACAGGGAGAGGGGCACACTTGTCTTGCCACAGGCCCGCTGTTCCTGCTTGGGCAGGCTCTACTGCTACACGACCGTGTCCCGACCCGACAGCAAGGCCAATGGCTCCTTCTCTTCATTCCCGAGCAGTGTGCTGCACTTTCCCATGACATGTCCTCGGGAGCGCAGTGACAGACGTGTCCCTTTCCTTAAGCCCCTTTCCACAGGCGCAAGCACGTTTCTCCCTCAGAGAGAGGGGATGCCCGGTCAAAGATCATTTCGCTCCATGAGGGTATATTACAACGTGCAGTGGAGAATAGCTCAGGCAAGCAGCAGCAGCATCCCACAGACCTGGCTTGAGTTCCCAAAGAATGCTGTGCTTTCCCAGAGGGGATGCCCCAGAAAAAGAGGATTTCGCTCTATGCGGGTTTTCATACAACGTACTGTGGAGACTAGCACAGCCAAGCTGGAGGAGCATCCCACAGACCTGACTCTGAGTTTCCAAGGAAAGCTGTGCTTTCCCAGAGGAGATGCCCCGGAAAAGGGGATTTCGCACTATGCGGGTTTTATACAAGGAGCTGTGGAGAGTAGCACAGGCAAGCATTAGCAGCATCCCACAGACCCGACCCTGAGACTCCAAGGAAAGCTGTGCTTTCCCAGAGGGGATGCCCTGAAAAGAGGATTTCGCTCTATGCGGGTTTTATACAAGGAGCTGTGGAGACTAGCTCAGGCAAGCAGCAGCAGCATCCCACAGACCCGACTCTGAGTTCCCAAAGAATGCAGTGCTTTCCCAGATCGGATACCTGGGCATCGAGGTTTTCATTCTATGCGGATTTCTCCCACCATGCTCCGAAAGCTAGCCTAAAAGACAAGCAGCACCAGCAGCCCACAGAACCGACTCTGATTGCCCAGCGACTGCTGTGCTTTCACAGAGGTTTTCAGCATGGCGCGAACCGCACTTCGCTGCTGCTTCCTCAGCAAGGCTGTGGGCGTTTGCTCTGTCGCGTCAGGGAAGAATAGCTGCTGAGAGCTGGTGCCTCTTGGGCCTTGCTTTCCCGGGCTTCATGTTCGTGCCCTGGGTTCACCCTGCCAAGACGAACGAAGCAGACACAGCCTCGACCCTGCGGCAGCGTGCATGGCCTAGGATGGCACTCTGTTCCATGCCATCTCCGGGTGTGGGCAAGGCCTGCCTTTTAGCTCTGGCATTCAGGTGGACAGGGCACTAGGCCAGTGCCTTTACGAGCCGAGAGGAGACGTGACAGGATCACAGCACACCGCCCACGCCCTGCGATGGGTAGTCATGGATAACTGTCCTCCTTCTCCGGGACACCCCCTGCCTCCGCCAATGCTGCCACATCCTGGAGCAAGATGACATCTGACTGCCCGTTCCACCAGGAGCTGTTTCTGCGAGTTCAGGGCCGGGAGCCTGCT
Source organism: Neogale vison (assembly GCF_020171115.1). NCBI lineage: Eukaryota > Metazoa > Chordata > Mammalia > Carnivora > Mustelidae > Neogale > Neogale vison. The sequence continues at coordinate 133,697,375 of NC_058096.1, read as the reverse complement.
GGTATGCCCACGTCTGTCCTATGGACAGGTGACCAAGGAGCTGCTCTCCTCTTGGGCCCAGAGACACAGGACAGGCCTGCCTTCTGCCCAGACTCTTTCCTCAGAGTGGAGCAGGCGGGTTTGCCCTAGTCGTCCGCTCGTGTCTCCTTAGCAGCCAGGCTTCATTCTCTCCGCACAGGGAGAGGCAGAAACTTGTCCTGCCACAAGCCCACTGTTCCTGCCAGGGCAGGCTCTCCTGCTTCAAGACAGTTTCCAGACAACAAGGCCAATGGCCCCTTCTCTTCATCCCAGAGAGTTTGCTGCACTTTCCCATGATATGCTCCTCGAGAGCCCAGTGACAGACGTGTCCCTTTCCTTAAGCCTCTTTGGACAGGTGCAAGCACGATTCTCCCTCAGACAGCGGGTTTACAGGGTCATAATCATTTCGCTCCATGAGGGTTTATTACAACGTGCTGTGAGGACTAGCTCAGTAAAGCATTAGCAGCATCCCACAGACCCGACTCTGAGTTTCCAAAGAAAGCTGTGCTTTCCCAGACGGGTTGCCCCGGAAAAAGAGGATTTCGCTCTATGCGGGATTTATACATGGAGCTGTGGAGACTAGCTCAGGCAAGCATTTGCAGCATCCAAGAGAAGAGACTCTGAGTTTCCATGAAAGCTGGGCTTTCACAGTGGGGATGCCCCGGGAAAGATGATTTCGCTCTATGCGGGTTCTATACAAGGAGCTGTGGAGACTAGCTCAGGCAAGCAGCAGCAGCAGCATCCCACAGACCCGACTCTGAGTTCACAAAGAATGCTGTGTTTTGCCAGAAGGAAAGCCTGGGCAAAGAGGCTTTTGCTTTATGTGGGTTTCTCCCACCGTTCTACAAATACTAGGATAAGGCAAGCAGCACCAGCAGCCCACAGAACCGACTCTGATTCCGAGAGACTGCTGTGTTTTCCCAGAGGTTTTCACCATGGCGCGAACCGCACATGGCTGCTCCTTCCTCAGCAAGGCTGTGGGCGTTCGCTCTGTCGCGTCAGGAAAGAATAGCTGCGGGAGAGCTGGTGCCTTCTGGGCCTTGTTTCCTGGGCTTCATGTGCGCGCCCTGGGTTCACCCTGCCATGCTGAACTAAGCAGACATAGCCTCGACCCTTCGGCAGAGTGCGTGGCCTAGGATGGCACTCCGCTCCAATGCCATCTCCGGGCGTGGTCAAGGCCTGCCCTTTTGCTCTGGCGTTCAGTTGGACAGGGCACTAGGCCAGTGCCTTCCCCAGCGAGAGGTGACATGACATGTTCACAGCACACCATACACGCCCTGTGATGGGGAGTAATAGGTAACTGTCCTGCTTCACCGAGTCACACCCTGCCTCCGCCAATGCTGCCACATCCTGGAGCAAGATGTCATCTGACTGCCCGTTCCTCCAGGAGCTGTTTCTGCGAGTACAGGGCCGGGCCCCTGCTGGTATGCCCACTTCAGCCATATGGGCTGGTGGCCAAGGAGCTGCTGTCCCCTTCGGTCCAGAGGCACAGGACAGGCCTGCCTTCTGCCCAGACACTTTCCTGAGAGTGGAGCAGGCGCGTCTGCCCTAGTCGTCCGCTCTTGTCTCCTTAGCAGCCAGGATTCATTCTCTCCGCACAGGGAGAGGGGCACACTTGTCTTGCCACAGGCCCGCTGTTCCTGCTTGGGCAGGCTCTACTGCTACACGACTGTGTCCCGACCCGACAGCAAGGACAATGGCTCCTTCTCTTCATTCCCGAGCAGTGTGCTGCACTTTCCCATGACATGTCCTCGGGAGCGCAGTGACAGACGTGTCCCTTTCCTTAAGCCCCTTTCCACAGGCGCAAGCACGTTTCTCCCTCAGAGAGAGGGGATGCCCGGTCAAAGATCATTTCGCTCCATGAGGGTATATTACAACGTGCAGTGGAGAATAGCTCAGGCAAGCAGCAGCAGCATCCCACAGACCTGGCTTGAGTTCCCAAAGAATGCTGTGCTTTCCCAGAGGGGATGCCCCAGAAAAAGAGGATTTCGCTCTATGCGGGTTTTCATACAACGTACTGTGGAGACTAGCACAGCCAAGCTGGAGGAGCATCCCACAGACCTGACTCTGAGTTTCCAAGGAAAGCTGTGCTTTCCCAGAGGAGATGCCCCGGAAAAGGGGATTTCGCACTATGCGGGTTTTATACAAGGAGCTGTGGAGAGTAGCACAGGCAAGCATTAGCAGCATCCCACAGACCCGACCCTGAGACTCCAAGGAAAGCTGTGCTTTCCCAGAGGGGATGCCCTGAAAAGAGGATTTCGCTCTATGCGGGTTTTATACAAGGAGCTGCGGAGACTAGCTCAGGCAAGCAGCAGCAGCATCCGACAGACCCGACTCTGAGTTCCCAAAGAATGCAGTGCTTTCCCAGATCGGATACCTGGGCATCGAGGTTTTCATTCTATGCGGATTTCTCCCCCCATGCTCCGAAAGCTAGCCTAAAAGACAAGCAGCACCAGCAGCCCACAGAACCGACTCTGATTGCCCAGCGACTGCTGTGCTTTCACAGAGGTTTTCAGCATGGCGCGAACCGCACTTCGCTGCTGCTTCCTCAGCAAGGCTGTGGGCGTTTGCTCTGTCGCGTCAGGGAAGAATAGCTGCTGAGAGCTGGTGCCTCTTGGGCCTTGCTTTCCCGGGCTTCATGTTCGTGCCCTGGGTTCACCCTGCCAAGACGAACGAAGCAGACACAGCCTCGACCCTGCGGCAGCGTGCATGGCCTAGGATGGCACTCTGTTCCATGCCATCTCCGGGCGTGGGCAAGGCCTGCCTTTTAGCTCTGGCATTCAGGTGGACAGGGCACTAGGCCAGTGCCTTTACGAGCCGAGAGGAGACGTGACAGGATCACAGCACACCGCCCACGCCCTGCGATGGGTAGTCATGGATAACTGTCCTCCTTCTCCGGGACACCCCCTGCCTCCGCCAATGCTGCCACATCCTGGAGCAAGATGACATCTGACTGCCCGTTCCACCAGGAGCTGTTTCTGCGAGTTCAGGGCCGGGAGCCTGCTGGTATGCCCACGTCTGCCCTATGGACAGGTGGCCAAGGAGCTGCTCTCCTCTTGGGCCCAGAGACACAGGACAGGCCTGCCTTCTGCCCAGACTCTTTCCTCAGAGTGGAGCAGGCGGGTTTGCCCTAGTCGTCCGCTCGTGTCTCCTTAGCAGCCAGGCTTCATTCTCTCCGCACAGGGAGAGGCAGAAACTTGTCCTGCCACAAGCCCACTGTTCCTGCCAGGGCAGGCTCTCCTGCTTCAAGACAGTTTCCAGACAACAAGGCCAATGGCCCCTTCTCTTCATCCCAGAGAGTTTGCTGCACTTTCCCATGATATGCTCCTCGAGAGCCCAGTGACAGACGTGTCCCTTTCCTTAAGCCTCTTTGGACAGGTGCAAGCACGATTCTCCCTCAGACAGCGGGTTTACAGGGTCATAATCATTTCGCTCCATGAGGGTTTATTACAACGTGCTGTGAGGACTAGCTCAGTAAAGCATTAGCAGCATCCCACAGACCCGACTCTGAGTTTCCAAAGAAAGCTGTGCTTTCCCAGACGGGTTGCCCCGGAAAAAGAGGATTTCGCTCTATGCGGGATTTATACATGGAGCTGTGGAGACTAGCTCAGGCAAGCAGCAGCAGCATCCAAGAGAAGAGACTCTGAGTTTCCATGAAAGCTGGGCTTTCACAGTGGGGATGCCCCGGGAAAGATGATTTCGCTCTATGCGGGTTCTATACAAGGAGCTGTGGAGACTAGCTCAGGCAAGCAGCAGCAGCATCCCACAGACCCGACTCTGAGTTCACAAAGAATGCTGTGTTTTGCCAGAAGGAAAGCCTGGGCAAAGAGGCTTTTGCTTTATGTGGGTTTCTCCCACCGTTCTACAAATACTAGGATAAGGCAAGCAGCACCAGCAGCCCACAGAACCGACTCTGATTCCGAGAGACTGCTGTGTTTTCCCAGAGGTTTTCACCATGGCGCGAACCGCACATGGCTGCTCCTTCCTCAGCAAGGCTGTGGGCGTTCGCTCTGTCGCGTCAGGAAAGAATAGCTGCGGGAGAGCTGGTGCCTTCTGGGCCTTGTTTCCTGGGCTTCATGTGCGCGCCCTGGGTTCACCCTGCCATGCTGAACTAAGCAGACATAGCCTCGACCCTTCGGCAGAGTGCGTGGCCTAGGATGGCACTCCGCTCCAATGCCATCTCCGGGCGTGGTCAAGGCCTGCCCTTTTGCTCTGGCGTTCAGTTGGACAGGGCACTAGGCCAGTGCCTTCCCCAGCGAGAGGTGACATGACATGTTCACAGCACACCATACACGCCCTGTGATGGGGAGTAATAGGTAACTGTCCTGCTTCACCGAGTCACACCCTGCCTCCGCCAATGCTGCCACATCCTGGAGCAAGATGTCATCTGACTGCCCGTTCCTCCAGGAGCTGTTTCTGCGAGTACAGGGCCGGGCCCCTGCTGGTATGCCCACTTCTGCCATATGGGCTGGTGTCCAAGGAGCTGCTGTCCCCTTCGGTCCAGAGGCACAGGACAGGCCTGCCTTCTGCCCAGACACTTTGCTCAGAGTGGAGCAGGCGCGTCTGCCCTAGTCGTCCGCTCTTGTCTCCTTAGCAGCCAGGATTCATTCTCTCCGCACAGGGAGAGGGGCACACTTGTCTTGCCACAGGCCCGCTGTTCCTGCTTGGGCAGGCTCTACTGCTACACGACCGTGTCCCGACCTGACAGCAAGGACAATGGCTCCTTCTCTTCATTCCCGAGCAGTGTGCTGCACTTTCCCATGACATGTCCTCGGGAGCGCAGTGACAGACGTGTCCCTTTCCTTAAGCCCCTTTCCACAGGCGCAAGCATGTTTCTCCCTCAGAGAGAGGGGATGCCCGGTCAAAGATCATTTCGCTCCATGAGGGTATATTACAACGTGCAGTGGAGAATAGCTCAGGCAAGCAGCAGCAGCATCCCACAGACCTGGCTTGAGTTCCCAAAGAATGCTGTGCTTTCCCAGAGGGGATGCCCCGGAAAAAGAGGATTTCGCTCTATGCGGGTTTTCATACAACGTACTGTGGAGACTAGCACAGCCAAGCTGTAGGAGCATCCCACAGACCTGACTCTGAGTTTCCAAGGAAAGCTGTGCTTTCCCAGAGGAGATGCCCCGGAAAAGGGAATTTCGCACTATGCGGGTTTTATACAAGGAGCTGTGGAGAGTAGCACAGGCAAGCATTAGCAGCATCCCACAGACCCGACTCTGAGACTCCAAGGAAAGCTGTGCTTTCCCAGAGGGGATGCCCTGAAAAGAGGATTTCGCTCTATGCGGGTTTTATACAAGGAGCTGTGGAGACTAGCTCAGGCAAGCAGCAGCAGCATCCCACAGACCCGACTCTGAGTTCCCAAAGAATGCAGTGCTTTCCCAGATCGGATACCTGGGCATCGAGGTTTTCATTCTATGCGGATTTCTCCCACCATGCTCCGAAAGCTAGCCTAAAAGACAAGCAGCACCAGCAGCCCACAGAACCGACTCTGATTGCCCAGCGACTGCTGTGCTTTCACAGAGGTTTTCAGCATGGCGCGAACCGCACTTCGCTGCTGCTTCCTCAGCAAGGCTGTGGGCGTTTGCTCTGTCGCGTCAGGGAAGAATAGCTGCTGAGAGCTGGTGCCTCTTGGGCCTTGCTTTCCCGGGCTTCATGTTCGTGCCCTGGGTTCACCCTGCCAAGACGAACGAAGCAGACACAGCCTCGACCCTGCGGCAGCGTGCATGGCCTAGGATGGCACTCTGTTCCATGCCATCTCCGGGCGTGGGCAAGGCCTGCCTTTTAGCTCTGGCATTCAGGTGGACAGGGCACTAGGCCAGTGCCTTTACGAGCCGAGAGGAGACGTGACAGGATCACAGCACACCGCCCACGCCCTGCGATGGGTAGTCATGGATAACTGTCCTCCTTCTCCGGGACACCCCCTGCCTCCGCCAATGCTGCCACATCCTGGAGCAAGATGACATCTGACTGCCCGTTCCACCAGGAGCTGTTTCTGCGAGTTCAGGGCCGGGAGCCTGCTGGTATGCCCACGTCTGCCCTATGGACAGGTGGCCAAGGAGCTGCTCTCCTCTTGGGCCCAGAGACACAGGACAGGCCTGCCTTCTGCCCAGACTCTTTCCTCAGAGTGGAGCAGGCGGGTTTGCCCTAGTCGTCCGCTCGTGTCTCCTTAGCAGCCAGGCTTCATTCTCTCCGCACAGGGAGAGGCAGAAACTTGTCCTGCCACAAGCCCACTGTTCCTGCCAGGGCAGGCTCTCCTGCTTCAAGACAGTTTCCAGACAACAAGGCCAATGGCCCCTTCTCTTCATCCCAGAGAGTTTGCTGCACTTTCCCATGATATGCTCCTCGAGAGCCCAGTGACAGACGTGTCCCTTTCCTTAAGCCTCTTTGGACAGGTGCAAGCACGATTCTCCCTCAGACAGCGGGTTTACAGGGTCATAATCATTTCGCTCCATGAGGGTTTATTACAACGTGCTGTGAGGACTAGCTCAGTAAAGCATTAGCAGCATCCCACAGACCCGACTCTGAGTTTCCAAAGAAAGCTGTGCTTTCCCAGACGGGTTGCCCCGGAAAAAGAGGATTTCGCTCTATGCGGGATTTATACATGGAGCTGTGGAGACTAGCTCAGGCAAGCAGCAGCAGCATCCAAGAGAAGAGACTCTGAGTTTCCATGAAAGCTGGGCTTTCACAGTGGGGATGCCCCGGGAAAGATGATTTCGCTCTATGCGGGTTCTATACAAGGAGCTGTGGAGACTAGCTCAGGCAAGCAGCAGCAGCATCCGACAGACCCGACTCTGAGTTCACAAAGAATGCTGTGTTTTGCCAGAAGGAAAGCCTGGGCAAAGAGGCTTTTGCTTTATGTGGGTTTCTCCCACCGTTCTACAAATACTAGGATAAGGCAAGCAGCACCAGCAGCCCACAGAACCGACTCTGATTCCGAGAGACTGCTGTGTTTTCCCAGAGGTTTTCACCATGGCGCGAACCGCACATGGCTGCTCCTTCCTCAGCAAGGCTGTGGGCGTTCGCTCTGTCGCGTCAGGAAAGAATAGCTGCGGGAGAGCTGGTGCCTTCTGGGCCTTGTTTCCTGGGCTTCATGTGCGCGCCCTGGGTTCACCCTGCCATGCTGAACTAAGCAGACATAGCCTCGACCCTTCGGCAGAGTGCGTGGCCTAGGATGGCACTCCGCTCCAATGCCATCTCCGGGCGTGGTCAAGGCCTGCCCTTTTGCTCTGGCGTTCAGTTGGACAGGGCACTAGGCCAGTGCCTTCCCCAGCGAGAGGTGACATGACATGTTCACAGCACACCATACACGCCCTGTGATGGGGAGTAATAGGTAACTGTCCTGCTTCACCGAGTCACACCCTGCCTCCGCCAATGCTGCCACATCCTGGAGCAAGATGTCATCTGACTGCCCGTTCCTCCAGGAGCTGTTTCTGCGAGTACAGGGCCGGGCCCCTGCTGGTATGCCCACTTCTGCCATATGGGCTGGTGTCCAAGGAGCTGCTGTCCCCTTCGGTCCAGAGGCACAGGACAGGCCTGCCTTCTGCCCAGACACTTTGCTCAGAGTGGAGCAGGCGCGTCTGCCCTAGTCGTCCGCTCTTGTCTCCTTAGCAGCCAGGATTCATTCTCTCCGCACAGGGAGAGGGGCACACTTGTCTTGCCACAGGCCCGCTGTTCCTGCTTGGGCAGGCTCTACTGCTACACGACCGTGTCCCGACAGCAAGGCCAATGGCTCCTTCTCTTCATTCCCGAGCAGTGTGCTGCACTTTCCCATGACATGTCCTCGGGAGCGCAGTGACAGACGTGTCCCTTTCCTTAAGCCCCTTTCCACAGGCGCAAGCACGTTTCTCCCTCAGAGAGAGGGGATGCCCGGTCAAAGATCATTTCGCTCCATGAGGGTATATTACAACGTGCAGTGGAGAATAGCTCAGGCAAGCAGCAGCAGCATCCCACAGACCTGGCTTGAGTTCCCAAAGAATGCTGTGCTTTCCCAGAGGGGATGCCCCAGAAAAAGAGGATTTCGCTCTATGCGGGTTTTCATACAACGTACTGTGGAGACTAGCACAGCCAAGCTGGAGGAGCATCCCACAGACCTGACTCTGAGTTTCCAAGGAAAGCTGTGCTTTCCCAGAGGAGATGCCCCGGAAAAGGGGATTTCGCACTATGCGGGTTTTATACAAGGAGCTGTGGAGAGTAGCACAGGCAAGCATTAGCAGCATCCCACAGACCCGACCCTGAGACTCCAAGGAAAGCTGTGCTTTCCCAGAGGGGATGCCCTGAAAAGAGGATTTCGCTCTATGCGGGTTTTATACAAGGAGCTGTGGAGACTAGCTCAGGCAAGCAGCAGCAGCATCCCACAGACCCGACTCTGAGTTCCCAAAGAATGCAGTGCTTTCCCAGATCGGATACCTGGGCATCGAGGTTTTCATTCTATGCGGATTTCTCCCACCATGCTCCGAAAGCTAGCCTAAAAGACAAGCAGCACCAGCAGCCCACAGAACCGACTCTGATTGCCCAGCGACTGCTGTGCTTTCACAGAGGTTTTCAGCATGGCGCGAACCGCACTTCGCTGCTGCTTCCTCAGCAAGGCTGTGGGCGTTTGCTCTGTCGCGTCAGGGAAGAATAGCTGCTGAGAGCTGGTGCCTCTTGGGCCTTGCTTTCCCGGGCTTCATGTTCGTGCCCTGGGTTCACCCTGCCAAGACGAACGAAGCAGACACAGCCTCGACCCTGCGGCAGCGTGCATGGCCTAGGATGGCACTCTGTTCCATGCCATCTCCGGGCGTGGGCAAGGCCTGCCTTTTAGCTCTGGCATTCAGGTGGACAGGGCACTAGGCCAGTGCCTTTACGAGCCGAGAGGAGACGTGACAGGATCACAGCACACCGCCCACGCCCTGCGATGGGTAGTCATGGATAACTGTCCTCCTTCTCCGGGACACCCCCTGCCTCCGCCAATGCTGCCACATCCTGGAGCAAGATGACATCTGACTGCCCGTTCCACCAGGAGCTGTTTCTGCGAGTTCAGGGCCGGGAGCCTGCTGGTATGCCCACGTCTGCCCTATGGACAGGTGGCCAAGGAGCTGCTCTCCTCTTGGGCCCAGAGACACAGGACAGGCCTGCCTTCTGCCCAGACTCTTTCCTCAGAGTGGAGCAGGCGGGTTTGCCCTAGTCGTCCGCTCGTGTCTCCTTAGCAGCCAGGCTTCATTCTCTCCGCACAGGGAGAGGCAGAAACTTGTCCTGCCACAAGCCCACTGTTCCTGCCAGGGCAGGCTCTCCTGCTTCAAGACAGTTTCCAGACAACAAGGCCAATGGCCCCTTCTCTTCATCCCAGAGAGTTTGCTGCACTTTCCCATGATATGCTCCTCGAGAGCCCAGTGACAGACGTGTCCCTTTCCTTAAGCCTCTTTGGACAGGTGCAAGCACGATTCTCCCTCAGACAGCGGGTTTACAGGGTCATAATCATTTCGCTCCATGAGGGTTTATTACAACGTGCTGTGAGGACTAGCTCAGTAAAGCATTAGCAGCATCCCACAGACCCGACTCTGAGTTTCCAAAGAAAGCTGTGCTTTCCCAGACGGGTTGCCCCGGAAAAAGAGGATTTCGCTCTAGGCGGGATTTATACATGGAGCTGTGGAGACTAGCTCAGGCAAGCATTTGCAGCATCCAAGAGAAGAGACTCTGAGTTTCCATGAAAGCTGGGCTTTCACAGTGGGGATGCCCCGGGAAAGATGATTTCGCTCTATGCGGGTTCTATACAAGGAGCTGTGGAGACTAGCTCAGGCAAGCAGCAGCAGCAGCATCCCACAGACCCGACTCTGAGTTCACAAAGAATGCTGTGTTTTGCCAGAAGGAAAGCCTGGGCAAAGAGGCTTTTGCTTTATGTGGGTTTCTCCCACCGTTCTACAAATACTAGGATAAGGCAAGCAGCACCAGCAGCCCACAGAACCGACTCTGATTCCGAGAGACTGCTGTGTTTTCCCAGAGGTTTTCACCATGGCGCGAACCGCACATGGCTGCTCCTTCCTCAGCAAGGCTGTGGGCGTTCGCTCTGTCGCGTCAGGAAAGAATAGCTGCGGGAGAGCTGGTGCCTTCTGGGCCTTGTTACCTGGGCTTCATGTGCGCGCCCTGGGTTCACCCTGCCATGCTGAACTAAGCAGACATAGCCTCGACCCTTCAGCAGAGTGCGTGGCCTAGGATGGCACTCCGCTCCAATGCCATCTCCGGGCGTGGTCAAGGCCTGCCCTTTTGCTCTGGCGTTCAGTTGGACAGGGCACTAGGCCAGTGCCTTCCCCAGCGAGAGGTGACATGACATGTTCACAGCACACCATACACGCCCTGTGATGGGGAGTAATAGGTAACTGTCCTGCTTCACCGAGTCACACCCTGCCTCCGCCAATGCTGCCACATCCTGGAGCAAGATGTCATCTGACTGCCCGTTCCTCCAGGAGCTGTTTCTGCGAGTACAGGGCCGGGCCCCTGCTGGTATGCCCACTTCTGCCATATGGGCTGGTGGCCAAGGAGCTGCTGTCCCCTTCGGTCCAGAGGCACAGGACAGGCCTGCCTTCTGCCCAGACACTTTGCTCAGAGTGGAGCAGGCGCGTCTGCCCTAGTCGTCCGCTCTTGTCTCCTTAGCAGCCAGGATTCATTCTCTCCGCACAGGGAGAGGGGCACACTTGTCTTGCCACAGGCCCGCTGTTCCTGCTTGGGCAGGCTCTACTGCTACACGACCGTGTCCCGACAGCAAGGCCAATGGCTCCTTCTCTTCATTCCCGAGCAGTGTGCTGCACTTTCCCATGACATGTCCTCGGGAGCGCAGTGACAGACGTGTCCCTTTCCTTAAGCCCCTTTCCACAGGCGCAAGCACGTTTCTCCCTCAGAGAGAGGGGATGCCCGGTCAAAGATCATTTCGCTCCATGAGGGTATATTACAACGTGCAGTGGAGAATAGCTCAGGCAAGCAGCAGCAGCATCCCACAGACCTGGCTTGAGTTCCCAAAGAATGCTGTGCTTTCCCAGAGGGGATGCCCCAGAAAAAGAGGATTTCGCTCTATGCGGGTTTTCATACAACGTACTGTGGAGACTAGCACAGCCAAGCTGGAGGAGCATCCCACAGACCTGACTCTGAGTTTCCAAGGAAAGCTGTGCTTTCCCAGAGGAGATGCCCCGGAAAAGGGGATTTCGCACTATGCGGGTTTTATACAAGGAGCTGTGGAGAGTAGCACAGGCAAGCATTAGCAGCATCCCACAGACCCGACTTTGAGACTCCAAGGAAAGCTGTGCTTTCCCAGAGGGGATGCCCTGAAAAGAGGATTTCGCTCTATGCGGGTTTTATACAAGGAGCTGTGGAGACTAGCTCAGGCAAGCAGCAGCAGCATCCCACAGACCCGACTCTGAGTTCCCAAAGAATGCAGTGCTTTCCCAGATCGGATACCTGGGCATCGAGGTTTTCATTCTATGCGGATTTCTCCCACCATGCTCCGAAAGCTAGCCTAAAAGACAAGCAGCACCAGCAGCCCACAGAACCGACTCTGATTGCCCAGCGACTGCTGTGCTTTCACAGAGGTTTTCAGCATGGCGCGAACCGCACTTCGCTGCTGCTTCCTCAGCAAGGCTGTGGGCGTTTGCTCTGTCGCGTCAGGGAAGAATAGCTGCTGAGAGCTGGTGCCTCTTGGGCCTTGCTTTCCCGGGCTTCATGTTCGTGCCCTGGGTTCACCCTGCCAAGACGAACGAAGCAGACACAGCCTCGACCCTGCGGCAGCGTGCATGGCCTAGGATGGCACTCTGTTCCATGCCATCTCCGGGCGTGGGCAAGGCCTGCCTTTTAGCTCTGGCATTCAGGTGGACAGGGCACTAGGCCAGTGCCTTTACGAGCCGAGAGGAGACGTGACAGGATCACAGCACACCGCCCACGCCCTGCGATGGGTAGTCATGGATAACTGTCCTCCTTCTCCGGGACACCCCCTGCCTCCGCCAATGCTGCCACATCCTGGAGCAAGATGACATCTGACTGCCCGTTCCACCAGGAGCTGTTTCTGCGAGTTCAGGGCCGGGAGCCTGCTGGTATGCCCACGTCTGCCCTATGGACAGGTGGCCAAGGAGCTGCTCTCCTCTTGGGCCCAGAGACACAGGACAGGCCTGCCTTCTGCCCAGACTCTTTCCTCAGAGTGGAGCAGGCGGGTTTGCCCTAGTCGTCCGCTCGTGTCTCCTTAGCAGCCAGGCTTCATTCTCTCCGCACAGGGAGAGGCAGAAACTTGTCCTGCCACAAGCCCACTGTTCCTGCCAGGGCAGGCTCTCCTGCTTCAAGACAGTTTCCAGACAACAAGGCCAATGGCCCCTTCTCTTCATCCCAGAGAGTTTGCTGCACTTTCCCATGATATGCTCCTCGAGAGCCCAGTGACAGACGTGTCCCTTTCCTTAAGCCTCTTTGGACAGGTGCAAGCACGATTCTCCCTCAGACAGCGGGTTTACAGGGTCATAATCATTTCGCTCCATGAGGGTTTATTACAACGTGCTGTGAGGACTAGCTCAGTAAAGCATTAGCAGCATCCCACAGACCCGACTCTGAGTTTCCAAAGAAAGCTGTGCTTTCCCAGACGGGTTGCCCCGGAAAAAGAGGATTTCGCTCTATGCGGGATTTATACATGGAGCTGTGGAGACTAGCTCAGGCAAGCAGCAGCAGCATCCAAGAGAAGAGACTCTGAGTTTCCATGAAAGCTGGGCTTTCACAGTGGGGATGCCCCGGGAAAGATGATTTCGCTCTATGCGGGTTCTATACAAGGAGCTGTGGAGACTAGCTCAGGCAAGCAGCAGCAGCAGCATCCCACAGACCCGACTCTGAGTTCACAAAGAATGCTGTGTTTTGCCAGAAGGAAAGCCTGGGCAAAGAGGCTTTTGCTTTATGTGGGTTTCTCCCACCGTTCTACAAATACTAGGATAAGGCAAGCAGCACCAGCAGCCCACAGAACCGACTCTGATTCCGAGAGACTGCTGTGTTTTCCCAGAGGTTTTCACCATGGCGCGAACCGCACATGGCTGCTCCTTCCTCAGCAAGGCTGTGGGCGTTCGCTCTGTCGCGTCAGGAAAGAATAGCTGCGGGAGAGCTGGTGCCTTCTGGGCCTTGTTTCCTGGGCTTCATGTGCGCGCCCTGGGTTCACCCTGCCATGCTGAACTAAGCAGACATAGCCTCGACCCTTCGGCAGAGTGCGTGGCCTAGGATGGCACTCCGCTCCAATGCCATCTCCGGGCGTGGTCAAGGCCTGCCCTTTTGCTCTGGCGTTCAGTTGGACAGGGCACTAGGCCAGTGCCTTCCCCAGCGAGAGGTGACATGACATGTTCACAGCACACCATACACGCCCTGTGATGGGGAGTAATAGGTAACTGTCCTGCTTCACCGAGTCACACCCTGCCTCCGCCAATGCTGCCACATCCTGGAGCAAGATGTCATCTGACTGCCCGTTCCTCCAGGAGCTGTTTCTGCGAGTACAGGGCCGGGCCCCTGCTGGTATGCCCACTTCTGCCATATGGGCTGGTGGCCAAGGAGCTGCTGTCCCCTTCGGTCCAGAGGCACAGGACAGGCCTGCCTTCTGCCCAGACACTTTGCTCAGAGTGGAGCAGGCGCGTCTGCCCTAGTCGTCCGCTCTTGTCTCCTTAGCAGCCAGGATTCATTCTCTCCGCACAGGGAGAGGGGCACACTTGTCTTGCCACAGGCCCGCTGTTCCTGCTTGGGCAGGCTCTACTGCTACACGACCGTGTCCCGACAGCAAGGCCAATGGCTCCTTCTCTTCATTCCCGAGCAGTGTGCTGCACTTTCCCATGACATGTCCTCGGGAGCGCAGTGACAGACGTGTCCCTTTCCTTAAGCCCCTTTCCACAGGCGCAAGCACGTTTCTCCCTCAGAGAGAGGGGATGCCCGGTCAAAGATCATTTCGCTCCATGAGGGTATATTACAACGTGCAGTGGAGAATAGCTCAGGCAAGCAGCAGCAGCATCCCACAGACCTGGCTTGAGTTCCCAAAGAATGCTGTGCTTTCCCAGAGGGGATGCCCCAGAAAAAGAGGATTTCGCTCTATGCGGGTTTTCATACAACGTACTGTGGAGACTAGCACAGCCAAGCTGGAGGAGCATCCCACAGACCTGACTCTGAGTTTCCAAGGAAAGCTGTGCTTTCCCAGAGGAGATGCCCCGGAAAAGGGGATTTCGCACTATGCGGGTTTTATACAAGGAGCTGTGGAGAGTAGCACAGGCAAGCATTAGCAGCATCCCACAGACCCGACCCTGAGACTCCAAGGAAAGCTGTGCTTTCCCAGAGGGGATGCCCTGAAAAGAGGATTTCGCTCTATGCGGGTTTTATACAAGGAGCTGTGGAGACTAGCTCAGGCAAGCAGCAGCAGCATCCCACAGACCCGACTCTGAGTTCCCAAAGAATGCAGTGCTTTCCCAGATCGGATACCTGGGCATCGAGGTTTTCATTCTATGCGGATTTCTCCCACCATGCTCCGAAAGCTAGCCTAAAAGACAAGCAGCACCAGCAGCCCACAGAACCGACTCTGATTGCCCAGCGACTGCTGTGCTTTCACAGAGGTTTTCAGCATGGCGCGAACCGCACTTCGCTGCTGCTTCCTCAGCAAGGCTGTGGGCGTTTGCTCTGTCGCGTCAGGGAAGAATAGCTGCTGAGAGCTGGTGCCTCTTGGGCCTTGCTTTCCCGGGCTTCATGTTCGTGCCCTGGGTTCACCCTGCCAAGACGAACGAAGCAGACACAGCCTCGACCCTGCGGCAGCGTGCATGGCCTAGGATGGCACTCTGTTCCATGCCATCTCCGGGCGTGGGCAAGGCCTGCCTTTTAGCTCTGGCATTCAGGTGGACAGGGCACTAGGCCAGTGCCTTTACGAGCCGAGAGGAGACGTGACAGGATCACAGCACACCGCCCACGCCCTGCGATGGGTAGTCATGGATAACTGTCCTCCTTCTCCGGGACACCCCCTGCCTCCGCCAATGCTGCCACATCCTGGAGCAAGATGACATCTGACTGCCCGTTCCACCAGGAGCTGTTTCTGCGAGTTCAGGGCCGGGAGCCTGCTGGTATGCCCACGTCTGCCCTATGGACAGGTGGCCAAGGAGCTGCTCTCCTCTTGGGCCCAGAGACACAGGACAGGCCTGCCTTCTGCCCAGACTCTTTCCTCAGAGTGGAGCAGGCGGGTTTGCCCTAGTCGTCCGCTCGTGTCTCCTTAGCAGCCAGGCTTCATTCTCTCCGCACAGGGAGAGGCAGAAACTTGTCCTGCCACAAGCCCACTGTTCCTGCCAGGGCAGGCTCTCCTGCTTCAAGACAGTTTCCAGACAACAAGGCCAATGGCCCCTTCTCTTCATCCCAGAGAGTTTGCTGCACTTTCCCATGATATGCTCCTCGAGAGCCCAGTGACAGACGTGTCCCTTTCCTTAAGCCTCTTTGGACAGGTGCAAGCACGATTCTCCCTCAGACAGCGGGTTTACAGGGTCATAATCATTTCGCTCCATGAGGGTTTATTACAACGTGCTGTGAGGACTAGCTCAGTAAAGCATTAGCAGCATCCCACAGACCCGACTCTGAGTTTCCAAAGAAAGCTGTGCTTTCCCAGACGGGTTGCCCCGGAAAAAGAGGATTTCGCTCTATGCGGGATTTATACATGGAGCTGTGGAGACTAGCTCAGGCAAGCAGCAGCAGCATCCAAGAGAAGAGACTCTGAGTTTCCATGAAAGCTGGGCTTTCACAGTGGGGATGCCCCGGGAAAGATGATTTCGCTCTATGCGGGTTCTATACAAGGAGCTGTGGAGACTAGCTCAGGCAAGCAGCAGCAGCAGCATCCCACAGACCCGACTCTGAGTTCACAAAGAATGCTGTGTTTTGCCAGAAGGAAAGCCTGGGCAAAGAGGCTTTTGCTTTATGTGGGTTTCTCCCACCGTTCTACAAATACTAGGATAAGGCAAGCAGCACCAGCAGCCCACAGAACCGACTCTGATTCCGAGAGACTGCTGTGTTTTCCCAGAGGTTTTCACCATGGCGCGAACCGCACATGGCTGCTCCTTCCTCAGCAAGGCTGTGGGCGTTCGCTCTGTCGCGTCAGGAAAGAATAGCTGCGGGAGAGCTGGTGCCTTCTGGGCCTTGTTACCTGGGCTTCATGTGCGCGCCCTGGGTTCACCCTGCCATGCTGAACTAAGCAGACATAGCCTCGACCCTTCAGCAGAGTGCGTGGCCTAGGATGGCACTCCGCTCCAATGCCATCTCCGGGCGTGGTCAAGGCCTGCCCTTTTGCTCTGGCGTTCAGTTGGACAGGGCACTAGGCCAGTGCCTTCCCCAGCGAGAGGTGACATGACATGTTCACAGCACACCATACACGCCCTGTGATGGGGAGTAATAGGTAACTGTCCTGCTTCACCGAGTCACACCCTGCCTCCGCCAATGCTGCCACATCCTGGAGCAAGATGTCATCTGACTGCCCGTTCCTCCAGGAGCTGTTTCTGCGAGTACAGGGCCGGGCCCCTGCTGGTATGCCCACTTCTGCCATATGGGCTGGTGGCCAAGGAGCTGCTGTCCCCTTCGGTCCAGAGGCACAGGACAGGCCTGCCTTCTGCCCAGACACTTTGCTCAGAGTGGAGCAGGCGCGTCTGCCCTAGTCGTCCGCTCTTGTCTCCTTAGCAGCCAGGATTCATTCTCTCCGCACAGGGAGAGGGGCACACTTGTCTTGCCACAGGCCCGCTGTTCCTGCTTGGGCAGGCTCTACTGCTACACGACCGTGTCCCGACAGCAAGGCCAATGGCTCCTTCTCTTCATTCCCGAGCAGTGTGCTGCACTTTCCCATGACATGTCCTCGGGAGCGCAGTGACAGACGTGTCCCTTTCCTTAAGCCCCTTTCCACAGGCGCAAGCACGTTTCTCCCTCAGAGAGAGGGGATGCCCGGTCAAAGATCATTTCGCTCCATGAGGGTATATTACAACGTGCAGTGGAGAATAGCTCAGGCAAGCAGCAGCAGCATCCCACAGACCTGGCTTGAGTTCCCAAAGAATGCTGTGCTTTCCCAGAGGGGATGCCCCAGAAAAAGAGGATTTCGCTCTATGCGGGTTTTCATACAACGTACTGTGGAGACTAGCACAGCCAAGCTGTAGGAGCATCCCACAGACCTGACTCTGAGTTTCCAAGGAAAGCTGTGCTTTCCCAGAGGAGATGCCCCGGAAAAGGGGATTTCGCACTATGCGGGTTTTATACAAGGAGCTGTGGAGAGTAGCACAGGCAAGCATTAGCAGCATCCCACAGACCCGACTTTGAGACTCCAAGGAAAGCTGTGCTTTCCCAGAGGGGATGCCCTGAAAAGAGGATTTCGCTCTATGCGGGTTTTATACAAGGAGCTGTGGAGACTAGCTCAGGCAAGCAGCAGCAGCATCCCACAGACCCGACTCTGAGTTCCCAAAGAATGCAGTGCTTTCCCAGATCGGATACCTGGGCATCGAGGTTTTCATTCTATGCGGATTTCTCCCACCATGCTCCGAAAGCTAGCCTAAAAGACAAGCAGCACCAGCAGCCCACAGAACCGACTCTGATTGCCCAGCGACTGCTGTGCTTTCACAGAGGTTTTCAGCATGGCGCGAACCGCACTTCGCTGCTGCTTCCTCAGCAAGGCTGTGGGCGTTTGCTCTGTCGCGTCAGGGAAGAATAGCTGCTGAGAGCTGGTGCCTCTTGGGCCTTGCTTTCCCGGGCTTCATGTTCGTGCCCTGGGTTCACCCTGCCAAGACGAACGAAGCAGACACAGCCTCGACCCTGCGGCAGCGTGCATGGCCTAGGATGGCACTCTGTTCCATGCCATCTCCGGGTGTGGGCAAGGCCTGCCTTTTAGCTCTGGCATTCAGGTGGACAGGGCACTAGGCCAGTGCCTTTACGAGCCGAGAGGAGACGTGACAGGATCACAGCACACCGCCCACGCCCTGCGATGGGTAGTCATGGATAACTGTCCTCCTTCTCCGGGACACCCCCTGCCTCCGCCAATGCTGCCACATCCTGGAGCAAGATGACATCTGACTGCCCGTTCCACCAGGAGCTGTTTCTGCGAGTTCAGGGCCGGGAGCCTGCTGGTATGCCCACGTCTGCCCTATGGACAGGTGGCCAAGGAGCTGCTCTCCTCTTGGGCCCAGAGACACAGGACAGGCCTGCCTTCTGCCCAGACTCTTTCCTCAGAGTGGAGCAGGCGGGTTTGCCCTAGTCGTCCGCTCGTGTCTCCTTAGCAGCCAGGCTTCATTCTCTCCGCACAGGGAGAGGCAGAAACTTGTCCTGCCACAAGCCCACTGTTCCTGCCAGGGCAGGCTCTCCTGCTTCAAGACAGTTTCCAGACAACAAGGCCAATGGCCCCTTCTCTTCATCCCAGAGAGTTTGCTGCACTTTCCCATGATATGCTCCTCGAGAGCCCAGTGACAGACGTGTCCCTTTCCTTAAGCCTCTTTGGACAGGTGCAAGCACGATTCTCCCTCAGACAGCGGGTTTACAGGGTCATAATCATTTCGCTCCATGAGGGTTTATTACAACGTGCTGTGAGGACTAGCTCAGTAAAGCATTAGCAGCATCCCACAGACCCGACTCTGAGTTTCCAAAGAAAGCTGTGCTTTCCCAGACGGGTTGCCCCGGAAAAAGAGGATTTCGCTCTATGCGGGATTTATACATGGAGCTGTGGAGACTAGCTCAGGCAAGCAGCAGCAGCATCCAAGAGAAGAGACTCTGAGTTTCCATGAAAGCTGGGCTTTCACAGTGGGGATGCCCCGGGAAAGATGATTTCGCTCTATGCGGGTTCTATACAAGGAGCTGTGGAGACTAGCTCAGGCAAGCAGCAGCACCATCCCACAGACCCGACTCTGAGTTCACAAAGAATGCTGTGTTTTGCCAGAAGGAAAGCCTGGGCAAAGAGGCTTTTGCTTTATGTGGGTTTCTCCCACCGTTCTACAAATACTAGGATAAGGCAAGCAGCACCAGCAGCCCACAGAACCGACTCTGATTCCGAGAGACTGCTGTGTTTTCCCAGAGGTTTTCACCATGGCGCGAACCGCACATGGCTGCTCCTTCCTCAGCAAGGCTGTGGGCGTTCGCTCTGTCGCGTCAGGAGAGAATAGCTGCGGGAGAGCTGGTGCCTTCTGGGCCTTGTTTCCTGGGCTTCATGTGCGCGCCCTGGGTTCACCCTGCCATGCTGAACTAAGCAGACATAGCCTCGACCCTTCGGCAGAGTGCGTGGCCTAGGATGGCACTCTGCTCCAATGCCATCTCCGGGCGTGGTCAAGGCCTGCCCTTTTGCTCTGGCGTTCAGTTGGACAGGGCACTAGGCCAGTGCCTTCCCCAGCGAGAGGTGACATGACATGTTCACAGCACACCATACACGCCCTGTGATGGGGAGTAATAGGTAACTGTCCTGCTTCACCGAGTCACACCCTGCCTCCGCCAATGCTGCCACATCCTGGAGCAAGATGTCATCTGACTGCCCGTTCCTCCAGGAGCTGTTTCTGCGAGTACAGGGCCGGGCCCCTGCTGGTATGCCCACTTCTGCCATATGGGCTGGTGGCCAAGGAGCTGCTGTCCCCTTCGGTCCAGAGGCACAGGACAGGCCTGCCTTCTGCCCAGACACTTTGCTCAGAGTGGAGCAGGCGCGTCTGCCCTAGTCGTCCGCTCTTGTCTCCTTAGCAGCCAGGATTCATTCTCTCCGCACAGGGAGAGGGGCACACTTGTCTTGCCACAGGCCCGCTGTTCCTGCTTGGGCAGGCTCTACTGCTACACGACCGTGTCCCGACCTGACAGCAAGGACAATGGCTCCTTCTCTTCATTCCCGAGCAGTGTGCTGCACTTTCCCATGACATGTCCTCGGGAGCGCAGTGACAGACGTGTCCCTTTCCTTAAGCCCCTTTCCACAGGCGCAAGCATGTTTCTCCCTCAGAGAGAGGGGATGCCCGGTCAAAGATCATTTCGCTCCATGAGGGTATATTACAACGTGCAGTGGAGAATAGCTCAGGCAAGCAGCAGCAGCATCCCACAGACCTGGCTTGAGTTCCCAAAGAATGCTGTGCTTTCCCAGAGGGGATGCCCCGGAAAAAGAGGATTTCGCTCTATGCGGGTTTTCATACAACGTACTGTGGAGACTAGCACAGCCAAGCTGTAGGAGCATCCCACAGACCTGACTCTGAGTTTCCAAGGAAAGCTGTGCTTTCCCAGAGGAGATGCCCCGGAAAAGGGGATTTCGCACTATGCGGGTTTTATACAAGGAGCTGTGGAGAGTAGCACAGGCAAGCATTAGCAGCATCCCACAGACCCGACTCTGAGACTCCAAGGAAAGCTGTGCTTTCCCAGAGGGGATGCCCTGAAAAGAGGATTTCGCTCTATGCGGGTTTTATACAAGGAGCTGTGGAGACTAGCTCAGGCAAGCAGCAGCAGCATCCCACAGACCCGACTCTGAGTTCCCAAAGAATGCAGTGCTTTCCCAGATCGGATACCTGGGCATCGAGGTTTTCATTCTATGCGGATTTCTCCCACCATGCTCCGAAAGCTAGCCTAAAAGACAAGCAGCACCAGCAGCCCACAGAACCGACTCTGATTGCCCAGCGACTGCTGTGCTTTCACAGAGGTTTTCAGCATGGCGCGAACCGCACTTCGCTGCTGCTTCCTCAGCAAGGCTGTGGGCGTTTGCTCTGTCGCGTCAGGGAAGAATAGCTGCTGAGAGCTGGTGCCTCTTGGGCCTTGCTTTCCCGGGCTTCATGTTCGTGCCCTGGGTTCACCCTGCCAAGACGAACGAAGCAGACACAGCCTCGACCCTGCGGCAGCGTGCATGGCCTAGGATGGCACTCTGTTCCATGCCATCTCCGGGCGTGGGCAAGGCCTGCCTTTTAGCTCTGGCATTCAGGTGGACAGGGCACTAGGCCAGTGCCTTTACGAGCCGAGAGGAGACGTGACAGGATCACAGCACACCGCCCACGCCCTGCGATGGGTAGTCATGGATAACTGTCCTCCTTCTCCGGGACACCCCCTGCCTCCGCCAATGCTGCCACATCCTGGAGCAAGATGACATCTGACTGCCCGTTCCACCAGGAGCTGTTTCTGCGAGTTCAGGGCCGGGAGCCTGCTGGTATGCCCACGTCTGCCCTATGGACAGGTGGCCAAGGAGCTGCTCTCCTCTTGGGCCCAGAGACACAGGACAGGCCTGCCTTCTGCCCAGACTCTTTCCTCAGAGTGGAGCAGGCGGGTTTGCCCTAGTCGTCCGCTCGTGTCTCCTTAGCAGCCAGGCTTCATTCTCTCCGCACAGGGAGAGGCAGAAACTTGTCCTGCCACAAGCCCACTGTTCCTGCCAGGGCAGGCTCTCCTGCTTCAAGACAGTTTCCAGACAACAAGGCCAATGGCCCCTTCTCTTCATCCCAGAGAGTTTGCTGCACTTTCCCATGATATGCTCCTCGAGAGCCCAGTGACAGACGTGTCCCTTTCCTTAAGCCTCTTTGGACAGGTGCAAGCACGATTCTCCCTCAGACAGCGGGTTTACAGGGTCATAATCATTTCGCTCCATGAGGGTTTATTACAACGTGCTGTGAGGACTAGCTCAGTAAAGCATTAGCAGCATCCCACAGACCCGACTCTGAGTTTCCAAAGAAAGCTGTGCTTTCCCAGACGGGTTGCCCCGGAAAAAGAGGATTTCGCTCTATGCGGGATTTATACATGGAGCTGTGGAGACTAGCTCAGGCAAGCATTTGCAGCATCCAAGAGAAGAGACTCTGAGTTTCCATGAAAGCTGGGCTTTCACAGTGGGGATGCCCCGGGAAAGATGATTTCGCTCTATGCGGGTTCTATACAAGGAGCTGTGGAGACTAGCTCAGGCAAGCAGCAGCAGCATCCGACAGACCCGACTCTGAGTTCACAAAGAATGCTGTGTTTTGCCAGAAGGAAAGCCTGGGCAAAGAGGCTTTTGCTTTATGTGGGTTTCTCCCACCGTTCTACAAATACTAGGATAAGGCAAGCAGCACCAGCAGCCCACAGAACCGACTCTGATTCCGAGAGACTGCTGTGTTTTCCCAGAGGTTTTCACCATGGCGCGAACCGCACATGGCTGCTCCTTCCTCAGCAAGGCTGTGGGCGTTCGCTCTGTCGCGTCAGGAAAGAATAGCTGCGGGAGAGCTGGTGCCTTCTGGGCCTTGTTTCCTGGGCTTCATGTGCGCGCCCTGGGTTCACCCTGCCATGCTGAACTAAGCAGACATAGCCTCGACCCTTCAGCAGAGTGCGTGGCCTAGGATGGCACTCTGCTCCAATGCCATCTCCGGGCGTGGTCAAGGCCTGCCCTTTTGCTCTGGCGTTCAGTTGGACAGGGCACTAGGCCAGTGCCTTCCCCAGCGAGAGGTGACATGACATGTTCACAGCACACCATACACGCCCTGTGATGGGGAGTAATAGGTAACTGTCCTGCTTCACCGAGTCACACCCTGCCTCCGCCAATGCTGCCACATCCTGGAGCAAGATGTCATCTGACTGCCCGTTCCTCCAGGAGCTGTTTCTGCGAGTACAGGGCCGGGCCCCTGCTGGTATCCCCACTTCTGCCATATGGGCTGGTGGCCAAGGAGCTGCTGTCCCATTCGGTCCAGAGGCACAGGACAGGCCTGCCTTCTGCCCAGACACTTTCCTCAGAGTGGAGCAGGCGCGTCTGCCCTAGTCGTCCGCTCTTGTCTCCTTAGCAGCCAGGATTCATTCTCTCCGCACAGGGAGAGGGGGACACTTGTCTTGCCACAGGCCCGCTGTTCCTGCTTGGGCAGGCTCTACTGCTACACGACCGTGTCCCGACAGCAAGGCCAATGGCTCCTTCTCTTCATTCCGGAGCAGTGTGCTGCACTTTCCCATGACATGTCCTCGGGAGCGCAGTGACAGACGTGTCCCTTTCCTTAAGCCCCTTTCCACAGGCGCAAGCACGTTTCTCCCTCAGAGAGAGGGGATGCCCGGTCAAAGATCATTTCGCTCCATGAGGGTATATTACAACGTGCAGTGGAGAATAGCTCAGGCAAGCAGCAGCAGCATCCCACAGACCTGGCTTGAGTTCCCAAAGAATGCTGTGCTTTCCCAGAGGGGATGCCCCGGAAAAAGAGGATTTCGCTCTATGCGGGTTTTCATACAACGTACTGTGGAGACTAGCACAGCCAAGCTGGAGGAGCATCCCACAGACCTGACTCTGAGTTTCCAAGGAAAGCTGTGCTTTCCCAGAGGAGATGCCCCGGAAAAGGGGATTTCGCACTATGCGGGTTTTATACAAGGAGCTGTGGAGAGTAGCACAGGCAAGCATTAGCAGCATCCCACAGACCCGACCCTGAGACTCCAAGGAAAGCTGTGCTTTCCCAGAGGGGATGCCCTGAAAAGAGGATTTCGCTCTATGCGGGTTTTATACAAGGAGCTGCGGAGACTAGCTCAGGCAAGCAGCAGCAGCATCCGACAGACCCGACTCTGAGTTCCCAAAGAATGCAGTGCTTTCCCAGATCGGATACCTGGGCATCGAGGTTTTCATTCTATGCGGATTTCTCCCCCCATGCTCCGAAAGCTAGCCTAAAAGACAAGCAGCACCAGCAGCCCACAGAACCGACTCTGATTGCCCAGCGACTGCTGTGCTTTCACAGAGGTTTTCAGCATGGCGCGAACCGCACTTCGCTGCTGCTTCCTCAGCAAGGCTGTGGGCGTTTGCTCTGTCGCGTCAGGGAAGAATAGCTGCTGAGAGCTGGTGCCTCTTGGGCCTTGCTTTCCCGGGCTTCATGTTCGTGCCCTGGGTTCACCCTGCCAAGACGAACGAAGCAGACACAGCCTCGACCCTGCGGCAGCGTGCATGGCCTAGGATGGCACTCTGTTCCATGCCATCTCCGGGCGTGGGCAAGGCCTGCCTTTTAGCTCTGGCATTCAGGTGGACAGGGCACTAGGCCAGTGCCTTTACGAGCCGAGAGGAGACGTGACAGGATCACAGCACACCGCCCACGCCCTGCGATGGGTAGTCATGGATAACTGTCCTCCTTCTCCGGGACACCCCCTGCCTCCGCCAATGCTGCCACATCCTGGAGCAAGATGACATCTGACTGCCCGTTCCACCAGGAGCTGTTTCTGCGAGTTCAGGGCCGGGAGCCTGCTGGTATGCCCACGTCTGCCCTATGGACAGGTGGCCAAGGAGCTGCTCTCCTCTTGGGCCCAGAGACACAGGACAGGCCTGCCTTCTGCCCAGACTCTTTCCTCAGAGTGGAGCAGGCGGGTTTGCCCTAGTCGTCCGCTCGTGTCTCCTTAGCAGCCAGGCTTCATTCTCTCCGCACAGGGAGAGGCAGAAACTTGTCCTGCCACAAGCCCACTGTTCCTGCCAGGGCAGGCTCTCCTGCTTCAAGACAGTTTCCAGACAACAAGGCCAATGGCCCCTTCTCTTCATCCCAGAGAGTTTGCTGCACTTTCCCATGATATGCTCCTCGAGAGCCCAGTGACAGACGTGTCCCTTTCCTTAAGCCTCTTTGGACAGGTGCAAGCACGATTCTCCCTCAGACAGCGGGTTTACAGGGTCATAATCATTTCGCTCCATGAGGGTTTATTACAACGTGCTGTGAGGACTAGCTCAGTAAAGCATTAGCAGCATCCCACAGACCCGACTCTGAGTTTCCAAAGAAAGCTGTGCTTTCCCAGACGGGTTGCCCCGGAAAAAGAGGATTTCGCTCTATGCGGGATTTATACATGGAGCTGTGGAGACTAGCTCAGGCAAGCATTTGCAGCATCCAAGAGAAGAGACTCTGAGTTTCCATGAAAGCTGGGCTTTCACAGTGGGGATGCCCCGGGAAAGATGATTTCGCTCTATGCGGGTTCTATACAAGGAGCTGTGGAGACTAGCTCAGGCAAGCAGCAGCAGCATCCGACAGACCCGACTCTGAGTTCACAAAGAATGCTGTGTTTTGCCAGAAGGAAAGCCTGGGCAAAGAGGCTTTTGCTTTATGTGGGTTTCTCCCACCGTTCTACAAATACTAGGATAAGGCAAGCAGCACCAGCAGCCCACAGAACCGACTCTGATTCCGAGAGACTGCTGTGTTTTCCCAGAGGTTTTCACCATGGCGCGAACCGCACATGGCTGCTCCTTCCTCAGCAAGGCTGTGGGCGTTCGCTCTGTCGCGTCAGGAAAGAATAGCTGCGGGAGAGCTGGTGCCTTCTGGGCCTTGTTTCCTGGGCTTCATGTGCGCGCCCTGGGTTCACCCTGCCATGCTGAACTAAGCAGACATAGCCTCGACCCTTCAGCAGAGTGCGTGGCCTAGGATGGCACTCTGCTCCAATGCCATCTCCGGGCGTGGTCAAGGCCTGCCCTTTTGCTCTGGCGTTCAGTTGGACAGGGCACTAGGCCAGTGCCTTCCCCAGCGAGAGGTGACATGACATGTTCACAGCACACCATACACGCCCTGTGATGGGGAGTAATAGGTAACTGTCCTGCTTCACCGAGTCACACCCTGCCTCCGCCAATGCTGCCACATCCTGGAGCAAGATGTCATCTGACTGCCCGTTCCTCCAGGAGCTGTTTCTGCGAGTACAGGGCCGGGCCCCTGCTGGTATCCCCACTTCTGCCATATGGGCTGGTGGCCAAGGAGCTGCTGTCCCATTCGGTCCAGAGGCACAGGACAGGCCTGCCTTCTGCCCAGACACTTTCCTCAGAGTGGAGCAGGCGCGTCTGCCCTAGTCGTCCGCTCTTGTCTCCTTAGCAGCCAGGATTCATTCTCTCCGCACAGGGAGAGGGGGACACTTGTCTTGCCACAGGCCCGCTGTTCCTGCTTGGGCAGGCTCTACTGCTACACGACCGTGTCCCGACAGCAAGGCCAATGGCTCCTTCTCTTCATTCCGGAGCAGTGTGCTGCACTTTCCCATGACATGTCCTCGGGAGCGCAGTGACAGACGTGTCCCTTTCCTTAAGCCCCTTTCCACAGGCGCAAGCACGTTTCTCCCTCAGAGAGAGGGGATGCCCGGTCAAAGATCATTTCGCTCCATGAGGGTATATTACAACGTGCAGTGGAGAATAGCTCAGGCAAGCAGCAGCAGCATCCCACAGACCTGGCTTGAGTTCCCAAAGAATGCTGTGCTTTCCCAGAGGGGATGCCCCGGAAAAAGAGGATTTCGCTCTATGCGGGTTTTCATACAACGTACTGTGGAGACTAGCACAGCCAAGCTGGAGGAGCATCCCACAGACCTGACTCTGAGTTTCCAAGGAAAGCTGTGCTTTCCCAGAGGAGATGCCCCGGAAAAGGGGATTTCGCACTATGCGGGTTTTATACAAGGAGCTGTGGAGAGTAGCACAGGCAAGCATTAGCAGCATCCCACAGACCCGACCCTGAGACTCCAAGGAAAGCTGTGCTTTCCCAGAGGGGATGCCCTGAAAAGAGGATTTCGCTCTATGCGGGTTTTATACAAGGAGCTGCGGAGACTAGCTCAGGCAAGCAGCAGCAGCATCCGACAGACCCGACTCTGAGTTCCCAAAGAATGCAGTGCTTTCCCAGATCGGATACCTGGGCATCGAGGTTTTCATTCTATGCGGATTTCTCCCCCCATGCTCCGAAAGCTAGCCTAAAAGACAAGCAGCACCAGCAGCCCACAGAACCGACTCTGATTGCCCAGCGACTGCTGTGCTTTCACAGAGGTTTTCAGCATGGCGCGAACCGCACTTCGCTGCTGCTTCCTCAGCAAGGCTGTGGGCGTTTGCTCTGTCGCGTCAGGGAAGAATAGCTGCTGAGAGCTGGTGCCTCTTGGGCCTTGCTTTCCCGGGCTTCATGTTCGTGCCCTGGGTTCACCCTGCCAAGACGAACGAAGCAGACACAGCCTCGACCCTGCGGCAGCGTGCATGGCCTAGGATGGCACTCTGTTCCATGCCATCTCCGGGCGTGGGCAAGGCCTGCCTTTTAGCTCTGGCATTCAGGTGGACAGGGCACTAGGCCAGTGCCTTTACGAGCCGAGAGGAGACGTGACAGGATCACAGCACACCGCCCACGCCCTGCGATGGGTAGTCATGGATAACTGTCCTCCTTCTCCGGGACACCCCCTGCCTCCGCCAATGCTGCCACATCCTGGAGCAAGATGACATCTGACTGCCCGTTCCACCAGGAGCTGTTTCTGCGAGTTCAGGGCCGGGAGCCTGCTGGTATGCCCACGTCTGCCCTATGGACAGGTGGCCAAGGAGCTGCTCTCCTCTTGGGCCCAGAGACACAGGACAGGCCTGCCTTCTGCCCAGACTCTTTCCTCAGAGTGGAGCAGGCGGGTTTGCCCTAGTCGTCCGCTCGTGTCTCCTTAGCAGCCAGGCTTCATTCTCTCCGCACAGGGAGAGGCAGAAACTTGTCCTGCCACAAGCCCACTGTTCCTGCCAGGGCAGGCTCTCCTGCTTCAAGACAGTTTCCAGACAACAAGGCCAATGGCCCCTTCTCTTCATCCCAGAGAGTTTGCTGCACTTTCCCATGATATGCTCCTCGAGAGCCCAGTGACAGACGTGTCCCTTTCCTTAAGCCTCTTTGGACAGGTGCAAGCACGATTCTCCCTCAGACAGCGGGTTTACAGGGTCATAATCATTTCGCTCCATGAGGGTTTATTACAACGTGCTGTGAGGACTAGCTCAGTAAAGCATTAGCAGCATCCCACAGACCCGACTCTGAGTTTCCAAAGAAAGCTGTGCTTTCCCAGACGGGTTGCCCCGGAAAAAGAGGATTTCGCTCTATGCGGGATTTATACATGGAGCTGTGGAGACTAGCTCAGGCAAGCATTTGCAGCATCCAAGAGAAGAGACTCTGAGTTTCCATGAAAGCTGGGCTTTCACAGTGGGGATGCCCCGGGAAAGATGATTTCGCTCTATGCGGGTTCTATACAAGGAGCTGTGGAGACTAGCTCAGGCAAGCAGCAGCAGCAGCATCCCACAGACCCGACTCTGAGTTCACAAAGAATGCTGTGTTTTGCCAGAAGGAAAGCCTGGGCAAAGAGGCTTTTGCTTTATGTGGGTTTCTCCCACCGTTCTACAAATACTAGGATAAGGCAAGCAGCACCAGCAGCCCACAGAACCGACTCTGATTCCGAGAGACTGCTGTGTTTTCCCAGAGGTTTTCACCATGGCGCGAACCGCACATGGCTGCTCCTTCCTCAGCAAGGCTGTGGGCGTTCGCTCTGTCGCGTCAGGAAAGAATAGCTGCGGGAGAGCTGGTGCCTTCTGGGCCTTGTTTCCTGGGCTTCATGTGCGCGCCCTGGGTTCACCCTGCCATGCTGAACTAAGCAGACATAGCCTCGACCCTTCGGCAGAGTGCGTGGCCTAGGATGGCACTCCGCTCCAATGCCATCTCCGGGCGTGGTCAAGGCCTGCCCTTTTGCTCTGGCGTTCAGTTGGACAGGGCACTAGGCCAGTGCCTTCCCCAGCGAGAGGTGACATGACATGTTCACAGCACACCATACACGCCCTGTGATGGGGAGTAATAGGTAACTGTCCTGCTTCACCGAGTCACACCCTGCCTCCGCCAATGCTGCCACATCCTGGAGCAAGATGTCATCTGACTGCCCGTTCCTCCAGGAGCTGTTTCTGCGAGTACAGGGCCGGGCCCCTGCTGGTATGCCCACTTCTGCCATATGGGCTGGTGGCCAAGGAGCTGCTGTCCCCTTCGGTCCAGAGGCACAGGACAGGCCTGCCTTCTGCCCAGACACTTTGCTCAGAGTGGAGCAGGCGCGTCTGCCCTAGTCGTCCGCTCTTGTCTCCTTAGCAGCCAGGATTCATTCTCTCCGCACAGGGAGAGGGGCACACTTGTCTTGCCACAGGCCCGCTGTTCCTGCTTGGGCAGGCTCTACTGCTACACGACCGTGTCCCGACCCGACAGCAAGGACAATGGCTCCTTCTCTTCATTCCCGAGCAGTGTGCTGCACTTTCCCATGACATGTCCTCGGGAGCGCAGTGACAGACGTGTCCCTTTCCTTAAGCCCCTTTCCACAGGCGCAAGCACGTTTCTCCCTCAGAGAGAGGGGATGCCCGGTCAAAGATCATTTCGCTCCATGAGGGTATATTACAACGTGCAGTGGAGAATAGCTCAGGCAAGCAGCAGCAGCATCCCACAGACCTGGCTTGAGTTCCCAAAGAATGCTGTGCTTTCCCAGAGGGGATGCCCCAGAAAAAGAGGATTTCGCTCTATGCGGGTTTTCATACAACGTACTGTGGAGACTAGCACAGCCAAGCTGGAGGAGCATCCCACAGACCTGACTCTGAGTTTCCAAGGAAAGCTGTGCTTTCCCAGAGGAGATGCCCCGGAAAAGGGGATTTCGCACTATGCGGGTTTTATACAAGGAGCT
The DNA here is from genome assembly GCF_020171115.1 of Neogale vison. Lineage (NCBI taxonomy): Eukaryota > Metazoa > Chordata > Mammalia > Carnivora > Mustelidae > Neogale > Neogale vison. The sequence goes on along the minus strand of NC_058096.1, from coordinate 133,668,041 downwards.
GTGGAGAGTAGCACAGGCAAGCATTAGCAGCATCCCACAGACCCGACCCTGAGACTCCAAGGAAAGCTGTGCTTTCCCAGAGGGGATGCCCTGAAAAGAGGATTTCGCTCTATGCGGGTTTTATACAAGGAGCTGTGGAGACTAGCTCAGGCAAGCAGCAGCAGCATCCCACAGACCCGACTCTGAGTTCCCAAAGAATGCAGTGCTTTCCCAGATCGGATACCTGGGCATCGAGGTTTTCATTCTATGCGGATTTCTCCCACCATGCTCCGAAAGCTAGCCTAAAAGACAAGCAGCACCAGCAGCCCACAGAACCGACTCTGATTGCCCAGCGACTGCTGTGCTTTCACAGAGGTTTTCAGCATGGCGCGAACCGCACTTCGCTGCTGCTTCCTCAGCAAGGCTGTGGGCGTTTGCTCTGTCGCGTCAGGGAAGAATAGCTGCTGAGAGCTGGTGCCTCTTGGGCCTTGCTTTCCCGGGCTTCATGTTCGTGCCCTGGGTTCACCCTGCCAAGACGAACGAAGCAGACACAGCCTCGACCCTGCGGCAGCGTGCATGGCCTAGGATGGCACTCTGTTCCATGCCATCTCCGGGCGTGGGCAAGGCCTGCCTTTTAGCTCTGGCATTCAGGTGGACAGGGCACTAGGCCAGTGCCTTTACGAGCCGAGAGGAGACGTGACAGGATCACAGCACACCGCCCACGCCCTGCGATGGGTAGTCATGGATAACTGTCCTCCTTCTCCGGGACACCCCCTGCCTCCGCCAATGCTGCCACATCCTGGAGCAAGATGACATCTGACTGCCCGTTCCACCAGGAGCTGTTTCTGCGAGTTCAGGGCCGGGAGCCTGCTGGTATGCCCACGTCTGCCCTATGGACAGGTGGCCAAGGAGCTGCTCTCCTCTTGGGCCCAGAGACACAGGACAGGCCTGCCTTCTGCCCAGACTCTTTCCTCAGAGTGGAGCAGGCGGGTTTGCCCTAGTCGTCCGCTCGTGTCTCCTTAGCAGCCAGGCTTCATTCTCTCCGCACAGGGAGAGGCAGAAACTTGTCCTGCCACAAGCCCACTGTTCCTGCCAGGGCAGGCTCTCCTGCTTCAAGACAGTTTCCAGACAACAAGGCCAATGGCCCCTTCTCTTCATCCCAGAGAGTTTGCTGCACTTTCCCATGATATGCTCCTCGAGAGCCCAGTGACAGACGTGTCCCTTTCCTTAAGCCTCTTTGGACAGGTGCAAGCACGATTCTCCCTCAGACAGCGGGTTTACAGGGTCATAATCATTTCGCTCCATGAGGGTTTATTACAACGTGCTGTGAGGACTAGCTCAGTAAAGCATTAGCAGCATCCCACAGACCCGACTCTGAGTTTCCAAAGAAAGCTGTGCTTTCCCAGACGGGTTGCCCCGGAAAAAGAGGATTTCGCTCTATGCGGGATTTATACATGGAGCTGTGGAGACTAGCTCAGGCAAGCATTTGCAGCATCCAAGAGAAGAGACTCTGAGTTTCCATGAAAGCTGGGCTTTCACAGTGGGGATGCCCCGGGAAAGATGATTTCGCTCTATGCGGGTTCTATACAAGGAGCTGTGGAGACTAGCTCAGGCAAGCAGCAGCAGCAGCATCCCACAGACCCGACTCTGAGTTCACAAAGAATGCTGTGTTTTGCCAGAAGGAAAGCCTGGGCAAAGAGGCTTTTGCTTTATGTGGGTTTCTCCCACCGTTCTACAAATACTAGGATAAGGCAAGCAGCACCAGCAGCCCACAGAACCGACTCTGATTCCGAGAGACTGCTGTGTTTTCCCAGAGGTTTTCACCATGGCGCGAACCGCACATGGCTGCTCCTTCCTCAGCAAGGCTGTGGGCGTTCGCTCTGTCGCGTCAGGAAAGAATAGCTGCGGGAGAGCTGGTGCCTTCTGGGCCTTGTTTCCTGGGCTTCATGTGCGCGCCCTGGGTTCACCCTGCCATGCTCAACTAAGCAGACATAGCCTCGACCCTTCGGCAGAGTGCGTGGCCTAGGATGGCACTCCGCTCCAATGCCATCTCCGGGCGTGGTCAAGGCCTGCCCTTTTGCTCTGGCGTTCAGTTGGACAGGGCACTAGGCCAGTGCCTTCCCCAGCGAGAGGTGACATGACATGTTCACAGCACACCATACACGCCCTGTGATGGGGAGTAATAGGTAACTGTCCTGCTTCACCGAGTCACACCCTGCCTCCGCCAATGCTGCCACATCCTGGAGCAAGATGTCATCTGACTGCCCGTTCCTCCAGGAGCTGTTTCTGCGAGTACAGGGCCGGGCCCCTGCTGGTATGCCCACTTCTGCCATATGGGCTGGTGGCCAAGGAGCTGCTGTCCCCTTCGGTCCAGAGGCACAGGACAGGCCTGCCTTCTGCCCAGACACTTTGCTCAGAGTGGAGCAGGCGCGTCTGCCCTAGTCGTCCGCTCTTGTCTCCTTAGCAGCCAGGATTCATTCTCTCCGCACAGGGAGAGGGGCACACTTGTCTTGCCACAGGCCCGCTGTTCCTGCTTGGGCAGGCTCTACTGCTACACGACCGTGTCCCGACCCGACAGCAAGGACAATGGCTCCTTCTCTTCATTCCCGAGCAGTGTGCTGCACTTTCCCATGACATGTCCTCGGGAGCGCAGTGACAGACGTGTCCCTTTCCTTAAGCCCCTTTCCACAGGCGCAAGCACGTTTCTCCCTCAGAGAGAGGGGATGCCCGGTCAAAGATCATTTCGCTCCATGAGGGTATATTACAACGTGCAGTGGAGAATAGCTCAGGCAAGCAGCAGCAGCATCCCACAGACCTGGCTTGAGTTCCCAAAGAATGCTGTGCTTTCCCAGAGGGGATGCCCCAGAAAAAGAGGATTTCGCTCTATGCGGGTTTTCATACAACGTACTGTGGAGACTAGCACAGCCAAGCTGGAGGAGCATCCCACAGACCTGACTCTGAGTTTCCAAGGAAAGCTGTGCTTTCCCAGAGGAGATGCCCCGGAAAAGGGGATTTCGCACTATGCGGGTTTTATACAAGGAGCTGTGGAGAGTAGCACAGGCAAGCATTAGCAGCATCCCACAGACCCGACCCTGAGACTCCAAGGAAAGCTGTGCTTTCCCAGAGGGGATGCCCTGAAAAGAGGATTTCGCTCTATGCGGGTTTTATACAAGGAGCTGTGGAGACTAGCTCAGGCAAGCAGCAGCAGCATCCCACAGACCCGACTCTGAGTTCCCAAAGAATGCAGTGCTTTCCCAGATCGGATACCTGGGCATCGAGGTTTTCATTCTATGCGGATTTCTCCCACCATGCTCCGAAAGCTAGCCTAAAAGACAAGCAGCACCAGCAGCCCACAGAACCGACTCTGATTGCCCAGCGACTGCTGTGCTTTCACAGAGGTTTTCAGCATGGCGCGAACCGCACTTCGCTGCTGCTTCCTCAGCAAGGCTGTGGGCGTTTGCTCTGTCGCGTCAGGGAAGAATAGCTGCTGAGAGCTGGTGCCTCTTGGGCCTTGCTTTCCCGGGCTTCATGTTCGTGCCCTGGGTTCACCCTGCCAAGACGAACGAAGCAGACACAGCCTCGACCCTGCGGCAGCGTGCATGGCCTAGGATGGCACTCTGTTCCATGCCATCTCCGGGCGTGGGCAAGGCCTGCCTTTTAGCTCTGGCATTCAGGTGGACAGGGCACTAGGCCAGTGCCTTTACGAGCCGAGAGGAGACGTGACAGGATCACAGCACACCGCCCACGCCCTGCGATGGGTAGTCATGGATAACTGTCCTCCTTCTCCGGGACACCCCCTGCCTCCGCCAATGCTGCCACATCCTGGAGCAAGATGACATCTGACTGCCCGTTCCACCAGGAGCTGTTTCTGCGAGTTCAGGGCCGGGAGCCTGCTGGTATGCCCACGTCTGCCCTATGGACAGGTGGCCAAGGAGCTGCTCTCCTCTTGGGCCCAGAGACACAGGACAGGCCTGCCTTCTGCCCAGACTCTTTCCTCAGAGTGGAGCAGGCGGGTTTGCCCTAGTCGTCCGCTCGTGTCTCCTTAGCAGCCAGGCTTCATTCTCTCCGCACAGGGAGAGGCAGAAACTTGTCCTGCCACAAGCCCACTGTTCCTGCCAGGGCAGGCTCTCCTGCTTCAAGACAGTTTCCAGACAACAAGGCCAATGGCCCCTTCTCTTCATCCCAGAGAGTTTGCTGCACTTTCCCATGATATGCTCCTCGAGAGCCCAGTGACAGACGTGTCCCTTTCCTTAAGCCTCTTTGGACAGGTGCAAGCACGATTCTCCCTCAGACAGCGGGTTTACAGGGTCATAATCATTTCGCTCCATGAGGGTTTATTACAACGTGCTGTGAGGACTAGCTCAGTAAAGCATTAGCAGCATCCCACAGACCCGACTCTGAGTTTCCAAAGAAAGCTGTGCTTTCCCAGACGGGTTGCCCCGGAAAAAGAGGATTTCGCTCTATGCGGGATTTATACATGGAGCTGTGGAGACTAGCTCAGGCAAGCATTTGCAGCATCCAAGAGAAGAGACTCTGAGTTTCCATGAAAGCTGGGCTTTCACAGTGGGGATGCCCCGGGAAAGATGATTTCGCTCTATGCGGGTTCTATACAAGGAGCTGTGGAGACTAGCTCAGGCAAGCAGCAGCAGCAGCATCCCACAGACCCGACTCTGAGTTCACAAAGAATGCTGTGTTTTGCCAGAAGGAAAGCCTGGGCAAAGAGGCTTTTGCTTTATGTGGGTTTCTCCCACCGTTCTACAAATACTAGGATAAGGCAAGCAGCACCAGCAGCCCACAGAACCGACTCTGATTCCGAGAGACTGCTGTGTTTTCCCAGAGGTTTTCACCATGGCGCGAACCGCACATGGCTGCTCCTTCCTCAGCAAGGCTGTGGGCGTTCGCTCTGTCGCGTCAGGAAAGAATAGCTGCGGGAGAGCTGGTGCCTTCTGGGCCTTGTTTCCTGGGCTTCATGTGCGCGCCCTGGGTTCACCCTGCCATGCTGAACTAAGCAGACATAGCCTCGACCCTTCAGCAGAGTGCGTGGCCTAGGATGGCACTCCGCTCCAATGCCATCTCCGGGCGTGGTCAAGGCCTGCCCTTTTGCTCTGGCGTTCAGTTGGACAGGGCACTAGGCCAGTGCCTTCCCCAGCGAGAGGTGACATGACATGTTCACAGCACACCATACACGCCCTGTGATGGGGAGTAATAGGTAACTGTCCTGCTTCACCGAGTCACACCCTGCCTCCGCCAATGCTGCCACATCCTGGAGCAAGATGTCATCTGACTGCCCGTTCCTCCAGGAGCTGTTTCTGCGAGTACAGGGCCGGGCCCCTGCTGGTATGCCCACTTCTGCCATATGGGCTGGTGGCCAAGGAGCTGCTGTCCCCTTCGGTCCAGAGGCACAGGACAGGCCTGCCTTCTGCCCAGACACTTTCCTCAGAGTGGAGCAGGCGCGTCTGCCCTAGTCGTCCGCTCTTGTCTCCTTAGCAGCCAGGATTCATTCTCTCCGCACAGGGAGAGGGGCACACTTGTCTTGCCACAGGCCCGCTGTTCCTGCTTGGGCAGGCTCTACTGCTACACGACCGTGTCCCGACCTGACAGCAAGGACAATGGCTCCTTCTCTTCATTCCCGAGCAGTGTGCTGCACTTTCCCATGACATGTCCTCGGGAGCGCAGTGACAGACGTGTCCCTTTCCTTAAGCCCCTTTCCACAGGCGCAAGCACGTTTCTCCCTCAGAGAGAGGGGATGCCCGGTCAAAGATCATTTCGCTCCATGAGGGTATATTACAACGTGCAGTGGAGAATAGCTCAGGCAAGCAGCAGCAGCATCCCACAGACCTGGCTTGAGTTCCCAAAGAATGCTGTGCTTTCCCAGAGGGGATGCCCCAGAAAAAGAGGATTTCGCTCTATGCGGGTTTTCATACAACGTACTGTGGAGACTAGCACAGCCAAGCTGGAGGAGCATCCCACAGACCTGACTCTGAGTTTCCAAGGAAAGCTGTGCTTTCCCAGAGGAGATGCCCCGGAAAAGGGGATTTCGCACTATGCGGGTTTTATACAAGGAGCTGTGGAGAGTAGCACAGGCAAGCATTAGCAGCATCCCACAGACCCGACCCTGAGACTCCAAGGAAAGCTGTGCTTTCCCAGAGGGGATGCCCTGAAAAGAGGATTTCGCTCTATGCGGGTTTTATACAAGGAGCTGTGGAGACTAGCTCAGGCAAGCAGCAGCAGCATCCCACAGACCCGACTCTGAGTTCCCAAAGAATGCAGTGCTTTCCCAGATCGGATACCTGGGCATCGAGGTTTTCATTCTATGCGGATTTCTCCCACCATGCTCCGAAAGCTAGCCTAAAAGACAAGCAGCACCAGCAGCCCACAGAACCGACTCTGATTGCCCAGCGACTGCTGTGCTTTCACAGAGGTTTTCAGCATGGCGCGAACCGCACTTCGCTGCTGCTTCCTCAGCAAGGCTGTGGGCGTTTGCTCTGTCGCGTCAGGGAAGAATAGCTGCTGAGAGCTGGTGCCTCTTGGGCCTTGCTTTCCCGGGCTTCATGTTCGTGCCCTGGGTTCACCCTGCCAAGACGAACGAAGCAGACACAGCCTCGACCCTGCGGCAGCGTGCATGGCCTAGGATGGCACTCTGTTCCATGCCATCTCCGGGCGTGGGCAAGGCCTGCCTTTTAGCTCTGGCATTCAGGTGGACAGGGCACTAGGCCAGTGCCTTTACGAGCCGAGAGGAGACGTGACAGGATCACAGCACACCGCCCACGCCCTGCGATGGGTAGTCATGGATAACTGTCCTCCTTCTCCGGGACACCCCCTGCCTCCGCCAATGCTGCCACATCCTGGAGCAAGATGACATCTGACTGCCCGTTCCACCAGGAGCTGTTTCTGCGAGTTCAGGGCCGGGAGCCTGCTGGTATGCCCACGTCTGCCCTATGGACAGGTGGCCAAGGAGCTGCTCTCCTCTTGGGCCCAGAGACACAGGACAGGCCTGCCTTCTGCCCAGACTCTTTCCTCAGAGTGGAGCAGGCGGGTTTGCCCTAGTCGTCCGCTCGTGTCTCCTTAGCAGCCAGGCTTCATTCTCTCCGCACAGGGAGAGGCAGAAACTTGTCCTGCCACAAGCCCACTGTTCCTGCCAGGGCAGGCTCTCCTGCTTCAAGACAGTTTCCAGACAACAAGGCCAATGGCCCCTTCTCTTCATCCCAGAGAGTTTGCTGCACTTTCCCATGATATGCTCCTCGAGAGCCCAGTGACAGACGTGTCCCTTTCCTTAAGCCTCTTTGGACAGGTGCAAGCACGATTCTCCCTCAGACAGCGGGTTTACAGGGTCATAATCATTTCGCTCCATGAGGGTTTATTACAACGTGCTGTGAGGACTAGCTCAGTAAAGCATTAGCAGCATCCCACAGACCCGACTCTGAGTTTCCAAAGAAAGCTGTGCTTTCCCAGACGGGTTGCCCCGGAAAAAGAGGATTTCGCTCTATGCGGGATTTATACATGGAGCTGTGGAGACTAGCTCAGGCAAGCATTTGCAGCATCCAAGAGAAGAGACTCTGAGTTTCCATGAAAGCTGGGCTTTCACAGTGGGGATGCCCCGGGAAAGATGATTTCGCTCTATGCGGGTTCTATACAAGGAGCTGTGGAGACTAGCTCAGGCAAGCAGCAGCAGCAGCATCCCACAGACCCGACTCTGAGTTCACAAAGAATGCTGTGTTTTGCCAGAAGGAAAGCCTGGGCAAAGAGGCTTTTGCTTTATGTGGGTTTCTCCCACCGTTCTACAAATACTAGGATAAGGCAAGCAGCACCAGCAGCCCACAGAACCGACTCTGATTCCGAGAGACTGCTGTGTTTTCCCAGAGGTTTTCACCATGGCGCGAACCGCACATGGCTGCTCCTTCCTCAGCAAGGCTGTGGGCGTTCGCTCTGTCGCGTCAGGAAAGAATAGCTGTGGGAGAGCTGGTGCCTTCTGGGCCTTGTTTCCTGGGCTTCATGTGCGCGCCCTGGGTTCACCCTGCCATGCTGAACTAAGCAGACATAGCCTCGACCCTTCAGCAGAGTGCGTGGCCTAGGATGGCACTCCGCTCCAATGCCATCTCCGGGCGTGGTCAAGGCCTGCCCTTTTGCTCTGGCGTTCAGTTGGACAGGGCACTAGGCCAGTGCCTTCCCCAGCGAGAGGTGACATGACATGTTCACAGCACACCATACACGCCCTGTGATGGGGAGTAATAGGTAACTGTCCTGCTTCACCGAGTCACACCCTGCCTCCGCCAATGCTGCCACATCCTGGAGCAAGATGTCATCTGACTGCCCGTTCCTCCAGGAGCTGTTTCTGCGAGTACAGGGCCGGGCCCCTGCTGGTATGCCCACTTCTGCCATATGGGCTGGTGGCCAAGGAGCTGCTGTCCCCTTCGGTCCAGAGGCACAGGACAGGCCTGCCTTCTGCCCAGACACTTTCCTCAGAGTGGAGCAGGCGCGTCTGCCCTAGTCGTCCGCTCTTGTCTCCTTAGCAGCCAGGATTCATTCTCTCCGCACAGGGAGAGGGGCACACTTGTCTTGCCACAGGCCCGCTGTTCCTGCTTGGGCAGGCTCTACTGCTACACGACCGTGTCCCGACCTGACAGCAAGGACAATGGCTCCTTCTCTTCATTCCCGAGCAGTGTGCTGCACTTTCCCATGACATGTCCTCGGGAGCGCAGTGACAGACGTGTCCCTTTCCTTAAGCCCCTTTCCACAGGCGCAAGCACGTTTCTCCCTCAGAGAGAGGGGATGCCCGGTCAAAGATCATTTCGCTCCATGAGGGTATATTACAACGTGCAGTGGAGAATAGCTCAGGCAAGCAGCAGCAGCATCCCACAGACCTGGCTTGAGTTCCCAAAGAATGCTGTGCTTTCCCAGAGGGGATGCCCCAGAAAAAGAGGATTTCGCTCTATGCGGGTTTTCATACAACGTACTGTGGAGACTAGCACAGCCAAGCTGGAGGAGCATCCCACAGACCTGACTCTGAGTTTCCAAGGAAAGCTGTGCTTTCCCAGAGGAGATGCCCCGGAAAAGGGGATTTCGCACTATGCGGGTTTTATACAAGGAGCTGTGGAGAGTAGCACAGGCAAGCATTAGCAGCATCCCACAGACCCGACCCTGAGACTCCAAGGAAAGCTGTGCTTTCCCAGAGGGGATGCCCTGAAAAGAGGATTTCGCTCTATGCGGGTTTTATACAAGGAGCTGTGGAGACTAGCTCAGGCAAGCAGCAGCAGCATCCCACAGACCCGACTCTGAGTTCCCAAAGAATGCAGTGCTTTCCCAGATCGGATACCTGGGCATCGAGGTTTTCATTCTATGCGGATTTCTCCCACCATGCTCCGAAAGCTAGCCTAAAAGACAAGCAGCACCAGCAGCCCACAGAACCGACTCTGATTGCCCAGCGACTGCTGTGCTTTCACAGAGGTTTTCAGCATGGCGCGAACCGCACTTCGCTGCTGCTTCCTCAGCAAGGCTGTGGGCGTTTGCTCTGTCGCGTCAGGGAAGAATAGCTGCTGAGAGCTGGTGCCTCTTGGGCCTTGCTTTCCCGGGCTTCATGTTCGTGCCCTGGGTTCACCCTGCCAAGACGAACGAAGCAGACACAGCCTCGACCCTGCGGCAGCGTGCATGGCCTAGGATGGCACTCTGTTCCATGCCATCTCCGGGCGTGGGCAAGGCCTGCCTTTTAGCTCTGGCATTCAGGTGGACAGGGCACTAGGCCAGTGCCTTTACGAGCCGAGAGGAGACGTGACAGGATCACAGCACACCGCCCACGCCCTGCGATGGGTAGTCATGGATAACTGTCCTCCTTCTCCGGGACACCCCCTGCCTCCGCCAATGCTGCCACATCCTGGAGCAAGATGACATCTGACTGCCCGTTCCACCAGGAGCTGTTTCTGCGAGTTCAGGGCCGGGAGCCTGCTGGTATGCCCACGTCTGCCCTATGGACAGGTGGCCAAGGAGCTGCTCTCCTCTTGGGCCCAGAGACACAGGACAGGCCTGCCTTCTGCCCAGACTCTTTCCTCAGAGTGGAGCAGGCGGGTTTGCCCTAGTCGTCCGCTCGTGTCTCCTTAGCAGCCAGGCTTCATTCTCTCCGCACAGGGAGAGGCAGAAACTTGTCCTGCCACAAGCCCACTGTTCCTGCCAGGGCAGGCTCTCCTGCTTCAAGACAGTTTCCAGACAACAAGGCCAATGGCCCCTTCTCTTCATCCCAGAGAGTTTGCTGCACTTTCCCATGATATGCTCCTCGAGAGCCCAGTGACAGACGTGTCCCTTTCCTTAAGCCTCTTTGGACAGGTGCAAGCACGATTCTCCCTCAGACAGCGGGTTTACAGGGTCATAATCATTTCGCTCCATGAGGGTTTATTACAACGTGCTGTGAGGACTAGCTCAGTAAAGCATTAGCAGCATCCCACAGACCCGACTCTGAGTTTCCAAAGAAAGCTGTGCTTTCCCAGACGGGTTGCCCCGGAAAAAGAGGATTTCGCTCTATGCGGGATTTATACATGGAGCTGTGGAGACTAGCTCAGGCAAGCATTTGCAGCATCCAAGAGAAGAGACTCTGAGTTTCCATGAAAGCTGGGCTTTCACAGTGGGGATGCCCCGGGAAAGATGATTTCGCTCTATGCGGGTTCTATACAAGGAGCTGTGGAGACTAGCTCAGGCAAGCAGCAGCAGCAGCATCCCACAGACCCGACTCTGAGTTCACAAAGAATGCTGTGTTTTGCCAGAAGGAAAGCCTGGGCAAAGAGGCTTTTGCTTTATGTGGGTTTCTCCCACCGTTCTACAAATACTAGGATAAGGCAAGCAGCACCAGCAGCCCACAGAACCGACTCTGATTCCGAGAGACTGCTGTGTTTTCCCAGAGGTTTTCACCATGGCGCGAACCGCACATGGCTGCTCCTTCCTCAGCAAGGCTGTGGGCGTTCGCTCTGTCGCGTCAGGAAAGAATAGCTGCGGGAGAGCTGGTGCCTTCTGGGCCTTGTTTCCTGGGCTTCATGTGCGCGCCCTGGGTTCACCCTGCCATGCTGAACTAAGCAGACATAGCCTCGACCCTTCAGCAGAGTGCGTGGCCTAGGATGGCACTCCGCTCCAATGCCATCTCCGGGCGTGGTCAAGGCCTGCCCTTTTGCTCTGGCGTTCAGTTGGACAGGGCACTAGGCCAGTGCCTTCCCCAGCGAGAGGTGACATGACATGTTCACAGCACACCATACACGCCCTGTGATGGGGAGTAATAGGTAACTGTCCTGCTTCACCGAGTCACACCCTGCCTCCGCCAATGCTGCCACATCCTGGAGCAAGATGTCATCTGACTGCCCGTTCCTCCAGGAGCTGTTTCTGCGAGTACAGGGCCGGGCCCCTGCTGGTATGCCCACTTCTGCCATATGGGCTGGTGGCCAAGGAGCTGCTGTCCCCTTCGGTCCAGAGGCACAGGACAGGCCTGCCTTCTGCCCAGACACTTTCCTCAGAGTGGAGCAGGCGCGTCTGCCCTAGTCGTCCGCTCTTGTCTCCTTAGCAGCCAGGATTCATTCTCTCCGCACAGGGAGAGGGGCACACTTGTCTTGCCACAGGCCCGCTGTTCCTGCTTGGGCAGGCTCTACTGCTACACGACCGTGTCCCGACAGCAAGGACAATGGCTCCTTCTCTTCATTCCCGAGCAGTGTGCTGCACTTTCCCATGACATGTCCTCGGGAGCGCAGTGACAGACGTGTCCCTTTCCTTAAGCCCCTTTCCACAGGCGCAAGCACGTTTCTCCCTCAGAGAGAGGGGATGCCCGGTCAAAGATCATTTCGCTCCATGAGGGTATATTACAACGTGCAGTGGAGAATAGCTCAGGCAAGCAGCAGCAGCATCCCACAGACCTGGCTTGAGTTCCCAAAGAATGCTGTGCTTTCCCAGAGGGGATGCCCCAGAAAAAGAGGATTTCGCTCTATGCGGGTTTTCATACAACGTACTGTGGAGACTAGCACAGCCAAGCTGGAGGAGCATCCCACAGACCTGACTCTGAGTTTCCAAGGAAAGCTGTGCTTTCCCAGAGGAGATGCCCCGGAAAAGGGGATTTCGCACTATGCGGGTTTTATACAAGGAGCTGTGGAGAGTAGCACAGGCAAGCATTAGCAGCATCCCACAGACCCGACCCTGAGACTCCAAGGAAAGCTGTGCTTTCCCAGAGGGGATGCCCTGAAAAGAGGATTTCGCTCTATGCGGGTTTTATACAAGGAGCTGTGGAGACTAGCTCAGGCAAGCAGCAGCAGCATCCCACAGACCCGACTCTGAGTTCCCAAAGAATGCAGTGCTTTCCCAGATCGGATACCTGGGCATCGAGGTTTTCATTCTATGCGGATTTCTCCCACCATGCTCCGAAAGCTAGCCTAAAAGACAAGCAGCACCAGCAGCCCACAGAACCGACTCTGATTGCCCAGCGACTGCTGTGCTTTCACAGAGGTTTTCAGCATGGCGCGAACCGCACTTCGCTGCTGCTTCCTCAGCAAGGCTGTGGGCGTTTGCTCTGTCGCGTCAGGGAAGAATAGCTGCTGAGAGCTGGTGCCTCTTGGGCCTTGCTTTCCCGGGCTTCATGTTCGTGCCCTGGGTTCACCCTGCCAAGACGAACGAAGCAGACACAGCCTCGACCCTGCGGCAGCGTGCATGGCCTAGGATGGCACTCTGTTCCATGCCATCTCCGGGCGTGGGCAAGGCCTGCCTTTTAGCTCTGGCATTCAGGTGGACAGGGCACTAGGCCAGTGCCTTTACGAGCCGAGAGGAGACGTGACAGGATCACAGCACACCGCCCACGCCCTGCGATGGGTAGTCATGGATAACTGTCCTCCTTCTCCGGGACACCCCCTGCCTCCGCCAATGCTGCCACATCCTGGAGCAAGATGACATCTGACTGCCCGTTCCACCAGGAGCTGTTTCTGCGAGTTCAGGGCCGGGAGCCTGCTGGTATGCCCACGTCTGCCCTATGGACAGGTGGCCAAGGAGCTGCTCTCCTCTTGGGCCCAGAGACACAGGACAGGCCTGCCTTCTGCCCAGACTCTTTCCTCAGAGTGGAGCAGGCGGGTTTGCCCTAGTCGTCCGCTCGTGTCTCCTTAGCAGCCAGGCTTCATTCTCTCCGCACAGGGAGAGGCAGAAACTTGTCCTGCCACAAGCCCACTGTTCCTGCCAGGGCAGGCTCTCCTGCTTCAAGACAGTTTCCAGACAACAAGGCCAATGGCCCCTTCTCTTCATCCCAGAGAGTTTGCTGCACTTTCCCATGATATGCTCCTCGAGAGCCCAGTGACAGACGTGTCCCTTTCCTTAAGCCTCTTTGGACAGGTGCAAGCACGATTCTCCCTCAGACAGCGGGTTTACAGGGTCATAATCATTTCGCTCCATGAGGGTTTATTACAACGTGCTGTGAGGACTAGCTCAGTAAAGCATTAGCAGCATCCCACAGACCCGACTCTGAGTTTCCAAAGAAAGCTGTGCTTTCCCAGACGGGTTGCCCCGGAAAAAGAGGATTTCGCTCTATGCGGGATTTATACATGGAGCTGTGGAGACTAGCTCAGGCAAGCATTTGCAGCATCCAAGAGAAGAGACTCTGAGTTTCCATGAAAGCTGGGCTTTCACAGTGGGGATGCCCCGGGAAAGATGATTTCGCTCTATGCGGGTTCTATACAAGGAGCTGTGGAGACTAGCTCAGGCAAGCAGCAGCAGCAGCATCCCACAGACCCGACTCTGAGTTCACAAAGAATGCTGTGTTTTGCCAGAAGGAAAGCCTGGGCAAAGAGGCTTTTGCTTTATGTGGGTTTCTCCCACCGTTCTACAAATACTAGGATAAGGCAAGCAGCACCAGCAGCCCACAGAACCGACTCTGATTCCGAGAGACTGCTGTGTTTTCCCAGAGGTTTTCACCATGGCGCGAACCGCACATGGCTGCTCCTTCCTCAGCAAGGCTGTGGGCGTTCGCTCTGTCGCGTCAGGAAAGAATAGCTGCGGGAGAGCTGGTGCCTTCTGGGCCTTGTTTCCTGGGCTTCATGTGCGCGCCCTGGGTTCACCCTGCCATGCTGAACTAAGCAGACATAGCCTCGACCCTTCAGCAGAGTGCGTGGCCTAGGATGGCACTCCGCTCCAATGCCATCTCCGGGCGTGGTCAAGGCCTGCCCTTTTGCTCTGGCGTTCAGTTGGACAGGGCACTAGGCCAGTGCCTTCCCCAGCGAGAGGTGACATGACATGTTCACAGCACACCATACACGCCCTGTGATGGGGAGTAATAGGTAACTGTCCTGCTTCACCGAGTCACACCCTGCCTCCGCCAATGCTGCCACATCCTGGAGCAAGATGTCATCTGACTGCCCGTTCCTCCAGGAGCTGTTTCTGCGAGTACAGGGCCGGGCCCCTGCTGGTATGCCCACTTCTGCCATATGGGCTGGTGGCCAAGGAGCTGCTGTCCCCTTCGGTCCAGAGGCACAGGACAGGCCTGCCTTCTGCCCAGACACTTTCCTCAGAGTGGAGCAGGCGCGTCTGCCCTAGTCGTCCGCTCTTGTCTCCTTAGCAGCCAGGATTCATTCTCTCCGCACAGGGAGAGGGGCACACTTGTCTTGCCACAGGCCCGCTGTTCCTGCTTGGGCAGGCTCTACTGCTACACGACCGTGTCCCGACAGCAAGGACAATGGCTCCTTCTCTTCATTCCCGAGCAGTGTGCTGCACTTTCCCATGACATGTCCTCGGGAGCGCAGTGACAGACGTGTCCCTTTCCTTAAGCCCCTTTCCACAGGCGCAAGCACGTTTCTCCCTCAGAGAGAGGGGATGCCCGGTCAAAGATCATTTCGCTCCATGAGGGTATATTACAACGTGCAGTGGAGAATAGCTCAGGCAAGCAGCAGCAGCATCCCACAGACCTGGCTTGAGTTCCCAAAGAATGCTGTGCTTTCCCAGAGGGGATGCCCCAGAAAAAGAGGATTTCGCTCTATGCGGGTTTTCATACAACGTACTGTGGAGACTAGCACAGCCAAGCTGGAGGAGCATCCCACAGACCTGACTCTGAGTTTCCAAGGAAAGCTGTGCTTTCCCAGAGGAGATGCCCCGGAAAAGGGGATTTCGCACTATGCGGGTTTTATACAAGGAGCTGTGGAGAGTAGCACAGGCAAGCATTAGCAGCATCCCACAGACCCGACCCTGAGACTCCAAGGAAAGCTGTGCTTTCCCAGAGGGGATGCCCTGAAAAGAGGATTTCGCTCTATGCGGGTTTTATACAAGGAGCTGTGGAGACTAGCTCAGGCAAGCAGCAGCAGCATCCCACAGACCCGACTCTGAGTTCCCAAAGAATGCAGTGCTTTCCCAGATCGGATACCTGGGCATCGAGGTTTTCATTCTATGCGGATTTCTCCCACCATGCTCCGAAAGCTAGCCTAAAAGACAAGCAGCACCAGCAGCCCACAGAACCGACTCTGATTGCCCAGCGACCGCTGTGCTTTCACAGAGGTTTTCAGCATGGCGCGAACCGCACTTCGCTGCTGCTTCCTCAGCAAGGCTGTGGGCGTTTGCTCTGTCGCGTCAGGGAAGAATAGCTGCTGAGAGCTGGTGCCTCTTGGGCCTTGCTTTCCCGGGCTTCATGTTCGTGCCCTGGGTTCACCCTGCCAAGACGAACGAAGCAGACACAGCCTCGACCCTGCGGCAGCGTGCATGGCCTAGCATGGCACTCTGTTCCATGCCATCTCCGGGCGTGGGCAAGGCCTGCCTTTTAGCTCTGGCATTCAGGTGGACAGGGCACTAGGCCAGTGCCTTTACGAGCCGAGAGGAGACGTGACAGGATCACAGCACACCGCCCACGCCCTGCGATGGGTAGTCATGGATAACTGTCCTCCTTCTCCGGGACACCCCCTGCCTCCGCCAATGCTGCCACATCCTGGAGCAAGATGACATCTGACTGCCCGTTCCACCAGGAGCTGTTTCTGCGAGTTCAGGGCCGGGAGCCTGCTGGTATGCCCACGTCTGCCCTATGGACAGGTGGCCAAGGAGCTGCTCTCCTCTTGGGCCCAGAGACACAGGACAGGCCTGCCTTCTGCCCAGACTCTTTCCTCAGAGTGGAGCAGGCGGGTTTGCCCTAGTCGTCCGCTCGTGTCTCCTTAGCAGCCAGGCTTCATTCTCTCCGCACAGGGAGAGGCAGAAACTTGTCCTGCCACAAGCCCACTGTTCCTGCCAGGGCAGGCTCTCCTGCTTCAAGACAGTTTCCAGACAACAAGGCCAATGGCCCCTTCTCTTCATCCCAGAGAGTTTGCTGCACTTTCCCATGATATGCTCCTCGAGAGCCCAGTGACAGACGTGTCCCTTTCCTTAAGCCTCTTTGGACAGGTGCAAGCACGATTCTCCCTCAGACAGCGGGTTTACAGGGTCATAATCATTTCGCTCCATGAGGGTTTATTACAACGTGCTGTGAGGACTAGCTCAGTAAAGCATTAGCAGCATCCCACAGACCCGACTCTGAGTTTCCAAAGAAAGCTGTGCTTTCCCAGACGGGTTGCCCCGGAAAAAGAGGATTTCGCTCTATGCGGGATTTATACATGGAGCTGTGGAGACTAGCTCAGGCAAGCATTTGCAGCATCCAAGAGAAGAGACTCTGAGTTTCCATGAAAGCTGGGCTTTCACAGTGGGGATGCCCCGGGAAAGATGATTTCGCTCTATGCGGGTTCTATACAAGGAGCTGTGGAGACTAGCTCAGGCAAGCAGCAGCAGCAGCATCCCACAGACCCGACTCTGAGTTCACAAAGAATGCTGTGCTTTGCCAGAAGGAAAGCCTGGGCAAAGAGGCTTTTGCTTTATGTGGGTTTCTCCCACCGTTCTACAAATACTAGGATAAGGCAAGCAGCACCAGCAGCCCACAGAACCGACTCTGATTCCGAGAGACTGCTGTGTTTTCCCAGAGGTTTTCACCATGGCGCGAACCGCACATGGCTGCTCCTTCCTCAGCAAGGCTGTGGGCGTTCGCTCTGTTGCGTCAGGAAAGAATAGCTGCGGGAGAGCTGGTGCCTTCTGGGCCTTGTTTCCTGGGCTTCATGTGCGCGCCCTGGGTTCACCCTGCCATGCTGAACTAAGCAGACATAGCCTCGACCCTTCAGCAGAGTGCGTGGCCTAGGATGGCACTCTGCTCCAATGCCATCTCCGGGCGTGGTCAAGGCCTGCCCTTTTGCTCTGGCGTTCAGTTGGACAGGGCACTAGGCCAGTGCCTTCCCCAGCGAGAGGTGACATGACATGTTCACAGCACACCATACACGCCCTGTGATGGGGAGTAATAGGTAACTGTCCTGCTTCACCGAGTCACACCCTGCCTCCGCCAATGCTGCCACATCCTGGAGCAAGATGTCATCTGACTGCCCGTTCCTCCAGGAGCTGTTTCTGCGAGTACAGGGCCGGGCCCCTGCTGGTATGCCCACTTCTGCCATATGGGCTGGTGGCCAAGGAGCTGCTGTCCCCTTCGGTCCAGAGGCACAGGACAGGCCTGCCTTCTGCCCAGACACTTTCCTCAGAGTGGAGCAGGCGCGTCTGCCCTAGTCGTCCGCTCTTGTCTCCTTAGCAGCCAGGATTCATTCTCTCCGCACAGGGAGAGGGGCACACTTGTCTTGCCACAGGCCCGCTGTTCCTGCTTGGGCAGGCTCTACTGCTACACGACCGTGTCCCGACAGCAAGGACAATGGCTCCTTCTCTTCATTCCCGAGCAGTGTGCTGCACTTTCCCATGACATGTCCTCGGGAGCGCAGTGACAGACGTGTCCCTTTCCTTAAGCCCCTTTCCACAGGCGCAAGCACGTTTCTCCCTCAGAGAGAGGGGATGCCCGGTCAAAGATCATTTCGCTCCATGAGGGTATATTACAACGTGCAGTGGAGAATAGCTCAGGCAAGCAGCAGCAGCATCCCACAGACCTGGCTTGAGTTCCCAAAGAATGCTGTGCTTTCCCAGAGGGGATGCCCCAGAAAAAGAGGATTTCGCTCTATGCGGGTTTTCATACAACGTACTGTGGAGACTAGCACAGCCAAGCTGGAGGAGCATCCCACAGACCTGACTCTGAGTTTCCAAGGAAAGCTGTGCTTTCCCAGAGGAGATGCCCCGGAAAAGGGGATTTCGCACTATGCGGGTTTTATACAAGGAGCTGTGGAGAGTAGCACAGGCAAGCATTAGCAGCATCCCACAGACCCGACCCTGAGACTCCAAGGAAAGCTGTGCTTTCCCAGAGGGGATGCCCTGAAAAGAGGATTTCGCTCTATGCGGGTTTTATACAAGGAGCTGTGGAGACTAGCTCAGGCAAGCAGCAGCAGCATCCCACAGACCCGACTCTGAGTTCCCAAAGAATGCAGTGCTTTCCCAGATCGGATACCTGGGCATCGAGGTTTTCATTCTATGCGGATTTCTCCCACCATGCTCCGAAAGCTAGCCTAAAAGACAAGCAGCACCAGCAGCCCACAGAACCGACTCTGATTGCCCAGCGACTGCTGTGCTTTCACAGAGGTTTTCAGCATGGCGCGAACCGCACTTCGCTGCTGCTTCCTCAGCAAGGCTGTGGGCGTTTGCTCTGTCGCGTCAGGGAAGAATAGCTGCTGAGAGCTGGTGCCTCTTGGGCCTTGCTTTCCCGGGCTTCATGTTCGTGCCCTGGGTTCACCCTGCCAAGACGAACGAAGCAGACACAGCCTCGACCCTGCGGCAGCGTGCATGGCCTAGGATGGCACTCTGTTCCATGCCATCTCCGGGCGTGGGCAAGGCCTGCCTTTTAGCTCTGGCATTCAGGTGGACAGGGCACTAGGCCAGTGCCTTTACGAGCCGAGAGGAGACGTGACAGGATCACAGCACACCGCCCACGCCCTGCGATGGGTAGTCATGGATAACTGTCCTCCTTCTCCGGGACACCCCCTGCCTCCGCCAATGCTGCCACATCCTGGAGCAAGATGACATCTGACTGCCCGTTCCACCAGGAGCTGTTTCTGCGAGTTCAGGGCCGGGAGCCTGCTGGTATGCCCACGTCTGCCCTATGGACAGGTGGCCAAGGAGCTGCTCTCCTCTTGGGCCCAGAGACACAGGACAGGCCTGCCTTCTGCCCAGACTCTTTCCTCAGAGTGGAGCAGGCGGGTTTGCCCTAGTCGTCCGCTCGTGTCTCCTTAGCAGCCAGGCTTCATTCTCTCCGCACAGGGAGAGGCAGAAACTTGTCCTGCCACAAGCCCACTGTTCCTGCCAGGGCAGGCTCTCCTGCTTCAAGACAGTTTCCAGACAACAAGGCCAATGGCCCCTTCTCTTCATCCCAGAGAGTTTGCTGCACTTTCCCATGATATGCTCCTCGAGAGCCCAGTGACAGACGTGTCCCTTTCCTTAAGCCTCTTTGGACAGGTGCAAGCACGATTCTCCCTCAGACAGCGGGTTTACAGGGTCATAATCATTTCGCTCCATGAGGGTTTATTACAACGTGCTGTGAGGACTAGCTCAGTAAAGCATTAGCAGCATCCCACAGACCCGACTCTGAGTTTCCAAAGAAAGCTGTGCTTTCCCAGACGGGTTGCCCCGGAAAAAGAGGATTTCGCTCTATGCGGGATTTATACATGGAGCTGTGGAGACTAGCTCAGGCAAGCATTTGCAGCATCCAAGAGAAGAGACTCTGAGTTTCCATGAAAGCTGGGCTTTCACAGTGGGGATGCCCCGGGAAAGATGATTTCGCTCTATGCGGGTTCTATACAAGGAGCTGTGGAGACTAGCTCAGGCAAGCAGCAGCAGCAGCATCCCACAGACCCGACTCTGAGTTCACAAAGAATGCTGTGCTTTGCCAGAAGGAAAGCCTGGGCAAAGAGGCTTTTGCTTTATGTGGGTTTCTCCCACCGTTCTACAAATACTAGGATAAGGCAAGCAGCACCAGCAGCCCACAGAACCGACTCTGATTCCGAGAGACTGCTGTGTTTTCCCAGAGGTTTTCACCATGGCGCGAACCGCACATGGCTGCTCCTTCCTCAGCAAGGCTGTGGGCGTTCGCTCTGTCGCGTCAGGAAAGAATAGCTGCGGGAGAGCTGGTGCCTTCTGGGCCTTGTTTCCTGGGCTTCATGTGCGCGCCCTGGGTTCACCCTGCCATGCTGAACTAAGCAGACATAGCCTCGACCCTTCAGCAGAGTGCGTGGCCTAGGATGGCACTCTGCTCCAATGCCATCTCCGGGCGTGGTCAAGGCCTGCCCTTTTGCTCTGGCGTTCAGTTGGACAGGGCACTAGGCCAGTGCCTTCCCCAGCGAGAGGTGACATGACATGTTCACAGCACACCATACACGCCCTGTGATGGGGAGTAATAGGTAACTGTCCTGCTTCACCGAGTCACACCCTGCCTCCGCCAATGCTGCCACATCCTGGAGCAAGATGTCATCTGACTGCCCGTTCCTCCAGGAGCTGTTTCTGCGAGTACAGGGCCGGGCCCCTGCTGGTATGCCCACTTCTGCCATATGGGCTGGTGGCCAAGGAGCTGCTGTCCCCTTCGGTCCAGAGGCACAGGACAGGCCTGCCTTCTGCCCAGACACTTTCCTCAGAGTGGAGCAGGCGCGTCTGCCCTAGTCGTCCGCTCTTGTCTCCTTAGCAGCCAGGATTCATTCTCTCCGCACAGGGAGAGGGGCACACTTGTCTTGCCACAGGCCCGCTGTTCCTGCTTGGGCAGGCTCTACTGCTACACGACCGTGTCCCGACAGCAAGGACAATGGCTCCTTCTCTTCATTCCCGAGCAGTGTGCTGCACTTTCCCATGACATGTCCTCGGGAGCGCAGTGACAGACGTGTCCCTTTCCTTAAGCCCCTTTCCACAGGCGCAAGCACGTTTCTCCCTCAGAGAGAGGGGATGCCCGGTCAAAGATCATTTCGCTCCATGAGGGTATATTACAACGTGCAGTGGAGAATAGCTCAGGCAAGCAGCAGCAGCATCCCACAGACCTGGCTTGAGTTCCCAAAGAATGCTGTGCTTTCCCAGAGGGGATGCCCCAGAAAAAGAGGATTTCGCTCTATGCGGGTTTTCATACAACGTACTGTGGAGACTAGCACAGCCAAGCTGGAGGAGCATCCCACAGACCTGACTCTGAGTTTCCAAGGAAAGCTGTGCTTTCCCAGAGGAGATGCCCCGGAAAAGGGGATTTCGCACTATGCGGGTTTTATACAAGGAGCTGTGGAGAGTAGCACAGGCAAGCATTAGCAGCATCCCACAGACCCGACCCTGAGACTCCAAGGAAAGCTGTGCTTTCCCAGAGGGGATGCCCTGAAAAGAGGATTTCGCTCTATGCGGGTTTTATACAAGGAGCTGTGGAGACTAGCTCAGGCAAGCAGCAGCAGCATCCCACAGACCCGACTCTGAGTTCCCAAAGAATGCAGTGCTTTCCCAGATCGGATACCTGGGCATCGAGGTTTTCATTCTATGCGGATTTCTCCCACCATGCTCCGAAAGCTAGCCTAAAAGACAAGCAGCACCAGCAGCCCACAGAACCGACTCTGATTGCCCAGCGACCGCTGTGCTTTCACAGAGGTTTTCAGCATGGCGCGAACCGCACTTCGCTGCTGCTTCCTCAGCAAGGCTGTGGGCGTTTGCTCTGTCGCGTCAGGGAAGAATAGCTGCTGAGAGCTGGTGCCTCTTGGGCCTTGCTTTCCCGGGCTTCATGTTCGTGCCCTGGGTTCACCCTGCCAAGACGAACGAAGCAGACACAGCCTCGACCCTGCGGCAGCGTGCATGGCCTAGGATGGCACTCTGTTCCATGCCATCTCCGGGCGTGGGCAAGGCCTGCCTTTTAGCTCTGGCATTCAGGTGGACAGGGCACTAGGCCAGTGCCTTTACGAGCCGAGAGGAGACGTGACAGGATCACAGCACACCGCCCACGCCCTGCGATGGGTAGTCATGGATAACTGTCCTCCTTCTCCGGGACACCCCCTGCCTCCGCCAATGCTGCCACATCCTGGAGCAAGATGACATCTGACTGCCCGTTCCACCAGGAGCTGTTTCTGCGAGTTCAGGGCCGGGAGCCTGCTGGTATGCCCACGTCTGCCCTATGGACAGGTGGCCAAGGAGCTGCTCTCCTCTTGGGCCCAGAGACACAGGACAGGCCTGCCTTCTGCCCAGACTCTTTCCTCAGAGTGGAGCAGGCGGGTTTGCCCTAGTCGTCCGCTCGTGTCTCCTTAGCAGCCAGGCTTCATTCTCTCCGCACAGGGAGAGGCAGAAACTTGTCCTGCCACAAGCCCACTGTTCCTGCCAGGGCAGGCTCTCCTGCTTCAAGACAGTTTCCAGACAACAAGGCCAATGGCCCCTTCTCTTCATCCCAGAGAGTTTGCTGCACTTTCCCATGATATGCTCCTCGAGAGCCCAGTGACAGACGTGTCCCTTTCCTTAAGCCTCTTTGGACAGGTGCAAGCACGATTCTCCCTCAGACAGCGGGTTTACAGGGTCATAATCATTTCGCTCCATGAGGGTTTATTACAACGTGCTGTGAGGACTAGCTCAGTAAAGCATTAGCAGCATCCCACAGACCCGACTCTGAGTTTCCAAAGAAAGCTGTGCTTTCCCAGACGGGTTGCCCCGGAAAAAGAGGATTTCGCTCTATGCGGGATTTATACATGGAGCTGTGGAGACTAGCTCAGGCAAGCATTTGCAGCATCCAAGAGAAGAGACTCTGAGTTTCCATGAAAGCTGGGCTTTCACAGTGGGGATGCCCCGGGAAAGATGATTTCGCTCTATGCGGGTTCTATACAAGGAGCTGTGGAGACTAGCTCAGGCAAGCAGCAGCAGCAGCATCCCACAGACCCGACTCTGAGTTCACAAAGAATGCTGTGTTTTGCCAGAAGGAAAGCCTGGGCAAAGAGGCTTTTGCTTTATGTGGGTTTCTCCCACCGTTCTACAAATACTAGGATAAGGCAAGCAGCACCAGCAGCCCACAGAACCGACTCTGATTCCGAGAGACTGCTGTGTTTTCCCAGAGGTTTTCACCATGGCGCGAACCGCACATGGCTGCTCCTTCCTCAGCAAGGCTGTGGGCGTTCGCTCTGTCGCGTCAGGAAAGAATAGCTGCGGGAGAGCTGGTGCCTTCTGGGCCTTGTTTCCTGGGCTTCATGTGCGCGCCCTGGGTTCACCCTGCCATGCTGAACTAAGCAGACATAGCCTCGACCCTTCAGCAGAGTGCGTGGCCTAGGATGGCACTCCGCTCCAATGCCATCTCCGGGCGTGGTCAAGGCCTGCCCTTTTGCTCTGGCGTTCAGTTGGACAGGGCACTAGGCCAGTGCCTTCCCCAGCGAGAGGTGACATGACATGTTCACAGCACACCATACACGCCCTGTGATGGGGAGTAATAGGTAACTGTCCTGCTTCACCGAGTCACACCCTGCCTCCGCCAATGCTGCCACATCCTGGAGCAAGATGTCATCTGACTGCCCGTTCCTCCAGGAGCTGTTTCTGCGAGTACAGGGCCGGGCCCCTGCTGGTATGCCCACTTCTGCCATATGGGCTGGTGGCCAAGGAGCTGCTGTCCCCTTCGGTCCAGAGGCACAGGACAGGCCTGCCTTCTGCCCAGACACTTTCCTCAGAGTGGAGCAGGCGCGTCTGCCCTAGTCGTCCGCTCTTGTCTCCTTAGCAGCCAGGATTCATTCTCTCCGCACAGGGAGAGGGGCACACTTGTCTTGCCACAGGCCCGCTGTTCCTGCTTGGGCAGGCTCTACTGCTACACGACCGTGTCCCGACAGCAAGGACAATGGCTCCTTCTCTTCATTCCCGAGCAGTGTGCTGCACTTTCCCATGACATGTCCTCGGGAGCGCAGTGACAGACGTGTCCCTTTCCTTAAGCCCCTTTCCACAGGCGCAAGCACGTTTCTCCCTCAGAGAGAGGGGATGCCCGGTCAAAGATCATTTCGCTCCATGAGGGTATATTACAACGTGCAGTGGAGAATAGCTCAGGCAAGCAGCAGCAGCATCCCACAGACCTGGCTTGAGTTCCCAAAGAATGCTGTGCTTTCCCAGAGGGGATGCCCCAGAAAAAGAGGATTTCGCTCTATGCGGGTTTTCATACAACGTACTGTGGAGACTAGCACAGCCAAGCTGGAGGAGCATCCCACAGACCTGACTCTGAGTTTCCAAGGAAAGCTGTGCTTTCCCAGAGGAGATGCCCCGGAAAAGGGGATTTCGCACTATGCGGGTTTTATACAAGGAGCTGTGGAGAGTAGCACAGGCAAGCATTAGCAGCATCCCACAGACCCGACCCTGAGACTCCAAGGAAAGCTGTGCTTTCCCAGAGGGGATGCCCTGAAAAGAGGATTTCGCTCTATGCGGGTTTTATACAAGGAGCTGTGGAGACTAGCTCAGGCAAGCAGCAGCAGCATCCCACAGACCCGACTCTGAGTTCCCAAAGAATGCAGTGCTTTCCCAGATCGGATACCTGGGCATCGAGGTTTTCATTCTATGCGGATTTCTCCCACCATGCTCCGAAAGCTAGCCTAAAAGACAAGCAGCACCAGCAGCCCACAGAACCGACTCTGATTGCCCAGCGACCGCTGTGCTTTCACAGAGGTTTTCAGCATGGCGCGAACCGCACTTCGCTGCTGCTTCCTCAGCAAGGCTGTGGGCGTTTGCTCTGTCGCGTCAGGGAAGAATAGCTGCTGAGAGCTGGTGCCTCTTGGGCCTTGCTTTCCCGGGCTTCATGTTCGTGCCCTGGGTTCACCCTGCCAAGACGAACGAAGCAGACACAGCCTCGACCCTGCGGCAGCGTGCATGGCCTAGGATGGCACTCTGTTCCATGCCATCTCCGGGCGTGGGCAAGGCCTGCCTTTTAGCTCTGGCATTCAGGTGGACAGGGCACTAGGCCAGTGCCTTTACGAGCCGAGAGGAGACGTGACAGGATCACAGCACACCGCCCACGCCCTGCGATGGGTAGTCATGGATAACTGTCCTCCTTCTCCGGGACACCCCCTGCCTCCGCCAATGCTGCCACATCCTGGAGCAAGATGACATCTGACTGCCCGTTCCACCAGGAGCTGTT
Source organism: Neogale vison (assembly GCF_020171115.1). Classification (NCBI taxonomy): domain Eukaryota; kingdom Metazoa; phylum Chordata; class Mammalia; order Carnivora; family Mustelidae; genus Neogale; species Neogale vison. The sequence continues at coordinate 133,643,059 of NC_058096.1, read as the reverse complement.
TCTGCGAGTTCAGGGCCGGGAGCCTGCTGGTATGCCCACGTCTGCCCTATGGACAGGTGGCCAAGGAGCTGCTCTCCTCTTGGGCCCAGAGACACAGGACAGGCCTGCCTTCTGCCCAGACTCTTTCCTCAGAGTGGAGCAGGCGGGTTTGCCCTAGTCGTCCGCTCGTGTCTCCTTAGCAGCCAGGCTTCATTCTCTCCGCACAGGGAGAGGCAGAAACTTGTCCTGCCACAAGCCCACTGTTCCTGCCAGGGCAGGCTCTCCTGCTTCAAGACAGTTTCCAGACAACAAGGCCAATGGCCCCTTCTCTTCATCCCAGAGAGTTTGCTGCACTTTCCCATGATATGCTCCTCGAGAGCCCAGTGACAGACGTGTCCCTTTCCTTAAGCCTCTTTGGACAGGTGCAAGCACGATTCTCCCTCAGACAGCGGGTTTACAGGGTCATAATCATTTCGCTCCATGAGGGTTTATTACAACGTGCTGTGAGGACTAGCTCAGTAAAGCATTAGCAGCATCCCACAGACCCGACTCTGAGTTTCCAAAGAAAGCTGTGCTTTCCCAGACGGGTTGCCCCGGAAAAAGAGGATTTCGCTCTATGCGGGATTTATACATGGAGCTGTGGAGACTAGCTCAGGCAAGCATTTGCAGCATCCAAGAGAAGAGACTCTGAGTTTCCATGAAAGCTGGGCTTTCACAGTGGGGATGCCCCGGGAAAGATGATTTCGCTCTATGCGAGTTCTATACAAGGAGCTGTGGAGACTAGCTCAGGCAAGCAGCAGCAGCAGCATCCCACAGACCCGACTCTGAGTTCACAAAGAATGCTGTGTTTTGCCAGAAGGAAAGCCTGGGCAAAGAGGCTTTTGCTTTATGTGGGTTTCTCCCACCGTTCTACAAATACTAGGATAAGGCAAGCAGCACCAGCAGCCCACAGAACCGACTCTGATTCCGAGAGACTGCTGTGTTTTCCCAGAGGTTTTCACCATGGCGCGAACCGCACATGGCTGCTCCTTCCTCAGCAAGGCTGTGGGCGTTCGCTCTGTCGCGTCAGGAAAGAATAGCTGCGGGAGAGCTGGTGCCTTCTGGGCCTTGTTTCCTGGGCTTCATGTGCGCGCCCTGGGTTCACCCTGCCATGCTGAACTAAGCAGACATAGCCTCGACCCTTCAGCAGAGTGCGTGGCCTAGGATGGCACTCTGCTCCAATGCCATCTCCGGGCGTGGTCAAGGCCTGCCCTTTTGCTCTGGCGTTCAGTTGGACAGGGCACTAGGCCAGTGCCTTCCCCAGCGAGAGGTGACATGACATGTTCACAGCACACCATACACGCCCTGTGATGGGGAGTAATAGGTAACTGTCCTGCTTCACCGAGTCACACCCTGCCTCCGCCAATGCTGCCACATCCTGGAGCAAGATGTCATCTGACTGCCCGTTCCTCCAGGAGCTGTTTCTGCGAGTACAGGGCCGGGCCCCTGCTGGTATGCCCACTTCTGCCATATGGGCTGGTGGCCAAGGAGCTGCTGTCCCCTTCGGTCCAGAGGCACAGGACAGGCCTGCCTTCTGCCCAGACACTTTCCTCAGAGTGGAGCAGGCGCGTCTGCCCTAGTCGTCCGCTCTTGTCTCCTTAGCAGCCAGGATTCATTCTCTCCGCACAGGGAGAGGGGCACACTTGTCTTGCCACAGGCCCGCTGTTCCTGCTTGGGCAGGCTCTACTGCTACACGACCGTGTCCCGACAGCAAGGCCAATGGCTCCTTCTCTTCATTCCCGAGCAGTGTGCTGCACTTTCCCATGACATGTCCTCGGGAGCGCAGTGACAGACGTGTCCCTTTCCTTAAGCCCCTTTCCACAGGCGCAAGCACGTTTCTCCCTCAGAGAGAGGGGATGCCCGGTCAAAGATCATTTCGCTCCATGAGGGTATATTACAACGTGCAGTGGAGAATAGCTCAGGCAAGCAGCAGCAGCATCCCACAGACCTGGCTTGAGTTCCCAAAGAATGCTGTGCTTTCCCAGAGGGGATGCCCCAGAAAAAGAGGATTTCGCTCTATGCGGGTTTTCATACAACGTACTGTGGAGACTAGCACAGCCAAGCTGGAGGAGCATCCCACAGACCTGACTCTGAGTTTCCAAGGAAAGCTGTGCTTTCCCAGAGGAGATGCCCCGGAAAAGGGGATTTCGCACTATGCGGGTTTTATACAAGGAGCTGTGGAGAGTAGCACAGGCAAGCATTAGCAGCATCCCACAGACCCGACCCTGAGACTCCAAGGAAAGCTGTGCTTTCCCAGAGGGGATGCCCTGAAAAGAGGATTTCGCTCTATGCGGGTTTTATACAAGGAGCTGTGGAGACTAGCTCAGGCAAGCAGCAGCAGCATCCCACAGACCCGACTCTGAGTTCCCAAAGAATGCAGTGCTTTCCCAGATCGGATACCTGGGCATCGAGGTTTTCATTCTATGCGGATTTCTCCCACCATGCTCCGAAAGCTAGCCTAAAAGACAAGCAGCACCAGCAGCCCACAGAACCGACTCTGATTGCCCAGCGACTGCTGTGCTTTCACAGAGGTTTTCAGCATGGCGCGAACCGCACTTCGCTGCTGCTTCCTCAGCAAGGCTGTGGGCGTTTGCTCTGTCGCGTCAGGGAAGAATAGCTGCTGAGAGCTGGTGCCTCTTGGGCCTTGCTTTCCCGGGCTTCATGTTCGTGCCCTGGGTTCACCCTGCCAAGACGAACGAAGCAGACACAGCCTCGACCCTGCGGCAGCGTGCATGGCCTAGGATGGCACTCTGTTCCATGCCATCTCCGGGCGTGGGCAAGGCCTGCCTTTTAGCTCTGGCATTCAGGTGGACAGGGCACTAGGCCAGTGCCTTTACGAGCCGAGAGGAGACGTGACAGGATCACAGCACACCGCCCACGCCCTGCGATGGGTAGTCATGGATAACTGTCCTCCTTCTCCGGGACACCCCCTGCCTCCGCCAATGCTGCCACATCCTGGAGCAAGATGACATCTGACTGCCCGTTCCACCAGGAGCTGTTTCTGCGAGTTCAGGGCCGGGAGCCTGCTGGTATGCCCACGTCTGCCCTATGGACAGGTGGCCAAGGAGCTGCTCTCCTCTTGGGCCCAGAGACACAGGACAGGCCTGCCTTCTGCCCAGACTCTTTCCTCAGAGTGGAGCAGGCGGGTTTGCCCTAGTCGTCCGCTCGTGTCTCCTTAGCAGCCAGGCTTCATTCTCTCCGCACAGGGAGAGGCAGAAACTTGTCCTGCCACAAGCCCACTGTTCCTGCCAGGGCAGGCTCTCCTGCTTCAAGACAGTTTCCAGACAACAAGGCCAATGGCCCCTTCTCTTCATCCCAGAGAGTTTGCTGCACTTTCCCATGATATGCTCCTCGAGAGCCCAGTGACAGACGTGTCCCTTTCCTTAAGCCTCTTTGGACAGGTGCAAGCACGATTCTCCCTCAGACAGCGGGTTTACAGGGTCATAATCATTTCGCTCCATGAGGGTTTATTACAACGTGCTGTGAGGACTAGCTCAGTAAAGCATTAGCAGCATCCCACAGACCCGACTCTGAGTTTCCAAAGAAAGCTGTGCTTTCCCAGACGGGTTGCCCCGGAAAAAGAGGATTTCGCTCTATGCGGGATTTATACATGGAGCTGTGGAGACTAGCTCAGGCAAGCATTTGCAGCATCCAAGAGAAGAGACTCTGAGTTTCCATGAAAGCTGGGCTTTCACAGTGGGGATGCCCCGGGAAAGATGATTTCGCTCTATGCGAGTTCTATACAAGGAGCTGTGGAGACTAGCTCAGGCAAGCAGCAGCAGCATCCCACAGACCCGACTCTGAGTTCACAAAGAATGCTGTGTTTTGCCAGAAGGAAAGCCTGGGCAAAGAGGCTTTTGCTTTATGTGGGTTTCTCCCACCGTTCTACAAATACTAGGATAAGGCAAGCAGCACCAGCAGCCCACAGAACCGACTCTGATTCCGAGAGACTGCTGTGTTTTCCCAGAGGTTTTCACCATGGCGCGAACCGCACATGGCTGCTCCTTCCTCAGCAAGGCTGTGGGCGTTCGCTCTGTCGCGTCAGGAAAGAATAGCTGCGGGAGAGCTGGTGCCTTCTGGGCCTTGTTTCCTGGGCTTCATGTGCGCGCCCTGGGTTCACCCTGCCATGCTGAACTAAGCAGACATAGCCTCGACCCTTCAGCAGAGTGCGTGGCCTAGGATGGCACTCTGCTCCAATGCCATCCCCGGGCGTGGTCAAGGCCTGCCTGCCCTTTTGCTCTGGCGTTCAGTTGGACAGGGCACTAGGCTAGTGCCTTCCCCAGTGAGAGGTGACATGACAGGATCACAGCACACCACACACGCCCTGTGATGGGGAGTAATGGGTAACTGTCCTCTTTCCCCGGGTCACGCCCTTCCTCCGCCAATACGGCCACATCCTGAGCAAGATGTCATCTAACTGCCATTCCCTTCAGGAGCTGTTTCTGCGAGTATAGGTCCGGGCGCCTGTTGGTATTCCCACGTCTGCCCTATGGACAAGTGGCCATGGAGATGCTGTCACCTTGGGCACAGAGGCACAGGACAGGCCGGCCGTAGGTCCAGAATCTTTCTTCAGAATGGAGCAGGCGTGTCTGCCCTTGTCGTCCGCTCTTGTCTCTTTAGCAGCTAGGATTCATACGCTCCGCACAGGGAGAGGGGGACACTTGTCTTGCCACAGGCCCGCTGTTCCTGCTTGGGCAGGCTCTACTGCTACACGACCGTATCCTGACAGCAAGGCCAATGTCTCCTCTTCATTCCCGAGCAGTGTGCTGCACTTTCCCATGACATGTCCTCGGGAGCGCAGTGACAGACGTGTCCCTTTCCTTAAGCCCCTTTCCACAGGCGCTAGCACGTTTCTCCCTCAGAGAGAGGGGATGCCCGGTCAAAGATCATTTCGCTCCATGAGGGTATATTACAACGTGCAGTGGAGAATAGCTCAGGCAAGCAGCAGCAGCATCCCACAGACCTGGCTTGAGTTCCCAAAGAATGCTGTGCTTTCCCAGAGGGGATGCCCCATAAAAAGAGGATTTCGCTCTATGCGGGTTTATAACAACGTGCTGTGGAGACTAGCTCAGGCAAGCAGCAGCAGCATCCCACAAACCCGACTCTGATTTCCAAAGAATCCTGTGCTTTCCCAGAAGGGATGCCTGGGAAGAGAGGCTTTAGCTCTCTGCGGGTTTCTCCCACCGTGCTGCGAATATTAGGCGAAGGCAAACAGGACCAGCATCCCACAGAACCGACTCTGATTGCCCAGCTATCGCTGTGCTTTGGCAGAGGTTTTCAGCTTGGTGCGAACCGCCTTTCACTGCTGCTTCCTAGGAAGGTTGTGGTCGTTCGCTCTTTCGAGTCAGGTAAGAATAGCTGCGGGATAGCTGGAGCCTCTTCAGCCTTGCTTTCCCGGGCTTCAGGTTCGTGCCCTGGCTTCACTCTGCCATACCGAACTAAGCAGACACAGCCTCGAGCCTGCAGCAGCGTGCATGGCCGAGAATGGCACTCTGCTCCAAATCCATCTCAAGGCGTGGGAAATACCTGCCCTCTTGCTCCGGCATTCAGGTGAACAGGGCATTGGGTCAGTGCCTTTCCGGGCGAGAGGAGACATGACAGGATCACAGCACACCGCCTACGGCCTGTGATGAGTAGTAATGGATAACAGCCCCTCCTTCCCCGGGACACCTCCTGCCTCCGCCCATGCTGCCACATTTTGGAGGAAGATGGCATCTGACTGCCAGTTGCTCCAGGAGCTGTTTCTGTGAGTTCAGGCCCGGGCGCATGTTGGTATGCCCATTTCAGCCCTATGGACAGGTGGCCAAGGACAATCTGTCCCCTTGATCCCAAAGGAACAGGACAGGCCTCCTTCTGCCAGGACTCTTTCCTCAGAATTGGGCAAGTGCGTCTGCCCTAGTTGTCCGCTCGTGTCTCCTTAGCAGCCAGGCTTCATTCTCTCCACACAGGGAGAGGGGGACACTCGTCTGGCCACAGGCCCGCTGTTCCTGCCTGGGCAGGCTCTCCTGCTTCATGACCATTTCCTGAGAGCGGGGCCCACGGCTCCTCTTTACCGGGGTGGCGTGCTGTGCCTTCTTCAGAGTAGCTCGTCGAGAGCGCAGTAACAGACGTGTCCCTTTCCTTAAAGCACTTTCCACAGGCCCAACAATGCTTCTCGCTCAGACAGAGGGGATGCCCCGTCAAAGATCATTTCGCTCTATGAGGGTTTATTACAACGTGCAGTGGAGACTAGCTCAGGCAAGCAGCAGCAGCATCCTACCGACCCGAGTCTGAGTAGCCAAGGAAAGCTGTGCTTTCCCAGAGGGGATGCCCGGGAGAAAGAAGATTTCGCTCCATGCGGATTTTATACATGTGCTGTGGAGACTAGCTCAGGCAAGCAGCAGCAGCAGCCCACCGATCTGACTCTGAGTTCCCAAAGAATGCTGTGCTTGTCCAGAAGGGATGCCTGGGCAAAGAGCTTTGTCTCTATGCGGGTTTCTCCAACCGTGCTGTGAATACTAGGCTAAGGCAGGCAGCACCACCAGCCCTCAGAACTGACTCTGATTGCCCAGGGATTGCTGTGCTTTGGCAGAGGTTTTCCGCTTGGCGCAAACCGCACTTAGCTGCTGCTTCCTCAGCAAGGATGTGGGCGTTCGCACTGTCGCATCAGGGAAGAATAGCTGCGGGACAGCCTGTGCCTCTTGGGTCTTGCTTTCCCGGGCTTCATTTGCGTGCACTGGGTTCACCCTGCCACGCCGAACTATGCAGACACAGCGTCGACCCTGCAGCAGTGTGTTGGCCTAGGATGGCACTCTGCTCCAATGCCATTTCAAAGCGTGTGCAAGGCCTGCCCTTTTGCTCTGGAGTTCCGTTGGAAAGGACATTAGGCCAGTGCCTTCCCCAGCGGGATGAGATGTGACAGGATCACAGTACACCGCTCACGCCCTGTGAGGAGTAGTAATGGGTATCTGTCCTCCTTCCCAGGACACCTGCCTCCGCCAACGCTGCCACATTTTGGCGGAAGATAGCATCTGACTACCCTTTCCTCCAGGAGCTTTTTCTGCGAGATTAGGCCTGGGCGCCTGTTGGTATGCCCACTTCTTCCCTATGGACAGGTGGCCAAGGACAATCTGTCCCCTTGTTGCCAGAGGAACAGGACAGGCCTGCCTTCTTCCCAGACTCTTTCCTTAGAATGGAGCAGGCTTGTCTGCCCTAGTCGTCCGTTCGTGTCTCCTTAGCAGCCAGGCTTCATTCTCTCCACATAGGGAGAGGGGGACACTTGTCTTTCCATAGGCCAGCTGTTCCTGCCTAGGCAGGCTCTCCTGCTTCACGACCGTTTCCAGACAGCAGGGCCAACGGCTCCTGTTCACCGGGGGCGTGTTGTGCCTTCTTCAGACAAGCTCGATGGGAGCGCAGTGACAGACGAGTCTCTTTCCTTAAAGCATTTTCCACAGGCCCAACAATGCTTCTCGCTCAGACAGAGGGGATGCCCCGTCAAAGATCATTTCGTTCTATGAGGGTTTATTACAATGTGCAGTGGAGACTAGCTCAGGCAAGCAGCAGCAGCATCCTACCGATCCGAGTCTGAGTTGCCAAGGAAAGCTGTGCTTTCCCAGAAGGGATGCCCGGGACAAAGAGGATTTCGATCCATGCGGGTTTTATACACGTACTGTGGAGACTAGCTCAGGAAAGCAGCAGCATCCCACCGATCTGACTCTGAGTTCCCAAAGAATGCTGTGCTTTTCCAGAAGGGATGCCTGGGCAAAGAGCTTTCCCTCTATGCGGGTTTCTCCAACCGTGCTGTGAATACTAGGCTAAGGCAGTCAGCACTAGCAGCCCTCAGAACTGACTCTGATTGCCCAGGGATTGCTGTGCTTTGGCAGAGGTTTTCCGCTTGGCGCAAACCGCCCTTAGCTGCTGCTTCCTCAGCAAGGCTGTGGGCGTTCCTACTGTCGCATCAGGGAAGAATACCTGCGGGAGAGCCTGTGCCTCTTGGGCTTTGCTTTCCCGGGCTTCATATGCGCGCCCTAGGTTCACCCTGCCAAGCCGAACTATGCAGACACAGCGTCGACCCTGCAGCTGTATGCGTGGCCTTGAATGGCACTCTGCTCCAATGCCATCTCTAGGCATGTGCAAGGCCTGCCCTTTTGCTCTGGAGTTCAGGTGGACAGGGCATTAGGCCAGTGCCTTCTCCAGCGGGATGAGATGTGACAGTATCACAGCACACCGCTCACACCCTGTGAGGAGTAGTAATGGTTATCTGTCCCAACTTCCCCAGACACCTGCCTCCGCCAATGCTGCCACATTTTGGCGGAAGATGGCATCTGACTATCTGTTCCTCCAGGAGCTGATTCTGCGAGTTCATGCCCAGGCGCCGGTTGGTATGCCCACTTCTTCCCTATGGACAGGTGGCCAAGGACAATCTGTCCCCTTGTTGCCAGAGGAACAGGACAGGCCTGCCTTCTGCAAAGACTCTTTCCTCAGAATGGAGCGGGCGCGTCTGCCCTAGTCGTCCGCTCGTGTCTCCTTAGCAGCCAGGCTTCATTCTCTCCGTACAGGTAGAGGGGGACACTTGTCTGGCCACAGGCCCGCTGTTCCTGCCTGGGCAGGCTCTCCTGCTTCATGATCGTTTCCTGACAGCAGGGCGAACGGCTCCTCTTTACCGGGGTGGCATGCTGTGCCTTCTTCAGACTAGCATGTCAGGAGCACAGTGACAGACGTGTCCCTTTCCTTAAAGCACTTTCCACAGGCCCAACCATGCTTCTCGCTCAGACAGAGGGGATGTCCGGTCAAAGGTCATTTCGTTCCATGAGGGTTTATTACAAGGTGCAGTCGAGACTAGCTCAGGCAAGCAGCAGCAGCATCCTACAGACCCGAGTCTGAGTTCCAAAGGAATGCTGTGCTTTCCCAGAGGGGATGCCCCAGAAAAAGGATTTCGTTCCATGCGGGTTTTATACAACGTGTTGTGGAGACTAGCTCAGGCAAGCGGCATAAGAATCCCACAGACCTGACTCTGACTTCCCAAAGTTTGCTGTGCTTTCCCAGAATGGATGTCTAGGCAGAGAGGATTTCACTCTATGCGGGTTTCTCCCACCGTGCTGTGAATACTAGGCAAAGGCAGGCAGCACCAGTAGCTCCCAGAACCGGCTCTGATTGCCCAGGGATTGCTGTGCTTTGGCAGAGGTTTTCAGCTTGGCGCAAACCGCACTTAGCTGCTGCTTCCTCAGCAAGGCTGTGGGCGTTCACACTGTCGCATCAGGGAAGATAGCTGCGGGAGAGCTGGTGCCTCTTGGGCCTTGCTTTCCCTGGCTTCATGTGCGCGCCCTGGGTTCACCCTGCCAAGCCAAAATAAGCAGACACAGCGTCGACCCTGCAGCAGTGTGCGTGGCCTAGGATGGCACTCTGCTCCAATGCCATCTCAAGGCGTTGCAAGGCCTGCCCTTTTGCTCTGGAGTTCAGGTGGACAGGGCATTAGGCCAGTGCCTTCCCCAGCGGGATGAGACGTGACAGGATCACAGCACACCGCTCACGCCCTGTGAGGAGTAGTAATGGGTATCTGTCCCTCCTTCCCAGGACACCTGTCTCCGCGAATGCTGCCACATTTTGGCGGAAGATGGCATCTGACTATCCGTTCCTCCAGGAGCTGATTCTGAGAGTTCAGGCCCGGGCACCTGTTGGTATTCCCATTTCTGCCCTATGGACAGGTGGCCAAGGACAATGTGTCCGCTTGTGCCCAGAGGAACAGGACAGGCCTCCTTCTGCCAAGACTCTTTCCTCAGAGTGGAGCAAGTGCGTCTGTCCTAGTTTTCCGCTCGTGTCTCCTTAGCAGCCAGGCTTCATTCTCTCCGCTCAGGGAGAGGGGGACTCTTGCCTGGCCACAGACCCGCTGTTCCTGCCTGGGTAGGCTCTCCTGCTTCATGACCGTTTCCTGACAGCAGGGCCCACGGCTCCTCTTTACCGGGGTGGCGTGCTGTGCCTTCTTCAGACTAGCACGTCAGGAGCACAGTGACAGACGTGTCCCTTTCCTTAAAGCACTTTCCACAGGCCCAACCATGCTTCTTGCTCAGGCAGAGGGGATGCCCGGGCAAAGAGCCTTTCGATCCATACGGGTTTATTACAACGTGCAGTGGAGACTAGATCAGGCACGCAGCAGCAGTATCCCACAGACCCGACTCTGTGTTCCCAAGGAATGCTGTGCTTTCTCAGAGGGGATGCCCCAGAAAAGAGGATTTTTCTCCATGCAGGTTTTATACTACGTGCTGTGGAGACTAGCTCAGGCAAGCAGCAGCAGCATCCCACAGATCTGACTCTGAGTTCCCAAAGAATGCTGTGCTTTCCCAGAACAGATGCCTGGGCAAAGAGGCTTTCGTTTTATGTGGGTTTCTCCCACCGTGCTTCAAATACTAGGCTAAGGCAAGCAGCACTAGCAGCCCATAGAACCGCCTCTGATTGCCCTGCGACTGCTCTGCTTTCATAAACGTTTTCAGCTTGGTGCAAACCGCACTTCGCTTCTGCTTCCTCAGCCAGGCTGTGGGTGTTCGCTCTGTCGCGTCAGGGAAGAATAGCTGCGGGAGAGCTGGTGCCTCTTGGGCCTTGCTTTCCCGGGCTTCATGTTCGCACCCTGGGTTCACCCTGGCAGGTGGAACTAACAGACACAGCCTCGACCCTGTAGGAGCGTGCATGTCCTAGGATGGCACTCTGCTCCAATGCCATCTCCCGGCATGCTCAAGGCCTGCCCTTTTGCTCCGGCGTTCAGGTGGACAGGGCACTATGTCAGTGCCTTCCCCAGCCGAGAGGAGACGTGACAAGATCACAGCACACCGTCCACGCCCTGGGTTGGGGAGTAATGGGTAACTGTCCCTCCTTCTTCGGGACACCCCCTGCCTCCGCCAACACTGCCACATCCTGGAGGAAGACGGCATCTGACTGCCTGTTCCTCCAGGAGCTCTTTCTGTGAGTTCAGGGCCGGGCGCCTTTTGCTATGTATCCCTTGTGTGTTGTGTGGCAAGTAAAAAAGGCTTGGACTTGGTCACAATATTTCCAAAAGAAGAAACATGTACCAAGAACGTTGGTATTGTCTTACAATTTTGCAAATCTCTTTAATGTCTGCCTTGACTGATGACATTGGAGTCTCACATCTGCTTCTGCATCCAATCCCTTTTGGTTTTGCACATCATGTAGGCTCAGAAAAAATCAATTGTACACTCATGAGAGTAAATTAGACAAATATTCTTAGTGTTATTCTGAGAATAGTCTGACCTTGTGTCTCCCCAGAAAACTGCTCGGAACCCTTTGTGTTCCCTAGACTATACTTTGAAAACCACTGGCCTATGTTATCTTTGCACCAGAGGAATTGCCTTTCTTTGTATGATTAATTTTTAGAAAAATATTTCTTTATTCTTTACAACGTCATTTAACGTATTTATTGTGTGATTATGATACACAGTCATAATCTTTAAAGTCAAGCTTTGATGTTTATTGCAGTTAGAGGATTACTTTGATCTATGATTTCCCACCAATGGATTGCCCAGGAACATGCCAAAGATGTTATTTTCATTTTATGGGATTAAGAATGTTAATTATTTGCCATCAAAACCTGAACACTGCCATTTCTTTGTTTGAGTAAGTAATAGAATTCCTTTTAAGAAGTAACTCACCTTGATTGAAAAGATGTTTCCATAACTGTTAGTCATAACTGCAATGTTTTGTGGCAGAACTGCTCTGTTTAGAGCCCATTTATGGTCTGTAACTAGAATGCTTTACCTCCTCAGAAGCCATGAAATCAATAAACAGCTTATTTGAGAATAGCTTTAAGTAATCTGCATATATATAAATTGAGACTGATTGCAGCAGCAGAAATATCAGTTTTCCCACCTCTGTGAATGTTGGGCAATGCAAAATGAGGGCAGGTGCCAATGTCCTAGGGTTCTGACTCAGCAGGTTTGCTTGGGTCTCCGCTCTGAAAGCTAACCACTGCCTCAGGTAACGACTGTAACAGGATGATTTGACAGACTCTAAACTATATTCAGAGTTGTGTTTCCCCAGTAACCATGCTTATTATCCAGGATTAGAAGCTTACCATCAACGAACACTTATGGATGGTTCGACTCCATTTCCAGCCATTCTCAAAAGAAGTCAAGGCAACCAGGCGGTCAGTGGAAAAGAGAGAAAGACAGACTAGGCTAGCAAGACTCTCCTTTGTCCTGGAATATTGTGAAGGAAGGGAAAGTTTTTCTTCTCTATCCAAGCCTTGTTGAAACCCTTGAAAGTCCAGACTCCCAGGGGGGACTCCATGGTCCAAGATCTCCTTTAGAGGGAATACTGGGTCTAGTATGCTGAATATGTCAAGAACTCTCACAGAATAGAATGGCTGTTGCCAGGGGCAGCCAGATTGTTGCGGTGGTATAGGAAGTGGGGAGAGTTGGTCAAAAGGAAAAGGTACAAACTGCAAGTTATGAGATGACTAAGTTCTGGAGATGTCCTATAGAGACAGTGACCACAGTTAGCAATACTGTATTACTGGAGCCAGGGGTCTTGGTGAGTCAGTGGTTTTGGCATGATGACCCCGCCTGGTCACTCCTTAGGTGTTCTCTATCGCGCTGGAAAACTTCAAAGAAATCATTAACTCTTTGACCTTTACAAGGAGGACACACATTATCTGTACTAGAAGGCACGTGTAAGGTGGCAGTGCAGGTCCTAGGAAAGAAAGAAGCAGGAAAGGGAGCAAAAAAACAGTCCTTCGTGGGGTCCCTTTAGTTTCCCTGTCTCAAAATCATCCTGTTGAACACCTTATATGAAGTATATATCAACTATACCTTAATAAAGTCAGAAAAAAATCCTCTTTCAAGAATTAAAATAAAAGAACCCTACAACTCAACAATAAAAAGACAAAGAACCCAATTAAGATGTGAACATAGACTCGAACAGACATCTTTCTGAAGAAGACCTACACTCAACAATCACATGAAAATATGTACAGCATCAATTGTTAGAAAAATGCAAATCAAAGTCACAATGAGGTACCACTTCACACACGTGATTAAGTGTCAACATTAAAAATAAAAGAGCCAGTTACCATATGAGCAAAATCAGTTTATTTAGTAATAGCAGAGGAATTGTAATTTGGGACAAGCAAACTATATAAACCATGGACAAGTCTGGAGAACAAAGGGAAGGTCAAATTTTTTAAAAAGACTTATTTATTTGAAAGAGGGAAGGAGGGAGAGGGAGGGGAAGACAGAAGCTTAAGCACACTCCACACTGAGTGGGGAGTCCAACACAGGGTTCCATCTCATGACCCTGAGATCACGACCTGAGCTGAAACCAAGAGTCAGACACTTAAGTCAATCTACCATCCAGGTGTCCCAGGAAGGTCAACTTTTATGAGGTTTTATGAGGAAACGTGTGTTTTGAACACAAGTTTATTTGAGAAAAAAGACTCTGAGGTTGTGGTAGTTTCTCCTCAGCAAGCAGTGGTTAATGTGCTGTTGTTGGGGTAAAGAAAGCTCCTTTTTTTAAAATGAAATTCCTACCTGTGTCCTCCCTTGTCGAGATAAGAATTCTTGCCATTCTTGCTGCTGGATATGCAGGCAGCCGTGAGTGGCGCACACTGGACAGTCCCCACCCAGGGCTCCCTGACTCCTTCTTAACTGAGGTTTTCCTTATCTGTTTTCATACAACTATAACAAAAATAAGGAAAACAGAAAATAAGTATAGGAGGCAATGGGGAGAAACTGGAACCCTCTCACACTGCTGGTAGAAATGTAAAATGGTGTAGCCAGTATGGAAAACAGTCTGGAGGTTTCTCAAAAAGTTAAACATAGAATTATGAACAAGCAATTGTATTCCTAGGTATATACCTGAAAGAACTGAAAAAACGTGGTACACAAATGTTCATTGTGTCGCTACCAGTGACATTGGGAATGTAGAGTCCAAACACCCATCACATGATGCACAAATAAATAAAAGGCTGCATATAAATACAAAAGAATAGGGGTGTCTGGGTGGCTCAGTGGGTTAAAGCCTCTGCCTTCGGCTCGGGTCATGGTCTCAGGGTCCTGGGATCGAGCCCTGCATCAGGCTCTCTGCTTGGTGGGGAGCCTGCTTCCCCCCCCTCTCTGCCTGCCTCTCTGCCTCCTTGTGATCTCTGTCTGTCAAATAAATAAGTTAAATCTTTAAAAAAATAAATAAATACTATAGAATGTTACTTAGTTTTTAAAAAGAAAGAACATTCTGCGATATGCTATAGCATGAATGAAACTTGAAAACATGGTGCTAAGTGAAATAAGCCATTCACACACATACACGTACACACACTACTACATAATTCCAATTTATGAGATTCCTTGAGTAGTCAGATTCATAGAGACAGACCTAGAATGCTGGTCGTCACAGGCTGGGGAACAGAGAAGTGAGCCGTTACTGCTAGGGTGATTGCTTGATGGGGGCCCAGTCTCCTTTGGTGTAATACAAATGATGGGGAGCTGGGCAGAGGGGATGGTAGCACAACCTTGTGAATGTACCATATGCCTCTGATCCCTATCCTATATCTTTTCAAAGATTTATTTCTTTATTTTATAGAGATAGAGACAGAGAAAGAGAGAGAGAACGACAGTGAGAGTGCAAGCAGGGGGAGGGGCAGAAGGAGAGCAAGAGAGAATCCCAAGCAGACTCTCCACCAAGTATGGACCCAGACATAGGACTCGATCCCACAAACCTGAGATCATGACCTGAGCCAAAATCAAGTGTCAGACGCTCAATCAACTGAGCCATCCAGGCACCCATGAACTGTATACTTTAAAATGGCTAATTTCCTGTTCCTTAAATTTCACTTCAACTTAAAAAAAAAAAGGCAAGAGAGGCTCCTTCATGGTGAGGAAAGGCCTGGAGACCAGTGTGCAGATCATGAAAAAGGAAAAAAAAAAAAGAAAAGAAAAGAAAAAAGAAGATCTTTGGCACAATGTAGGTATGCAGGCTCGGAGCTGAGAAGAGGTCCCTCAGCCAGCCGGCCCCCCTTACTGAGCAGACATTGACCATTGTCATCCTTACCTGAGACTCAGGTTTTATTTGTTCTGATCTTAAGTATCTAGTGATATCCCCAAGTCTGTATTCATGCTTCCTTCATTAATGCAACCAGTATCTTTTCTCAAGAATCAAGATGCTTGGAAAACCAAGAAAAGGAACTGGGTATTGAAAACAGCTTTGGCCTGGAGAAGAGGGGATAAGCGGAAAACAGAGCAAGAGTTGAGAGCAGGGATGCAGACAACCTTCCAGAAAAACTTGTGGGACAAGCACACATTCAGAGGCCTGAGAAAAGGCTAGACTTCCAGTATTCACTCAGGGGGCCTAGATGAACTCTTAGTATGTGGATATCTAGAGAACATGGGGACATCTGGTTTATACTGAGAAGCACAAACATATGGCAGAAATCCTGCATGTGGAGTGGAATTCTGGAAAAGCTCATGGTCCAGAACATAGTGCATGCCTCCAGGCACAGCACCTGCCGGCCCCAAGAAGACTGATGGTTCTCTAGACAACCACTCTCCCATAACATTCAGGGAGATTAATTCACACAAAGGTCAGATCAGATTCTCAAAATCTGGCTCACAATCTTTGCCTTTGAAATCCCAAAAGTTGCAGGAGAGTTCGTATGAAAAGTGCCACAAGAGGAGTTTCCTGGGAAGGCTGGGGTTCGGTAGAAACTCATTAGCTCTGGCTGGTGACAGTCTTCCCTAGCCCCAAGACGTGGACTCTCTAGGGTATCCAGGATTGTTGGCAATGACACCAAAGCCCAGCTGGGGAGACCCATGGGACACAGGCTCCACATGGATAGGATGTTGGCTAATGCTGAGAACACCATCTGGCACAGAGGAGGTGATAAATATACTGATATGTATCTAAATGAGTGAGAGAGAAGAGGGCTTGATCCCAGCTGCGAAGGAAGAGACTTTATTGAATCTCCACATGCAGGTCACTAGGGAGCACGGAAAAGAATGCTGCTGGGTCAGAGCCCAGCCCTATCTAAACCCAGAGTGGGGGAGAATAGCTGCGATTCCTCACAATCCATTCAAGTTGTTGTTGTTGTTTGGATTCTTTTTTGGGAGGCTCCACACCCAGCACAGAGCCCAATGCAGAGCTTGAACTCATGACCTTGAGATCAAGACCTGAGCAGAGATCAAGAGTCAGAAGCTTACTCCACTGAGCCATCCAAGTGCCCTTGTTTTGTTTCGGTTTCAATCCTTCTATTTTCAGATTCTACTTTGTCATTTATCATCCATAAAATCCCCTTCATAAAAAATTTTAAAAGGAGTCAGAAAAATATGGCTGAAGGAGTTTTTTTGTGTCTCCTTCTGGTGGTTTCTTGTATACTCCACAACAGTTTCACTTTCAATATTGGATAAGTACCAGCTGTGGGATAGGACCTCTCAGTGCCTTACTGGCCGAACCCCATGAAGGCTGAAATACTGAAATAGAATGTACTTCAGAGGTCCAAATGCAAGGAGCTCACATTATTGGCCCAAATTTGCACATTCATGGGACCATCAAGGAGCCTGCTAAATTCCTTTACAAAGTAGTGAAAGAAGTCTAAAATTAAGGACCAAAAAAAAAAAAGACCTATTCATTTATCTATTTGACACTGAAAGAGCTGGAGCAGGGAGAGGGGCAGAGGCAGAGGGAGAGGGAGAAGCAGGCTCCCTGCTGTCAGGACCCTGAGAGCATAACCTGAGCAAACAGATACTCGACTGAGCCACCCAGGTGCTCCAAGGAAGAAATTCTTATCCAACAGACATCAGCTGTCCGTTACTAGCATCCAGTGATATACAGTCCTGTGTAGTCTTAGACTCTCAAACATCCTCTGCTCCCTTCTCAGCCAAAACATCTATATTTTCATTAAAAACGTTGTGCATAGAATATTACTAAGTCTGTAAGATTTCCATGACTACATTTTTGGTAGGCAACTTGACACTATTCATGAATTATAATTGACAACACATGTTTATACCCAGGCATCCATTACAGGCACTATAAAAATGTATGTGCAGACTTACTGATAATGGTCCCATCCCCCACAAAAAAAAACTCTCAAAAAAATTAAAAATGGAAAATAAATTGGAAACAAATTAATGCTTACCCACAGGGGAAAGATGAGTTAAGTCATGATCTAGGCAGACTGAGATACGATGATGCTCACGAGAAGGTCAGGGCCATGCTGGCTGCCCCAGGTTCCTTCTCTAGAGAATAACAACACCACCAGGGCATCATACAACTTGGGAGTTGCTGCTTCCTTGTTGAGACCAGTGAGCTCTGACCTCCATCCTGTCCTTCTGTTCTGCTCCCCTTTGTCACATCAGAGGATCCCAACATCCTCATATAGTGAAGATCCACATACTCTGGCTTGATCTGACTTGGCCTCACAGCCCAATCATCAGACTTTTTCCTTGAAACACTTTAGAATTCAGCAGCTCACCACCCCCACTGTAATTTCTCACCCAGACCCTGGTAATAGCCTCCTAACCAGTCTCCTTCTGTCCACTCTGACCCTATATCTTATTTGTCACACAAGCATTGAAGAGATCATTGCACAATGCAAATTATTGTGTCATTCTTGAAACCTCTTATGGATTCCACCACAGTTGGCAAGAAATTGACATTGCCTCATGGAGGCCACACCTTTTGGCTTTATCTTCCTCTTTGTTACTCTCAGTTCCCTCTCAGTCAACCCAAACTCGTTGTCTTTCTGGGCCTTACACAGGCTGTTCCTTGTGTTTCCAACACTCATCTTTCAGATCTCTCCAGAGCTGCTCCCTCATCATCATTCAGATCTTAATTTAAATATCTGCTTTTCGGAAAGGCCATCTCTAACATTAGATAAAAGCACCTTAAAAATTATTATCTTTTCCGTAGTAATTAACAGTGCCTTACACGATCTTATATTTTTGTTGAAATGTTTATTTCCTATCCTTTCAGAAGAATATAAGCTCCTGTGGGCAGGACTCTCGCTTGTGATTAGAACAATGCTCGGCTGACAATAGGGAATCAAAACACGAAACAAGAGAAACAAGCATAACACACCAAATTGCTCACACTAATTTCCCAGAGTATGGAGAAGGCAAGAGAGATGAGAAAAAAATAAGACTGTGAATTCTTTTAAAAGATTTTATTTATTTATTTGACAGAGATCACAAGTAAGCCGAGAGAGACAGAGAAGCAGGCTCCCTGTTGAGCAGAGAGCCCAATGCGGGACTCGATCCCAGGACTCTGAGATCATGACCTGTGCTGAAGGCAGAGGCTTTAACCCACTGAACCACCCTGGTGCCCAAGACTGTGAATTTTTTTTAAATGTCCATGATAAGAATGAATGTATAGTGATAACTATTTTGCACATACATAAAACTGAGCATGTATGAATGTGTGTTTATATTATCAGTGAAAAATTATTTATGACTTCTGTTAAAGATAGTAAGGAAGACTTTACTGAAGAGGGCTACTAAAACAGGGTTGTGTAGCTGGGGGAGAGAGAGAGAGGGTTGCCTCGGAATACAACAAAGAAAACTGGAGACTTAACAGCCCAGCAAGTCCGTAGATAGAAAACTAAGAGGAAGCATCAAGGGCAGAATGGATTCTGGCCAAACAGGATCCTACTGAATTCTAACAGGATGCCTGCTGAAAGCAGGCTAGGGTGATCAGATGGAACTCCAACACCCCTGAAGAGGCCATGCCTTGAGCTTCAGTAGTCAGTATGATTGTCAACGAGCTAAGAGCATGCTGAGAGCAGGTTGTCCCTGCAGGGGACTGTCTGTGGGCATGAGTCACAGCAAATACATGTGGGCGCCCTGCTGGGGGTAGGAGCCAAAGCTATCAATAGGGAAGGCAAGAATATCAAAGACAAAAGTCACCCAGGTGCCCAGCAGCTTCTGCCAGCTCTCATGAAGCAAGATCACCTGGCATTATGGTTCCAATGAGGAGGTAGGTGTCCCCGAGGTGTGACTGATTCCTTAGCCTTCTCCACCTCGAAGCTCTGTGACTGCCTGGGAGAACCTTACATGTAAGCAGAAAAGTTCCAGGATAAAGATTATGAATCTTCCATACATTTTTTAAAAGAAACATACATTTTTGCAAAAAAGAGAGGGTGCATGCACACAAGCAGGGGGAGCAGCAGAGGGAGAGGGAGATGGTCCCAGAGTAAATAGTCTTTTAGGACTGGAATTGTCACCGTGGTGCGGGGACAAAGGAAGACCTATACTGCCATCTATAAACAGCAGTAGAATATATCTAGGAAGAAAGATAGTTTCATAACATAGAAGAAAATCTATGTTATTCAATGAATCTTGGGACACTGAAAAACAAAATTAAAAAAAAAAAAGAAGAAAATCTACATTATGAAAATCTACACTGACCAGAGCCCCCAATGTGGAGCTTGATCCCAGGATCCTGGGATCATGACCTGGGCCAAAGGCAGCTGCTTAACCAACTGAGCCGCTGAGGCTCCCTGAAACCATTATTACTCTTTGAAAATTTGATAAAATCCCTGATAATTGCCCTGGTCATTCAATATGTTATTATCTTTAATCTTCCCACACATCTATTTGGATGAAGTGTATTCAGTAATCAGTGGATGGCCTGTATGTCTGTTTTGGCAATTTAGATAGTATTTTCCCTGTTTTATGGGTCTCAATAGGGCCAATGGCTTTCAAGTTGGATTATAAGAAACCCTAGCTTTCTACACAGGGTACAACTGGTCATTGGTCTTAATTCAGATCACGGTAGTTACTTATTTATTTACTTCCATTATAATTAACATACAGTGTTATGTTGGTTTCAGGAGTATATAGTTGCATTTTTATGGAAACAAAGCTAAACTTGGGACTGCACTCTAACCAAAGGCTCACTAACAGCAAGTAAATCATAACCTGTTAAATAATGTCTTAAAGGCAAAAATACTATAGTAATCCACTTTGAGCATTTATGTGGTCATGATCCCTGTCATTGTCTTCGAGATTATGAAAGAATAGCAGAATACAAATCATCTTTGTTTAATGGATAAGAACACTGTGTTTCATGGAGATGAAGTAACTTGGTCAAAGTGACACTGGTTTTAATGGCTGAACTTTAGAGAACTGGAGAAATAATCAGAGCATTATTGGAGATTTATAATGGTGTCGTGATCTGGTTATCAAGCTGTTAGGTCAATGTACGAGTGTGAGGACTCCATAAATACAACAGCAAAAAGGTTCTGATAGGAAATGAGAGAGAACTTTATTCAGCATTTTCTTTTGCAAAAGATTTTTAAAAAGCATACATGAGGTTGATGCATTCAGAGAACTATGGAGAACTTTCATAATTTCTTAAAGAATTGTAGTGATAGGGGCACCTGGGTGGCTCAGTGGGTTAAGCCTCTGCCTTCGGCTCAGGTCTTGTTCTCAGGGTGCTAGGATCGAGCTCCCCATTGTGCTCTGTCCTCAGCGGGGTGCCTGCTTCTCCCTCTCTCTCTGCCTGCCTCTCTGCCCACTTGTGATTTCTCTCTCTGTCAAATAAATAAAATCTTAAGAAAAAAAAAAAGAATTGTAGTGATAACAGTATTCCAAGATTTCCCAGCTGTTAGTAACACAGTGCTACCACAGGAACATGAATGTCAATCCTACAGCTCTGAGCACCCTACCACCACATACACCTGCTCACACCTGGATTCGTTGTAAGCCCACTGTACCCTTGGGCCTCTCTGGTGGTGGTACTTTTCATTGTGATGATCTCTTGCCCTTTAAGCCCTGGATGCAAGGCCAGTGGTAGAGGCTCAGCTTCCTTGTGGCCCCACAGCTCTAAGATGAGATGAATGTTCCTCTGTTAATTCAGGTCACAGTGGGTCATCTGAGTCACAGTCTTCCCAAAGCCTATTGAAACCATATCAGTAACTTGGAGCTGTTTTGTTCATTACTTATCCAATTTGACAAATCCCATTTGTGAGATAATATCAAATTGTGGTGAGGAACTCTGGGGCAATTCTACCTTGGTAGAATTCTGTAAGTAAGACCACAGCACTCATTGGTGCTGTGGCCTTACTTGCCATAACAAATTTATTTCTATTTTCCTGCATTTTAAGGGCAGACAATGCCCACAAGTTTCTTCGTATGTATCAACTGTGTATTAATGGGTTAGTACAGGCTTGACATTCAGTTAACTCTCATAAATGTGTTATTATTCTTTCTGTATGTTGGCAGTGGTATAAATTGTGAATAAGACACAGACTTGTTCTTTTTTTTTTTAGATTTTATTTATTTATTTGACAGAGAGAGAAAGAAATCACAAGCAGGCAGAGAGGCAGGCAGAGAGAGAGCGGGAAGCAGGCTCCCCACTGAGCAGAGAGCCCAATGCGGGGCTTGATCCCAGGACCCTGAGACCATGACCCGAGCTGAAGGCAGAGGCTTGACCCACTGAGCCACCCAGGCACCCCGACACAGACTTGTTCCTAAGATGTTTCTAGCTCTAGTTTATGTCAGTCAGTTGAGTTTATTTCAACAGATATTAATAATTTATCAACAGATAATAATAAAAGTATTTTTTCTCAAAAAGATGAAACTCTACAAAGAAATACGGCTGTTTGGTAAACAAATAATTGTAATAAGTAAAATAAAAAAGAAGTGTGCAGTAAAAGGTAGTAGCCACAAAGACACCAGGAACTTTAAATTTTATTGTAATGTTAACTTAAAAATAAAACGGTTAGTTATTTTACCAGCAAAACCAAAGGTAAGCCAACAAATGAAGGAGAGAACTATGATTTCATAAAGAAGATGGAGGACGTTGGTAGGAGTTGTTTTCAATGAACACCCTAGAAGAAAAGCAAGAGTTCAGGTGAGGTTCTCAGGGGCTGAGTTGCAGGGAGAGTTGATTTCCCTGGGGAGATGTAGTCAACATCTTTTCCTTTTGGAGCCTGAAACTGACAATTCTTCCCTGTTGAAGATTCTTCCGCTGAAGCCTGTAATTGACATTTCTTCCTGTCTTAATGTTGAATAGTACTGTCCCCCCCTTGGAGCTTCCCCTTCCAGTCTCTCCGTTCTATTTTAGTGAGGTTTCCCTTTATTAATTTCCACAGTAATGTGGATCAGGCTACATTGGTTAACCTGCACTTCCCAACCACACTCCACAGAACCAGAATAGGATAAAGTCCTAGATGAATTCTACTGTTCTACTAGAGACAAATGGGGACAGAAAGGTGAGGTTCAAACCAACATTCAGACTGCTAAAGCCACATCGGTGGAGCTAAGATCAGCTGACCAGGCTGAGGGGAGAAGCAGCAGTAAACAAGGAAAACACCACAGTGCTCAGTGAGTCAATGACCGAAAGATGAGGATCTTGGCTTTGTCTTCAAAAGGAGTTTGGAGTTCTTGAATTTTCTCCCCAGGCAATTGGCTTCAGGGTTTTGATGGTTGCTCCTTAAAACAATGTTAAATAAAAAGCAAGCAAACAGAACCTATTCAACACCACACACATTTTTAGGTTATTTAAATCACCTTATCATTAATTAACAAATACAAAGAATTTATCTGCCAGGATACTGCAGACAGGGTTTTTTTTTAAAAGATTTTATTGATTTATTTGACAGAGATCACAAGTAGGCAGAGAGGGGAGGAAGTAGGAAGGCAGAAGCTTGACCCACTGAGCCACCCAGGCACCCCAAGAAACAGACTCTTAATTATAGAGAAAACACTGATGGTTAGCAGAAGGGAGGTGGGGGAGGGATGGGTGAACTAGGTGTTGGGGAGTAAGGAGTGCACTTTTGAGGAGTACTGAGTGATGTATGGAAGTGCGGAATCACTATCTCATACACCTGAAACTAATATAACACTGTTAGCTAACTGGAATTAAAATAAAATAAATGAAATATTAGCACGTGCTCACTAACTCTTTGGGTGAGAATTATGTTTTTAACATTTAGACCACTACATGTTGACAGAAAAATATGCATGAGGTGCACAAAAGGTCCAAGGAAAGGGTATATGATACAGAAGAGGAGACATAAAGAATACCAGGTGGAGATAATGCCTGAGTTGAGGGGGAGGGGCACAGGTCATTCTAGACAGAGGGAACCTTAGGTATATGAGCACAATGACATTGGTATAGGATGATACCAGGTGATGAGGTGGAGAGGCGGGCAAACTTAGAGATCCAGGGCCATCCATGTCATGCTAATGAATTGGAGATTTACCTTGCATAAAAATAGGATACCTTGAAGAATTTTTAGCAAGGAAGTGACCCAAGATGGATTTGTATTGGAAATACCAATTTTATTTGAAGACTATATATATAGTTGGAAGTAAACCCAAAGATAAAGACACTAAATTACTGAGAGATGAGAAGGGCATGAACGAAGGCAATGACAGTGGGAGTGAGCAGGTGAAGAATGACTTGAGATATAGAATAAATAGGGCATGATGGTTGCTTGGATGTGTAGGGAAAGATAGGTAGGAGGTGGGAAAGGCTATAAGTAACATTTGATAATTGATTATGAGGGGGTGGCAAGGAAAAGGAGGAGCTGACCTACATCAGCAAAAATTCCTGCTTTAGGCATAGAGATTGTATCAGGTGGCAGCAACACACATTCAGCATGTGAAACAGAGAGAAGTAGGGCAAGAAAGAAAGTCCTTGAGTTCCTCACCTTTTATATAGTTCACACACATTGTAGAATAAACTCTTTGTCTACCTGACCCACTCAAAATGCCATCCTTCCTTATAAAATGTTTGCCTGTCCCTTCCGATTCTAAATTATCCTAGTATCCACTGTAGCCTAACATATACTTTTTTTTTCAAATGGTAAATCATGGGATACCTGCTGACTCTATTGTCTAAGCATCTGCTTTCAGCTCAGGTCATGGTCCCAGGGTCCTGAGATCGAGTCTTGTAGCAAGCTCCATTCTCAGTGAGAAGCCTGCTTCTCCCTCTGCCTGCCACTCTCCCTGCTTGTGCTCTCTCTCTCTCTCTGGTAAATAAATAAAATCTTTTTAAAAAAATGTTAAAAAAAACAAAAAAAAAACCAAAGGTAAATCACATGTTGACAGATTACAAATCTGTAAAACACATGTTGGTTACCTTTTAACCAAATTTCCTATATAGAATTGCTCTGTAATGCAAGGAATTGGGAAGATTAAGTAAGCATAGTTCTCCATGAAAAAAGGGGGGCAGCTAAAGTGAATCCTTCCAGACAGACAGATATAGAGATAGAGAGAGAGATATGTGTCTACATGAGAGGGCCTAGAGACATTGATACCTCAGTAGCAGCAGCACACCCACTACCCATATCTTGGTTTGTAAGTGCCACTCTAATAAAAGGAATCAGAAAAGGCTGATTCTAGGGACAGGCTGAGAAAATACAGTTTGAACCTGGAGCATCTTGTAGTGTCAGAAAATAACAAAGTTCTTTTTTAAAAAAGCGATTTCTCTGGAGGACTCAGAGAAAACCTGAAAGATCCCCCAGTGGCCAAAGATGGAACAATTTGAACAAAATGAATGATAGAACTCTAGGTTGAGGCAATGTTGAGGTTGGCCTTTTCTCTTCTTTCAATACTCTAAAAATGTTGCCCCACTGTCTTCTAGCTTGCATTGTTACTAAAAAAATATATACTCTCATTCTCATCTTTGCTCTTTTGTATACGATGTGTCTTTTGGGGGGCTGCTTTTAAGATTTTCTGTTTATAACTAGTTTCTAGTAATTTAATTATGATGTGCTTTAGTGTGCTTTCCTTCATGTTCTTGTCCTTAGAGATTCTGGAGCTTCTTGGATCTGTGGGTTTACAGACTTCATCAAATTTGTAAAATTTTGGCCATTATTTCTTGAAACATTTTCTGTGCCCCTCCCCATTCTCCTCTGGGGACTCAAATTATATATTAAGCTAATGTGAATCTGTCATACACTGAGGCATTCCACTTCTTGCCCAGTTTTTGTTTTCAATCTGTGTCATTTTGCATAACTTCTATTGTTATTTTCAAGTTCACTAATCTATTCTGCCAAGTCTAAAATGTCATTAATCCCATCCAGGGCAATTTTCATCTTTGACATCTTATACATTATTATAATTATATATTATATATTATCATCATTGTATATTATTAACTTTATATATTACTAACTTTATTACTAACTTTAACATTATATATTACTAACTCAAATGGAAACCACAGCAGGATTTCATTGGATAACCTGAATGGCTGATTCTGTTATTCTTCTTAGAAAATATATGGTATATATATATATATTTTTAAAAGATTTTATTTATTTATTTGACAGAGAGAAATCACAAGTAGATGGAGAGGCAGGCAGAGAGAGAGAGGAAGGGAAGCAGGCTCCCTGCTGAGCAGAGAGCCCGATGCGGGACTCGATCCCAGGACCCTGAGATCATGACCTGAGCTGAAGGCAGCGGCCTAACCCACTGAGCCACCCAGGCGCCCCAAAAATATATGGTATATATAGTGGATTTCTTCAGAACTGGTTATTTTACTAGGCACCTTGCCTTCAAAGACCTCTTCTAGGGCATGTCTAGAGGGAATACTGCAGGCCTGTGTGTGCAGTCTAAGAAGTACTTTTGAGAAGATGTACGCATATGTCTGTTAAGGGGAAGGTGATGTGCAGAGAGAAGGTACGCTGGAGTATCAAAGGAATTAAGTCTTGGACGGATGATGGGATCGTAGTGTGTTTCATTCCTGCACTCCTGAGTATAGTTCCTTTTACTTTGTGTTTGTTTTCTTAATGTCTGCCATGGTGTTACACTCATAGAACCTCAGCAATTGCTCTATTTCTCCTTCAAGGCCCATGACTCTACTGTCTTTAATAAGCAATTCCCAGACATTAGTCTCAGTGAAAATTCCACCATTCTAGGTATTTCTCTTGTGCACAGAGGATCTGAGCAACCTAGTTATACTAAGCACACTGTTCTTACATCCCCCTTTTAAGTAACCCCTTTTGGTCCTGCCTTGAATCTGTATCTTTCAATCCTCATTGCTACCATCCTATCCAAGTCACCATCACAAGGTACATGGACCACTGAAGTAGCCTCATACCTGATTCTCTTACTTTTGTTCTCACTCTTCTCAAATTCATTCCCTAGAAAGCATGGAATGATTGGTTTTATTTTATTATTTCCCTGGAGAATACTGACTGACTTCTGCATGTTGATTTTTGTGTCCTGCAACTTCAATGAATGTTTATTATTTCTTTTTTTAAAAAGATTTTTATTTATTTATTTGACAGAGATCACAAGCAGGCAGAGAGGCAGGTAGAGAGAGAGAGAGGAGGAAGCAAGCTCCCTGTTGCCAGGGAGCCCGATGCGAGGATCAATCCCCGGACCCTGAGATCATGACCTGAGCCGAAGGCAAAGGCTTTAACCCACTGAGCCACCCAGGCGCCCCTGAATGTTTATTATTTCTTTAAGATTTTATTTAGGGGCCTCTGGGTGGTTCAGTTGGTTGGGCCTCTGCCTTCGGCTTAGGTCATGATTCCAGGGTCCTGGGATTAGGCCCTGCATTGGGCTCCGTGATCCTCAGAAAGCCTGCTTCTCCCTCTCCTTCCTTTTTTTTTTTTTAAGATTTTACTTATTTATTTGACAGACAGAAATCACAAGTAGGCAGAAGGCAGGCACAGAGAAAGGGGGAGGCAGGATCTCTGTCCAGCAGAGAGCCTGATGCAGGGCTCGATCCCAAGACCCTGGGGTCATGACCTGAGCCGAAGGCAGAGGCTCTAACCCACTGTGCCACCCAGGCGCCCCTCTCCCTCTCCTTCTGCTGCTCCTCACTGCTTGGGCTCTCTCTCCGTCTCTAAATAAGATTTCTTTAAAAAGAAATTTTTTAAATTTCTTTAAAAAGAAATTATTTAAAAACTATTTAAATAATTTTTAAAAATAGCTTATTTATTAATTTGAGAGAGTGAGCTCAGGTTGGGGGAGGGGCAGAAGGAGATGCAGAGGGAGAAGTAGACTTCCCACTGAGCAGGGAGCCCAATGTGGGGCTCAATCCCAGGACCCTGGGATCATGACCTGAGCGAAAGGTAGATGCTTAACTGACTGAGCCACTCAGGTGTCACGTGTTTAATATTTCTTTTTTTTTTCCCAATTTATTTATTTTCAGAAAACAGTATTCATTATTTTTTCACCACACCCAGTGCTCCATGCAAGCTGTGCCCTCTATAATACCCACCACCTGGTACCCCAACCTCCCACCCACCCGCCACTTCAAACCCCTCAGATTGTTTTTCAGAGTCCATAGTCTCTCATGGTTCATCTCCCCTTCCAATTTACCCAAAAGCACATAACCTCCCCAATGTCCATAACCCTACCCCCCTTCTCTCAACTCCCCTCCCCCCAGCAACCCACAGTTTTTTTGGTGAGATTAAGAGTCACTTATGGTTTGTCTCCCTCCCTATCCCATCTTGTTTCATGGATTCTTCTCCTACCCACTTAAGCCCCCATGTTGCATCACCACTTCCTCATATCAGGGAGATCATATGATAGTTGTCTTTCTCCGCTTGACTTATTTCGCTAAGCATGATACGCTCTAGTTCCATCCATGTTGTCGCAAATGGCAAGATTTCGTTTCTTTTGATGGCTGCATAGTATTCCATTGTGTATATATACCACATCTTCTTGATCCATTCATCTGTTGATGGACATCTAGGTTCTTTCCATAGTTTGGCTATTGTGGACATTGCTGCTATAAACATTCGGGTGCACGTGCCCCTTCGGATCACTACGTTTGTATCTTTAGGGTAAATACCCAGTAGTGCAATTGCTGGGTCATAGGGCAGTTCTATTTTCAACATTTTGAGGAACCTCCATGCTGTTTTCCAGAGTGGTTGCACCAGCTTGCATTCCCACCAACAGTGTAGGAGGGTTCCCCTTTCTCCGCATCCTCGCCAGCATCTGTCATTTCCTGACTTGTTGATTTTAGCCATTCTGACTGGTGTGAGGTGATATCTCATTGTGGTTTTGATTTGTATTTCCCTGATGCCGAGTGATATGGAGCACTTTTTCATGTGTCTGTTGGCCATCTGTATGTCTTCTTTGCAGAAACGTCTGTTCATGTCCTCTGCCCATTTCTTGATCGGATTATTTGTTCTTTGGGTGTTGAGTTTGTTAAGTTCTTTATAGATTTTGGACACTAGTCCTTTATCTGATATGTCGTTTGCAAATATCTTCTCCCATTCTGTCAGTTGTCTTTTGGTTTTGTTAACTGTTTCCTTTGCTGTGCAAAAGCTTTTGATTTTGATGAAATCCCAAAAGTTCATTTTTGCCCTTGCTTCCCTTGCCTTTGGCGATGTTCCTAGGAAGATGTTGCTGCGGCTGAGGTCGAAGAGGTTGCTGCCTGTGTTCTCCTCAAGGATTTTGATGGATTCCTTTCTCACATTGAGGTCCTTAATCCATTTTGAATCTATTTTTGTGTGTGGTGTAAGGAAATGGTCCAATTTCATTTTTCTGCACGTGGCTGTCCAATTTTCCCAACACCATTTATTAAAGAGGCTGTCTTTTTTCCATTGGACATTCTTTCCTGCTTTGTCGATGATTAGTTGACCATAGAGTTGAGGGTCTATTTCTGGGCTCTCTATTCTGTTCCATTGGTCTATGTGTCTGTTTTTGTGCCAGTACCATGCTGTCTTGATGATGACAGCTTTGTAATAAAGCTTGAAGTCCGGAATTGTGATGCCACCAACTTTGGCTTTGTTTTTCAATATCCCTTTGGCTATTCGAGGTCTTTTCTGGTTCCATATAAATTTTAAAATTATTTGTTCCATTTCTTTGAAAAAGATGGATGGTACTTTGATAGGAATTGCATTAAATGTGTAGATTGCTTTAGGTAGCATAGACATTTTCACAATATTTATTCTTCCAATCCAGGAGCATGGAACATTTTTCCATTTCTTTGTGTCTTCCTCAATTTCTTTCATGAGTACTTTATAGTTTTCTGAGTATAGATTCTTAGCCTCTTTGGTTAGGTTTATTCCTAGGTATCTTATGGTTTGGGGTGCAATTGTAAATGGGATTGACTCCTTAATTTCTCTTTCTTCTGTCTTGTTGTTGGTGTAGAGAAATGCAACTGATTTCTGTGCATTGATCTTATATCCTGACACTTTACTGAATTCCTGTATAAGTTCTAGCAGTTTTGGAGTGGAGTCTTTTGGGTTTTCCACATAGAGTATCATATCATCTGCGAAGAGTGATAATTTGACTTCTTCTTTGCCGATTTGGATGCCTTTAATTTCCTTTTGTTGTCTGATTGCTGAGGCTAGGACTTCTAGTACTATGTTGAATAGCAGTGGTGATAATGGACATCCCTGCCGTGTTCCTGACCTTAGTGGAAAAGCTTTCAGTTTTTCTCCATTGAGAATGATATTTGCAGTGGGTTTTTCATAGATGGCTTTGATGATATTGAGGTATGTGCCCTCTATCCCTACACTTTGAAGGGTTTTGATCAGGAAGGGATGCTGTACTTTGTCAAATGCTTTTTCAGCATCTATTGAGAGTATCATATGGTTCTTGTTCTTTCTTTTATTGATGTGTTGTATCACATTGACTGATTTGCGGATGTTGAACCAACCTTGCAGCCCTGGGATAAATCCCACTTGGTCGTGGTGAATAATCCTTTTAATGTACTGTTGAATCCTATTGGCTAGTATTTTGGTGAGAATTTTTGCATCTGTGTTCATCAAGGATATTGGTCTATAGCTCTCTTTTTTGATGGGATCCTTGTCTGGTTTTGGGATCAAGGTGATGCTGGCCTCATAAAATGAGTTTGGGAGTTTTCCTTCCATTTCTATTTTTTGGAACAGTTTCAGGAGAATAGGAATTAGTTCTTCTTTAAATGTTTGGTAGAATTCCCCCGGGAAGCCATCTGGCCCTGGGCTTTTGTTTGTTTGGAGATTTTTAATGACTGTTTCAATCTCCTTACTGGTTATGGGTCTGTTCAGGCTTTCTATTTCTTCCTGGTTCAATTTTGGTAGTTTATATGTTTCTAGGAATGCATCCATTTCTTCCAGATTGTCAAATTTGTTGGCGTAGAGTTGCTCATAGTATGTTCTTATAATAGTTTGTATTTCTTTGGTGTTAGTTGTGATCTCTCCTCTTTCATTCATGATTTTATTTATTTGGGTCCTTTCTCTTTTCTTTTTGATAAGTCTGGCCAAGGGTTTATCAATTTTATTAATTCTTTCAAAGAACCAGCTCCTAGTTTGGTTGATTTGTTCTATTGTTTTTTTGGTTTCTATTTCATTGATTTCTGCTCTGATCTTTACGATTTCTCTTCTCCTGCTGGGCTTAGGGTTTCTTTCTTGTTCTTTCTCCAGCTCCTTTAGGTGTAGGGTTAGGTTGTGTACCTGAGACCTTTCTTGTTTCTTGAGAAAAGCTTGTACCGCTATATATTTTCCTCTAAGGACTGCCTTTGTTGTGTCCCACAGATTTTGAACCGTTGTATTTTCATTATCATTTGTTTCCATGATTTTTTTCAATTCTTCTTTAATTTCCCGGTTGACCCATTCATTCTTTAGAAGGATGCTGTTTAGTCTCCATGTATTTGTGTTCTTTCCAAACTTCCTCTTGTGGTTGAGTTCTAGCTTCAGAGCATTGTGGTCTGAAAATATCCAGGGAATGATCCCAATCTTTTGATACTGGTTGAGTCCTGATTTAGGACCGAGGATGTGATCTATTCTGGAGAATGTTCCATGTGCACTAGAGAAGAATGTGTATTCTGTTGCTTTGGGATGAAATGTTCTGAATATATCTGTGATGTCCATCTCATCCAGTGTATCATTTAAGGCCTTTATTTCCCTGTTGATCTTTTGCTTGGATGATCTGTCCATTTCAGTGAGGGGAGTGTTAAAGTCCCCTACTATTATTGTATTATTGTTGATGTGTTTCTTTGATTTTGTTATTAATTGGTTTATATAGTTTGCTGCGCCCACGTTGGGGGCATAGATATTTAAAATTGTTAGATCTTCTTGTTGGACAGACCCTTTGAGTATGATATAGTGTCCTTCCTCATCTCTTATTATAGTCTTTGGCTTAAAATCTAATTGATCTGATATAAGGATTGCCACTCCTGCTTTTTTCTGATGTCCATTAGCATGGTAAATTCTTTTCCACCCCCTCACTTTAAGTCTGGAGGTGTCTTCGGGTTTAAAATGAGTTTCTTGGAGGCAACATATAGATGGGTTTTGTTTTTTTATCCATTCTGATACCCTGTGTCTTTTGATTGGGGCATTTAGCCCATTAACATTCAGGGTAACTATTGAGAGATATGATTTTAGTGCCATTGTATTGCCCATAAGGTGACTGTTACTGTATATTGTCTCTGTTCCTTTTTGATCTACCATTTGTAGGCTCTCTCTTTGCTTAGAGGACCCCTTTCAGTATTTCCTGTAGAGCTGGTTTGGTGTTTGCAAATTCTTTCAGTTTTTGTTTGTCCTGGAAGCTTTTAATCTCTCCTTCTATTTTCAATGATAGCCTAGCTGGATATAGTATTCTTGGCTGCATATTTTTCTCGTTTAGTGCTCTGAAAATATCATGCCAGCTCTTTCTGGCCTGCCAGGTCTCTGTGGATAAGTCAGCTACCAATCTAATACTTTTACCATTGTATGTTACAGACTTCTTTTCCCGGGCTGCTTTCAGGATTTTCTCTTTGTCACTAAGGCTTGTAAATTTTACTATTAGGTGACGGGGTGTGGGCCTATTCTTATTGATTTTGAGGGGCGTTCTCTGAACCTCCTGAATTTTGATGCTCGTTCCCTTTGCCATATTGGGGAAATTCTCCCCAATAATTCTCTCCAGTATACCTTCTGCTCCCCTCTCTCTTTCTTCTTCTTCTGGAATCCCAATTATTCTAATGTTGTTTCGTCTTATGGTGTCACTTATCTCTCGAATTCTCCCCTCATGGTCCAGTAGCTGTTTGTCCCTCTTTTGCTCAGCTTCTTTATTCTCTGTCATTTGGTCTTCTATATCGCTAATTCTTTCTTCTGCCTCATTTATCCTAGCAGTGAGAGCCTCCATTTTTGATTGAACTTCATTAATAGCTTTTTTGATTTCAACTTGGTTAGATTTTAGTTCTTTTATTTCTCCAGAAAGGGCTTTTATATCTCTGGAGAGGGTTTCTCTAATATCTTCCATGCCTTTTTCAAGCCCGGCTATAACCTTGAGAATTGTCATTTTGAACTCTAGATCTGACATATTACCAACGTCTGTATTGATTAGGTCCCTAGCCTTCGGTACTGCCTCTTGTTCTTTTTTTTGTTGTGAATTTTTCCGCCTTGTCATTTTGTCCAGCTAAGAGTATATGAAGGAGCAAGTAAAATACTAAAAGGGTGGCAACAATCCCAGGAAAATATGCTTTAACCAAATCAGAAGAGATCCCAAATCGTGAGGGGGGATTTCTCCCCCCTCACGATTGGGTGAGGGATCTCCTCTGATTGGGATCTCCTTTGATTGGGATCTCCCAATCTCTTCTGATTGGGATCTCCCAATCTCTTAGGATTTGGGGATAAAAAGAGGTTCAAAAAGAAAGAAAGAAAAAAAAGAAAAAAAGAATTAAAAAAAAGAGATTGAATTAAAAATTCAATCAAGAATTTAAAAAAGAATTAAGAAAAAAAGATTGAAGAGATTAGGATCTCTTCTGATTTGGGGATAAAAAGAGGTTCAAAAATAAAGAAAAAAAGAAAAAAAAGAATTAAAAAAAAGAAAATGAATAAAGAAAAGTATAAAAAAGAAAAATATATATATATTAGATAGTCTAGTTAAAAAACATTAAAAAATAAAAGGGTAAAAGTTATAAAAAATTTTAGCAGAAGAAGAGAAAAAAAATGAAAAAGAAAAAAAATTAAATTAACTGCAAGACTAAAAAATCACAGGGAGAAATCCATGAGTTCCGTGGTTTGTTTTCTCCTCCTTTGGAATTCTGCTGCTCTCCTTGGTATTGAAACTGCACTCCTTGGTAGGTGAACTTGGTCTTGCCTGGATTTCTTGTTGATCTTCTGGGGGAGGAGCCTGTTGTAGTGATTCTCAAGTGTCTTTGCCCCAGGCGGAATTACACCGCCCTTACCAGGGGCCGGGCTGAGTGATCTGCTCGGCTTTGCTTTCAGGAGCTTTTGTTCCCTGAGCGCTTTCCGTAGAGTTCCGGAGGACGGGAATACAAATGGCGGCCTCCTGGTCTCCGGCCCGGAGGAGCCGAGAGCCCGGGGCCCCGCTCCCCTGTGCGCCCTCAGCGAACAGCTCCCGGTAACTTGCGTCTGCCCAACCTCCGGCCGCGCTCCGAGCTCACCGAGCTTGCGACCGATTCAAGGCAACTCCGAGCTGCGAGCTTACTGTCGGCTCTGTCTCTGCAGCCGGCTTTCCCGTTCCAATAACCGCAAGCTCTGCGACACTCAGACACCCCCGATCCTTCTGTGACCCCGCGGGACCTGAGGTCACGCCAACCCCACGTGGGCTTCGCCCCGGTTTAGCCTCCGGAGCGATGTCCCTCAGCGGAACAGACTTTTAAAAGTCCTGATTTTGTGCTCCGTTGCTCCGCCGCTTGCCGGGAGCCAGCCCCTCCCCCCGGGGTCTATCTTCCCGTCGCTTTGGATTCACTTCTCCGCCAGTCCTACCTTTCAGAAAGTGGTTGTTTTTCTGTTTCTAGAATTGCTGTTCTTCTTCTTTTCGATCTGCCGATGGATTTGCAGGTGTTTGCAATCTTTAGATAAGCTCTCTAGCTGATCTCCTGCTAGCTGAGGTAGTCTCAGCCTGCTACTTCTCCACCATCTTGACTCCTCCTCCACGTGTTTAATATTTCTAATAGTTATTTTTTTTTGTTGTGTCTTCAGGGTTTTCTATATGTAATATCATATCATCTGCAATGGTATTTTTACTTCATCTGTCATTAACTGCCTTTTATTTCTTTTTCTTGTTAAGTTTCTCTGGCTAGAACTTCCAGTATTACATTAAAGAGAGGTGGTTAAAGTGCACATTCTTGCCTTGTACCAGATCTTAGATAGGAAGTTCTCATTTTTCCCCATTTGTTATGAAGTTAGATGATATGGCCTTTATTTTTGAGTTAGGCTCCTTCTGTGCCTATTTTGTTGAGTCTTAATGATGAAAGATATTGACAAATGTCTTCTCTGTATCTGTTTAGATAATTATGTGGTGGGGGTGTTTTCTTTCATCTTGTTTATGTGGTGTGTCATATTTATTGTGAACATTGAACCATCCTTGTGGTCCAGTGATAAATTCCACTGGTCACGGTGTATGGTCCTTTCAATGTGCTCTTGAATTCAGCGTGCTAATATTTTATTGAGGATTTTTGCATCTGTGTTCATTAGGAATATTGGCTTGTACTTTATGAACTCAGATGCTGGGTGTGTATATTTTTGTAATTGTTATATCTTACTATTGAATTGACCATTTCATCATTATATTATGACCTTGTCTTTAAAGACAGGCTTTGACTTAAAGTCTATTTTATATAATATAATTATACCACCTCTACTTTCCTTTGATTAACATTTGCATATAATATTTTTTCCCATCCATTCTTTCTTTCTTTCTTTTTTTTATTTAAAGATTTTTTAAAAATTTATTTATTCAACAGAGATCACAAATAGGCAGAGAGGCAGGCAGAGAGAGAGGGGGAAGTAGGCTCCCCACTTTGCAGAGAGTCCGACACAGGGCTCAATCCCAGGACCCTGAGATCATGACCTGAGCCAAAGGCAGAGGTCACCGAGCCACGCAGGTTCCCCGTCTTTTTTTCTTTCTTTCTTTAAAAAAAGTTTTCTTTAAAGATTTATCTTTAAGTAATCTCCACATTCAACATGGGACTTGGACTCATAATCCCAATCGAGTCACATGCTCTTCCAACTGAGCCAGCCAGGTGCACTTCCCATTCCTTCAAGCTTAGCCTGTGTGTCTTTAAATCTGAAGGGAGGTCCCCTGTAGACAGCATACCACTCCATCATATTTTTTTAACCATTCAGTCACTCTATGCTTTTTGACTGGTGTGGTTAATTCAAGTATATCTAAAGTAATTATTGATAATTGAAGACTTACTATAGCCCACTTATTTATTTACTTAGATTTTATTTATTTAAGAGAAGGAGAGAACAAGCCAGAGAACACAATCAGGGGGAGTGGCAGAGGGAGAAGCAGTCTCCCCACTGATCAGGGAGCCTGATGTGGGACCTGATCCCAGGACCCTGGGATCATGACCTGAGCCAAAGGCAGATGCTTAATGATTGAACAACCCAGGTGCCCCATCCCTTTTAGTTATTTAAAAAAATTTTTAAGATTATTTATTTTATATAGAGAGGGTATTAGCACATTTTGCTCTGACATGGTAATACTGATCAACAATTGTTAGAAGGTGGAAGAGGGATATTCAAGCATCATCCAGATGGAGAAGGCACTTTAAGACCAAAAAATGAAGAAAGCCACTCCGTATGATTTAAACTGTTTTACTCAGGGTAACTTAATGGCAGTGGGGGGTGCGCAGTGGGTGTCAGGACAGATGACCGTCCAGGTGCTTTGCAGCTATTCTCTGACAAGCCTAGATCTCAATCTACAGGTTTTACAGAGTGAGTTAAAGTGGTGCCATCTGTGTAGCAGAAGGGAGGGAGGGGAAGAAACTATATTATCTCTCCTAGTTATCTAAAGAACTTTAGGGAACCTCAAAACAAGCCTTCCTGAATTCTGGTCATGGCATACATTAACCTCCAAAGGGCTTGGAATACAGCCCTGAGGGAGGTCATTGCACAAACAGAAGCAAGATGTGGGGCCAAAGATCAGGATTATCAGCACACCTACCAGCATTACAATGACATCCTTATCTTGTACTGATTTTAAAATAAGCCTTAGTAGAATCATACCTTGATCTATATACCCTGCCAATATTACATCAAATTTCAGTGGATGCTATGGAAAAAAAAAATAAACTTCAAAAGTCTCCACTGCTCCCTCTAGAACAACTCTCTACTGTGAGAGTTAAGAAAGTGGCTTACAAATTTTTCTGGTTTTTGGTCCCAGGAGTCAGGAAATGATACTCAAGCTACTAAGTGATACAATCATTATAATCAAATAGCATGACATTGTGCATACATTTTCCTTCTTGTTTAGAAAACTGTTTGTTGAAATTAAATACTCATTCAGAAAAATAGGCAAATCATAAGTATATAACTGATGAATTTTCACCAAATGTACATGTCTGTGTACCCAGAATCCAGATCCAGAAAGAGAATATGATCAGCCCTGTAGAAACCTCTACAATACTGATTATCCTGACTTTGAACAGCACAAATTATTTTTTTTTGCATTTTTTTAAAGATTTTTATTTATTTGACAGATCACAAGTAGGCAGAGGCAGGCAGAGAGAGAGGAGGAGGAGGCAGGCTCCCTGCTGAGAAGAGAGCCAGATATGAGGCTTGATCCCAGGACACTGGGATCATGACCTGAGCAGAAGGCAGAGACTTTAACCACTGAGCCACCCAGATGCCCCATTTTTTGGATTTTTGAATCATGTAAAAGGAATCATATTGCCTATATGCCTTTCTGTTTGACTTCTTTTGTTCAACATCAACCTGTGATTCAGTGATGCTGTTGAGAATAGTTATAATTCATTCATTTTCATTGTTGAGTGCTATTCTACTGTGTAGCCACTGTGATTTAGGAGATAATGTATATATTTTCTCTCCAAAATAATACACTGGCTGCATTACACTGTACAAATTCCTTTGTGTAAAACGGGGCTTCTCAACCTTAGCATGGACATTTTGGCCTACATAATTCTTTGCTGTTAGGGACTATTCTACGCATTGTAGGATGTTTGTTAGCATGTCTGGCCTCTTAGCAACCTCTTCTCTCTGGTGATCCGGACAATAAAGAACATTTCTAGAAATTATCAAATGCCCCCCTGGGAAGCAAAATTACACCAGTTAAGGACAGTTGGTTTGAAGAATCTGACAATTTTACAGAAACTTGGGACTGGTATATGTACCATTAGAGAAAGTCTACTTAAAAAAAAAAAGTTCCTCTTTTTTTACTTAGATTTAAGCATGTGAGCAAATAGCAAATCCGAAACTATTTCTTTT
This sequence comes from Neogale vison, assembly GCF_020171115.1. Lineage (NCBI taxonomy): Eukaryota > Metazoa > Chordata > Mammalia > Carnivora > Mustelidae > Neogale > Neogale vison. The sequence continues at coordinate 133,605,990 of NC_058096.1, read as the reverse complement.
ATTTCTTTAAGATGCTTTTTAATTTTGGGGTTTGTTTGAGGGGTTGTTTTTATTTAAATTCCAGCTAGTTAACATACAGTTTTGTATTAGTTTCAGGAGTACTATATAGTGCAATCAATATCTGGTACTCATCACAATTCCCCTCCTTAATCCCCAAGAAACAGACTCTTTTTTTAAGGCTTTATTTATTTATTTGAGAGAGAGAGAATGAGAGAGAAAGAGAATGAGAAGAGGGAGGGTCAGAGGGAGAAGCAGACTCCCCGCTGAGCAGGGAGTCCAGTGCGGGAATTGATCGTGGGACTCCAGGATCATGATCTGAGCCAAAGGCAAACACAACCAACTAAGCTACCCCAGGCATCCAAGAAACAGACTCTTACCTCTAGAGAACACACTAACAGTTACCAGAATGGAGGTGGGTGGAGGAAAGGGTTGAACAGGTGACGGGGATTGAGGAGTACACTTGGGACCACCCGGTAAGATTTCAACAAGAGAGGAAGTGTAAATAGCACATTAAAAGAGGCAACAAAGTCAAAGGCTTCTGCAAGGTCTGTGTGTGTAATATTTTCATGTTACTCAACTCTTCCCAGAGTCACTGAATGAGGAAAGACAATATCCAGAAAGAGAAAATAACTGAGAACTTTACATATCTACTGCAACTAATTATCTCAATGATCTCTACATACATATAATCATATAATGTGCTCTCTGTAATCATCGCAACAGTCCCAAGAGGGTGGGTATTAATTACCCCCAATTTGTAAATGGGGAGAATGAGGATTACGGACTTTAAAACACTTTTTCAAGGTCACACAAGCAATAACTGGTGAAATAGATCCCAGCTCAAGTTGGTCTCTCAACTACTACTGCTACCACTTCCTTTTGTCTATTTCTTAAGAGTTTCCAGTGAAAAACCACAAGTGTGTGTGTGTGTGTGTGTGTGTTTTATATTAAGTATCTGATCCACACAAGCCTCAACTATCAATTCCAGCTAAAGTTCTAAAACTTGACATAGACATACCAGGTAAAAACAAGAGGAATGTACTTGTTTATAACTTTCTGGTATGTCACTTGTTCCACTTGTCCCTATGAACATTTCTGCCTTCCAGAACAGGATTAGCAACACACAATATACTGTATGAATCCAGTAGAATGACGTAGGAAAGACTTCCAATACATACCATGGGGATTTTCTTCCTAAATTCACCCTGTTTGAAACAGTATTAACTGGCTTAATTTCTCCTACAAGCATTCACTGACCATCTCTTACATTCTGGGCACTGAGCCAGGCTATGGGACTACAAAGCTAAGTGAAAGAAGTTCCTTGTTCTAAAGAAGTGTCTGGTATGATAGGCAGAATTCTAAGATGGTCCTCACGATTGTTGTACTCTAGTGTACACATGCTGCATTACCCTTCCACCAGACTGCAGGCAGGACCCGTGAATACATGAGATATCACTTCTGTGTTGAGGTTACTCATCAGTTGACTTTGGGTAAATCAAAAAGAAGATAATCCTGGGTGGACTTCATCTACTCAACTAAGCTCTTTCCAAGAAGGTGAAGTCTCAGAGAGATGTGGGAAGGAGCAAACTGCTGCAGAGAGGACCACTCGGCAAGTAACAGAACAGCCTCCAGACGCTGAGAGGAGTAGCTGAATAATAGCCAGCAAGAATATGGGTCCCTTCGTCATAGGACCACAAGGAAATGAATTCCAGCAATAACTTGGGAGAGCTTGGAAGCAGACCTTTACTTGGTTGAGCTTCCAGATAAGTATGTAGTCAGCTGACATCTTGATTTTACCCTTGTGAGACCCTCAGCAAAGACAGTTAAAATCTGCGAGATTTTTTCCCCACAGAGACACTCCGATAATACACTGGTGCTGACTTAAGCCCCTAAGTCTGAGGTAATTTGCTATGTAACAATAGGAAACTAGAAAAGTATAATTCATTATATTTTTTTAGATTGGGAAATTGGTCTGTTTTCTTTTTCTGATTATAAAAGTATACTATTACATATTCATAGCCCCAGATCAGAAGCTTATATGAAAAATATTTTTAATCCTAGAGCCAATCATTATTAAAAAATATTCATTCTTTTTTGATTAATGTTTTTTAAAACGATCAAACATTATTGTTTTACAATCTTTCTATGCTACAATATTGTATGCATATTGGAACTGTAAGAAATAAGTTTCTGTTGTTTAAACCATCCACCCTATGGTATTTTGTAACGGCAGCCTGAACTAAGACACCAAAGTTAAACTAGCTCAAGGCCTGGGAGGGATCTAAGCCAGTATGCAGACTGTGTCAGAGCACACAAAAATCTTTAAGATTGTGCATGAACTGTTTGAAATGTTAACTTTAAAAATAAAACTGCCAGTTATTTGACCAGCAAAAATGGGTTTATTCAGAAATATCAGAGAATTGCAATCCAGGGCAAGTAAGGAAGCTCGTGTTAAAACCATAGACAAGCCCCAAGAACCAGAGAGGAAGGTTCTCTTACAGAGAAAGTTGGGAAGGCTGTTACGAAGAAAAAGTCCACTGGAGTAAACCAAGGGTTTGAGGTATAATGGTTTCTCATTGTTTGGGCTGGTGGAACTGGGGAGAGAACCCTTCTTCCTCCTGCTGGAATAAGACAGTAGCTAAAGCACTATAGACTTGCAAGGGGAGTCTCTCTCTGCTGGGTCTACAAATGATGCTCTGCCATGGGAGCTCAAGCTTCTGATTTCCTTTTACTAACTCTCATAGTAATAATACAAGCTGTAAATCAACGGTGGACTGATTGGACATATTTTATTGTTAGTTAAGTCTACCTGGGTTTCCCTAATAAGGAGAAAGATGTAAGGCCTTCAGGGTTTCAAGCTAATTCCTCTTCTTTCAAGAAGGCATTGAATGCTCAACCCTCTAGCAAGAAAAAATATTCTGACCTTATCTGTACTCCAAATTGGTGCAATAGTCCTACCTGTTTGTTACCTTAGCTTTGTAACTCCCAAGTCACTTACCTTTTGAAGCTTGGGTTGGCACCTGCAAAACAGAGATGTGGTATCTTACAAGGTCCTTTATGGCCAGTAATCACGAGAGCAGCATTTACGAAGCCCGGCTTAGTATTACTTCTATACATCATCACCTTGCCCAGAACGGGCTATTATCATTATTTCAGACGTAAAGTTCTGTGATTCTGAGTAACCGGTTCATATCCGCCTCGTTGGAGCCATCAAGTAGCTACTGACTGGAACAGGGGCTTGCACGTTTCCTCCTACTGTCCTTCCCACGCATCCCACAGCCTCACCAAGCTCCCCAGCAGCTTCTGTAGATTTTGGGGAGGAACATGATATCTTAGATACAGTGCATACAGCACTTTCCCAGTTCTGGATTCCCAACCGGGGTGGGGGGAGTTTTTCCCGTGTCAGAACATGTCCATTCTGTACCTGACGAGGACACAAGGAATCATTCCAGAGCTGCTGTAATTACAAAAATCCCGCGCCTCTAGGTAGGCTTGCCACACTGGGCGGTGTCTCAGAAAACAGAAAGTTGGGTTGGGGCGGTCCTGGGAGATGACGTACTTCCGGCGCGCGGCAGGTCTGGAGGCGCGGAGGCGGGGCCCGAGGTGGGCGAGTCGCTGCTGAATAAGGCCTTGGGCGCGGCCCGGAGGGTGAGGCGGGAGCTTAGGCCGAGCGCGGGGCGTCCCGACCGACCCGGGCGGCAGCCACCAGCCAGGAGAGTGGCGGTATTTGCCGCCGGCGGCGTTAGTAGCTTACTGCGGTGCCTTCGCCGTCTCCTCAGCGGCTCCAGCCCCAGCCGCCCTTCCAGCCCTCCGCGTCGCCACTGGCACCGCCGCTTGACGCGCAGTCCGCCGCAGGCCGCGGAGCCCATGAGGGCGCGGGCCCTGCCGCCGCGTTCGCGGCACGCCGTCGTCCGAGAGCGTCCCGAGCCGGCGCGGGCATGGCAGCGGCATGAGTGCCGAGCCGCCGCCGGAGCCGGAGGACCAGGCGGTGTCGGAGCCCGCGGCGGGAGCCATGCCGGAGAAGCTCCGGGGCGCGCAGACCGCCGGCGGCGTCTCGGTGAGCGCGGGTGTGGGTTCCGGCCCCGGTGCTCCACCGGAGGCCCCGGGTCAGGGGAGCCTGGGCAGGGCCTGGGCTCTGGGCTGCGCGGTGCGGGCAGGGCCCTGCATCCCCCGCGGTTTGGGCAGACACGGAGCATTGGCTTTGCCTCTGGCTCTCGGAAAGCCCGTCCTTCCCGGGGTCGGCCATTGGATTCCTCACCACTGGGCTTTCCCAGCGCCACTGCTGGCCACACCGAACTCGAGGGTTATTGTTTCAAAGAGCGCTAGACACAGGGCCCCGAGTACAAATAATGTAGTTCTTTCAAGAATTTCCAGACGGGTGCCTGGCGATGAGATTTCCGTGGTGCGTTTCCTGGCCGAGCCTGCATGGACGTGTAGGGGCTTCAACCGGGAAGTTGGCTGTGGAGGCTGGGCAGCACCTCCGCCGCTTCTTCCTCCTCCCCGCTGTCGCGCCCTTGCAGGGCAGGATCTCGCAGCCAGCTGCTGAGGCCGGGGCCGGCTGCGGAGCGTGTGCAGGCCAGGCTTGCGCCCGTTTTACGCCAAGTTCAGGGGGCTTCCAAGCCCTGACCTAAGTGGCCCAGCTTCGGCAGAGCAGGCTTTGTTAGTGGCGCTTTGGTTTGCTGTGGTGGAATACTTAGCAGAGAGAGCCAGTCATTTCTTACAGACTTTTGGAGGCGGGGGGGAGTGTATTTAGGACAGGAAATACAGAAGCCTTACAGTGACTAGAAACTAACACAAAGAAAACTAGAAATTTTAGGAAAATTAAGTGTATGCAGTTGGCTTCACATTTGAGCTTAGGTCTTTGTATTTACTTTTAAAAAACGCTACATGATTCTTTCTGGGTGAGGTGAGTCTCCATTAGGAGAATTGGGAGGGTGGGTGAAGTAGGAGCAGTAAGTAGAGCGGAGCCAGAAGAGCGTGTTTCTCGTCCTGGTTCTCTAGACAAGGTCTCCACACAACCCTGACACTCAGTGTCTCCTCTGTAGCAGGAGAGCTTAGGAATGTTGAGGGACCCTCCTTGCTCAAGTGAATTCTAGTTTTTGAAAAAGCATTAGGAGTTCCTCGTTCCAAAGACAAGATTTCCATAAAGAGTTTTGTGTTCGAGGGAAGGAAATTCCAGAGAATTAGTTTTTCTCGTTTTGTTCTTGGTTATTTAAAAAGTAGACTTGTCATCTCCCCCCCCCCCCCAAACTAAACCAAACTGCCAGGTCCTCCTTCTGTCTTTGAATTGATAGACCGTAATTACTAACCAGAGGCAATGCCAGTAACGTAAGAGGTAGCCTCCTTCATCCCTTGCCATGCTTACAACTTCCAGTACGTTACCAAGTCTAGGTAATTCTACCAGACGAAGATTTTAGGTTTTTTTTTAATATTTTTATTTATTTATTTGATAGAGATCACAAGTAGGCAGAAGGCAGGCAGAGAGAGAGGGGGAAGCAGGCTCCCCGCTGAGCAGAGAGCCCGATGTGGGGCTCAATCCCAGAACCCTAAGATCATGACCTGAGCTGAAGGCAGAAGCTTAAACCACTGAGCCACCCAGGCGCCCGAGATTTTAGGTTTTTATTCTCTGCATCCCTATGGTTCATTTCCTCAGCATTTTGTGCTTAGACTTATTTGGGGGGACCCTTGCTTACCTCGCATTGGTCTGCTGTCCACGGTGTTGATCAGTGTGATCTAACATGTAAATGTGATAATTACTGCTGTCCTGAAATTTTTTCATTCGCTCCCTTGGTTTATTGGATAGAAAAATAACCTGGCAGGTTGAAGCATTATAGCATAGTGATTAGGTGAGCATGCTTGGAATCCCAGTTCCCACCTTTTATTACCTGCATAACTTTGGGCAAGTTACATAATATCTCCGAATTAATAATAGTATTTACCACAGAGGATTGTGAGGGTTACTGCAACCCTCCACCTAGTAAGTTCTCAATAAATATTAGCTGTTATAAAGATTTTATTTATTTATTTGACAGACACAGATCACAAGTAGGCAGAGAAGCAGGCAGAGAGAGCGGGAGGTGGGGGGGAGCAGGCTCCCTGCCGAGCAGAGAGCCAGATGTGGGGCTAGATCCCAGGACCCTGGAATCATGACCTGAGGGGAAGGCAGAGGTTTTAACCCACTGAGCCACCCAGGTGCCCCAATTCTCATTATTTTTGGCATGAATGATTGGTCAGTATGTATAGGTGATCCCTGCCAGTCACTTACTAAAAATTAAAGTTCCTAATTTTACGTGCTTAGAGCTAGAACTTTTTTTTTTAAGATTTTATCTATTTATTTGACAGAGAGAAGAGAGAGAGATCACAAGTAGGCAGAGAGAGAGACAGAGAGAGAGGAAGGGAAGCAGGCTCCCTGCCTAGCAGAGAGCCCGATGTGGGGCTTGATCCCAGGACCCTGGGATCATGACCTGAGCTGAAGGCAGAGGCTTTAACCCACCGAGCCACCCAGGTGCCCCTAGAGCTAGAACGTTTGAGGGATGGTTACTCAAGGACACTTACACACTATATTCCCTGATTCCTTTTCCTGTGGACCCTGATGCTCATATGATAATTTGGGCACAAGTACATTCCTGCCCAGTCTTTCCTGGTCTCTGAGGGTGCATGGAGTCAGTATTGATAAACTGCAGCAGATACGGACCGAGTTTTCCAAGTTTTGTGAAATGATTAGCACGGGCAGGTGGCACAGTTCAGACCCTGGTGCTTTTTGGAATGTGTGGTGGCTGGGAAGGCAAATGAATGCCTTTAATCACCTGGGTTCATATTGTATCCTGGCAACCTAAATTATGCGTCTTTCCTGCTTGCACTTTCTGCCTGGTATCACTTCCAGGAGCTATGTTCTGCAGCCTCCATGACTTGATTTCATTTTAATGTATTGGAATTTCCTTAAAGCTTGATTCCAGTGATACTCATTATTTCAGATTCTTAGAAGCTAATAATTGTGGGGGAGACTGCCCATACCCAGGGAACCTGCTGACAGCTTTTCAACCTTGTTTGGCAAAGAGATTTAATGACCAGGAGACTGGCAGAGAAATCTATTGATCTGAGTAATAAAAGGGAATCAAGTATTTACTTCAAGAGATCATTGCCTTGTAGAAAACAGATATGTGTTTAGCAAACAAGCTCTTGTTTTATTATTTCCTCCTTGCTCTATCCTTTCCTAATCATGTGTGTACAAACAACTTGAGATGTTTTATCAGAATTGTTTGCATTATCATTAAATGTATACTTTCCATTATACTTAACCTTCATAGCCAGGTAAGGGGAAAGTTTTTTTTGGCATCATTTACCCGTGAACATCTGATGAAAATTAAGAATTTGCTACAGAGAAAACACAACCACGTTTAGCATACTATTTCAGGATGTTCTTGGACTCCAGAAGCCAATGCTTAGAAATGGGTTAAGAATTATGTTATGAGGTCTCCTCAGGATCTATGTTGTTCTGGTGACATTTGCTGTCTCTTAAGTTGATTTTCCCAAGACTGTTTCCGAAGGTTTTCTATAAAGGTTAATTTTGATTTTTGAGAACAAGAATATTATTTATTATGTAGGCAAATGTAAATAATACTCAAGAGCAGCTTCAGGTAAAAAAAAATGCTAAAATGACTATGTTATGTTTATAAAAGGATAAAAGAGGATCTAGGGACATAGGGAAAATTATTTCAATTGTTTCTTGACACTGTTAGGGACCAGTACGATCATTTTAGTAATAGTACTGGCACATTGGCATAGCAACCTCTCTTAAGTAAATTATGGCAGATAAGGGGAGAAACTGAAAGCATTTGTGAGTAGTAGATACATTGAAATTTAGAAAAGCAAATACGCAGAAACATTTACTGTATTTTGTATTTAGAATTATGTAAATTTCTAATTAGCTCAGTATCATCACAGTTAGCCTTTGTCATAACACAGACTTATCCTTGCAGTTATGTTGTTCTCAGGTCTTGTATAGGCAGGATTTTGTAGATCTTGCTTCTTAGGGTATTTGAGCATCCTTTCCACCATTTCTCTCACTAGATTAAGTCTTTGAAGGTAGGGACTACAGCTGTGTTTCTTTTAATCTGAAATAGTCTTTAAGGAGATTATCAATAAATGTTAATAAAGAAGTCAGTTTAGCTTGAAGCCAGTTTTTTGGCTTGTCAATGACATAAGCTTGTCTTACTTTTTTTTTTCCTCTTGTCATTTATATAATATGCTTTGGCCTTATAAAACATGTTGGGGAGTTCTAATTTCTTTTCTCTGAAGGTTTTGTGTAATACTCGTAAAATAATTGAAGAACTTTATGTTTTTTAGGCTGGGGTAATGTAGTAATCTAGGTTTTCTATTTGATTTTTCTTTTCCTGTCTGTTTTAGTAAGTTGTATTTTGTTAGGAATTTGTCCATTTCACCTTCAGATTAACTGGCATGAAGTCGTTCCTAATAGCCTCTTAGGCTTTTTCAGACTACTCTAAGATCCTTACTGTTTTTATTGCTGACGCTGGTAGTTTTCACCTCATCTTATAATTTTTTAATAAAAATTTTATGTATTTATTTGACAGAGATAGAGAGCACAAGTAGGCAGAGTAGCAGGGAGAGGGAGAAGCAGGCTCTCTGCTGAGCAAGGAGCCCAATGCGGGGCTCAATCCCTGCACCCTGGGATTCTGACCGAAGCTGAAGGCAGCCGCTTCATTGACTGAGCCACCCAGGCACCCCTTCGCCTCATCTTTACAAAAAATAATAGTAATTCTCCAGTGTATCTGGGTAATGATCAGTTTTGCAAATGATGATAATTTTGTGTCTTCTGTATTTCTATGTTGTATGAGCTAGAATATCCAGGAAAAGGTTCAGTAGCAATGGCAAAAGTAAAAAGGTAAAACTTTCTCTTTGTAACAGAAATAGATTTTTTCATTGTTAAGGATGGTATAAACTATATGTATGAGAGAAATATGTTTTATTACCTGACAGAAGCATCTTTTTATTTCTCATTCTCTCTTTTTTTAATGCATCCTCCTCCTTCTTTCCCCCTCTTTATTCCTTTTTGCCTTGCTCCCCACTTTCTTCCAGTTAAGTGTCTCATAGAACCTTCACAAGTAGGCTACAAAGTTTGAGATGTGCCCTGGAGAAAGACATTGTGGCATGTAAGGGCATTGCTTTAGGAGAATTGGAGACAAATTTGTCATCAGTACCTGCAATCAACTCTAATAAATAATATGCTAAAATATAGAACATCTGCAAAATTGTGTCTGCTTCTGCCTAGCTCCCTGACTTTTTAACACATAGTTTTATATTTGCTTATATTTCTAAAATAGCTTTATTGAAATAAAATTGACATAGTAAAAACTATGTTTAGAGTGTATAGGTTTGTGTTTTGACATATGTATACACTTGTAAAATCATTACCACAGTCAAAATAGTGAATATATCACTCCCAGAGTTTCCTTGTGCCCATTTTACATCCTTTCTCTCCACCTACTCCGTAGGCAAGCATTTATCTACTTTCTTTCTTTTTTTTAAGATTTTATTTATTCATTTGACAGACAGAGATCACAAGTAGGCAGAGAGGCAGGCAGAGAGAGGAGGAAGCAGGCTCACGGCTGAGCAGAGAGCCCGATGCGGGGCTCAATCCCAGGACCCTGAGATCACGACCCGAGCCAAAGGCAGTGGCCTAACCCACTGAGCCACCCAGGCGCCCGCATTTATCTACTTTCTGTCCCTATATTTTACTTTTAATTTTTTAGCATATGCTCTTTTTGGTTTGGCTTTTTTTCCCCTCAACATAAATTGAGATTTATCCGTATTGTATATAAATCAGTGCATTCTTTTTTTTGTTGCTGAGTAGTATTCCATTGCCGAGATGTGCCACAATTTGTCCATTCAGCTTTGATGAACATTTGGTTTATCACCAGGTTTTGGCTAGTATAAATAAAGTTGCTATGAGCATTTGTCTACCAATCTTTGTATGGGATATACTTTTATCAGAATGGAATGGATGAATCATAGAAACAATACATAGATGTATTGTTTAACTTTTTAAGAAGATTACCAAACTCTTCTCTAAAGTGATTGTACAGTTTTACGTTGTCACTAGCTCTCTGAGGGTTCCACTTCATCGACATCCTCAACACTTAGCTTTATTATTATTTTTTATTTTATTTAATTATTTGACAGAGATCCCAAGTAGGCAGGGAGGCAGGCAGAGGGCGGAAGGGAAGCAGGCCCTCTGCTGAGCAGAGAGCCCAGTGTGGGGCTCGACCCCAGGACACTGGGATCGTGATCTGAGCCAAAGGCAGAGGCTTTAACCCAATGAACCACCCAGGTGCCCCTCAAGAGTTAGTTTTAGCCCATGTAATAGGTCTGCCGTGTATCTTACTGTGTTTTTAATTTGGATGTCCCTGTGGCTTATGATGTTCAACATCTCTCTGTAAGTTTACTTGCCATCTTTATATCTTCTTGTTGAAGTGTCTGCTTAAGTCTAGCCTATTTTTTGTTGTTGTTGTTAGGTTATTATCTTAAAATTGCTTTTGGAGAGTTCTTTATACATTTGGGATGTAAGTCCTTTATTAAATATATGCTTAGCAAAAATTTTCTTCCAAGCTGTGCTTCTGGAAGAACAGAGTTTTTAATTTTCATGAAATTTAATTAATTTATTTGTTCTTTCATGGATAGTGTTTTTGGTTTCACATCTAAGAAGTGCTTGTTTCCTGTGTTTTTAGAAGTTTTTTAGATTTTTACAATTAGGTTTATGACCATTTTGAATTAGTTTAAAATATGGTGCAGTGTGGATGGAAGTTCTTTTTTTATGTATGGATAACTGATTGTTGCATGCTTTGTTGAAGAGGTTTTTTTTTGTGTGTGTGTGTTTTTAAGATTTTATTATTTGAAAGAGAGAGCCTGTGGTGGGGAGGGGTAGAGAGAGGGAAAAGGAGAGAGAGAATCTCAAGGTGACTCAGTGCTGAGCATAGGTCCTGATTTGGTGCTCAGTCCCAAAACCCCGAGATCCTGACCTGAGCTAAAACTAAGATTCCAATACTTACCCAACTGAGTCACGTACACCCCCTGAAAAGACCTTTTTTTTTTTTTTCACTAAATTGTCTTTGCACTTTATTGGAAATTCACTTTCAGTTGTCCATATATGTGTCAGTCTATTCTGGATTCTCTGTTTCATCTATTTATCATTATATCAGTACCACTTAATCTGTATTACTGGAGGTACCTAATACTTGAAACAAATAGCGTAAGGCTTCCAACTTTGTTTTCTTTTAAAATTATTTTGACTATTCTAGGTCCTTTATATTTTAGAAGTATAGAATCAGATTATTGGCTAATACCAAAAAAACCCAAAACCCTGCTTGTATTTTCATTGGTATTTTGTTGACTCTGCTGATCAGTTTGGGAAGAATTGAAGACAACATTGAGTCTCCTCCTCCGTGAAGGAGGTGCTGCTGCATTTATTTTAGGTCTTTTAAATTTCCCACCTGTATTATAGTTTTCAGTATATAGCTGTTTCACGTCATTTGTCAGATTTTACCGTAGTTCATATTTTTTGATGCTATTGTACATAGCAGTGTAAATGTATTAAAAATGTGAACTCTTAAAAAATTCAGATTTATAGTTGTTTGTTGCCAGTATATTGAAATACAGTTGATTTAAGAAATTCTCTTAACATTGCGATATATTGCAATATTGACTATTTTAACTTTTTTTTTTAAAGTGGATTCCACTCTGGGCCCAGTGTGGGGCTTAAACTCACAATCCTGAGATCAAGACCTGAGCTGAGGTCAAGAGTTGGATAGTTGGAAGCTTAACTCACTGAGCTATCCAGGTGTCACTTTGCCTTTTTTTTTTTTTTTAATTATTTACTTATTTGAGAGAGTGAGCGAGAGAGCATGAGCAGATGGAGAGTAAAGACGGAGAGGGAGAAGCATGCTCCACACTGAGCAAGGGAGCTCGACCCCAGGACCATGGGATCTTGATAAGAGCCAAAGGCAGACAGCTAACAGACTGAGCCGCTCCGGTGCCCCAATGCCTTAACCATTTTTAAGCATGCAGTTTAGTAGTGTTAAATATATTTATATTATTGGGAAACCAATCTCTAGAACTTTTTCAGTTTGTAAAATTAACTTCTATGTCCATTACATGGCATTTACCCTATCCCCCATTCCCTAATAACCACCTTTCTGCTTTCATTTACTTTAAATTTGCCTACTCTAGATACCTCATATAAGTGGAATCACAGTCTTTTGTGACACTCAGCATAATATCCTCACTGTTGTTGTTGACACATGTTGAAATATGTTGTCTTTAAGATTGTTGAAGACTGGGGTGCCTGGGTGGCGCAGTGGGTTAAAGCCTCTGCCTTTGGCTCAGGTCATGATCCCAGGATCGGGCTCTCTGCTCCGCAGGTAGCCTGCTTCCTCCTCTCTCTCTGCCTGCCTCTCTGCCTGTTTGTGATCTCTGTCAAATAAATAAATAAAATCTTAAAAAAAAAAGATTGTTGAAGACTGGTAGTGTGCCTCAGAATTTCCTTCAAGACTGAATAGTATTCCAGTTTATGTGTATACCGCGTTCTGTTTCTGCAGTTATCTGTTAAGTGTTTCATTGCTTCTAGGTGGTGGTGGTGGTGGTGGTGATTATTTGACTATTGTGAATAATGTCTTTGTGAACATGATTGTAGAAATAAATTTCTTATTGAGATCCTGCTTTCAGTTCTTTTGGAGACCTACCTAGAAGTGGAATCACTGGATTATTGGATAATTCCATTTTTAATTTATTTTTAAAGATTTTATTTATTTATTTGACAGAGATCACAAGTAGGCAGAGAGGCAGGCGAGGGGGTGGTGGGGAAGCAGGCTCTGTGCAGAGCAGAGAGCTTGATGTGGGGCTCCATCCCAGGACCCTGGGATCATGACCTGAGCCCAAGGAAGAGGCTTTATTTAACCCACTGAGCCACCCAGCTGCCCCTCCATTTTTAATTTTTGAGGCACCACCATGCTGTTTCCCTTTGTGGCTGCACCATTTTAAATTCCTACCAACGTTACACAAGGATTCCAATATCTCTACATCCCCACCAACATCTATCATTTTCTGGTTTTCATTTTGTTTTGGAGAGTAACCATCCTGATGAATGTGAGGTGTTATCTCATTTTGATTTTGCATTTCACTTATTAGTGATTTTGATCATCTTTTCATATGTTTATTAGCCATTTTATAGTCTTTTGCTTTTTTTTTTAAAGATTTTATTTATTTATTTGACAGACAGAGATTACAAGTAAGCAGAGAGAGGAGGAAGCAGGCTCCCCTCCGAGTAGAGAGCCCGATTCGGGGCTTGATCCCGGGACCCTGGGATCATGACCTGAGCCGAAGGCAGAGGCTTTAACCCACTGAGCCACCCAGGCGCTCCAGTCTTTTGCTTTTTTTTTTTTTTTTAAGATTTCATTTATTTATTTGACAGAGAAAGAGATCACAAGTAGGCAGAGAGTCAGGCAGAGAGAGAAAGGGAAGCAGGCTCCCTGCTGAGCAGAGAGCCCGATGTGGGGCTCGATCCCAGGACACCGAGATCATGACCTGAGCTGAAGGCAGCGGCTTAATCCACTGAGCCACCCAGTCGCCCCTTGCTTTTTTTTTAATTGGGTTGTTACTGTTGTTATTTTGAGTTATTGGGGTTCTTGATAAATTCTGCAAATTATTGTCTTATTAGACAAAATGTGTTTCAAATATTTTCTCCATAGGTTGCCTTTTCACTCAGTTGATTTTATCTTTGGATGTGCAAAAGTTTTAAATTTTGGTAACATCCAGCTTACCTGTTTTTACTTTTGTTGTCTCTGTTTTTTGGTGTCATATCAATATATCATAGTCAAATCCAGTGTTAAAAGCTTTCCCCTTATGTCATTTTGTAGGAGTTTTAGGTCTTTTTTTTTTAAGATTTTATTTATTTATTTGACAGGGAGAGAGAGAGAGCACAAGCAGGGGGAGCAGCATACAGAGAGAGAGGGAGCAGCAGCAAGCTCCCTTCTGAGCAAGGAGCTCGATACGGGCTTCATCCCAGGACCCTGGGATCATGACCTGAGCCAAAGGCAGATGCTTAACCAACTGAGTCACGCAGGTGCCCAAGAGTTTTATGTCTTACATTTCGAGTTTTGGTGTATTTTAACAGTTTATGATTTTGTTGAAGCCCAATATCTTTTTTTTCTTTAGTTGCTGTGGAGCCATGTCTAAGAATCTATAACTAAATTCAAGATTTACCTCTGTTTTCTTCCAGAAGCTTTGTGGCTTTAGGTTAGATCATTTATCTGGTCTGAGTTAACTTTTGTATATTGGATAAGGTAGAGTTCCAGCTTCATTCTTTATATGTGGAAATTCAGTTGTTTCAGCATCATTTGTTGAAGAAACCATTCTTTCCCTTTTTGAATGGATTTGGCACTTTTGCCAAAAATCATCAGAACATAGATGTATGGGTTTATTTGTGGAAACTCAGTGCTAGTCAGTTGGTGTATATGACAGCCCCTCTTTCTTCTGCTCTCATGTGGGCAAGTCACTGATGTTTGCTGTGTACTGTGATCTTTGAGTTGGGGATCATGTTTGGGACAAATGGGAGTAGCTTTCAACCTTCTCTTTTTCCAGTTGAAGGCAGATGGCCTGATTCACAAAATCCAGATGCTCTAGTTCATCTGATGTTTTCAGGTCATGTTGAGAAAGCAAGTGAGGGATTAGTGGAGATTGTTCTTTTGTCCAGGTACACACTGAACCAGGCCAGACTCCTTAGTGTGGGAAAGGCAAGGGGGTGGATAAGTAAAGGGCTGCACCTGGCCTGAGGAACTGTCTAAATTTGGCTCCTGTCACCTCTTCCTTAGGTTGCCGCAGTCCGTGCTACTTGTCATATATATGTGCTGTTTCTACTTGTGGAGAACTTTGGGCTCTCTAAGAAAGGTAGTTGAAATAATAAAGTGGTTAGTAGCATACACTCTGGAGGTAAATGTGTGCGTGGAACACCAGCCTAGGCACTTAGTAACTGTGTGAAATGGGCTAGTTACTTGAATTCTCTGCATCTGAGTTCTGTCACCTATAAAAAGGGAATAAAGCATAATTTAGGATACTTTTTGCCTTAGTATAGCTTAGGATTTTTTGTGGTAGCTTTTTAGAGTGTTTAAAATTTAAAATTTTATTTTAATTTTTAATTTAAAATTTTATATTCTATGAAATGGTAGCAGGGATAGTATCTTCTGTTGATACCATTGCCCCCAGCATCTAGCTGACATAATAGACCTCAACAGATATATGTTAGTGAATTAACCACTTAGAATTTAATGTTTTCATTCTTTTTTTATGAAGATTTCATTTATTTATTTGACAGAGAGAGAGAGAGATCACAAGTAGGCAGAGAGGCAGAGAGAGGGGGAAGCAGGCTCCCTGCTAAGAAGAGAGCCCAATGCAAGGCTCCATCCCAGGACCGCAGGACCAAGACCCAAGCTGAAGGCAGAGGCTTTAACCCACTGAGCCACCGAGGTGCCCCGAATGTTTTCATTCTTTTTTTTTTTTTTAAAGATTTTATTTATTTATTTGACAGAGAGAAACCACAAGTAGATGGAGAGGCAGGCAGAGAGAGAGGGAAGCAGGCTCCCTGCTGAGCACAGAGCCGGATGCGGGACTCGATCCCAGGACCCTGAGATCATGACCTGAGCCGAAGGCAGCGGCTCAACCCACTGAGCCACCCAGGCGCGCCCCGAATGTTTTCATTCTTAAAGAAGATTGATAAAGGTAGAAATACTTACAAAAGCAGCCCTTGGCCTCTTGGTTTGCTTTAAGTCAGGTGGTGCTGGCAAATTAGAGAGTTTGAAAAGTTGAGTTAGGGGCGCCTGGGTGGCTCAGCGGGTTAAGCCGCTGCCTTCGGCTCATGTCATGAACTCCGAGTCCTCGGATCGAGCCCCGCATCGGGGTCTCTGTTCAGCAGGGAGCCTGCTTCCTCCTCTCTCTCTCTCTCTGCCTGCTTGTGATCTCTCTCAATAAATGTCTCTCAAATAAATAAATAAGATCTTTCAAAAAAAAAAGAAAAGTTGAGTTAAAAGAAGTTATCTTACAAATGTTTAATAAATGCTTTGTCTATCCAACATCATAGTCATTGTATTTATTCAGCTATTTAATGTGGTGCTGAGAAAATTTTCATAATTTTTGTAGAAAAGTTATTTCATCTGAAGAAGCAACAAAACTGCTTTTCTTACTGGCATTCAAGTATTAGGAGGAAGAAAGCAAAATGTTCAGGTATAATTATTTGTTTTAAAATTATTTGTGTTCTTCATCTTTGTGTTTACATTTTAAAAGATTTCTGATAAGGAATTTATTTTTGATGGAGCAAGAAGTACTAAGTGTCTAAATTTTTAAAATACTAAGAGCTTATAGTGAAACATACATCTAAATGCCTGCAGTACTACTAGAGAGATGACTTTGAATCTTACGGGGTTCCAGTTCCAGTTTTCAATTAAAATGTATTTTAAAATCATTCTTCTGCTTAGAAGTACAATGGAACCAACAGTTTACAGTTACAGTCTTAGTTCCTTAGCTTACCCATTAAAATCAAACTAAAATACTTCATTTTTAATAGCTTAACATTGTTCATGGTGTAATGATACACTTGATAATAATGGAATTTTTTTCATTGTACTTGATAGGAGGTACAGGAATTGTGTGCTTATTTTGACAGTATAATATCACCAAAGACCCGAGTGGGCTCATCCATTCATATACTCTGCTCTTCCCAGGGTGCTAGTTTTTGGTCTTTAGGATTGACCACATTTGGTCTCCAGTTGGCTGTCCTTGCTAAGTATCACATGCTTACACAACAGCGCCCTCACACTGGAAACAGTAATGTTTTGATATATGTCCCTAGAAGAGTGAAGGAAAGTCCTTAAGCCCCCTGACATATTTCCCCTCATATCTCACTGGCCAGAATTGGGTGATACAGTTCATTCCTATTTTTTCCCCCAATTTATTTATTTTCAGAAAAACAGTATTCATTATTTTTTCACCACACCCAGTGCTCCATGCAAGCTGTGCCTTCTATAATACCCACCACCTGGTACCCCAACCTCCCACCCCCCCCCGCCACTTCAAACCCCTCAGATTGTTTTTCAGAGTCCATAGTCTCTCATGGTTCACCTCCCCTTCCAATTTACCCCAAAGCACATACCCTCCCCAATGTCCATAACCCTACCCCCTTTCTCCCAACCCCCCTCCCTCCAGCAACCCACAGTTTGTTTCGTGAGATTAAGAGTCACTTATGGTTTGTCTCCCTCCCTATCCCATCTTGTTTCATGGATTCTTCTCCTACCCACTTAAGCCCCCATGTTGCATCACCACTTCCTCATATCAGGGAGATCATATGATAGTTGTCTTTCTCCGCTTGACTTATTTCGCTAAGCATGATATGCTCTAGTTCCATCCATGTTGTCGCAAATGGCAAGATTTCGTTTCTTTTGATGGCTGCACCATCCATCTTTTTCAAAGAAATGGAACAAATAATTTTAAAATTTATATGGAACCAGAAAAGACCTCGAATAGCCAAAGGGATATTGAAAAAGAAAGCCAAAGTTGGTGGCATCACAATTCCGGACTTCAAGCTTTATTACAAAGCTGTCATCATCAAGACAGCGTGGTACTGGCACAAAAACAGACACATAGACCAATGGAACAGAATAGAGAGCCCAGAAATAGACCCTCAACTCTATGGTCAACTAATCTTTGACAAAGCAGGAAAGAATGTCCAATGGAAAAAAGAGAGCCTCTTTAATAAATGGTGTTGGGAAAATTGGACAGCCACGTGCAGAAAAATGAAATTGGACCATTTCCTTACACCACACACAAAAATAGACTCAAAATGGATTAAGGACCTCAATGTGAGAAAGGAGTCCATCAAAATCCTTGAGGAGAACACAGGCAGCAACCTCTTTGACCTCAGCCGCAGCAACATCTTCCTAGGAACATCGCCAAAGGCAAGGGAAGCAAAGGCAAAAATGAACTTTTGGGATTTCATCAAGATCAAAAGCTTTTGCACAGCAAAGGAAACAGTTAAGAAAACCAAAAGACAACTGACAGAATGGCAGTTCGTTCCTATTTTAAGTTATTGAATTATCCTGGTGAAGTTGGCTCATCAGGATTGAGCTATGGACCTGAAAAGTTATCAAGCCTGTAGTGGCAGGAGGGGACTATGTTCTCTTTCCACACACAGTTGCTAAATCCGAACACGGTCGGGAATTTGTTAACAAATATGTCTTGGGTGGTATGGGAAGTCGAAGCAGCTTTTTCTGTCACAAAACCTGTTACCTGCTGAGTTCAGGGTACGTTTAGAGAAGTACTGTTGAGATCCTTGCCTTTGAGAAGTGTTGTGTAGTATAGGAGAGAGAATAGTTATGTGTGGCAAAGAGGCTATAGGGGTTTGGTGGGGAAGCACCCGCCTCTGCTCAGGGTAGTTAAGAAATGTCAGCAGCTTCTCAGATACTTTATCAGGTTACTGATATTTGTAAACTCCCCTTCGTATTCCACTTACATTGGGGCCAGCAAACTTTCTCGTGTTAAGAATCTGATGTAAATATAGCTTTGGAGTAATTTTGGAAATCAAGAACTGTGAGTCCTTCCACTGTACTGCTTTTTTTCAAGGTTGTTTTGACCCTTCTGGGTTGTTTACATTTCTGTGTGAAGTGTAGGATTATTTCATCAAGTTCTGTAATAAAAGACTGCTGGGATTTTAATATGGATTGCATTGATCCATTCTTGGAGAATTATATTAACAATTTTTTAAAAATATTTTTATTTGTTTATTGACAGAGAAATCACAAGTAGACAGAGAGGCAGGCAGAGAGAGGGAGAAATAGGCTCTCTGCTGAGCAGAAAGCCGAATTCAGGGCTCAATCCCAGGACCCTAGGATCATGACCTGAGCTGAAGGCAGAGGTTTAAACCACTGAGCCACCCAGGTGACCTATATTAACAATATTAAATGTTCTGATTCATGGGCATGGAATACCTGTATATTTATTTCAACTTCATTTTGTTTCAGTATACAACTTTAACTCTCAGTTAAACTATTCCTAGGTTTTTTATGCTGTTGTAAGTGGAATTGTTTTATCAATTAAAAAAAATCTGATGGTAAATATTTTAGGTTTTGCAACTGTTCAGCTCTGCCAGTGTAGCACAAAAGCAGCCTTTCACATGTTTAAATGAATGAGCATTGCTAAATTTCAGTAGAACAATTTACAAAAACTGGTGGTAGATTTAGACTTTGGGCTATAGTTTGCCAGCCCCTGCTCAAATATTTCCTGTACTCTTTCCTTTCCTCGTTCAGGATGCTTTTGGTATTCTTGTCCATTTATTTTTTAAAACTTTATGTTAGTGTAGTTTAGACTTAACAGAACAATTGCAAAGATTATATAGACAGATTTCATAAACCCCACACCCATTTCCTTCTATCATTAGCATCTTAATTAATATGATATATTTATAAAAATTAGTGAACCAGTGTCCATACTTTACCATTATCTAAAGTCCACACTTTATTTATTCATATTTTCTTGGTCTTTATTGAATGCCCTTTTTCTGTTCCAGTATTTCGTTACATTTAGTTGTCATGTCTCCTTAAGTTCTTCTGGGCTGTGGTAGTTTCACACACTTTACTTGTTTTTGATGACCCTCACAGTTTTCATGAGTCCTGGTTAGACATATTGTAGGATATCCCTCAGATGGGATTCATTGGATGTTTTCCTCAATACTAGGGTGAGATTATGGGTTTGGGGGAGGAAGCCCAGAAAAATGAAGTTCCATTTTCAATACATTATATCAAGGATTAAAATAAAAATCGCTGTTGAGGGGCGTCTGGGTGGCTCAGTGGGTTAAAGCCTCTGCCTTCGGCTCAGGTCATGATCCCAAGATCCTGGGATCGAGCCCCGCATCGGGCTCTCTGCTCAGCAGGGAGCCTGCTTCCTCCTGTCTCTGTGCCTGCCTCTCTGCCTGCTTGTGATCTCTGTCTGTCAAATAAATAAATAAAAGCTTTAAAAATAATCACTGTTAATGTTAACATTTTCCCTGAGGTAGTGTTTTTCACCTTTCTTTATAAAGTTACTCTTTCCCCCTCTTTCTATATTCACTCTTTGGAGGAGAGTATGTGCACCCCACATTCGAAGAATGGGAAGTTATGCCTCACTTTCTTGAGTGCAGAGTACCTATGTAAATTATTTGGGGTTCTCTGCTTAGGAGTTTTGTCTGTTTTCCCCCATTTGTTTACTATGTCATCTTTTTAGTATAAACATACTTGTTTTATAATTTGAGTTATAATCCAAAACAGCTTTATTTTGTTGCTCATACTGCTCCAGCTTTAGCCATTGGGAGCTTTTTGACATATCCCCATGGTTTTGTAGTTTTCTTAGGTTTTGTGTATTTGTTGTTAGTTGTTATTGTTGTTGTTTTAGCACTTAACATTCTGGCACTACAAGATATTCCCTGTTCCTCTTGTATATTTCCTGCTTTAGCCCTAAAATTAACCATTTCTCCAAGGAGCCCTGGCTCCTTTGTTGGAAAATTGTATTTGAAACCAAGACCTGGGTACCAGATACTTAAAGTGCTGTTGGGCTGCCAGGGTGTCATTACTTTTAGGTTCTCAGGTGACAGGTCAAGGAAAATACATGTGTGAATATTAGTCTGTGTATATACATATATCTATGAATATTTCTATATGTGCCTGTCTGTATCCGTGTGAAGCTAATGATATCCAAATCTAATATGTTATCACATGGCTCATTCTATCTCTCCCCCTTTGTTTATTTATAACCTTCCACTCAGACAGTGAAAAAAGTAACTCCCACCATTTGCCATCCGTTTACTTAATTGTTCAGTTCCAGGACCCTGGTTTCAGAATTGTTATCTCTACCCTTGTGGGGAACACATTTTTCAGTTAGAGTACAGTGCTTATGTGAAGTTTCTTTTGCCTTTAATCTAACAGACTCTACTCATTCCTAATGTTACTTAGATCACAAACTTTCCCCCCTGCTCTCTCCAGTGAAGTTGATTCATACATTTCTAATACAGTTAGCTCTTTGTCACATTCTGCAGTCGAGGCTGAGATTCTCTGACCTCTTAAATATTTTTTTAAATTAACATGTATTAAGGTTCACTCTTTGTATTCTGAAAGTCTGTGGGTTTTGATACAAATACACAGTGCCACTTATCTACCATTACAGTGTTACATGTAAGTTTCGCTGCCTGAAAAAGTCCCATGTGGTTCAACTGTTTAACTTACCCTTCCACCCCTAGCAACCACTGATCTGTTTACCACCTCTATAGTTGTACCTAAATGGAATCATATACCATATAGCCTTCCAGACTTGCTTCTTTTCACTTAGCAGTATGCATTTAAATTCTGTTATCCAGCAATTGCATGGACTACATAAGTGACATGTTGGGCATCTTCTCATATAGTTATTTTCTGTATCATTTTTGGTTAGGGATCTTTTCAGATTCCTCCCTCCCAACCTCATTTTATAATTAGGGGATTTATTAAGCCATTTAACAAGAAATCTGATGGAAAGACAGTTTTGGGATTGGCTCATTTAGCATATAAGCAGTATAATCAAGAACCCGGGTACTTTGTGTTTTCTGTGTATTGCCTTGTCTGGCTCTTGTGGTCTCAAGGTGGCTGTCGTAGTTCCAGACTTCATGAAGTTCAGAGGCAGCCAAGAGACTGCCTCTTTCTGCATCTTTCTCTCATCCTTTTTACCATTGCATTTTTAAAAAAGATTTTATTTATTTATTTGACACAGAGAGATCACAAGTAGGCAGAGAGGCAGGCAGAGGGAGAGAGAGAGAGAGAGTAGTTGTCTTTTCTTGTAGTATCTTTTCTTTGGTACAGGTAAATGCTGTCTTCATAAAATGTGTTAGAAAGTGTTTCTTCTTTTTTGAGAAGTCTTTGAGAGTGATTGATTTTAATTCTGCTTTAAATGTTTGGTAGAATTTTCCTGATGAAGCCATGAGGTCCAGGACTTTTCTTTGTTGAGTAGTTTGATTAATTTTGATTAATCAGATTATCTATTTTTTTTCTTTTGTTGCCTTTTTTTGGCATTGAGGAAAGCATTGTCAAATCCAATGTCATGAAACTTCCCTCCTGTGTTTTCTTCCAAGAGTTTATAGTTTTAGCTTTTACATTTAGTGCTTTGATACATTTTGAATTCAATTTTTGTACATGATGTGAGGTTAGGCCCAGCTTTATTATTTTGCTTATGAATATCCAGTGTTCCCAGCACCATGTGTTGAAGAGACTATTCTCCATTGAATGGTCTTAGGACTCTTGTTGCAAATCATTCGGCTGTTACACGGTGTTTATTTCTGTACTCTTACTATTATATTCAATTGGTCTTTAATGTCTGTTTTTATGCTAGTACCATACTGTTTTGATAAGTTTTGTAGTATGCTTTAAATGCATGAAATGTGAGTACTGGAGTTTTTTTTTAATTGTTTTCGCTGTTATTTCAGGGTCACTTGAGATTCCATATGAATTATAGAATGAGTTTTCCCTTTTTTGCAAAAAAATGTAATTGGGATTTTTTGTAGGGATGACATTGAATCCATAGATCATTTAGGGCCATTCACATCTAGACAACATTAAGTTTCCTGATTCATGAACATGGAATATCTTTCCGTTTATTTTGGTCTTCTTAATTCCTTTCAGCAATGTTTTGTCGTTTTCAATGTTAAAGTATTTTGCCTGCCTGGTTCATTTTTCTTGTAAAAGGAATCGTTTTCGTAATTTCCTTTTCAGATTGTTCATTGTTAGGGTATAGAAATGCAACTGAGTGGTGCCTGGGTGGCTCAGTCAGTTAAGTGGCTGCCTTCTGCTCAGGTGGAAATGTCAGGGTCATGGGATTTAGACTTTCTGCAGGCTCCTTGCTCAGCAGGGAGCCTGCTCCTCTTCCACTCCCACCCCCACCCTCACCTTGCACCTTCCCCATTCGTGCAGGCTGTTTCTCAAAGATATTAAAATCTTTAAAGAAAGGTGCAACTGATATTTGCATGTTGATTTTTTTTTTTTTTGGTCCTGCAAGTTTGCTGAATTCATTTTTAGCTCTAATTTTTTTTTTAAATAAACTTGAGAGTTTTCTATATGTGAGATGATGGCATCCCCAAACAGAAATGATTTTACTTCTTCCTTTCCAGTTTGGATGTTTTTTTTTTTCATATGTAATTACTGTGCCTAGAACTCCCACTACTATGATGTATAAAATTGTGTTGAAATCAGGAATCCTTTCCATGTTCTGATGTTTTTTTAAAAAGATTTTATTTAGGGACGGCTGGGTGGCGCAGTTGGTTGGACCACTGCCTCCGGCTCAGGGCGTGATCCTGGAGTCCCGGGATCAAGTCCCACATCAGGCTCCCAGCTCCATGGGGAGTCTGCTTCGCTCTCTGACCTTCTCCTCGCTCATTCTCTCACTGTCTCTCTCTCTCAAATAAATAAAAATAAAATCTTAAAAAAAAAAAAAGATTTTATTTATTTATTTGACAGAGAGAGATCACAAGTAGACAGGCAGGCAGAAAGAGAGGAGGAAGCAGGCTCCCCGCTGAGCAGAGAGCCCAATGTGGGGCTCCATCCAAGGACCCCGAGATCATGACCTGAGCTGAAGGCAATGGCTTAACCCACTGAGCCACACAGGCGCCCCTCCATGTTCTGATGTTAAAGGAAAAGTTTTTTCAGCCTTTCACTATTGACTTTGATGTTAGGTGTGGATTTTTCATATGTGGCATTTATCATTTTGAGATAATTTCCTTTTATCCTTTTTAAGATTTTTTTTTATCATAAAAGGCTGTTGAGTTTGTGAGATGCTTTTTCTGCATCAGTGGAGGTGATCATGTATTTTTCTCCCCTTCATTTTAATGTGATGGTGTTCTGTTGATTGATTTTCATATGTGAAAATTTTAGCCATTTTTAAAGTGTACGGTCCAGTGGCATTTAAGTACATTAACATTGTCGTGCAACCATTACCCATTGTCCTTCTCCAGAGCTTAATCATTTGAAACTGAATTCTCTACCTATTGAACAGTAACTCATCATTTCCCTTTCTCTCTAGCCTCTGACAATCACCATTCTACTTTCTGTCTCTTTGAATCTCTACATCCTTGCCAACACTTGCTGTTTTCAGGTTTTTAAATTTTTTTTCTTTATAATCATAGCCATCCAAATGACCATGAGGTACTATCATTGTTGTTTAACTTTGCATTTCCCTAGTGATAAGTGATGTGGAGCATCTTTTCATGTATTTTTTTTGTCCTTTGCCCATTTTTGCATCTATTTGGTTTATAGGAGGTTTTTTAAAAGATTTTATTAATTTATTTGACAGACAGATCCTTTTGACAGATCAAAAGTAAATATTTTACTAATTTATTTGACAGACAGATCACAAGACAGAGAAGCAATCAGAGAGAGGGGGGGAAGCCGACTCCCCGCTGAGCAGAGAGCCCGATGTGGGGCTCGATCCCAGGACCCTGAGACCATGACCCGAGCCGAAGGCAGAGGCCTTAACCCACTGAGCCACCCAGGCGCCCCTATAGGAGTTTTTTTAAACATATAATCTGGGTATTCCTCATTGGATATATGACTTGTAAATATTTCTTCCATTCTCTGGGTTCCCTTTTCAGTCTGCTGATAATGCCCCATGATGCACAAAAGTTTCTTTTTTTTTTTTTAAAGATATTTATTTATTTATTTAACAGACTACAAGTAGGCAGAGAGGCAGGCAGATAGAGAGAGGAGGAAGCAGGCTCCCTACTGAGGAGAGAGCCCTATGCGGGGCTTGATCCCAGGACCCTGGGATCATGACCTGAGTTGAAGGCAGAGGCTTTAACCCACTGAGCCACCCAGGTGCCCTATAATCAAATTATAAAAAGAAAAACAAACTTTTCTTAGTCAAATATTTGTTTATGCTAAGATGCAGAAAGTGCCTCATCAGCTTTTACCTCATGGTTTTAACAGCTATTAATGGTTGTTGCCTAGATGGACTATATTAGATTACAAAGTGGCAGGGTTTTAAGTTAATCATTCTGTCATTCATTATCAAAAATTTATTTTTATTTTTTTTTATTTGACAGAGATCACAAGTAGGCAGAGAGGCAGGTGGGAGTGGGGAAGCAGGCTCCCTGCTGAGCAGAGAGGCCAATGCGGGGCTCTATCCCAGGACCCTGGGATCATGACCTTAGCTGAAGGCAGAGGCTTTAACCCACCGAGCCACCCAGGTGCCCTATAATCAAATTATAAAAAGAAAAACAAACTTTTCTTAGTCAAATATTTGTTTATGCTAAGATGCAGAAAAGCAGAATAAATGCTTTCTTTTTCCCACTCCTTCATATTTAGCAGTTCTCAGAATAATGGCTTAGTTTTCTGGCATCCTCCAAAGATCTCTGGACTTGGAAATTTGAACACATATAATAATGTTTTAATCAATGGCAGACATTACTCTCTTTACTCAGTCTTTGCCCAGTGGGAGTTAACTTCAGGTTGGCTCCTGAATCCTTTCAGTATGACTGTAGTCTTCAATAACATCTTCGCTTTTGGCAATGTAAGTTCCAGAGTCAATTGTATTTTTTTTTAAGATTTTATTTATTTATTTGTCAGAGAGAGATCACAAGTAGGCGAGAGGCAGGCAGAGAGAGAGGAAGGGAAGCAGGCTCCCTGCTGAGCAGAGAGCTCGATATGGTACTCGATCCCAGTACCCTGAGATCATGACCTGAGCTGAAGGCAGTGGCCTAACCCACTGAGCCACCCAGGCACCCCTCAATTGTATTTTTTACCCCAAATCTGGAATTAGCTATTTGTCCAAAAAGTCCCATTTTTTTTTAAAGTGGGAAATGATATTTGAAGACCACAGTCTTAAGCCCTGGGGGGGGCTGGTATTCACTCCTGTAGGGTTGCTCATTTTTTTTCTAGGTCTTTTCAGTTGCTCAAACTAGAAAAGTCTAACTTTTTCATTAAGGTAATGCAGATCATAATGTGTATATTTTTTTAAACCAAATTTAGAATTTAAGATTTTTAGTATTTTGATTTAATATTTTATCTCTTCTCTTACAATGAAAATCTCGTTCCCTAGTGACAATAGCATGGTAACTTATTATATTCTACTTACACTTGAAAGTTTCAAAAAATAAAAAGTGTTATTACTACCAACATGATTACTTAAAACAGTTTAAAATTTCATTTTATTTTTACCCTTAGGATATAGCTTCTAAGAATATTCATTCAAATTCTGTGTTTTAAAGCAACTAAACCACAACTCTTGATACATGGGTAGGTCGATGAATTTAATTTGGATTTGATTTTGTTTTAGAATTAGCTGAAGCAGTTCCCTGGTTCCAAAGTTAAATGTATGAACCAACATAAGAAATCTAGCTTCCATCCTGTCACTTTCATTCCCTTCTCTCCTTCCTGTATGTAATTGCTTGGATGCTTATTTTTCTTGACATCTTGTGTTTTGTTTACTCAAATAAATGTGTGTGCAAACGTATTCATACTCTTCAGCCCTCTCTCACGTTAAAAAGGTACTAACATTGCACATTATTCTATACCTTGCTTTTTTGGCGTCTGAGTCTTAGTTTTGGCTCAGGTCATCAGGGTCTTTCTCCCCCCGCCCCCCCCACCCCTTGCACATTCTCTCTCTAAAATAAATCTTTTTTAAAAAATCATTTATTTGTTTGGCAGCAGTAGTGTTCCCATAGCCTTGTGCACATGACACTTCATATTTTTGCCATATTGTCTGTGTGAGAAATCACTACAGTGGGGTTATTGCTTCAGAGGATAAATATATAAGTAATTTGGCTAAATATTGCCACATTGTTTCATTTCTCATCCCTTTAGCAGTGTAAGATCATATAGTCAAACTTCTGAAATTTTTACCATTCTAATAGTGAGGAATTAGATGAGTATGGCTTGATTTTGCATTTTTCTTGTAATAAAGTTGTTGAAGGGCTGTTCTATGAACTGTTAATATCTCTTACCCATCTTTTTGTTGGGTTGTTAGTCTTCTTGATTTTTCTAGAAACATTTTAAATGTTATAGCTGTTAGCTGATTAGCTGACATAGTAAGTTGAAGTAGTTTTTTCACTCACAGTTTCTACAGCTTTTTTTTTTTAAGATTTTTTTTTAATTTAGAGAGTATGCATGAGCAGGCTGAGAGGCAGAGGGAGAGAATCTCAAGCAGCCTATGTGCTGATTGCGGAGCTGTATGTGGGACTCAGTTTCACTACCCTGATGAGATCATGACTGGAGCCAAAACCAAGAATCTAATGTTTAATCTACTGAACCCTCCAGGTGCCCTGTACAGCTTTTTGATTACAGTTGATTGAATTTTATTTATTTATTTAAGATTTTATTTATTTATTTGACAGAGAGAAATCACAAGTAGGCAGAGAGGCAGGCAGAGAGGAAGGGAAGCAGGCCCCCTGCTGAGCAGAAAGCCTGATGCGGGAATCAATCCCAGGACCCTGAGACCATGACCCAAGCCAAAGGCAGCGGCTTAACCCACTGAGCCACCCAGGCGCCCCAGTTGGTTGAATTTTAATTATAATTTGATTACAGTTGAATAAAAAAGAAAGCGGTATATCCACATAATGGAATATTATTGGGCCATAAAATTGAATGATGAACATGGATGATTCTTAAAAACATGCTAAATGGATGAAGCAAGGCAAAGTAGGCCACATGCTGGATGATTCCATTTATATATGATTCTAGAATAGGCAAATCCATAGAGACAGAAAGTATGTTAGTCATTGCTAGGAAATGGGGTGAGGGGAGATTGGAGCGTGACTGCTCTTAGATATGAGGTTTCTTTTTGGGGTAATGAAAATATTCCAGAATTAGATAGTGGTGGTAATTTTACAACCTTGTGAATATACTAATAAACACTGTATGCTTGGAAATGGCTAATTTAATGGAATGTGATTTATAGCTCAAGGAAAAAATTAAAAATGCATATCATCACTCTAATCATGAGAACATGAAACAAATTCAAATGGGAGGGCATTCTATACAATAACTGGTAAAGAGTATACCAGTGGTTCTCAAAAGTGTCAGGATCATGAAAGTAAAAAATAAAAGTCTTAGTAGCTATCTCAGATTTGAAAAACCCAAGGATACATGAGAACAAAATGCAGTGCTAAATCCTGGATTAGATCCTAAACCAGGGAAAAGAAAAGATGACATTCAAATAACATATAAATTAGCTTAAAGTAGAATAGCAATGTTAATGTTTAGATTTGGATAATTGTACTGTAGTTATCTAAGACATTAGTATTTGGGGAAGTTTGGTGAAGGATATACTGGAACCCTGTACTGGTTTTGTAACTTTTCTGTGGGTTTTAAATTGTTTAAAAAAATAGAATGGGTGACTCAGTTGGTTGAGCATCTGAGTCTTAGTTTTGGCTCAGGTCATCAGGGTCTTTCTCCCTCCACCACCCCGCCCCTTGCACATTCTCTCTCTAAAATAAATCTTTTTTAAAAAAATCATTTAAAAATAAAAATAATTATTAAATTATTAATTGCAGCAATATTAAAAGTGGAAACTCTCTAGTAAATATCAGTAGTGGAATGGTTAAAATTATGGTACCTCTGTACAGTGGAATATTGTGTAGCTATTATAAAGAATGAAGATTTGCATGCAGTGACATGGAAATAGATAAAGGTAAAAAAGGCAACATGTGTATTGTATTACCAGTTATGAAAAAGTATGTTTTTACCTATGAATGTACATGCATAAAAATATGACAGATTTCTAACATTGTGAATACCTATGAAAATTAGAACATGTATATTGCCTTAAGGTTTTATAATGTTCATATATTAGTGTAACGGTTGTAATTTCTTAAGTATATATATTCCATATAAAATAACGCAAAAAGAGATTTGTCTCCTGCTTTTAAAAGGTGAAAGAGAAATGCTAAGTGCAGTTATGTATTCCTTTAATACTGGCTTTCATTAATTTGATATTTTGCGTCTTTGTATTCAGGCTCATGAGCTGACTTTTAGGAATATGTGTTGAGTGACTCTTTGGTTGTTGCTCTGTTCTACTTTGAATGAAATCCCAGGGAATACTTGTTTTGCACAGTTTTTTTTTTGATAACTAGTTATAAACTTCAGAATAGCCAGAGTGATGTTAAACCCCTACTCACTTCTCTTTGGGAGAGAATTATGATAGGCTTGTTTAACAGGTCTGAGTCTAGATGTTGTTTTCCTTCTTAAGCAACACAATGTTAATTCCTCAAATTAAGAAAAAAAAATACTCCGTGCTTATTATTTCCTCTTATGTGTAGTATACAGTCTTTACACAAAATGCTGGGGACCATGTTTTTTATTCACCTTCAAGCTAACTTCAGTATGTTAGGAAAATCATTAGTTCTCACTGAGGACCTTCTGGCTCCATTTTAGAACAGTTTCCATTTATTGATTTTCACAGTTATGTGTGGACTGAGCGATGAGACTGGATAATTACCAAAGGGATCTCAAGAAAGTTTCGTTTAAACTTAATCATGAGGGCAAAGGGGAGGAGGTTGTATCACTTAATGATTGCTACATAAGAAACGACCCCCAAATGTAGTGCCTTTAAAACACCAACCATTTATGACAATTCTTTGGGCTAAGGTCAGCTTGGGGTTCTTCACTGAATTTGTGTGAGTCACTCATGCTTCCATAGTCATCTTCAGGCTTGATGGAGTTGGGTGATCTTAGCCTTGTTCCTCTGCCAGGCAGCTGGTAATGGCTGTTCACGCTGGTTGGTCCAGGTGGCCTCAATAGGGAGGACTTCATATGCTTTCCTCCTCTTGTGCCTATAAGGCATTTCCATGTGGTCTTGAAGGCCTCTGGAGTCCATATTGTCACTTCACCCCAGCCCAGATCGAGGGAAGTGGAGAAATAGACTCTACCTTATTATGGCATAGACATCACAGTCATATTGCAAAAAGATTATTATGTGCACAGAAATTCAGAATTTGTAGCTCAATTTTTGTAGTCTTCTGCAGTGACCATTTTAGAATGGTCACTCTGTGGTATCCAGAAAGATTTGGAAAAGGCAGGGTAGAGAAATCAAGGTAGAGTGAAGAGGCCATTGCAGTCATCTGTGGGAGAGATGGTAGTAGGAATGAATAAAGAAATCACCACATACTTATCTTCTAAACATCTCAACCTGTTCCGTACTGATTTATAAAAGGGCAAATGGAGAGACAAGCCATTGAACTAATCCAGAGAGGCTGCACTAGATCAGGCTCAACTGGAAATTTGTTAAAGTTTTTCTCATTACCTCAGATAATTTAAGTGAGAAAGTTGTGATGCTTTTTTTCATCAACATACTGGCCACCAAGAGCTTGAGAATTGGATGGATGGCAGACTTATTTTTGTTACCTTCTTATGTCTAGTTGCCCACACCATACCAAGGCCTGCCTGCCTATCATAGTACATTTCTTTTATGTATCACAGGTATTGACTAGTAATAGTTGATAGGTCAATTAAGTAATTTAGGTAGAGGTGAGAATAAGAACATGTTTTTATTTTAGAAGAGGTGTTTGTTAGACAATTTCTAATCGCTACATCTAAGCATATAATATGTAAACAAAAAGGTAGCGTTGTCTGGTTTTTTGCAGGGTGTTAAAATAGCATAATATCCTAAAAATACATCACACAGTTTAAAGTGTGTGTCTGTTCTTATGTTTAATCAGCATTACCATCACATGGATCTCTATTCCAGTGGTCTTCATAAATAGAGCACCATTGCTTAGGAAAAAACACCAAACCGTGGAAGCTGCAAATGAGAAATAGAGCTGCTTTCTTTGGCTTCCTGTTGTGTGCATTTTCAGAGTTTTGTGAGATTCTTATATGCATGATGCTTAATAAATAAAATGAATGATTCAAAAGCAATTGACATTCTCGCCCAGTGTACGGAAGCAATTGTTTTTTATAGTGTGTGGTTGGTGACTATCAGAATTTTTACCCAAACAGCTGGGAATTATTAGTTAATGCATATAGGCTCATTTACTTTTTAAAAATTATTTTTTGCTACCACTTCTACATCTTTTTTTCTGTAGATTTTTAAAACAGATTCCAAACATACTCTCATTTCACAAATACATTACTGTGTATCTCTAAGAGATAAGGATCTTTTAAAAACACACCTTACTTCAAAACCATTATTACAAAGAGTCTAATTCTTTAGTATCAGCAAATACCCAGTCCATTTTCAAATTTCCATGATTGTCTCAGAATTGTCTTTTTTCAGGTAGTTTGAGTCAAACCCCAGAGTCACACAGTATTGCATTTGGTTAATATTTCTTAAATTTCTTTTAATCTGTATACTAACATCATTCTCCCTCCTTTTCCTTTTTTTCTTTGCCCATACCATTTCCTTGTTGAAGAAATTGGAACATCTGCTTTAAAATTTTTTCCACATTTTGGGCTTTACTGTTTAAAGGCTCTGAGAAAAGATATTAGTCTCTGAAGAAGAGATCCTTCTTCCATCTCCTATATTTTGTGGAGTGCTTAGTACTATAGTGGGGTAAAAGGAGGGCTATTTGGATACATCATTGAACAAAGACAAAAACTTTTTCCTTCCTAGCATTTAAATTACCATTCCATGGGCAGTAGAACAAAAATGAATCATAAAGTTTGTTGGAAATCCTCCAGAAAACAGTAAGAGCATAACAAGCGGATAGGGAGGTGTGGGACCTTGTTGGACAAGGGGGATGTGGGGCTTAATGCCCTGGAAGTCTAAGAGGGCAGAGCAGAGGAGTTGCCAGGATCTGATTTACGTTTAAATGGAGGCACTGAGCCTCTTTGGAGAACAGTGTGGAGATGCCTCAAGAAATTAAAAATAGAGCTTCCCTATGACCCTGCAATTGCACTCCTGGGTATTTACCCCAAAGACACAGATGTCGTGAAAAGAAGGGCCGTCTGTACCCCAATGTTTATAGCAGCAATGGCCACAGTCGCCAAACTATGGAAAGAACCAAGATGCCCTTCAACGGATGAATGGATAAGGAAGATGTGGTCCATATACACTATGGAGTATTATGCCTCCATCAGAAAGGATGAATACCCAACTTTTGTAGCAACATGGACGGGACTGGAAGAGATTATGCTGAGTGAAATAAGTCAAGCAGAGAGAGTCAATTATCATATGGTTTCACTTATTTGTGGAGCATAACAAATAGCATGGAGGACAAGGGGCGTTAGAGAGGAGTAGGGAATTTGGGTAAATTGGAAGGGGAGGTGAACCATGAGAGACTATGGACTCTGAAAAACAGTCTGAGGGGTTTGAAGTGGCGGGGGGTGTGGGAGGTTGGGGTACCAGGTGGTGGGTATTATAGAGGGCACGGCTTGCATGGAGCACTGGGTGTGGTGAAAAAATAATGAATACTGTTTTTCTGAAAATAAATAAATTGGAAAAAAAAGAATATAGGAAAAAAAATAAACACATATTTTTGGTTCTTGAAAAAAAAAAATGGAGGCACTGCCGCTGCTGTGCAGCGGGTGAAAGGGCGGGGGTGGAAAGCTACTCTGTAACCTGGGAAAGAGATGGTAAAGGATTAGATAGAGGGCAGTGTGGGGAGAGCCAAGGGTGAAGGCCAAGTTTCTATCTCTAGCAGCTGGAACGACTTCATGCGGAGGGTCTCAGAAGGCTTAATCAGAGGTAGAGGCTGATTAGTTACTGCCATTTCCGTTCACTATTCTGTTGGTAAAGGACTACTGAAAACTAGTGCTTTTTGAAGGTTATGTTCATGGCCTTTTGTTTTGGAGGGGTTGAATTGTTAGATGCTTAAATATTTTCTCTTTTAAATTTTGCAAAATGCTTTCTGTTTTTGCCTCATCTATTGGCATTTTGAAGTACTTTCCATCGGACATTGTAAAAATTTAGAAATTTACAAGTTTGTATTTTTAATAACATATGTTCTTAGCTCATTGGAATTTTTCAGAACTATAACAAATTAA
The DNA here is from genome assembly GCF_020171115.1 of Neogale vison. Lineage (NCBI taxonomy): Eukaryota > Metazoa > Chordata > Mammalia > Carnivora > Mustelidae > Neogale > Neogale vison. The sequence continues at coordinate 133,572,970 of NC_058096.1, read as the reverse complement.
AAGTAAAATTATATTCCCTTCATCTAAATTCAGCAGTTAACATTTTTGACATTTCCTTTAGGAAATATGTTTTTTTTTTTTTTGTTGTTGTTGTTGTTGTTGGTTTGGTTTGTTTTTGTGTTTTCAGCCAAACCATTTGACAGTAAGTGGTAGACATCAAGAACACCAATGTGATTATCTAATATAAAGTCCATATTCATATTTTATCCTTTTGTTCCCTTCTCCTCCAGGATCCAGTCAAAGATCCCCCATTTTGTTATTGTGACTCTTGCATCCTTCAATATATATGAGTCTCCTGACCTTTACTTTCATCTTTTATGGCATTGACATTTTTAAGGAGATTCCACGCCTGTTATATTATAGAACGTCCCACAGTCTGGATTTGTCTGATTATTTCCTTATGATTAGATTCCAGTGAAATGATGCAGATTTAGTTCTACCTTTTAAAGACTTAAAAATATACGCCTGGGTGGCTCAGTTGGTTAAGCAGCTGCCTTTGGCTCAGGTCATGATCCCAGCGTCCTGGGATCGAGTCCCACATCGGGCTCCTTGCTCGGCAGGGAGCCTGCTTCTCTCTCTGCCTGCCGCTCTGCCTGCCTGTGCTCACTCTCTTTCCCTCTCTCTCTGACAAATAAATAAATAAAATCTTAAAAAAAATAAAAATATAAACATAGGAATAGTGAGGGGTTTGCAGTCTTCTATAAACATCACTTCCAGTTACTACCAAGTGGTAGCAAGGGGGGGCCTAATGTTGACAATGTCCTAAGTTTATTTTATACAGCATTTATTTTGTGTGTTAGATACCATTTTAGCAAAATGGATTTCTTTTATCTCGCTACTATTTTTCATAGTAACTTTCTTCCTTTTTTAGCTACAAGGCTTTGGCAGACCAAGTGTATATCATGCTGCTATTGTCATCTTCCTAGAATTCTTTGTGTGGGGCTTGTTGACAACTCCAATGTTAACTGTAAGTATTGCTGAACAGGTCCTTGTTTATGAAAGCAAAACATAGGTTCTTAAGCATGTATCTCCAGGGCCAAATGTTTAGGTATGTGTTTGAGAGACTCTCTTGATAGCGATTTGAAACAGCTTCTTCCACTGGGTTGTTTCCACTGTGTACACAGACTGTGAACTACCTGAGCAGCAAAACACCTGGGCTGCACTTTAAGTATTCTTGGGTAGCAGGGTCCTCCCACTGACCCAGAATCTTGGAAGTGCTGTGAGTGAACTGTAGGTATTTAGGAATATGCACTAGGGGAAGTTATTGCAAAGTTTTGTTGACTTTGTAACTTACTTTGTGTGGATGTAATGGCCTTTGACCAAGAACATAGTAAATGGATTGGTAAGTACCTTGTAACAGTGAGAGTGATCATTGTTAAGAATGTTTAGATTTCCATATTTGGTAGCTGACTTACCTATAGCCACTTTTTGCTGAGGCTGCACTGAATTTCTTAGCAAGAACCTCGATGTTTGATATATGTTGTGGTTAGAGGAAGGGAGATGTGTAAGAGAGGATTGGCATGTAGATTTTGGGTGCTTAATTACTATTTTATTTTGTTTTTTAAAATATTTTTGTTTTTTAAAATATAAATACATGTGTACATGAGCAGGTGGAGGAGCAGAGGGAAAGAGAGAATTCCAAGCAAATTCTATGCTGAGGACAGAGCCCCAAACAGGGCTCAATTTCAGGACCTTGAGATCACAACCTGAGCCAAAATCAAGAGTCAGACACTTACTCGACTGAGCCACCCAGGCACACCCCAATCACTAACAATTATACTAAAGATATTTTTAAATTGAAGAAAAAGATACTTTTTATATTTCAATTGTCTTAAATTGTTCTTTAAAAATCATTGGTGGTTAACACTTCCCAATCACCATGTTGCCATGCCAGAGAATCCCTTTGGATACAGATGAACTTTGTTTCAAAATTAGCTTTAGAAAATAGGGTACTTTAAAGAGGCTGTTAGCCTCACATTAGACTTCGCTATTTTTATTCTTCTGGTGCATTAAAAATGAAATTTGATTAATTAAAATGACAGCTTGAATGGAATAGTCAAAAGATTGCCTGTGTTTTTAAACCTCTGTTTTATTCTTTCTCATTACACTACCTTTTCCTTCCTAATGCTTTACTACAGAGGATAACTGGTTATTAGTTAGTGGGGTAAGTGGTCCCCATTTTAAGTTGACAAGCCTGCTATGTTCACCACTGTTTGGACTGCCTATGACACACTAAGTGCTGAGGAGATATTTTCTTTGAATAATAGGAATATGCATTGTAGGGTCACATGTGTGTCCTTGAGGGATTTCTTTGAGATGTATTTTCAGTATGAGTATAGACATACCAGACTACTTATTGTAAGGAAATAAGTTATTTAATTTTTAGTCTTAGCTCTCTGACTCTGTCCATGTCCGTCCCCCGTGTCTATTCCCCTCACACCCCTGCCCCCTCTTATGTGTTAAGTGTCCTTTTCTTTTAAAATTTATTTCTATTTATTTATTTATTTTTTAATTTGACAGAGAGAAGGAGATCCCAAGCAGGCAGAGAGGCAGGCAGAGAGAGAGAGGGAAATAGGCTCCTTGCTGAGCAGATAGCCCAGTGCAGGCCTCGATCCCAGGACCCTGTGAACATGACCTGAGCCGAAGGCAGAGGCTTAACCCACGGAGCCACCCAGGTTCCCTGTTAAGCGCTTAAATAGTATTTTTCTAAGGCAACCAGAAATCTCCTAGAGTGGTTCAGCAGGTTTCTCAATATGGAGTTAATCCTATAATCATGCTCTGGTAAGAATTCAAAGTGAAGTGAAGAACAACTTAATGTTTTTGAGGCCTTGTTAGAAATTCTAAAACCACTTTCCAGACAGTTAAAATCTTTGGGGACCTTTTTGGCCATAGACCAGATTGTCAGATCTCTTTTAGTTTCAATTAATTAATTAATTTTCGTATACATCCAAAGACTGATACTGCCCAATGCAGATAATTTTCCTAGGGGTTCTTTGTCCTCATTAGACCCTCGAATGCAGCCTTAGAAACCAAATAAAATGCTGCTTTATTTGCTCTTTGCAGTTTCTGAGCAGTTTTGCTGCTTGCAAAGATTTGGTTAAAATAAACATGTGTGAGGAGTACAGGGTTGCTGGCATCACTCTGACACACTATATTGTCATAGAAGAAGTGTTGCTGAGTTAATAGGTGGGTTCTTTCTCTTTTTTTCTGAGCTCTTGGTGTTGCTAAATTAAGCTAAATGTCCTTTACTGTACTATCTCACTTAGCCTTTACACCATAGTTTGCTACCTGTGTTTCTGTTCTGGAGGGGGTGGTTCCTTCCTAAAATATGGGAAGAGTCCCATATTTTAAAGAAAAAAGATAATCTCTGGCATATCCCCTCTACTTTCTCCCTTTTCTGGTTGGACAGAGAACTGATAATGTTGGGTTTTTTGATAAGGAAAGGATAAAATTAGGGTTTATTTCATTATAGCAGGAGTTCATTTATCCTCGTCTTTTATGTTGGGGTTTACTATTGTCATATAAGTAGTTCTTGTCATCCTGTATCTATCATCCACTTTGGTGTAACTATTAGAATGATGGTTCATGTGTGGGTTTTTTCCATGCTATAACTAGTGGACAGCACTCTGTCCTGTTCCCTTCAGGTGAGAAAAACAGCCTGATAAGGATTTGGAGATACAGAACAGTACCTGCATATTCATATGTTGTCCAGTCTGACTGTCTGCGTCCTAGCACTCAGTAGAGTGGTCTGTTTGAAGTAGTATATGGAATTGGAGACTTTCCAAGATGGCGGAGAAGTGGGAGACCTTAGTTTTGTCTGGTCCCAGGAATTCAGCTAGATTGCTGTCAAATCATTCTGAATACCTGCAAACTCATCCTGAAATCTAAGAAAAGAATTGCTCCAGTTCTACAAATAGAAAAGTGATCACATTCTGCAAGAATGACAAGACGGAAAAGCTCACCTCAAAAAAGAAAAAGAGACCGTACTGACAGCCAGAGACCTAATCAGTATGGATATAAGTAAGATGTCAGAACTAGAATGTGGAATAATGATTATAGAGATACTAGCTGGCTCAAAAAAAGCCTAGAAGACACTAGAGAATCCCTCTCTGGAGAAATGAAAGAACTAACATGTAATCAAGGTGAAATAAAAAAGGCTATTAATGAGATGCAATAAAAAAAATGGTAGCGGGGCCCCTGGGTGGCTCAGTGGGTTAAGCCACTCCCTCCGGCTCAGGTCATGGTCTCGGGGTCCTGGGATCGAGCCCCGAATTGGGCTCTCTGCTTGGCGGGGAGCCTGCTTACTCCTCTCTCTCTGCCTGCCTCTCTGCCTGCTTGTGATCTCCATCTGTCAAATAAATAAATAAAATCTTTAAAAAAAATGGTGGCTCTAACTGCTAGGTTAAATGAGGCAGATGGCTGCCATTCCCATTGGAAATACGGACTTTAGCCCTGCTTATAGTCCTCCCTATCCCATTGCTGCTTTTCTAAGTAGGTCTTAGTTCGCATTCCAGGGCTTGGGGCTGTTACACAGCCAGGGTGCCAAGACTGGTGGCAGGTTCCCAGTCAGCCCCTGAATGCGTGGTGCTTTCCTGGCCAGGGTATTCAGGGGGATGGGTAAGGTTTAATTTTCTATTATGCTGGTACACAAAACGATTTGTGTTTTTACCCTGTGTCTAGTAATTTTGATAAATTCAGTTACTAATCCTAAATGTTCATCAACAGGTTTTTATATACACATTCATATATTTTGTGAATGACAGTTTTTAGCTCCTCCCAGTCCTTTTTTATTTTTCTTATTGCACTGCTGTGACATCCAGTACAGTGTTGACTAGAAGCAGTCACTGTAGGCATCCTTATTTCATAGATGACCTCTGGTGGAAAGTGATCTGAAATTTAAAATTCACCACTAAGCATGTTATTTGCTATAGATTTGTTTTTGCCGATATTCTTTTTCAGAGAAAGGAAGTTCCCTTCTTCCTGTTTCACTTACAGTTATCCTAAATAGGTATTAAATTTTATCAAATGAATTTTCTGCATACAACCAGATAACAACTAGATTTTTCCATTATTTGAGTAGTGTGGTCAATTATATTGATTTTTTTAAAAAGATTTTGTTTATTTATTTGACAGATACAGATCACGTAGGCAGAGAGGCAGGCAGAGAGAAAGGGGGAAGCAGGCTACCTGCTGAGCAGAGAGCCTGATGCGAGGCTCGATCCCAGGACCCTGGGATCATGACCTGAGCCTAAGGCAGAGGCTTTAACCCACTGTGCCACCCAGGTGCCCCATATTGATTTTTTTTATTAAAATATTTTACTTACTAGAGCTTGAAAAAGAAAGATTACAGGAAGGGGCGGGTAGAGGGAGAAGCAGACTTCTCCCGCTGAGCAGGGAGCCCAATGCAGAACCTGATCCCAGGAGTCTGGGTTCATGACCCAAACTGAAAGCAGACACCTGACTAACTGAGCCACCCAGGTGCCTGGTTATACTGATTTTTGAATATTAGCCCACCCTTGCATAAATCCCACTCAATTTTGACATATATTTATAACTGGAAGCTTGTCCTCTGCTCCCTTTCACCCATTTCATCCTCCATCCTCTGCCTCTGGCAACCATTAGTCTATTCTCTGTATCTGTGAGCTTGTTTGTTTTATTTGCTTCCACGTATTAATGAGATAATACGATATTTGTCTTTCTCTGTTTGACTTATTTCTCTTAGCAAAATGCCCTCAGGGTCCACTGATGTCTCAAGTGGCAGAATTTCCTTTTTTAAGGCTGAATGATATTCGTGTGTGTGTGTCTGTGTGTGTGTGTGTGTGACAATTTCTTTTATTTTTAAAAATTTTATTTATTTAGGGACACCTGGGTGGCTCAGTTGGTTAAGCAGCTGCCTTCGGCTCAGGTCATGATCCCAGCATCCTGGGATCGAGTCCCACATTGGGCTCCTTGCTTGGCAGGGAGCCTGCTTCTCCCTCTGCCTCTGCCTGCCACTCTGTCTGCCTGTGCTTGCTCTCGCTTCTCTCTCTGTGACAAATAAATAAATAAAATCTTTAAAAAATAATTTTTATTTATTTATTTATTTGACAGAGAGACAGCAGGAGAGGAAATATAAGCAGGAGAACTGGGAGAGGGAGAAGCAGGCTTCCCACTGAGCAGGGAGCCTGACATGGGTCTTGATCCCAGGATCATGACCTGAGCCAAAGGCAGATGACTGAGCCATCCAGGCGCCCCTTATTTTTTATTTATTTTATTTATTTATTTTTTTAAAAGATTTTGTTTATTTATTTGACAGACAGATCACAAGTAGGCAGAGAGGCAGGCAGAGAGAGGAGGAAGCAGGCTCCCCGCTGAGCAGAGAGCCTGATGCAGGACTTGATCCCAGGACCCTGAGATCATGATCTGAGCAGAAGGCAGAGGATTTAACCCACTGAGCCACCCAGGCGCCCCTTATTTTTTATTTTTAATTGAAGTACAGGATAATACTAGTTTCAGGTATACAATATACTAATTTGATATTTCTATGCATTACAAGATGCTCACCATAATAAATACTTACCATCTGTCACCATACAAAGTTATTGCAATCTTAATCACTATATTTCCTGTGCTCATAAGCTATTGTAAGTATATTGTCTTAATTTCTAAACATTTGGGGACTTTTCTAAGTTGTATTATCAGAAATCATATTATGAATTATTTTAGTTCTTTGAAATTTATTGAAGCCTGTTTGGTATACTCATATAGGGTTAATTCTGGTAAATTTTCCATGTGATCTGCAAAGCATTAAATATTCCCTGGAGTAGTATTCTCTACAGGGTAAGTATGTTAAATTTGTTAATTTTGTTTGATGTCTTTTGTATATTCACTGGTATCATTTGTCTACCTGTTCTGGCATCTTGGAAGAGAGATGTGTTTCTCTTCTACTTTTTACATTGTTGTGCAGCTAAATTCTGTATTTTTTTTTAAACATTGCAGTACATTGTAATGTTTTGTACAGTCATTATTTATCCTGAAGTTACACATTCTTATGTTCTTCCTTTTTCTGTATTTCTGTGCTTTTACCAGTAATCAGTTCTTTTTTTTCTTTTTTTTTTTTTTAAGATTTATTTTATTATTTATTTGACAGACAGAGGTCACAAGTAGGCAGAGAGGCAGGCAGAGAGAGAGGAGGAAGCAGGCTCCCCTGCTGAGCAGAGAGCCCGATGCGGGGCTCGATCCCAGGACCCTGGGATCATGACCTGAGCCGAAGGCAGAGGCTTTAACCCACTGAGCCACCCAGGCGCCCCCAGTAATCAGTTCTTGAAGACTTTTTTTTTTTACCTGTTTTGCTTTGGTGCAGGTCCCTGTGAAGCACATTATTTTTAATATATGTAGCATTTTTTAAAATCTCTTGGAGGACACTTAAACTTATTTTAAAACTTTCTTCTGTTTCTCATCATAGTTTGGTTATTTGGCTGTAGGGTAGATTGTCTTTTCCTATTTATGCCTTTTAATGATTTTTAAATTTGTTATTGAATTTTATACATGCTTATATTTACAGATGTGGGGGTAGATCAGAGATTATGAAAACAAGTATCTTCTGGGGCCAGGCAAGTAATGTAAATGTCAGAAGTGGGGTGGAATACGTGCTGCTTTGGCCACAGCAGCCACTGTCTGCTTACTCAGCTAATCAGTGATGTAGCACTTCAAGCCCGATGTTTTCAAATCTTCTGACTTCTTGTGACATGCTAGAAAACCATATGGTATATGACTTTTTCCTGAAATTTTCACACTGACAGTTACTGCACTTTAGGAAACACAAAGACAAATCAGAAAGAATATCAGCTTGTGAGTTTGCCACCTGTACCCTAGACACCTGTGGTAGTTGGAGTATTGTTCTCCAGCCCAGAACAGGAAGGCCCTGTTCCTCAGAACTGAATGCAGGCATTGCTTGTAGGAGCTCCTGATTTCTGACAGTGTGGTTGTTCAGAGAGCCCTCTATAATGAAGTAGTTTATTATGTGATCGTAGGGCTTTTTGCTACTCTTGGCAGACCTAAGGGACCTGGGGCATTATTATTTTTTAATTCTACCCATTTGGTTCTGCAGGTAACCCTTTTAGTAGTCTCAGTTCAGAGAACTCTGCTGTTTGATTCTTATGTTGGGCACTCATAGGGAGCATTGCAGCTTTGAGAGCAAGATACAGGAACTCATTTTATAACCTTTTAAAAACCTGTTGAACAATGGCTGTTTTTCCTCCTCCTCCTGTTCTGGGTATTGGTTTGGTTTGGTTTTTTTTCCTGGACTCTGGAAAATTTATGTTTTCAAAGATCCTTTTTTCCCTCCCACCTTCACATGTTATTGTTACTTGAGCTCTTTCAGGGTTTCCTGTCTGCTGTGTGTCATCCACTATTCCTAGCTTCCCAGGAATACTGTAAATGTAGTTTCCTAGAAGCGGAATTTTAGGTAAAAGTGCAGAATTACAGCTGTGCGTATATAATGTGTAAGCAAATACATGCATACATATATGTCTCCGTGCTTACATACATTCAGTTATTTGCTTCATTGTACCAGAAGTCAGTTCAACCCTCTAAACTTGCAGTTATTAGGAAATACCATTATAGAGGTGCCTGGGTGGCTCAGGTCATTATCCCAGGGTCCTGGGATTGAGCCCCACCTCAGGCTCCCTGCTTAGTGGGGAGTCTGCTTCTCCCTCTCCCTCTGCTGCTTCCCCTGTTTCTGCTTTCTTTCTGTCAAGTAAATAAATAAAATCTTAAAAAAAAAAAACCCATTATATTTAATGCTTCCAGTAGTCTTGAAGAATAAAGGCAATTTCTTCCTTAAGTTTTATTTTATATAGAAAGAAGTTAAAAATGAAAGCTTTGATTTTATCAGAAATGTTTAATATACTTTTTATTATTAGATTTAATTTATTATGGTAACAGTTATTGTCTTTTGTAGTTAAATTATATACTGTATTTAATTTTTTTAAATTTATCATAAAATGGGTAGAATATTACCTTTTTTAAAGATTTTATTTATTTATTTGACAGAGATCAGAAGCAGGCAGAGAGAAAGGGGGAAGCAGGCTCCCTGCTAAGCAGAGAGCCCGACGTGGGGCTCGATCCCAGGACCCTGAGATCATGACCCAAGCCGAAGGCAGAGGTTTTAACCCACTGAGCCACCCAGGTGCCCCTCGTTTTTCCTTATAGCTGATTTATTTTATGAAGGCTTATCTTATTTTTATTGACTTTTGTTTTACTTCCTTATCCAGTAAGATTTAACTTCTATCTTCTCCACTTTCCCTCCAATTAGAAAAAAGCAGAAGAGGTTTGAAAAGCACTGATTGAAAATTCTTAGAGGAACTTCCTGCATCGTCTCTCACATAGCCAGATACCACATCAGATCTTTGTAGTTTACCCTTCAGCCCAATAAATGCATAGTCCATTGTTCATATATGGATACGGTTTTGCCAAATTTAAGTGGCTGTGTTCTGTTTCTGCTGCGTCATCTGCACAAGTGAATGCATGTTCTGGTCCTTTTGAGTGTAGAGTTGTTTTAAGGGAAGTCAGAGGACAGAGCTGGAGGCAGGGGAGGATCAACACTGGTGCAGCAAGCAGGAAGCCCTGGATTTGGTGTGGTATTAACAGGCCCTTCCCCACCTTCTGTTTCGCTCTGGCAGAAACTGAGGAAGCCTGTGAGCAAGGGGATTCTGTCTGTCTGCTCAGCCTCAGTTCGACAGAATATATAAGAATATATAAGGTTGTGAGGCAGTGGATACCCACACCCAATGGCATGCTCAGGGACAGAGAAACATTTTTAAAAATACATTGACTTTCTTGTGTTTTGCTGTTTCACTGTATTTTTGTGATGCATGTAACAAATGATACTGTGAAGTAGTTCTGATACTGATTTGGATCCTGTTTTCTTTAAAGAAAATTTTATATCTCTGTATCCTATGAAGTGTTATTTTTGAGATTTTGCTGAGAACTTGAGATTTTTAACTTGAGCTATTTGCTTTCATTTATTTGCTTGCTTATTTTTCCAGTACAGATAGGTAGAGTTCAAATGCCACTAGCTGAGATGACAAACCTTTTCTAAACCTTAAGAATAATCTTGTTAGGAAAAAGGTTGGAAACAATTTCTGTGAAATTGTTTTCATAGCATTCCGTGTGAACTTACTGAAGTCTGTCGGTATCTTCACCCTAATATAGGACAGCAGTGTCAGCACAAATGACTTTGTGCTTTGTTTATTTACCTCCTTTATTCTAATGTCATTAAGTCTTCAAATACACAATGAAAAATAAAAACTACAGGACACATCATTTTGTTGTGTGCATCACTGTTTGTTTATATTCACCGTTTTCTTTGCTGTTTATGTTGCATCTCAGATCTTACATCTGTACAATTTTCCTTCTTCTGGAAGTACATTATTTTATATCTCATTAGGTGGAGTCCATAAGTTAGTAGACGTACTGCTGTAAGTTTTGCTAGGTTAAAAATTGTGCTCAAAGTACATTTTAGCCAGGTATAGAATTGTAGGTTAGCATTTGTCTTTTCCCTGTTATGTTGATGATAGGATAGCATGCTTCTTTTCTGGGCTCCATTGTAACTGTTATGAAGACATTTTAACAGGAGCTCAATTGAAGGCAGTCTGTATCTCTTGCTGCATTTAGGATTTGTTATTGTTGTTGTTTTTGGTTTTCTGATTGTGAGTTTGGATTTCTTTTTATATTGCTTAGAATTTATTATGCTGCTTTAATCTCTGCCCTGATATCCATCATTGGTGTAGTTCATTCTCGGCCATTGGCTCCTGAAATGTTGTGTCTGCCTCATTTTCATTACAAGACAAGTTTAATTGAAATTGTGTCATATTTTCTTATAGGATCCTCTATGCCTTTTACTTTCTCTTTTATTTTTTGTCTTTTTTTCTATCCATGCTGCATTTTGGATAGTTTCTTTTCTTTTCTTTCTTTTTTTTAAAGATTTTTATTTATTTGTTAGTTAGAGAGATAGCAAGCGTGTGTGCATGAGCACAAGCGCACAAGCAGACAGAGGCAGAGAGAGAAGCAGGCTCCCCACCAAGCAAAAGCCAAATGTGGGACTCGATCCCAGGACCCTGGTATCATGACCTGAGCCAAAGGCAGTGGCATAAGCGACTGAGCCACCCAGGCATCCCAGGATAGTTTCTTTTGACCTACTTTTGGGTTAATAATTCTCCGCCACGTCTAATCTTGTTAAACATATCCATTGAGTGAGTTCCTAACTTGAGTCAATATGTTTTTTTTCTGTTTTGGAATTTCTTTTTGTTCTTCTTAAAAGCTGTGTGCTTTCTTACAGCTTCTAGTTCAAAAATTTCAAGCTTATTTTCTATATCTTGGAACATAGTAAAAAAAATATATATATGTGTATATGTATTTTTTAAAGATTTTATTTATTTGAGAGAGTGAGCATGCACATACCAGTGGGGGGAGGGGTAAAGGGAGAGGGGCAGGCAGACTACTTGCTAAATGAGGAGGATGATGTAGGACTTGATCCCAAGCCCCGAGATCATGAACTGAGCCAAAAGTCAGATGCTTAACCAACTGAGCCGCCTAGGTACCCTAAGCAAATTCATTTTACTTTATTTCTGTTAAGTAATTCCAAAATGTGACGTTGTTGAGAGTCTGTTTCTATTATATACATATTCTTTGTTGCTGTTTGTTGCTCATGGTATCATATTTCCTTTTGTATCTCATTACCTTTTTTTTTTTTAATGCCCTGGTCATTGTATTTGAAAAACATATATGTGTGGTTGATTTGAAGCCTAGATGATGCCTTTTGAGGGTTGATTTAAAATTTTTTCTGTTAGATATCCAGAGGTGCTACAAGTTCAGAATCACTATGATCCAAATTGAAGGCTTGGGGTTTACTAGACTACCTAGGTCACATGAACCTGGGCTGCAGGTTCATATATTGAGCTTATATAACCTTTTGTGGTACCTGCTTAAAATTGTTAGTAGTGAAAGGTGTAGCCAATTTACAATTTATGTTTGCTGCAGATGCTTTTGTAAGAAAAACATCTGAGTTCTCCTGTGTAGCTTCTTGCCTTATTTAGATTTCTGCCTCATTGCTTTTTATGTTTTCGTACTTTTGGGTATTTTCCATATTTCACTGATACTTAAAGTGCTTTCATTCCAGGGTTCATCTTATTTACCTAACCTAATATTAACAGAGGCAAAAATATTACCTTTTAATTTGTTGTCGAATTTTTCTTGATGTGTGTTTGCTTTTTGTAGGTTCGACATGAAACATTTCCTCAACATACATTCCTTATGAATGGTCTCATTCAAGGTGTAAAGGTAAGAACAATTTTTGTGTGGTTCACAAGGAACCAAAGACAGGAATCCTTAGTAGTTTAACTCTGGACGTTTGAATGCGAGGTGGGGAAATAATCACTATTTGTTCTTGAGACCTTAATCTAAACTTTTACTTGGATTATCAATGTCATAATGAAATACAACCCAAGTCCATAAGGCATGGAATGGTTTACTGGTAAAAGCGGTACTTCGTTTTTATTAACATGTACACAGCAATTTATAAAGAGTTTATGGGAGGCTTTTAATTCCCTGCCTATCTATCATGTTCTTTTCTACTTTTGAGATTGACTTTGATATTGAGGAAGAAGGCAGCATCAAGATTTCATCAGCTATGTAGTAGTCTTTCGTCAGAGCTTGTGTTTTAATCAAAGCTAAGTTCTTGACCATGTAATTATTAATTCATTGTTTAATGTGACATTTATCAGAAAAGTTTATAAATCAGAGATTAAAATAGAATGTTATGTTCCAGTCCCACTTTACAGTATGATTAGTATACGGGAATAGTGTCTAATGTGTTCCTCTCAGCTTAGACGGCTTTGATTTGTGAGCTGAGGAGCACACTTCAAATTAAACCCTATTTTTATTTATTTATTAAAAAAAGATTTTATTTATGTATTGTCAGAGGGAGAGCGAGAAAGCGAGCACAGGCAGGCAGAGGCAGAGGGAGAAGCAGGCTCCCCACTGAGCAAGGAGCCCGATGTGGGACTCATTCCCAGGATACTAGGATCATGACCTGAGCTGAAGGCAGCTTCTTAACCAACTGAGCCACCCAGGCGTCCCATACCCTATTTATTTATTGAATTTGGAGCTTTGAGCAGTATTATTTGTAATGAATGACATTTATTCTTTTCCTATTTTCATAAAGGATTTGAGAGTGCTTACAATAATGGCATTTTACTTTTTTAAAGATTTATTTACTTTAGGGAGCATGAGCAGGGGAAGGGGCAGAGGGAGAGAGAGAATCTCCAGCTGACTCCCCACTGAGCCCATTGTGACACTATGTTTTCACTTAAACCTAGAAATACACCGAGGAGTAGTAGAAATGCTGGATCATATGGTAACTTGATCGTTTAATTGACAGCTTTCCTAACCCTCTCTCTGGCAAGTTCTATGGGTGACTTAAGCCTTGGACAACAATTTCTTCTATCTTCTACACTCACTTCCTGGATGACATTATCAGACTCACCACTTTGAGCTCTCAAATATTTCCCTAGACCTTAGACTTACATAGCCAGTTGCCTTTTTGACACCTCTTTTTCCTTGGCTGATAAGCATCTCAAGGTCACCATGCTGAAACTGAGTTCCTGATCTTCCCCTTTAGCTGGACGGGCTCCCACGTCTTCCTCATTCGATTATTGGTCATGCCATTCTCACTCAGACCAAAATCCCTGGAGTCAGCGTTGACTCCCTTCTCTTCCCAAAACCATTCCATCAGTAGATTCTGTGTTGTGCCTCCAAAATAGATCTATAGTGAAAACATTCTCTGGTATCCTTTCAGTAGAGATCCTGAGAAAATAGAAGCCAGCTGTGGTCTTAACCAATCTCATTCCCACTCAGTTGTCTCCTCTGGCATCATCCTTGTTCTCTTTTGCACTCCTGGTGACCTTTTTCTAAGCAAAGCTTCCTTAGCCTGTGCTTGCCTGAGGGCTTTGCAGGTTCTGTTTTTTTCTGCTTTATTGCTTTTCCCCCAGATACTGACCTCACTCTGTAAACCTGAGCTTTTCACCCAGATGTCATTTTTTAGGAAAGCCTTTACTGACTATTGTTTTGAATAATGTAACCTGTTGTCATCACTTTAGTCCCTCTTCTCTGCTTTTTCTTCAAAAGCACTGTAATTTCACCTCTGATGTGCTGTATATTTTGCTTTATGTTGTTACTGTATGTCCTTCTCAACCTTTCTCTTTAGACTAGAACCTTCTTGAAGGCATGAATTTTTGTTTGCTTTGCTTACTGCTGTCCTCAGCACCTAGAACAGTTCTTGGCAAATGACACATGTTCAGTAAATATTGTTGACTTAATATTTCTTTCTAGTCTTTTTCTACACATTTTTAAATAGTCAAGATCCAGCTTACACAGAGACTAACAATTTATCTTTGTTCTTGTATCAGCCGTCACTAATTATATAGCGTAATAATTTCTCTATGACATTAAAAAATCATACGAAATATAGGAAGCCCTCTTTTTGCACATTCTGGTATGCACAGATTTCAGGTATTCAAGTTCAGTTAAAAAATACCAATCCCTGCAACAGTACAGCTCAAATCTCCCTCACTGTGGTCTGTTAACTGTGAGTAATAGCATAAAGTATGAACTGCTGCTAGCTCCTCAGTCCACAGAACACTGCATAAATCACAGGTGAAACACCATCATCAGTAACCATTCCTGGCACTTCAGAATGTTGGTAACTGGTCACTGTGCATCTCTTAGTTCTTGCACAGAGAGCAAAGCATGCCGCTGTGTTGCCTCCTTGGCTCCAGTGATAAACCCCTATAACACTTTACAAAACGGATCATTGAAAAGGAACTGGCCAGCAAGAGTGGAAGTGCAGTGGAGTAATTACTGATAATGCTAGATGTGAGATTCGTATAGAACCTCTGCAGAGTCATAGAAGAAATAGGCTGGTTGGGTGTAAATCCCGAGGAACTTATTAAGATAAACTCAGCAGCATAAAGGAGAACAGTGTGATGAAGATGTCCCCGGGAAGTGATGTCAGCAAAATGCTTCACACTGAAGGAACTCACAGAGACGGTATTTCATAACACTGACAACATAAAGGACAAAATGTTGCAAGCTGATTGAAATTTAGAAAGGCATCTGACAGTTTGCCAATGCACAGAAAATACTGACTGCACATCATATGTTATATGGCTTAGTAGGACAGCAAGCACTGTTCACATGACTCTTGATAAGTTTTTTTTTAAGATTTTATTTATTTATCAGAGAGAGAGGGGGAAAGAGCGAGCACAGGCAGACAGAATGGCAGGCAGAGGCAGAGGGAGAAGCAGGCTCCCCTCTGAGCAAGGAGCCCGATGTGGGACTCGATCCCAGGACGCTGGGATCATGACCTGAGCTGAAGGCAGCTGCTTAACCAACTGAGCCACCCAATAAAACACTTTATTTCCTAAGGTTTGAGATTATAGTGTAAATAAATATTAGCAAATTTTTTTTCTTTTCATTAGTTATTAAGAGATTTATAACATACATTGAAAGAATCACTTTAAGAAATGGACTCAGATGATTTGGGGTTAGCAAGTCTGAAATTTGTCGGGCAGGCTGAACTCAGGCAAGAGTTGATCCTATAGTCAGTCCTAAGGCAGAACTCATTCTTCTCCTGGAAACCTCAGCTTTTGCTGTTAAGGCCATCAGCTAATTGGATGAGCCTCTCCCCATATTGTTGAGGGTGATACCCTTTACTTTAAAACCAGCGGCAACAAAATAACCTTCACAGGAACCCCCACACTACATTTGATGAAACAACTGGGTGCTATAGCCAGTTGTTTCATCATCACAGCATCACAGTAGTTGTAGCCACACTTTGTCAGAAATGTTACACCAGGGCGCCTGGGTGGCTCAGTGGGTTGAGCCACTGCCTTCAGCTCAGGTCATGATCTCAGGGTCCTGGGATCGAGTCCTGCCATCGGGCTCTCTGCTCAGCAGGGAGCCTGCTTCCCTCTCTCCCTCTGCCTGCCTCTCTGTCTACTTGTGATCTCTCTTTGTCAAATAAATAAATAAAATCTTTAAAAAAATGATTTAAAAAAAATGTTATACCAGACTGAGAGCCAGGTGGGACTTGGCAGGTGTAGTCTCGTTATGACTGCTGGTTGTTAGCAGCAGGTGGACTGACTGGAATCATTTTCTACATTAAAACCAATTGGTCTGATGACCTGATGTCTGCCTTTTTCTGCCTTGTAACTTGTTGAAACTTTTTTCTTCAACAGCTATGTTTTATATTTATGACAAAAGTACATATATCAGTGTCCCAGACTCAGCAGGTCATGTGTCCAGGGTTTTATGCCTAGAGTGATCAGTATGAAGAGGGTGGCACTAAAGCAGGAAGTGATGATCTGGTCTAGCTTCAACATCACAGTGAAGGCTGGGGAAAGGGGAAAAAGTAGAAGGCCCAGCAGGCCAGTTAATGGTGTGGCCACAGGGGTTCACATGCAGATGTGCTGCTTCTCAGTCTAGACTTGACCATCAACTTTGATTAAGGAAATGGCAAGTAGATCCTCTGCCAGGATGCTCTTCCAGGGATATTTAATATGTCAAGTTTCTGCAGTGCCTGGAGCTGCTGCTCATGTGTCTCATTCTGCTATTTAAATGAATTAAATCAGCAGTAGTAGCTTAGCATAAGTAAACACGGAAACTTTTTATTTTTTTTTAGGTTTATTTATTTGAGAGAGGGAGTGCGCACAAGTGAGGGTAGGGGCAAAGGGAGAGAGAGAATCTCAAGCAGACTCCCTGCCGCGGGGCTCCATCTTACAACCCTGAGATCACTACCTGAGCCGAAACTGAGTCAGATGCTTAACTGACTGAGTTACCCAGGCGCCTCTCGGTTGATGTTTTTAAGAATTAAAGAGTCAAAAGCAAGATATCTTTAAAGTTCCCTCATGCTACTCTGATATTCGTAGGTACAGATTGGTTTCCCTACACACACACACACACACACACGGAATAATTCTTAATTTGGACAAAAATTTAAAGATTATTCTTTTTATTATCTGCAAATACAATTGTCAGACAACCTACTTGAGAAATGACTTCATGTTTTAAGTACAGTCTTTTCATGGTAGACAGCTAATTCATCCATTTAATAAATTAGGTGTGGGGCACCCGGATGGCACAGTCAGTGAAGCATTCTGCTCTTGGTTTCAGCTCAGGTCATGATCTCATAGTTGGGGGACAGAGCCCTGCATCAGCCTCCACACTCAGCATAGAGCCTGCCTGGGATCCTCTGTCCTTCCTGTTTGTGTGCTTTCTCCCCCCAGCCCCCAAAATAAATAAATCTTTAAAATAAAATAAATAAAATAAACATAAGAGTACCCACAAGTGGGAAAGACGTCTGCTTTAGGTTGGAGACCCTGAAATGTTAACAGATTAAGAATTGGTTTGAATTGTGGACTTATGGGTTGGGACTCGGGTTCTGGAGCCACCTCACATCTGAGCCGAAACCTGCTTCTGCTGCTTACGAGCCTCGGGCTAGCTGCTTACCCTGATAGCGCCAAGTCACAGCGTCAGGACGTGTGTGGAAGGTGTGGAAGAGTCTGGCATTTGTGGATCCTAGCTGTTACTGTTACTACTTTAGAACATACACTGAGCTTTCCTGGAGTCAGGATTTAAAGTAGGGACCTACTACTTGTAAGTAGGAAAAGTCAACTTACATTTTAATTAAAACAATTTCACTTTCATCTGCTTTTTATTTCTTCTTTCTTTTAGTGACTCTTTCCTACTTTGCTCCTTTACCTCAGAACAAAACAACACGCCCTAGCCTTCCTGCCCGTATCATTATTTCCTTGAAGGCTCTGGCACTAACTGTTCTTTGACCCTTCTCCAGCTTTGCAGTTTCACTTTTCCAAACTTTAATCGAATTAAAATCACTTTATGTGTCACATTTCTCATTTGCCCTCTTGCATTGATTGACGTGTACCCTCTGAAGGGAAGCTCTTTAATGTGCAGGGTCTCAGTGGGCCCTAAGTCAGAGAGGTAACCCTGTGTTAATACTGTTTTTGCGTGAAAATATTTGTTCTAGTCAATTACACAAATAAAAATACAGTTCCATTGGTGTATGATTTTCTCTGCTCTTTTAAGAAATGAGAAATTGAACAAATCTAAAATTGATCTAGAATCTAGAAAATGAACAAATCTAATTTGGGGGTAACAAGTCTACATGTTGCAAGTTCCTCATAGCTTATTAAAGAATACTGAAAATTTGTCATAGTATGTGAACCTTTTCAAGGAGAAGTGAAAATTTTCAGAAGTAGTTAAATGACTTTGTACTTTATTCTGTGAAGCCATTGCTCCCTCACATTCATTTGTAAAGTTAATTATGCTATTTGAAAGAAAACCAAAAAAACATTCTTAGGTTTAAAAATACTGACCCCTCTAAGTGCCTTCTTAGCGCAGTAGGCAGCGCGTCAGTCTCATAAAAATACTGACCCCTCTATAATACCCACCACCTGGTATTATAGAGGGCACGGCTTGCATGGAGCACTGGGTGTGGTGAAAAAATAATGATACTGTTTTTCTGAAAATAAATAAATTGAAAAAAAAAATACTGACCCAACTGTTTCAGTCAAATATTTGCCAACTGCATATGTTAAGGAAAACGTATACTTAAAACTTTTATGATGGCTATATGAAAGTGTAAAATTCATGTGTGTTTGCTTCAGGTAAGTTTTATTTGTCATTCTATGTATGCTTTAAAATGTTACTTGGAAAAAAAATGTTACTTGGGTAATTGCATTTAACTGAACGATAAACTCTAATTAGAGCCGAAAAGTCATGTCAGAAATACTGGCCAAGGCCCCTGAGTGGCTTACGTTGGTTAAGTGTTTGCCTTTGTCTCGGGTCATGCTCCCAGGGTCCTGCTCAGTGAGGAGCCTGCTTCTCCCTCCCTCTGCTGCTTCTCCAGCTTGTACCCCCCCTTCCCCTCAGTCAAGTAAGTAAAATAAAATCTTTATTTTATTTATTTGACAGAGATCACAAGTAGGCAGAGAGGCAGGCAGAGAGAGAGGAGGAAGCAGGTTCCCCGCTGAGCAGAGAACCCGATATGGGGCTCGATCCCAGGAACCAGAGATCATGACCGAAGCTGAAGGCAGAGGCTTTAACCCACTGAGCCACCCGGGCGCCCCAGTTAAAATGAAATCTTAAAAAAAAAAAGAAAAAATACTGGCCAATTAATTATTCCACTGTACACACCCACGTCTGCTGGGAAGTTAAGTAACTGTAGCGACTGTATGAGCCGTTGGTGAATTTTGTCGTCTGCACCCAGACTCCTACACACCGTGTTGCATCTCGTACTGGTTGGGCTGGGACAGCATAGTATCCACAGATCCTCATTATGTTTGGATTTCATGTTTGCAAATCCACCTACTCAGTGAGTTTATCTGTGACCCCAGATCAGCACAGTGCTTCCGTGGTCATTCATGCTCCTCTGGGTGAGGGGGAGTGTCAGGTACCAGCCCCTCATTTCTAGCTGAGTTCGAATATGTGTCTGTTTGTGGTTTTACTCTGTACTTGTGTCCTTGTGGTCCATTTAGTGCTACGTTTTTTGCATCTTCATGTCTTTTGTTGGTGATTTGGCTATTTAAAATGTACCCAAGCGTAGTGCAGCAGTGCTGACTAGTATCTTTAAGCGTGGGAGGTTGTGATGTGCCTTACGGAGAATATACTGTCAGATGAGCCTCATTCAAGGCATGAGTCATGATGCTGTTGATTTAGAGTTCAGTGTTCAGCAGTCAACAATGTATATTAAGGATAGTGTCTTTAAAGAGAAACACACATAAATCATGTTTGTGTATTGATCAGTTAATGGAATTAGGTGACCAGAGCCTTACAGGAAGCTAAGGAGCATTGGCTCCACATTCTCTAGTTCAGTGTTTCTCACAACCTTATAGAACATAACCACTGTGGGTAATGAGAATCAGCGGTATTTCTGATCAAGAAAAGGGGTCTGAGGTCTGTCTGGTGTTACTTTTTAAACATTTTGTTCTCATTTGCAGATTCTGTCAGGGTACAAATACCCTCAGTCTGTTGCTCTCACAATGTGGCCTGATAGCATCTGGGGCCAGGTCGGGTAGTGAAGACATCACTCTGGCATAGGAAAAGTGATTTTTAGAAATTCATGTTTTCCAAAGAGCCAAGTACAGTTGACCTTGAACAACCCAGGTTTGAATTGCATGGGTTCACTTGCAGACTGTTTTTTTCTTTGGGCTGTCATGTATTTTTGGTTATGATCTTTCTAACATTTTCTTTTCGTTAGCTTACTTTAAGAAGAGAGTATGTAATACATAAAATATACAAATAATATACAAAATACCATTGATCAACTGTTTACATTATTGATAAAGCTTCTGGTCAACAGTTTAATTTTGGGGAAGTCAAAAATTATGTGTGGGTTTTTTTTTAAAAGATTTTATTTATTTGAGAGAGTACACAAGCAGAGGAAGAGGGAGAAGCAGACTCCCCCACTGAGCAGGGAGCCTGATGTGGGGCCCAATCCTAGGACCCTGGGATCATGACCTGAGGTGAAGGCAGACACCTAATGACTGAGTCATCCAGGTGCCCCCATATGTGGATTTTTGACCACATGATGTAGAGGGTGTTGGTGCCCCAAACTGTGATCTTCAGGGCTCAGCTGCATGAGATTGTATGCTAGAATCTTAATTAAAAAGGTGGTCCATTTCCTGGGTGCCTCAGTTGGTTAAGCAACTTCCTTCAGCTCAGGTTATGATCCTTGAGTCCCGGGATGGAGTCCCGCATTGGACTCCCAGCTCCACGGGGAGTCTGCTTCTCCTTCTGACCTCCCCTCTCATGCTCTCTCTCTCACTCTCTCAAATAAATAAATAAAATCTTTTAAAAAGGGGGGGTAGGTTGTCCCAGAAGATGTTTTCAGTATCTATTACTGTTACTAAGAATTTGATTAAAATAATATTTTTAATGGATAAATTACCATTTAAAATCCATAATCTGGAAGACAGCATTTTTTTTCTGTAAAAACTGTGTTACTTTAAATATTTCTTTAATGTTTGGCCTTTTTAAAAGATTTTATTTATTTACTTTTCAAAGAGAGAGGGAGAGAGAGCACAAGCAGGGGAGTGGCAGACAGAGGGAGAAGCAGGCTCCCCACTGAACAAGGAGCCTGATGTGGGACTCAATCCCAGGACCCTGAGATCATGACCTGAGCCAAAGGCAGACGCTTAAGGGACTGAGCCACCCAGCCATCCCGCCTTCTCATTTTTTTGTTTTAAAATGGCATATTTTAAAACATTGTGTGAAGTCTCAAGTGTGGGAAATGTATGCAGGCACAGCGAAGTCCCATTGGCACAAAGGAAAATGGCATATCAGAAAACTAAGAAGTACTACATATAGCCAAAGCACAGAATGTGCGTTAGGTGCCGGATTTTGGAGGGTACTATGTGTATGCAATGCTGAGCAATTTCAGATACACAGCAGCAGGAAGTATAATGAACACCCATGTACTTACCACCCAGTTTCATTATTTATCAACATTTTCCTACTCATGTCTCCTCTGTCTCAGTTTTCCCCTACTTATTTTTTTTATAAAAGCTAAGTTCAGAAACTCATTATTTCACCCATAAGTACCCACTGAAAAATTTTAATCTGTGCACAGTGGAGGCTATGGCAGGGTTTTAAAGATTTTTTATTATTATTTTAGAGTGAGTATGAATGAGGGGGAGGGGCAGAGAGGGAAGAAGGAGAGACTCTAACGCAGTCCCTGCACTGAGTTCAGAGCCCGTTGCAGGGCCCACTCTCATGATTCCGACATGACCCGAGCTGAAACCAACGGTCGGACACTTAAGTCTCATGATTCCGACATGACCCGAGCTGAAACCAGCGGTCGGACGCTTAAGTGACTGAGCCACCCAGGTGCCCCAAGACCAGGGTTTAAAGAAGGGATGGAATGGAGGTTTGCAGCTCATAAGGGGAGCACATCCTGTAGGGAGGGTCAGGGTCGGGGCCAAGTGGGCAAGAAAGTGTCTTCACTGCAGCACATGATTTGGAACTATGCATATAATTAAGTTTCTGGCCTCTTCCTGCATGCTTGGTGTGTGTTCATCTCATGGGCCATCTGTAGGTGTACATCATATCACTGCTTCTCCAGAAAAATAAGCTCCCCCCCCCGCCATTTTCCATTTTCTAACAGCATGCTTAGAAATTCGTTAGGATGTTTTTTTTTTTTTTTTCATTTTTAGTCCTGTTTTTTTTTTTTTTTCATATTTTATTTTTTTTTCCCAATTTATTTATTTTCAGAAAAACAGTATTCATTATTTTTTCACCACACCCAGTGCTCCATGCAAGCCGTGCCCTCTATAATACCCACCACCTGGTACCCCAACCGCCCACCCCCCCCCCCGCCACTTCAAACCCCTCAGACTGTTTTTCAGAGTCCATAGTCTCTCATGGTTCACCTCCCCTTCCAATTTACCCAAATTCCCTACTACTCTCTAACGCCCCTTGTCCTCCATGCTATTGGTTATGCTCCACAAATGAGTGAAACCATATGATAATTGACTCTCTCTGCTTGACTGATTTCACTCAGCATAATCTCTTCCAGTCCCTTCCATGTTGCTACAAAAGTTGGATATTCGTCCTTTCTGATGGAGGCATAATACTCCATAGTGTATATGGACCACATCTTCCTTATCCATTCATCCGTTGAAGGGCATCTTGGTTCTTTCCATAGTTTGGCGACTGTGGCCATTGCTGCTATAAACATTGGGGTACAGATGGCCCTTCTTTTCACGACATCTGTATCTTTGGGGTAAATACCCAGGAGTGCAATTGCAGGGTCGTAGGGAAGCTCTATTTTTAATTTCTTGAGGAATCTCCACACTGTTCTCCAAAGAGGCTGCACCAACTTGCATTCCCACCAACAGTGTAAGAGGGTTCCCCTTTCTCCACATCCTCTCCAACACATGTTGTTTCCTGTTTTGTTAATTTTGGTCATTCTAACTGGTGTAAGGTGATATCTCAATGTGGTTTTAATTTGAATCTCCCTGAGGGCTAATGATGATGAGCATTTTTTCATGTGTCTGATAGCCATTTGTATTTCTTGATTGGAGAAGTGTCTGTTCATATCTTCTGCCCATTTTTTGATGTGTTTGTCTGTTTCGTGTGGGTGGAGTTTGAGGAGTTCATTATAGATCCTGGATATCAACCTTTTGTCTGTACTGTCATTTGCAAATATCTTCTCCCATTCCGTGGGTTGCCTCTTTGTTTTTTTGACTGTTTCCTTTGCTGTGCAGAAGCTTTTGATTTTGATGAAGTCCCAGAAGTTTATTTTCGCTTTTGTTTCCTTTGCCTTTGGAGACGTATCTTGAAAGAAGTTGCTGTGGCTGATATCGAAGAGATTACTGCCTATATTCTCCTCTAAGATTCTGATAGATTCCTGTCTCACGTTGAGGTCTTTTATCCATTTTGAGTTGATCTTTGTGTACGGTGTAAGAGAATGGTCGAGTTTCATTCTTCTACATATAGCTGTCCAGTTTTCCCAGCACCATTTATTGAAGCGACTGTCTTTTTTCCACTGTATATTTTTTCCTGTTTTGTCGAAGATTAATTGACCAATAGAGTTGAGGGTCCATATCAGGGCTCTCTACTCTGTTCCACTGGTCTATGTGTCTGTTTTTATGCCAGTACCATGCTGTCTTGGTGATCACAGCTTTGTAATAAAGCTTGAAATCAGGTAAGGTGATGCCGCCAGCTTTATTTTTGTTTTTCAACGTTTCCTTAGCGATTCGGGGTCTCTTCTGATTCCATACAAATTTTAGGATTATTTGCTCCAGCTCTTTGAAGAATGCCGGTGGAATTTTGATCGGAATGGCATTAAAAGTATAGATTGCTCTAGGCAGTATAGACATTTTAACGATGTTTATTCTTCCGATCCAAGAGCATGGAATGGTCTTCCATCTTTTTGTGTCTTCTTCAATTTCTTTCATGAGTGTTCTATAGTTCCTCAAGTATAGATCCTTTACCTCTTTAGTTAGGTTTATTCCCAGGTATCTTATGGTTCTTGGTGCTATAGTAAATGGAATCGATTCTCTAATTTCCCTTTCTGTATTTTCATTGTTAGTGTATAAGAAAGCCACTGATTTCTGCACATTGACTTTGTATCCTGCCACGCTGCTGAATTGCTGTATGAGTTCTAGTAGTTTGGGGGTGGAGTCTTTTGGGTTTTCCATATAAAGAATCATGTCATCTGCGAAGAGAGAGAGTTTGACTTCTTCATTACCAATTTGGATACCTTTTATTTCTCTCTGTTGTCTGATTGCTGTTGCTAGGACTTCTAATACTATGTTGAACAAGAGTGGTGAAAGTGGGCATCCTTGTCTTGTTCCTGATCTCAACGGGAAGGCTGCAAGCTTTTTCCCATTGAGGATGATATTTGCTGTGGGTCTTTCATAGATAGATTTGATGAGGTTCAGGAATGTTCCCTCTATCCCTATACTTTGAAGCGTTTTCATCAGGAACGGATGTTGGATTTTGTCAAATGCTTTTTCTGCATCAATTGAGAGGACCATGTGGTTCTTCTCTCTTCTCATATTAATTTGTTGTATCACATTGATTGATTTACGAATGTTGAACCATCCTTGTAGCCCAGGGATGAATCCCACCTGATCATGGTGGATAATCTTTTTAATGTGTTGTTGGATCCTGTTGGCTAGGATCTTGTTGAGAATCTTAGCATCCATATTCATCAGTGATATTGGTCTGAAATTCTCCTTTTTGGTATGGTCCTTGCCTGGTTTGGGGATCAGGGTAATGCTGGCTTCATAGAAAGAGTCTGGAAGTTTTCCTTCTGCTTCAATTTTTTGAAACAGCTTCAGGAGAATAGGTGTTATTTCTTCTTGGAAGGTTTGGTAGAATTCCCCAGGGAATCCGTCAGGTCCTGGGCTCTTGTTTTTTGGGAGATTTTTGATCACTGCTTCAATCTCGTTATTAGATATTGGTCTATTCAGGTTGTCGATTTCTTCCTGGTTCAATTTTGGTAGTTTATATTTTTCCAGGAATGCATCCATTTCATCTAGGTTGCTAAGCTTATTGGCATATAACTGTTCGTAGTAACTTCTGATGATTGTTTCTACTTCCTTGGTGTTAGTTGTGATCTCTCCCTTTTCATTCATAATTTTATGAATTTGGGATTTCTCTCTTTTCTTTTGGATTAGTGTAGCCAGTGGCTTATCGATCTTATTGATTCTTTCAAAAAACCAGCTTCTAGTTTCATTGATACGTTCTACTGTATCTCTGGTTTCTCCCTCATTGATCTCAGCTCTAATCTTGATGATTTCCCTTCTTATGTGTGGAGTTGGTTTGATTTGTTGTTGATCCTCCAGTTCTTTAAGGTGTAGAGACAGCTGGTGTGTTCTGGATTTTTCAATTTTTTTGAGCAAGGCTTGGATGGCTATATATTTTCCCCTTAGGACCGCCTTTGCTGTATCCCATAGGTTTTGGACCGAAGTGTCTTCATTCTCATTGGTTTCCATGAATTGTTTCAGTTCTTCTTTGATCTCCTGGTTGATCCAAGCATTCTTAAGCAAGGTGGTCTTTAGCTTCCAGGTGTTTGAGTTCCTTCGGAACTTTTCCTTGTGATTGAGCTCCAGTTTCAAAGCATTGTGATCTGAGAATATGCAGGGAATAATCTCAGTCTTTTGGTATCGGCTGAGTCCTGATTTGTGACCCAGTATGTGGTCTATTCTGGAGAAGGTTCCGTGTGCACTTGAGAAGAATGAGTATTCTGCTGTTTTAGGGTGGAATGTTCTGTATATATCTATGAGGTCCATCTGGTCCAATGTGTCGTTCAATGCTCTTGTTTCTTTATTGATTTTCTGCTTCGATGATCTGTCTAATTCTGAAAGAGGCGTGTTAAGATCACCTACGATTAGTGTATTCATATCAATATGACTCTTTATCTTGATTAACAGTTTTCTTAAGTAATTGGCTGCTCCCATATTGGGAGCATAGATATTTACAATTGTTAGATCATCTTGGTGGATAGTCCCTTTAAGGATTATGTAGTGTCCTTCTGTATCTCTGACTACAGTCTTTAGTTTGAAGTCTAATTTATCTGATATGAGAATCGCTACCCCAGCCTTCTTTTGAGTCCCATTGGCATGAAAGATGCTTCTCCACCCCTTCACTTTCAGTCTGCGTGTATCTTTAGGTTCAAAATGGGTCTCTTGTAGACAGCATATGGATGGGTCCTGTCGTTTTATCCAATCTGCAACC
This sequence comes from Neogale vison, assembly GCF_020171115.1. NCBI lineage: Eukaryota > Metazoa > Chordata > Mammalia > Carnivora > Mustelidae > Neogale > Neogale vison. Next base: position 133,546,666 of record NC_058096.1, on the reverse strand, counting down.
CTGTGCCGTTTTATGGGTGCATTTAGGCCATTCACATTGAGAGTGATTATTGATAGATACGTTTTTATTGACATCGAGTTACCTTTGAAGTCTTTCTTCCTGTAGACTGTCTCTATATTTCTGTTCAATGCTATTCTTGGGATTTTTCCTCTTTTATAGCACCCCCCTTAATATTTCCTGCAGTATCGGCTTGGTGGTTGCATAGTCTTTTAAGCCTTGCCGGTCTTGGAAACTCTTTATCTCTCCATCCATTTTGAATGTCAGTCTTGCTGGATAAAGTATTCTTGGCTGCATGTTCTTCTCATTTAGTGCCCTGAATATATCTTGCCAGCCTCTTCTGGCTTGCCAGGTCTCTGTGGACAGGTCTGACGTTATTCTGATGGGCTTCCCTCTGTAAGTAAGGAGCCTCTTTGCCCTGGCAGCTTTCAAGAGATTATACCTACAATTATAATTTCTCAATTTGACTATCAGGTGTCGTGATGTTTTTTTGGAGTGTATAATCTTGGGTGGAGACCGTTCAGCCTCTAGTACATGGACGCTGGTTTCATTCGCGAGATTCGGAAAGTTTTCATGAAGGACTTGTTCCACGACATCTTCTAGACTTCTTTCTTTCTCCTCCCCTTCAGGAATTCCAATAATTCTGACGTTGGAACGCTTCATGGCATCACTTATTTCCCTAATTCTGCTTTCGTGGGATCTAAGCTGTTTGTTCCAGGCTTCCTCCTGATCCTTTCTCTCTATCTGTTTGTCTTCCAGATCACTAATTCTATCTTCTGTCTCAGTTACCCTAGCTTTGAGAGAGTTTAGATTGGATTGGAACTCATTGAGAGCATTGTGGACCTCCTCCCTGGTAGCTTTAAGCTCCTCCCTAACATTGTGAACATCCTGTCTGGTCGCTTTCAGTTCGGCTCTAATCAATTCTGTTTGGTCATCCATGGCTTTCTCCAACCTAGCTATTGCCTGGATAATTGTTAGCCTGAATTCTCTTTCCGACATATTGTCTATGTTGATAGCCGTTAGCTCTGTTGCGGAAGGTCCATCCTCTGTATTTTTCTTCTGTTGGGCATTCCTCCTCCTAGTCATTTTGGTGGGAGAAGACTGAACGGATGTAGCTGGATGTATCAACTCTGGTGCAGTCAAGGTGCACCCTGGAACACTTCCTGATCTCCGTCTCAGAAGCCTCAGTCTGGGTGCAGAAGCTGAATAAATTCCCCCTTGGACGCTGGCAGTGCAGGTTCCAAGTTAAAGACCCTGGGGGCGCAGGATCTTTTGCTCGTCCCCAAAGCCAAGGCAGTGGCGGCTGTCTGGGAGCTCCTGACCACCAGAGAGGTTCCAAGCAGCGATCGCACACTGAGATTTTGCCGCCAGCCCGGGCTGGGATTGCCTGGCTTGCGCGCACCTCTTTTCAGAGGCGGCTGTGGGTCGGGCGCGCGTCTGGGACACTGAGAACGGGGCGCTGGTCCGTAAGCCCCAGGCTGGGCTTTTGCGCGCCTCTGTCCGGGGAAGAGTTTCGTGCGCGTGCGGCTTAGACGTTGAAACAATGGCCCGGGTCAAGAAGCGCCCCAGGGCTTTAGAAACCCAGGAGAGCTGGAGCGACGTGCACGCGCCTCTCAAGCTTTGTGGTAGGGCTAGCGCGCGTTCTGCAGACCGGCTCCCATCCCCTCACAGGAGCCGGAACCCCCGTGCTCTGGGGCGCGCTGGCGGCTTAGGGACCAGGAGCCGGTTTCTCCGCCGCACTCTCTCTGCCTCTGCGCCGGGGAGGCCGTCTGGGACTGGGGACTCAAGCCCCTGTTCCTAGCTGCCCCGATTCCCACAATTTGCCCCCGCGATCCTTTGCTCTTTTGGAGTGCTTTCAACCAGTCTCCGAGTTAATGCTGGTCCCCAGACGCAGGGCACTCTCGCTCGTATCGGGGTATTACTTTTGCACCGGTCGCCTCTGGTGGCTCCCTCCCCCTTTTGTTTATCTTCCGATATCAGTCCGCTGTTCCCATTCCGCTTTACCTGCTCACTGGCGTCTTCTGCCCCTGTAGAGATCCAGACGTGTATAATTCTGATCTCAGGCTGATTTCATGGGTGATCAGAGTTCTTTGGTAGGTAATCAGCTCACTTTGGGGTACCAGCTGAAAAGACGCCTCTTCCTAGTACCCCGCCATCTTGTCCCCCCTTTAGTCCTGTTTTTATTTGGGCAATAAACAAGTGAAATTGTAATGGTAAATTGACTGCTCTGGGCAGTGAGACCATGCTAATGGGCTGACTTGTAATGATGTAGGGTTTTTCATTGTTCAGTTATCCATTGTTTAGTACATCATCAGTTTTTGATGTAGTGTTCAGTGATTCATTAATTGCGTACAACACCCAGTGCCTGTTGCAGTATGCGTGCTCCTTAATACCCATCACCCAACTACCCTATCCCTCCCCTCTCTCCCCTCTGAAACCCTCCACTGTTTCCCAGAGCCCATAGTTTCTCATAGTTCCTCTTGCTTTCTGATTTCTCCCCCTTCAGTTTTCCCTTCCTTCCCCAGTGGTCCTCCGTGCTATTCCTTATGTTCCACATATGTCTAAAACCATATTATAATTGTCTTTCTCTGCTTGACTTATTTCATTAGAATGTTTTTAAATGACACTTTATATTTAATGTTCCAAATTTGTCTGTTTGGGGGCCAGTGAAATAAATTGGAGCATTCAGAAAGTAAGAATTACAAGTGATTGGGGGACCACATTATAAATTTGACCTTTGTTTCTGCTTTGCCATCAAGGGCCTGCTGTCTTTTTTTTTTTTTAAAGATTGTATTTATTTATTTGACAGAGACACAGCAAGAGAGGGAACACAGCAGGAGCAGTGGGAGAGGGAGAAGCAGGCTTCCCGCCGAGCAGGAAGCCCAGTGTGGGGCTCGATCCCAGGACCCCAGGATCATGACCCGAGCCAAAGGCAGACGCTTAACGACTGAGCCACCCAGGTGCCCCCTGCTGTCTTTTCTGAGTGCCCCCCTCATAGGCAGTCTGTCTGATGTGTGGGGGAGGAAACCCTTTCTCCTTGGCACCATGTTCTTCACCTGCTTCCCAATTCCACTGATGAGGATTATCCCTTGGTGAGTGGCTTTGTTTTGGGTCACATGTGAATGATATGTCTACAAAGCATTTCTTAACCATTTCAAAGCAATTGATACTTGTATTTATATTTGATTTCTTTGGTAATACTGAAAGTGGATTTGGGCTTTAAGATGTATCAAGATGTCACTAAGGGAGGCACCTGGGTGGCTCCGTGGGTTAAAGCCTCTGCCTTCGGCTTGGGTCATGATCCCATGGTCCTGGGATCAAGTCCCACATCGGGTTCTCTGCCCAACAGGGAGTCTGCTTCCACCTCTCTCTCTGCCTGCCTCTCTGCCTACTCGTGATCTCTCTCTGTCAAATAAATAAATAAAAATCTTTAAAAAAGAAAAAGTCAAAGAGCAGCTGTTGTTGCCATCAGGTCAGTTAAAGGATTGGGTCCTGGGAGGGGCTGACAGTCGCTGTAGTCACCCCTTTGGCTCAGCTGACTGCAAATGTGTTGTCATCTCACTGCTCTCTAGGGCACCGATGAAAAAAGTTTACATCAATAGACATGAGTCACTTTTGAGTACACGGTAGTGAGACCAAGAGACTGTTCTAAATCATAATGTGAATTTGATCTTATTTTTTCTTGATAAATAGGGAGAGAATACTTAACATATAACTAAATACCAAAGATGGTTTGGAATTTGCACCTGAGCTGTACCTTAGTTGTTTTTCTTGGTTCCAGAATATGGTATTTGGCCAAAATTTCTGTTGCTGAGCTGCTCGTCCTCAGGTGTGAAGAACACACCTTAAAATGAAAAGTTGTGTGTGTGTGTGTGTGTGTGTGTGTACGCGCATGTGTGTGTGTTAATGCATTAATATTTCTTTTTTGGATCATGTGAAAATGTCCTTATTTGATCATATGATAATTTTATATCAGTATTTGTTACATTATAAATATGTTGGTTTAGTGGGTCCTTTTATTTTCTGCGAGATGATGAATTTTTATTAAATAATTATTGAGTCTTTCCGAGAACAAGTCATGCTTTTCCATGCTTTTCCAATAAATGAGGGCTTTTTAAAATGTCCTCTCAATATCTTAAAATATTTTTTGTTAGATTTTCCACTGATTTTGACTCTTCCCTTCCCATTTTCATACTGTTGCTTTTGCTTATATTGATTAATGAATAATGCTAAGTAAAAGTGATAATGGACTTAACATCTCATGTATATAAAGCAAATATTGTAATGTTTCATCATTTGAGTGTTCAGTGCATTGAAAAATATTGTTATTATGAAGAATTATATTAATAGATTTTCTTTTTTTTTAATTTTTATTATGCTAAGTTGGTCATCATTAGTCATTAGTCCTTGATGCAGTGTTCCATGATACATTGTTTGCGTATAACACCCAGTGCTCATTGCAATACGTGCCCTTAATACCCATCACGAGGCTAATCCATCCCCCATCCCACTCCCCTATGAAACCCTAAGTTTCCCGGAGTCCATAGTCTCTCATGGCTTGTCTCCCCCTCTGATTTCCCCCACTTCATTTTCCCCTTCCTATTCCTAATGTCCTCTATGCTATTCCTTATGTTCCACATATAAATGAAACCGTATGATAATTGTTTTTCTCTGCTTGACTTATTTCACTCAGCAGAATCCCCTCCAGTTCCATCCATGTTGATTTAGAGGTAGGTGTTCACCCTTTCTGATGGCCGTGTGGTAGTCCACTGTATATACACACCACATCTTCTTTATCCATTCATCTGCTGAAGGGCATCTCAGCTCCTTCCACAGTTTGGCTGTTGTAACATTGCTGCTGTGAACATTGGGTGTATGTGCCCCTTTTTTTTTTCCACTACATCTGTATATTTGGGGTAAATACTTAGTAATGCAGTGGCTAGGTCATAGGCAGCTCTGTTTTTAACTTTTTTAGGAACCTCTACTGTTTTTCTTTCTTTCTTTCTTTTTTTAATTTTTTATTAAAATATATTTTTAAATTTATTTAACATACAGAGGTCACAGGTAGGCAGAGAGGCTGGCAGAGAGAAAGGAAGAAAAGCAGGCTCCCTGCTGAGCAAAGAGCCCAACCCGGGGCTCGATCCCAGGACTCTGGGATCATGACCTGAGCTGAAAGCAGAGGCTTTAACCCACTGAGCCACCCAGGCACCCCTCTACTGTTTTTCCAAAGTGGCTGCACCAGCTTGCATTCCCACCAACAGTGTAGGAGGCTTCCCCTTTCTCCACATCCACACCAACGTCTGTTGTTTCCTACCTTTTAGTTTTAGCCATTCTGACTGGTGTAAGGTGGTATCTCATGGTGGTTTTGACTTGAATTTCCCTGATGGCTCATGATATAGAATATTTTTAATGTGTCTGTAAGCCATTTGTATGTCATCTTTGGAGAAGTGTCTGTTTGTTCATGTCTTATGCCCATTTCTTGACCTGAAAATTTGGTTTTTTGGTGTTTGGAAAGTTCTTTATAGATCTTGGATATCATCCCTTTATCTGTAGTATCATTTGCAAATATCTTCTCCCAGTCCCTGGGTTGCCTCTTTGTTTTGTTGACTCTTTCCTTTGCTGTGCAAAAGACTTCTATCTTGATGAAGTCCTAAAAGTTCATCTTCACTTCTGTTTCCCATGCCTTCAGAGACATATCTTGCAAGAAGCTGCTGTGGCCAATGTCGAAGAGGTTACTGCCTATGTTATTCTCTAGGATTTTGATGGATTCCTGTCTCACATTGAGGTCTCTCATTCATTTTGAACTTATCTTTGTGTACGGTGTAAGAGGATGGTCCAGTTTCCTTCTTCTGTAGATAGCTGTCTAATTTTCCCAGCACCATTTATTGAAGAGACTGTCTTTTTTCCATGGGATATTTTTCCTGCTTTATCAAAGATTAGTTGACCATAGAGTTGAGGGTCTATATCTGGGCTCTCTATTCTGTTCCATTGATCTGTGTGTCTGTTTTTGTGCCAGTACCATGCTGTGTTAGTGATCATAGCTTTGTAATGTAGCTTGAAATCAGGCAACCTGATGCCCCACCTTGTTTATCTTTTTCAGTATTTCCTTGGTGATTTGGGGGTCTTTTCTGGTTCCATACAAATTTTAGGATTGTTTGTTCTAGCTCTTTGAAAAATGCCAATGTTATTTTGATAGGGGTTGAAAGATTGCTTTGGGCAGCATAGACATTTTAACAATGTTTATTCTTCCAGTCCATGAGCATGGAATGTTTTTCCATCTTTTTATGTCTTCTTCAGTTTCTTTCATAAGTGTTCTGTAGTTCCTTGAGTATAGATCCTTTGCCTCTTTGGTTAGGTTTATTCCAAGGTATCATAGGGGTTTTAGTGCTGTTATAAATGGAATCGGTTCTCTAAATTTCTGAATCTACAGTTATATTATTAGTGTATAGAAAAGCAACTGATTTCTGTGCCCTGATTTTGTATCCTGCCACATTACTGTATTGCTATATGAGTTCTAGTAATTGGGGCGTGGAGTCTTTTGGGTTTTCCACATAACAGGATGACCTGAGCTGAAAGCAGAGGCTTTAACCCACTGAGCCACCCAGGCGCCCCTAGGATCTTGTTGAGTATTTTGGCATCCATGTTCATCTTGGTCTGTAATTCTCCTTTTTGATGGGGTTTTTGCCTGTTTTGGGGGTCAGGGTAATGCTGGACTCATGAATTAGTTTGGAAGTTTTCCTCCTGTTTCTGTTTTTTTGAAACAGCTTCAGGAGAACAAGTATTATTTCTTCTTTAAATATTTGGTAGAATTCTCCTGGGAATCCATCAGGCCCTGAACTCTTGTTTTTTGGGAGGTTTTTGATCACTGCTTCAAAAGATAGTTCATTCTTCTGCCTCGTCTTCTGCCCTGGCAGTCAGAGTATCCAGTGTAGACTGCATTTCATTCATATTATTTTTGTGTTTGGCCTGATTAGATCTCATTTCTGCTCTTAGAGATTCTATGTCTTTGCTAATATTTTTCTCAAACCTAAATATCGACTTCATAATTGTTGCACTGATGTCAGTTTCTGACATCTTGGTTATATCCATATCCATTAGGTCTGTGACAGAGGCCACAATCTCTGATTCTTTCCTTTGTTGGGGGTTCCTCCACTTAGTCCTTCCGTTGTGGGGGGTGGTTGAGGGAATGTACAGAGTCCGAAGTATTAAGCATGACCCAAGCAAGATGCACCTGTTTTATAGGGACCTTAGGGTTGTCAGCCTCTTCTTCCAGCCTGTCTTCTAGGGATGGGCCTGCTGTGGCTGTTACTCAGGCAACCCTGCTTGGGCAGAGTTGCCATGCTCCCTGTTGAGGTGCGGGGTGTGGGCTCAGTGAAAACTGGTTTTGGGGGGCTTTTGTTCCATGGCTGCTTTCCCAGGCGGCTTTCCACGTTTCTTCCAAGAGGCAGAGCAGTAGTGACCACATCCAAACCTCTGTCTCAAGACAGAGAAATTGCAGTCTGCTCTTCACTGAGCTCTCCAGGCCACACTGTCTCCATTTCTGTCTGCACTGCTAAAACCCACAGCCTCCCCAGTCCTCCACAGTCTGCACCCCACAGCAAAACTCCCAGTGGTGATAGCCAGGGCCAGGCATATCTCTGCCCTTTGTGCTTCTAAAACCACAAGCCACCCCCAGTTCCACAGGCACACCTGTAGCTCCTGGATCCTGTCTGGGGCCTGCACTAAAGTCTCTTCCTGGCCACCACAGGTCCACCAGTCTGTACCTGGTTCCCAGCATGGGGCGCTCTTGTGCTCCTGTGTTATATCATCTTCCCAGCGCCAGCGCATGGCAGCTTCCTCTCCCTTCTGCTTATCTTCCAATATCTGCGCAGCATCATGGCTCCTCGCTTCATACCTTGAGATTGTTGGAGATACTCTGTTTGTGGAGATCCAGATATATATTCTTACATCTCAGGCTGATTTGTGAGTGTTCAGAATGGTTTGGTAGATACCCAGCTAAATTCAGGGGACTGGTTGAAATAGAGTCCCCTACTCCCCTGCCATTTTTTTCCTGATCCCCTTATATTATTTTCTAATAATATATTTCTAATAATAATTATTAGATTTTCTAATACTGAAATATCCTTATGTCTCAGGATAAACCCTACATTTTGTTCTGTGGAATTTTGTTTGGTCGTATCTTAACTAGATTTTTTTTAAAGCATCTGTGCCTGTGAATGAAATTTTAGTCTTAAATGCATTAATATTGTTATGATTTCTGCTTTTATGTAGCTCTTTTACTTATTTTTAAGATTCTGAGAGAGAGCAAGCATGCGCATGTGTGTGCAAGAGCGGGGGGAAGGGCAGAAGGAAAAGAGAGTTTTGCTCCCTGATGAGCAGGGGGCCCCACATGAGGCTGAGTCCCAGGACCCGGAAATCATGACCTGAGCTGAAGGCAGACACTTGACCAGCAGAGCCACCCAGGCGTCCCTGTGTAGTAGCTCTTTTAAGTTATTTGCTGTATGTTTCTTTTTCTTAGATAAAGCCAGGAAAATTTACGTTTTTATTTCTCTTTTATTGGCTGCCTTTAAAACCATATCCCCTTACTCTTTAATTTTTTTCAGCTGCATGTACTGACTCCCTTTAAGCAGTTACAGACTTGGTGTTGAAAGATCCCCCCGGGTTTTAAGCACCCCGGAATGGACCTCTCCTCAGGAGGAGACCCCGGGACCCAAAAACCGAGCCGAGGCCACAGATCAGATGCAAACAGCACGAGGTTTATTGAGTAGTCACAGGTACCTGCGGGCGATCAAGTCTTAGGAGGACTCGCGGGCCAGCCCTTTGTTCAGGGCCTTTTTATAGGGTTTGGGGAAGCGAAAGCATACGTACAGAAGCAGAAGCATAGTTACAAGGTTCTCATTGGCTGGTTTGAATGTAAAGGCATACTCGGTGTTTGCGGATTGGCTTTGGAGGACCCCCGTGTGCGAAGAAAAAGGCGGGGAGGGGGAGTGAGGAGGGGGAGTTGGACCTTATTACTCAGCAGAGAAACATCCTGCCTACGTGACTAGGCCCACGTACCTAGGCGACCACCCTTGCCTACGTGACTATGCACATAAGGTATCCTGTTTAAACAGGAGACCAGTATTACCCCCTAAAAGCCAAGCGGTTACAGAAAGGCAAGAGAGCGGTTAAACAATTAACTGGGGGAAGGGTCTAACAGGGGAAGGGCGAAGCCAAACGATTACAGAAAAGCCAAGAAGCAGTTAGTTAATCAATGGCTGGGGGGGATGTGTCTATATGCGGAGTCTTTCAGTGTGATTCTACTTCTTCCCCATCTTATCATTTTATTAGTTGTCCTTTGTATCTTTAAATATACATATACATGTATTTGTTTTTAAATTTATGTTTTGGTTTATAATCTTTACATGATACTTTGGTTCTGATTATAAATGTATGCACACTACCTTTCTCTTCGTAACTAAAATAATCTTTTTATAGGTGGTACTTGGCGATGATTTCTGTGTCTGGAGTCTTCTTTGTCACATTCTCTGATATTTGCCTATGTAGCTGATGTCACTCAAGAACACGAGCGAAGTACTGCTTATGGATGGGTAAGAGTACAGTTTATGTTTTTTAACCAGAGAAGTAATTAGCATCCTATTTAAAAATGTATTGGAAAGTAAGATTTAAAATAAGCTACAAATACTGATTTACATAAGAGAAAATGTAAAGCAATTGAAGTTTTAAAAGGAGATTTATGAAGTTTAAAATAACAAGATGGAAATTACTAGTAATATATCCTCTGGCTTTAGGGTGGGAAATTTGGCAGGAATGTGTGAGTTGTCAGCTGCAAAATTACTTCAGAAGTTGATTTGATTTGTTTATTTTAGCTTATCTCTTGAGGAAATATAAATAATAAACAGGTGCTAAGCACATAAGTCCCTGCAAGCTCGTTGAAGCTCCTTGGAGTCGGAGAGATGCTGCACCTCAGCCCTGCTAATCCACTGTTAACTGCATTGCTGGTTGTGTATCTTTGATGCTTCTTTGGCCGATGGTACTGTAGAGAAAGGAATTTTTTCGGCACATGATTGTTGAGTACATGACACGAGTTGTAGGAGACCTTGTTTTTGGATAGTGGAGTATTAGAGAATCATTTCTAATTTTCTGAGGTGGGTTATGGCTTTATGGTTCTGCAGGGGAAGACAGACGTGTACAAGAGGACAGGCTGAAGCCCTTGAGGTCAGAGTGTCAGGACTAGAGTGGCTGGGGGCGGGGAGGGAGATGCCCTGTGAGCATCTGTGGGTGTGTGTCCGGGATGTGAACTTGCTGAGGCACGTGACAGTTGTTGAGGGGTGACATTTTCCCTTCTTCTCTTCTAGGTTCGTTGGCTACCCTAGTCATAATTAAATTGACATCAAACAGATTACCAGGGGGGAAACGTTTAATTTTGTACAGAGCTCCACAAAGACCTGAGAGACCCAAAGGCAGTTGGGCAGTTGGAGCTGGTGTGCCATCCTGCGCTGAGGAGAAAGGGGGGTGGGGCCTGGAGCTTCAGAGGGAAAGAAAACCGCTCACAGGACGAGGAGAAGAGCAAATGTTTGGTAAATAAATGTTTGCCTCACCATGCAAAAAAACCTTTCTGATATAAAAAGTTATCTCTGGCAGTTATCTAGGAAGGTAGGCCCCCTATCTAAATTCTTTCAAACTCTGAAAGAGAAGCAAAAAAGCTTGCCCTGAGGCTAAGGCCATAACACCCTGAACAGGCCCGATCTTGTCTGATCTCAGGATACCTTCCCTGAGCCTGCTGGGTCTTCATTGCCTTCACCCAGAATAGTCTGCGTGCAGAGGGGTGTAGTTGGGGTGGTGCCTTCTCCCCGTCTGCGTGCCCCGGGTTCTTCTCTCAGCTTCCCATGTTGGGAAGTGTTTACAGTGAGAAAAGGTGGAAGAAGAAAAATCTGCCTGGGTTCTGGAGCAAGTTGTAGGAGGACTGAAGGCCAGAAACCTGGGTTACTTCTTCTTTTCCCAAGCCTTTCTCTTTCTCTTGAATCCTACTTCCTGGAAGATAGTGAGGAGTCATAGTTGTATAGAGGCCAGTTACTGCTGTTCCATAAAACACATCAGCAGCTCTCACTTTGCTGACTTCAGACATTAGTTTAAAAACTCATTCATCCGCACTACCTCCCCTCCACCTGCTTACTGCCTGCTTTCCCCTCGCCTTCACCCGCCCTCCCACCCGGAAGGTCCCTCCTACCACATCCTGAGATGGTCTCCCGCCGCCATCTCCAGAATGCGGTGCCAGAGCGCAGAGGGAGAGGCTGCTAGGAGCCTTCCAAAAAGGCGGGGGGTTGCATGGTGGCTCAGAACAGCAGAGTTGAGAAAGGGCCAGAAGCCTCATTCACCATGTTTGTGCAGCTTTTCTACATGATGGGAAATACCCATTGAGATACTCCTTTCCCATCAGTTTTTTTTTTTAACCCAAACCCTAACTTGGTCATAGGAGTCAGGGTGTTGACCAGTGACTAACCTTTATGTGTACCCTAAATTGTCAGATGTTAAGATGACAGAACTTAAAAAAAAAAAAAAGAAAGAAAGTTTGCAGGCTGCTATTCCTTACAGGAATCCTCCCTACAGGAGGATTTACTGCCAGTTATCTACAGGACCGGCAAGTCTAGCCTGGGCCCGTGAAGTCAGGGCTGGGCCAGGAGGCCTTGCGGGCCTGGCCTCGGTGCTGATGCCTTGGTGCTGGTCCCCTGCTGTGCCAGCTGTGCTCTTTCTGGGTCTTTCCACTCTGATTCAGATACAGCGAATCTGAAGTCTTACACTCTTTTTTTTTTTTTTTTAAAGATTTATTTTATTTGAGAGAGAGAGAGAGAAGCAGACTCCGTGCTTGGCAAGGACCCTGAGAGCATGACCTGAGCTGAAATCAGGAGTCGGACACTTACCCGACTGAGCCATCCAGTTGCCCCCTAAACTCATTTCTTAAACTCTGTTTTGAAAGCTTAGAAGAAGGATTCTCACTAAGATTTCCGTCTCTGCCAGTTTGAGGTTTTCTCTGTAGTAGTTTACAAATAATGAAATTATGGAAATACTAGAAAATAGGGTACTTTCTCAGAGCAGTGTTGCAGGGTGCGTCACACGGAAGGGAAAGATGAATTAGAAAGTGACCGTGGTTCGGATATACACATTATTTCTAGATGAGCATTAGTCTCAGTCCATCGGAAGCAGCTGCTGTAGCCCTTCCCAAGTTTTCTGAGGAGGAGCTTAGTAGAATGCAGTCATTTTCCATTCAAAACTCATGTATCAGGTGTGTTCATATATATTAAATCATTGTCCTAGGATAATAAATTTAATTCCATTGTTTGTAATGACCGAATCTCGAGTTATTGAAAAATTTTTGTTTTAGAAAGTGTCCACTTGGCTAGAAAACAATTATGATGGTAGATTTAGAAACGTCATTTTGACAAATGATGAAACAAGTTCTTGTTTTCTTTAAATTCAAGTGACTGTTAGATCCTTTAAACTTGGAATGCTGTGGGATTATGAAAAGCAGCTTCAGTTGAAATGAAGCAGCTGTAAGTCTAACTGTATGCACATTTTGGCCGGAAAAATGAGAGATTAGAAAAGGGCTCCCATTCTTGCTCATCATATGAACTTAAGAGTTATTTAGGAATCACACAGAGAACATTGGGAGATGGAGAGGTTAAGAGAGTTGGGGGAAATCAGGAGGAGACTGAGAAACAAATTGAGGGTATTGGATGGAAGGGGGTGGGAAGAAAGAGCCTGGTATTGGGTACTAAGGAGGGCACAGATTGCATGGAGCACTGGGTGTGGTGCATCAACAATGAATTTTGGAACACTGAAAAAAAAGTGTATAAATAAATAAATAAAAGGTTATTTAACTTAGGGCACCTGGGTGGCTTAGTTCGACTCCGGTCATGATATCGGGGTCCTGGGATTGAGCCCCGCATTGGGCTCCCTGATGTTCTGCCTACTTGTGCTCTATCTCTGTCAAATAAATAAAATCTTAAAAAAAAGTTACTTTTTTATTGTTATTTGTACATTGAGTACAAATTTTTGGTTTATATACAAAAATGTGAAGACTAAGAAAATGAAAACTTATGAATAAATGACTGACGTATTGACCTATTTTGTGCAGAAATGAGGTGGTTAGCACTGGAGGACCCGGTGGCAGTGCTCTCTTAGCCGCCTGCATGTCATTGCAATTTATAATGTACTTATGTAATAGCCCTTATCTTCTTAAAATAATATGAAAAACCTGCAGGGCAGGAGCTCTGTCTTCTTCTGGTACAGAGTGGGTACTTGGTAAATTCTGGACCTGATTTGTGACCCAGGATGTGGTCTATTCTGGAGAATGCTCCATGTGTATTAGAGAAGAATATGTATTGTTGCTTTGGGATGGAATGTTCTGGATATATCTGTGATGTCCTTCTGGTCCTGTGTCATTTCAGGCCTTTATTTCCTTGTTTCTTGCATGATCTGTCCATTTCAGTGAGGAGAGTGTTAAAGCTCCCTACTCTTCTTGTATTATTGTCAATGTGTTTCTTTGATTTTGTTATTAATTGGTTTATATAGTTGGCTGCTCCCATGTTAGGGGCATAGATATTTAAAATTGTTAGATCTTCTTGTTGGAAAGACCCTGGAGTATGCTATAGTGTCCTTCCTCATCTCTTTTATTATAGTCTTTGGCATAAAATCTAATTGATCTGATAGAAGGATTGCCACCCCACCTTTCTTCTGATGTTCATTAGCAAGGTAGATTGTTTTCCACACCCTCACTTTAAATCTGGAGGTGTCTTTGGGTCTAAAATGAGTTTCTTTTAGGCAGCATATTGTTGGGTTTTGTGTTTATATCCATTTTGATACCCTGTGTCTTTTAATTGGGGCATTTAACCCATTTACATTCAGGGGAACTATGGAGAGATATGAATTTAGTGCCCTTGTATTGCCTGTAAGATGACTGTTACTGTATGTTGTCTCTGTTCCTTTCTGATTTACAACTTTTAGGCTCTCTCTTTGCTTAGAGGACCGCTTTCAATATTTCTTGTAGAGGTGGTTTGGTGTTTGCAAATTCTTTCAGTTTTTGTTTGTCCTGGAAGCTTCTTAACTCTCTTTCTATTTTCAATGATATCCTAGCTGGATATAGTATTCTTGGCTGCATATTTTTCTCGTTTATTGCTCTGAATATATCTTGCCAGTCCTTGCTGGCCTTCCAGGTTTCTGTGGATAAGTCTGCTGCCAATCTAATATTTTTACCATTGTATGTTACAGACTTCTTGTCCCGGGGTGCTGTCAGGATTTTCTCTTTGTCGCTAAGACTTGTAAATTTTACTATTAGATGACGGGGTGTGGACCAATTCTTATTGATTTTGACGGGGGTTCTCTACACCTCCTGGATTTTGATGCTTGCTCCCTTTGCCATATTAGAGAAATTCTCTCCAATAATTCTCTCCAATACACCTTCTGCTCCGCTCTCTCTTTCTTCTCCTTCTGGATTCCCAATTATTCTAATGTTGTTTTGTCTTATGGTATCACTTATCTCTGGGATTCTCCCCAAGTGGTCCTGTAGTTGTTTGTCTCTCTTTTGCTCAGCTTCTTTATTCTCTGTCAGTTGGTCTTCTATATCACTAATTCTTTCTTCTGTCTCATTTATCCTAGCAGTAAGAGCCTCCATCTTTGATTGCATCTCTTTAATAGTTTTTTTGATTTCAGCTTGGTTAAACTGTAGTTTTTTTTATTTCTCCAGAAAGGGCTTTTATATCTCCAGATAGGGTTTCTTTAATATCTTCCATGCCTTTTTGGAGCGTGGCTAGAACCTTGAGAATCGTCATTCTGAACTCTAGATCTGACATATTACCAGTGTCCATATTGATTGGGTCCCTAGCCTTCGGTACTACCTCTTGTTCTTTTTTTTTGTGGTGAGTTTTTCGGCCTTGTCATTTTGTCCAGATAAGAATATATGAAGGAGCAAATAAAATACTAAAAGGGTGGCAAAGACCCCAGGAAAATGTGCTTGAGCCAAATCAGAAGAGACCCCAAATCATGGTGGGGGAGAAAGGGGGTAAAAGGAAGTTCAGGGAAAAAATTTAGAAAGAAAACAAATAATGAAATAATATTAAGAAGAAATATATATATACATATTAGACTGGTGACTAGAACAGGGTCACTCACTTAATGTTGGGTGTATTCTTGTCTCTTAGAAGAAATTACCTCCCAAAATTTTAAAGAATAGAAAACATATATAAGAGTAAACGCAATGAAGGGACGGAATATGACTATTAAGATGAAAAAAATTTTTTTTAATTTCTAAAAAAGGAGTTGATAGGTAAGTTGGTTGGGAGAATAAAGAAAAAGAAATTGGAGAAGATTTGCTCAGGTTGGAGAGTAGAACAAGCCCTGTGGTAGATTTAGGGTATAGTTTCATCTATTAGAAGAAGTTGTACCCCAAATTTTTTTAGAAGAAAAAACCCTATGTGTATACAAAAACTGAAGTTAGATACAATGAAGGATAACATATGACAATAATAATGAAGGTTCGAAAAATATTTTTTTAATGAAAAGTATTGTTAAGTTAAACTAGTTAAAAAACGTTAAAAGAAGAAAGGGTAAAAGTTAAAAAAATTAGCAGAAGGTAAAAAAAATAAAATAAAAAAATTAACTTTGCAAGACTAAAGTATCATGAGGAGAAAGCCATGAATTCCATGGTTTGCTCTCTTCTCTGGTATTCTGCTGTTCTCCTTGGTAAGTGAACTTGGTCTTGGCTGGATTTCTTGTTGATCTTCTCAGGGAGGGGCCTGTTGTAGTGATTCTCAGGTGTCTTTGCCCCAGGAGGAATTGCACCACCCTTTCCAGAGGCCAGGCTAAGTAATCCGCTGGGGTTCGCTTTCAGGAGCTTTTGTTCCTTGAACACTTTCCATAGAGTTTCAGAGGTCAGTAATGAAAGTGGCGGCCTCCCAGTCTCTGGCCTGGAGGAGCCAAGAGCTCAGGGCCCCCACTCTTCAGTGCGCCCTCAGAGAAAATTGCTCAACCATTTCCCTCTCCCTGGCCTCTGGCTGCGCTCAGACCTCACCAGGCTGTGACCAAGCGTCTCTGTCTCTGGCACACAGTTCTACCTGGAGTCTCCGAAACCCTTAGATCCCTGAGCTCTTCTGGGGGGATCTCCCCAGTTCTTGTAGGGACCCCACTCACAGAGCAGTGGCCTGTGCCATGGATTACAGTTCAGGGTAACCCTGAGTTGAGAGGTCATTCCTTGGCTCTCTGTTGCCGGCTTCCCCGCTCTAATACCTGTGAGTTCTGTGACACTCAGACACCCCTGGTCCTTCTGTGACCCTGCAGGACCTCGGACCACACCATCCCCGCATGGACTTTAACCCAGTTTAGCCTCTGGAGCGATGTCCCTCAGTGGACATCGCTTTTAAAAGTCCTGATTTTGTGCTCCGTTGCTTGTCAGGAGCCAGACCCTCCCCCCGGGGTCTATCTTCCCGTCGCTTTGGATTCACTTCTCCGTGGGTCCTACCTTTCAGAAAGTAGTCGATTTTCAGTTTCTAGAATTGATGCTCTTCTTCTCTTCAATCTCCTGTTAGATTTGTAGGTGTTCAGAATGGTTTGATAAGCTATCTAGCTCATCTCCTGCTACCTGATGTCATCTCAGCCTGCTACTTCTCCGCCATCTTGATTCCTCCCTCCCTTTGGATTGTTAATCTTTTTACATTTTGAGGACTCAAGTAATATACACCAAAATTCAGAGGATGTATCCAGAGCGAATTAACAGACACGGAAAGATAAGGCACAAAACAATTACGTTACTAAACATGTCAGGATCCCCAGTGTTGTGGAAACTGGCTCCATACCAGTGTCCTTGGGGTGGTGTCTTGAGGAAAACTGTTTGTCCTAGGATGAATCCTACCCATCAACCCAGTAGTGGCTCTAATGGCGCTGGTCTTTGCAAACCTGGGAACCATAGCAAGGATAGATGTTAAAGGAGAATAGAGCTTCATGACAAAAGACATTTGTCATGTGATAACTGAGGGAAAAATTGAAAACGGGTAAGGAAGCTATGTCAGTTTTGATCCTGCCGGCAAGGAAAAGTGATTAAGGAAAGGCTGTAAGAATAGCTTTGATCCTACAGTCCAATTATAGTCAGGTGAAAGTGTTTTCTGTGTCAGGATCAGTTGTATGAGGGGACAGATAAGAGGAGAATGGCCACATTGGCAGATGATTGAAAATCACACCCAGTGTTGGGTTTTGTCTGATGAAAACAATTGTCCCTCACAGACAAGAAGTGGAAGAAATGCGAAATCAGTTGCAGGAGTCTGACCTCACCTTCAACCACAAGGTAACCTGAGTTGTGTCCAACACACTGACCCCTTGGCGCCCCCTGCAGGTGATGGTAGTGGCCCTTAGAGCCCTGAACATGGGTTTCTGGTGTGTTGGCTTTTTCAGATCGCAGTTCAGGAAAGGAATGCTCTGACTAACTGGGTAAGTGTTTTCCTTTTCCTCATCTTTGGGGCACAGTCGGGCACAAATGAACGTGGGTGTGTTTTTCTGCCACAGATGCAGGCTTGGTATTGGGAAACAAGGATGATGCAGCAGAGCAGGGAGAACGCCTACCTGAAATACAAATGTGAGAGTTTGACGTGCGTTTTTACGGGTGTTTGGAGAGGTGACGGCTATGCTGTTTACTGCCTAGGAGAGGACGTGGTGTTGTAATTCTTAGAGATGTCCATTCTTTTTCTGTGTTCAGGACTGTGCGTGATGAAAGGGGAGATGCTGCCCGTGGGATCCATGAGGCGGGAACCGATGCCGGGAAGGCCCGAGTTGCAGAAGCCTGTGTGGCAAGGTAGGGAGCATGATGTGAAATGCAGCAGCCTGATTTCTGCTGTGAAACCACACGGTGTCCTTCCTGTTCCTGTGGGTGATTGCTGTGTGTCCTGGAGAGAATCACAAGCCTGCAGGTTCTTTGAAGGGGTGACAGGAGAGTGCTTTCCTTATATGCCCCCAGGCAGCAGGACACTTGCCCCCGTGACAGGTGGAGCTCATGCCGCACCACACCTTCCCCCCTGCTACCCCCTTTGAAAAAGCTGAGCCTGAGAAGGTGGGAGGTGAGCGCCCTTCCCACCTTGACTCAGTGGTCAAGTCTTGGGGAAAAAAAAAGGCCTTCTCAGGGCCTCAGTTTTTATTTTAATCTGTCATAGAGAGAACATATTAGATTCTGAGGTCACTAGAGCATTAGGAGTTGAAGTACATAAAGAACCTGCAGGGGCTTCTGGGCGACTCAGTCGGTTAAGCAGCAGAATCTTGATTCCTGCTCATGTCATGATCTCGAGCTTTTGAGATTGAGCCCCAAGTTGGGCTGGGTGCTGAGTGTGGAGCCTATCTGGGATTGTCTCTCTCCCTCACCTTCTCCCCCATCCCTCTTTGCTCACAAGTTTGTGTTTTCTCTGTCTCTTCTCAAAAAGAAAAAAATAATAATAATTGGCAAAGAATCTGGGCTTTGACCATTCACCATTCTCACTGTTTAAATGAAAATAGCTCCATGCCAATGAGCATCAAAAAATGTTTATTTAAGTCCACAAAATACACTAAGAGTGTGATACCTCAGCCCTGGTAGTGGCAATTCTCATTTCAAAGACAAGGCAAAGAGCTTCCTTTTTCCTATTAAATGTCAGGTCCTAGCCACAATGAAGTAAAATATAGTTAAGAGAACAGGTACAATCAGATATTTCTATGTGAGATGTGAAGACAATTATTGTCTATCACATATAGACTCACAGATGTGGCCACACACCCAAGTGTTCATCCAAGGCCTCAGATACACTATGGGAGGCAGAGAGCATTTAGGAAAACACAAGGTCCCATTGTACTAACCCAAATCCTCTTGCCTTACAGGGTAATCATTTTGTAATCTGAAGACTTCCTTGATCTCCAACAACCAGGCTCCAATGAGTTTATATCTAGTCAAGATATGAATGTTTCTGCCTGGTGGTCTGAATGCTTTCCCTGCCCATCCTGTCCCCTGTGCTTTGTCTCTCCTGTTATCTCCCCAATAAACTGTTCATGGTTCTGTCTCTGTAACATCTGAAAAGTTATTGATTTTTTTTTCTTAATGACAATTTGAGCTCCCAGAAGCCAGAACAAGCAATTAGAGGAATGGCTGCTAACAATGTAATTCTGGCCAGTGAGGAAGCTTGTAAGCGGCAGATCTCAAGGGTGACAAATGTGTCTTTCTATCACTGTCTCCCATTCTGCTGAACTCTTGACATGAAGACTGTGGGATAGGGTTGGGGCAGAGGTAGGGGAGATACCTTTGGAGCTTGGAGCATTTCACTAGCAGGGATAGGAGGGCTGAAGTGGTATTAAAGGGGGAGGAGAGAGAATAGCCAAGACACTTTTAACCTATTTAGGGTATAATAACAGTAATGCTGAGTAAAAGAGGAGCAAACCTCACTGTATTGCCTCTTCCCAAAAGATCCTGTTGTCTGGACCCAGAATTTAGGTTGTGCTGTTGGAAATGATGGCTTAGGTATTTCATGGCCTGGCTTGGGTCAGTTCAGGAAATTATCCACCATTTATTTTCCCAAGAAGATACATTCTGAGTTCCAATTAGTCAAACTTTCTGATACATTTTTGGAATGCAATAAAGTTTTAAATTGGGAAATGCCTGTAGCTCCTCATTAGCATTCCTCTGTGCCAATGCCTGTAATCCTCTTTAGGATGTAGTTTAAGAAATCATTCAGCAGAAATGAGAAATTCATGTATACTAAAGAAAGTAATGATCTTTATCAAATTTTAGGGGTACAGGGAGATGCACTGGTTTGGGCTGGTATTTCTGGATTAATAGAG
The DNA here is from genome assembly GCF_020171115.1 of Neogale vison. Taxonomy (NCBI): domain Eukaryota; kingdom Metazoa; phylum Chordata; class Mammalia; order Carnivora; family Mustelidae; genus Neogale; species Neogale vison. The sequence continues at coordinate 133,526,830 of NC_058096.1, read as the reverse complement.
GAGACTAATTCCATGCAAAATAATGCTAGAAGGCCAATTATGATTTCAGAACACTGAATAACATATCTATTTTAGTTAAGAGTTTCTTTATGTACCTATGGGACTGACTTAAGTTCTGTGCTTTTGGAAAGTTCTGATTTTTTTTCTTTGTAAGCTTACCATACATCAATCCCATGCTCCCTCCTTTCACTCACTGGCTCCAATTCCTGTGTTTTTTGGCTTCGACTTTCCCATAGTACATAGCTGTGGTTGTCAAAATCATGTGTTGTGGTTTTAAAAATTCACAAGGAGATGGATAATGTTAAATGCCATGTTTTGTCATATTTACATTCTGGTTTTCCAAGCATTATATTAAAGAAACAAAAGACTCATTGCTGATTTCTAAACCATAGTTTTTATCATATACTTTTTATTCCATGCACTTTTGCTCTATTTCATCTGACTTCTGTCGATAATCTGTTGTCAATTAAATTTAAGTCATATACTTTCTTTTAGTGCTCTCTTTGATGGATTTCGCTGTTTCCAAACAAGTAAGAATATTTTTCTCCTAAACCTTTTCATTTAGATAACATTGTACTTCATTCTATCAGAAGTATATCTTTTTTTTTTCCAAAATCTTCTGAGAAGACAGGGTTACATATACAGGAGGATGTTTTAAAATGATACCTTACAAACTACTTCCCAAATACAGTGTCAGTATAGTGGAGGGTCAAGGCTATGCTATGCAGTGGTAACTCTGAAAGACTTACAGGACCTAAAGCATATCATCCATGGGGGAGTACCTGAAGCCTTCCAGTTGCTTCACTGGGTCAGGTTATATTCAGAAAGTAATTTTCAGATTTTCCCTTACAGTCAGAAAGAAGGCCCTAATTTGTTAGGACAACACGGAGTTTTTCATCACTGGCCTTCAGCCATTATTTTTAGCTTCACTTCCAGATGTTCTTGTCCATTCTTGTTCTCAATTCTTTTTTCTGTCCAATTTCTCCATAAGAGTTTTTGCACATTTCTATCATTGTACTTAATGACACTGTGTTTTGTTTTTTTTGTGTGTAAATAGTGTTTAGGTAGGTACCCTTCCTCCTAGCTAGAATGATAGCTTCTTAAATGCAGAAAACACATATTATTCCTTTTTGTAGCATGGAGCTGTGTCACAGTAACTACTTAATGTGTAAGTTAAGTGAGAAAAATAAAAGATGCTATTTTCCAAGAAATGTAATATTAATGCATTTGTCCAATTAATTGTATTACTGTTTTTGTCAGAGAAACAAGAAGATATCAGGGTTCTAAGAGATACAAATGAAATATAATGTATACTATTTGATTGCATATGTGAGAAGAGATAAACTTTCTTATCCATATAGCTCGGAAGTTTATTCCTAGTACCTCTCCTTCAGGAAGGACAGTCCAGATGGGATCCCCCAGTGGCCACCTTCAGCTGTTGGCAATAACATGAGGGCAGAGTGGGTTGGCAGGGTGTCCGTGACCCGGATGGAAGGAGGAAATGCAGGAAATGCAGAATTTCCCACTGAAATGCAAAGTGGGAAAAGGCAACCAAGGAAGCCTTTATCAGCTTCACAGTTTTATCTTCTCTTGGTTTTGTTTTTGCCAAGTTTTGTTTTAGGGTATAATTGGTCAGAAAGGCATAGAAGATGATGATAGCTGGTGTCTGTGCTAGTATGTACTCAAATAAAGTGACTAAGGTGTCAGGCAAGATGGTAGGACAGATGGCTGGCCCTTGGATGGCTTTGAGGAGGTGGGCTGGGCTGCCCTCCTCCACCTCCTATTTCTCCTCGTGTGAAAAAGGTATGAAAAAAGTCATGAAGGGTACTTTAATATACATTGAAAGCAGAGATAAAATGATACTACATAAAACTGTCACCTCTGCGCGCCTGGGTGGCTCAGTGGGTTAAGGCCTCTGCCTTCTGCTCGGGCATGATCCCAGGGTCCTGGGATCGAGCCCCGCATCGGGCTCTCTGCTCAGCGGGGAGCCTGCTTCCTCCTCTGTCTGCCTGCCTCTCTGCCTGCTTGTGATCTCTGTCTGCCAAATAAATAAATAAAATATTTAAAACAAAAACTGTCACCTCTGAAGTCCACTTACTTCAAGTATAAGAAAATGCTAAACTTGGGTCATACACCTAATCATAATTATGAGCAACTTATAAAGCATATATTTTTGTGGAGAGTTGTTTAAGCCCAATATAGTAGTTCTTTTTTTTAAGATTTTATTTATTTATTTGACAGAGAGAGAGAGAGAGAGATCACAAGCAGGCAGAGAGGCAGGCAGAGAGAGAGGAGAAAGCAGGCTCCCCGCTGAGCAGAGAGCCCGATGTGGGGCCTGATCCCAGGACCCTGAGATCATGACCCAGGCCGAAGGCAGCGTCCCAACCCACTGAGCCACCCAGGCACCCCTATAACATAATTTTAATAGGTGCATAGTGTTGATTGCATATATAGATATAATAGTTTATTTAATGAATTCTATCTTGTAGGAACTTAACATTTTTTTTTTTCAAAATTTCACTGTTCTGGGCTATTTTCCATATTACTATTCATTAGAGAAATGAGACTGCAATTTTTATTTGTGATGGACCGAAGTGTCAGAATTATATAAGCAATGGTATTTTAGTATGCCACATTTAAGGCATCAATGTCAGCAACATATAAAATGCATAATATTTACTTACACATATTTTATATAAGAACTACCCTTCATTAGGTGTCCAATCTAAGGCAGGTTCTGTGCTAAGTGATCAGGATGGTATCTCATGTAATCCTTGTACCTGTCCTAGCACATAGAGTTGATAATTATTCCCCAGTGGCCAGATAAGGAAACCAAAGTTGGTCAACTTTGGCTAGAACAACTGCCCCAAATGCACAGGTAGTAAGAGGCAGTGTCAGGTGCTAACTCAAATCACCTAATATTTGAGCCACTATCATGCTGTCTTTCCTTGCCTTGATAACAAAGCAGAGTCCTTAGCAGGGAAGAAATGGAAAGTACCTGACAATGAGAACTGGATCAGGTGGAGAAAGATTATGAGGTAATTTTTTTCCTTTTTCATATTATTTTCAAGAAAATATGGACATTGTATTAAGAAATTGACAGTCTAGGTGTTTTGAATCCATTTAAATGAACATGAATGTTATTTATTAAAATGCTAATAATGCATTAAGTTATAAACATAAAAGATTTAAATATCAGCTATGTAAATTTTAGTATTACACTTCAAATTAAAGGCAAATAATTCCTAGCTGTGGAATTGCTGGGTCAAAGAATGTTGGTTTGTAAATGTGTGAATTTCCCAAATGAAATCTGAAACTGGCCCAGCACATGGAGGGCAAAGAGAGACTGAAGAAACCAGACTGGTAGCTGGCAGTTTCAATAAGCAAGGGAACTTACATATGGGGCTCATCTTGGGTGCCATAAGATAAGTAGATCTCTACACCCACCTGCCAGATCTTAAAACTTTATATAAAGACCTTACCTAGGTTCAGCCATTTATCTTAGTCCAGATGGTCTCAACACCACATTGCTCTCTTGAGTTTGCATCCTTGAATCTGGCTTGTACAATGGAAACGGTGGGCACAATGTACACTGCAAGGACATAGGAGATGGTGAGGGGCCTCCACCTGCTTGGGCCCAGCTCATAGTTCAGTCAGCAGTCACGTTCCTTCAATAAGAAGGTAGGTAAAATTTTACTTTTTAAAATATTGTCAAATTTTCCTTCAAAAATTTCTTAACAATTTGCTTTCCTTCTAATCTTTCTTCCTGACATTCTTATTGCATTGGAAGTTCTTTTTTTTTTTTCCCAATTTATTTATTTTCAGAAAAACAGTATTCATTATTTTTTCACCACACCCAGTGCTCCATGCAAGCTGTGCCCTCTATAATACCCACCACCTGGTACCCCAACCTCCCACCCCCCTGCCACTTCAAACCCCTCAGACTGTTTTTCAGAGTCCATAGTCTCTCATGGTTCACCTCCCCTTCCAATTTACCCAAATTCCCTACTCCTCTCTAACGCCCCTTGTCCTCCTTGCTATTGGTTATGCTCCACAAATGAGTGGAAGTACTTTTTTTTTTAGTTCCTCAAAGTCCGTCTTTTGAAGAAAATTCCTCAGACGTGCTTCTTTTTTTTTTTTAAAGATTTTTTTTTTTTATTTGACAGAGAGAGGTCACAAGTAGGCAGAGAGGCAGGCAGAGAGAGATAGGAGGAAGCAGGCTCCCTGCTGAGCAGAGAGCCTGATGCGGGACTCGATCCCAGGACCCTGAGATCATGACCTGAGCCGAAGGCAGCGGCTCAACCCACTGAGCCACCCAGGCGCCCCAGAAGTGCTTCTTTAAAAAAAAAACTATTTTAGGCTGCCTAGGTGGCTTGGTCGGTTAAGCGTTTGCCTTCAGCTCAGGTCATGATCCCTGGATCCTGGGATCCAGCCTCATGTCCTGTCAGTTTTCTTTCTAAGCTTCCTCTGTCTGTCCTTTTCAATGAGGCTCACATTTGTTAATTTTCTTAAAATTCCCCAACTCCCTATTGTCCTAGCAGCATCGTTTTGAGGAGCAATCAACAATTGTTACTCTGCTAAAATTTGCTGCCTCAAAGTCATTTTCAGATAAAAAAAAAAACAGAAGAAGAAAAGGAAGGAATTTAGTTATTTAGTTTAACAGGCTGGACCTCTTTTGGTGAAGGCTGGAGCAGACTCTACAGGGCTTTTTTCTGAAAGGTGATCTTGCCTGGGAGAAATGATAATGACTGAAATAAAAGGCCTCTTTCGCATCTCCTGTGTGCCCTCAGCACATTTTAATCCTAATTACAGAAGAAGTCTAAGAGAGCCTTTCACAGAAAGAGCCGATTATAACCACAGCCCCACATGGAACCTATTGAGGGCTACAGTTGCAGCTGTTGAGCATTATAGCATGAGACACACACTGGAAATGTCTCTTATGAAGCATATGTTGAAAAGTGTTTTATTAAACTCAGCTGTATGGGAGTCCTTTGGTGTTTTTAAAACCAGGGGACAGGTTTTTTATTTTTGTTTGTGTGTGTGTGTGTGTTTTAATACCAAGAGGCCCCTCATATTTCTTTTTTTTTTTTTTTTTTTTTTCCCAATTTATTTATTTTCAGAAAAACAGTATTCATTATTTTTTCACCACACCCAGTGCTCCATGCAAGCTGTGCCCTCTATAATACCCACCACCTGGTACCCCAACCTCCCACCCCCCCCCCGCCACTTCAAACCCCTCAGACTGTTTTTCAGAGTCCATAGTCTCTCATGGTTCACCTCCCCTTCCAATTTACCCAAATTCCCTACTACTCATATTTCTTTAAGCTTTGGTTATGCAATTTTTATGCACTGATACTGCATGGAACCATTTGGGTTGTTTAGAACGCCCTGAATCTATCCCTAGCAGAGGGCATAGGACTCAGTTTCAGATCGTTATCTTTGGGCAATGGCTTTGGCTTATTTTTGACTGCAGGGAAATTAGGAAATAGAAATTCAATGGCTTCTAGGTTACATATTTCTGGGGGCTGGTGAAGTGCATGATAAGGGCAAGAGGTGAAAGGGCATTGGGGATGAGCACAAGCGTCATCGAAGCTTTACCCCAGAACAAGATGATGTGCTAACAGCAGAGAATGGTGGCATTCACAGCAGAGAGACCATGACCAGGGAAGACAAGAGATCTGTTTGTTATTTCAAAACTGAAATAAGGTTTTGGTGTTGTCTTCGTGGCAATATTATGAGTATCTTAGTGGTTAAGTTTTTTTCTCTTCTTACCAGTTGTACACAATTTTGCATCAGTAGTAATCAAACAGAGTAAAAACCAAAACCAAAGCAAACAGGAGAGGAAAAGCACACATCACTGGAATTTAAAGATAATCTCACATTCCATTTTAGCTAATATTTCCTATTCTCACCTTCATTCAATTCAACTCTTGTAAGCTGTGCAGTAATAAGTGTTAGTCACAACTCCAAGGTAAAGACAGGTGTGCAGGAAGAGTGAAATAGCCAATATGCTGAACACCCTGCATTTCCCCTGGCTACTCAGTGTGCTAGTAGATTCAAAAGGGAGAGAGGACACCCATACATTAATGTCCAGGACCAGCAGAACGTCCTAGCACAGAGGATATGCGTAGGGAAACAATTTATTTTTCTTAGAGGCTTTGGACCTTAAAGCCATTGTAGTCTCTAGGTGAATTTGGCACCTGGGAATGTCACAACGAATTTGCTCAGATGAGGCAGGTCCCAGTGGTATGAATGATGCCACTTTCCTATGCTACCTATTCCCCACAAGTCACTCTTAGATAGGAAGGGTCATATGAAAGCTTCCCAAGTACAAGGTGATGTCCTAATTATAGGTTGGGACATTTCCAAGGAGTCTTGCAATGCATTGCTATCTTTAGTTTACATAGAGTCAAGGCTGGGAAACATCTGAGAATGGTGTGGGGTGGGCATCCAAGACCCCATAACAGTTGTGCCTATGGCCTGGAATATTTTGATACCACCAATTTTCAAAACATGAAAAGCTGAGCTTATAAGGCAATTCGGAGACCTTACTTTAATCGATGAGAAAATTATAGCATTTTATTTTGGTGATAATTATATATGGTAAGTCAGGGAGATAATTTTTTAAGCAGGTATCAAACAGTAAAGTTAATGATAGAGATTCTAATCCAAAAAGTCTTCCAGCTTTGAGGAGGAGGTCATAATGGGCTCGGATTGTCAGAACGGCTAAAATTAACAACTCACTAAACAACAGACATTGGTGAGGATGCGGAGAAAGGGGAACCCTCCTTACACTGTTGGTGGGAATGCAAGCCAGTGCAGGCACTCCAGTAAACAGGATGGAGGCTCCTCAGAGTTGAAAATAGATCCACACTACAACAGCAGTTGCACTACTAGGTATTTAGTCAAAGGATACAAACATAGTGATTTGAAGGAGCACATGCCCCACGAGGTTTATAGGGGATAGCAATGTCCACAATTGCTAAAATACAGAAAAGACACCAGATGTCTATCAACAGATGGATAGATAAGGAGGTTGTGGTACACGCACACACATGCACACACACACTGGAATATTACTCAGCCATCCAAAAGAATGGAATCTTGCCATTTGCAATGACTTGGATAGAACTAGAGAGTATGCTAAGTGAGATCAGTCAGTCAAAGAAAGACAAATACCATATGCTCTCCCACATATGTGGAATTTAAGAAACAAAACAGATGAACATAGGGGAAGGGGAGGAAAAATAAAGAAGAAAACAAAGAAGGAAGTAAATCATAAGAACCTTTTAACTATAGGGAACAAACTGAGAGCTGCTGGAGGGGAGATAGGTGTGAAGGTGCAGTAACTGGATGATGGGCAGTTAAGAAGGGCACTTGAAGTAATGAGCGCTGGCTGTTATACACAACTGATGAATCACTGAATTCAACCTCTGAAACTAATAATATAGTATATGTTAATTAAATTGGATTTAAATTAAAAAGAGACAAATATTTCTGCTTTTATGAAGTTAAATTTGTGAGACTAATACATGTAAAAGTAAGTGAATTCTGAAACATGGTAGAGGGCAATGAATGTAACAGAAAAAAAAAATAGAGCAAAACAATGGAGTTTAAAATGTTAGCAGGAGCAGATCAGGGTGCTAGGGTTGTTGGGTCTGGTGAGAGTCCTCTTCCTGACTTGCAAACAGCTTTGCCTTTGTATATCCTCACATGGAAGAGAAGAGTAAATTAGCCATATCCCTGCTTGTAAGCCATATCCCTTCTCCACCCTCATGACTTCATCCAAACCTAACTACCCCCCAAAAGCTGACTTCCAAAGGCCATCACGTTGGGAGTTAAGGTTTCAACATGGCATTTGGGGAAGACACAAATGCTTAGCCCATTGTAAGGGGATATGCCTAATTTGGAAGGAAAACATGATTCTTCATTTAAATTGGGAAATAGAATGGGAGTGATTCTAGAAGTAAAGAAGGTAGCCTCTTGAGCAAGTACAGTGATACACCATTTAGATGACTCATCCCACTGGTAGGCAGTCCTTCATTGTGCACTATTTGCATGTGAGTGGCTTGAACCACCTACTGGCATAATAAACCCCACACTGATCTTCTTCTCATTGTACCATCTGAGTATATATTGGGGAACTGTGATTCTAGACCCTATTCTTTGTGTCTCAGTATTACTTCTTTGAGATTAACAAAATAGAGGATACTTTCCTGAATCTACTAAGCCAGAACATATGAGGATAAAACCATTTATAAATACTTTAGATGATTCCAATGTACATTCAGATTTAGGAAACATGAGCTTTTACTTGGTGTGGCTGTGGAGTAAATATCACTGAAATAATATCTTGAACCATTTCAGAGACTTCTGGAAGCAATGTCAAAGAAATGTTTTCAGGACATCAAGGAGACCGATTAAATCCATAGCAAGGATTAGAGAAGTGATTGAGAAAGATAAACTTTACTAAGTCATTGATCCCTAGTATCACTTGTTACTACATAGAAATATTCAGAAAAAACTAATTTAAATGTTATCTTTATTCTGTAATTTATTTAATGTTAAAATTTGTTTCTAATTCACCTGTGTTCGGAAACTTAAAAACTGAACTACTGAGTAAAACTATGAGTCTTTTACAAAAAATGAATATTATGTTGGAATAAAAATTAAGAATTATATAGTACTTAGAAAAAATATATTCTCTATAATTTGGTAACTTAAAACTTTATAAAATGACTGTTTTAAGGGTATCTTTGATATGATTATTGACATTATTTTTCCCCCGTGAGATAAAAATTTGTATGGAATCAGAAGAGACCCCGAATCGCTAAGGAAATGTTGAAAAACAAAAATAAAGCTGGCGGCATCACCTTACCTGATTTCAAGCTTTATTACAAAGCTGTGATCACCAAGACAGCATGGTACTGGCATAAAAACAGACACATAGACCAGTGGAACAGAGTAGAGAGCCCTGATATGGCCCCTCAACTCTATGGTCAATTAATCTTTGACAAAACAGGAAAAAATATACAGTGGAAAAAAGACAGTCGCTTCAATAAATGGTGCTGGGAAAACTGGACAGCTATATGTAGAAGAATGAAAATCGACCATTCTCTTACACCGTACACAAAGATCAACTCATAATGGATAAAAGACCTCAACGTGAGACAGGAATCCATCAGAATCTTAGAGGAGAACATAGGCAGTAATCTCTTTGATATCAGCCACAGCAACTTCTTTCAAGATACGTCTCCAAAGGCAAAGGAAACAAAAGCGAAAATAAACTTCTGGGACTTCATCAAAATCAAAAGCTTCTGCACAGCAAAGGAAACAGTCAAAAAAAAAAAAAAAAGAGGCAACCCACGGAATGGGAGAAGATATTTGCAAATGACAGTACAGACAAAAGGTTGATATCCAGGATCTATAATGAACTCCTCAAACTCAACCCACACGAAACAGACAAACACATCAAAAAATGGGCAGAAGATATGAACAGACACTTCTCCAATCAAGACATACAAATGGCTATCAGACACATGGAGACATATCTTGAAAGAAGTTGCTGAGGCTGATATCGAAGAGAATACTGCCTATGTTCTCCTGTAGGATTCTGATGGATTTCTGTCTCACGTTGAGGTCTTTTATCCATTTTGAGTTGATCTTTGTGTACGGTGTAAAAGAATGGTCGAGTTTCATTCTTCTACATATAGCTGTCCAGTTTTCCCAGCACCATTTATTGAAGAGAGGGTCTTTTTTCCACTGTATATTTTTTCCTGTTTTGTCAAAGATTAATTGACCATAGAGTTGAGGGGCCATATCAGGGCTCTCTACTCTGTTCCACTGGTCTATGTGTCTGTTTTTATGCCAGTACCATGCTGTCTTGGTGATCACAGCTTTGTAATAAAGCTTGAAATCAGGTAAGGTGATGCCGCCAGCTTTATTTTTGTTTTTCAACATTTCCTTAGTGATTCGGGGTCTCTTCTGATTCCATACAAATTTTAGGATTATTTGCTCCAGCTCTTTGAAGAATGCCGGTGGAATTTTGATCGGAATGGCATTAAAAGTACAGATTGCTCTAGGCAGTATAGACATTTTAACAATGTTTATTCTTCCAATCCAAGAGCATGGAATGGTCTTCCATCTTTTTGTGTCTTCTTCAATTTCTTTCATGAGTGTTCTATAGTTCCTCAAGTACAGATCCTTTACCTCTTTAGTTAGGTTTATTCCAAGGTATCTTATGGTTCTTGGTGCTATAGTAAATGGAATCGATTCTCTAATTTCCCTTTCTGTATTTTCATTGTTAGTGTATAAGAAAGCCACTGATTTCTGCACATTGACTTTGTATCCTGCCACGCTGCTGAATTGCTGTATGAGTTCTAGTAGTTTGGGGGTGGAGTCTTTTGGGTTTTCCATATAAAGAATCATGTCATCTGCGAAGAGAGAGAGTTTGACTTCTTCATTACCAATTTGGATACCTTTTATTTCTCTCTGTTGTCTGATTGCTGTTGCTAGGACTTCTAATACTATGTTGAACAAGAGTGGTGAAAGTGGGCATCCTTGTCTTGTTCCTGATCTCAATGGGAAGGCTGCAAGCTTTTTCCCATTGAGGATGATATTTGCTGTGGGTCTTTCATAGATAGATTTGATGAGGTTCAGGAATGTTCCCTCTATCCCTATACTTTGAAGCGTTTTCATCAGGAACGGATGTTGGATTTTGTCAAATGTTTTTTCTGCATCAATTGAGAGGACCATGTGGTTCTTCTCTCTTCTCATATTAATTTGTTGTATCACATTGATTTATTTGCGAATGTTGAACCATCCTTGTAGCCCAGGGATGAATCCCACCTGATCAAGATATACAAATGGCTATCAGACACATGAAAAAATGCTCATCATCATTAGCCCTCAGGGAGATTCAAATTAAAACCACATTGAGATATCACCTTACACCAATTAGAATGGCCAAAATTAACAAAACAGGAAACAACATGTGTTGGAGAGGATGTGGAGAAAGGGGAACCCTCTTACACTGTTGGTGGGAATGCAAGTTGGTGCAGCCTCTTTGGAGAACAGTGTGGAGATTCCTCAAGAAATTAAAAATAGAGCTTCCCTACGACCCTGCAATTGCACTCCTGGGTATTTACCCCAAAGATACAGATGTCGTGAAAAGAAGGGCCATCTGTACCCCAATGTTTATAGCAGCGATGGCCACAGTCGCCAAACTATGGAAAGAACCAAGATGCCCTTCAACGGATGAATGGATAAGGAAGATGTGGTCCATATACACTATGGAGTATTATGCCTCCATCAGAAAGGATGAATACCCAACTTTTGTAGCAACATGGACGGGACTGGAAGAGATTATGCTGAGTGAAATAAGTCAAGCAGAGAGAGTCAATTATCATATGGTTTCACTTATTTGTGGAGCATAACAAATAGCATGGAGGACAAGGGGCGTTAGAGAGGAGTAGGGAATTTGGGTAAATTGGAAGGGGAGGTGAACCATGAGAGACTATGGACTCTGAAAAACAGTCTGAGGGGTTTGAAGTGGCGGGGGAGTGGGAGGTTGGGGTACCAGGTGGTGGGTATTATAGAGGGCACGGCTTGCATGGAGCACTGGGTGTGGTGAAAAAACAATGAATACTATTTTTCTCAAAATAAATAAATTAAAAAAAAAAGATATGTCTCCAAAGGCAAAGGAAACAAAAGCGAAAATAAACTTTTGGGACTTCACCAATATCAAAAACTTCTGCACAGCAAAGGAAACAGTCAAAAAAACAAAGAGGCAACCCACGGAATGGGAGAAGATATTTGCAAATGACAGTACAGACAAAAGTTTGATATCCAGGATCTATAATGAACTCCTCAAACTCAACCCACATGAAACAGACAAACACATCAAAAAATGGGCAGAAGATATGAACAGACACTTCTCCAATCAAAACATACAAATGGGTATCAGACACATGAAAAAATGTTCATCATCATTAGCCTTCAGGGAGATTCAAATTAAAACCACATTGAGATACCACCTTATCCCAGTTAGAATGGCCAAAATTAACAAAACAGGAAACAACATGTGTTGGAGAGGATGTGGAGAAAGGGGAACCCTCTTACACTGTTGGTGGGTATGCAAGTTGGTGCAGCCTCTTTGGAGAACAGTGTGGAGATTCCCCAAGAAATTAAAAATAGAGCTTCCCTATGACCCTGCAATTGCACTCCTGGGTATTTACCCCAAAGACACAGATGTCGTGAAAAAAGGGCCATCTGTACCCCAATGTTTATAGCAGCGATGGCCACAGTTGCCAAACTATGGAAAGAACCAAGATGCCCTTCAACGGATGAATGGATAAGGAAGATGTGGTCCATATACACTATGGAGTATTATGCCTCCATCAGAAAGGATGAATACCCAACTTTTGTAGCAACATGGACGGGACTGGAAGAGATTATGCTGAGTGAAATAAGTCAGGCAGAGAGAGTCAATTATCATATGGTTTCACTTATTTGTGGAGCATAACAAATAGCATGGAGGACAAGGGGCGTTAGAGAGGAGTAGGGAATTTGGGTAAATTGGAAGGGGAGGTGAACCATGAGAGACTATGGACTCTGAAAAACAGTCTGAGGGGTTTGAAGTGGTGGGGGGGTGGGAGGTTGGGGTACCAGGTGGTGGGTATTATAGAGGGCATGGCTTGCATGGAGCACTGGGTGTGGTGAAAAAATAATGAATAATGTTTTTCTGAAAAAAAAAAGAAACATTTGTAATAAAAAAAAAAACAAAACAAAAAAAAAAAAGAGGCAACCCACGGAATGGGAGAAGATATTTGCAAATGACAGTACCGACAAAAGTTTGATACATTCAGTTTTAAAAATATATTATTTAGTGAAATGTGTTTCTAAAACATCTGATGATATTTTGTTTTCAATTCATTTGAACAAATGTAAGAAAGAAAAATCATTCCATTAGGGTTCTTTGGAGAAGCAGATCAGAAGTGTGCATTTATTTGTTTGTTTGTTTATTGACTATGATTTACTGGTTTACACAGCTATGCAAGCTGAGAAGTCCCACAAGGTGGCTATCTGCAGGCTGGAGAACCAGGAAAGCTTGTGGTATAATTCAGCCAAAGCGCTAAGCACAAAGGCCTGAGGGACTGGAGAGGCAGTGATGCAACTCCCAGTCCAAGGGCAGGAGAGGACAAGATGAGATGCCTTGGCTCAAGCTGTGAGTCAGGAAAAAGGGGTGAATTGTTCCTTTCTCTGACTGTTGTTCTATCTCAGTTTCCAATAGGTTGGGTGATACACACCTACCTTGGGAAGTGCAATCTGCTTTCCTGCGATTGTGCTAATCATGTCTGGAACAATCCTCACGGATAGACCCAGAAAGGTTTAATCTGGATACCTCATGGCCAGTCATGCTGACATATAAAATTAACCATCACAGCCATACTTGTGAAAAACCTCTTTAAAACATTTTATTCTTTGGGCACCTGGGTGACTCAGTTGGTTAAGCCACTGTCTTCTGGTCAGGTCACGATCCCAGAGTCCCAGAATCGAGTCCTGCATCAGGCTCCCAGCTCCATGAGGAGTCTGCTTCTCCCTCTGACCTTCTCCCCTCTCATGCTCTCTCTCAAATAAATAAATAAAATCTTTATTTTATTTATATATAATCTTATATGTAAGATTATATATGTATAAATATATAATCTAAAATATAAAATCTTAAAAAAATTTGATTCTTTTAATTGTATGCTCAATATATTTCAAATGAGAAGACATAGGAAGAAAAGAGAACCCTTCACATCAGAGATACTAAAACATTCATTTGTGCATATCTAAGTAACTAGAGAATGGTGAGTTTTCACAAGGGTAAATCACTTCCATTTTAATAAAAACTTCTGTTGTAATTGATCAATATCATGAATAATAGGGATGTTCATTAAAAGTCATGAGTTTATTTATTTATTTATTTCTAAAGATTTGGTTATTTGTTTGAGAGAGAGCAAGTTGTGGGGAGGTACAGAGGGAGAGAAACTTCAGGCAGACTCCCCATTCACCAGGAAGCTTGAGACAGGACTTGATCTCACGACCCATGAGATCATGACCTGAACTGAAATGAAGAGTCAGATGCACAACCCTCTGAGCCACCCAGGCTCACTGAAAGTCATGACTTTATAACATAATCCAATAGTATGAACATTATTGCTATTATAGTTGACCAGTTGCTGTCTAAAAGGGGGGGGTGGTCTACAGTTTAGTTAACTATATTTGCTATATCAAAAAACAACACCAAAACCAAAGTCTAGTGGCTGAGAAAAATGAATGTTTTTGGTCCTGTAAAAGTGAGGGTTTGTGTTCATAGTCAGGAAGCATCTTTTTCCAGGTGATGATTCAGGCACTGAAGCTCTTCCAATTTTGAGGTCCCAACATCCCACATGGTCTTCAGTCTTCCTCTGGCTGCTGGAGAAGGAACGGGCAGTATAACCACCCCTGGTTGGTACTGGTGTACATTCATGGATAAGATCTTACCACAAAGTCACACCTACTTTGTGTATATCTACAGAGTCTTCTGCACACCTGCCTCTCCACCTCAACTCTTTATTAAAAAAGGGAGCCTAAATACCTATGAAATCTGGTCTCTCTGTTGCTGCTTGACCTAGCTGGTTTATCAATGTTAAATCAGAGCATTTGTCCTAGAGCATACCTTTCATGCTGTAGTTAGCATAATGCACTTTGTCAACATGAGTAATTGTTCTCCTGAGAAAGATTTACAAATATATTGCTTAGGAAGAAATAAGCTTAATTAAAAATAATAAAAACAAAATGAAAATCCTTCAATAAAAATTCTAATCTAAAATGTGACTAGGAATTAGGTTTCATTTTACTTTTGAGGAGGTGAAGTTGTTTCGTTTCATTCTTTTTTTTCTTGGTTCTACACCAAATGTTTATATATATATATATATATATATATATATATATATATAGTATATTGACCCATTATATATCCTATATATTATATATATTATAATATATATAGCCATCATAAATATTTCATTTATATTAAGGAATTATTTAGGAATAATAATGATGTATTTTATGTAAATAATTAACAAGTTTCACCATAAATAATGTTAATAATTAAAATTATGCATGCGTAATTAGTTTATTTCAGTTTTCCTGTGTGTTGGGCATATGACTGAAAAAATAATTCGTGTTGTTTCATAGCTATTTATAGGCATATTAGTAATAGTCTAGCATGTATTTTTCGAAACAGTAAATTTCAACGTCTTCTGGCAATGTGATATTTACATTCACAAGAAGTTTGGTAATGGGCTCCTACATGCCATGGGTTAGGTACCCCTCTTTTGAAATCAGCTCCGACAATAAGAATGCCAAGAGACTGACATGAAAGTAGGGAAATTATATTTTGCTTCCATTTTCCTCTTTTAGTTGCAAAATAGTTGAGGGAAAAGGCAATGAATTATGGGAATACCTATGCTTGTTCTATAATTGTGGCAAAGTGATCCCTAGGTCTTGAGAGCTCTTAAAAATTTTAAATACATCAGTGGGATTTCCATCACCTGTATGGAACAGGAAAGTTCATTTGCTATTTTGTCTAACCTAAATGGATTTGTTTTTTTCTCCACATACCTAAGTAAATCCAGCATAAGGATGGTCATTCTTATCCTTTCATTCAGGTAAGTTTTTCCTTTATCTGAGCACTGAAGGGATATGTGAAAGAATGTTAAGAATATTTTTGTTAGGGTGCCTGGGTGGCTCAATTGGTTAAACATCAGACTCTTGATTTTGGTTCAGGTCATGATCTCAGGGTCTGGAGGTGGAACCCTACGTCAGCCTTCCCTCTTTCTTACCCTCTGTGGGGGTCTGCTTCCCCTCTTTCTTTCCCTCTGCTCTGACCCCACTGGAGGGCAATCTCTCTCTCCCCCTCTTTCTTTTTTTAAAATATATTCTTAAATTTTTATTTATTTGACAGACAGAGATCACAAGTAGACAGAGAGGCAGGCAGAGAGAGAGAGAGAGAGAGAGGAGGAAGCAGGCTGCCCGCCAAGCAGAGAGCCTGATGCGGGCGGGGCTCAATCCCAGGACTCTGGGATCATGACCTGAGCCAAAGGCAGAGGCTTAACCCATTGAGCCACCCAGGCACCCCTCTCCCCCTCTTTCTTAAATAAAGAAATAAATCTTTTTAAAAAAGAATATTCTTGGTAATGTCTTCAACTGTGGATCTTTTTGTTTAATTTCTAATAGGAAAGCTTGAATGAAACAAATATTATCATTTTTTATGTCAAGAAAAACTATTCTGATCATGATTTTTTTATGCACAAAACCATACACACATATATAATACCTGAATTAACAACAGATATGATATCTGGATGATATCCAAGTCATGTATTCGTTCAGAAAATTAAGAATACAAATGGAGCAAGACCTCTAGAATTATTTAGGGATAATAGTGATGCATTGTGTATAAAGAATCAACAAACTGCACCATAAATAATGTTAATAATTAAAATTATGCATGACAGAAAAAATGTCTTAGTGCTCCATTTGTGTTTTAAATTTCCTATAGTAATATGTGATGGGGGTTTCACTCAGATATGGTACCTGTTGTTATTTCAGGTACCATATGTGTGTATATGGTTTTATGAGTTTGGTCAGTTTGTCTCTGCAGGAGAAGCAACTTCTAGAGATGAAGAATGAATGAATCTTTCAATGAATGACCTCACATATAAAAAGAGGATGTATAAATAAATCATGTGGATAACAGAAAGGGAGTAGAGTCAGATCGTGGAGAACTGGTGCATCTGAGAAAAGCTTTATAGCAGCACTTGGGTCTCCAGGTTTTGAAGAATGGAAAGAATCTGCATATCTGAAAGGGCCAAGCAGAGGTAACGGCCCAAACCTGAAGAAAAGGTACAGAACTAAAAATGTGCATGATAAATTCCCTATAGCATGGAAAATAATACTTTTTAAAAAACATGATCATATGTGCTCAACCATATATGGTCTTAGAAGTGACTCAGGTGCCAGTTTGCAATCTCTGAATCAGAAGTGGAATGCAGGCTGCAGTTTAGTTTGCTCTTGACACATATATGTTAACATTTATAAGGCTGAATTTGCACATACATGGGGGAAAACAATAGTCATAATTACTGTACAGAAAATTGTGAAGAGGAATTAGATATTCTTTAAAATTAAATATTTACCTTTCTTTGAAGAAGCAAGCATCCTAAAGAGAGTTAATCATTTAGCATTAACAACTCCAGATTGCATGGAGCACTGGGTGTGGTGAAAAAATAATGAATACTGTTATGCCAAAAATAAAAAAAATTAAAAAAACCCCTCAAGAATATATGAACATAAAGCACTATGGGTCACTTTAATATAATGCTGATTCATTAAGCCATAACAACGCCCTCCTCAAACATGATGTAATGAAATATAATTTCTTTAAAATGTCTGAACTCCCTTAATAGACTATAAGTTTCTGTAGAGAAGGGCCTGTCTGATTCATTTTTGTTTCCTCCAGAACATCAGCACATAGAAGCTATTCAATAAGTATATGTCTGGTGGTGATGAGATTAATAAAAACTTTAAAACTTGATAAATCAGTAAAAGATTTGAATTGAGGGGCTGGGAAGGAAATGCCTCGATTATAAATTATAATGATGGTGAATATTAGACATTGTTGGGAGACAGTATACACGACAACTTTGAGCACCAGTTAATTTTACTCAAGAAGGTGAGGGATAGATGAAATGACAGACTGGGATGAATTTTAGACAAAGAAATTTAGAAGGAAAAAAGTCAGCTGGGGTTAAGGAGTAGAAATCAGAGGGTGGGTCTGGAATGGCAGGAAAAAAGGTTACTGTTGTTGGAAGAAGTATGATTCCTTCATTAGGTAAAATATGAGTGATAAAATCAGGATAAACTGATTTTTATTATAATTATGTTTGAAATTTTAGAACTCATCAGTTTAGTTTACATGCACATGTACACATACATACACACCTATATAATTTACATTATAGATATACAACTCACATGATATAAATGATATAACTTTTGTTAATACTTAATCCCAAAAAGAATCTATTTGCTTTGGAGAAATCAGAACTCTGTCCCTTTTCCCCTTACATAAAGACTGGAAAGTTCTTATTGCTTTTTCTTCCTCAGGTTCATTCCGGTCTTATAGAATATACATTTTCAGTTTTATTTCAACAGAACATCTATGGATAGCTTAAATTTCTATTTCTTTATCTTTGTCAACATTTTTATTTCCCCAGTGGACATTTCTGCAAAATCCATTTTTACTTCTATGTGATCCCAGGAACTCTATTGGTCAAATTCAATAACATCCTTGGTGTAATTTCAGGAGGAAAATCCAGGGAGCACCTCAGGTTTACCACTTTCTTAGAAGGGAAATATTAACACCCTCACCTCCTGCTCCCCATAGAAGATTCTGGGTAGGAATGAGTTACTCATTTTCTGAAGAAGGATTAACTCTTTTAGACCTCTCCAGTCACTTGGTAAATTACCTCTTCTGTTGTCCAGAGCAGTGCTCAGAGATTTTAAGGACTGAATGCTTCAACAGTAGAAAAATGCTAAGAAACCCATTATATAAGTAGTTTCCTTCAAATTTTATTTTAAAAAGTGTTTCCTATATAAGGGCATGTACATATATATTTACATATGAGTGTATGTATGCATTTGTATTTATACAAAAGGATATTGGGGATTTTAGTTGTATATTTGTATTATTAGCTAAGCTACAGGTTTTCTGGCTATAATAGAAATCCAACAAAATAGTGGCTTACTCTAGATCAGAATTTCTCAACTTTGGCACTGTTGACATTTTAGACTATATAATTCTTGGAAATGGGAGCTTTCTTGTGTATTGTAGGATGTTTAGCCACATCACTGGGTTCTACCCACAGATGCCAGAAGTAACCACGCTGTCCCAGTTAATGATAACCAAAAATGTCTCCTAAACGTCCTCTGGGGGTCAGGGGGACCAAGTTGGCCCCTACTGAGAATCACTGAGCTGGATATAAATGTGTGACTCACCCGGAGAGCCTAAGTGGGCACAATGGCTTTGTTCTGCATTAGGACCCCTTGTTTTCTCATCTCTGGGACCTGCCCTCATGATACAGGCCCACAGATCTTACTCAAGTATCCTGATTCTAGGAAAACGGTGCTGGTACACTTATTCTGTATATAAAAAAAAAAGTCCCCAGCTGGGGGACATTGGCTCTGATTGGATTAATGGATTTCCATGTGGTAAACACTTTTCTCATGGCTGATATTAAACTACCAACAGTTTAATAACTGGCTTGCTAGATTCTTGAATGTTTAATAGTCAACTTTTGTAAGGTGGTTTTGGTGGGAAGAAGCATACCACAGACAGAAAAAAGGGGAAGAAGAAGGCAAAGGTACAGCCTTCTGTTTAATGGTAAAGTGAGGCTTCATTTCTGTTCATGACCATGTTCATCCTAGCTGCAAGGAGGCTGAAATGCCGTGTTTCTTCTGGTCAGCATACAGCTGCCAAAGAATCAGACAATCGATCTCTAAGAGACATAGAGAATATTTATTGGTGGGGGGGAACTGCCCCTACTATACTATTATAGCAAAAAATCAACCAGAAATTTCAGTGAATTTTATTTAAGAGGATCTTAGAAATATCAGCAGATGAGATACATCACAGACCTGCCTATTCCAACAGTCAAAATTTCCTCACACAGCTAATATCAGAGGTTGCTGGGTAACTGGTCTTGCAATTTCTTAAACTGAAGGTACACGTGTCTCTAAAATTCTATACTTTTAGCTCAGTTTGTTTGAATTTGAAGTTGGTTACCTATGTTCTCCAGGAATAAATATTGGAGGATTTTGGAATTAGAAGAAGCTTAAGAATGATAATGATAACAGTTTTAATAGATAACCTATATAATACCATGTATCAGTCACTATCTAAATATTTTACATATTTTTATGTTAATTTAATCTTCACAACAACTCAACTAAGTCTGAAATGGGGTAAATAGGACAATTCCAAGGCCATAAAAAGCCAGATCTAGCATAAAACTGTGTTAGCAGTTTTAATGATATAGTAGAAAGCTGGATTTGGGTCTTAAAGATTTTTAAAAAATTATTTATTTTGAGAGAGGTTGAGAGAGAGAGAGAGGTGGAGAGAGAGTGCATGTAGGGGAGGAATAGAGGGAGAGAATCTCAAACAGACTCCCATCTGAGTGCAGAGCCAGATGTGGGGCTTAATCCAAGGACACTGAGATCATGACCTGAGCCAAAACTAAGAATTGGATGCTTAACTGCCTGAGCCACCCAGGCACCCCCGGGTTTGAGTTTTAGACTTAGGTTTGCTACTTCCTGGTTCTGGAAACTTGGTAGGTTTTTGTTTTGTTTTGTTTTTACAATTTCCTCATTTGTAGGATGGAGATAATAACCCTTCCTTTTTAGGATTGTTGTGAAGATGGAGTGATTTATCAGGGAGTTGCTTTGGTGCTAATGACATCCAAAATAACAGTTGATTAAACAAGATGGACATTTGTTTCTCTATAATGCAAAAGTCCCAATACACAATTCAGGCTTGGGTTGCAGCTGTGTGATCCTCAGAATCCAGGCTCCTACCCTGTTGCTTAACATTTATCAATATTTATTACTCAGGAGTGCTCTAAGATGCCTAGTCCCACATCCCAGCAGTGGGAACTGGGTGAAAGGGAACCAATCAGTGTGTCCTCTCCTTTAAGGACAAGACCTGGAAGCTGTGCGCATCATTCCACTCGTGCCCCCTTGTCTGGCAATTAGACATATTTTTACACTTTTGATGCAAGTGTCATCTTTACATTGCAGCCTTCAGTTAGGCAGTTTTGGTCTCAACATTTTTAACTCAAAGCTTGGGAAGATGGCAGAGTAGGAGAACCCTGAGCTCCCCCCGTGCCATGTTTATAACTAGGTATCATCAGCATCCAAGTCAATAAACTGGAGCATGATCAAAAGACTGGCAGAACAAGCTCCACAATGATACAGAGAGAAGAAGCTGGATCTGAAAGATTAGGAAGGTCAGAAAGGGAGAGGGAGGCTGCTGGCAGGAACGAAGAAGCTATGTAGGCAGAGGACTGAGAAATGAGCCCTGGCACTGGGGAGCTCACACAGGGAAAACTAATCACCATAGCATTTGGCTTTAAAACCCAGAGGGGTTGATATACATGCGTGTGTAAAATCAGTGGGACTTTAAAAATTAGCTTACTCAGCACTTCACAAGCTGGGAAGGCAAGGGATAGCTGGGGCACCACACTCAAAGAGACAACAGTCTGCATGAACAGGCAATAAAAACAACAGTTTGCACACGCCCAGGGCAAATGGGAGGTAGATCTGTTCATACTGATTTCAGAGCACATTGGGGAACTTCTCTATAAATGAGGGATCTGGCAGGGGCCATTTTCCTCCACCATCCCAAAACATAAACACAGAGCTACCTGCAGGAGGCAAGACTTCACAGACACTTGCTACCTAACCTGCAAGCAGTGGACCATACTCACAAGGTGTCCTGAGGCCTTGCCCACTCCAAGCCTCCAAGCCTCCACCCAGAACTCAGAGTAAACTCTGTTAAAGCTGTGTGCATGCCTCACATGGCTATTGGGTGCAGCTGCTGCCACAACCGACACCTAGCCTTGTGCCCCCAACCACTCATTTGTTGCCCCCAGCCTCATGCCTCTGACTGCCCTCACATACAGCCCCCAGCTATCAAGGGCTTTGAGGGATCTGGCATAGGACTAGTGGCCCAACACAAAGTTGATAAGACAGGTGCTCCACTCCCGTGTTCCCCAGAGGGCACAATGGCTCAGAACTGGCCTGTCTGTGTCCCACTAACACCGCAGAGAACAAGCACAGTCCACAGCAGGCAGAGAGTCAGGGAAGACAACCCACTGAAAGGACAACTTACTCAGACACAACAGTAGAGTGTAAGCATCACACACAGAGTCCCCTCCTGAAGTGCCAGGCTCTGGGGAATAGGGCATTGCAGGGCACTCCAGGATCTCCTCTTCATAAAGTCACTACTTGAAAAAGCAGAAGCCATAGCTCACTTTCTTCACACATAGAAACAGACACAGAGAGGCAGATAAAATGAGGAGACAGAGAAAATTTATTCCAAATGAAAGAACAGGACAAGGCCATGGCTAGAGATTGAAGTGAAAGAGATATAAGTACATACCTGATAGAGAATTTAAAGCAAGGATCATGAGGATATTCACTGGACTTGAGTAGAACACATAAGTGGGACCCTTAACACAGAGATGAAGCATGATGTAGCAGAGATAAAGTTCTCAATAAAATGAGAAATAAAATGAGAAACACTTGATGGAATGAATATCAGGTTGGAAAAAGAAGAGGAATGAGTTAGTGACCTAGATCACAGGGTAATGGAAAGTAGTCAAAGTGAACAAAAGAGAGAAAGAAGAATTACACAGAGTGAGAATAGACTTATAGAACTCAGTGGCTTCAAACATAATAACATTTGTATTATATGATTTCCAGAAGAATAGAGAAAAATGGGCAGGAAATTTATCTGAAGAAAATACAGCTGAAAACTTCCCCAATCTGGGGAAGGAAATGGATATCCAGACCCAGGAGGTACAGAGAACCCCTATCAAAATCAACAAAAACAGGTCCATAGCAGAACATAGCATAACTGAGATGGCAAAATAGAGTGATAAAGAAAACATTTTAAAATCAAGACAAAAGAAGTCAGTAACTTACAAGGGACAATCCATAAGGTTAGCAGGAGATTTTTCATAGAAACCTTACGAGCCCAAATAGAGTGGTGTGATATATCCAAAATGCTGAATGGGAAGAATGTGCAGCTGAAAATACTCTATCCAGCAGGACTACCATTCAAAAAAAAGGAGAGATAAAGATATTCCCAGAAAAACAAAAACTAAGGAGTTTATGACCAGTAAACCAGGCCTGCAAGAGATACTAAAGGGAACTCGTTGAATGGGAAGGAGAGACCCAAAGTGACAGTATAGAGCTCAAGAACACAAACACAGAAAAAATAAATATTTCTCTTAAAAATACCAGTCAAGAAACTCACCAAAAGAGGGCATAAAATATAATAAAAGATGCCTAAAGTACAGGGAGGAGAAAAGAACTGGGCTCAAACTTCACTTTTATTGACTGATATATTCAAAGAGGTTATATACAAACCTAATGATAACCATGTATCCCAAACCACTAAAGAATATGAAAAGAATAAAGAGGAAGAAAGCCAAATACATCACTAAAGGAAACCAAATCAGCAAAACATGGAAGACAAGGAAGGATCAGAGAATATATTGAGAAACAACAACAAAACAAGTAATAAAATGGCACTACTGAATATATATCTATCAATCATTACTTTGAATGTCACTAGGGGATGGGGACTAAGGGGGGCACTTGTTATGATGGGCACTAGGTGATGTATGGAAGTGTTGGATCACTAGATTGTACACCTGAAATTAATACGACTGTATGTTAACTAACTGGAATGGAAATAAAAATTTGAAAAATGTTTATTTTTATTACTAATAGTATGTAAGAAAGCTATTGTGGCTGTACGCGATGACTAGAGTCTGCCCCAGATGGGATAACATAAGCTAAGCACTTGGTACATGTGCAGTAATAATACACAGTAATATTAACATCCTCTTTTTTATTGACTTAGGATCTTTTATCTCCCAGAGATAATGTTATTTCAGATTTCTGTTGTAAGGATAATAGTTTGGAATTGTGTTACCCTAACACTTTAGGAAGTACTATTTGTCTCTGAATCAAGCTTGTGAGATAGATCTTGAACCAAATGCTAAGAGGAAGTGTTACTGTCCTTATAAAACCATTTTTTTGCTCATATATTCCCTTGCAGAGAAATAATAATAATTAACGACATTTTGGAAACTTATTGGGGTGTTATACACACTTCAAGCTTTATGGCAGCTCCAGGTGACATATTTGTTTTTGCAGAATACTGAAATCCTCAGTGCGGCTGGTGGCTATAAGATTGTTTTAATTATTCCTTCCAAACAATGAATTCTGGAGTTAGCAGAAGACCTGATCAGTAGAACATTGTCAGTTTGGTTGAGGGGCCTGGGAACTTGTCCAAGAAGACCTTTTATATCCCACAATTCTAACTTTAATAAGTGAGAAGAGAAGAGGGCAATCATGGGCACTGGAATGGAGTGGGCCTTAGAAAAATTCTGTCACGAGCAAGCTTGCCTTCAACATTTGCCCACATTCCTTTTTTTAAAAGATTTTATTTATTTATTTGACAGACAGAGATTTCAAGTAGATGGAGAGGTAGGCGGAGAGAGAGGAGGAAGCAGGCTTCCTGCTGAGCAGAGAGTCCGATGTGGGGCTCCAACCCAGGACCCTGAGATCATGACCTGAGCTGAAGGCAGAGGTTTTAATTCACTGAGTCACCCAGGCACCCCTGGATTATAATTGTTAATACTGTTATTCTTGATGAGAGCAGAAAGAGGAGTAGCTACTCCTCTTTGAGAGTTTTCTATTTCTGCCTCTGATCATACCACATGGAGATGTTCAAAGTGGTCTGCCTAGAGAAATGACAGAAGTCACAAAAGGTATTTAAATACCCTCCTCTGCTTCCTATAGCACTCCTGCTCTCTGTAATTGAGGTCAGGGGTGATTTCTCTGTCCTCAACACCTGAAGCAAGGGCTGGAGAACTAATAGCTGATTGCAGATTCCATTTTTGGGGTAGTTTTGGAATCCCTCAGCTGCATCTTAGGCCACCCAACTCATGTTTAATTTTGTGCTTTAAATTCCATGTTTTTTATTTAAAAATGTGTTTTAGAAACTAAAAGTGCTGCTGAATATTAAAAAAAAAACATAAAATCCTCCATATTTATCTCATATGTAATTCACTCTCTCTACCTGTCTATTTTTCTAAGAGATCTTATTCACTTATTTTAGAGAAAGGGTGAGAGAGAAAGAGCAGTGGGTGGAGAAGAGGGAGAAAAAGATAATCTTCAGCAGACTCCATGGCACTGAGAGCAGAGCCCCATGTGGACCTCAGTACCAGAACCCTGAGATCATGACGTGAGCCAAAACCAAAAGTTGGATACTTAAACCAACTGAGCCATGCAGGTGCCCCTCTCTACATGTCTTTTTATCCCATCATTTAGCTCTGTAAGCCCAACTATTCATCCAGGGCAAGTAATGATAGAGATGATGTGTCAATATAAGATAAGCTCAAGATGTTCTGAAGCTGGCAAGTGTGACTATAACAAGAAAAAGAAATCCTCTAACAGTGAAGTCTAGACCTTTCTTACATTAAGTGGGCCATCAGATGTGGCTCTGTAAGTTATAAGATTTAAAAAGAAGATAGGGTGCCTGTGTGGCTCAGTCATTAGGCATCTGCCTTTGGCTCAGACACTGATCCCAGGGTTCTGGGATCAAGGCCCGCATTGGACTCCCGGCTTGGTAGGAAGTCTGTTTCTCCCTCTCCCCGCCACTGCTTTTGTTCTCCCTCTCACTGTCTCTGTCAAATAAATGAATAAATAAATATTTAAAAAAGAAGCTAAAATTAGCAGTCAAAATTTTAAAAGAAACAGAAAAGGGTTAAATTCACATGTGTAGCAAGAGGTCTTAATTAGAACCCAGTTCCTAAAATCAACCAATGAACTAAATGAACATAACATTCTGTTGATGGTAGAAGTTACAGCAAATTCTGACTTCAAATGTACCTGCAAATGATTTCTATCTAGCAAGAAAGAAAAACTTGAATTCAGACTGTGCTTGTGCTTTTATGAACAACAACAGATTATTTACCCAAATATTAATAATTCACTCCATGATTCTTAAGGAAAATTGTAAAGTGATTAAAATGCAGATGTGTAAGATTAAAAAAACTGCATGCTTACTTGGTAATGTGAACTATTTCCACTTTTAGCCAGGGTGCCATTGTTGTAGATTTTAATTCTTTGGGAAATATTGCTCTTCTCAAAGATTTAGCCTGGGTGTATGGGACCCACAATGTGGAGATGTGTGTGTAAGCAGTCACCTTAGGGAAATGAGGCTGTACACAGGCAGAAAATTCACCTCTCACTGGAGGAAATTCACTCATAATCTCCTGGGTAAACAGCTTGGGATTATGTTCAAGAGAGTCCCCTGCAACAAAAAATTATCTGGCCTAAAAATGTCAATAGTGCCATGACACCCTGTTATAGATGAAGAAACTCTGCCAAGACAGGCTAAGAAATGTGTCCAAGGACCCACAGCCAGCAGGTGTAGCACTTGGCACCTAGAGGGCTCTGAACCAAGAGCCTTCTGCATCCAGTCTGGAGTGAAGGCTCCAGGGTTCCTGACTCATGACGACACACATAAATTTGCTTTTTTTCCCCTTTAAACTAAACACTCTTAATTTTTCCCTATTAAAATTGAGTTCAGCTGTCATAAAGAGTATAAAGAGCTTTGCTTATTTTTCCCCCAGTATAATTTCATTTAAGCATTGAAATTGGGCTCATTTTTATTCTATTTTTGGACCAGGATTGAGGTGCCTTAGGTGATTCTTAGATTAGCTCCATCTAATTAAGGATTGGTGCATTGTGTTCTAGACTGTCTTCCATCATTGTGGCATGCCAGTGTTGTGTCCTAGGTGTCTAGCAGTGTCCCTTGTCATCTTTCTCCTATTAACTCCTCCCCCACCCACACACTGATTTTATTTCAGTGATTTCTAATGGTCCACGAATAATGCTTTCTAAATGACCAAAACAGCCTAGAAAGGGACAGGATGTATTTGAGAAGGCAAAATTCAGGTCTGATTACATATTGGACAAATAAGTAACAAAAAGGTATACGGAATGATACCCCATGAGAAAGAATAAATAAGCAAATATGAGTAACACCTTTTGTATTAATAATATGTAGCCATATTTTCAATTAGAAATTTTACTTCTATACATTTTTCACCTGAGAAAGGATTTGATATGATTTATAAAACACTCACTTTACAGAATTTGTAAATCTGGAAAATAAATGTTAAGTTTCTTAAGATGTATTTCATTAGATTTATGGTCTTTTTGGCTTTGCATTTCTCATCATCTCATGTTTGGAATACCCCCAATCCTCTTAACATGTTTGCCTGCTGATAATGAAATGTCCCTCACATTTTCCCTCCATCAGGGTACACCTTCTAAAATTTAAATTTGATCATATCATTATTCTGCTTATCTGCTTAAAATTCTTCAACTGTTTCCATAAACTTTTCAAAACAGCTGTTGAAATATGTGGAGACCTCCACCCACCCAACAAACTCCCCCTTTCCTTCCAGGCTGCCCTAACGGAGGCCAAATGGAACAGTTTGTAGTTTCTTGTACAAGCCAGGCTTTTGGTGCCTGGCTCCATTTGCATTTTGAGTAGGCTCACTGAAGACTGTGTACCCAACAAACTCACTTATTTTTTAAAATGCAAATAATCCCCTTCTGTAAAATGTCCATAATAAGCCATACATTCCTCTATTACAATATTGAACTATATGGTATTTTAATTAATCCATTTCCTCATCTGTCTTGTCCACTAAATGTTGAACTCCTCCTTGGCAGGACCTTCCTGATCATGTTTGAACACTCTGCATTTTACATTCTGATATATAGTAGATGTTCAATGAATATTTTTAGAGGAAGAGAGTGAATAAGTAAATGATGAATATATCAAATTACACTAGAGTAAAATTTAATCAGTCAATTTCAAGAGCTCCTCTTCATTTCTTAATCTTTTTTGTTAAAGCATTCTATAAAGAGTTTTATCTCAAAGTTTGGCTATAGAATAATTAAAATGTAATTGAGGATATTATTATAGGCTAACCAGACAATTGCCTATACTCATTATTATGAAGATTGAAGGACTATTTTGATAAGCAAATAGAATATAGAAATGCATTCAAAATAAACTCAAATAGCATGACTTGAAGTACTGTATTATCTCAAAATTTCATTAGACTGCAAACATATTTCCAGTATTCATCAATCTGGTGCTAGAGCAATATTTTCAAATCCCACTTCTAAAGAAGTCTTTTACCAGCTAGAAGGAGGCTAGATTTTGCTGAATGATTTCATATTTTATGTGTATATTTACAGAACTAAATTGAGCTTAGCTTTAGTCATGCTTACTTTAAAGAGAAAAAAAACAATTTTCATCCAGAAATGTCCTTCTGGTCATTTTCTTTTCCATGTAATTAGTAACCTGTGACAGTCCTGTTATTTAGTTAGTATTCATCATAATTTTCTGCCCTGAAAAAACAATCTCATACATTAAGTTCCCAATTTTGCACAATGTTTGCTGTATAACGTTCACCAAAAAAATGAGAAAGAAAATTACCTTATGAGGAACAGCTGTACTGTGAGGTTTTTTTTTTTAAGACAGCAGAAAATGTTACAGAAATGGAGGCAGTAAGAAATTGGGTAGCCACGAAAAGACAGGTAATATTTCATCAAACTAAATTCTTTTTTTAAAATTTTATTTTCTAATTTGAGAAAGAGAGTGAGGGAGAGAGCATAAGCAGGGTCGGGGGTGGGGAGAGGGGCAAAGGGAGAAGCAGACTCCCCGCTGATCAGTGAGCCCATCACAAAGTTCCATCCTAGGACCCTGGGATCACGACCCAAGCAGAAGGCAAACACTTTAAATCAAATTCTGATGGAACAAGTCAAATCACAGTATGCTAGAAGTCGTGTGACTTTCCAGTTATCAGAACTTCACACATTTAGGGAGCACAAGAAATGGGAGCATCTCAGTATTACTCTCCACTTTAGCAGTGACTTGTGACTTTTGTTTGTAAAATGAGAAGAAATGGTTGCTTGCCCCGTAGTGTCAAGGCAGTGTTTAAAGGAGCTATGTGAGCTTCTTCTGACAAGTATAAAGCCAACCCTCTTTTTCCCAGAGTGAATTCAGAAGTAGTAGTAGGCTGAGGGACCGCTAAAAACATGGGCCAAAACAGAAATAAACCAATACTATGGCAAACTCCTAAAGGGGAGCCAAGCTCTGGGGGAAATAAATAAGTAATTTACCTTGACATCAGATAATTTTAAAACAAGGTGATTTAAAAAAATAGTTTTGAGGATTATCATTTAGTATTTTCAAATACATTTTTCCCAATTTATTTATTTTCAGAAAAACAGTATTCATTATTTTTTCACCACACCCAGTGCTCCATGCAAGCTGTGCCCTCTATAATACCCACCACCTGATACCCCAACCTCCCACCCCCCCCCGCCACTTCAAACCCCTCAGATTGTTTTTCAGAGTCCATAGTCTCTCATGGTTCACCTCCCCTTCCAATTTACCCAAAAGCACATACCCTCCCCAATGTCCATAACCCTACCCCCCCTTCACCCAACCCCCCTCCCCCCAGCAACCCACAGTTTGTTTCGTGAGATTAAGAGTCACTTATGGTAAATACATTTTTAAAGTTTATTTCAAAGCTCTAATATCCCATTGAAAAGAAAGCTTATACATAGATTATTTGAAATAATGTTCTGAGGAACACTATTCTTACAGGAATCCACTAGAGGGCAGTATAAGCAAGCGTTATGGCCAATTGCCTGGAATAGTGATTTGTTTCAGAGAACATAACCTGAATGTCATATTACAGCTTAGTTTTTTAAAATGACATACAGTTCTACTGTCTGTTTTAAAGTTTAAAAAGATTTTCCACATTAGGTGACTAGATAAGTCTGTGTATTTCCATCTGGTGTGAAGAATGTTGGGGCTGATTATATATTGAAAGCATTTCTGTCTTCCTGACAAATCAAAGTGTGAATTCAAGTTTCTGTACTCAGTTGAGCAGTGATGCATTTCAATCTGGCTAGACTTTAATTTATACTCTCTACCTGAGGAAAGAAACCAGGTTTCCAAGACAGCTGTCATTAATTGCAGTTAGGTCACACTGTGCCACACACCTTGACCCCAGAACATGGAGTGCAGTGGTCTTGATCCTATCAGCTGCCTGTGTAGAACACGCTTCCTTGAAGAAATGTATTTAATTTGATTTCTGAGAGTAAAAGACACATCTAGACACAGAGTTAGAATTCAAATTGCTCATTTATTATTTTTTTGTTGTTGTTTTTGTTTTTGGAATCTTTTTTTTTTCCAATTTATTTATTCTCAGAAAAACAGTATTCATTATTTTTTCACCACACCCAGTGCTCCATGCAAGCCGTGCCCTCTATAATACCCACCACCTGGTACCCCAACCTCCCACCCCCCCGCCACTTCATACCCCTCAGATTGCTTTTCAGAGTCCATAGTCTCTCATGTTTCACCTCCCCTTCCAATTTACCCAAATTCCCTACTCCTCTCTAACGCCCCTTGTCCTCCATGCTATTTGTTAATGCTCCACAAGTAAGTGAAACCATATGATAATTGACTCTCTCTGCTTGACTTATTTCACTCAGCATAATCTCTTCCAATCCCGTCCATGTTGCTACAAAAGTTGGGTATTCATCCTTTCTGATGGAGGCATAATACTCCATAGTGTATATGGACCACATCTTCCTTATCCATTCATCCGTTGAAGGGCATCTTAGTTCTTTCCATAGTTTGGCGACTGTGGCCATCGCTGCTATAAACATTGGGGTACAGATGGCCCTTCTTTTCACGACATCTGTATTTTTGGGGTAAATAACCAGGAGTGCAATTGCAGGGTCGTAGGGAAGCTCTATTTTTAATCTCTTGAGGAATCTCCACACTGTTCTCCAAAGAGACTGCACCAACTTGCATTCCCACCAACAGTGTAAGAGGGTTCCCCTTTCTCCACATGCTCCCCAACACATGTTGTTTCCTGTTTTGTTAATTTTGGCCATTCTAACTGGTGTAAGGTGATATCTCAATGTGGTTTTAATTTGAATCTCCCAGAGGACTAATGATGATGAGCATTTTTTCATGTGTCTGATAGCCATTTGTATGTCTTGATTGGAGCAGTGTCTGTTCATATCTTCTGCCCATTTTTTGATGTGTTTGCCTGTTTCGTGTGGGTTGAGTTTGAGGAGTTCATTATAGATCCTGGATATCAACCTTTTGTCTGTACTGTCATTTGCAAATATCTTCTCCCATTCCGTGGGTTGTCTCTTTGTTTTTTTTTTTTTTGACTGTTTCCTTTGCTGTGCAGAAGCTTTTGATTTTGATGAAGTCCCAGAAGTTTATTTTCGCTTTTGTTTCCTTTGCCTTTAGAGACGTATCTTGAAAGAAGTTGCTGTGGCTGATATCAAAGAGATTACTGCCCATGTTCTCCTCTAAGATTCTGATAGATTCCTGTCTCACGTTGAGGTCTTTTATCCATTTTGAGTTGATCTTTGTGTACGGTGTAAGAGAATGGTCGAGTTTCATTCTTCTACATATAGCTGTCCAGTTTTCCCAGCACCATTTATTGAAGCGACTGTCTTTTTTCCACTGTATATTTTTTCCTGTTTTGTCAAAGATTAATTGACCATAGAGTTGAGGGGCCATATCAGGGCTCTCTACTCTGTGCCACTGGTCTATGTGTCTGTTTTTATGCCAGTACCATGCTGTCTTGGTGATCACAGCTTTGTAATAAAGCTTGAAATCAGGTAAGGTGATGCTGCCAGCTTTATTTTTGTTTTTCAACATTTCCTTAGCGATTCAGGGTCTCTTCTGATTCCATACAAATTTTAGGATTATTTGCTCCAGCTCTTTGAAGAGTGCTGGTGGAATTTTGATCGGAATGGCATTAAAAGTATAGATTGCTCTAGGCAGTATAGACATTTTAACAATGTTTATTCTTCCGATCCAAGAGCATGGAATGGTCTTCCATCTTTTTGTGTCTTCTTCAATTTCTTTCATGAGTGTTCTATAGTTCCTCGAGTACAGATCCTTTACCTCTTTAGTTAGGTTTATTCCCAGGTATCTTATGGTTCTTGGTGCTATAGTAAATGGAATCGATTCTCTAATTTCCCTTTCTGTATTTTCATTGTTAGTGTCTAAGAAAGCCACTGATTTCTGCACATTGACTTTGTATCCTGCCACGTTGCTGAATTGCTGTATGAGTTCTAGTAGTTTGGGGGTGGAATCTTTTTGGTTTTCCATATAAAGAATCATGTCATCTGCGAAGAGAGAGAGTTTGACTTCTTCATTACCAATTTGGATACCTTTTATTTCTCTCTGTTGTCTGATTGCTGTTGCTAGGACTTCTAATACTATGTTGAACAAGAGTGGTGAAAGTGGGCAAACTTGTCTTGTTCCTGATCTCAATGGGAAGGCTGCAAGCTTTTCCCCATTGAGGATGATATTTGCTGTGGGTCTTTCATAGATAGATTTGATGAGGTTCAGGAATGTTCCCTCTATCCCTATACTTTGAAGCGTTTTCATCAGGAACGGATGTTGGATTTTGTCAAATGCTTTTTCTGCATCAATTGAGAGGACCATGTGGTTCTTCTCTCTTCTCATATTAATTTGTTGTATCACATTGATTGATTTGCAAATGTTGAACCATCCTTGTAGCCCAGGGATGAATCCCACCTGATCATGGTGGATAATCTTTTTAATGTGCTGTTGGATCCTGTTGGCTAGGATCTTGTTGAGAATCTTAGCATCCATATTCATCAGTGATATTGGTCTGAAATTCTCCTTTTTGGTATGGTCCTTGCCTGGTTTGGGGATCAGGGTAATGCTGGCTTCATAGAAAGAGTCTGGAAGTTTTCCTTCTGCTTCAATTTTTTGAAACAGCTTCAGGAGAATAGGTGTTATTTCTTCTTGGAAGGTTTGGTAGAATTCCCCAGGGAATCCGTCAGGTCCTGGGCTCTTGTTTTTTGGGAGGTTTTTGATCACTGATTCAATCTCGTTATTAGATATCGGTCTATTCAGGTTGTCAATTTCTTCCTGGCTCAATGTTGGTAGTTTATATTTTTCCAGGAATGCATCCATTTCATCTAGGTTGCTAAGCTTATTGGCATATAACTGTTCGTAATAACTTCTGATGATTGTTTCTACTTCCTTGGCGTTCGTTGTGATCTCTCCCATTTCATTCATAATTTTATGGATTTGGGATTTCTCTCTTTTCTTTTGGGTTAGTGTAGCCAGTGGCTTATCGATCTTATTGATTCTTTCAAAAAACCAGCTTCTAGTTTCATTGATACGTTCTACTGTATCTCTGGTTTCTCCCTCATTGATCTCAGCTCTAATCTTGATGATTTCCCTTCTTATGTGTGGAGTTGGTTTGATTGTTGTTGATCCTCCAGTTCTTTAAGGTGTAGAGACAGCTGGTATGTTCTGGATTTTCAATTTTTTTGAGCGAGGCTTGGATGGCTATATATTTTCCCCTTAGGACCGCCTTTGCTGTATCCCATAGGTTTTGGACCGAAGTGTCTTCATTCTCATTGGTTTCCATGAATTGTTTCAGTTCTTCTTTGATCTCCTGGTTGATCCAAGCATTCTTAAGCAAGGTGGTCTTTAGCTTCCCGGTGTTTGAGTTCCTTCGGAACTTTTCCTTGTGATTGAGCTCCAGTTTCAAAGCATTGTGATCTGAGAATATGCAGGGAATCATCTCAGTCTTTTGGTATCGGTTGAGTCCTGATTTGTGACCCAGTATGTGGTCTATTCTGGAGAAGGTTCCGTGTGCACTTGAGAAGAATGAGTATCCTGTTGTTTTAGGGTGGAATGTTCGTTATATATCTATGAGGTCCATCTGGTCCAATGTGTCGTTCAATGCTCTTGTTTCTTTATTGATTTTCTGCTTCGATGATCTGTCTAATTCTGAAAGAGGCGTGTTAAGATCTCCTACGATTAGTGTATTCATACCAATATGACTCTTTATCTTGATTAACAGTTTTCTTAAGTAATTGGCTGCTCCCATATTGGGAGCATAGATATTTACAATTGTTAGATCATCTTGGTGGATAGTCCCTTTAAGGATTGTGTAGTGTCCTGTATCCCTGACTACAGTCTTTAGTTTGAAGTCTAATTTATCTGATATGAGAATCGCTACCCCAGCCTTCTTTTGAGTCCCACTGGCATGAAAGATGTTTCTCCACCCCTTCACTTTCAGTCTGCGTGTATCTTTAGGTTCAAAATGGGTCTCTTGTAGACAGCATATGGATGGGTTCTGTCGTTTTATCCAATCTGCAACCCTGTGCCGTTTTATGGGTGCATTTAGGCCATTCACATTGAAAGTGATTATTGATAGATACGTTTTTATTGACATTGAGTTACCTTTGAAGTCTTTCTTTCTGTAGACTGTCTCTATATTTCTGTTCAATGCTATTCTTGGGATTTTTCCTCTTTTTTAGAACCCCCCTTAATATTTCCTGCAGTATCGGCTTGGTGGTTACATAGTCTTTTAAGCCTTGCTGGTCTTGGAAACTCTTTATCTCTCCATCCATTTTGAATGTCAGTCTTGCTGGATAAAGTATTCTTGGCTGCATGTTCTTCTCATTTAGTGCCCTGAATATATCTTGCCAGCCTCTTCTGGCTTGCCAGGTCTCTGTGGACAGGTCTGACGTTATTCTGATGGGCTTCCCTCTGTAAGTAAGGAGCCTCTTTGCCCTGGCAGCTTTCAAGAGATTATACCTACAATTATAATTCCTCAATTTGACTATCAGGTGTCGTGATGTTTTTTTGAGTGTATAATCTTGAGTGGAGACCGTTCAGCCTCTAGTACATGAACGCTGGTTTCATTTGCGAGATTCGGAAAATTTTCATGAAGGACTTGTTCCACTATATCTTCTAGACTTCTTTCTTTCTCCTCCCCTTCAGGAATTCCAATAATTCTGACGTTGGAACGCTTCATTTCATCATTTATTTCCCTGATTCTGCTTTCGTGGGATCTAAGCTGTTTGTTCCAGGCTTCCTCCTGATCCTTTCTCTCTATCTGTTTGTCTTCCAGATCACTAATTCTATCTTCTGTCTCAGTTATCCTAGCTTTGAGAGAGTTTAGATTAGATTGGAACTCATTGAGAGCATTGTGGACCTCCTCCCTGGTAGCTTTAAGCTCCGCCCTAACATTGTGAACATCCTGTCTGGTCGCTTTCAGTTCGGCCCTAGTCAATTCTGTTTGGTCATCCATGGCTTTCTCCAACCTAGCTATTGCCTGGATAATTGTTAGCCTGAATTCTCTTTCCGACATATTGTCTATGTTGATAGCCGTTAGCTCTGTTGCAGAAGGTCCATCCTCTGTATTTTTCTTCTGTTGGGCATTCCTCCTCCTAGTCATTTTGGTGGGAGAAGACTGAACAGATGTAGCTGGATGTATCAACTGTGGTGCAGTCAAGGTGCAACCTGGAACACTTCTGAGCAATCAGGATTCCCCACCCAAACGAGAGACAAAAGAAAAGAAAAAGGAAAAGAAGAAGAAGAAAAAGAAAAAGAAAAAAGAGAGAGAGAGAGACAGGAAGGAAAGGGAAGATGAAAGAGAAGATTCAGCTCAGATGAGCCCCCAGGTAAGATTTATGAAGTAGACAAACAAAAAGAGATAAAAATACTTATACAATAATATGGCAAGAGAAAAAAATATATATATAGGCAAATAAAGAAAGAACCTCGTCAAAAAGAACCACAAGCGTAAAATTTATATGCTATCAGGACAAACTCAAAAAACACTGAAACACTGGTGGAAGAAGATGGGAGAGTTCTTATAAATTCTCAGTGTGTGCGAGGAAGGTTGTTTTGATTCTTCCTGGATGTATCTTGATATCTTTGTTAAAGGACTCAACTTTCCTAAGATAAAGGGGATTAAAAATTGGTTTACCTATAGGGGTAGTATCGATTGGGGCAAGGGGATTACTTTGAAGTTAACGCTATATGAATATTAGAGGATAAAAATAAAAAGGAATATACTAGACTAAACTAAACTAAAATTTTAAAAAAAGGAATTAAAAAAATAAAAATGCAAAAGAAAAACTTAGGTGTATGTATCAAAAAGTTCAGGTTAGAAAGGTATTATGGAATTTGATGTACTGTACAGCTCGCTGTGATGGTAAATAGGTTAAAAAAATTACCTATGTGTAAGAAAAAAAAAATATATATGA
This sequence comes from Neogale vison, assembly GCF_020171115.1. Taxonomy (NCBI): domain Eukaryota; kingdom Metazoa; phylum Chordata; class Mammalia; order Carnivora; family Mustelidae; genus Neogale; species Neogale vison. The sequence continues at coordinate 133,490,767 of NC_058096.1, read as the reverse complement.
ACCGGAATAGTGGAAACGAGTGAATAATACAAGTTTTCCTATGAAGTAGTGGTGGTTCTCTTGTAGTCCTTTTTTTTTTCTTTCTTGGTTTGTTTTCTGGGGGAGGGGCCTGCCACGTGGGTTGTCAGTCAATGATGTTTCCTGAGTTGAGTCCCCCCACCCCCCTCAAGGGGGTGGGCTCTGGGGAAACTGGTTTTTTTCAGGCTTTTGTTCTCTGGCGGTTTTTTTTTGCTTGTTCACTTTTTTCCCTCTCACCTTGACCGCCTTTGATGGTTTTTGTAGTATTAGAAGAAATCAAACCACACCCTGATCTCTGTTTCAGAGAGAAGCCTCCGTCTGGGTGCATAAGCTGAGTAAATTCCCCCTTGCCGCTGGCAGCGCAGGTTCCACGTTGCAGACCCTGGGGGCGTAGGATCTTTTGCTCGTCCCCAAAGCCAAGGCAGTGGCGGCTGTCTGGGAGCTCCCGACCACCAGAGAGGTTCCAAGCAGCAGTCGCACACTGAGATTTTGCCGCCGGCCCGGGCTGGGAGTGCCCGGCTTGCGCGCACCTCTTTTCAGAGGCGGCTGTGGGTAGGGCGTGCGTCTGGGACACTGAGAACAGGGCGCTGGTCCGTAAGCCCCAGGCTGGGCTTTTGCACGCCTCTGTCCGGGGAAGAGTTTTGCGCGCCCGTGGCTTAGGCTTTGAAACAATGGCGCAGGTCAAGGAGCCCCCGCCGGGCTTCAGTTACCCAGGGGAGCTCGAGGGACGTGCGCGCGCATCTCAAACTTTGTGGTAGGGCTCGCGCGCGTTCTGCAGACCCGCGCAGCTCCCATCCCCTCACAGGAGCCGGAACCCACGCGCTCTGGGGCTCGCTGGTGACTTAGGGACCAGGAGCTGGTTTCTCCAGGGCACTCTCTCTGCCTCCGCGCCGGGGAGGCCGTCTGGGACCGCAGACTTAAGCCCCTGTCCCTAGCCGCCCCAATTCCCACAATTTCCCCCCACAATCCTTTGCTCTTTTGGAGTGCTTTCAACCAGTCTCCAAGTTAATGCTGGTCCTCAGACGCAGGGCACTCTCGCTCGTATTGGGGTATTACTTTCCCACCAGTCGCCACTGGTGGCTCTCTCCCCCTTTTGTTTATCTTCCGATATCAGTCCGCCGTTCCCATTCTGCTTTACCTGCTCACTGGCGTCTTCTGCCCCTGTAGAGATCCAGACGTGTATAATTCTGATCTCAGGCTGATTTCATGGATGATCGGAGTTCTTTGGTAGGTAATCAGCTCACCTTGGGGTACTAGCTGAAAAGACACCTCTTCCTACTACCCCGCCATCTTGTCCCCCCCAATGTCGCTGTTTTTGCTAATTATCTTAAAATTCTTTTTTCTCCTTTCAGTTACTTTAGACCAAATTAAGATGAAGATTAATGACCTTAAAAACGAAAACAGGGATCTTGAAAAAAACATAGCGAGTTGGGAGGAGAAGGTATGTGTGCCCTTTCAAATATTTTTTTGTGATTTCATTTTGGTTACTTACCCTCTGGTAGTTCATTCTATCGATCTATATCATGCAACCCAGAAATCATCCTTGAGTAAGAGAAGCTTCACAAATGTAGAGTACTGCCTCTTTCTTTGTGAAAGAAGTCACAAATATAGGTTTCTTTAACATGCTATTTTGGACTTCTGATTCCTTTTTCATATTTTTTAAAGGCCAGGGAAGCAAAGAAGCAAGCAGAAACAAAGAGAGAACATAAGCGTTCCCTTGCTGGAGTACGAATATTAAAAGTAAGACTCCTTTCTTTGCGTGACTTGTGTTTTAACAGCAGAAATAAAAGTAATAAAATATTATTATTATTATTAAACTTATTATTCTTTCAAAGATTGATTTGAGAGAAGGAAAGAGTGAGGGGAAGGGGTCTGAAGGAGACAGAGAGAGAATGCCAAGCAGACACCGTGCCGAGTATTTCGCCTGATGCAGGGATCAGTCCCCTGACCCTGAGATCAGGACTTGAGGCAAACGAAAGCAGGAGTCAGACATTCCACAGACTGGGACACCCAGGGGCAACCCAGGTGCCCCAAGGAATGAATCATTGTTACTCATTCAATATGTTTTCTTGAAGAACATCAAAAAGGTGGAAGAGAATAATGAAAATTTGAAGGTCTCCCTTCATTGTAAACAGGCTCTCTTACAAGCTCAGAGAGAAAAGAACATCAAGAATGTGGATGTGGGAAAAGTTAGGTGTTAGTTGTACTATAATGTGGCTTGGGAGGCTTTTGGTTCATTGGGTGAGGTGAGTGCAGTGTACTCGTGTGCTGTTTACGCAGTAGAGCGTGGGCATCTGGAAACTGCGACTCCTACTGACCCGTGAGCTGTGATTTCACTTAAAACCACCCCGATGAGGTTTGCAATTTCAAGGCCTAGGAAGTATGGTTTATTTCACAGCTGGGTAATCATCACATCATTCAGCACTGCCCTCCAAGTTATGTAGAAAATCCCACAAAATACGTGAGCAGTGAAGGATGATAGCAAGCCCAATTTGTATAGTAGAATATTATTTTATATCAGTTCCTCTAAGAAAGACATTTGTGCATTTTTTGACATGAGCTAGTTTCTTTACTTTCCCCTTATTCTATTTATGCCTCAAGGGCTTTCTTTGTTGTCCTCCATGATCTTGTCCTGTTAGGTGCCCTCATATGTCTTTTCTCAAATCTGTCTTAAAGGCCCAAGATGCACTGGCGGATCAAGAGCTGAGAGCCTTGACATCAAAAAACCAAGAACTGAAAGGTACTTTGTTTTGGGGGATGAAATCTCCATATGGTGGCAATGAGTTTGCATCAGGCAGGGAGAGAATGCCTTCCTGCCTTCATGGCCTTGCCCTTCTCCTTTCCCCATTGAAACCAAGTTCTCAGGTCATGGCACAAACACAGAAAAGCAAACTCATCCTTTACAGAAAGGAAAACATTCCTGGAAGACCAGTGTAATGCCCTGAGTTCTCAGAAAACAGCTAAAGAAGCAGAATTGAACCTGCTAAAGAAGAAATTGGATATGGTGGTGGAGTACTCTGAAAACCGAAAACTGCAGAAGAGTAAGCTATTGCTGCATTGTCATAGATACTGTTGTATGAATTTTCGTGGCGGCAAGTATTCAGATCTTCTGGAATTGGATTTTTGCGTACTTTTGCCAAATGCATTCTGTAGAATTGTGCCTGCCCTTCCTATCTTGATTTGTGTAATGTGAATTTTCCTTTCTGTTCTAATGACTTGCCACATGTTATTGTGTGATTCATTGGGGAAGAAGGGGAAAGGTACCAGCATTAATCACTTTGATACATGGATGCCCTCTGGGTCAGTCTACATTGTCCCTTCATTTTAACTCTCATCACATGCTCTGAACACTCCTGCATTAGGTCCCTTTTTTGTTCAGTATGAGACTTGGGTCCAGAATGTGCAGAGAAAAATGGAATTCTCTTCCTGCAGAAACAGGGAAAGTTTCTTTGTGGAAAGTGCACTGGGACTCCAGCAATACTGGGGTCCCTTTATCTGGTGTACAACTGAGATCATTCGCTGCAGCCCAATCCCTTAGAAGGCCAGGGTATTTCCTGTCCACCTGATTTTATTTTTCTTTTCTTTCTTTCTTTCTTTTTTTAAAGAGATTTTATTTATCTATTTGACAGAGAGAGTCACCACGAGAGAGAGAACACAAGCAGGGGGAGTGCGAGAGGGAGAAGCAGGCTTCCTGCCAAACAGGGAGTCCAGTGTGGGGCTCTATTGCAGGACCCTGGGATTATGACCTGTACCAAATGCTTTTAAGCAGATAATGACTGAGCCATCCTGGTGCCCCTCCACACGATTTTCTAGGTGTAAGTCTCTTGGATCCCAACCAAAGCCTGCAGTTTCACTAAGTCTCATATTTGCTGGCTGGACAAGAGCTTTGCTTATTGTATTCCAACCTGTCCTCCAAAGGTTGCTTGTTAATTTACTTTGTACTCAATAGCTTGTTCTAGAATTCACTGATGTGTCCTCGGGAAACTGGCTCCCACTGCCAGGCTGGCTTTCTCCTAGGCTTCCTTCTTCTCCATCTGGTTATCATGTTTCTTCATGTGCTCTTTAGAAATTGGGTGCATTCACTCACAAGTTTTCTCTCTTGTCCAGTGTTTCCTTTTATTTCTCAGGAGGAGATAAGGACGTTGGAGTCCCTCATTCATGTGGAAAAGCAAAACTGTTCCCTGTCTACCCTGGAGACTCAGCTTTGTGTTATTTCTTCCCACATCGGGGGTGGGGGCTGCTCTCTCTCACAGGCACTTGGGTTCTGTTCATTGGTAAAGACCCCCTCCCCTCACTCTTTCCTTCTCTCAAATCAATCTTTGAAATAATAATAATTTTAATAATAATAATAATAATATTTCATTACTTTTATTTCTGCTGTTAGAACACAATTCAGGCAAAGAAAGGAGTCTTACTTTTAATTTACATACTTCAGGACCTTCTTGGGGCAGGTCCAGTGTCCTGACCACCTTTCTCTCTTCAACACCATATCCCTGAGCCACACACTGACTGCCACTCCAGAAGACATTTGCTGAAGGATAGTTGAGATACCAGAAGCAGATGCTCCTGTCCTTCTCTTTCTAGAGCTTTTGTCTGTCCCTAAGTCTTTCTGCATGAGATTCTTGACAAGTGTCCTGTTGAAACCTTGTGAATGAACACCATGAACAAAAGAGTCGAGGGCAGCCCAGCAGACCAACCTTTCTAAGCATCGCCGTTTGCTGCTTTCACCATCCATGAAGTTGGTCTTGGTCAAGAAGATTGATTTGGGGCGCCTGGGTGGCTCAGTAGGTTAGAGCCTCTGCTTTCGGCTGAGTTCATGGTCCCAGGGTCCTGGGATGGAGCCCTGCATTGGGCTCCCTGCTCAGTGGGCAGCCTGCTTCCCCCCCTCTCTCTCTACCTGCCTCTCTGCATATTTGAGATCTCTCTCTGTCAAATAAATAAATAAAATCTTTTTTTAAAATAAAGGTAGAGTCAATGGAGTTGACAGTTCTACATCTGAACTCTGTTCCACTGAGATAACACCCTGAGTATGTGACAGTTCACATGGATTATTTGAGGACATATTTTCGGCACTAATATTGGCCTTTTCCTATACCAGGATCTTTCACAAGGGGCCAGGGGTTGTACTTCTAAAGCCTAGAGATGTTTGGGAGTGAGTTTCCATACCAGTGAAGTCATATTCTGGAAGTTCCTTTGGGCTGACTGTGGGGGCACAGCCTTGGTCTGAGGATCAGGGCTCCCCACGGAGACTAATGATGGGCCCCTATTCATCCTAACGAGTGTAGCTCGTCAGGCTTGGCTTTTCACTTTGAATTGAAATGAGACTTCACCATCTCAAACCAAAGATGTATTCCAAGAGGGCACAGAGTGCAATATTATTTGGTGATATGGTGAACGAATTAAAGTAGACAAGTATAAAGACAGCCCCGATTGCAGGGAGCTTGGCCAGCAGCCAGAGTTCGATGTTTCTTCAACCCTAAATGGGGCCTTCATTCATTTCCCTGTTGTGTTGTCAGTCTGTGCTTTTAGCGGGGACATTCCGACATAGGCCATCAAGTGTGCTGGGAGAATAATAAATGGCAAAAATTCAGGACCTTGGCTCCTGGACAATGTATATATCTCTCCCATCTTAGGAAGCTAGAAGAGACACTGTATGAATTGAATGCAACTAAGAATGAGCTGTTAGCTGCCGATAAATATCTGAAAGTAACTGAAGAAGAAATGGAGAAGTACAGGTAAGTTCCGACACTACATACTATTGGCTCCTGAAAAGTTCCCTTTGGATTTTTTTAAAATTTTTTAATTTTCTTATAAACCTATGATGTATTCTTAGCCCCAGGGGTACAGGTCTGTTATTGGCCAGGCTTACACACTTCACAGCACTCACCAAAGCTCATACCCTCCCCAGTGTCCGTAACCCCACCATCCTCTCCCTACAAACTTCCCCTCAGCATCCCTCAATTTGTTTTGTGACATCTTGTTTCATTTATTCTTTTCCTACCCCACAACCCCCCACATTGCATCTCCACTTCCTCATATCAGGGAGATCATATGATAGTTGTCTTTCTCTGATCGACTTCTTTCGATAAGGATAATTCCCTCTAATTCCATGCACGTCATCGCAAATGGCAAGATATATTTCTTTTGATGGCTTCATAGTATTCCATTGTATATATATACCACATCTTCTTTATCCACTCATTTGTTGATGGACATCTAGGTTCTTTCCATAGTTTGGCTATTGTGGACATTGCTGCTATAAACATTCAGGTGCACGTGCCCCTTCAGATCACTATGTTTATATCATTAGGGTAAATAACCAGTAGTGCAATTGCTGGGTCATAGGGTAGCTCTATTTTCAGCTTATTGAGGAACCACCAAGCTGTTTTCCAGAGTGGTTGCACCAGCTTGCATTCCCACCAAAAGTGTAGGAGTGTTCCTTTTTCTACGCATCCTCGCCAGCATCTGTCATTTCCTGGCTTGTTAATTTTAGCCATTCTGACTAGTGTGAGGTGGTATCTCATTGTGGTTTTGATTTCTATTTCCCTGATGCCGAGTGATGTGGAGCAATTTTTCGTGTGTCTGTTGGCCATCTGGATGTCTTTGCAGAAATGTCTGTTCATGTCCTCTGCCATTTCTTGATTGGATTATTTGTTCTTTGGGTGTTGAGTTTCCGAAGCTCTTTATAGATTTTGGATACTAGCCCTTTATCTGATATGTCGTTTGCAAATATCTTCTCCCATTCTGTCAGTTGTCTTTTGGTTTTGTTAACTGTTTCCTTTGCTGTGCAGAAGCTTTTGGTCTTGATGAAGTTCCAATAGTTTGTTTTTGCCTTTGATTTCCTTCCTTTTGACGATGTTTCTAGGAAGAAGTTGCTGTGGTTGAGGTCGAAGATGTTGTTGCCTGTATTCTCCTCAAGGATTTTGATGGATTCCTTTCTCACATTGACGTCCTTCATCCATTTTGAGTCTATTTTCCTGTGTAGTGTAAGGAAATGGTCCAGTTTCATTTTTCTGCATGTGGCTGTCCAATTTTTCCAACACCATTTGTTGAAGAGACTGTCATTTGGACATTGGACATTCTTTCCTGCTTTGTTGAAGATTAGTTGACCATAGAGTTGAGGCTCTATTTTTGGGTTCTCTCTTCTGATCCATTGATCTATGTGTCTGTTTTTTTGCCAGTACCATTCTGTCTTGTTGATGACAGCTTTGTAGCAGAGCTTGAATTCCAGAATTGTGATGCCACCAACTTTGGCTTTCTTTTTCAATATTGCTTTGGCTATTCGAGGTCTTTTCTGGTTTCATAAAAATTTTAGGATTATTTGTTCCATTTCTTTGAAAAACATGGATGGGATTTTGATATGGATTGCATTAAATGTGTGGATTTCTTTAGGTAGCAAAGACATTTTCATATTTGTTTTTCCAATCCAGGAGCATGGAATATTTTTCCATTTCTTTGTGTCTTCCTCAATTTCTTTCATGAGTACTTTAGAGTTCTCTTAGTATAGTTTCTTTGCCTCTTTGCTTAGGTGTATTCCTAAGTATCTTGTGGTTTTGGGTGCAGTTGTAAATGGGATTGACTCCTTAATTTTCGTCCTTTTGTCTTGTTGTTGTGTAAAGCAATGCAACTGATTTCTGCGCATCGGTTTTATATCCTGACACTTTACTGCATTCCTGTACAAGTTCTAGCAGATTTGGAGCGAAGTCTTTTGGGGTTTCCACATATAGTATCATATCATCTGCAAAGAGTGAGAGTTTGACTTTTTTTTTTTTTTTTTTGCTGATTTGGATGTTTTTGATATCTTTTTGTTGTCTGATTGCTGAGGATAGGACTTCTAGTACTATGTTGAATAGCAGTGGTGATAATGGACATCCCTGCCGTGTTCCTGACTTTAGTGGGAAAGTTCTCAGTTTTTCTCCATTGAGAATGATATTTGCAGTGGGTTTTCCATAGATGGCTTTGATAATATTGAGATATGTGCCCTCTATCCCTACACGTTGAAGTGTTTTGATCAGGAAGGAATGCTGTACTTTGTCAAATGCTTTTTCAGCATCTATTGAGAGTATCATGTTGTTCTTGTTCTTTTCTTAATGTATTGTATTACATTAATTGATTTGCGGATGTTGAACCAACCTTGCAGCCCTGGAATAAATCCCACTCGGTGGTGGAGAACAATTGTTTTAATGTACTGTTGGATCCTATTGGCTAGTATTTTGGTGAGAATTTTTGCGTTTGTGTTCATCAAGGATATTGATCTGTAATTCTCTTTTTTGTTGGGATCCTTGTCTGAATTGGGGATCAAGGTGATGCAGGCCTCATAAAACGAGTTTGGAAGTTTTCCTACCATTTCAGTTTTTTGGAACAGTTTTGGGAGAATAGGAATTAATTCTTCTTTAAATGTTTGGTAGAATTCCCCTGGGAAGCCATCTGGCCCTGGGCTTTTGTTTCTTTGGAGATTTTTGATGACTATTTCAATCTCCCTACTGGTTATGGGTCTGTTAAGGTTTTCTATTTCTTCCTGGCTCAGTTGTGGTAGATAATATTGTCTCTAATAGTGCACCCATTTCTTCCAGATTGTCAAATTTGTTGGCGCAGAGTTGCTCATAATATGTTCTTATAATTGTTTGTATTTCTTTGGTGTTGGTTGTGATCTCTCCTCTTTCATTTGTGATTTTATCAATTTGGGTCCTTTTTCTTTTCCTTTTGATAGGTCTGGCCAGGGGTTTATCAATCTTATAAATTCTTTCAGAGAACCAGCTCCTAGTTTCATTGATTTGTACTTTTGTTTTTTTTTTGTTGTTGTTGTTTGTTTGTTTCTATTTCATTGATTTCTGCTCTGATCTTTATGATTTTTTCTTCTCCTGCTGAGTTTAGGTTTTCTTTGGTGTTCTTTCTCCAGCTCCTTTAGGTGTAGGGTTAGGTTGTGTATTTGAGAACTTTCCTGTTTCTTGAGAAAGGCTTGTATCGCTATATATTTTCCTCTCAGCACTGCCTTTGCTGTGTCCCACAGATTTTGAACAATTGTGTTTTCATTATCATTTGTTTCCATGAATTTTTTTCAATTCTTCTTTATTTTCCTGGTTGACCCATCCATTCTTTAATAGGATGCTCTTTAGCTTCCTTTCTCTGTCATTTGAGTTCCTTCCAACTTTCCTCTTGTGATGGAGTTCTAGCTTCAGAGCATTGTGGTCTGAAAATATGCAGGGAATGATCCCAATCTTTTGATACCAGTTGAGACCTGATTTGTGACCCAGGATGTGATCTATTTGGGAGAATGTTCCATGTGCATTAGAGAAGAATATGTATTGTTGCTTTGGGATGGAACGTTCTGAATATATCTGTGATGGTCCAGTGTGTCATTTAAGGCCTTTATTTCCTTGTTGATCTTTTGCTTGCATGATCTGTCCATTTCAGTGAGGAGAGTCTTAAAGTCCCCTACTCTTTTTGTATTATTGTTGATGTGTTTCTTTGATTTTGTTATTAATTGGTTTATATAGTTGGCTGCTCCCATCTTAGGGGGATAGATATTTAAAATTGTTAGATCTTCTTGTTGGAGAGACCCTTTAAGTATGATATAGTGTCCTTCCTCATCTCTTTTATTATAGTCTTTGGCATAAAATCTAATTGATCTGATAGAAGGATTGCCACCCCAGCTTTCTTCAGATTTTCATTAGTATGGTAAATTGTTTTCCACGCCCTCACTTTAAATCTGGAGGTGTCTTTGGGTCTAAAATGAGTTTCTTGTAGGCAGCATATTTTTGGGTTTTGTTTTTTTATCCATTCTGATACCCTGTGTCTTTTGATTGGGGTATTTAACCCATTTACATTCAGGGGAACTATTGAGAGATATGAATTTAGTGCCCTTGTATTGCCTGTAATATGACTGTTACTGTATGTTGTCTCTGTTCCTTTCTGATTTACAACTTTTAGGCTCTCTCTTTGCTTAGAGGATCGCTATCAATATTTCTTGTAGAGCTGGTTTGGTGTTTGCAAATTCTTTCCGTTTTTGTTTGTCCTGGAAGGTTTTTACCTCTCCTTCTATTTTCAATGATAGTCTAGCTGGATATAGTATTCTTGGCTGCATATTTTTCTCGTTTATTGCTCTGAATATATCTTGCCAGTCCTTGATGGCCTGCCAGGTCTCTTTGGATAAGTCTGCTGCCAATCTAATATTTTTACCATTGTATGTTACAGACGTCTTGTCCCGGGGTGCTGTCAGGATTTTCTCTTTGTCGCTAAGACTTGTAAATTTTACTATTAGATGACAGGGTATGGACCTATTTTTATTGATTTTGAGGGGGTTTCTCTACACCTCCTGGATTTTGATGCTTGCTCCCTTTGCCATATTAGGGAAATTCTCTCCAATAATTCTCTCCAATATACCTTTTGTTCGGCTCTCTCTTTCTTCTCCTTCTGGAATCCCAATTATTCTAATGTTGTTTTGTCTTATGGTATCACTTATCTCTCGAATTCTCCCCAAGTGGTCCTGTAGTTGTTTGTCTCGCTTTTGCTCAGCTTCTTTATTCTCTGTCATTTGGTTTTCTATATCACTAATTCTTTCTTCTGTCTCATTTATCCTAGCAGTAAGAGCCTCCATCTTTGATTGCAACTCTTTAATAGCTTTTTTGATTTCAACGTGGTTAAACTGTAGTTCTTTTATTTATGCAGAAAGGGCTTTTGTATCTCCAGATAGGGTTTCTTTAATATCTTCCATGCCTTTTTGGAGCATGGCTAGAACCTTGAGAATTGTCATTCTGAATTCTAGATCTGGCATATTACCAATGTCCATATTGATTAGGTCCCTAGCCTTTGGTACTGCCTCTTGTTCTTTTTTTTGTGGTGAATTTTTCCACCTTGTCATTTTGTCCAGATAAGAATATATGAAGGAGCAAATAAAATACTAAAAGGGTGGCAAAGACCCCAGGAATGTGTGCTTGAGTCAAATCAGAAGAGATCCCAAATCATGGTGGGAGAGAAAGTGGATAAAAGGAAGTTCAGGAAATAAATTTAAAAAAGAAAACAAATAATGAAATAATATAAAAAAGAAAAATATATATACATATTAGACTGGTGACTAGAACAGGGTCACTCACTAAATTTTGGGTGTATTTTTGTCTCTTAGAAGAAATTACCTCCCAAAAATTTAAAGAATGGAAAACATATATAAGAATAAACACAATGAAGGGACGGAATATGAATATTAAGATGAAAATAATTTTTTTTAATTTCTAAAAAAAGAGTTGATATGTAAGTTGGTTGGGAGAATAAAGAAAAAGAAAGTGGGGGGGACAAGATGGCGGGGTACTAGGAAGAGGCGTCTTTTCAGCTGGTACCCCAAAGTGAGCTGATTACCTACCAAAGAACTCTGATCACCCATGAAATCAGCCTGAGATCAGAATTATACACGTCTGGATCTCTACAGGGGCAGAAGACGCCAGTGAGCAGGTAAAGCGGAATGGGAACAGCGGACTGATATCGGAAGATAAACAAAAGGGGGAGGGAGCCACCAGAGGCGACCGGTGCAAAAGTAATACCCCGATACGAGCGAGAGTGCCCTGCATCTGGGGACCAGCATTCACTCGGAGACTGGTTGAAAGCACTCCAAAAGAGCAAAGGATCGCGGGGGCGGCTAGGGACAGGGGCTTGAGTCCCCGGTCCCAGACGGCCTCCCCGGCGCGGAGACAGAGAGAGTGCGGCGGAGAAACCGGCTCCTGGTCCCTAAGCCGCCAGCGTGCCCCAGAGCGCGGGGTTCCGGCTCCTGTGAGGGGATGGGAGCCGGTCTGCAGAACGCGCGCTAGCCCTACCACAAAGCTTGAGATGCGCGCGCACGTCGCTCCAGCTCTCCTGGGTTTCTAAGGCCCTGGGGCGCTTCTTGACCCGGGCCATTGTTTCAAAGTCTAAGCCGCGCGCCCGTGAAACTCTTCCCCGGACAGAGGCGCACAAAAGCCCAGCCTGCGGCTTACGGACCAGCGCCCCGTTCTCAGTGCCCCAGACGCGCGCCCTACCCACAGCCGCCTCTGAAAAGAGGTGCGCGCAAGCCGGGCACTCCCAGCCCCGGCCCGCGGCAAAATCTCAGTGTGCGATCGCTGCTTGGAACCTCTCTGGCGGTCAGGAGCTCCCAGACAGCCGCCACTGCCTTGGCTTTGGGGACGAGCAAAAGATCCTGCGCCCCCAGGGTCTTTAACTTGGAACCTGCACTGCCAGCGTCCAAGGGGGAATTTATTCAGCTTCTGCACCCAGACTGAGGCTTCTGAGACGGAGATCAGGAAGTGTTCCAGGGTGCACCTTGACTGCACCAGAGTTGATACATCCAGCTACATCTGTTCAGTCTTCTCCCACCAAAATGACTAGGAGGAGGAATGCCCAACAGAAGAAAAATACAGAGGATGGACCTTCCGCAACAGAGCTAACGGCTATCAACATAGACAATATGTCGGAAAGAGAATTCAGGCTAACAATTATCCAGGCAATAGCTAGGTTGGAGAAAGCCATGGATGACCAAACAGAATTGATTAGAGCCGAACTGAAAGCGACCAGACAGGATGTTCACAATGTTAGGGCGGAGCTTAAGGCTACCAGGGAGGAGGTCCACAATGCTCTCAATGAGTTCCAATCCAATCTAAACTCTCTCAAAGCTAGGGTAACTGAGACAGAAGATAGAATTAGTGATCTGGAAGACAAACAGATAGAGAGAAAGGATCAGGAGGAAGCCTGGAACAAACAGCTTAGATCCCACGAAAGCAGAATTAGGGAAATAGTGATGCCATGAAGCGTTCCAACGTCAGAATTATTGGAATTCCTGAAGGGGAGGAGAAAGAAAGAAGTCTAGAAGATGTCGTGGAACAAGTCCTTCATGAAAACTTTCCGAATCTCGCGAATGAAACCAGCGTTCATGTACTAGAGGCTGAACGGTCTCCACCCAAGATTATACACTCCAAAAAAACATCACGACACCTGATAGTCAAATTGAGAAATTATAATTGTAGGTATAATCTCTTGAAAGCTGCCAGGGCAAAGAGGCTCCTTACTTACAGAGGGAAGCCCATCAGAATAACGTCAGACCTGTCCACAGAGACCTGGCAAGCCAGAAGAGGCTGGCAAGATATATTCAGGGCACTAAATGAGAAGAACATGCAGCCAAGAATACTTTATCCAGCAAGACTGACATTCAAAATGGATGGAGAGATAAAGAGTTTCCAAGACAGGCAAGGCTTAAAAGACTATGCAACCACCAAGCCGATACTGCAGGAAATATTAAGGGGGGTGCTATAAAAGAGGAAAAATCCAAAGAATAGCATTGAACAGAAATATAGAGACAGTCTACAGGAAGAAAGACTTCAAAGGTAACTCGATGTCAATAAAAACGTATCTATCAATAATCACTCTCAATGTGAATGGCCTAAATGCACCCATAAAACGGCACAGGGTTGCAGATTGGATAAAACGACAGGACCCATCCATATGCTGTCTACAAGAGACCCATTTTGAACCTAAAGATACACGCAGACTGAAAGTGAAGGGGTGGAGAAGCATCTTTCATGCCAATGGGACTCAAAAGAAGGCTGGGGTAGCGATTCTCATATCAGATAAATTAGACTTCAAACTAAAGACTGTAGTCAGAGATACAGAAGGACACTACATAATCCTTAAAGGGACTATCCACCAAGATGATCTAACAATTGTAAATATCTATGCTCCCAATATGGGAGCAGCCAATTACTTAAGAAAACTGTTAATCAAGATAAAGAGTCATATTGATATGAATACACTAATCGTAGGTGATCTTAACACGCCTCTTTCAGAATTAGACAGATCATCGAAGCAGAAAATCAATAAAGAAACAAGAGCATTGAACGACACATTGGACCAGATGGACCTCATAGATATATACAGAACATTCCACCCTAAAACAGCAGAATACTCATTCTTCTCAAGTGCACACGGAACCTTCTCCAGAATAGACCACATACTGGGTCACAAATCAGGACTCAGCCGATACCAAAAGACTGAGATTATTCCCTGCATATTCTCAGATCACAATGCTTTGAAACTGGAGCTCAATCACAAGGAAAAGTTCCGAAGGAACTCAAACACCTGGAAGCTAAAGACCACCTTGCTTAAGAATGCTTGGATCAACCAGGAGATCAAAGAAGAACTGAAACAATTCATGGAAACCAATGAGAATGAAGACACTTCGGTCCAAAACCTATGGGATACAGCAAAGGCGGTCCTAAGGGGAAAATATATAGCCATCCAAGCCTTGCTCAAAAAAATTGAAAAATCCAGAACACACCAGCTGTCTCTACACCTTAAAGAACTGGAGGATCAACAACAAATCAAACCAACTCCACACATAAGAAGGGAAATCATCAAGATTAGAGCTGAGATCAATGAGGGAGAAACCAGAGATACAGTAGAACGTATCAATGAAACTAGAAGCTGGTTTTTTGAAAGAATCAATAAGATCGATAAGCCACTGGCTACACTAATCCGAAAGAAAAGAGAGAAATCCCAAATCCATAAAATTATGAATGAAAGGGGAGAGATCACAACTAACACCAAGGAAGTAGAAACAATCATCAGAAGTTACTACGAACAGTTATATGCCAATAAGCTTAGCAACCTAGATGAAATGGATGCATTCCTGGAAAAATATAAACTACCAAAATTGAACCAGGAAGAAATCGACAACCTGAATAGACCGATATCTAATAACGAGATTGTAGCAGTGATCAAAAATCTCCCAAAAAACAAGAGCCCAGGACCTGACGGATTCCCTGGGGAATTCTACCAAACCTTCCAAGAAGAAATAACACCTATTCTCCTGAAGCTGTTTCAAAAAATTGAAGCAGAAGGAAAACTTCCAGACTCTTTCTATGAAGCCAGCATTACCCTGATCCCCAAACCAGGCAAGGACCATACCAAAAAGGAGAATTTCAGACCAATATCACTGATGAATATGGATGCTAAGATTCTCAACAAGATCCTAGCCAACAGGATCCAACAACACATTAAAAAGATTATCCACCATGATCAGGTGGGATTCATCCCTGGGCTACAAGGATGGTTCAACATTCGTAAATCAATTAATGTGATACAACAAATTAATATGAGAAGAGAGAAGAACCACATGGTCCTCTCAATTGATGCAGAAAAAGCATTTGACAAAATCCAACATCCGTTCCTGATTAAAACGCTTCAAAGTATAGGGATAGAGGGAACATTCCTGAACCTCATCAAATCTATCTATGAAAGACCCACAGCAAATATCATCCTCAATGGGAAAAAGCTTGCAGCCTTCCCACTGAGATCAGGAACAAGACAAGGATGCCCACTTTCACCACTCTTGTTCAACATAGTATTAGAAGTCCTAGCAACAGCAATCAGACAACAGAGAGAAATAAAAGGTATCCAAATTGGTAATGAAGAAGTCAAACTCTCTCTCTTCGCAGATGACATGATTCTTTATATGGAAAACCCAAAAGAATCCACCCCCAAACTACTAGAACTCATACAGCAATTCAGCAGCGTGGCAGGATACAAAGTCAATGTGCAGAAATCAGTGGCTTTCTTATACACTAACAAGGAAAATACAGAAAGGGAAATTAGAGAATCGATTCCATTTACTATAGCACCAAGAACCATAAGATACCTGGGAATAAACCTAACTAAAGAGGTAAAGGATCTATACTTGAGGAACTATAGAACACTCATGAAAGAAATTGAAGAAGACACAAAAAGATGGAAGACCATTCCATGCTCTTGGATCGGAAGAATAAACATCGTTAAAATGTCTATACTGCCTAGAGCAATCTATACTTTTAATGCCATTCCGATCAAAATTCCACCAGCATTCTTCAAAGAGCTGGAGCAAATAATCCAAAAATTTGTATGGAATCAGAAGAGACCCCGAATCGCTAAGGAAACATTGAAAAACAAAAATAAAGCTGGCGGCATCACCTTACCTGATTTCAAGCTTTATTACAAAGCTGTGATCACCAAGACAGCATGGTACTGGCATAAAAACAGACACATAGACCAGTGGAACAGAGTAGAGAGCCCTGATATGGCCCCTCAACTCTATGGTCAATTAATCTTCGACAAAACAGGAAAAAATATACAGTGGAAAAAAGACAGTCTCTTCAATAAATGGTGCTGGGAAAGCTGGACAGCTATATGTAGAAGAATGAAACTCGACCATTCTCTTACACCGTACACAAAGATCAACTCAAAATGGATAAAAGACCTCAACGTGAGACAGGAATCTATCAGAATCTTAGAGGAGAACATAGGCAGTAATCTCTTCGATATCAGCCACAGCAACTTCTTTCAAGATACGTCTCCAAAGGCAAAGGAAACAAAAGCGAAAATAGACTTCTGGGACTTCATCAAAATCAAAAGCTTCTGCACAGCAAAGGAAACAGTCAAAAAAACAAAGAGGCAACCCACGGAATGGGAGAAGATATTTGCAAATGACAGTACAGACAAAAGGTTGATATCCAGGATCTATAATGAACTCCTCAAACTCAACCCACACGAAACAGACAAACACATCAAAAAATGGGCAGAAGATATGAACAGACACTTCTCCAATCAAGAAATACAAATGGCTATCAGACACATGAAAAAATGCTCATCATCATTAGCCCTCAGGGAGATTCAAATTAATACCACATTGAGATATCACCTTACACCAGTTAGAATGGCCAAAATTAACAAATCAGGAAACAACATGTGTTGGAGAGGATGTGGAGAAAGGGGAACCCTCTTACACTGTTGGTGGGAATGCAAGTTGGTGCAGCCTCTTTGGAGAACAGTGTGGAGATTCCTCAAGAAATTAAAAATAGAGCTTCCCTACGACCCTGCAATTGCACTCCTGGGTATTTACCCCAAAGATACAGATGTCGTGAAAAGAAGGGCCATCTGTACCCCAATGTTTATAGCAGCAATGGCCACAGTCGCCAAACTATGGAAAGAACCAAGATGCCCTTCAACGGATGAATGGATAAGGAAGATGTGGTCCATATACACTATGGAGTATTATGCCTCCATCAGAAAGGACGAATATCCAACTTTTGTAGCAACATGGACGGGACTGGAAGAGATTATGCTGAGTGAAATCAGTCAAGCAGAGAGAGTCAATTATCATATGGTTTCACTCATTTGTGGAGCATAACCAATAGCATGGAGGACAAGGGGCGTTAGAGAGGAGTAGGGAATTTGGGTAAATTGGAAGGGGAGGTGAACCATGAGAGACTATGGACTCTGAAAAACAGTCTGAGGGGTTTGAAGTGGCGGGGGGGTGGGAGGTTGGGGTACCAGGTGGTGGGTATTATAGAGGGTACAGCTTGCATGGAGCACTGGGTGTGGTGAAAAAATAATGAATACTGTTTTTCTGAAAATAAATAAATTGGGAAAAAAAAAAAAAAAGAAAAAGAAAGTGGAGAAGATTTGCTCAGGCTGGAGAGTAGAACAAGCCCGGTGGTAGATTTAGGGTGTAGTTCCATCTATTAGAAGAAGTTGTACCCCAAATTTTTTAGAAGAAAAACCCTATGTGTATACAAAAACTGAAGTTAGATACAATGAAGCATAACATATAACAATAAAAATGAAGGTTCGAAAAAGATTTTTTAATGAAAAGTATTGTTAAGAAAACTAGTTAAAAATGTTAAAAGAAGAAAGGGTCAAGTTTAAAAAAATAGCAGAAGATAAAAAATAAAGTTAAAAAAATTAACTTTGCAAGACTAAAGTATCATGAGGAGAAAGCCATGAATTCCATGGTTTGCTCTCTCCTCCTCTGGTATTCCGCTGTTCTCCTTGGTAAGTGAACTTGGTCTTGGCTGGATTTCTTGTTGATCTTCTCAGGGAGGGGCCTGTTGTAGTGAGTCTCAGGTGTCTTTGCCCCAGGCGGAATTGCACCACCCTTTCCAGAGGCCAGGCTAAGTAATCCGCTGGGGTTCGCTTTCAGGAGCTTGTGTTCCCTGAACACTTTCCATAGAGTTCCAGAGGTCAGTAATGAAAGTGGCGGCCTGGAGGAGCCGAGAGCTTAGGGACCCACTCCTCAGTGCGCCTTCAGAGAAAAGCGCTCATCATTTCCCTCTCCCTTGCCTCCGGCTGTGCTCAGACCTCACCAGGCTGTGACCAAGCATCTCTGGCACACAGCTCCACCTGGAGTCTCCAAAACCCTTAGATTGCTGAGCTCTTCCGGGGGGATCTCCCCAGATCCTGTGCCATGGATTACGGTTCAAGGTAATGCTGAGTTGAGAGGTCACTGCTCAGCTCTCTTTCTGTTGCCTGCGTCCCCGCTCTAATACCTGCGAGTTCTATGACACTCAACACCGCCAGTCCTTCTGTGACCCTGCAGAACTGGGGCCATGCTGTCCCCGCATGGGCTTCAGCCCGGTTTATCCTCTGGAGCGACGTCCCTCAGTGAACATCGCTTTTAAAAGTCCTGGTTTTGTGCTCCGTTGCTTGTCAGGAGCCAGAACCTCCCCCCAGGGTCTATCTTCCCGTCGCTTTGGACTCACTTCTCCGTGGGTCCTACCTTTCAGAAAGTAGTCGATTTTCTGTTTCTCAAATTGATGCTCTTTTTCTCTTCGATCTCCTGTTGGATTTGTAGGTGTTCGGAATGGTTTGATAAGCTATCTAGCTCATCTCCTGCTACCTGATGTCAACTCAGCCTGCTACTTCTCCACCATCTTGACTCCTCCCTCCCTTTGGATTGTTAATATTTGTACATTTTGAGGACTTAATTAAGTAATATACACTAAAATTCAGAGGATGTATCCAGAGCGAATTAACTGACACGGAAAGAAAAGGCACAAAACAATTACGTTACTAGACATACCCGGATCCCCAGTGTTGGCCTGACTGTGGAAACTAGCTCCATACCAGAGTCCTTGAGGTGGTTTTTGGAGGAAAACAGTTTGTCCTAGGATGAGTCCTTCCCATAAGCCCGGTAGTAGCATCTGATGGTGCTGGTCTTTGCAAAACTGGGAACCATAGCGAGGATAGAAGTTAAAGGAGAATAGAGCTTCATGACAAAAGACATTTGTCATGTGATAACTGAGGGAAAGATTGAAAACGGGTAAGGAATTTATGTCAGTTTTGATCCTGTAGGCAAATAAAAATGATGAAGGAAAGGCTGTAAGAATAGCTTTGATCCTACAGTCCAATTATAGTCAGGTGAAAGTGTTTCCTGTGTCAGGATCAATTGTATGAGGGGACAGATAAGAGGACGATGGCCACATTGGCAGATGATTGAAAATCACACCCAGTGTTGGGTTTTGTCTGATGAAAACGATTGTCCCCCCTCACAGACAAGAAGTGGAAGAAATGCGAGAAGAGCTGCAGGAGTCTAACCTCACCTTCAACCACAAGGTAACCAGAGTTGTGTCCAACACACTGACCCCTTGGCGCCCCCTTCAGGTGATGGTAGTGGCCCTTAGAGCCCTGAACATGGGTTTCTGGTGTGTTGGATTTTTCAGATCGCAGTTCAAGAGAGGTATGCTCTGGCTAACTGGGAAAGTGTTTTCCATTTCCTCATCTTCGTTTGCAGCACAGTTGGGCACAACTGAAGGTGGGTGTGTTTTTCTGCCACAGATGAAGGCTCAGTATTGGGAAACAAGGATGATGCAGCAGAGCAGGGAGAATGCCTACCTGAAACACAGCTGTGAGAGTTTGATGTGCGTTTTTATGGGTGTTTGGTGAGGTGACAGCTATGCTGCTTACTGCCTAGGAGAGGACGTGGTGTTATAATTCTTAGAGATGTCCACTCTTTTTCTGTGTTTAAGATTGTGCATGATGAAAGGGGAGATGCTGCCTGTGGGATCCATGAGGCGTGAACCAATGCCCGGAAGGCCTGAGTTGCAGAAGCCTGTGTGGCAAGGTAGGGAGCACGATGTGAAATGCAGCAGCAGCCTGATTTCTGCTGTGAAACCACATGGTGTCCTTCCCGTTCCTGTGGGTGATCGCTGTGTGTCCTGAAGAGAATCACAAGCCTGCAGGTTGTCAGAAGGGGTGACAGGAGGGTGCATTCCTTATATGCCCCCAGGCAGCAGGACACTTGCCCCCGTGACAGGTGGAGCTCACGCCGCTCCACACCTTCCCCCTGCTACCCCCTTCAAAGGAGCTGAGCCTGAGAAGGTGGGAGGTGAGCGCCCTTCCCACCTTGATTCAGTAGTCAAACCTTGGCAAAAAAAAAAAGACTATTTGTTAATAAGGGCATTTATTTACTCATTATGGAGGTTCCTATATTTTTGTTTTATTTGTCATCCATAGGACCATATTGAGCAATGAAATATATCTTTCTCCTCTCATGTTATCGGTGCAATGCCATAGCTTTATTGCTCAATCTGCCTGTGATTTCTTTGTTCGTGACTATACAAATGTCTAAGTCTGTTTCTTCCCTGAAATGTTTATTTGTTGGCCAGTCATGCATTCTAGGTCCCAACTGAAGGATGGACAAATGAACCATCCACCTGTGGCTTGAGAAGGGAACATGGGCTGTTCATGTTGAGGGTTCGTGGATGTCACCCACGCAAGGCTATTCTCACTTAGGTGTTTAATCTATGAAGAGAAAGTGATTTTGTCTGATGTGTGTTGAGCACCCCAATTTTAGTGTTGATTTCCAGCCAGTTGTACCCCGACCTGTCCACACATGATGGATTACTTACAGAAACACTGGAGCCAGGGCCCTGGAGTGTCTCACGCAAGAGGTGACTGGTGTCTCTCTTTGCAAAGGAGTCACTTGAGTCACGGGTGAAACCCTCTGATAAGGGACCGAAGTGTGGGAAAGAGTGCAAGATGGGAGGGGAAGGCATGGAGGGCATGCAAACCACAATAAACCTCTGACCTTTGTCTGATCTAGCATCTAGACTGGTTCCCAGGATGAACAGCAGCACTAGCCCTCAAAGGGACCCAGAGATACATATGGTAAGTGCTTGGGCATTTTTAGTTGTGTCTGTTTCTGAAATGGATTGCAGTGTGGACAGGTCCCTGTCCTGGCCTTGTGGCCTTGGTGTGTGTCCTGCGATCATCCCTTTCAGAGTGCACGCTGTTCACCGAGGAGCCTCTGGGCTGCTCCGTTAGAGATCTTCAATTTCGTGCTTCCTCCCAAAGCTGTAGATGCTTTGAGACACGTGATGGAAGGATGCTCACCTCATGCATCTCTGTGTGTGTGTGTGTGTGCACGTGCGTGTATGTGTGTGTGTACATAACTCGAGGAGGATGACATCTTACTCCACACTGAAGTCAGCTAGCCCAGCTGACTCCTTGCAGTTTGCTTTCCTGTGGGAGCAGGAGCATTTTTAGTATTCGGGTCAGAAGACTAACCTGGGAAGGTGTCTGCAGAGGTCCTCAGATGGAGAATGGGAAAAGCCAGGACTGCGTCACACTTGCCCCACATGCTTTGGGCAGCTTGAGTGTGGAGAAGGTTAGCTATGACCTCCCATGTGTCCCATCTGAGTGGATGAAGATGAGAGCTGGAATCACTCCAGTTGACCCCTGGATGAGATGATGGTGAACTCTGGCAGGTGCCAGGTGTGTCATAGAAAATACCCCCTGGAGAAGCAGCCCTGAAGAGGGAATCCTAGTGACTCTCTGCAAGGCACACACCTCACACGTGTTTTACTTGTGCTCCCATTAGTGGATTCTGATGGGGTCTGATGGCTGTGCCAGCTCATAGCATCTCTCCCGACCCATCCTGGGAGCATTGCCTGTGCTCTCGACACACTGGTTTGCATTTGGGGATATGGAATCGGCCCATCAGTGGTTCTCAGCACCAAGGACTAGGCATTTGCTCTGTGCCTGAGCTAAGGACTGTCTGAATGTCGGGGACGTGGATCCACAGAGCTGGTCTTGCTCACTCGAAGGGGTCCTGTTTCTCTCAGAAAGCACTCTTCCAGGTCCTTTGCAGGACTCCGGACACTCCTATCTCCTCAGCGGTGTCTGTGGCCATGGACAGCCCTTGTGGAGCGTAGAAGATCCCATTGTCAGGGAGGGAAGCAGAGCTGGTCAGGGGGGATGCTGGTGGGCTTCCGGTTGACCCACAAGCACCTGCACTTCCACTTGTGGACACCAGGCTTCCCAGGCCTCTCATTGTGTTTGTTCTCAATGTACAGAAGGAGATGCTGTGCTTGCCGTGATGGGGGAGGTGTGGTCCCAGCTGTCGATACTGCCCTGTCCTGAATGGAGTTTTTTCCTTAGTTGATTATCCTTGGTTGCCCACTCTTGTCTCTGTCGAGGTGTGCAGACCTATATTAACATGTGGTGACAGTAGTTTTCCCCATGGCATCGCTTCACCACAGGTTCTAGGTGAGACACGGGGCGGTAGCCATTCTGGCACAGATGCTACTGTCTTGGAACATGATGGTGGGGAAGATGCGTGTGCGGATGTGTACCCCCGGCTGCCCACAGTGCACACCGGGGAAGTAACTGGGGGAGGAGGACCCCTCCATCCACAGTGAAGTTCTCTGGCCAGCCCGACTCCATTTAGGTTACGTTCAGGTGCACTGGTGTTGTGCTCATGCTGGGGATAGATGGGTCTGGTAATCCTCACAAATGGAAACTGGGGAAAATTCTCTCTGCATTTTATACTGTCTCCTTTGCAGTCTGCAGTGTTCTCAGGGCATGTTTCATGAGTCATCCCCATTTTACTTCTGCTGGAAAATGTGCCCTGCAGAACCAGCCCACTTAAGACCCTTTCTACAACTCTTTTGAAGTGTCAATGCTCTCAGGTGCACTGTCGTAATCGCACACTGGCTCACACGTTCTGAAGGGGGACGTCAGTGATTACGTGCATGACCACTGCCTCCCAGCCCTTCAGCTGGGTTTCCAGGAGCAGGTCATTTGGTCCTAAGTTAGTGTGAGAGCTGATTTCTTTTCTCATCACACATGTGGAGTTTTCCACTGGGAAGCATATACTCTTTTGTGAATTCTCTTATATGGCCTTCCCATCTTCATTTCCCATTGTACAAAATTACTCTGGAACTCAGTAGGTTGAAATTTCCAAATGACTGTGTTTTAAGACAAACACAGGGGGCGCCTGTGTGGCTCTGTGGGTTAAAGCCTCTGCCTTAGGCTCAGTTCATGATCCTAGGTCCTGGGATCAAGTCCCACATCAGACTCTTTGCTCAGCAGAGAGCCTGCTTCTCTTCCTCTCTCTCGCTCTGCCTCTCTGCCTGCTTGGGATCTCTGTCTGTCAAATAAATGAAATCTTAAAAAAATAAGACAAACACAGCTGCTGAATGTAAATAAAGGTTTTTGGTATCATGTCCCTCGGAAGACACTTTTCCAGTGCCCCTGTCAGACCACAATGTCCTAATTCCTCAATTGTCTTTGTAGCCATGGACAGAAGCTGTAGAGAGTTGAGGACCCCTTTGTCAGGAGCGAGGCAGTGTGGGGAGAGTCGGGGACTTACAGGCCAACGATTCCCCTCAAGTGGCTCGGAAACTTTGTGAAGAAAGGGCATTCAGTTTTGTCACATTCTCTCTATTCTGACCAAACCAAAATCTTCTCTGGTGGCTGAGGACGATAGAGGAAGTGTTGTCCAGGATGTCGATGCCTCCGTGTCTGGAATGTGCTGCCTTACTAGTTTGCAGTGATCTTTTTTCATCTTTAAGACACAACTTCTTGCTACAGAACGTGGTCAGACATGGACAGTGATGTTTGGTGACAGGCTACTCCTGTAACAGCCATGGCCCTCTCCCCCATCATTGTACTGGCCCCAGCTGGGAGGGGCATCTAAGTTTTCTAGCACGATGCAGCTCTCCTGGAAGGTGGCATTGGAGAAGGAGCTGGATGCTGAGAGCTCTTTGTTTTGGTTTCTTTTCTTGGTGTTGCAACTTTTGTCTGTTTTGCTGAAATATTTTCTTGTCTGTTCTGCAGGTCAGTAGAGGTGTGAGAGAGTTCCCTCATTGCCCAGGGCTCCTCCGTATGCCCTACCACATGGGGTGGAATGTACCGGACGTCCCTCCGCCTCATCCACCTCCACAGTGGTGGACATGGGGGCCTCAGCCACACCTCGTTCCTCCACCACATGGTGAGATGACCTGAATTGATGTGGGTTATAGAGCTTATTCATAGTTGAAACACTTCTGTTGGTGGAGAGGATGGAGAGGTGGTACCACAAGACTTTGCCATGAAGCAATAAGCCCAAGTGAGGACATGGTAACATTCCTCCACTTTGTCTGATGTCCATCTCATGGACTGTCTGGTTCACTATACAGAACTGTGCAACAGGTGTCTACCATGGAGAAGAAAAGTGACATTTCACAGAGGACAGACATAGAAGCATTGCCCAGGTGCACTACGCAGACACAATGTTTTGGGCTCTGGGCTGGACGAAGAACAACCTTCACATCAGTCTCACATGTGGAGGCCCCAGTTGTCCAGCATGATAGATTAGTTATGGAAACATCTGTTCCCAGGCAGAGTGGTCATATCTGCGAGGGTGATGGACAGTTCCCTCCTTCGTCCACAGGGGTCAGGGGAGTCCTGTGAGAAACAGAGTGGACCCTCCAGAGGGAGAACGGGGAATAGGCTGGGGCAGGTGGGGAGGGTTGGCTTGATCCTGTGTGGTCGTCGCCAGTCTGAATCCACCTCTGTCCCTTCTAGGCCTTCAGTCCCAATCAGAAGCCTGTGGAGCTCAAGGGGTCAATAGCAGCACCGTGCCCGAGAAGGTCCCAGAGAAGCACCAAGTAAATGCTGGGGTGTTTTCAGTTGTACCCATTTCTGGAGTTCTTTTCCTTTCTGGGCAGCACAGTTTCCTGACATGTGTGTGTTGGATATATCCTGGGGTCCATGTGTGGTGTCCTTTCGCGTTCAAAGTGGCAAGTCTTACAGGCGTCTCTGTTTCCAGATCATCACCTTCTGGTTGTGTCAGTGGAGCAAAGGCAGAGTTTGTGTTCAGGGCTTGACATTCAAGGGGAAACCGGGCTGGGGACGCTGTATGATTCTGAAGTTCTTCAGGACACACATGCGTGTGCCTCGCTATTTGCACACACTGAGCAGTGGGCAGGTGCCATTGATGGGAAGGAAGTGTCTCCATTGCACAATGGCAGACTTCTTTCTTTTACTGTCGTGCACATCCAGCATCTGCATACGTTGTTCTGGGAGGGATGAAACACCTCTCACTTCATCCGCAGCGTGTAGGGTTTAAGCTGTCATTTCCTTAGTTGTATAAATGCCTGACACAGGGCTGTGGTCCCTTCATTGTTCATTAGTGTAGGGGTCTGCCCTTGTCCTCTGCAGTTTAGAAAGTTGTGGGTAACGCTCTTGTCTGGTCTGGGAGGTGAGAAGGAAAGAAAAAGTGGCAGATGCCGGAGGCAGGTGTAGAGGGTTCGTTGGAATGTTGCTCAGTCACTTCCAGGTGGAGAAGCTTCTGTCTTTTCCATGGTGTGGGTCAGATACAGATGCTGGAGCGTCCTCCACAAGGACCAGCGGTGCTGCCCACAGGCCTCTCGTGGCATGGCAGAGTGAAGGCTGCTAAAGACATGGTAACTTTCTTCTGGTTGTTCTGTATTTAGAATTGATGGACCTTGTCTTCCAGTCATACTGAGAGGGTTGTAGGTTCCTTGTGGTGGCAGAGAGCTGCCCTTCTCCAAAAGCTGGGCAGATCAGGTGTCACACGCACATGGTATAGAGACGATGTTTTGTGCTCTGGGAGGGATGAGGCCTTAATGTGAGGAATTGAGGGTGTGTGTCTGAGAGAAGGGAGGGACACACTGATGACAGGACATAGACTGTGTGTTCTGTATAAGGGAAGAACTAGAGATGTATCCAGAAAGAAGGGAGGGAGCCCCGAGTCACACAGAAACAGGAGGTTGTGGATGCCGAGAAGGCTGGAGGTACTCAGGGAGAGGCTGGGCTTCTCTCAGGGTGAGGCCGTTCCTGGCTGCCAGCAGCCTGAGAGTGAGTGTGAGGACACCGTGCGGTCTACAACGACTGCTGCATGTGTTCACTCACACAGTGTGGATCACGCCGCTATTTGCCTCAGAATGTCGTTTTTGCCATGAAGCCATTCACTCATAGTCTGTGAAGAGCATTGTTTCCCTGAATTTCTGAAAATTCTGAACCATGTGAAAGAGTGTCGTGGAGATTTGGGAAACTTAACTTGGTCTTTGGGGATTCTTGTCTGGCTAACTTTAAGTCCCGCAGTGAGAAAACATGAAGACAAGATGGAGAACCAGTGAAGAGTGGCCGCCCTGGCCTCAGCCCGAGTCAGACTGTTAGTGGGAGAGTCAGGGTTGGCCAGGAGCCGCCCTAGCTGGAGCCCTGTCACCAGGCCTCCGCATCTGCATCACCACCCTGCCTGCAGCTGTGCACTTCCCGGGGACTTCAGTCCCAGTGTCCAGATTTGCCCGTGTTCCTGATTTCTCAGCCCAAATACCAGCTCTCAGTGGGGCCTTCTCAGGGCCTCAGCTTTTATTTTAATCTTTCATAGAGAGAACATATTGGATTCTGAGGTCACTACAGCAATAGGAGCATAAAGAACCTGCAGGGGCTCCTGAGCGACTCAGTCGGTTAAGCAGCAGAATCTTGATTCCTGCTCAGGTCATGATCTCGAGCTTTTGAGACTGAGCCCCAAGTCGGGCTCGGTGCTGAGTGTGGAGCCTATCTGGGATGCTCTCTCTCCCTCACCTTCTCCCCCATCCCTCTTTGCTCACAAGTTTGTGCTTTCTCTCTGTCTCAAAAAGAAAATAGTAATAATAATTGGCAAAGAATCTGGGCTCTGACCATTCACTGTTCTGTTTAAATGAAAATAGCTCTGTGCCAATGAGAATCAAAAAATGTTTATTTAAGTCCACAAATACACTAAGAGTGTAATACCTCTGTTCTGGTAGTGGCAATTCTCATTTCAAAGACGAGGCAAAGAGCCCCCTTTTTTCTATTAAATGTCAGGTCCTAGCCACAATGAAGTAAAATAGAGTTAAGAGAACAGGTACAATCAGATATTTCTATGTGAGATGTGAAGACAATTATTGTCTATTACATACAGACTCACAGATGTGGCCACAAGTGTTCATCCAAGGCCTCAGATACACTATGGGAGGCAGAAAGCATTTAGGAAAACACAAGGTCCCATTGTACTAACCCAAATCCTCTTGCCTTACGGGGTAATCATTTTGTAATCTGAAGACTTCCTTGACCTCCAGCAACCAGGCTCCAATGAGTTTCTACTCAAGATATGAATGTTTCTGCCTGGTGGTCTGAATGCTTTTCCTGCCCATCCTGTCCCCTGTGCTTTGTCTCTCCTGGTATCCCCCCAATAAACTGTTCATGGTTCTGTCTCTGTGTCAGCATCTCCCTTCAGGGCACAGGGTGAAGCCTTCAGACACAGATAACACCCTGGCAGTAGTGGGGGGATGGAGGATAGAACTAAATTACCCTTCATGGTACTTCTACTGCAAGGGACCCCAGGAACCCTTCTGGGGAGGGGGCCCAGATTGAATTTAGATCTGCTGGTGTTTGTATTAACTCTGGTGACACATCCTCTTGAGCACATGGCACCTGCTAGTTTAGGGGGGTAGTGATCAGCAGGACAGGTGGCTGTCCCCAGGCAGTGGTGACAGTGAGCAGAGCATGAAGTGTCTTGTGGGGCCCTGAGAGCCTTGGTGAAGAGGCCCTGCATTAATCCAGGTTTTGTGCAGGGTTTTCACCTCACCAGCTGCCCCCCAGCCACAGGGGGGCCTTGAGTGGAGCTGATGGTGGCAGTGTTTGTGGTAAGACCTATGATGCCCCACAGTCCTCCCACAGTTTCCATGTTGAGGGATGGGCAGGGCAGAGGTCCCTGACAGGAAACCCATCCCTTCCTCAGCAGCAGGAGGATTTGGGTGTGTATGCTTCTGTCCCCTTTTAGGCCCTTTTTGCCGATCCCTTCTGCAGCAGAACTTCTGGATCCTGCAAAGCCCTCCTTTCTTCCCAGGTCATGGGATCCAGCTCCATTCTCACTGCCTCAGGATAGAGAGCCAGAGCTGTATTTCCAGCCGGTTCACCCGATGCCCTGGGGAGACCCTGGGGCCTTTGCAGCAACTTCCTGCCTCCTGAGGTGTGACGGAGAAGCTGCCTTGTTGGCTGAGTGCTGAGTAGGGGGCTCTGGGAGCTTCCCCAGAACATACTGGTAGGTGAGAAAGTACAGGCGATGACATATTGGGGCTCTTCCCAGGGTTTGGTCCTCATTGTCCCTGAGGGCATTTGAAGACCCTATTTTACTCAGGGGTCTCTGGATTGAGAGGTCATGGGACACTGCAACAGAAATACTGTGGTTGGTTTTTTACCAATGCCGACTTGTTTCTGGGGAGAAATCATGACTCAGCTTCAGAGAAACTGGAGCTACATTGGGTTGGGCCAGGAATGCAAGAACCACTGACCTTCAGGACCTTCTAGAAGGAGGAGCTGGGATACCGCTCTCTGAGTTCTGCTAGACCCAGTACCCCAGGTAAAAGCACAGACTGTCCTGCACTGATGCTTTTATTACTTTTCAGTGTTTATTTTTTTTCCAACAATGTTATAGTAGTTGGAAAACAAGTGCAAACTTGACAGGTACCTGATTCCATAAACCTTTCATTTTTTTAAGGTTAAATTTACAAGGAAAACAGGAATTGTTTTATTTATCCTTTCTCGTGTTCATTGGAAGAAAACTCATCAATAATATCTTCAAAACGTGCCTTTTACCTCATCTCCTTTTCTCTGTTTTCTTTTTTAATGATTTTATGCAAGTACAGTGGTGAGGAGGGGGAGGCAGAGGCAGAGGGAGAAGGTGACTCAACACTGAGTGGGGACTCCAACGTGGGACTTTATCCCAGGATCCTGACATCAAGACCTGATCCACCCAGGTGCCCCTGCTTATCTCTTTATTTTCAACTGAGATTTGCCATGTTTTCTAATTTTCTCATGAGCTGGTAACAATCTTCAGCAGTTTTAAATTGGTTGCAGTTCAGTAAGAGCTCTTTCGCAGGATTCCACTGAGACTTCTTCTGTTCAAAGTGTCAAGACCACTTCTCAATATGCGGAAGATTGTACTAAGCAAAATTTGTGAATCAGTGTTTACAGAAAAGCTGCTGCTGTTTGTTGAAGATATTAAAATAGACGCTTAGCTCCACTGATTCATGCACTTCCCACTTTTTTCTTTTCCTTTGTTGCTTATTTCTAATTCAGATATCATATTCATAACTCCTCCTGAGTTTTCCATGTCTCACACGTACTTTCAAGGTTCCTTTGTGACTTGTAAAGAAAACAGACCTCCTGGTGAGCATGCAGCTTTGTGTCCCTTCAGGATTTGTTATATACATCTCTGTTAACATTTCCAACCCATTTGAAATTATCATGCCACCTTGACATATTACAAAAGAAGTGTAATCTATATGCATCATATGATTTCATTTAATTATGGTGTATTTCTTTATTTGAGATTTTCTGTTCATGACTAAGGCCTGAGAATATCTCCCAAGTTCATTGAATTTGGAAAAATCATTTATCCTAAGTATGAAATTTTGAAAGTTAGCATATTGGAATATGAAATTGAAAGGTGCATGTTTGCATTTCCTAAATGGAGATGATGTCCCTCTTAAGTTAAGGTTATTTGCTGAGCAAGGTGCAAGTGGACGTAATCATTGTGGGGGAAGAAAAAAATGTCTTCCATTCTTTTCCAAAGATGCTGCGGTTGCTCCATTATCTTATGTCTGGATATGGGCAATTATTTTTTCTTTTCAAATTTTTATTTAAGTTCTACTTAGTTAACCTGCAGTGTATGGATATAAGCAATCTTACGATGGTATCCATTTTTTAACCATTTATCGATTTAATAAATTAACATATCCTTTTTTCCTCTCCATGGTAAGAAAATCAACAAAGGTGTCATCTGTTTTTATGACCCAATTCTTTGTTTTTAGGATTTTATTTATTAATCTGAGAAATAGAGAAATAGCATGCATGGAGGGGGTTAGGCAGAGGGAGTAGCAGACTCGGCTGAGCAGGGAGCCTGCTGCATGGCTAGATCCCAGGACCCTGAGAGAAGACCAGAGCAGAAGGCAGGTGCTTAACCGGCTGAGCCACCAAGTTACAGCCTTATGACATTCTTAATATGACATCTCTTATAACTGAAGCTTTTCCTTACTGATGGGCTTTACCTTTTTCCCCATCAATAACCAGGGGATAGCATTTTTCTTTGAATATTCTCAATAGTGTTTCATGTCTAACATAATGTTGTAATAGCATTACAAATTTTTTGAATTTTTTATACATATAAGACTAGATCTTACTATCACTATATGATTAGGCATATAGACACTATAATAATCTATAATACTCTAAATTTAGAATCCTTCTGGAGTTTGGGTTTTCAATATTTTCTTGTGATCCCCTAAGATGTAAATGGTTTATTGCACAGAACTTAACATCTAAATCACTCTCAAAATATTCTTTCATTTTAAAATATTTTTTTTCATTTGCTACAAAACATAATGGAATAAATTATGAGTTTGAGTAACTTGTGAATTTTGTTTTGGAAAAAACCTTCATGATGAAATATTACATCTTCATTGTAACAGATTCTGTTTCTGTTCTGTGATATCAGTGAGCCAGAGATGGCCCCTGTATATTGGCAGGCTGCAACCCATGAGCTAAAGACCTGTGGCGGGTGCCTAAGTCAGATTTGTTTTCTACACATCCAGTCTTTTAAAAACATAACCCTGGAGAGCAGATGTTTAGGTATTGACTGCCTGCCTCAATTCTGTATGTCGTGAAACTGTGACCAATATTTTCTTATCATAAATAAAGTCAGTGAGTCAATCAAGCAATCCAGATTAACCCTTCAGCTCTAAAAGACCCTGAACAACTGTTGGCTTTCTAAATCCCTGATGCAGAGACCCTGCTCCCCCAGCCAGGCTTCAGAAAGGCATTACTTAGGCACATGTTTATCCTGTTCAATATTCCCAGTATTGGAAGGATTATTACTGTGATGGGCCACTCCTCTTGCAAACCTGTCAGTCCCCCCAAGAAAGGGGGTTGCATGTTACTGCCACCTCATGGTCACATCTTTTTCCTTCAGACTGAAACTCATTGAACTCCCTCTACATTCTTCCAGGCTTGGAATGTCTTTTTAAATTTGAAATATTTGATTGTCCTATTAATGTTGTAGAGGATAAAGGGGAAGTGCAATATCTATTTAAATTTGAAATATTTGTTTGTCCTATTACTGCTAAAGAGGATGAAGGGGAGGAAGAGAAAAATGAGGTATCCTGAGAACAAGTGAGCCAGCCAACATGAATCACGTGGCCACATACAATTTTTTGAACAGGTTCAGCCTTGGTGTGAAATATCATATCCTCTATTTTTCATTTTTTGAGGAACCTCCAAATTGGCTGCACCAACTTCCATTCCCACCAACAGTGTGAGAGGGTTCTCCTTTCTCCCAACTTCTCCAACACTTGCTGTTTCTTGCCTGGTCAGTTTTTACCATTCTACCTGGTGGAAGGTGGGATCTGTGTGGTTTTGATTTGAATATCCCTGATGGCTAATGATGATGAACAGTTTTTTGTGCATCGGTTAGCCATTTGTATGTCTTCTTTGCAGAACTGTATCATCACATCTTTGGCCCATTTTTTGACTCGACTATTTGTTTTTTGGGTGTTGAGTTTTTAAGTTCTTTATAGATATTGGATATCAGCCCTTTGTCTGTAGTGTCATTTGCATATACCTTTTCCCATTCTGTGGGTTGCCTCTTTGACTGTTGACAGTTTTCCTTTGCTGCACATAAGCTTTTGATTTTGATGAAGTCCCAAAAGTTCATTTTCACTTTTGTTTCCCTTGCCTTTGTACGTGTGTGTAGTAAGGAGTTTCTGTGGCTGAGGTCAAAGGGATTGCTGCCTGTGTTCTCCTCTAGGATTTTGATAGATTCCTGCCTCAGTCTCAGGTCTTTTTTCCAGGCTTTTCACGACAGACAACAAAGTGATGGTTGCCAGCATGGGTGAAGTAGGTGATGGGGATGAAGGAGCTGCTTGTCCTGATGAGTTCTGGTGAATGCATGAAAGCGTTGAATCCCTCTGTTGTATTCTAGAAACTAACACTGTATGTGAACCATAATGGAATTAAAAGAAAAGGAAAATAGTTGGCAAACTTTGCTAGGTGTATGAAAATATTCAGTCCTGTCTTTCCTATTTGGTTTTGTTGGTAAATCTAAACCTATTTTAAAGTGAAAAGTTTATTCATAATCATTGTTTTTTTATATTTTAATACATAATGTTGCATAATTAGTGCTACCATTACTTCGTAGTAATGGACACCTATTCTCTTCTGTTGTTTATTTAAATAATAGCATTCATGTTACAGAAATTGAGTAATACACAACAACATATAAATCACAGAAGGAGCTATTACAGATGTTTTATGTTAAGGTAAAACATATATAACATTATGTATTCTATCATAATGTAGTTTTCTAATCTAGAATGGATGTGTCATCTCATGGTGCTCTGGGAAGTTGGTGCCTGGCATTCTAGGGGCTAATTATTCATGGGGAGAAAAATCATGGTCATAATACTAGAACTATTAATACCATCAAAGGCTATTTAGAGGTTACTGGAGGGGATAAAAGTAAGCCTCACATGCTGATCACATCTTGTTTCCTTTTGTCTTCCTTCCAGCCTTCCCTCTGCAGCGCTGTAGCAAACTCACAGCAGCTCAACTGCCTTTTAAAGTCAATAACTATTATTCAGAAAATTCTGTGTACTAGGCAAAGAGCTCTACTGAGTACCATTCACAATCTCAGGTGTACCCTATAATGGGAGAATCACATCCAGTTCTATAGTTTAGAAACCGAGTTTAGGAAAAGCACATGTCTTGTTTTATTTACAGCAGAATTTAAAGCACTTCCTTGTAAGTTACTGTAGGTGAGGAACACCTGAGAGAGTTCGTGAGAAAGTACTTTGTAAAGTCTCAGGTACTCGATAGTAACCTATTGGGCTAGATTTTCCTTTAAAACTGTGGTTAAAAGTAATCTGTGATCAGCAGGAGCTTCACATAGCCCTTGCTCCTTATCCCCTACTTGGAGACAGCACATTTCTCACCAGCTGCCATTTGCTAGAATAGCTGCTTCGAGGAAATCAGCATCATTCAAAGCCCTGCCTTGAACAACATCCTCAGAAAGACCTCTCTGCCTTAATAGTTTTTCCTGAGTAGGTAGCACTCTGTGCTACTTCTCCTTTATAACAATTACAGTTCTAATTAACGTCTGCCACCTGGACTTGAGCGCAAACTCACTGAAAGCACGAACCACATTTCTTGTGGGATACTTAGCACTATGCTAGGTGCATAGACAAACATTTGAAATGAAAGTCATAGCATTTTACATCATACCCACTGTAAGAATCTAATTGTTACTGTTTGTTCATTTATCCATTATTTATCTCCCTTATGAAAATATGGGCTTCACAAGAATAGGCGCTTTGCCTTCCTTATTTCTAGTCCTTTATATTCTTAACATTGGGAACTTGGGACATATAGGTGCTCAATGAGAATTTGATAAATGAATATTGGTCTCTGTATAGGCTGTTGTTGGCTGACTTAATGGAACTTTGAGATCACCACCTCCATTTTCAAAGCTCCATGATTGACTGTTGTGAGCACTCCTGGTTTCTACATACAATAGCCCTCCCCAAACCCCTCCACCCTGCCCAGATCCTTCTTCATGATTCCAGTTACCTGCAGTCAACTGGTCTTGAAGCAGATAATCCTCCCACCAAATAATCAGATAAGTCAGTAATATTCTAATGCTGCCTTCACAATGCCTAGGTCATTGACCTCACTTCAAGGTATTATGTAGGGATGTCATCTCACATCACAAGAAAAGGTAGTACAGTACACAACATTTTGAGAGACCCGACTCACCTAACTTGTCATAATATACTATATATAATCGTTCTGTTATTGTTCACCTCTTACTGTGCCTAACATATATCTAAATTTATTGCAGTGTGCATACATATAATGGGTTCAGTGCTATCTGTAGTTTCAGGCCTCACTGGGGGCCTTGGAACATACCCCAACAGGTAAGGTGGACTCCAGCATTTGAGTTATCTACAGTTCTAATTAATATCACTATATTATATTACAAAATATACACAAAAATTAAAGGATGAGAAAATGTTTGAGATCTCTTATGCATTTTTTTTTTCTGGGTGACAGAGTTATACAGAGTTACGGGACAATCAGCCACAAAGTTAGCTGCAAAGCTAATCTTCTGCAATATTCTTTAAGCAAAAGCCTGTGTTTAAAGGCAGAGGTCTCTTTAGTTAAGGTTCTAGAATGTATGAGAGAGGGGCAAAGAAAAATGATTTGCAGGTGATTGAAAAGTGGTTTTATTCAGATGTTCTTTTTCTAGTTTCCAGGTTGAAGTTACTGGTGAGGGAGGTAATCAAGTATTCATAGATCATAGGCGAGGTCTACTCAAAAAGTGAGAAGTTCAAAGTACTGAGAAGTCAAATAAAAATTAGGGATGTGGAATTTTATGAGACAGTGGAGTAGCAGCAGAAAATTTTTGCAGACAAACTTTCCTTTCAACCCATGCCCCAAGATGAGACAAGATGAAATAACCCTTAATGTTCAACCTGGACTGCGTTCTGATTATCACTACTATGGCAGCTTTAAAAAGAAATTGATGGTGTAGGAAACTGCTAGCAAATATTTTTCCGGAATTTCTTCAAGACATGATGGGTTAGCTCAGTCTTGTAAAAATATATGTGATAGAGGAACAGACTAAAAGCATAATGGAATCTCCCTCTAGTCATTTCAAATGCATGTCCTGACTCATTGTATTAACTTTGGAATGAAAAAAGATCAAAATACAAATTTATTTGTGGTGTGGTATGGCAACCGCAGAATTTCTATTTGAAAATCTACTTAAACAACACAAAAGCATGATGCTGGTTGTGCCTGGTATTTTTCCAACCTGCAAAGTCATAAACCCTGCTCCTGTATTTTCTAGTTTCCTGGGTATGTATGGGACACACAGCAAGGCAGCCGCTTTGGCCATTTAATGCTTCGTTAGAGTACTCAATTTCCAATTTTGCTCGAACTAAAAAAATGAACGCATTTGTTTTTCTTTTCAGTCATTAATTTGGTATTGAGTGCTGTGTCATTAAATTTACTAACTTCTGATTCGTATTTGCAATTCTTCTGGAACACTTTTGGCATAACAGAAGCTGAAATCCTTGTGATAGTTTTGACTTTTGGAGTGGGGGGATACCATGGGGTTTACACAGGTTAAAAATTTATCTGAATACACAAGTTGTTCATCCCTCATGTAGAATGAATAAATAATGTAGGAAGAAAACAGGACCCCCTAATCCTGCCTCTTGGTCATAATAATTACTTAATATTTTAGAGCATATCCCCCCACCAGATAGCTAACCATATCATTTGTAAGGAAGCATGAACATAAGCTGTTAATACAGTTTTGTGTCTGGCTTTCTTAACATTTCATATTGTATCTTGAGCACTAATGTATTAGGCATTTATAATGGGCACAGATTTCATAATATTTAAGTAACCCTTCTTGTTGAACATAGATGTAGTGTTCCACATTTTTGTAAAATTGGTGATAAACATCTTTCCATCTACTTTAAGTCTTTGCCCACACTTCAGATAATTCCCTTAGTAACGGTTCTTAGAAATTAAACTGCCGAGAATATTAGTGTTGAAAATAGCTTATGTTGGAGTTTTTGTGTGTTCGGGTCTGTCCTCAGCACTTTACATATATGCATTCAATATTAGTTCAATTTTACAGAGGGGGGAAACTGAAGCACAGAGAGATTAACTCTCCAAGGTTATAGGGTAAGTAGAAAAGCTGGGATGCTACCCCAGGCGATTTGAGGCTGGAGCTGGTGCTCCTGACCCTTGTGTTGTATGGACTCTCTAATC
Source organism: Neogale vison (assembly GCF_020171115.1). Taxonomy (NCBI): domain Eukaryota; kingdom Metazoa; phylum Chordata; class Mammalia; order Carnivora; family Mustelidae; genus Neogale; species Neogale vison. The sequence continues at coordinate 133,454,833 of NC_058096.1, read as the reverse complement.
ACTTAGGTAAACATGACCTTCGCAGGTCATCCACATTAGACTTGGAAGTAATAGACCACCTACTTGAACCCCTGGACGTTACAGAAAGTAAAGCTTAGAAGGAGTAAGCGACAAAGTCAAATCGCTGGTAGCAGATCTAGGTTTTACATCTTGACTCCTCATCCTGCAGTCCAAACACTTGTTATTCCAAGGGTGACCATGAACCACAGCATCAGCCCCACCTGGGAGCTTGTTAGAAATGCAGAATGTCAGGTCCTACCCCAACCCTCCTGAAGCAGAATCTGCATGTTAACAAGATCCCCTGGTGATTCCTTTGTACTTTAAAGCTCCAGAAGCTCTGGCAATACACTGTAAACTTGATAGATCTTGGTACTTCAATGGAAAATCTGCATATAAACAGCTAGTATTTGCACAGCATGAAAAAAAAGTCATTTTTCAGTTACTTAAAGCTTTTATGAGGTTGAAGCATATGAAACTGCTGTTATTTTAGAGAAAACGTTTAATATTGGCAACTTAGTGTGGCTCAACTTCTGTGGGTGGAAGGATAACAATAATAAAACAGGTATTAGTTTGAATAGAGACTGGACTTGAAGTGGAAAGGTTATTCCCAGTGAATATACATGTTAGTCAGGGAAAAAAAACACAAAAAATTACATTGCAAAGTGGTAAGTGCTTCAGGAGAGCATTCTGAGAGCTTTGGAAGAAGGTAAGTGATGTTCTGGAAAATAAACACAGAAAATCATTTGCTTCTGTTAGTGAAAAAAAAGGCAGGCATACAAACCTTAGTCAAAATATTATATGGGCATACTCAGAAGCTTCGCAGAATCGGATTTAAACCAATTGGTTAAGTATATATGGTGTTCCACAAAGTTTGGGAGCTATGACTTGCCGCTTGAACTGAGAAAACTAAGGACTATGTTGTCCGTTAATGGTCATAGTAGATAATGAGAGTTTACAGGTCTCATCATTTAGGGTGTACTATTTTCATGGGCCCCACTTTGGCCGTTCCTCTTTTTTTGAAGTTAACAGTTTCAGGTTGGGTGAAGTGAAGAACTGGCTTCCATACAGTATGAATGAAGAGAACAATCATAGGAGTAATATTTAAAGATGTACTTCTCTCTCTCTCTCTCTCTCTCTCTCTCTCCTTTTTTTTTTTCCCCCGGAAGCTGTGAGTAACCTATACGCAAGCAGTATGTGTAAATATAAAAACCTTGGTTAAATATTTCCCATTCTCAAGTCCTTTTAGGTATCTTGCTATTCTAGAAATGAGATTGTTATACAGATTTTGCATCTTTACAGTAGCTGGTTTAGAAATACTTAATTTGGGGGGAGATGGTTGAATAGGTAATAATTCCACTTTACCATCCTTTTCTTACAAGGTTCCCTTTTTTAGAAAGAACTGACCTACCAGTTGTTGGGCCCATAATGAGGTACAATACTGTTCAAAGCAGTCCTAAGAACCTGAGAAGGAAAGTATCTGAGACCAAAATTGGGCAATCATTGGAGTGATACATGAAATACATTGAGCAGGGAGAAAGTGACATGAGGGTGGGATAGATTGCACATAGGTACATGCAGGTGGTAGCTTTCAATATTCCCCACAGCCTCCCTGCAGGCCTGAGGGGCAAATGGCTTCTACTTCTCACTACCATCTTTATTTTTATGAAATCTAGTCTGGCAAAACTGCCTGCAAATGTCAGAAGTTTGATTCCTAATGTATTAGTTTCCTCCCTTGTCTGCCTTCCCCTGCCCTTCCCTCACATCCTTCTAAACTTTTGCCAAATCTCCCAAATACTATCTGGGCACTGGGAGAAAATAAAAGAAGAGTAAGATCTAGCACCTTACTGTCAACTTGCTTGTAAATCAACTTTCTTCCTGGAATAGCAAAGATAGGACAGCCACAGAAAGCTATTAATACCCAGCAGTTGGTGGTGATTGTAAAAAAGGACAGATAGAGTACATGGGATCAGAGTGGGGAGCAATCACAGCTGTTGGTGGGATCAGAGAACTCCCACCTGAGGAGTAATATCTGAATTAGCTCATGAAAGGCAGGCAGGCTCCAGAGAGGGAGAGGGAGGGATACCCCAGAAATGCATGCCACAGAGACTAAGGCCCAGAGGAGGAGGTGGAGGGGATTTTGGGGATGTTTTGCACTGTAAAGAAAAAGGAAATAAGGATTTACTTATTTATTTATTTCAGGGGAAAAGCAGAAAAAAAGAGTAGCCATTCCCTTCAGTGGCTCAGCTCCAGCCATATCATGAGAACCACAGAGTTCTCAAACTTTAAGCTCACAATACCTGAAAGGCTTGTTAAAGCCTATATTGCTAGGTCCACCCCTGGAGTTACTTATGTGGAGGGGGTTGTGGGGAGGAGCATGTGTAGCCCGAGAGTCTGCATTTCTGTGACATTCCCAGGTGATGCTGGTACTTCTGGTCTGAGAACCCCTGTCCAGAGATATGGCCAACAAGCTCCCATCCCACTTGCTATTTCTTCTGCCTGGAAATTTCTACTCCCAGATAGTCATAGTCACATGGCTCCTGGCCTCGGTTTATTCTTCTCATTTTTTCTCCTGTCACTCTTTTTTTTTTAAAGATTTTATTTTATTTATTTGAGAGAGAGAGACAGTGAGAGAGAGCATGAGCGAGGAGAAGGTCAGAGGGAGAAGCAGACTCCCCATGGAGCTGGGAGCCCGATGTGGGACTCGATCCCGGGACTCCAGGATCACGCCCTGAGCCGGAGGCAGTCGTTTAACCAACTGCGCCACCCAGGCGTCCCTCTCCTGTCACTCTTTATTCCTGGTCTATGCTGTACCTTCATAACCCCTATCATATCTTAACACTATGGTGATTTTTTTTTTATCTCCCATTAAGATATAAATCCCACGAGGGACAGTTTTGTTGCCTAAAGCAGTGCTGTAATTCCTAGCACCTAAATTTCTGCGTTTTTAGACTTTAAAATACCATGGGGCACATAGTAGGCACTCAAATAGTGTTGACTTGCACCAAAGAATAAAATGTCTAGGAATAAGTTTAATTGAGGTGAAAGACCTATACTCTGAAAACTGTAAGACGCTGAAGAAACCAAAGACAACATGAACAAATGGAAAGATACTCCATGCTCATGAATTGGAAAAATACTGTTAAAGTGTCTATATTACCCAAAGCAATCTACAGATTCAGTGCAATCCCCGTCAACATGCCAACAACATTTTTCACAGAACTTGCATACTAAAGTTTGTAGAACCACAAAAGAGCCCAAGAAGCCAATGCAGTCTTGAACAAAACCAGAGATACTACAATCTCAGTTTTCAAGATATGATACAGAACTATAGTGATCAAAATAGTATGACAGTGGCATAAAAACAGACACAAGATGAATGGAACAAAACAGAACACAGAAATTAACTCACACTTACATGGTCAATTAGTCTAGGACAAAGGAGAAAAGCATATGCAACGGGAAAAGGACAGTCTTCAAACAGTACTGAGAAAACTGGTCCTCTACTTGTAAAAGAATGAAATGGGCCACCTTCTTATACACAGAAATAAACTTAAATGGATTGAAGACCTAAATGTGAGAACTGCAGCCATAAAATCTTAGGAGAAAATATAGGCAGTAATTTCTTTGATATCAGCCTTAGCAATATTTTTCTAGATAGGTCTCCTAAGGCAAGGGAAACAAAAGCAAATAAACTATCAGGACTAGACCAAAATAAAGAGCTTAGCACAGCAAAGGAAACACAAAATGAAAAGGCAACCTGCTGAATGGGAGGAGAAACTTGTACAGGATAACTCCGATTACATAGTTTAAATAGTAACCCACTAAGAATACAACTTATCAAAACAAAACAACAACAAAATCCAATGATCTGATTAGATATAGGCAGAGAACCCGAATATACATTTTCCAAAGATGACAGCAGGTGACCAATAGACACATGAAAAGATGTTTAACATCACTAATCAGGGAAATGCAAATTAAAACCACAGTGAGATACCCCCTAATATGTGTCACATTGTCGACAATCAAAAAGGTAAAACAAGTGTGGGTGGGAATGTGGAGAAAAGAGAACCCTCTTGCACTGTTAGTGGGAATGTAGACTGGTGCAGCCACAATTGAGGTTTCTCAAAATGTTAATAAAAATTAACTTAATTAACCATAAGATCCAGTAATTCTACTAGAGATCTATTCAAAGAAAACAAACACACTAATTTGAAAATATATAGGCATCTCTATGTTATTACAGCATTACTTATAATAGGCAAAATATGGAAACAACTCAAGTGTCAACCAATAGATGAATAAAGATCTTGTACACATGTACACGGATATTATTCAATTGTAAAAAAAGGGAGGAGATCCTGCCATTTACAACAACTTGGATAGATCTAAATGTTATTATGCTAAGTGAATTCAATTAGAGAAAGACCATATGATTTCATTTATATATTGAATCTAAAAAATAAAACCGACAGAAACAGACTCAAATATACACAACACACGGATGGTTGCCAGAGCAGAGACGGGTAGGGGAAGGGGCGTAAGGAGTGAAAGGGAGTGGGAGATATGGACTTCCGGTTACGGAATGAGTAAGTCACAGGGATGACAGGAACAGCCTAGGGTAATAGTCAATGATATTGTAATAGATTCTATGATGACAGATGGCAGCTACACTTGTGGTGAACTTAGCATAAGGTATAAACTTGTCAAATCTCTATGTTGTACACCTGAAACTAATGTAACCATCAGCTATACTTTGGGGAAAAATTAGTGTTGACTTGATAAAGGAGATACTGTCTTGGAATGAGAGGTGAGCTTGGGACTCGTATAGATTGAGTCCGAGAGGATGGAAGACAAGATAACTCAGGCCATACACCACATTGACTCCATCTTAAAGACACAGACCTTTAGTTTTATTAGTAAAAAATTTGGGGTCAGGGGTAGTAGGGAGGAAGAGTAAAGTAGAGTAAGAGCTTTAAGTAACTGCATTGTTTCAGAATATCTGCTGTGAAGCCAACTATATTCTAAGGGAATAAACACCCTCATTTAGGGCAGAGGAAAAACCAGTCAGACTGTAATTCTCTCTGAAATGCAGAAGTAGTCTTTCTATCTGGTATTATATTAAGAGGATTTCCTACTTGTCACTTGCAGTCATTCCCTTTTTCTGACACACAGAGACCTGAAAACTCCTATGGGGGAGCCCAGTTCTTCCTGTATCCTCCTTTTCTGCCCTGTAAGTCAAGGGCATAGAATACAGTTTCCAGCAGCAAGTTTTTACTCCAAACAGCCTGCTATACAGGGTTGTTCCAAATCCCTCTAACCTTCCATATGTTTAGCAATTTTGATGCCAAATGTATTGCTACTATATCATGCACACATGATATACCTTCCATGGAACATGATTGATATGGTCAGTCCTATTAGAGTCTCTTACTAGAAACCTTGTGTCTTTATTATATTCACAAAAGTCACAAATAGGAACTTAGACATTTAGAGGATTCATAAATTAGCCCCATTAAGAGGGAAATCTAAAAGATAGAGGAGGGACGTGAAAATATGGCAAATGAGATCACCTGTATAGGTGGTCACAGATTCTCTAAGTACAAAAATAAGCTCATCTGGTGATAAAATGTGACACCCTAGTTGTAACATTTAGCAACGCAAAATCTAAGACTGAAATGCTATACAAATACACACTGTGTGTGTTAAAAGTCAAGAGTAGGAAGAGGATTGTTGATCTAATGTAGTTGCATTTTCATTCTCCCCCCTTCTCCCCTGCCCCAGTTTAGATCACTGGATTAAGATCAAAGCACTCAAGGTTGCTGGAGGGAAAGGATAATTGAATGATGGGTATTAAACAGAGCCCTTGATGTAAAGAGCACTGGGTATTTAATGCAATTGATGAATCATAAGATTCTATCCCTGAAACTAATATAGTATGTTAACTAAATTGAATTTTAGAGATTAAAAAAAAATAAGCCCTCAAGAAGCAGAGACTCTTCTCTCTGCTTTGGAGATTCCTAACCCTGCCTGGCACAAAGGATTGGTGGTAAGGCATACCACCAAGGCTGATACTTGGTAAGTGTGGTACGATGAGTGAAGACGGAACTGGAAAGGTAAAGAGGATGGTGTACCTCCAGTCCTGAGGGAATTGACAGGAGGAGGGAAAAGGGAAGCCCATTCATTTGGCTAAGAGAACATGAAGACATTTGAACAGAAGTTTTAATTTCCCAGGAAGATGAAAGGTAATCAGTTTTGTAATAGGTTATCTAAATGAGAGACTTTCCAACTAATATTAGACATAATAATATACTTAACATCTATATTATATTTCAATTAATAAATTTTGTAAGAAATTTGTTAACATTAGAGGAAGCAAGGTGTAGGAATCCTGTGTACAGTAAATGTAAAATTTAAGATAACAAAACTGAGGGGTGTCTGGGTGGCTCAGTGGGTTAAAGACTCTGCTTTCTGCTCAGGTCATGATCCCAGGGTTCTGGGATCAAGCCCTGATCAGGCTCTTTGCCGAGCAAGGAGCCTGCTTCCCTTCCTCTCTCTCTCTGCCTACTCATGAATTCTGTCAAATAAATAAATAAAATCTTAAAAAAAAACTGAAAAATCATCTTTTATCAGGTCCTCTACTATGTTTTCATAGGGCTAGGTTTTCTGTTTTTGTTTTGTTTTGTTTTTTTAGGAAAGAGGCCAGTTAGCTTCCTATCTCTTCAGACACCTAACTCTATTTCTTACCTATAGTCTTAATCTTATTCCTACCACCTGGCATAAAACATGGTCATACTCCCCTATGTTAAGTAGTAAAAGCAAGGGGGGAGGGGGACAAGATGGCGGGGTACTAGGAAAAGGCGTCTTTTCAGCTGGTACCCCAAAGTGAGCTGATTACCTACCAAAGAACTCCAATCACCCATGAAATCAGCCTGTGATCAGAATTATACACGTCTGGATCTCTACAGGGGCAGAAGACGCCAGTGAGCAGGTAAAGCGGAATGGGAACAGCGGATTGATATCGGAAGATAAACAAAAGGGGGAGGGAGCCACCAGAGGCGACCGGTGCAAAAGTAATACCCCGATACGAGCGAGAGTGCCCTACGTCTGGGGACCAGCATTAACTTGGAGACTGGTTGAAAGCACTCCAAAAGAGCAAAGGATTGAGAGGGAAATTGTGGGAATCGGGGCGGCTAGGGACAGGGGCTTAAGTCCCCGGTCCCAAATGGCCTCCCCAGCGCGGAGGCAGAGGGAGTGCGGCGGAGAAAACCAGCTCCTGGTCCCTAAGTCGCCAGCGAGCCCCAGAGTGCGTGGGTTCCGGCTCCTGTGAGGGGATGGGAGCTGCGCCGGTCTGCAGAACGCGCGCTAGCCCTACCACAAAGCTTGAGATGCGCACGCAAGTCCCTCGAGCTCTCCTGGGTTTCTAAGAAGGCCCTGGGGCACTTCTTGACCTGCGCCATTGTTTCAAAGTCTAAGCCGCGCGCCCGCGCGCGCGAGACTCTTCCCTGGACAGAGGCGCGCAAAAGCCCAGCCTGCGGCTTACGCACCAGCGCCCCGTTCTCAGTGCCCCAGACGTGCGCCTGACCCGCAGCTGCCTCTGAAAAGAGGTGCGCAGAAGCCGGGCACTCCCAGCCCGGGCCGGCGGCAAAATCTCAGTGTGCGATCCCTGCTCGGAACCTCTCTGGCGGTCAGGAGCTCTCAGACAGCCTCCACTGCCTTGGCTTTGGGGACGAGCAAAAGATCCTGCGCCCCCAGGGTCTTTAACTTGGAACCTGCACTGCCAGCGTCCAAGGGGGAATTTATTCAGCTTCTGCACCCAGACTGAGGCTTCTCTCTGAGACGGAGATCAGGAAGTGTTCCAAGGTGCACCTTGACTGCACCAGAGTTGATACATTCAGCTACATCTGTTCAGTCTTCTCCCACCAAAATGACTAGGAAGAGGAATGCCCAACAGAAGAAAAATACAGAGGATGGACCTTCTGCAACAGAGCTAACGGCTATCAACATAGACAATATGTCGGAAAGAGAATTCAGGCTAACAATTATCCAGGCAATAGCTAGGTTGGAGAAAGCCATGGATGACCAAACAGAATTGACTAGGACCGAACTGAAAGCGACCAGACAGGATGTTCACAATGTTAGGGCGGAGCTTAAGCTACCAGGGAGGAGGCCCACGATGCTCTCAATGAGTTCCAATCTAATCTAAACTCTCTCAAAGCTAGGGTAACTGAGACAGAAGATAGAATTAGTGATCTGGAAGACAAACAGATAGAGAGAAAGGATCAGGAGGAAGCCTGGAACAAACAGCTTAGATCCCACGAAAGCAGAATCAGGGAAATAAATGATGCCGTGAAGCATTCCAATGTCAGAATTATTGGAATTCCTGAAGGGGAGGAGAAAGAAAGAAGTCTAGAAGATATCGTGGAACAAGTCCTTCATGAAAATTTTCCGAATCTCACGAATGAAACCAGCGTTCATGTACTAGAGGCTGAACGGTCTCCACCCAAGATTATACACTCCAAAAAAACATCACGACACCTGATAGTCAAATTGAGGAATTATAATTGTAGGTATAATCTCTTGAAAGCTGCCAGGGCAAAGAGGCTCCTTACTTACAGAGGGAAGCCCATCAGAATAACGTCAGACCTGTCCACAGAGACCTGGCAAGCCAGAAGAGGCTGGCAAGATATATTCAGGGCACTAAATGAGAAGAACATGCAGCCAAGAATACTTTATCCAGCAAGACTGACATTCGAAATGGATGGAGAGATAAAGAGTTCTCAAGACCGGCAAGGCTTAAAAGACTATGTAACCACCAAGCCAACACTGCAGGAAATATTAAGGGGGGTTCTATAAAAGAGGAAAAATCCCAAGAATAGCATTGAACAGAAATATAGAGACAGTCTACAGAAAGAAAGACTTCAAAGGTAACTCGATATCAATAAAAATGTATCTATCAATAATCACTCGCAATGTGAATGGCCTAAATGCACCCATAAAACGGCACAGGGTTGCAGATTGGATAAAACGACAGGACCCATCCATATGCTGTCTACAAGAGACCCATTTTGAACCTAAAGATACACGCAGACTGAAAGTGAAGGGGTGGAGAAGCATCTTTCATGCCAGTGGGACTCAAAAGAAGGCTGGGGTAGCGATTCTCATATCAGATAAATTAGACTTCAAACTAAAGACTGTAGTCAGGGATACAGAAGGACACTACACAATCCTTAAAGGGACTATCCACCAAGATGATCTAACAATTGTAAATATCTATGCTCCCAATATGGGAGCAGCCAATTACTTAAGAAAACTGTTAATCAAGATAAAGAGTCATATTGATATGAAAACACTAATCGTAGGAGATCTTAACACGCCTCTTTCAGAATTAGACAGATCATCGAAGCAGAAAATCAATAAAGAAACAAGAGCATTGAATGACACATTGGACCAGATGGACCTCATAGATATATACAGAACATTCCACCCTAAAACAGCAGAATACTCATTCTTCTCAAGTGCACACGGAACCTTCTCCAGAATAGACCACATACTGGGTCACAAATCAGGACTCAGCCGATACCAAAAGACTGAGATGATTCCCTGCATATTCTCAGATCTCAATGCTTTGAAACTGGAGCTCAATCACAAGGAAAAGATCCGAAGGAACTCAAACACCGGGAAGCTAAAGACCACCTTGCTTAAGAATGCTTGGATCAACCAGGAGATCAAAGAAGAACTGAAACAATTCATGGAAACCAATGAGAATGAAGACACTTCGGTCCAAAACCTATGGGATACAGCAAAGGCGGTCCTAAGGGGAAAATATATAGCCATCCAAGCCTTGCTCAAAAAAATTGAAAAATCCAGAACACACCAGCTGTCTCTACACCTTAAAGAACTGGAGGATCAACAACAAATCAAGCCAACTCCACACATAAGAAGGGAAATCATCAAGATTAGAGCTGAGATCAATGAGGGAGAAACCAGAGATACAGTAGAACGTATCAATGAAACTAGAAGCTGGTTTTTTGAAAGAATCAATAAGATCGATAAGCCACTGGCTACACTAATCCGAAAGAAAAGAGAGAAATCCCAAATTCATAAAATTAGGAATGAAAAGGGAGAGATCACAACTAACGCCAAGGAAGTAGAAACAATCATCAGAAGTTATTACGAACAGTTATATGCCAATAAGCTTAGCAACCTAGATGAAATAGATGCATTCCTGGAAAAATATAAACTACCAAAATTGAACCAGGAAGAAATCGACAACCTGAATAGACCGATATCTAATAACGAGATTGAATCAGTGATCAAAAATCTCCCAAAAAACAAGAGCCCAGGAACTGCCTGTTCCCTCGGGAATTCTACCAAACCTTCCAAGAAGAAATAACACCTATTCTCCTGAAGCTGTTTCAAAAAATTGAAGCAGAAGGAAAACTTCCAGACTCTTTCTATGAAGCCAGCATTACCCTGATCCCCAAACCAGGCAAGGACCCTACCAAAAAGGAGAATTTTAGACCAATATCACTGATGAATATGGATGCTAAGATTCTCAACAAGATCCTAGCCAACAGGATCCAACAGCACATTAAAAAGATTATCCACCATGATCAGGTGGGTTTCATCCCTGGGCTACAAGGATGGTTCAACATTTGCAAATCAATCAATGTGATACAACAAATTAATATGAGAAGAGAGAAGAACCACATGGTCCTCTCAATTGATGCAGAAAAAGCATTTGACAAAATCCAACATCCGTTCCTGATGAAAACGCTTCAAAGTATAGGGATAGAGGGAACTTTCCTGAACCTCATCAAATCTATCTATGAAAGACCCACAGCAAATATCATCCTCAATGGGGAAAAGCTTGCAGCCTTCCCATTGAGATCAGGAACAAGACAAGGATGCCCACTTTCACCACTCTTGTTCAACATAGTATTAGAAGTCCTAGCAACAGCAATCAGACAACAGAGAGAAATAAAAGGTATCCAAATTGGTAATGAAGAAGTCAAACTCTCTCTCTTCGCAGATGACATGATTCTTTATATGGAAAACCCAAAAGACTCCACCCCCAAACTACTAGAACTCATACAGCAATTCAGCAACGTGGCAGGATACAAAGTCAATGTGCAGAAATCAGTGGCTTTCTTAGACACTAACAATGAAAATACAGAAAGGGAAATTAGAGAATCGATTCCATTTACTATAGCACCAAGAACCATAAGATACCTTGGAATAAACCTAACTAAAGAGGTAAAGGATCTGTACTTGAGGAACTACAGAACACTCATGAAAGAAATTGAAGAAGACACAAGTAGATGGAAGACCATTCCATGCTCTTGGATCGGAAGAATAAACATTGTTAAAATGTCTATACTGCCTAGAGCAATCTATACTTTTAATGCCATTCCGATCAAAATTCCACCGGCATTCTTCAAAGAGCTGGAGCAAATAATCCTAAAATTTGTATGGAATCAGAAGAGACCCCGAATCGCTAAGGAAATGTTGAAAAACAAAAAGAAAGCTGGCGGCATCACCATACCTGATTTCAAGCTTTACTGCAAAGCTGTGATCACCAAGACAGCATGGTACTGGCATAAAAACAGACACATAGACCAGTGGAACAGAGTAGAGAGCCCTGATATGGACCCTCAACTCTATGGTCAATTAATCTTTGACAAAACAGGAAAAAATATACAGTGGAAAAAAGACAGTCTCTTCAATAAATGGTGCTGGGAAAACTGGACAGCTATATGTAGAAGAATGAAACTCGACCATTCTCTTGCACCGTACACAAAGATCAACTCAAAATGGATAAAAGACCTCAACGTGAGACAGGAATCTATCAGAATCTTAGAGGAGAACATAGGCAGTAATCTCTTTGATATCAGCCACAGCAACTTCTTTCAAGATACGTCTCCAAAGGCAAAGGAAACAAAAGCGAAAATAAACTTCTGTGACTTCATCAAAATCAAAAGCTTCTGCACAGCAAAGGAAACAGTCAAAAAAACAAATAGGCAACCCATGGAATGGGAGAAGATATTTGCAAATGATAGTACAGACAAAAGGTTGATATCCAGGATCTATAATGAACTCCTCAAACTCAACCCACATGAAACAGACAAACACATCAAAAAATGGGCAGAAGATATGAACAGACACTGCTCCAATCAAGACATACAAATGGCTATCAGACACATGAAAAAATGCTCATCATCATTAGCCCTCAGGGAGATTCAAATTAAAACCACATTGAGATATCACCTTACACCATTAGAATGGCCAAAATTAACAAAACAGGAAACAACATGCGTTGGAGAGGATGTGGAGAAAGGGGAACCCTCTTACACTGTTGGTGGGAATGCAAGTTGGTGCAGCCTCTTTGGAGAACAGTGTGGAGATTCCCCAAGAAATTAAAAATAGAGCTTCCCTACGACCCTGCAATTGCACTCCTGGGTATTTACCCCAAAAATACAGATGTTGTGAAAAGAAGGGCCATCTGTACCCCAATGTTTATAGCAGCAATGGCCACAGTCGCCAAACTATGGAAAGAACCAAGATGCCCTTCAACGGATGAATGGATAAGGAAGATGTGGTCCATATACACTATGGAGTATTATGCCTCCATCAGAAAGGATGAATATCCAACTTTTGTAGCAACATGGACGGGACTGGAAGAGATTATGCTGAGTGAATTAAGTCAAGCAGAGAGAGTCAATTATCATATGGTTTCACTTATTTGTGGAGCATAACCAATAGCATGGAGGACAAGGGGCGTTAGAGAGGAGTAGGGAATTTGGGTAAATTGGAAGGGGAGGTGAACCATGAGAGACTATGGACTCTGAAAAAGAGTCTGAGGGGTTTGAAGTGGCGCGGGGGTGGGAGGTTGGGGTACCAGGTGGTGGGTATTATAGAGGGCACGGCTAGCATGGAGTACTGGGTGTGGTGAAAAAATAATGAATACTGTTTTTCTGAAAATAAATAAATTGGAAAAAAAAGTAGTAAAAGCAAGAACAAAACCCTTTCAACTATTTATCAACTCTCCACTCCGACTTCATGGATAAGCTTCTTTAAATTATGGTCTGCCCTCACCGCTAATGTCCTCGCATCCCATTTGTTCTTCAAATGACCAAGCTGTGGATTTCCCTCACCATTTCACTAAAAGCACCTATGATGATAATACAACTGAGATCTTGAATGGCCAAGCCAATGGATATCACTTTGTCATATTTAATGTGACTGGCCTCACCTTTACTGGATCTTAATCTCCTGGGTTTCTTTCTAGTACTTTCTACTAGTTTCTCTGTACCTACTGTACATCTTTCATAATTTCCTAATGCCCCTAGAGTTCAGACATACCAGTCTATCATTTGTGATCTGAGATGGCTCATTCTTGCTTTAGGCCCTTATGATGAATGGGGTCTGCCTTCTTTTGTTAAAGGTGGATCAAGGCTGAAGCGCTCCCTTCCTCTGGACTACCGAGCAGTCTCAAGGCTGAAGAAGAGTGAAATAGAGACAGGAGAACCAGAGAGTCTGATTATAGAGGCCTTGAAAGCCAGGCAAAGGATTCTGGATTTGATGTAGTCAGCAATAGGAAGCCAAAGTAGATTTTTGAGCAAGGGCGTAACACATGCAAAGGCTTATTTTAGTAAGATTATTAGAATGAGAATGGAGTAGAGAGGTAGAGCAGTTAGGAGAAAGCCACCTTAATTTGGGCTAGGATAAGGAAATACCAATATGACTGGTGGCTATGGCAAGGGAGAAGAGAGAGAGGACAAGGAGGAGACTTTCTATAAGAAGATAGTAAGGAACTAAATTTGCAGTCTTGAAATAAGAAGGTAGCTAAAAACTTGAAACAATGCTTATTAAAGAAGGAAACACAGTGAATAAGTCTGAATCCATGATTTGCCATCTAAATCAGGACTCTGCTCAGACTGAAATGGGGTGTTGCCAATTACTAGGCCAGAAGACCAATTACTATTGCCAATTACTAGGGCCAGTCTCAGGCAAACAGGGATTTTGAGCCACCTTACCTGAAAGGAGTTTTAACTACCACGACAGAAGACAACTCAGATTCCAATGACCACCCTGTGCTCTTGAACTCTAGCTCTGGGTTTCTAAAAGTTAGATATTAAAAGGAAGCAACCATTGGAGGATGAAAATTAAAAGCTGCTGTTGAGAGCCAGAGGAAGAGCCAGAGTGGTAAGCTGGAAAACAAATAAGACATCCCTGAAGTTCAAGCTGTTCTGAGTCACTGTATTTCTCATAGTTGTCTGCTTTTCAATAGGTCACATCCTGATTTGGGGTCTCTTTGCTTAAAGGTTTCAAGGACCAAACTGCCTTCTTAAAAAACAAACCCTGTTTCCTTCCATTCCTAATTCTCCATATCCCTTTTCCATGAAGGACTAGTAAACCAAGGTGGAGGTATGGGGTGTTGGGGGCAACAGGGTGAAGGATGGGGGTGTGGATACTGCATGGACACTGACTATTCAGCATGCACCAGCTGTCTAGTGGGCCATAACCAGCCTTGCACATACATACCTATGGTCATGGGACAAAGGCAGTCCTTAGAGTTGCTCCCCTGAAAGGAGAAATGACCACACAGTGACAGGAAAGGAGTCTTCAGCATGTGCAGGGCTGAGTGAGGAAGGAGTGTTCCAGTCTTTAGCGGACACATCCAATACCACGGGGCTCAAGTCCAACAAGGAACCCTAGTGTCAGGAAGCATGTTCACGCTCCTCCCCAGCTGAACTATGGCAGGGCTGAGTGATCAGAACAGGCGAGGCCTGGAATAGATTTCCACTCCTCCCTTCTTGGTTCAGAGCTCACTAATCAATCCTCATGGTCTCTTCATTCCACCCAACATTTATACAATGTCTACTAATGTTATGTGTGGGGTTATTTACTAAACCAAGCTATCAGAGGGCATGGACTCTGTTGGTTAATGTTCTTGGTACAGAGTGACATTACTTGTTGAATAAATGAAGGCACACACCCATGGCCAGTTTCTGTGCTACTTTGTTTTTACTCATCTTACACTCTCCATCCCTTGTGTTGTCTGCCTGTTTTCTAATGAGGATTCACCATCAGTAACTCATCACCTAGAGAAGGGAACAACAATTAGACTTCCAGTTTTAGCTACATAATCCACTTTGTTACCCAGAAACTATCAGTTCCCCAAACAAGATTAAACCTTTAGTTTTCCTTAAGACCAATTATCTTCTGTATCTTAAACGAGTGACAGAATAGGAAGTAGTTTGTCCAGTCAAGCAGAGCCAGGTTAGAATCCCAACTGTGCCCTTACAATGACCTTGGGTTAGTTAGCTCTGGGGTTGGAGTACCCAGTTGTACTTCATTTAGCTTAACTGTAAAATGGGGATATCCAAAACTGCATTATATTGTTGACAAAGACCTACAAAATTGTCTTTACCAAAATGCAAGAAATGGGGCTGCTCCATAATTAACAAAGCCTAAACCTATTAAAGGAGAAAAAGTGAGGTGGTTTAGAAATTTAACGTTGAATTGGAAACAAAGATCACACAAAGTAACTATGTCACCGTGTCATGCCATCAGGTTCTCATTCACTCAAGAACGAGACATGCAGAAAGCAGTTCCTGAGGGAAGCCAGCAAAGGAATCCCAAACATAAGCAGCATTTCTGTCTTTCGTGATGAGAGAATGGCCTATTTAGTAAGATGAAGTTAAAATCCCCCATCTCTGATGGGACTGTGCTCAGATACTTCCAGTTTTAAAGAAGCTCTAGACTTCTACAGTGATGGACAGGTAAGGTGATCTTTAGTTTCTCCAGTGTTTCAGCTTTTTTCTCCGACTTTCAGACATCCGGTAATTTATACATTTGGGACTGACTTATTATGTCTCAGCCAAAGGGAAAACAGCAATTAATGCTTTCATTGCAGAACAGAAAAATAGTGCAGCTTCCCCCAGAGAAGTTCCAGTTGCAGCAAATTCTAGAAGGAAAAATTTACTGCCATTGGCTGTGTTTCCTCTACATGGTGCTTAGCTAAGTGTCTGCACCTGCTCCGCTGAAGCAGGTCTGCTAACTTGGTCATCATCAAACACCACACACTGAAATAATTAAGAACAGGGCCCCAGCTGAGTGGAGCTGAGTAGGTCACACGGGTGTGTCTAAACCTATGATCTGTGATTATCACATGGCCTGACACCAGACAGGAGAGTCTGTAAAGTCTACAGTGGGGCCAATACCAGTCATGAAACATGGCTCCCTTGTCCAGATCTCCAAAGGCATGACGAATGACAGAATGTGAAGCCTGAACCTTGTGTGTTTAGGAGACTGAAAAGCAACCCTTCTGATGTCCGCCCCTTTCTCTTTCTCCCTGGAACACAGGGGTGGAAAAATCAGGATTGTATTACCATCTATAGCCCTTATCTCCACCAATGCCTCCTCTCCCATCTTATTGTCCCCAAAACTGAGGACACGTTTTTTGTATTGTTTTAAGTTTTCTCTGTAAGCACCATATTCAGGAGAAACAGTAAAGGCAGGGCCTAGATTCTTTATTATTTTTTAAAATTTTATTTATTTGACAGAGAGAGAAATCACAAGTAGGCAGAGAGGCAGGCAAAGAGGGTGGGGGAAGCATGACCCTGAGATCATGACCTAAGCTGAAGGCAGAAGCCCAACCCACTGAGCCACCCAGGTGCCCTAGGACTAGACTCTTTAGGTGACAAAAGGGAAGTATTTCTCTTTCTAGGGTCATACTTATAAGTTCTTCTTTACATTATTACTAGTAAGAACAACTGTGCCTTAACACACTGGGCACACCTAGGGGAAAGTTTTCCTCAACTGATAGTTACAGAAAGATAAAGATTTAAGATCCTGGTTTTCCTCCTCTATAAGAAGCAATTGAATTAGATGAGCTATTTAAGGTTCTTCCTGATTTAAAATGCAGTAATGCCATAATTTCCAGATTCAAAGAATGTCCCCCTGCAAATCTGAGTAAAACAAATGCTGTAGAGTCCACAGCAAGCCTTTGGGAGAAGAGGTGCAGAGTCGCACACTGCTTCCTCTGCAGTCCTGTGCCTCCTTAAGAAAGGCAAACACAAGGTACCCTAAGCTACAGACATGGGGTGAGGGGGAACTAATTGTTTTTTCCCCTTCTACATTCTTCCCTTCTGAAAAAAACACCCAATTTTACTGTTGGTTACTTTTATTTGGCTTATTTTGAGCTGGCTCATTTGCATGGCTCAGATTTAAAAATCTTTCTAATAACACTATGCAGGCTAACACACACACACACACACCCATGCACACACACCACACTCTGGTCTTAATCACTGGTGAATTTCAACCCTTTCTGCCTACAATCCTGAAGGAGAAGTTCTGGTTTTCAGGTCATAATTCACATGGTACAACAGCATCCTTCTTATGTGGAGACTGTAAATACCGGCCACACCAAGAACAGAATCCCATTCAACCCTGGCCCACAGTGGAGGATTGCACACTATAAAAAGTTTGAAAAGCTAGACTTGCGACGGCCGCGTTCTCTCAGTGAGCTTGACCCAAGAGCTGGGAACCGCACACATGCTTTACTTTAGGTAAGGGCGAAGTGTACAGATTCACACAAAAATCACAGATGAGGGAAAAAAAAAATCCGAGGCAGACTCAGGAGCGAACCAGCCCCCTTATCCAACTAAAAGTCACACAGGAAACGAAAGTCACTCTACTCACCCAGCATAGCTGTTGTTATAAAGGTGGCCGTGCCCTGCTTGCAGAATCTCCAAAAAAAAAAGCAGGCGAAGAGGCAGAAAAGCAGCGGTCCAAGTCCTGGGCTTCCCGAGGCACTTCATAGTGTTGCAGGGAGAGGAGCTGAAAGTTCCCTTACAGCAGTCACCTGAGGCTGGAGGTGGCTCACAGGACCCCCTCCACATGTGCAAACCTTCTCTGGAAGGGGGTGGGAACAAAGGCTGGGGAGCGAGTAAAATGTGACACTTCTTTTCAGCCACGGGGGGAGAAAAAAAAATTTAAGCAGCCTAAGAAGGGAAGTTGCTATTATAACTTGGTGTTGGGACAAGAAGCAGCAGCACACACAGCCCAGCCCAGCAGCTGAGCCTGATCCTTAACCAGGCTCCCCTAGAAGGGGCTGGGCCTCCCCTGTGCTGACTCATGGCTGGGGTTCACTGGGTGCTGCTTCCTTTGGATAACTTCTTTTGGGTTTTTTTTGTTTGTTTTTTGCTTTATGACTTTAGGCCCCTAACTTACTTTCTTGGACAACTTTTCTCCTTTTATTATGTTCTATGGCACAGGACCGTATCCTAAACACAAATGATTTGCTTGAGGATGAGCAAAACACTTAGGCATACATAGAACATTCTGGGCTTAAGGTTCTGAGCTCCCATAACAAATTTCTACATGGATTCCACATACTGAGATGCATGATGAGTAGCCTTCATGAATATAAGAGCAAGGATAAGGTCAGGCCCGTGAATCTGAAGAGCCAGGCTTGGACCCAGCTCCTACCTGTATGGAGAAGGGGCAGCGGGTTCGCCGGATTTCTGCGAGCTCTCTGTATCCATTCAACGTCAGCAAAACCCAGACCCGCTGCAATTTCAGAGGTTCTCATAGGGAACAAGAGGCTCCCGTGTGCTTTATTACCTTCACTCATATTTGGAATCACTTAGGAAGCCAGACAGACCATTTAAATCAGAATTCCTGGGGTGGGATCGGTGCTTTAAAAGGATATTCAGGTGATTCCAATGTTCAGCCACCATGCTGGTCTAGAGTGGGGCTTCTCAAACTTTAACATGCGTACAAATCTAATCACCTGTGCATCCTGTTAAGCTGTCCCTTCTGATGAAGTCATTTGGGGCTGGGGCCCAAGATTCTGCATTTCTTTTTCTTTCTTTTCTTTTTCTTCCTTCCTTCCTTCCTTCTTTTTAAAAGATTTTATCTATTTGACAGAGAGAGACACGGTGAGAGAGGGAACACAAGCAGGGGCAGAGGGAAGAAGCAGGCTTCCTGCCGAGCAGGGAGCCCGATGTAGTGCTGGATCCCAGGACCCTGGGATCATGACCTGAGATGAAGGCAGACGTTTAACAACTGAGCCACCCAGATGTCCCAAGATTCTGCATTTCTAACGAGCTTCCAGGTGATGCTTATGCTGATGGTGCATCAATCACAGTTTTGGGAGCGAGGACTTACTTTAGAATGAGGTCTGATGAACATTTTTTTCATGTGTCTGATAGCCATTTGTATGTCTTGATTGGAGAAGTGTCTGTTCATATCTTCTGCCCATTTTTTGATGTGTTTGCCTGTTTCATGTGTGTTGAGTTTGAGGAGTTCATTATAGATCCTGTATATCAACCTTTTGTCTGTACTGTCATTTGCAAATATCTTCTCCCATTCCGTGGGTTGCCTCTTTGTTTTTTTGACTGTTTCCTTTGCTGTGCAGAAGCTTTTGATTTTGATGAAGTCCCAGAAGTTTATTTTCGCATCATTAGCCCTCAGGGAGATTCAAATTAAAACCACATTGATATACCACCTTACACCAGTTAGAATGGCCAAAATTAACAAAACAGGAAACAACATGTGTTGGAGAGCATGTGGAGAAAGGGGAACCCTCTTCCACTGTTGGTGGGAATGCAAGTTGGTGCAGCCTCTTTGGAGAACAGTGTGGAGATCCCTCAAGAAATTAAAAATAGAGCTTCCCTATGACCCTGCAATTGCACTCCTGGGTATTTACCCCAAAGATATAGATGTCGTGAAAAGAAGGGCCATCTATACCCCAATGTTTATAGCAGCAATGGCCACAGTCACCAAACTATGGAAAGAACCAAGATGCCCTTCAACGGATGAATGGATAAGGAAGATGTGGTCCATATACACTATGGAGTATTATGCCTCCATCAGAAAGGATGAATACCCAACTTTTGTAGCAACATGGATGGGACTGGAAGAGATTATGCTAAGTGAAATAAGTCAAGCAGAGAGAGTCAATTATCATATGGTTTCACTTATTTGTGGAGCATAACAAATAGCATGGAAGACAAGGGGCGTTAGAGAGGAGTAGGGAATTTGGGTAAATTGGAAGGGGAGGTGAAACATGAGAGACTATGGACTCTGAGAAACAATCTGAGGGGTTTGAAGTGGCGGGCGGGTGGGAGGTTGGGGTACCAGGTGGTGGGTATTATAGAGGGCACGGCTTGCATGGAGCACTGGGTGTGGTGAAAAAATAATGAATAATGTTTTTCTGAAAATAAATAAATTGAAAAAAAAAGAAAGAAAAAAGAAAAAAAAAAGAATGAGGTCTGATTTTTCTCCTTTCTCTCAAAACTGGAGGGGGGTGGGTAAAAAACCTTGGAGCAAATCATCTCCTCATTTTCTCCACGTTTGTGATGAAGAAGGTGTTTTTTTCATCTACGTGGTCCTATCCAGAGATACCAGAAAACCCATCTGGAAGGATATACTTTGCTCTAATAAATAAGAATGGCGTTATCTAGGGTGACTCCCATTTCACCCCATGCCAAGGCCTGGTCCTATCCTTGAAGAGTGTGGGAGCCAGTATCTCTCTATACGTTCACACACTTTTCAAATTTCCCAAAGATTCATAGCCGAGGATTCTGTGTCCTTCAATATTATGTCCAGAACACTGGTTAGAAGAGAAAGTACCATATCTTTCCTTATCTTCTCTACTGAAGTCATAAGTTTGGTGTAAGAGATCTGTAATGATTTTCAGTTAGAATGATTCTCTAAAGGTTTCTTGACTATCCAAAGGTGAGTTTAATCTCTTCTCTGTGTCCCCCTCTCTAATAACCAGTGTGTTGTCTACTGAAGGGCATAGCACATTAAATTTAAATGTTCATATGGTTCCCTCCCAAGGCTGCCTTCTCCTTGAGTGCAGAACAGCATGCCCTTTCACCTTTATGTCACTTCCTTATATCTGCTAGAGGGAACACAATGTTTGCTGAAGCAATGATCAGCCATATTGAGTGAATGATGAACCTGAAAAGGGTTTCATTCAACATTTATTCTGTGACTTCTGTATCCAAACAGAGGAAGATGGAGGCCATAGAGTAGTGGACAGTCCCAGGTCTCCTGGTTTTGTTTCTTGTTTGTTTGTGTTGTTGTTTTTTCCTTCATGACTTTATGGCCTGGATCTCCTGTCTTTGAAGGGGTGAGGCTGCTCTGCAAGGCATGGCCATGCATCCTGAGTCCATTTCTGACAAGGCCAAGAGAGCCTATATAACCATGACTGAACTGTTGAAATAGGAGGTTACTGTGTAAATAAAACACTTCATATCTTTGAATTTTATTATGTCAGAATAATGTATAAATCTGTCATATTCTATCACAACATTAAACTAGGAATGTTCAGTCTATGGCTGGGGATTAAGCTCATCCTCAAATCATTCTGAATAATGGGATCCGGTGAGCATGTTCAGCAAAGGATCTCCAGACTCTGAGACCAGGGTAATCATTTCCTGGACTATCAAAAACACAAGAGACCCAGGGGATATCCTATAGCCTCCCTGAATATTTCAGATCAAAGAGAAGTTCTCAAACAATAGAAGTCGTTTCTAACAATCTTCCTCTGGTTTTCTAAGGACCAGGTTATCTAATCAAACTTCTCCTGGAGTAGATAAGCTCTCATAAAATGAGTGATAAATGGAGTCCATTCAGTAAGTGGGAGAAGAGAATGGCTTTACAGACGGATTCGAAGATAAAAGTTCCATTTTTAAGGCACTGAGAAGGAGTGAATTATTAAACCAGTGGAAGATTTCGAGATGGAAAGATGAGAATTTCTATTTATCGACTATGCCTTTGTCATATTTTAGTTGAAGAGTGAACTTTTTAAAAAGATATTATTATTACCCTGCAGAGAAACAAAAGGAAACTACAATTGGGAAAGGAAAATGTCATCTTGATTTGGGCCCATTGTTGTCCATGAATAGATAAATTTTTATTAAAGTATAGTTGACACACAATATTGTGTTAGTTTCCTATGTATAATATAGTGATTCAACATTCACATAAGTTATGAAATGATCACCACAATTAATCTAGTTACCATCTGTCACCATACAGAGCTAATATGGTATTATTGACTATATTCCTTCTGTTGTACCTTATATCCCCATGGCTTATTTATTTTATAACTACAAGATTGTACCTCTTGATCCCCTTCACCTATTTCACTCCCCCTCCCTCTGCCACCAAATCCTCCTCTCCTCTGGAAACCATTAGTCTGTTCTGTTTATCTGAGTCTGGTTTTGTTTGTTTGTTTTGTTTTGTTTTTTAGAGTCAACATATAAATGAAGTCATACAGCATTTATCTTTCTCTGTCTGACTTATTTCACTAAGCATAATACCCTCTAGGTCCATTAATGTCACAAATGGCAAGATTTTATCTTTTAAAAAGATTGTATTTATCCATTTGAGAGAGAGAGTGAGAGAAAGCATGAGAGGGGAGAAGGTCAGAGGGAAAAGCAGACTCCGCAAGGAGCTGGGAGCCTGATGTGGGACTGGATCCTGGGATTCTGGGATCATGACCTGAGCCGAAGGCAGTTGTTTAACCAACTGAACCACCCAGGTACCCAGATTTCATTATTTTTTATGCTCAAGTTTTTACTTTTGGATATATATCCACATATTCTTTATTCATTCATCTATCAATGGACACATTGGTTGCTTCTATATCACAGCTATTGTAAATAATGCTACAATGAACATAGGGGTATACATACCTTTTCAACTTAGTGTTTTCATTTTCTTTTCTTATATCATGTTTTTTATTTTAATTCCAGTATAGCTAACTTACAGTGTTATGTTAGTTTCAGGTGTACAATATAGTGATTCAATAATTCTATACAAATTATTTAGTGCTCATCAAAGTACACACTTTAATCCCCATCCCCTACTCCCCTTGTCCTCCAGTCTACCTCTCCTCTGTTTTTTGGTCTGTCTCTCTTTTTCCTTTGCTTGTTTGTTTTGTTTCTTAGATTCCATATATGAATGAGATCATACGGTATACGTCTTTCTCTGACTGACTTATTTCACTTAGCATAATGCTCTCTAGCTCCATCCACATTGTTGCAAATGGCAAGATTTCATTCCTTTTATGGCTCACATCTTCTTTATCCATTCATCTATTGATGGGCCCTTGGAGAGCTTCCATGGTTTGGTGGTTGTAAATAATGCTGCAATAAACATTAGTGGTGCATGTATCCCTCTGAATTTGTGCTTTTGTATTTGGGGGGTATATACCTAGCAGTGCAATTACTGGGTCATAGAGTAGTTCTATTTTTAATTTTTTGAAGAACCTCCATACTTTTTTCCACAGTGGCTTTATCAATTTACATTCCCACCAACACTATGAATGCTCCCTTTTTGCCACATGCTTGCCAACACTTGTTATTTCTTGTGTTTTTAAAAATAACCATGCTGACTGGTGTAAGGTGACATCTCATTGTGGTTTGGATGTGCATTTTCCTCGTGGTTAATGATGGTGTGCATCTTTTCATGTGTCTGTTGGTCATCTATATGTCTTCTTTGAAGAAATGTCTATTCAGATCTTCTGCCCATTTTTAAATTGGATTCTTTGGGGGTTTTGTTATTGAATTGTAGATTATATATTTTTAATGTACCTTCCATATTTGAAATTATATGATGTTGTAGGGAAAGATTGTGCAAAACCTTTTCTTATGTATGTGAATGAGAGCCATGTAGATTTATTTTTGTAAAGATATCTGGAGGAGAAGATAAATGGGTATGGCTGGGCTTTGTGATACAGAAAACCCTCCCATTGCAGTTTCATGCTCATTCTTCAATGTCTTATTAACATAGTCCTATGGCTTGTCAGGTCTCTTTTATGGCCTTTTGCTATTGTTCCAACATGTGAGAAATTAGCAAATGTGATGTTAGGTTGCTGCCTTATGTAGTCTTGGCAATTCTGTAAGGAATGTTCTGAAGCTTCCTTTAACAATGCATTGCTAATGATTCCCTCACAAATGTCTTTTTTCAGCACCATCAGCCATCTCTTCTTGACCCTATGTTTTTAATCTTTCTCATGTTAACTCTCCCTATTTCTCCCTTCCTTAAATGCAAGCTGACCCCTTTCTTTTTTCAGGCTTCTCAAAAGCACACTCTTAACTTTGACAATAAGTTTTCCATCCTTACCACCGCAATGAAACTGTATCTTAAAGATCCATGGTTATTTCTAAGTGAGAAGCCCTCTGTTGTCACTCTGTATTTGTATATTTTATAAGACTATTTACCACCCCCTGTTTGAAACTCTTCTTTCTGTGATTCGGGACATTGTTTCTCCTATTCCTTTCTTTCCTAGAGTTATTTCCTATTTTTTGACTGCTTACAAAGTTGATGTTTCATGGCAGTGTTGGCCTTCTCCTCTTCTTGATGTGCTGTGGACAGAAATGGGCTGGAACAATTTTGTGGGATGAGACTGGCTTGAGTTGGGTCTGCAAGGGAAGGAAAGATCGGCTGGACTGAAATAAGAAGGGGTAGAGAAAGATGGCCATTATTATCAAGAAAACCTTGTAAGCAAATACAGAGGATATGGACCTTCAGTGTGATACTTGGTACTACTGCCAGAGGGGCTGGGCAGACAAATAAACATAGAATTGCGCTTGGTGGTTGAAGTAATTATATGCGAACAAGTCAGAGATGCAATGATAGAATATTAGAGGGGAGTAGATTACATGTATAGGGCATTATGAGGAAGTGGACATTTAAAGCAAATATGAGAAGGAAACAGCTGTAGCAAGAAAAGGGTCATGGGGGGGATATGGGTAGGAACAAGACCATTGCAGCTCAGGCTGTAGCTTAGACAAAGAAGTCCTGTTCAGAAATTACTGTCCTTCTTTATGTCAAGACAGGATAAAGAGAGGGACATTCGGCATCTTCAGTCTGGCATTCAAGGCCCTTGAGAACGTTTCCACTTTTATCCTCTTTAATATTTCCTTAATACTCTGTATTATCTTTTCCTTCCTCTGGGTTGGTTTATATTTCTTTGATAATAATGACCACCTCTCTCCAGCCTTCATGTCCTCCTCAATCTAGCCACTCCTTCCATCCCTTCCAGACACAGTTCAAGTCAGTCTCATTTATGAGACTGTTCCAATCCCACTTCTGTCCACCGTCCTCACCTTCCCAGCACTGATACATCCATTCTTGTATACCCTTATGTTCTAGTGTGTGTATTGACACTTAATTCAGTAGCACCATTTACTACAAACTGCTCAAGGGCAGGCACTCTATTGTGTACATCTTCATGGTCCATAGTGCCTAGAGTTCTGTTAGGTCCACAATTAACATCCATTAACAACAAAGCTGTTGGCTTGCCTTTCAGCCCAGTACTCATGGGACCATTCAGCTGTCAGGGGAGCCCTTTTCTAGAACTCCAGACATCACCCTTGTCCTTGGCTATGTCTCTCACAAAGAGAATCTTGCTCACTCAGATGAAAGAACAATTTGAGGAGCAAGCCTATTGATGGACAAACCTATTATTACATTTTTAAACTCTTGTAATTATGTCACAATGATGTTTTACAAAATTTATGGAGCAAAGCCGAAGTATTTTAATGCAGGAAGGTGCGAACAAGGAGTTTGGTCTGCTGATTCCAAACAGCAGAAGAAACTTCCCTTCTTTTTCCTTCTCTTTGTCTTTTTGTTCTTTTCTCTCCTGCCTTCCCTTCTCTTCTCTCTCCTGGCTCCCCTTCCGTCCTGATACCAGTCTCCAAGGCTCTCATGAAGAAAGAAAGTAGGGAAAAATAGTAAATAAAAAATACTTTAAATATTTTTTCAAATGACAGAGAATGGATGTTTGTATTATACCATTTGTAACATTTTAATGAAATTAAGAGAATTGTTTTAATGAGAATTAAGAGAAATTTGAGACAGATGGAGCATGAAAGTGAGATTAAGAAAGCTTGATTAGAATAAAGTCTAAAGCAATATTTAAGCAAATGATTGAATAACTATTCTTCCATCCATTTGCCTATGGCAGTGGGAGGTGATAAAAGACAAAAACAAGTAAGCATGGAAAAAAAGTAATGACAGAAAAGGCTCAGGTATAAACAACATTTAAAAAAAAAGACTAGGTAGAGGGGGAGTTTCTGATACAAGAAAGATCAACAAAATAAGGGATGGAACCTGTCTTAAGAAAGAAAAGCTGTGAGGAATGAGGGAAGTCAGGCAGGCAACAATGTTTCATGATCAGACTACTCATAAAGGCAGAAGGAGGAGAATGTGTTCCTGATGCTAAAAGACAGAAAGTGTAAATAGAAAAATAAAGGAGCTCTATTCAAATGAAATTATAGAGAGAAATCTGTACTTTGGTTATCCCCCAAATTCCAAGAATATACAAACGTTGACTAATACTTCCAATGTGCTATTATTTTTTAAGATGCTCATACAGAAACTAAGAAAAATTTTAAGAATCCAAGTTCATATAATTAAGGTAAAATTTTGGCAAATATGACTGGTTAAGTAATTTTGGTAAAATTTAATTTACCAATGTTAAATATAATATAAAAGTGCTTTTTAAATTCTAGTTGGGTATGCTTTTTGTAAACCTATACAGATTGGTTATAAAAATGTGATTCTGTGTATTTAAAATTCATTAACATTCAACACACTATCTTGAAACACCTGGCATACTAGAAAACACCTTATTTCCATAGGAATTGTGTTTTCTACTATGCCAGCTTGAATTTCTAAGATCTTTACGGAACTTAACAATAAAAAGACAAATAATGAATTGAAAAATGGACAAGGGATGTGAATAGACATTTCATAAATGTATACAAATGACCAGTAAGTACATGAAAAAGATGCTTAACATCATTAGTCACTAGGGGATTGCAATTAAAAACCACAATGAAATACAACTTCACAAACACTGAGATGGCTATAATCAAAGGCAGATAATAATGATCATATGTGAAAATATAGAAAAATAGGAACTCTCATACATTGCTAATATGAATGCAAAATAATGCAGCTGCTGTGAAAAATAGTTATGTTTTTCTTCAACAATTAAATGCAGAATTATCATATGATCTAGAAACTCCAACTCCCACATTCCATTCCAGAAAATCCAATCATATGTTTATATCAAGATTTGTACACATACATTCATAGCAGTGTTATTAATAGCCCAAAGTAGAAAAAAAAACATATATCTGTCAACTGATGGAGGTATACATAATGTGGTATATTCATACAATGGAATAGTATTTGGCAATAAAAAGGAAGGAAATACTGATATATATGATATATATGGCACCCTGGATGAACCTTGAAAACATCATGCTGACTGAAAGGAGCCAGAAACAAAAGGTCATATGTTGTAGGATTCCATTTATATGAAATGTACAGAATAGGTAAAACATAGACATACAATAAGTATATTAGCAATCACTGAGAGTGGGGGAAAGGGGATGGGGTTTTCTTTGGGAGTGATGAAAATATTCTGGAATTGGTTAAAGTGATGGTTGTATAATCTTGCAAATATACCAAAACCAACTGAATTGTACATGTTAAATGGGGAATTCTATGGTATATAAATTACATCTCAATTATTAAAAAAAGATCTTGGGAACTTGAAAAAGTTCAAGGGAACTTGAAACTTTAGATTAATTAAAATGAGCTAATCAGTGAATAATCCTGGATACCTAAATCATTTCTAAGTAAGAACACAGAAACACTGATGACTGAGCATACTTTTATGTTTATATGCTTTTGCTTTTAATATGCTACAGATAGGCTTTATCTTTGGTTAAGTTCTGCCACTTTTAGAATGTGTATTAGGCTGTAGCAAGCATGTGTCTATAGAAAGTTGTGCTATGTATACTTATGAGTTCTGCTTGTGGCTAAAATGCTGATTTGTGGCAGACGGTTCTCCATTATCCACAACCAAATTTTCTCTGTGAAATAGAAGTCAGTTACTTAGGTTAAAAGTTATCATTATGGACCACAGCAACTTCTTTCAAGACATGTCCCCAAAGGCAAAGGAAACAGAAGCAAAAATGAACTTTAGGACTTCATCAAAATCAAAAGCTTCTGTGTAGCAAAGGAAATAGTCAACAAAACAAAGAGGTTACCCACGGAATGGGAGAAGAGAACCCCAAATGACCCTACAGACAAAGGGCTGATATCCAAGATCTGTAAAGAACTCCTCAAACTCAACACATACAAAACAGATAATCACATCAAAAAATGGTCAGAAGATATGAACAAACAATTCTCTAAAGAAGACATACAAATGGCTAACAGACACATGAAAAAATGTTCATCATCATTGGCTATCAGGGAGATTCAAATCAAAACCGCATTGAGATACACCACCTTACACCAGTTAGAATGGCCAAAATCAACAAGACAGTAAACAACAAGTGTTGGAGAGGATGTGGAGAAAGGGGAACCCTCTTACGCTGTTGGTAGGAATGCAAGTGGGTGCAGCCCCTTTGAAAAACAGTGTGGAGATTCCTTAAGAAATTAAACATAGAGCTTCCCTATGACCCTGCAATTGCACTACTAGGTATTTATCCCAAAGATACTGATGTAGTGAAAAGAAGGGCCATCTGTATCCCAATGTTCGTAGCAGCAATGGCCACAGTTGCCAAACTGGAAAGAACCAAGATGCCCTTCAACAGATGAATGGGTAAAGAAGTTATGGTCCATATATACAATGGGGTATTATGCCTCCATCAGAAAAGATGACTACCCAACCTTTGTATCAACATGGACGGAACTGGAAGAGATTATGCTGAATGAAATAAGTCAAGCAGAGAGAGTCAAGTACCATATGGTTTCACTTACTTGTGGAGCATAAAGAATAACACAGAGGATGTTGGGACATGGAGAGGAGAGCTGAGCTGGGGGAAATTGGAGGGGGAGACAAACCAGGAGAGACTGTGGACTCTGAGAAAAAAAACTGAAGGTTTTGGAGGGGAAGGTGTGGGAGGTTGGGTGAAGCTGGTGGTGGGTATTATGGAGGGCATGTATTGCATAGAGCACTGGATGTGGTGCATAAACAATGAATTTTCAAACACTGAAAAAAATTAAATTAAAGCCTTCTTTAAAAAAAATATCATGGGGTGCCTAGGTGGCTCAGTGGGTTAAGGCCTCTGCCTTTGGCTCAGGTCATGATCCCAGGTCCTGGGATCACTGCATCAGGCTCTCTGCTCAGTAGGGGTCCTGCTTACTCCTCTCTCTCTGCCTACTTCTGATTTCTGTCTGTCAAATAAATAAATAAAACCTTTAAAAATATAAAAAAATCATTAGTTCTTTCCACAGTTTGGCAATTGTGACCATTGCTGCTATGAATATTGGGGTACATAAGGTCCTTCTTCTCACTACATCTGTACCTTTGGGGTAAATACCCAGTAGTGTAATTGCAGGGTCATAGGATAGCTTTATTTTTAATTTTTTGAGAACTCACCACACTGTTTTCCAAAATGGCTGTACCAACTTGCATTTCCACCAACAGTGTAAGATGGTTCCCCTTGCTTTAAATTTGCCCTTCAACAGACAAATGGATAAAAAAAAAGATATGGTGCAAATATACAATGGAATATTATGCAGCCATCAGAAAGGTTGGGTACCCAAGTTTTGTGTCAACATGGATGGGACTGGAAGATATTATGCTGAGTGAAATAAGACAAGCAGAGAGAGAGTCAATTATCGTATGGTTTCACTTACTTGTGGAGTATAAGGAATAACATGGGGGACATTGGGAGATGGAGAGAATAAATGAGTTGGGGGAAATCAGAGGGGAAGGCAAACCATGAGAGACTGTGGACTCTGAGAAACAAACTGAGGGTTTTGGAGGGGAGAGAGATGGGGGGACAGGTGAGCCTGTTGGTGGGTATTAAGGAGGGCACATATTGCATGGAAGACTGGGTTTGGTGCATAAACAATGAATATTGGAACACTGAAAAAAATTATCATTAGTATTGTTGATTAAGACTACTAGGAGCAATAGTAACAGAGAAAATATAACAATATATGTACTTCTATTTTCAAGAGGAGTAATAATTTTTTCCCTAACACAGTACTTCTTTGTCCCTTTTCCTCTTTTTTTTTGGTTCTTCAGGCCCATTTATACCCTGAAGATTTATCAAGAACACCAAAGAGTTTGTTCATGTTGGTTATGTCTACTGATATTTAACTGTATTGGCAACTAAAATGGAGAACTTTTAAAAATGCTTATTTATTGGTTCATTTGAGGGTAATAATGGTGAAAGCCTTGTATTCTGTTTCTTATAAAATTAGTTCTCATGGTCTTGCAAGATTTGTCCTAAGGTCCCAGTATGTTGTAGAATACTAAAAAGCACAATGAAAGGCAAAGCTTGGAATGTAAATTTTATTTGCCTTGGTTTATAATAACTGAGTCTGAAAAGCTATGGAATGCCTTAATAGTTCGGCGAAGTTTGCTCAGTGTTGATGGGATTGATTCCTTGGTTTCCTGTTTATTGTTTTCATTATGATATGAAGAGTTAATCTTTCTGTGTTATTTGCTTACATAACAAAGATTCTCTAATATGAGTAACTTTCTGTGCTTTATGTTGACTTTATTACATCCAATATTATTTTTAAAAACAATTTAAAAAAGAGAAGAACAAAGAAGCTTTGCTTTTGAAAGAGTTCATATTTTTACAATTATGTTACATTCTATGTGTATTTCAAATATCTTTTGTCACTTCAGTTAAATAGGTAACTAGTATTATTCACAGGCACCCATGATCTTAATCTTAATCAAGTCCTAATCTCCTCCAATATTTATTTTTGTCTTCCCCAAACCAAGCTCTCAGTATCGGAAAAAAAAAAAGAGTAAAACGTACAGTATATCTTTTGCACCTAAAACTTTATTTGTGATTTCCCGGGGGGGGGGGTCCCTGCAAAATCACAAAGGCTTGTTCATTCACCTTGTAAAAAATACTAGAAATGATTAGGTTTAAAAAGAAATCTGTATTCCTATCAATGTGTTACATGAGAAGAGTCGTTGAATCAAAAGAGATGTTTATTCTCCCCAAGGTAAAATTTTTTATAAACAAAATATTGTTAATATAAATAATTCAGAAATTGCATCCTGTATAGGAAGTTCCTAGGGATTTGTCTATGCTCTTGCTACCCATGACATGTTTCTTCTTGGTGCTATTTTGTCTGATGATATTTAGACATCAAACTAAGTGCTAAAGTGTTATTACTCATAGATTTCAGTTATCACTTAAAATTCTTATTGGCTATAAGCATGCTTCACTTGGATCTAATATCTTCTAGGCCAGTGACTCTCAGTTGAGGATGTACATCAGATCATGCTTTAAGTTTTATGATGTACTCCAGACTTACTAGATCTCTTTACTCAATAATCTTAGGATATTCTTAACATACTATTTGCATACTGTTGGTATGTGTGTTATGTCTCAGGATTATTCTATCTCAAAAGTATTTCTTCCGTATCTTCATTTAATTTTACAAATCAGATACAACATCCACTGACTTCTTTGCAAATAGGTTTATGCGTGGTCCTTATGGACATTTACTGAAGCGTCTTGAAAGGACGTTATTATCTTGTTTTTCATACCACATATAAGTCAAATTTGCTTGTCAGTTACACCACTCTTGTTATGACCTTTCATCAGAACTTTCACATTTAAAAATGATCAGTAATAGTCAGCCACAACTGTTTTAATTTCTGTCATCTGCAGATAGTTTTGTTTTACTCTGATGCTTTCTTGCTGTACGGATAACAGTTTGAAAAGTCATCAACAATGACAGAAAATAGGGAGTTTGACCTTCTTTCCTCCTTCAAAACAGGATATGAGTGGCTTACTCCCAGCTGCTGGCATAACCACTGTCCCTTTTAGTTGCAGGCACACTCCCTTTTGCTTTCCCTGCCCCAAAGTTTGCCATGTTAATTGACCTTCTTATGCCTCTTCTCTCTTGTTTGGGGACTCTCTTTTTTGCCTGTTTCTTTCATTTCTTGTCTCTCCTATTCCTAATCATTAGTTCTTTATTCTTCTATCTACCCATTCTGTCTGATCAGGGATTACTCTCATTCCTTTTTCCTTTTTCTTTTAAATTGCCACCCCAACTTTTAATCTTTGTCTCCCCCGAGTAACCTTGGAATCCTCCTTCTAGGGGGCTCGCATCAATTTCCCTCCTGATTGCATGCACGTTTCTTTCTGGTGAACTTCTTATTGCATCATAAGCAAACTTTTGTCTTTCCAGAATGCATTTTAACTCCATTTTACTTGCTTGCTAGAGCAGAAAACTTACTCACAAAATTTTATTGAGCTATTTTTGAGTTGCCCTGTAGACATGGGATTCCCAAATTGAAAATCAATCCAGTGCTTCCCTAACTGCTTTAAGTGCTTTTCTGAATTAAAGGAAAACCTCAAATATCCAACCAGCATTTCAACACAAAAGTTAACAGCTGGTGTATAAAGAATTTCAGAGAGTCTCTTGTTATCTGAATTAGGCCTTCTTTATTGAACTTTATTTGAAACACGCAACTTGGCATAAAACTCACAGCTGCAAGATTTCTAGGAGGGAGAAAAGATAGTTTGGATTGGGTTACATCAGCTTCAGAAGAAATAAAATCTATCTGTGATCTTAATTCTTCAGGCAGTCTGAAGTGGTGATATAAACTGTTTTCAGAGCTGCTTAGAAAGTGTCACAACAAATTGTCACTGGGGCTGAAGGTGACTCTTCATTGGCTCTTATTTAATCTTTGCATTCTGGCGTTGCCCACTATTTGGATGTATACTCGCACTCTTAGACACATTTTCTTTGCCTTTGTCCAACATTTGCTGAGCAGAGCTAAATATCTACTTAATTTTGGTATAAGAAATGAAAGTTTTGGTGCACTGAATGAGGAAAACATAATGTAATTATACTTGCCAAGGTAACCCTTGGATAATGAGCAATAGATTTACAATTTGTCAATTGTACAACAATTTCCACTCTCTTTCCCCCACAAACCCTGTCCCTTCCCACCAAGCTTCCTCAACTTAATCATACCAAAAAAGTTTTCTAGATGCTGGCATTGTTCTAAGCTAGTGTGTATCAAACCTTCCTGCCCATTAGATTTAGCTGGAGAGCTTGCAAAATGCTAACCAGAGTGGTGTGGGGTTTTGGGGGGGGGCGGGTGCCTAGGTATCACTATTTTAAGTAGATTCTCAAGTGATTGATTCCAAAAATGCAGCGATTGTTCTAAGTGATTTATCTATATATCTGTTCAAAGTCTTGGCCATTACCACTCTGAGTTATCATATTATCCCAGATCACGTGGGTTGGTCAATGCAGTACTCACGGTTCATCTCACAGGTTACATTTAATAATTCACCATCCTTAAAATACATGTTCGTTTACTTGTCTTCCAGGAAACTGCATTTGCACTGTAATTTTCTCTTAGCCCCTGTTTATGGCTTCCTTTCTTCTCATCCTCCTTATGAGGATGTGCTCCAGAATGTATCCTTGATCATTTCTTATTTATCTTACACTTACCCCCTTGATGATCTGATCTAGTCTTATGGCTGAAAACCTTATCTATGAGCTGACAATTCATATATGCCCATATTGATATTTGTAACTCTGAATTTTCTTCTAACTTACAGATTCCTAAATGCAATTCTCCATTTAATATCTCAACTTAGATGTCTAATAGTCATAATAATACTGACTAAAAAGCAGAATGTGTGGTTCTATTTCAACCACCCCTCCAAAACTAGTCCTTTTACAGAAGTTTCCATTTGAGTTGATGGCAATTCAAGTTGCTCAGACTGAAATGAAATAATCCTTGGACGACTTTCTCTGAGCACATTGAATCTGTCATGTGGGACCTATTCTTCAAAGTTATCTCCAGAATCCAACCACTTCTGACCACTTTCAGTGTTACCAGTCTGGTATGAGCTGCCACCTTTGTCTCCTAGACCACCACAAGCACCTTCTCACTGTTCTTGCATCATGTGTTCCTGTATCTCTTCTCAATACAGCCACTGCAGTGATCCTATAAAGACACAAGTTCAGCTGTGTCACTGCTCTGCATAGCTCTACATTTAATATATGGTAAACCCCAAGATTTTTTTTAAAGATCATTTATTTATTTGACATACAGAGAGAGAGAGAGAGGTCACAAGTAGGCAGAGAGGCAGGCAGAGAGAGAGGGGGGAAGCAGGCTCCCTGCCGAGCGCCAAGTGGAGAGCCCAATGCAGGGCTCGATTCCAGGACCCTGAGACCATGACCTGAGCTCAAGGCAGAGGCTTAAACCACTGAGCCACCCAGGTGCCCCACACCCAAGATTCTTATGACGGCTTTCAAGGCCCATGTAATTTAGTTCTTAGTCACCTCCAACCACTCCTCACGTTGCTCACTATGCACAGTTTGGTTCGGCTGAACAATAGTCCTCAAATGTGTCCATGTCTGGATCTCTGGAAGCTGTGAATGTTCCTTTATACATATGTAAAGAGACTCTGCAGATAGGATTAAGTTAGAGATTTTTTTTTTCTGATTGTGAGTTTGGATTTATTTTTATATATATATATATATTACAATGTCACCTGTAAGTTCATTTTTTTTCAATTTATTTATTTTCAGAAAAACAGTATTCATTATTTTTTCACCACACCCAGTGCTCCATGCAAGCCATGCCCTCTATAATACCCACCACCTGGTACCCCAACCTCCCACCCCCCGCCACTTCAAACCCCTCAGATTGTTTTTCAGAGTCCATAGTCTCTCATGGTTCACCTCCCCTTCCAATTTACCCAAATTCCCTACTCCTCTCTAACGCCCCTTGTCATCCATGCTATTTGTTATGCTCCACAAATAAGTGAAACCATATGATAATTGACTCTCTCTGCTTGACTTATTTCACTCAGCATCATCTCTTCTAGTCCCGTCCATGTTGCTACAAAAGTTGGGTATTCATCCTTTCTGATGGAGGCATAATACTCCATAGTGTATATGGACCACATCTTCCTTATCCATTCATCCGTTGAAGGGCATCTTGGTTCTTTCCAAAGTTTGGTGACTGTGGCCATTGCTGCTATAAACATTGGGGGTACAGATGGCCCTTCTTTTCACGACATCTGTGTCTTTGGGGTAAATACCCAGGAGTGCAATTGCAGGGTCATAGGGAAAATAGAGATTTTTTTAAAAAGATTTTATTTATTTATTTGTCAGAGAGAGAGGGAGAGAGAGCGAGCACAGGCAGACAGAGGCAGAGGGAGAAATAGGCTCCCTGCCGAGCAAGAAGCCCAATGCAGGACTCGATCCCAGGACGCCGGGATCATAACCTGAGCCGAGGGCAGCTGCTTAACCAACTGAGCCACCCAGGCATCCCAAGTTAGAGATTTTGAGATAAGGAGATGATCCTGGATTACCTGGGTAGGCCCAATGTTTCCTGGTAAGAGGAAGTCAGACTGAATAAATGGAGATATTACAATGGAAGAAATTGTAATATGACTGGGAAAATTACTAATTCAGCAAACTTTGGTTTTATCATCTATAACACGACCCATATAATACCTACCTCACAGGGTCATTCTAAAGATAAGGTTAGAAATGCTTTCCTTACTTGCCTTCAGAATTGGTAGTAAAATTCTCTATTTATATTTCATAAATCTCACCTTAGTTATTTTGGACCCAATTTTTCACCAGTCTTGGAAAAAAGGCAAAGATCTATTTGCCTCTATAGAAGTATTTATTCTATAATTTTAAAAAGTCTTTTTATTCTCATTCAATGAAATAATCATACAATTGAGATTTATGTGCCTTCTTGGTGTCCTTTCACCATCATTACAGAAAAGAACTAGATCAGATCAAAACTCCTTAAGCCTCTAAGTAGATTCTCATTCATCTCTAACATTATTCAACAACCTATGAATTCACCTACATTAAGCATGTGAATATGTCCTTGGTTCGTGAGGGTTTTTGAGAAGCTTTTAAACTGCATTTTTAAAATCCTAGTATTTGGCATCTGTGAAATTCCTTAATGCTGCTTAGTTGAGCAATTCTTTCCTTTAGTGAACCCATCTGGACACCCACTTTTTTGTGTCCAAAGTATTGGCAAGTCATAGATAATTGTAGGATTTGTTAGGTATAGATACAAAGTTTATTTGTGGGTAGTTTCTTGGGCTAACCTTTTTGGAAGACAGAGCTCTTTTTTTCTCAAGTCTTAAGATTCTTTATTTCTCTATGATTTCTCACTAATAATCTACCTGGGTCCTTGACTGCACCTGCACATTCCTTTTGTATGCTGTGATATATCTTGGTCTGAAAGTATGGTAATATTTATTGTGACCGATAAACAGTGGTCTTCCACTCTTCTCCATATCTTGGAATTCAGTTCCTTCTTAATTATATTTGACTTGTTTGCATGCTTTGAAGATCTTTTGTCTCAATGGACAAGGCGGAAATTGTTAACATTGTCATTATAATTTTATACACCCAGTATGTATGTATGTATGTATGTATGTATGTATTTAATTTTCAACTAGGTTCCAGGCTGGGAATGGAGCTCAATGCACAGCTTGAAGTCACAACCCTGAGATCAAGACCTGAGCTGAGATTCAGAGTTGGACGATCAACCAACTGAGCCACCCCATGTACTCTCAATTTTTTAAGGCATCAGTTTCATTACAGTACTGGGAATATTGTTTTCCAAAATGAATACAAGATTGAGTTTCACATAGATGAATTTTATGTTTTTCCCTATAACTTATATTTTTATTATTTAGAATTCTACTTCTGAAGAAGGCAGGCATCATTTCCCTCCTTGGCTTTTTTATCTTTTTATAAAAAAAAAATAGAAAGTTTCATTTCACTTAACTTTTGGGTTTACAGGATAAGAGTGATTTAGGATTGTTAATATATAGCACTGGAACTGAGTTAGTTCCTATATTTTAAGATATTTAGCTTCCTAATATGTGAAAATGTAAAATGTGTACCTGGAACTATTTCCCAAGGGGAAAAACTGAAATGTGTTGATGTTCCCTTTTTCAGCTCCAGAAATAGCTGCTGTGTGCTCCTTTACCCTGTTTGTGAAACATCAGCCCTTCCCCTCCAAGAATCTCTGAGGACATCAGCTTTATTTATGGAACTAACGTCATTAACTGGACCAATTGGTTTTTACTAAACAAGGAAACTATGAAAATAAGAACAGAAATAGAAAATTATTGTCAATAGTTCACTCCAAAGTTAATGTTGAGACATAGTTGACATATTTTATTTTGTATTTCCAGTAAACTGAAAGCAATTTCTCAAGAACCTATAACTTCCTCCATTTTTTGCTTCATTAATAGATATTTAGTCATTAAAAAGACTAATTACATATGTATCCTTCACTCCATGGGAGGGAAACATCTAGAAAACTAACTCTTTTAAAAAGATAGCTGATTTGCCTTATAAATATGAAAATGTTACCACTCATCTCCCTATTTCTGTATGTCTCCTTCTTCTGACTGTACTAATGGTTGTAGTGACTAACTTTACTTACCGTGTGTTAGGGACTATGCAAAGAACAGGGGTGTTCTTGTTATTAGTTGTCATGGAAGCATCATGTAGCAGATACTATTATAATCTTCATTTTATAGAAAAAGTAGTAGAGGCTCAGAAAGCTTAACAAAAGTTCAGATAGTTATTAGCTGGTAGAGCAAATTTTAAAGCAAGTATGCTTGACTTAGAGGGCTGCTTTTATCCAGCACACAATGCATTTTTCTGCCTTTAGACACTGTTAGAGACACCCCTGGAAGTTTGCTTCCCCTCGGGTGACTACTATAGTTATTCTGGGAATCTCTAAGCTGTGTCCCATGAGCACTCATTAATAAAATTCTAAAGTTAACCTGAGGAATCTTCCATTTCTCCACTCATAATCTTCTCTCTTTTTTAAAAATTAATTTATTTATTTTCAGAAAAACAGTATTCATTATTTTTTCACCACACCAAGTGCTCTATGCAAGCCATGCCCTCTATAATACCCACCACCTGGTACCCCAACCTCCCACCCCACCGCCACTTCAAACCCCTCAGACTGTTTTTCAGAGTCCATAGTCTCTCATGGTTCACCTCCCCTTCCAATTTACCCAAATTCCCTACTCCTCTCTAACGCCCCTTGTCCTCCATGCTATTTGTTATGCTCCACAAATGAGTGAAACCATATGATAATTGACTCTCTCTGCTTGACTTATTTCACTCAGCATCATCTCTTCTAGTCCCGTCCATGTTGCTACAAAAGTTGGGTATTCATCCTTTCTGATGGAGGCATACTACTCCATAGTGTATATGGACCACATCTTCCTTATCCATTCATCCGTTGAAGGGCATTTTGGTTCTTTCCATAGTTTGGCGACTGTGGCCATTGCTGCTATAAACATTGGGGTACAGATGGCCCTTCTTTTCATGACATCTGTGTCTTTGGGGTAAATACCCAGGAGTGCAATTGCAGGGTCATAGGGAAGTTCTATTTTTAATTTCTTGAGGAATCTCCATGCTGTTCTCCAAAGAGGCTGCACCAACTTGCATTCCCACCAACAGTGTAAGAGGGTTCCCCTTTCTCCACATCCTCTCCAACACATGTTGTTTCCTGTTTTGTTAATTTTGGCCATTCTAACTGGTGTAAGGTGATATCTCAATATGGTTTTAATTTGAATCTCCCTAATGGCTAGTGATGATGAACATTTTTTCATGTGTCTGATAGCCATTTGTATGTCTTCATTGGAGAAGTATCTGTCCATATCTTCTGCCCATTTTTTGATATGATTGACTGTTTTGTGTGGGTTGAGTTTGAGGAGTTCATTATAGATCCTGGATATCAACCTTTTGTCTGTACTGTCATTTGCAAATATCTTCTCCCATTCCGTGGGTTGCCTCTTTGTTTTTTTGACTGTTTCCTTTGCTGTGCAGAAGCTTTTGATTTTGATGAAGTCCCAAAAGTTTATTTTCGCTTTTGTTTCCTTTGCCTTTGGAGACATATCTTGAAAGAAGTTGCTGTAGCTGATATCAAAGAGATTACTGCCTATGTTCTCCTCTAGGATTCTGATGGATTCCTGTCTCACATTGAGGTCTTTTATCCATTTTGAGTTTATCTTTGTGTACAGTGTAAGAGAATGGTCGAGTTTCATTCTTCTACTTACAGCTGTCTAATTTTCCCAGCACCAGTTATTGAAGAGACTGTCTTTTTCCACTGTATATTTTTTCCTGTTTTGTCAAAGATCAATTGAACATAGGGTTGAGGGTCCATATCTGGGCTCTCTACTCTGTTCCACTGGTCTATGTGTCTGTTTTAATGCCAGTACCATGCTGTCTTGGTGATCACAGCTTTGTAATAAAGCTTGAAATCAGGTTACGTGATGCCGCCAGCTTTATTTTTGTTTTTCAACATTTTCTTAGCAATTCGGGGTCTCTTCTGATTCCATACAAATTTTTGGATTATTTGCTTCAGCTCTTTGAAGAATACCGGTAGAATTTGATCGGAATGGCATTAAAATTATATATTGCTCTAGGCAGTATAGACATTTTAACAATGTTTATTCTTCAGTCATAATCTTTTCTTGGTGATAACTACACCATTCCTGAGGTTTACACTGTCCTTCAAATCGTCTTAAAGATCCTCTCCCCTGATTTGCCTTCTGGAGTGGAACCCAGGAACTTCATATGGGCTGTCTCCTACTGCCTCCAAAGGCATTAAGCTGTCTGCCTTGCCTGATAGGGCTGCTCTTTCCACCTGGGGTGATTGGGATTCTGGGCTTCACCACCTTTTATAGGCAAAAGGAATGGGTCCTGTCAAGATAAGAGTGGGTGTGCTGGAGTAACATGGGTATCTTGAGTGACAGGGCCTCTCAGTCCCTTCCTTTATGCCTCTATGCATCCCAGCATATATTTCAACAACACCTCATGTGTTCTTTTCTACTCAGAATGCCCTTCCTCCCTCCAATTTTCCTTCTCCTGGCAAAATCTTCTTTATTGTCTTAAGACCACCTCAGGAGCCACCATGTCTCAGAACTCCTCCCTGTTTGCTACAACCAATAGGTTGCCCTCCTCTGTGCTTCCATAATGCCTTTGACTTGTCTGCAATGCTGTCCTGATATGTTGTATTATTAATATTGCATATGTATCTGTTTATCTCACTAGACAATTGAGTGCATTATGCAGTTGAAGATACCGATTGTTATTCATCTTTGTGCCCCAGCACAGTGCCTGGCATTTAGTACCAGGTCAATAAATGTTAAATAATAAATAACTCCTATGAGTCTAACTAGAATAACTGTGGGGGGGGATGGATGACTCAGTAAATCTTCCTTATGACATTTCCCCTGACCTTCTTACATTTCTCCTTCCTTATTACATATCCTCAGTAAATCTTCCTTATTACATTCCCCAGATCACACCTTTATCATCTCTCACCTGGACTCCTAAAACAGCTTCTTAACTTTTTTTATTGTGGAAAAATATATGTAATATTAAATTTACCACTTCAATCATTTTTAAGTGTAGAAACCCTTTAACTCTTAACCCATGTCCCTGACTTCACCAAGTCCTTCTCAATTCCAGCTTTCACTTGGTTGCTCAAATGAACTAAAATCACATTTACCTGCTATTTACGATGCTTTACTGACTCCCCTTTGCCAACAGAATATAATGCCAATACGTTTAAAAATGTCCTATTATGTTTGCAACTCAGACCTAGACAAGTAGGTTATAGTAGACTTTCAGTAGGTCTATGCAGAATTGCTATGAATATTTATGGAGATGTCCAGTTACAACATCAAGGCTTATTTGTCCCCAGCAACCATAACATCTCTTAACAAACTGACTTCTTACCCTGACTTCTTCAGTTTTCTCTTTTCCTGGGTGAGAAACCTAAAGGCCTATGCCTCTCTCGTCCCATTATATCTTGACCGTTGTCAAGCTGTGTTTCTTTTTCCCTTTGAAATATCTCACAGTTTTCCTTTAATCTCTGTCACTTCCTAGCTTTATGATCTTGGATAAGTTACCCAATCTCTCTCTATTTCAGCTTCCTTATGTGTGAAATGGGATACAAAATAATGTGTGTTTTACATATATCCTTTTTAATCCCTTAGTCTGGGGTTCTTGTGAGAATAAGTTAATATATTTGAAACACTTAAAACAGTGCCTGGCACTTTTGGTTATGGAATGAAGATGTCATGGAGATAAAAGATATAGCATAGGGAATATAGTCAAAGTGGTGTATGGAGACAGATGGTAGCTGTACTTGTGCTGAGCATAACATAATGTATAAACTTGTGGAATCAATATGTTGTACACTTTAAGCTTAATGTAACATTGTGTATCAACTATCCTTCTATTAAAAAAACCAAAAAACTGGGACAAGATGGCGGGGGAGTAGGAAGAGGCGCCTTTTCAGCCGGTACCCCAATGTGAGCTGATTACCTACCAAAGAACTCCGATCACCCATGAAATCAGCCTGAGATCAGAATTATACACGTCTGGATCTCTACAGGGGCATACAACACCAGTGGGCAGGTAAAGCAGAATTGGAATGGCAGACTGATATTGGAAGATAAACAAAAGGGGGAGGGAGCCACCAGAGGCGACCGGTTGGAAAGTAATACCTCAATACAAGCGAGAGTGCCCTGCGTTTGGGGACCAGCATTAACTTGGAGACTGGTTGAAAGCACTCCAGAAGAGCAAAGGATCACAGGGAGAAATTGTGGGAATCGGGACGGCTAGGGACAGGGGCTTAAGTCCCCGGTCCCAGACAGCCTCCCCGGCGCTGAGGCAGAGAGAGTGCAGCGGAGAAACCGCTCTTGGTCCCTAAGCCGCCAGCGCGCCCGAGAATGTGTGGGATCTGGCTCCTGTGAGGGGATGGGAGCCACACCGGTTGGCAGAACGCGCGAGCCCTACCACAAAGCCTGAGATATGCGCGCACATCCCTCATGCTCCCCTGAGTTACAAAGGCCCAGCCGGCGCTCTTTGACCCACGCCATTGTTTCAAAGCCTAAGCCGCGCACCCGAAACTCTTCCCCTGACAGAGGCGCGCAAAAGCCCAGCCTGGGGCTTACGGACCAGCGACCCATTCTCAGTGCCC
Source organism: Neogale vison (assembly GCF_020171115.1). Classification (NCBI taxonomy): domain Eukaryota; kingdom Metazoa; phylum Chordata; class Mammalia; order Carnivora; family Mustelidae; genus Neogale; species Neogale vison. The sequence continues at coordinate 133,412,760 of NC_058096.1, read as the reverse complement.
GAGAGGCGCGCCCGACCCATAGCCACCTCTGAAAAGAGGTGCGCGCAAGCCGGGCACTCCCAGCCCGAGCCGGTGGCAAAATCTCAGTGTGCGACTGCTGCTTGGAACCTCTCTGGCGGTCGGGAGCTCCCAGACAGCCGCCACTGCCTTGGCTTTGGGTACGAGCAAAAGATCCTGCGCCCCCAGGGTCTGCAACTTGGAACCTGCTCTGCCAGCGGCCAAGGGGGAATTTATTCAGCTTCTGCACCCAGACTGAGGCTTCTCTCTGAGAGGGAGATCAGGGTATGGTTTGATTTCTTCTAATACTACAAAAGCCATCAAAGGCGGTCAAGGTGAGAGTAAAAAAAGTGAACAAGCATAAAAACCACCAGAGAGGGCGCCTGGGTGGCTCAGTGGGTTAAGCCACTGCCTTCGGCTCAGGTCATGATCTCAGGGTCCTGGGATCGAGTCCCGCATCGGGACTGATCAGCACTGTGTCCCTGAGCACAGCAGGGAGCCTGCTTCCTCCTCCTTCTCTCTCTACCTGCCTCTCTGCCTACTTGTAATCTCTCTCTGTCAAATAAATAAATAAAATCTTTAAAAAAAAAAAAACCCGCATCGGGACTGATCAGCACTGTGTCCCTGAGCACAGCAGGGAGCCTGCTTCCTCCTCCTTCTCTCTCTACCTGCCTCTCTGCCTACTTGTAATCTCTCTCTGTCAAATAAATAAATAAAATCTTTAAAAAAAAAAAACCACCAGAGAAAAAAAGCCTGAAAAAAACCAGTTTCCTCAGAGCCCACCCCCTTGAGGGGGGCGAGAGGACTCAACTCAGGAAACATCATTGACTGACAACCCACGTGGCAGGCCCCTCCCCCAGAAAACAAACCAAGAAAGAAAAAAAAAGGACTACAAGAGAACAACCACTACTTCATAGGAAAACTTGTATTGTTCACTCGTTCCCACTATTATGGTTCATATTTTTTTTTAACACATAGGTAATTTTTTAAACCTATTTACCATCATAGCGAGCGGTACAGTACATCAAATTCCATAATACCTATCTAACCTGAACATTTTGATACATACACCTATGTTTTTCTTTTGCATTTTTATTTTTTGAATTCTTTTTTTTTAAATTTTAGTTTAGTTTAGTATAATTTATTCCTTTTTGTTTTTATCCTCTAATATTCATATAGAGTTAAACTTCAAAGTAATCCCCATTCCCCAATCAATACTACCCCTATAGGTAAACCAATTTTTAATCCCCTTTATCTTAGGAACGTTGAGTCCTTTAACAAAGATATCAAGATACATCCAGGAAGAATCAAAACAACCTTCCTCGCACACACTGAGAATTTATAAGAACTCTCCCATCTTCCACCAGTGTTTCTGTGTTTTTAGAGTTTGTCCTGATAGCATATAAATTTTACACTTGTGGTTCTTTTTGACGAGGTTCTTTCTTTATTTGCATATATATATTTGCAATATATATACTCTTGCTATATACTTGTATCAGTCTTTTTATCTCTTTTTGTATGTCTACTTCATAAATCTTACCTTGAGGACCATCTGGGCTGAACCTTATTTTTCATCTTCCCCTTCTTTCCTGTCTCTCTCTCTCTCTTTTCTTCTTTTTTTTCTTTTTCTTCTTCTTCTTTTTTTTTTCTTTTTCTTTTTCTTTTCTTTTGTCTCTCGTTTGGGTGGGGAATCCTGATTGCTCAGAAGTGTTCCAGGGTGCACCTTGACTGCACCAGAGTTGATACATCCAGCTACATCTGTTCAGTCATCTACCACCAAAATGACTAGGAGGAGGAATGCCCAACAGAAGAAAAATACAGAGGATGGACCTTCTGCAACAGAGCTAACGGCTATCAACATAGACAATATGTCGGAAAGAGAATTCAGGCTAACAATTATGCAGGCAATAGCTAGGTTGGAGAAAGCCATGGATGACCAAACAGAATTGATTAGGGCCGAACTGAAAGCGACCAGACAGGATGTTCACAATGTTAGGGCGGAGCTTAAAGCTACCAGGGAGGAGGTCCACAATGCTCTCAATGAGTTCCAATCTAATCTAAACTCTCTCAAAGCTAGGGTAACTGAGACAGAAGATAGCATTAGTGATCTGGAAGACAAACAGATAGAGAGAAAAGATCAGGAGGAAGCCTGGAACAAACAGCTTAGAAACAGAATCAGGGAAATAAATGATGCCATGAAGTGTTCCAACGTCAGAATTATTGGAATCCCTGAAGGGGAGGCGAAAGAAAGATGTCTAGAAGATATAGTGGAACAAGTCCTTCATGAAAATTTTCCCAATCTCACGAATGGAACCAGCGTTCATGTACTAGAGGCTGAAAGGTCTGCACCCAAGATTATACATTCCAAAAAAAATCACGACACCTGATAGTCAAATTGAGGAATTATAATTGTAGGTATAATCCCTTGAAAGCCGCCAGGGCAAAGAGGCTCCTTACTTACAGAGGGAAGCCCATCAGAATAACGTCAGACCTGTCCACAGAGACCTGGCAAGCCAGAAGAGGCTGGCAAGATATATTCAGGGCACTAAATGAGAAGAACATGCAGCCAAGAATACTTTATCCAGCAAGATTGACATTCAAAATGGATGGAGAGATAAAGAGTTCTCAAGACCGGCAAGGCTTAAAAGACTATGCAACCACCAAGCCGACACTTCAGGAAATATTAAGGGGGTTTCTAAAAAGAGGAAGAATCCCAAGAATAGCATTGAACAGGAATTTAGAGACAGTCTACAGAAAGAAAGACTTCAAAGGTAATTCGATGTAAATAAAAACGTATCTATCAATAATCACTCTCAATGTGAATGGCCTAAATGCACCCATAAAATGGCACAGGGTTGCAGATTGGATAAAAAGACAGGACCCATCCATTTGTTGTCTACAAGTGACCCATTTTGAACCTAAAGATACACGGAGACTGAAAGTGAAGGGATGGAGAAGAATCTTTCATGCCAATGGGACTCAAGTGGCGGGGGGGTGGGAGGTTGGGGTACCAGGTGGTGGGTATTATAGAGGGCACGGCTTGCATGGAGCACTGGGCGTGGTGAAAAAATAATGAATAATGTTTTTCTGAAAATAAATACATTGAAAAAAGAATTTAAAAAAAAAAGGCTACGGTAGCGATTCTCATACCAGATACATTGGACTTCAAACTAAAGACTGTAGTCCGAAATACAGAAGGGCACTACACAATCCTTAAAGGGACTATCCACCAAGATGATCTAACAATTGTGAATATCTATGCTCCCAATATGGGAGCAGCCAATTACTTAAGAAAACAGTTAATCAAGATAAAGAGTCATATTGATATGAATACACTAATCGTAGGAGATCTTAACATGCCATTTCAGAATTAGACAGATCATCAAAGCAGAAAATCAATAAAGAAACAAGAGCATTGAATGACACATTGGACCAGATGGACCTCATAGATATATACAGAACATTCCACCCTAAAACAGCAGAATACTCATTCTTCTCAAGTGCACACGGAACCTTCTCCAGAATAGACCACATACTGGGTCACAAATCAGGACTCAACCGATACCAAAGACTGAGATGATTCCCTGCATATTCTCAGATCACAATGCTTTGAATCTGGAGCTCAATTACAAGAAAAAGTTCCGAAGGAACTCAAACACCTGGAAGCTAAGGACCACCTTACTTAAGAATGCTTGGATCAACTAGGGGATCAAAGAAGAACTGAAACAATTCATGGAAACCAATGAGAATGAAGACACTTCAGTCTAAAACCTATGGGATACAGCAAAGGCGGTCCTAAGGAGAAAATACATAGCCATCCAAGCCTCCCTCAAAAAATTGAAAAATCTAGAACACAACAGCTGTCTCTACACCTTAAAGAACTGGAGGATCAACAACAAATCAAACCAACTTCACACATAAGAAGGGAAATCATCAAGATTAGAGCTGAGATCAATGAGGTAGAAACCAGAGATACAGTAGAACGTATCAATGAAACTAGAAGCTGGTTTTTTGAAAGAATCAATAAGATCGATAAGCCATTGGCCACACTAATCCAAAAGAAAAGAGAGAAAGCCCAAATTCATAAAATGATGAATGAAAAGGGAGAGATCACAACTAAAACCAAGGAAGTAGAAACAATCATCAGAAGTTATTATCAACAGTTATATGCCAATAAGCTTAACAACCTAGATGAAATAGATGCATTCTTGGAAAAATATAAACTCCTGAAATGGAACCAGGAAGAAATCGACAACCTGAATAGACCGATATCTAATAACAAGATTGAATCAGTGATCAAAAACCTCCCAAAAAACAAGAGCCCAGGACCTGACAGATTCTCTGGGGAATTCTACCAAACCTTCCAAGAAGAAATAACACCTATTCTTCTGAAGCTGTTTCAAAAAATTGAAGCAGAAGGAAAACTTCCAGTCTCTTTCTATGAAGCCAGCATTACCCTGATCCCCAAACCAGGCAAGGACCCTACCAAAAAGGAGAATTTTAGACCAATATCACTGATGAATATGGATGCTAAGATTCTCAACAAGATCCTAGCCAACAGGATCCAACAGCACATTAAAAAGATTATCCACCATGATCAGGTGGGATTCATCCCTGGGCTACAAGGATGGTTCAGCATTCACAAATCAATCAATGTGATACAACAAATTAATATGAGAAGAGAGAAGAACCACATGGTCCTCTCAATTGATGCAGAAAAAGCATTTGACAAATCCAGCATCCGTTCCTGATGAAAACGCTTCAAAGTATAGGGATAGAGGGAACATTCCTGAACCTCATCAAATCTATCTATGAAAGACCCACAGCAAATATCATCCTCAATGGGAAAAAGCTTGCAGCCTTCCCGTTGAGATCATGAACAAGACAAGGATGCCCACTTTCACCACTCTTGTTCAACATACTATTAGAATGTTGTAATTCTAATAGTAGTCTGATTCAGACAACAGAGAGAAATAAAAGGTAATCAGACAACAGAGAGAAATAAAAGGTATCCAATCAGACAACAGAGAGAGAAATAAAAGGTATCCAAATTGGTAATGAAGAAGTCAAACTCTCTCTCTTCGCAGATGACATGATTCTTTATATGGAAAACCAAAAAGATTCCACCCCCAAACTACTAGAACTCATACAGCAATTCAGCAGCGTGGCAGGATACAAAGTCAATGTGCAGAAATCAGTGGCTTTCTTATACACTAACAATGAAAATACAGAAAGGGAAATTAGAGAATCGATTCCATTTACTATAGCACCAAGAACCATAAGATACCTGGGAATAAACCTAACCAAAGAGGTAAAGGATCTATACTTGAGGAACTATAGAACACTCATGAAAGAAATTGAAGAAGACACAAATAGATGGAAGACCATTCCATGCTCTTGGATCGGAAGAATAAACATTGTTAAAATGTCTATACTGCCTAGAGCAATCTATACTTTTAATGCCATTCCGATCAAAATTCCACCGGCATTCTTCAAAGAGCTGGAGCAAATAATCCTAAAATTTGTATGGAATCAGAAGAGACCCCGAACCGCTAAGGAAATGTTGAAAAACAAAAATAAAGCTGGCGGCATCACCTTACCTGATTTCAAGCTTTATTACAAAGCTGTGATCACCAAGACAGCATGCTACTGGCATAAAAACAGACACATAGACCAGTGGAACAGAGTAGAGAGCCCAGTATGGATCCTCAACTCTATGGTCAATTAATCTTCGACAAAACAGGAAAAAATATACAGTGGAAAAAAGACAGTCTCTTCAATAAATGGTGCTGGGAAAACTGGACAGCTATATGTAGAATGAAACTCGACCATTCTCTTACACCGTACACAAAGATCAACTCAAAATGGATAAAAGACCTCAACGTGAGACAGGAATCCATCAGAATCCTAGAGGAGAACATAGGCAGTAATCTCTTTGATATCAGCCTCAGCAACTTCTTTCAAGATACGTCTCCAAAGGCAAAGGAAACAAAAGAGAAAATAAACTTTTGGGACGTCATCAGAATCAAAAGCTTCTGCACAGCAAAAGAAACAGTCAAAAAAACAAAGAGGCAACCCACGGAATGGGAGAAGATATTTGCAAATGACAGTACAGACAAAAGGTTGATATCCAGGATCTATAATTAACTCCTCAAACTCAACCCACAGGAAACAGACAAACACATCAAAAAATGGGCAGAAGATATGAACAGACACTTCTCCAATCAAGACATACAAATGGCTATCAGACACATGAAAAATTGTTCATCATCATTAGTCCTCAGGGAGACTCAAGACTATGGACTCTGAAAAACAGTCTGAGGGGTTTGAAGTGGCGGGGGGGTGGTAGGTTGGGGTACCAGGTGGTGGGTATTATAGAGGGCACGGCTTGCATGGAGCACTGGGTGTGGTGAAAAAATAATGAATACTGTTTTTCTGAAAATAAATAAATTGGAAAAAATAAATAAAAAGACACCTAAGGTTTTTTTTTTTAAAAGAAAACCACTTTGTGATATCACCTTACACCAGTTAGAATGGCCAAAATTGACAAAACGGGAAACAACATGTGTTGGAGAGGATGTGGACAAAGAGGAACCCTCTTACACTGTTGGTGGGAATGCAAGCTGGTGCAGCCTCTTTGGAGAACAGTGTGGACATTCCTCAAGAAATTAAAAATAGAGCTTCCATATGACCCTGCAATTGCACTCCTGGGTATTTACCTTAAAAACACAGATGTCGTGAAAAGAAGGGCCATCTGTACCCCAATGTTTATAGCAGCAATGGCCACGGTCGCCAAACTATGGAAAGAACCAAGATGCCCTTCAACAGAAGAATGGATAAGGAAGATGTGGTCCATATACACTATGGAGTATTATGCCTCCACCAGAAAGGATGAATACCCACCATTTGTAGCAACATGGACGGGACTGGAAGAGATTATGCTGAGTGAAATAAGTCAAGCAGAGAGAGTCAATTATCATATGGTTTCACTCATTTGTGGAGCATAAGAAATAGCATGGAGGACAAGGGGCGTTAGAGGGGAGTAGGGAATTTGGGTAAATTGGAAGGGGAGTTGAGCCATGAGAGACTATGGACTCTGAAAAACAATCTGAGGGTTTTGAAGGGGCGGAGGGTGGGAGGTCGGGGTACCAGGTGGTGGGTATTATAGAGGGCATGGCTTGCATGGAGCACTGGGTGTGGTGAGAAAATAATGAATAATGTTTTTCTGAAAATAAATAAATTGAAAAAAATTAGAAAAAGTATACTATTGTATGTAATAAAATATTTATAACATAGTATATATCTACTATATATATGTATATATATAATCTTTATTCATCCAACTATCAATGAACAGTGCATTTGGTTTCTTCCACATCTCGACTATTGTAAAAAATGATGTGATAATCATAGAGATGGATGTATCTTTTCAAACTAGTGTTTTCATTTTCTTTAGGTAAATACTCATTATTAGAATTACTGCATCCTGTGGTAATGATGATTTTAATTATTTGAGGAGACTCCATTGTATTTTCTATGGTGGTTGCATCAATTGGCATTCCCATCAAGAGTAAATAAATGCTAATTTTCTCATCTTACCAATACTCCTTATGTTTGGTTTTTGATTTTAGACATTCGGCAGGCATAATGCAGTATCTCATTTTGGTTGTAATATGCATTTACCTTGAAAATTAATGATGTTGACCATCTCTCCATTTGTGTTTTTCATCTATATGACTTTAGAAAAATGTCTATTTAAATCTTCTTCCCATTTTTACTTGGATTATTTGCTTTTTGGGTGTAGAATAATATAAATTTTTTATTTCTTTGGATATTAAACCCTCATTGGATATGTAGTTTGCAATTATCTTATCACACTTAGTTGGTTGTATTTCTTTTCATTACTTAATTCCTTAGCTGTCTAAAACTTTTTACCTTGAGGTTGTCCCAGTAGTTTAATTTTGCTTTTGTTTTCCTTGCCAGAGGAGACATATCTATAAAATGTTTCTATACCTGATGTCAAATAAATTCCTGCCTATATTTTCTTCTAGAATTTTATTGTTTAAAGTCTTAATTTTATGTCTTTAACCCATTTAAGTTTATTTTTGTTTGTGGTCTAAGAAAGTGATCCCTTCTCATCACTTATATTCCACAGGGTACTGAAAGTCCTAGTCACAGCAATCAGACAAGAACAAGAGATAAGAGGCATTCAAATTGGTAAGGAATTATTAAACTTTTATTATTGACAGATGGCATAATTCTATATGTAGAAAACCTCAACGATTCTAAGCAAACAAAAAAAAACCATACTAAACCTACGAGAACTAATAAATAAATTTAGTAAGTTACAGGATACAAAATTAACATACAGAAATCTGTTGTATTCCTAGAGAGTAATAATAAGAGGAGAGGTGTGTAGGGGGATGAGTGAAATAAGTGATAAGGAAAAAAAAAAGAATAAGGAGGGCACTTGTCATGAGCACTATCTGTTGTATAGAATTGGATAATCATTATATTATATACCTGAAATAAATCTACCACTCTATGTTAACTATACTTGAATCAAAAAACAAAAACTTAATAGAATGTGTAAAAATAAAAATAAAACAACCTCATTTAAGTTGCATATGAACAAATAAAACACTTGGGAATAAATTTAACTAAAAAGTAAAAAACTTGTACTCCAAAAACAACCCATTGATAGAAGATAATCAAGAGGACAAAAACAAACGGAAAAAATAAAAACCAGTCTGCTCATGGGTTGGAAGAAAGAATATTGTCAAAATTTCCCTACTACCTAAAGATATTTACATATTAATATAATACCTGTCAAAATACCAACATAATACTTTACAGAAGTAGAACAAATAATTCTAAAATTTGCATGTAACCACAAAAAATCCTGAAATGGCAAAGGAATCATGAAAAAAAAGATAAAAACTGGAGCTATCACAATATTAATCTTCATGATATACTGGAAGTTTCTAATCAAAGCAGTATATTACTGGCACAGAAACTGACACATAGATCATAAGAACAGAATACAGATTCCAGAAATAAACATAGCATTGACACTAAGTTAATATGGAAGAAAAATTGCTAGAATACATGAGGGGAATAACACATCTCTTCAACAAATGTTGGGAAAGGTAGATGGGTACATAAAAAAGAATGAAACTGGGGCACCTGGGTGGCTCAGTGGGTTAAGCCTCTGCTTCAGCTCAGGTCATGATCCCAGGGTCCTGGGATCAAGAATCACATTGGGCTCTCTGCTCAGCAGGAAGCCTGCTCCTCCCCCTCCCCTCTCTCTGCCCGCCTGGCTGCCTACTTGTGATCTCTGTCTGTCAAATAAATCAATAAAATCTTTAAAAAAAAAAGAATGAAACTGAAACACTTTCTTGTATCACACACACACAAATAAACACTTTGGCTCTTTTTAAAATTTATTTTTAAAATTTCTTGTCAGTGTACCAGAAATCATTGTTTATGTTACACAACCAGTGTTCCATGCAATAGGTGCCCTCCATAATACCCACCAGCAGGACCACCCAACCTCCCACTGCCCGCCCTTCAATACCCTCAGATAGTTTTTCAGAGTCCATAGTTTCTCATAGTTTGTCTCCCCCTTCAATTTCCCACAACTCCCTTCTTCTCTCCATTTCCCCATGTCCTTGTGTAATTCCTTATGCTCCACAAATAAGTGAAACCATATGATAATTGACTCTCTCTGCTTGACTTATTACACTCAGCATAATCTCATCCAGTTCCTCCCTTGTTGATAAAAAAGTTGGGTATTCATCCTTTCAGATGGAGGCATAATATTCCATAGTGTATATGGACCACATCTTCCTTACCCATTGGTCTGTTGAAGGGCTTCTGGGTTCTTTCCACAGTTCGGCCACCATGGCAATTGCTGCTATCAACACTGTGGTACACATGGCCCTTCTTTTCACTACATATGTATCTTTGGGGTAAATACCAAATTTAGCCCAAATTTACCCTGCAATTGCAGGGTCGTAGGGTAGCTCTATTTCTAATTTCTTAAGGTATCTCCACACTGTTTTCCGAAGTGGTTGTACCAACTTTCATTCCCACCAACAGGGGAGGAGAGTTCCCTTTTCTCCACATCTTCTACAACACACGTTGTTTCCTGTCTTGTTAATTTTGGCCATTCTAACTGGTATAATGTGGTCTTGATTTTAAACTCCCTGATAGCTAGTGATGATCAACATTTTTTCATGTGTCTGATAGCCATTTGTATGCCTTCATTGGAGAATTGTCTGTTCATGTCTTTTGCTCATTTTTTGACATGATTATCTGTATTGTGTGTGTTGAGTTTGAGGTGTTCTTTATAGATCTTGGATATCAGCCCTTTTTCCATACTGCCATTAGTGAATATCTTCTCCCATTCCGTGAGTTGCCTTTTTGATTTGTTGACTGTTTATTTGGCTGTGCAGAAGCTTTTGATCTTGATGAAGTCCCAAAAGTTCATTTTTGCTTTTGTTTCCTTTGCCTTGGAGATATGTCTTGAAAGAAGTTGATGTGGCTGTTGTCAAAGAGGTTACTGCCTACAATCTCCTCTATGATTCTGATGTATTCCTGCCTCACCTTGAGGTCTTTTAATCATTTCGACTTTATCTTTGTGTATGGTGTAAGAGAATGGTCGAGTTTCATTCTTCTACATATAGCTCTCCAACGTACCCAGCAACACTTATTAAAGAGACTTTTTTCCACTGTACATTTTCTCCCATTTTGTCAAAGATTATTTGACCATAAAATTGAGGGTCAATATCTGGGCTCTCTACTCTGTTCCACAGGTCTATGTGTCCTTTTTTTTTTATGCCAGTACCATGCTGTCTTGGTGATCACAGCTTTGTAGTAAAGCTTGAAATCAGGCAACATGATGGCCCCAGTTTTGTGTTTCTTTTCCAAGATTTCCATAGCAATTTGGGGTTTCCTCTGAGTCCATACAAATTTTAGGCTTGTTTGCTCCAGCTCTTTGTAAAATTCTGGTGGAATGATGATCTGAATGGCATTGAAAGTATAGATTGCTCTAGGCAGTAGAGACATTTTAACAATGTTTATTTTTCTGATCCATGTATATGGAATGGTCTTCCATCTTTTTGTGTCTTCTTCAGTTTCTTTCATGAGTGTTCTGTAGTGCCTTCCATCATTAGTGACGTTTATTCCTAGGTATCTTATGGTTCTTGGTGCTATACGAAATTGAATCAATTCTCTAATTTTCCTTTCTGTATTTTCATTTTTAGTGTAAAAGAAAGCAACTGATTTCTGTACATTGACTTTGTAACCTGCCTCATTACTGAATTAATGTATGAGTTCTGGTAGTTTTTGGGTAGAGTATTTTGGGTTTTCCATATAAAGTACCATGTCATCTGTAAAGAGAAAGAATTTGACTCCTTTTCTTTTTAACTTTTTAATTGTGCCTACCAACACATTTATTTTTTCTTTTTTTTAAGATTTTATTTATTTATTTGACAGAGAGAAATCACAAGTAGACGGAGAGGCAGACGGGGTGGGGGAAGCAGGCTCCCCGCTGAGCAGAGAGCCCGATGCGGGACTTGATCCCAGGACCCTGAGATCATGACCTGAGCCAAAGGCAGCGGCTTAACCCACTGAGCCATCCAGGCGCCCCAACACATTTATTTTTTTCTAATTTATTTTCAGCATAACAGTATTCATTGTTTTTGCACCACACCCAGTGTTCCATGAAATCCGTGCCCACTCCAATACCCACCACCTGGTTCCCCCAACCTCCCACCCCCACCCGTTCAAAACCCTCAGATTGTTTTTCAGAGTCCATAGTTTCTAATGGTTCACTTCCCCTTACAATTTTCCTCAACTCCTGTCTCCTCTCCATCTCCCCTTGTCCTCCAGCTTATTTGTTATGCTCCACAAATAAGTGAAACCATATGATAATTGACTCTCTCTGCTTACTTATTTCACTCAGCATCATCTCTTTCAGTCCCTTCCATGTTGCTACAAAAGTTGGGTATTCATCCTTTCTGATGGAGGCATAATACTCCCTAGTGTATATGGACCACATCTTCCTTATCCATTTGTCCGTTGAAGGGCATCTTGGTTCATTCCACAGTTTGGGGACCATGGCCATTGCTGCTATAAACATTGGGGAACAGATGGCACTTCTTTTCACTCCATCTGTATCCAAGTGGTAAATACCCAGTAGTGCAATTGCAGGGTCATAGGAAAGCTCTATTTTTAATTTCTTGAGGAATCTCCACATTGTTCTCAAAAGTGGCTGCACCAACGTGCATTCCCACCAACAGTGTAAGAGGGTTCCCCTTTCTCCACATCCCCTCCAACAATGTTGTTTCCTGTCTTGCTGATTTTGGCCATTCTAACTGGTGTAAGGTGATACCTCAATGTGGTTTTGTTTGTTTTTGTTGTTGTTTTTTGTTTGTTTGTTTGTTTTGTTTTTAATTTGGCAAACACCTCTATGTTTATTTCTTATTTTTTAAAGATTTATTTATTTCAGTGGGGGTACACATGTAGGGGAGAGGAAGAGGGAGAGAGAATCCTGAAGCAGACTTCCTGCTGAGCACAGAGCCTAACTCAAGGCTAGATCCCAGGACCCTGAGATCGTGACCTGAGCCAAAATCAAGAGTAAGTTGCTTAAGCCACCCAGGTGCCCCTGTATGTTTATTTTTATAAAAGCACCACAAGTATTCTATAAATAGTGAGTATCTCTGATGTATCCACATGGTGTAGTTGGAAATACCCCTGGTCACAGAATCCAAGTAATTAGGAGAGGGACACAGATGACTATTTGACCCTGGGTGAGACACTTAGTCTCTCTGGGTCTCATGTTTTCTAATAAAACAAGGAATGGAATTAGACTGATGACCTATAGGATCCTTTCCAGCACTAACATTCTGTGATCCTGAAGTTTACACTTTTGATTTAGACATACTGTTGGCATCTGTTACTTCAAGCAAGGTTTGAAAAAGAAACAACTGGGAAATTTCATTTATGTGGATTAAAAAGAAAAAACGGAGTTGGTTCAGCAAAGAAGTTAAAGGTTTTGGGGACTCTGGCTTTGTGTTCAATATTATAACCCTCGTAGAAGATAGGATATCATTTATCAGAATTCATCTTCATTCATGAGGACCAGATTATACGATGTCCTTCTCTTTTTTTATTTATTTATTTACTTTCAGCATAACAGTATCATTATTTTTTCACCACACCCAGTGCTCCATGCAATCCGTACCCTCTATAATACCCACCATCTGGTACCCCGACCTCCCACCCCGCCGCCACTTCAAGCCCCTCAGATTGTTTTTCAGAGTTCATAGTCTCTCATGATTCACCTCCGCTTCCAATGTGCCCCAACTGCCTTCTCCTCTCTAACTCCCCATGTCCTCTATGTTATTTGTTATGCTCCACAAATAAGTGAAACCATATGATAATTGACTCTCTGCTTGACTTATTTCACTCAGCATCATCTCTTCCAGTCCCGTCCATGTTGCTACAAAAGTTGGGTATTCGTCCTTTCTGATGGAGGCATAATACTCCATAGTGTATATGGACCACATCTTCCTTATCCATTCATCCGTTGAAGGGCATCTTGGTTCTTTCCACAGTCTGGCGACCGTGGCCATTGCTGCTATAAACATTGGGGTACAGATGGCCCTTCTTTTCACGACATCTGTATCTTTGAGGTAAATACCCAGGAGTGCAATGGCAGGGTCATAGGGAAGTTCTATTTTTAATTTCTTGAGGAATCTCCACACTGTTTTCCAAAGTGGCTGCACCAACGTGCATTCCCACCAATGGTGTAAGAGGGTTCCCCTTTCTCCACATCCTCTCCAAAACAGGCTGTTTCCTATCTTGCTAATTTTGGCCATTCTAACTGGTGTAAGGTGTTATCTCAATGTGGTTTTAATTTGAATCTCCCTGATGGCTAGTGATTATCAACTTTTTTTCATGTGTCTGATAGTGATTTGTAAGTCTTCATTGGAGAATTGTCTGTTCATATCTTCTGCCCATTTTTTGATATGATTGTCTGATTTGTCTGTGTTGAGTTTGAGAAGATCTTTATAGATCCTGGATATCAACCTTTTGTCTGTACTGTCATTTGCAAATATCTTCTCCCACTCTGTGGGTTGCCTCTTTGTTTTGTTGACTGTTTCCTTTGCTGTGCAGAAGGTTTTGATTTTGATGAAGTCCCAAAAGTTAATCTTCCCTTTTTATCCTTTGTTTTTGGAGACCTATCTTGGAAAGAAGTTACTGTGGCTGATATCGAAGAGGTTACTGTCTATGTTCTCCTCTTGGATTCAGACGGATACCTGTCTCACATTAAGGTCTTTTATCCATTTTGAGTTTATCTTGGTGTACAGTGTAAGGGAACTGTTGAGTTTCATTTTTCAACATATAGCTGTCCAGTTTTCTCAGTGACATTTATTAAAGAGACTTTCTTTTTTCCAGTATATATTTTTTCCTGATTTGTCGAAGATTATTAGATCATAGAGTTGAGGGACCATATCTGGGCTCTCTACTCTGTTCCACTGGTCTATGTGTCGGTGTTTATGCCAGTACCATGCTGTCATGGTGATCACAGCTTTGTAATAAAGCTTGAAATTAGGTAACGTGATGGCCTCAGTTTTATTTTTGTTTTTTAACATTTCCTTAGAGATTCGGGCCTCTTCTGATTCCATAAAAAATTTTGGATTATTTGCTCCATCTCTTTGGAAAATACCCATGGAATTTTGATCGGAATGGCATTAAAAGTATTGATTTTCCTAGGCATTATAGACATTTTAACCATGTTTATTCTTCTGATCCAAGAGCTTGGAAGGGTCTTCCATCTTTTTATGTCGTCTTCAGTTTCTTTCATGAGTGTTCTGTAGTTCCTCAAGTACAGATTCTTTACCTCTTTGGTTAGGTATATTCCCAGGTATCTTAAGGTTCTTGGTGCTATGGTAAATGGAATTGATTCTCTAATTTCCCTTTCTGTATTTTCATTGTTAGTGTATAAGAAAGCCACTGATTTTTGCACATTGACTCTGTATCCTGCCACGTTGCTGAATTGCTGTATGAGTTCTAGTAGTTTGGGGGTGAAATCTTTGGGGTTTTCCATATAAGGAATCATGTAATCTGTGAAGAGAGAGAGTTTGACATCTTCTTTGCCAATTTGGATACCTTTTATTTCTCTTTGTTGTCTGATTGCTGTTGCTAGGACTTCTAATACTATGTTGAACAAGAGTGGTGAGAATGGGCATCCTTGTTGTGTTCCTGATTTCAACGTGAAGGCTGTGAGCTTTTTCCCATTGAGGATGATATTTGCTGTGGGTCGTTCATAGATAGATTTTATGAAGTTCAGGAATGTTCCCTCTAATCCTATACTTAGAAGCATTTTAATCAGGAATTGATGCTGGATTTTGTCAAATGCTTTTTCTGCATCTATTGAGAGGACAATGTGGTTCTTCTCTCTTCTATTATTAATTTATACTATCACATTTATTGATTTGCAAGTGTTGAACCATCCTTGTAGCCCAGGAATAAATCCCACCTGGTCATGGGGGATAATCTTTTTAATGTGGTATTGGATCCTGTTGCTAGGATTTTGTTGAGAATCTTAGCATCCATATTCATCAGTGATATTAGTCTGAAATTCTTTTTGGTAGGGTCTTTGCCTGGTTTGGGGATCAACGTAATGCTAGCTTCATAGAGAGAGTCTGGAAATTTTCCTTCTGCTTCAATTTTTTGAAACAACTTCAGGAGAATAAGTGTTATTTCTTCTTTGAATGTTTGGTAGAATTCCCCAGTGAATCCATCAGTTCTGGGCTCTTGTTTTTTGGGAGGTTTTTGATCACTGCTTCAATCTCGTTACTAGATATCAGTCTATTCAGGTTGGCAAACTCTTCCTGATTCACTTTTAGGAGTTTGTAGTTTTCCAGGAATGCATCCATTTCATTTATGTTGCTTAGCTTATTGGCATATAACTGTTGAAAATAACTTCTGATGATTGTTTCTACTTTCTTGGTGTTAGTTGTGATCTCTCCATTTTCATTCATAATTTTATGAATTTGGGCTTTCTCTCCTTACTTTTGGATTGTTGTGGGCAATGGTTTATCGTTCTTATTGATTGTTTCAAAAAACCTGCTCCTAGTTTCATTGATATGATCTACTGTATCTCTGGTTTCTACCTCATTGATCTCAGCTCTAATCTTGATTATTTCCCTTCTTATGTGTGGAGTTGGTTTGCTATGACTCTCCAGTTCTGTAAGGTGTCGAGACAGCTGGTGTGTTCTGGATTTTTCAGTTTTTTTAAGGACGGCTTGGAGGGGTGTGTATTTCCACTTTAGGACCACCTTTGCTGTATCCCATAGGTTTTGGACTGAAGTGTCTTCATTCTCATTGTTTTCCATGAATTGTTTCAGTTCTTCTTTGATCTCCTGGTTGATCCAAGCATTCTTAAGCAGGGTGGTCTTTAGCTTCCAGGTGTTTGAGTTCCTTTCGATTTTTTCCTTGTGATTGAGCTTCAGTTTCAAAGCATTGTGATCTGAGAATATGCAGGGAATAATCTTAGTTTTGGTATCAGTCGAGTCCTGATTTGTGAACCTGTGTTCACAAATAGTATGTGGTCTATTCTGGAGAAGGTTCCATGTGCACTTGAGAAGAATGAGGATCCTGTTGTTTTAGGGTTGAATGTTCTGTATATATCTATGAGGTCCATCTGATCCAATGTGTCTTTCAAGGCTCTTGTTTCTTGCCAGCTTCAATGATCTATTTCTGAGAGAGGCATGTTAAGATCTCCTACTATTAATGTATTCATATCAATATGATTCTTTATCTTGATGAACAGTTTTCTTATGTAATTGGTTGCTCCCATATTGGGGGTATAGATATTTACAATTGTTAGATCATCTTGGTGGATAGTCCCTTTAAGCATTATGCAGTGTCCTTCTATATCTCTGACTATAGTCTTTAGTTTAAAATCTAATTTATCTGATATGAGAATCGGTACCCCAGCCTTCTTTTGAAGCCGATTAGCATGAAAGATGCTTCTCCACCCCTTCACTTTCAGTCTGCATGTATCTTTAGATTCAAAAATGGGTCTCTTGTAGACAACATATGGATGGGTCCTGTCGTTTTATCCAATCTGCAACCCTGTGCCGTTTTATGGGTGCATTTAGGCCATTCACATTGAGAGTGATTATTGATAGATACGTTTTTATTGATATCGAGTTACCTTTGAAGTCTTTCTTTCTGTAGACTGTCTCTATATTTCTGTTCAATGCTATTCTGAGGATCTTTCCTCTTTTATAGAACCCCCCTTAATATTTCCGGCAGTGTCGGCTTGGTGGTTGCATAGTCTTTTAAACCTTGCCGGTCTTGGAAACTCTTTATCTCTCCATCTATTTTGAATGTCAGTCTTGCTGGATAAAGTATTCTTGGCTGCATGTTCTTCTCATTTAGTGCTCTGAATATATCATGCCTGCCCTCTCTGGCTTGCCAGGTCTCTGTGGACATGTCTGACGTTATTCTGATGGGCTTTCCTTTGTAAGTAAGGAGCCTCTTTGTCCTAGCGGCTTTCAAGTGATTATACCTACAATAATGATTCCTCAATTTGACTATCAAGTGTCTTGATGTTTATCTGGAATCTATAATCTTGGGTGGAGTCCTTTCGGCCTCTAGTACATGAACGCTAGTTCCATTCGCGAGATTGGGAAAATGTTCATGAAGAACTTGTTCCACTATATCTTCTAGACTTCTTTCTTTCTCTTCCCCTACAGGGATGCCAATAATTCTGATGTTGGGATGTTTCATATCCTCATTTATTTTCCTGATTCTGTTTTCGTGGCTTCTAAGCTGTTTGTTCCAGGCTTCCTCCTGATCTTTTCTATCTGTTTGTCCTCCAGATCACTAATTCTGTCTTCTCTCTCAGTTACCCTCGATTTGAGAGAATTTAGATTAGATTGGAACTCATGGCGAGCACTGTGAACCTCATCCCTGGTAGCTTTCAGCTCTTCCCCAACATTGTAAACATCATCTCTGGTCTCTTTCAATTCAGCCCTAATCAAATCCATTTGGTCATCCATGGCTTTCTCCAACCTAGCTATTGCCCGGATAATTGTTAGCCTGAATTCTCTTTCCGACGTATTGTCTATGTTGATAGCCATTAGCTCTGTTGCAGAAGGTCCATCCTCTGTATTTTTCTTCTGTTGGGCATTCCTCCTCCTAGTCATTTTGGTGAGAGATGGCAGAACGGATGTAGCTGGATGTATCAACTATGGTGCGGTCAAAGTGCACCCGGGAATGCTTCTGAGCAATTAGGATTCCCCACCTAAATGAGAGAAAAAAGAAAAGAAAAAGAAAAAAGAGAGAGAGAGACAAGAAAGAGAGGGAAGATAAAAGAGAAGGTTCAGCCCAAATAGGCCCCAAGGTAACATTTATGAAGTATAGAAACAAAAAGACTGATAAAAGTATATGACAAGAGGAAAATAAGTATATATATATATATATAATTTTTTCTCTTATCATATACTTTCTTTACATATATATACACATATCTATGTATATATGTAATGTGTATATTAAATAAATGTATATTTATATTATAAATGTACATTTATATTAAATAAATATATATTAAATATATGTAAATAAACAAAGAATCTCTTCAAAAAGAGCCCCAAGTGTAAAATTTATATACTATCCAGACAAACACAAAAACACAGAAACACTGGTGGAAGAAAAAAATGGGAGAGTGGTTATAAATTCTCAGAGTGGACGGGGTAGTTTGTTTTGATTCTTCCTGGATGTACCTTGATATCGTTGTTGAAGGACTCAACTTTCCTAAGATAAAGGGTGAATAAAAATTGGTTTACCTATAGGGGTTGCATTGATTGGGAAAAAAGGATTACCTTGAAGTTTAACTCTATATGAATATTAGAAAGTAAAAGTAAAAAAGGAATAAACTAGACTAAAGTAAACTAAAATTAAAAAAAAGAAATTTAAAAAATAGAAATGCAAAAGAAAAATACAGGTGGCTGATATCAAAGAGATTACTGCCTATGTTCTCCTCTAAGATTCTGATAGATTCCTGTCTCACGTTGAGGTCTTTTATCCATTTTGAGTTGATCTTTGTGTACGGTGTAAGAGAATGGTCGAGTTTCATTCTTCTACATATAGCTGTCCAGTTTTCCCAGCACCATTTATTGAAGAGAGGGTCTTTTTTCCACTGTATATTTTTTCCTGTTTTGTCGAAGATTAATTGACCATAGAGTT
This sequence comes from Neogale vison, assembly GCF_020171115.1. Lineage (NCBI taxonomy): Eukaryota > Metazoa > Chordata > Mammalia > Carnivora > Mustelidae > Neogale > Neogale vison. The sequence goes on along the minus strand of NC_058096.1, from coordinate 133,393,491 downwards.
GAGGGTCCATATCAGGGCTCTCTACTCTGTTCCACTGGTCTATGTGTCTGTTTTTATGCCAGTACCATGCTGTCTTGGTGATCACAGCTTTGTAATAAAGCTTGAAATCAGGTAACGTGATGCCGCCAGCTTTCTTTTTGTTTTTCAACATTTCCTTAGCGATTCGGGGTCTCTTCTGATTCCATACAAATTTTAGGATTATTTGCTCCAGTTCTTTGAAGAATGCCGGTGGAATTTTGATCGGAATGGCATTAAAATATAGATTGCTCTAGGCAGTATAGACATTTTAACAATGTTTATTCTTCCGATCCAAGAGCATGGAATGGTCTTCCATCTTTTTGTGTCTTCTTCAATTTCTTTCACGAGTGTTCTATAGTTCCTCAAGTATAGATCCTTTACCTCTTTAGTTAGGTTTATTCCCAGGTATCTTATGGTTCTTGGTGCTATAGTAAATGGAATCGATTCTCTAATTTCCCTTTCTGTATTTTCATTGTTAGTGTATAAGAAAGCCACTGATTTCTGCACATTGACTTTGTATCCTGCCACGCTGCTGAATTGCTGTATGAGTTCTAGTAGTTTGGGGGTGGAGTCTTTTGGGTTTTCCATATAAAGAATCATGTCATCTGCGTAGAGAGAGAGTTTGACTTCTTCATTACCAATTTGGATACCTTTTATTTCTCTCTGTTGTCTGATTGCTGTTGCTAGGACTTCTAATACTATGTTGAACAAGAGTGGTGAAAGTGGGCATCCTTGTCTTGTTCCTGATCTCAATGGGAAGGCTGCAAGCTTTTTCCCATTGAGGATGATATTTGCTGTGGGTCTTTCATAGATAGATTTGATGAGGTTCAGGAATGTTCCCTCTATCCCTATACTTTGAAGCGTTTTCATCAGGAACGGATGTTGGATTTTGTCAAATGCTTTTTCTGAATCAATTGAGAGGACCATGTGGTTCTTCTCTCTTCTCATATTAATTTGTTGTATCACATTGATTGATTTACGAATGTTGAACCATCCTTGTAGCCCTGGGATGAATCCCACCTGATCATGGTGGATAATCTTTTTAATGTGTTGTTGGATCCTGTTCGCTAGGATCTTGTTGAGAATCTTAGCATCCATATTCATCAGTGATATTGGTCTGAAAATCTCCTTTTTGGTAGGGTCCTTGCCTGGTTTGGGGATCAGGGTAATGCTGGCTTCATAGAAAGAGTCTGGAAGTTTTCCTTCTGCTTCAATTTTTTGAAACAGCTTCAGGAGAATAGGTGTTATTTCTTCTTGGAAGGTTTGGTAGAATTCCCCAGGGAATCCGTCAGATCCTGGGCTCTTGTTTTTTGGGAGGTTTTTGATCACTGATTCAATCTCGTTATTAGATATCGGTCTATTCAGGTTGTCGATTTCTTCCTGGTTCAATTTTGGTAGTTTATATTTTTCCAGGAATGCATCTATTTCATCTAGGTTGCTAAGCTTATTGGCATATAACTGTTCGTAATAACTTCTGATGATTGTTTCTACTTCCTTGGCGTTAGTTGTGATCTCTCCCTTTTCATTCCTAATTTTATGAATTTGGGATTTCTCTCTTTTCTTTCGGATTAGTGTAGCCAGTGGCTTATCGATCTTATTGATTCTTTCAAAAAACCAGCTTCTAGTTTCATTGATACGTTCTACTGTATCTCTGGTTTCTCCCTCATTGATCTCAGCTCTAATCTTGATGATTTCCCTTCTTATGTGTGGAGTTGGTTTGATTTGTTGTTGATCCTCCAGTTCTTTAAGGTGTAGAGACAGCTGGTGTGTTCTGGATTTTTCAATTTTTTTGAGCAAGGCTTGGATGGCTATATATTTTCCCCTTAGGACCGCCTTTGCTGTATCCCATAGGTTTTGGACCGAAGTGTCTTCATTCTCATTGGTTTCCATGAATTGTTTCAGTTCTTCTTTGATCTCCTGGTTGATCCAAGCATTCTTAAGCAAGGTGGTCTTTAGCTTCCCGGTGTTTGAGTTCCTTCGGAACTTTTCCTTGTGATTGAGCTCCAGTTTCAAAGCATTGTGATCTGAGAATATGCAGGGAATCATCTCAGTCTTTTGGTATCGGCTGAGTCCTGATTTGTGACCCAGTATGTGGTCTATTCTGGAGAAGGTTCCGTGTGCACTTGAGAAGATTGAGTATCCTGCTGTTTTAGGGTGGAATGTTCTGTATATATCTATGAGGTCCATCTGGTCCAATGTGTCATTCAATGCTCTTGTTTCTTTATTGATTTTCTGCTTCGATGATCTGTCTAATTCTGAAAGAGGCGTGTTAAGATCTCCTACGATTAGTGTATTCATATCAATATGACTCTTTATCTTGATTAACAGTTTTCTTAAGTAATTGGCTGCTCCCATATTGGGAGCATAGATATTTACAATTGTTAGATCATCTTGGTGGATAGTCCCCTTAAGGATTATGTAGTGTCCTTCTGTATCTCTGACTACAGTCTTTAGTTTGAAGTCTAATTTATCTGATATGAGAATCGCTACCCCAGCCTTCTTTTGAGTCCCATTGGCATGAAAGATGCTTCTCCACCCCTTCACTTTCAGTCTGCGTGTATCTTTAGGTTCAAAATGGGTCTCTTGTAGACAACATATGGATGGGTCCTGTCGTTTTATCCAATCTGCAACCCTGTGCCGTTTTATGGGTGCATTTAGGCCATTCACATTGAGAGTGATTATTGATAGATACATTTTTATTGACATCGAGTTACCTTTGAAGTCTTTCTTTCTGTAGACTGTCTCTATATTTCTGTTCAATGCTATTCTTGGGATTTTTCCTCTTTTATAGAACCCCCCTTAATATTTCCTGCAGTGTTGGCTTGGTGGTTGCATAGTCTTTTAAGCCTTGCCTGTCTTGGAAACTCTTTATCTCTCCATCCATTTTGAATGTCAGTCTTGCTGGATAAAGTATTCTTGGCTGCATGTTCTTCTCATTTAGTGCCCTGAATATATCCTGCCAGCCTCTTCTGGCTTGCCAGGTCTCTGTGGACAGGTCTGACGTTATTCTGATGGGCTTCCCTCTGTAAGTAAGGAGCCTCTTTGCTCTGGCAGCTTTCAAGAGATTATACCTACAATTATAATTTCTCAATTTGACTGTCAGGTGTCGTGATGTTTTTTTGGAGTGTATAATCTTGGGTGGAGACCGTTCAGCCTCTAGTACATGAACGCTGGTTTCATTCGCGAGATTCGGAAAATTTTCATGAAGGTCTTGTTCCACGATATCTTCTAGACTTCTTTCTTTCTCCTCCCCTTCAGGAATTCCAGTAATTCTGACGTTGGAACGCTTCATGGCATCATTTATTTCCCTAATTCTGCTTTCGTGGGATCTAAGCTGTTTATTCCAGGCTTCCTCCTGATCCTTTCTCTCTATCTGTTTGTCTTCCAGATCACTAATTCTATCTTCTGTCTCAGTTACCCTAGGTTTAGAGAGTTTAGATTGGATTGGAACTCATTGAGAGCATTGTGGACCTCCTCCCTGGTAGCTTTAAGCTCCGCCCTAACATTGTGAACATCCTGTCTGGTCGCTTTCAGTTCGGCCCTAATCAATTCTGTTTGGTCATCCATGGCTTTCTCCAACCTAGCTATTGCCTGCATAATTGTTAGCCTGAATTCTCTTTCCGACATACTGTCTATGTTGATAGCCGTTAGCTCTATTGCAGAAGGTCCATCCTCTGTATTTTTCTTCTGTTGGGCATTCCTCCTCCTAGTCATTTTGGTGGGAGAAGACTGAACAGATGTAGCTGGATGTATCAACTCTGGTGCAGTCAAGGTGCACCCTGGAACACTTCCTGATCTCCGTCTCAGAGAGAAGCCTCAGTCTGGGTGCAGAAGCTGAATAAATTCCCCCTTGGACGCTGGCAGTGCAGGTTCCAAGTTAAAGACCCTGGGGGCGCAGGATCTTTTGCTCGTCCCCAAAGCCAAGGCAGTGTTGGCTGTCTGGGAGCTCCTGACCACCAGAGAGGCTCCAAGCAGGGATCGCACACTGAGATTTTGCCGCCGGCCCGGGCTGGGAGTGCCCGGCTTTTGCGCACCTCTTTTCAGAGGCGGCTGTGGGTCGGGCGCACGTCTGGGGCACTGAGAACGGGGCGCTGGTCCGTAAGCCGCAGGCTGGGCTTTTGCGCGCCTCTGTCCGGGGAAGAGTTTCGCGCGCACGCGCGGCTTAGACTTTGAAACAATGGCGCGGGTCAAGAAGCGCCCCCGGGCCTTAGAAACCCAGGAGAGCTGGAGGGACGTGCGCGCGCATCTCAAGCTTTGTGGTAGGGCTAGTGCGCGTTCTGCAGACTGGCGCAGCTCCCATCCCCTCACAGGAGCCGGAACCCCCGCGCTCTGGGGCGCGCTGGCGGCTTAGGGACCAGGAGCCGGTTTCTCCACCGCACTCTCTCTGCCTCCGCGCCGGGGCGGCCGTCTGGGACCGGGGACTTAAGCCCCTGTCCCTAGCCGCCCCGATTCCCACAATTTGCCCCCGCGATCCTTTGCTCTTTTGGAGTGCTTTCAACCAGTCTCCAAGTTAATGCTGGTCCCCAGACGCAGGGCACTCTCGCTCGTATCGGGGTATTACTTTTGCACCGGTCGCCTCTGGTGGCTCCCTCCCCCTTTTGTTTATCTTCCGATATCAGTCCGCTGTTCCCATTCCGCTTTACCTGCTCACTGGCGTCTTCTGCCCCTGTAGAGATCCAGACGTGTATAATTCTGATCTCAGGCTGATTTCATGGGTGATCAGAGTTCTTTGGTAGGTAATCAGCTCACTTTGGGGTACCAGCTGAAAAGATGCCTCTTCCTAGTACCTCGCCATCTTGTCCCCCAATCAGTGGCTTTCTTATACACTAACAATGAAAATACAGAAAGGGAAATTAGAGAATCGATTCCATTCACTATAGCACCAAGAACCATAAGATACCTGGGAATAAACCTAACCAAAGAGGTAAAGGATCTGTACTTGAAGAACTACAGAACACTCATGAAAGAAATTGAAGAAGACACAAGTAGATGGAAGACCATTCCATGCTCTTGGATCGGAAGAATAAACATTGTTAAAATGTCTATACTGCCTAGAGCAATCTATATTTTAATGCCATTCCGATCAAAATTCCACCGGCATTCTTCAAAGAACTGGAGCAAATAATCCTAAAATTTGTATGGAATCAGAAGAGACCCCGAATCGCTAAGGAAATGTCGAAAAACAAAAAGAAAGCTGGCGGCATCACGTTACCTGATTTCAAGCTTTATTACAAAGCTGTGATCACCAAGACAGCATGCTACTGGCATAAAAACAGACACATAGACCAGTGGAACAGAGTAGAGAGCCTAGATATGGACCCTCAACTCTATGGTCAATTAATCTTCTACAAAACAGGAAAAAATATACAGTGGAAAAAAGACAGTCTCTTCAATAAATGGTGCTGGGAAAACTGGACAGCTATATGTAGAAGAATGAAACTCGACCATTCTCTTACACCGTACATAAAGATAAACTCAAAATGGATAAAAGACCTCAACGTGAGACAGGAATCCATCAGAATCCTAGAGGAGAACATAGGCAGTAATCTCTTTGATATCAGCCACAGCAACTTCTTTCAAGATATGTCTCCAAAGGCAAAGGAAACAAAAGCGAAAATAAACTTTTGGGACTTCATCAAAATCAAAAGCTTCTGCACAGCAAAGGAAACAGTCAAAAAAACAAAAAGGCATAATCCCTCTTCAATTAAACTGTAGTGCAAGGACCAATGCCGCATTTCCAAGAGAACCTCAAGCTATTTTTCTAGAACGGCCGGATGCGTATATATCAGGCGTCCTCTTTTCACTCCCTTTGTGGAGCATGTACCCTGGAGGTCATGTAATAACCAATGACCAAAAAAACAAACAAAAAACCCAAACATCCAGGTCGAAGTTGTTCGTGCGTGCCATCATGCAATGGCGGACCCTGCCTGGAGACAAGGAGACTGCTCAAAGAGATCGCGGGCAGGCATCTCAGCCCAGGCCTGTGCTGGGGAAGCTGGTTCCCGGCTTCGGGCGCAATCAGGAAGCCAGCGAAGTGACCCGAGAGTGCAGCCGGGGTTTAGGGCTGATGATCTTTTCACAGCCAGGCCGCTCGCGGACACCCGCTCGGGGAGCCAGGCTAGGAGGCTGCCCAGCGTGGGCGCTGGCCACGCTCGCAGCCCACCGGGGCTTCGCCCAGCGTCCTGGCCCGCCCCGCACCTCAGGAGGGAGGGGGGCGGGGGCGGCGCGGAGAAGGGGCTTTGCTAATTGCCCAAGCGGGAAGTGAGCTCCCGGAGGCCGCTGTGGAGAGTCTGGGAGGAGGTGGGGCGGCTGACGGAGGAGGGGCGCACAGCCCGCGGTGCTGTGCTGCGGCCCAGTCGGGACTACAGGACCCGCCGGACTCGCAGCCCGGGCACTCCCGCGCTCCAGCCCAGCCCCCGAGGCCGCGCCCTCCCGCTCCCGCGGAAGGCTGCCCCTCTCTGCCCCATGGCTTCTCCGGAGGACCTCCGGCGTCCAGCCCTCACCTGGAGCGGGAAGCGCGGGCCGCGAGCTCGCGGGGCTGTCAGGGCCCAGCCTCCCGCGATCCCCGGGGCACCGGGACCACCCCGGACGCCGCGCCGCACCCGGGTCCGAACGGGTCGGGCGGGGGATGGCGCCCGCGAGGTGCCCCCCCGCCAGCGGGCGCGCTAGCCCCCATCGTTTGGCACCCCCACGCACGCGTGCCGAGGACCCCCTTCCCTGGTCCCGCGCCGTGGCCCCGCCGCTTTTGTTCTGGACTTGGGATCCCAGGTGGAAACTTATCCCTCAGACCTCCCTGGCAGCAAGGAGCACAGGGAGGGATTCTAGGTTTTTCAGCCCTGGCTCTTCCTCTCTCCCCACTCACATGCCTTCTCGCGACCCTTTCCTCTCGTCATTTTCACTTTTATTAAATGGTTTTGTTCTGCATGTTGACCCGCAGAGCTATTTCATGAACGAATATACACGAAACCGAGTCGGAGCCCACCTGTGAGAGCCCACCTGTAGAGGCCTTTCATTAGAATGGTCTCTGGTTCTAGCCTCAGTTCAGAATACTGCGTGTACCTGAGGACCGAGTCCAGATGTTTCTTTCATCTCTGACTTGAATTTGAAATCCTCCTCAGACTTCAGCTTCCAGGATTTCTCCCGTCCTTGCTCTCCCACTGTCTTGGTGGGGATCCGCCATGAGTGTTGAACACAGGAATGAATGAATGATATATACCCCAGATCGCTGGGGCTTTTTCTTGTTTTGCTGAGGTTGGAAAGGCTTGGGAGAGACCCCTCTGTATCTGCAGATACAGAGCTGCATGCAGTTGCTTAGATAAACGTGTTCCCCACTTAATTGCTTGGGCATTGAACATTTCACCCTTAACCTGTGGCTTGAGCAGTTAGGAGGAGACAATCTGGAGGTGAATCAGAAGATGGCTGAATCCACATGGTGGTGGGCTGGGTTTGGGAGATTTTCCTGGAGATTCAAAAGAAAGATCTAAATTCTTCCAGTGGGGAGTGGTAAACATTTTATCGATGGGAGATGGAAAATAAATTGTCTGGTTAACCTTTCCCTCCCCCTCAAAACCCATTATTTGAAAAAACAAAAAGGGAAGTGAAGGGAGAAATCCTCCCACTCCCATCCCCACTCACCTCCATAGCCACCTCCTCTTTCAAGAACCTAACAGACAAGGTGCCAAGAAGTGTTAGGTACCAGCAGTGGCCTCAGATCTCATTCAAGGATCATGGTGAAAGGCATTCAAAGAGATTGTGGGGGCACAGGGATCCAATTAAGGGGGACAAGTTTAAGGTTTGCCTGGTCCCCTAAAAATTAATGGCACTAGAGAAGATGAGCTTTGGGAACTATAGCTGAATGGATACAACGTGTAAAAAGCTTCAGTGAGTCATGGTGGGAAGAGGCCATGAGGGCAGCAAATACAGTCTTAGATGATGTTATTAATAGCACTACAGGCTCTAGATTTCCTGTGGTGGTGTTCTTGGCAAGACCAGCCCGGCCAAAGTGGATACTCACAACCTGGAACAGAGGGTCTTGGAGATCCCAGCACGTGAGGTATGATGAGAGGGTAAAATGATAGGAGGTGTCCTTTGGAAGGACTGTCTCCTTGACTTTAAAAGGGAGAACCCAAATCTGTAGGTGAAATCTTTTTGGCTACAAAGAGGGCCGAGGCCTCCTAAGGTCAAGGTCTCCTCGTCACTTGCAAAGATGTCGAAGAACATATTCAGACATTTCAAAGATGTCCTCATGTCCATCCGTTCCCACTCTGGAATTCTATCAATAAGGTGAGAGTTCCTCTAGTTGAAAAAAAGATCAAAAATGACTTCCCTTTCTCATGTAATTTCTGTAACCTCCAGGACACACCCACCTACCCCTTCCATCGCTGTAATGAAGCCACAGCTGGTGCCAATTTGTGGAACTCGTTATAGGCTATTTTCCCTTATACACCCCTGGACCAAGTTCCCATGCTCCCTCACCTGATTTCCTGCACTCACCTCCCACCTGGTGTGTTCACACCTGCCCGTGCCTTTTACCAACCCCTTTGCCAAAAGGCAGCCAGAGTGACCTTTCAAAGACCTATCAGTTCCTGGCATTTGTCTCCATAGAAATCTGCACTGATCTTCTAACAAATTCTCAGTCCTCCAAAGGCATCCATAATCCTCCCATCCATCTCTTCCTACCCCTCCAACTGACTGATGCCTGTTCTGCCCCGTCTCTCTGCCCTTCAACCACGCTGCCTCCCTCTTCCTTTGGAGACCCCTCATGGCGCCTGCCTCCAAGCACAGGTGATTCCCATTGATGGGAAGACCCTCTTCCTCTCCCCCGTCTCCCCACTCCAGTTACTCCCACTTATTCGTGAGCTCACAAGCCCCATGGTACACACTCTCCATGCAGCCTGCTCTCTCTTTTCTAGCACTGGCCTCCGTTTCTAGCTGTGGTTGTGTCAAGGATGTCCCTCCCCAGCCAGGCTCCAAGCTCTCCAGTCTGTTTAGCTCCAACACCTGACACAGTGCCTGGCACGTAGTAAGCCCTGGCTAGCTTCTAAGAGCCTCACTGAGGGACTGAAAGCATTTTTAAAATGTCACCACGTAGGCTTCAAACTGTAGGCAGAAAAAGCTTTGCCTGGATTGACATTTTAGAGACGTATTCGTCAAGTTAGATGTGTTCACTGACTTTACCTTGTAAAATTAAAAAAAAAAAAAAAAAGGACCTCAGTATCGCTTCGCATTTAACGAAGGCACATGTATACTATTAGACCACGTTATGAGCTTAATGGAAGGAGACAAGATTTTTTCGCTAAGAAAATGTATAAGACTGTTGAGGTCACGTGGGAGGAAATAGTCCGTTTGTTGGAGCATTGCTATCTTACTCTATCATAGTCACTAATAAAATTCTGACACGGGGTGAGTCAGAATTGTCTGTCGAAGATGAGTTAGATCTGGCTCATGTTCGTACAGACATGAAAGCCAGGAACGAAGAAAGAGGCTTTGAAAGCCTGGGTGGAGGGGGCGGTGTGGTTCACTGCGATGAGCGAAGTGCCCAGGGCCACCGGCAGACATGTGGGCCTGTGTCCTTCCTTTGTTCCTTTGTTCCTTTGTTCTGGGGTCCCTCTTGCACCACGTGGTGAGGCTGGTGGCTGGGAGCAGCTCAGGACCAGACCCGGTGGCATCTTACCTCTCCCACCCTCCTGTGGGCTCCAGTGGGCTCCAGTGTGTCCCAGGGGACAGCCTGCCTTCCTTGCAAAGCCCAGTAGCACTGGGAGCAGAAACTGGGACCAAAGAGTGAGCACCCTGTTTGACAAGCCTGACCAGCCACCTCTTCTTCAGATGCAGGGGGAGCCCTGGCGTGCTAACTCCTCCCTTCTCCCTTTCCCCTTTCCTCTCTTCCTCCCTCTTCCCTTCCCCTCTCTCCTTCCCTGGTGGTGCCCTTTCCCAATGCCCACTTCATCCCTTTTCCTTTCTTACATGCCTGTCTTCTAGATTTTCTTCTCTTTCCTCCCAATTACTTCCCTTCATCTGAATCTCCTCTTTGGTCCCTTTGTCCCCGCTCTCTGCTCCTCCTCCCCTTCCCTGGCCCCTGTTCAGCTCCATCCCAACTGCAGGCAGAGCTGGACTAACATGCTCACTCGCTAGCTCAGCCACCCTCCAGAGAAGTCACTCTTCGGTGGCCACCTTCCTGACCCCCTGGTCCTTTCTCCACTTGTTCAGCTATTGCTCTGAAGTCTGAGGAGGACAGAGCGGGGCTGCTGCAGAATCAGGCCAGAGGAGAAACCAAACCATGTGTCCACACTGTCCCCCAGCACTGCTGCTCTGGGAGCTTTCGGAGTCCTCAACAGGGTTAGGATTTAGGGGCTTCTTCAGAACCGGGAGTGAAAACAGCCATAGGTAAAAGAAAAGCTATGGCCCCACACAAAAATAATAATCACAAATGAAAACTAAGTTAACTCTGAAGTCCCAAAGTCGAAGAATTGCCTTGAATCCGTCACTAGAAAGCACCCAAGGCCTCACTCTCTGGGTTCTGGGTGCCCTGGGAATGGCAGGAGGCTCTGACCCCCTTCCCTCTTCATTCACTCCCAAAGAACGTCCTCTGAGGTGGTCTTCAAACTTCCTCTGAGAAACTGTCTCTGGGAACTGTAGGCCCTCGGCTGATGGGACTAATGAGGGTGATGTCAGGACCTGATGGGCAGCTTTACCAGGAGATTGTGGCTTCTGGATGCAGTCCTCAGGTCGCATGGTCTGGGTGAGATCTGGGTCTTTGAGTGGAGGAGGACAGATGAGATTTCAGATTTTGAGTTGATTCTGGAGTGATTAGTGCTTTGGGGGGCATTGGGTGAAGGTATTTTGCACATGGGAAGGACACGAATTTGGGGGGCCAGAGAGTGGACTGTTCAGAGCTGACCTGCATTTCCCCCAGAAACCTTGCTGCTGTCCTTATCTCTGGTACCACAGAACGTGACCTTATTTGGAACTAGAGTCCTTACAGATGCAATCGCATTACAATGAGGTCTTTAGAGTGGGCCCTTATCTCCTGTAACTGACCTCCTTATGAAAAGGGAAAATCTGGACAGAGAGATGCCCCTACTGTCAGTGGTGGGCAGTGCATGAACTTCTAGAACCCTGACAGTAGTGGAAAACAGACACAGGCTGGGCACTAGGTAAATGGGAGTTCTAGCGGAATTTCAGATGAAGATGCTGTGGACCTCGGCTTCCTATTTCATAGTGATGTTAGCCTGAAGACGCTCTTTTGACCCTGCGACCCCCGCTTTTCACCATTCACTGACTTTGAAAGCTGGAAGAACACGTGGAGGCTCTCTGTTCACCCCTGAATATTACAGATTAGGGACAGGAGCCCTAGAGAAACAACCGACTGCACAGCCCGCCTAGTTGGCTCTCACCTGTGGTCTCCAAGAGCGAGGCTGGGTGCCCTCTCCAAGGGCCACTGCATGAGTTTACCCTGGGCCTTTCTCATGGCTCTTGAGAACTGTCCAAAAGATGTGCGTATAAATTAAACATCATTCTTTTTTTTTTTTTAATATCTGACTCACCAACAGGCAGTAATAGCTACGTCTATTTTTTTTGCCCATCATTGTAGCCACAATACCTGATTTCTAATAGGTACCTCTTGTATATTTATTTATTTATTTTTAAATTTTTAAAAAATTTATTTTCAGCATAACTGTATTCATTATTTTTGTACCACACCCAGTGCTCCATGCAATCCGTGCCCTCTATAATACCCACCACCTGGTACCCCGACCTCCCACCCTCCGCCCCTTCAAAACCCTCAGATTGTTTTTCAGAGTCCATAGTCTCTCATGGTTCACCTCCCTTCCAATTTCCCCCAAGTCACTTCTCCTCTCTATCTCCCCATGTCCTCCATGCTATTTGTTATGCTCCACAAATAAGTGAAACCATATGATAATTGACTCTCTCTGCTTGATTTATTTCACTCAGCATCATTCTTGCTACCATCAGTGAGATCCTTGTTGGTTAGTTGCCATCTAATTTGGGGTGGCCTGTGCCTTGCTTGGAGTCCCCAGTCCAGGAGAGGTGAGGTGGCTTTGGGAGGAAGGGACCTCCTGGGACAGTAGAGCCCTGCCTACTGTTTCCTGGGGCCTGTAAAAATAAACATTTTAATGCTTCCAAATGATTTGACTTCAGACTTAATAATATTATACCGTGCAGCTCCAAGAGCTCTCAGAAATCCTTTAGGACAACTTCCTCCTTCCAGACCAGTATCAAATAACCAGGGTGAGCCCTCTTCCAGATGATCTCTTTGGTACACAGCCATCTGGGCCTCGAAAACAAAGGTGATTGAGGACGAATCACGAGGAAGGTGCAGGGTCAGGCAGAGCACGTCGGGCACCACCTGGGTCTCGGTCGGTGTGCGAACGTGGCAATGATGCGCCTGGAAGAACTTCCTCCAGGGTCTGATCCCCATCAGAGACTCCAGCAAACATGATTCAAAGTCCTGAAGGTGCCTCCCTGGCTGGTCAAGAATCTGTTTCTTTTCCCAATTGCCCTTTGGCTTTGCGGCCGTGACTCAGAAAATGAGAAGCCAGAATTCATTGTCCCCTTCCCATCAGAACTTCCATCTATTATCAGAGATTTCAGACAAAGCGAGAAACTTTGGGTGGCCAGATAGGTGCTGTCGTTGGCATGGCTCTTCTTGTTTGCCTGACAGGAGACATGCTCAGGTGTGATCCAGAGTGGGGTCAGGGTCAGAGGGTCAGAGCAGAGCGGATAGGGTTCCCACTCCCGGCCTCACCAGCACATCTCTCCTAGGTCCCTTGGACTGCAGGTTACAGGGGAAGGAGCCTGAAGCAGCGAGCACTTACGTGAGTCATCCAAGGTCACACTGCTGGCCTCATCCAAGGTCACACCCTTGGACTTGTTCAAGGTCAGACCGCTGCTCTCCATAGCGGCATGTCAGGGAGAGCCAAGGCCTTCTGCACCCAAGCCCACTGTGCCTTCCTTTAGACTTTCTTTTGACTCCAGCTCCCTCTGAATGCGCAGGCTTGTGTGGGTGGGGCCGCAGATCAGTCCAGGGAGGAGGCAGGGGCGGCACCCAGGTGCCCCCGGTGCCGGAAGGCAGGCAAGACCTGCAGGGAGATCCCCATGGGACTGCTGGAGCTGCTGCAGGGCTTCAGGCTGCACTTGCGAGGCACCAGCCTGTGGACCCTGCCCTGCATCTGGCTTTTTCCTTAGCAGGGAGCCTGTTTTCCCATCTCTCTCTCTGCCCATCTTCTCCCTCCTTCTCCTCTCTACTTGTCAAAGTTTAATGAAGAACTTAAAAAAAAAAAATCATCAAACAGCCCACCATATTCTTGTCGTTCATTAGGACCCCATGCGTCAAAATTTGATTTTTACTTCTTGAATTGAAGGATTTGGTTGATTGATTGATGGTTTTGACAGAAAGACAGAGACAGTGAGAGAGGGAGCCCAATTGGAGAGGGAGTACAAGCAGTTGAAGTGGGAGAGGGAGAAGCAGGCTTCCTGCTGAGCACAGAGCCCCAGGCAGGGCTTGATCCCAAGACCCTGGCATCAGGACTCCAGCAGAAAGCATATGCTTCACAATGAAGCCACCCAAGTGCCCCACTCTGTGATTCAATCAGTTTTTTACTATTCAGTCCCTTGGATTTAGCAACACTTCTTTGGGTCTGCCTTCTCTGTGCTAACACTAACATATTTTGTTTTCCTTGGCTCTTTTGGGATCCCTGAGGAACCTTTTCATGTGTTTATTGGCTGAGGGCTTTCTCCTTGGATATTGCTGTTCAAGGATTTTCATTGTCTGGAAGTGACCTACCTTTCTTTCTGGATTCCTAGTTATCCTATCTCGATTTGTATCCAGTTCCTTAGCTGAGATCTCAATAGAGCCTTTCATCGTTTTAGTCTTGTCATTTGGTGGGCAAGATCTTTGGTTTTTAAACTGGGAATGAGTAGAGTCCAACTTCCCAACCTTTCTTGTGCTTCCCAATTTTGGTGTCCTGTTCCACTCATCTCTGTCACCTCCCCCACATCCTAAAAATGTTTTCCTTTTGTATCTTCCAGAGAACTTCTGATGTCCTCTTTCGTATTTAGGCGACATCAGTCTGGAATAGCGTTTTAGTCTCTAAGGTTCCATGTGGATATTCACGCCATTTAGCACTGCATGGTCAAAGTCTGCCCTTATTGGTTTGTCTTTTTTCTCCCGTCCTTTCAAGAGTCCTTTTGTAAGAAATCCTATCCCATCAGATGCTCCTCTCACTCTCTTTCTCCCTCACTCTTGCTCTCGCTTCTTTCTTCAGATTTGCTGGGGAATGACGAGTCCTTTTCATTTCCATGGAAATAGAAGAATTGGCTTCTCCACGTACACGGGCACTTGCTAGATAGGAAACTGGGATTGCATTAAATCTCTCCATCAAGGTGGGGTGAATTGAAACTTTACAATACCGACCATCCAATCTATGAACCTGTTCTATCAACATAGGTAACATATGAACCTAGTGGACATCCCATTGATTTAGATCATAAATCCCCTGAGTTATCTTGGATGGTTTTCTGGGTGGACACTTGCTGGGTAGAGACTGCATCAAGTCTTAGGAGAGATGAAGTCCTCATTGTGGTGCTCTCATCAATAGGATTTTCAACCTTGGTTCGTATGTCACAGAATTCCAATGAATTTTTCTGAATTTTTAACTTATATCCGATTACTTTGATTCATTCACTTCCTGACTCTAATACTTTGTACCTTCTCTTAGAAGATCTTTTTATACAAATTTCACTCATTTTTTCCAGTTGTTATACCTTCAATGTTCCTCCATCCCTTCTTAGACTCGCTAGGACATCCCCTTCTTGGTGGGTAGAAGAGTTCTTCCATTTCATGTGTTCAATACTACCGACATTTCTTTCTGCCTTGGTGAGCAGATTCTGTATCTTATCAAAGCAGCACATCATTATGTGTGTATGTGGGCATTGATGCAATCGAACCAATTTAATCTTTTCATTAGAGTAATAGAACCATTGACATTTCATGAAAGGATTGAGCCCCTCAATTTTGTCCCTTGCCTTGCATTGTGTTTGCTTCATCCCTTTTTAGATCTCTTGTTAAAAATACATTTTTTCTTTAAATGTATTTAATTTTAGTTTTTGATTTTAATTTTTAATTTAAATTTCAAATTCAAATTAAATGTATTTAATTTAAATTATTTTAAATTTAATTTAATTTTTTTTTTCCTTCTAAATGCTGATCCATGATGTCAGCCCCCAAATCTCTGGTCACTTCAAGTGCACACAAAATGAGACAAAGGAATATAGACTTACAAAGAAGAACCATTTAGCTTTTATAGGTCCTTCTTTTAAAAGACAGAAGCATTTACTTTCCCCCCAAAAAAAACAAATTCAGAAGGAAAGACTAGGATGAAAGTCACCTCCATCAGCCTATAAACAGATACTCAATACCAAAAAAACTGTAAACTCCAAAGAGATGCCAACTGTTTTTTAAAAAAATGCAGGCGACTTTAGGTAATAATAACTTTCATGGAGACTGAGTAGGTAGAGGTGGTCGAATTGTTCAGGAGGCACAAAAAACATGCGAATAACCTTGTAAGGAAAGGAAGGGAGACTAAGATGCTGAACAAAAATGTTTTATTAGGCAAGAAAATAAATAAAGAAAGAAATAAAGAAATACAGAACACACACACACACACGTGTGTGTGTGTGTGTGTGTGTGTGTGTGTATGCATATACAGTCCTAAACACCAGCACCTGGTAGAATGATGTTATTTGAAAATAGGGTCCCTGGAGTTGTAACTAGCGAGGATAAGGTCATATTTGAACAGACTGGGCCCCTCATTCAGGAGGACTTGTGTCCTTCAAAGATGGGAAACTGGGGACACACAGATACGCCCTGAGGGAGAAGGCCATGTGAAGAAATCCAAAGCCAGGGCAAAATTTCAAGCTGGGAGAGGGGCTTGGAACAGATCCTTCCTTAATACCCACAGGAAGAGCGTAGCCTACCAATATTATAACCTTTAGAACTGTGACACTGTCCACTTCTGTTGTTTCAGGCTCTAGGCTTGTGGTATCTTGTAAAATCAACCTTAGAAAAATAATAGAAACCTGGTTAGAGGAAAAGAAACCCACCGGAAGCCCATGGGAATTGGAAAAGAAAAAAAATATCTCTATCTCTCTATCTATCTATCTAAGTCTTTAAAATATTGAAAATGAACGCACATTTGTGAACTCTGTGAAAAGGAAAAGAAGCAAAGACCCAAACAAAAAAACTGAGCCCCAGGACACACTCGGCTTTTCACCTGGAGGAGTTCTGGATGGTGGGAATAGGGAGGAGATTCCACGGAAAAGAGGGGAATCTCCCGGGTGTGAGGAAAGAGAGATTGGAATTCAGGAAGGCTGGAGTGAGGAAAAGGCCATGGGTTCCAGAAAGAAGGAAGTCAAGTAGAAAACAAGCTCTTGGAAATACACCTTGGAGTCCTCTTGAGTCGTTGCTCAATAGGAAGCAGTGTGTGTCTAAGAAAATGCCCCAGGTTCTAACACAGTGTCAAGGCAACTGATCCAGATGGTTGCCAAGACTCCTCCAAGACTAGAGGTCATTGGAGTTAAAACCAACCAGAGGGAAGAGTTCTTGTGGCTAAGTCAGAATCTTCAGTAGAGACCCGGTAAGGATCATGAGTTAGGAGCAGGATGAAATGGTCTCTCCAAGAAAGCTTCCTCAACAGATTCCCTAACCAAGTGGGAGAACAATTTGAGAAAGAATCAGTATTACCTACTAAGATCTCACTGCCCCTGGGACAGCCGATCCTAGAAGGCAGAGAACAGCCTCCCAATGACTCAGGTCATCGAAAGGAAGGCAGTTCCAAAGGGAAGAAGGAATTGACGGGAAGAAGAAAACACGAGTAGCAAGGTAGTGGACTTCAACTTCAACATTTCAACAATTCCCTTCAGAATGAACGACCAAAATGCTATTGAAAGAAAAGACCTAAATATGTCAGTGAAAAATCAACTCTACATAGAAGGATGCAGAGGATAGTATAGATTTTGTGAAAAGAAAAAAGGATGAAAGGGCTAGATCGGACCAAAGCCAATCCTAAAAGGCTGATTTTCCTAGGTCTTGACAAGAGACAGTAGAGAGACACCGGACAGAATGCAGAGAGAAAGAAGGCATTTCAGAGCAATGAAGCATCCATTTAGAAAGCCATGGCCATCCTCAAGGTGTGTGCATCTGATGGGAAAACTCATTGAGCTCAACTACATTCAAACCCATCAAACAAGGCTCAAGACATTTGTTTGAAAGATTTTCTTTCTTTATTTGAGAGAGAATGAGTGATAGAGCAGGAGAGAGGAGAAGGTCAGAAGAAGAAGCAGACTCCCCAAGGAGCTGGGAGCCTGAGGCGGGAGGCGATCCTGCAAGTCCGTGGTCATGCCCTGAGCCTAAGGCAGTTGCTCCAGCAATGGAGCCGCGCCTGCGCCAGTCTCCATAAATTGATCAACAACAGCTGAGGGGCACCTGGGCGGTATGCTCAGTGAAGTGCCCAACTCTTGGTTCTGGCTCAGGGGGTGATCTCAGGCTCTTGAGATTAAGCTCTGGGCTCAGGGCAGAGTCCACTAGGTCTCTCTCTTGGTCCTGGCCATGCCACCTCCCCCATCACGTGTGCTCTTTCTCTAAAACAGACAAGGAAAACCCTTCACAGAAATGAACAATGGTTGAGAGTGGGAGGGGTGGGGAGAGAAGCAATGGTCCTGGAGGCGAGCGGGAGGAGCCAGAGAGGCTGCCCGCCCTCACAGGGCTGTTGCTCCCTCAGCTGCCTCCACTGCTGCCTCTGCAGTGGCCACCACAGGGTGCAGCTGAGCCCCGGAGCCCTGGTGCTAGCAGCGAGTAGCGCCTCCAGCGCCCTCTGAGCGCTCTCGCTTCAGGGGTCTGGGCCACCGACTGGTCCAGGTAGGAGTCAAGGGTTGCCCCCAGGTGCCCGCCTGGGGGAGAGGCAGGCAGGATATGCAGGGTGACCTCATTGGGACTGTAGGAGCTGCTGCAGGTCTTTAAGTTGGCGTAGCCAGCCACCAGCCTGCCCACCTAGCCCTGCCTCTGCCTCTTTGCTTAGCAGAGAGGCTTGAGGATGGCCATGGCTTTCTAAATGGATGCTTCGTTGCTCTGAAATGCCTTCTTTCTCTCTGCATTCTGTCCGGTGTCTCTCTACTGTCTCTTGTCAAGACCTAGGAAAATCAGCCTTTTAGGATTGGCTTTGGTCCGATCTAGCCCTTTCATCCTTTTTTCTTTTCACAAAATCTATACTATCCTCTGCATCCTTCTATGTAGAGTTGATTTTTCACTGACATATTTAGGTCTTTTCTTTCAATAGCATTTTGGTCGTTCATTCTGAAGGGAATTGTTGAAATGTTGAAGTTGAAGTCCACTACCTTGCTACTCGTGTTTTCTTCTTCCCGTCAATTCCTTCTTCCCTTTGGAACTGCCTTCCTTTCGATGACCTGAGTCATTGGGAGGCTGTTCTCTGCCTTCTAGGATCGGCTGTCCCAGGGGCAGTGAGATCTTAGTAGGTAATACTGATTCTTTCTCAAATTGTTCTCCCACTTGGTTAGGGAATCTGTTGAGGAAGCTTTCTTGGAGAGACCATTTCATCCTGCTCCTAACTCATGATCCTTACCGGGTCTCTACTGAAGATTCTGACTTAGCCACAAGAACTCTTCCCTCTGGTTGGTTTTAACTCCAATGACCTCTAGTCTTGGAGGAGTCTTGGCAACCATCTGGATCAGTTGCCTTGACACTGTGTTAGAACCTGGGGCATTTTCTTAGACACACACTGCTTCCTATTGAGCAACGACTCAAGAGGACTCCAAGGTGTATTTCCAAGAGCTTGTTTTCTACTTGACTTCCTTCTTTCTGGAACCCATGGCCTTTTCCTCACTCCAGCCTTCCTGAATTCCAATCTCTCTTTCCTCACACCCGGGAGATTCCCCTCTTTTCCGTGGAATCTCCTCCCTATTCCCACCATCCAGAACTCCTCCAGGTGAAAAGCCGAGTGTGTCCTGGGGCTCAGTTTTTTTGTTTGGGTCTTTGCTTCTTTTCCTTTTCACAGAGTTCACAAATGTGCGTTCATTTTCAATATTTTAAAGACTTAGATAGATAGATAGAGAGATAGAGATATTTTTTTTCTTTTCCAATTCCCATGGGCTTCCGGTGGGTTTCTTTTCCTCTAACCAGGTTTCCATTATTTTTCTAAGGTTGATTTTACAAGATACCACAAGCCTAGAGCCTGAAACAACAGAAGTGGACAGTGTCACAGTTCTAAAGGTTATAATATTGGTAGGCTACGCTCTTCCTGTGGGTATTAAGGAAGGATCTGTTCCAAGCCCCTCTCCCAGCTTGAAATTTTGCCCTGGCTTTGGATTTCTTCACATGGCCTTCTCCCTCAGGGCGTATCTGTGTGTCCCCAGTTTCCCATCTTTGAAGGACACAAGTCCTCCTGAATGAGGGGCCCAGTCTGTTCAAATATGACCTTATCCTCGCTAGTTACAACTCCAGGGACCCTATTTTCAAATAACATCATTCTACCAGGTGCTGGTGTTTAGGACTGTATATGCATACACACACACACACACACACACACACACACACGTGTGTGTGTGTGTGTTCTGTATTTCTTTATTTCTTTCTTTATTTATTTTCTTGCCTAATAAAACATTTTTGTTCAGCATCTTAGTCTCCCTTCCTTTCCTTACAAGGTTATTCGCATGTTTTTTGTGCCTCCTGAACAATTCGACCACCTCTACCTACTCAGTCTCCATGAAAGTTATTATTACCTAAAGTCGCCTGCATTTTTTTAAAAAACAGTTGGCATCTCTTTGGAGTTTACAGTTTTTTTGGTATTGAGTATCTGTTTATAGGCTGATGGAGGTGACTTTCATCCTAGTCTTTCCTTCTGAATTTGTTTTTTTTGGGGGGAAAGTAAATGCTTCTGTCTTTTAAAAGAAGGACCTATAAAAGCTAAATGGTTCTTCTTTGTAAGTCTATATTCCTTTGTCTCATTTTGTGTGCACTTGAAGTGACCAGAGATTTGGGGGCTGACATCATGGATCAGCATTTAGAAGGAAAAAAAAAATTAAATTAAATTTAAAATAATTTAAATTAAATACATTTAATTTGAATTTGAAATTTAAATTAAAAATTAAAATCAAAAACTAAAATTAAATACATTTAAAGAAAAAATGTATTTTTAACAAGAGATCTAAAAAGGGATGAAGCAAACACAATGCAAGGCAAGGGACAAAATTGAGGGGCTCAATCCTTTCATGAAATGTCAATGGTTCTATTACTCTAATGAAAAGATTAAATTGGTTCGATTGCATCAATGCCCACATACACACATAATGATGTGCTGCTTTGATAAGATACAGAATCTGCTCACCAAGGCAGAAAGAAATGTCGGTAGTATTGAACACATGAAATGGAAGAACTCTTCTACCCACCAAGAAGGGGATGTCCTAGCGAGTCTAAGAAGGGATGGAGGAACATTGAAGGTATAACAACTGGAAAAAATGAGTGAAATTTGTATAAAAAGATCTTCTAAGAGAAGGTACAAAGTATTAGAGTCAGGAAGTGAATGAATCAAAGTAATCGGATATAAGTTAAAAATTCAGAAAAATTCATTGGAATTCTGTGACATACGAACCAAGGTTGAAAATCCTATTGATGAGAGCACCACAATGAGGACTTCATCTCTCCTAAGACTTGATGCAGTCTCTACCCAGCAAGTGTCCACCCAGAAAACCATCCAAGATAACTCAGGGGATTTATGATCTAAATCAATGGGATGTCCACTAGGTTCATATGTTACCTATGTTGATAGAACAGGTTCATAGATTGGATGGTCGGTATTGTAAAGTTTCAATTCACCCCACCTTGATGGAGAGATTTAATGCAATCCCAGTTTCCTATCTAGCAAGTGCCCGTGTACGTGGAGAAGCCAATTCTTCTATTTCCATGGAAATGAAAAGGACTCGTCATTCCCCAGCAAATCTGAAGAAAGAAGCGAGAGCAAGAGTGAGGGAGAAAGAGAGTGAGAGGAGCATCTGATGGGATAGGATTTCTTACAAAAGGACTCTTGAAAGGACGGGAGAAAAAAGACAAACCAATAAGGGCAGACTTTGACCATGCAGTGCTAAATGGCGTGAATATCCACATGGAACCTTAGAGACTAAAACGCTATTCCAGACTGATGTCGCCTAAATACGAAAGAGGACATCAGAAGTTCTCTGGAAGATACAAAAGGAAAACATTTTTAGGATGTGGGGGAGGTGACAGAGATGAGTGGAACAGGACACCAAAATTGGGAAGCACAAGAAAGGTTGGGAAGTTGGACTCTACTCATTCCCAGTTTAAAAACCAAAGATCTTGCCCACCAAATGACAAGACTAAAACGATGAAAGGCTCTATTGAGATCTCAGCTAAGGAACTGGATACAAATCGAGATAGGATAACTAGGAATCCAGAAAGAAAGGTAGGTCACTTCCAGACAATGAAAATCCTTGAACAGCAATATCCAAGGAGAAAGCCCTCAGCCAATAAACACATGAAAAGGTTCCTCAGGGATCCCAAAAGAGCCAAGGAAAACAAAATATGTTAGTGTTAGCACAGAGAAGGCAGACCCAAAGAAGTGTTGCTAAATCCAAGGGACTGAATAGTAAAAAACTGATTGAATCACAGAGTGGGGCACTTGGGTGGCTTCATTGTGAAGCATATGCTTTCTGCTGGAGTCCTGATGCCAGGGTCTTGGGATCAAGCCCTGCCTGGGGCTCTGTGCTCAGCAGGAAGCCTGCTTCTCCCTCTCCCACTTCAACTGCTTGTACTCCCTCTCCAATTGGGCTCCCTCTCTCACTGTCTCTGTCTTTCTGTCAAAACCATCAATCAATCAACCAAATCCTTCAATTCAAGAAGTAAAAATCAAATTTTGACGCATGGGGTCCTAATGAACGACAAGAATATGGTGGGCTGTTTGATGATTTTTTTTTTTTAAGTTCTTCATTAAACTTTGACAAGTAGAGAGGAGAAGGAGGGAGAAGATGGGCAGAGAGAGAGATGGGAAAACAGGCTCCCTGCTAAGGAAAAAGCCAGATGCAGGGCAGGGTCCACAGGCTGGTGCCTCGCAAGTGCAGCCTGAAGCCCTGCAGCAGCTCCAGCAGTCCCATGGGGATCTCCCTGCAGGTCTTGCCTGCCTTCCGGCACCGGGGGCACCTGGGTGCCGCCCCTGCCTCCTCCCTGGACTGATCTGCGGCCCCACCCACACAAGCCTGCGCATTCAGAGGGAGCTGGAGTCAAAAGAAAGTCTAAAGGAAGGCACAGTGGGCTTGGGTGCAGAAGGCCTTGGCTCTCCCTGACATGCCGCTATGGAGAGCAGCGGTCTGACCTTGAACAAGTCCAAGGGTGTGACCTTGGATGAGGCCAGCAGTGTGACCTTGGATGACTCACGTAAGTGCTCGCTGCTTCAGGCTCCTTCCCCTGTAACCTGCAGTCCAAGGGACCTAGGAGAGATGTGCTGGTGAGGCCGGGAGTGGGAACCCTATCCGCTCTGCTCTGACCCTCTGACCCTGACCCCACTCTGGATCACACCTGAGCATGTCTCCTGTCAGGCAAACAAGAAGAGCCATGCCAACGACAGCACCTATCTGGCCACCCAAAGTTTCTCGCTTTGTCTGAAATCTCTGATAATAGATGGAAGTTCTGATGGGAAGGGGACAATGAATTCTGGCTTCTCATTTTCTGAGTCACGGCCGCAAAGCCAAAGGGCAATTGGGAAAAGAAACAGATTCTTGACCAGCCAGGGAGGCACCTTCAGGACTTTGAATCATGTTTGCTGGAGTCTCTGATGGGGATCAGACCCTGGAGGAAGTTCTTCCAGGCGCATCATTGCCACGTTCGCACACCGACCGAGACCCAGGTGGTGCCCGACGTGCTCTGCCTGACCCTGCACCTTCCTCGTGATTCGTCCTCAATCACCTTTGTTTTCGAGGCCCAGATGGCTGTGTACCAAAGAGATCATCTGGAAGAGGGCTCACCCTGGTTATTTGATACTGGTCTGGAAGGAGGAAGTTGTCCTAAAGGATTTCTGAGAGCTCTTGGAGCTGCACGGTATAATATTATTAAGTCTGAAGTCAAATCATTTGGAAGCATTAAAATGTTTATTTTTACAGGCCCCAGGAAACAGTAGGCAGGGCTCTACTGTCCCAGGAGGTCCCTTCCTCCCAAAGCCACCTCACCTCTCCTGGACTGGGGACTCCAAGCAAGGCACAGGCCACCCCAAATTAGATGGCAACTAACCGGGTGTTTCTCGGGAGATGGGGCGGCAAAGGCGGGCTGGTGGGAGTACGAGGGTGATGGGAGGGGCCTGGCCTGCCGGGTGCCGGCGCGCACGTGATCGCCATGACTCCCGGGATTGGGTAGGCGAGAGCAGAGTCAAGTCCGAGCAGCCGACCTCTCCGCGGTTTGCGCGGATGTGGCAAAGCCGCCGGCAGGCGCTGGAACTCCCAACACCTGACGGAGGCGGCGCCTGCGCCTTGCGGAGCTGTTGTTTCTGTTGTGTTTAAAGGGAAGGTATGAAGCGCCCAGGAATGACATTTTTCATCTGGACTGACTTTGAGAAGTAGGGACGTAAAATAAGGATGTAAGATTCTTTCGCGATACCCTTAAATAACATTTATTTCCCACAAATTGGATCGTAGCCTTATACACCCCTGCCCCCCAGTGTATGGTATTAGTTGAATTGTCAACAAACAAGGTAATATATTTTCACTTGTACTTACCTTTGGTTAACTTAATGTTATTATAATTAACCATTTAATTAGGTGATTGTTTAATATCTTTTCCCCTTGAAACTGAATTCAGCAATAATAAAAATGAACTAGTGATAGGCTCCACAATATGGCTGAAAGTAAAAATTGAATCATGAGACCTCAAAGCAGAAAGACACAGAGTACATACTGCATAATTCTGTTTATAAGAAACACTGTTAAAGACAAATCTAACCAGTGATGTTAGAGATCAGATCAATGGTTGAGGAGGGATACAAGGGAAACTTTTGGGGTAAGAGAAATGTTTTATGTCTTGGTGATGATGCCAAAATATATATATTTGTGGAAATCCGTTAAATTCAACAGATTTAAAAGATTTTTATTTTTATTGAATTTTAAAAAGATTTTTTAAAAAAATTTGAGAGAGAGAGGGACGTGAGAGGGAAGAGCACAGGGGTGGAGTGAGCGGGAGGGGGATGAATCTCAAGAAGATTCCCGCCTAAGCTGGAAGGCAGAGCTTGATTTCATACAGCCCCACTACCCCCGAGGTCATGACTCCAGCAGAAAGCAAGAGTCAGTGACCCAACTGACCAGCTTTCCAGGTGCCCCTAAACTCCACATTTTAAATTCGTGATTTAATTTTTTCTTAATGGTACCTTAAAAAATTTTATTTTAGTCATGGTCTGTATTTATTCATTCATTTATTTATTTATTGTAAAAGATTTTATTTATTTATTTATTTATTTGACGGAGAAACGGAGAGAGCACAAGCAGGCAGAGCAGCAGAGGGAGAGGGAGAAGCAGGCTCCTCACTGAGCAGGGAGCCCAACTCGGGGCTCCATCCCAGGGAACCTGGGATCAACCCCAGCCCAAGACAGTTGCCCAACCAACTGAGCCACCCAGGCACCCCCATGGTCTGTATTTAAATGGAAGTCTCATTTCTTAGTTTCTTTAACCCCTCACATTTAGTGAAATTAATAACAACTGTCCAACTGAACTGTTATAAAAAAAACAAACACAAGAATCTGATTTTGTGCCTGGTATAAAGATAGTTCTCATCAATAGCTATGATAGTTTTATAAGAGAAGCAGGGATGGTTTCTTTCTTTACCAGTGTTATGCTAGTATTGAATTCGAGCCTTGGTCCAGAGCAGGTATTCAGTATTTTAAAACATGAATGAGGGAACTCTCCTACTAAATATATACAATGTGCCCTCTGCCATCTCCATTCTGAAGAATGAGATACAAATTCCTTAACAAAGATTAGAAGGTCCTTCAGAAGATAAACTGAGGCCATATTCCCAAAGCATTTATGGTCACTCTATCCCACAAACTGACCACAAGCTAGCACAGACAAATGCGGGTTTAACTTTTAAGAGGATTTCTAAATCTGATGTTCTTCCTTTCATTACAGCTTATGGAATTCTAGTCCATCTTGAAGGAAGCCTTTTCTAGCACTCCTACCTAGTTCTGATAGGTTCCCACACTTATTCATTTATTCCCTATACATTTAATCCTATTTCTTATTCTTTTATTCAATGACACTGGACACCTATTTGGTGCCAGGCACAGAGCTACACATTGAAGACACAAAGACAAGAGAGAGTGAGATAAGGCAGGGTAAAAGGAAGTTGAAGCTTCAAAACATCTGCAGTCTCAACAAAATGGAGTTTTATGGAGTTTTCTAACACATGAACAGAGTAAATGTCTTCATGTGCTCCAGTCTTCTTTATCTCAGTAGTGTTGCAGAGTGCACAGATCTTGCACATCATTGAATACATTTATCCCTAAGCATTTCATATTTTTATACTACTCTAAACTCCACAGTCTAGTTACAATTTTTTTTTATAATATATAGGAATAAAATTGGTATTTATATATTGACCTTGGATTGGGTAATCACCAATTATCCAGAAAATCCTTTTTGTTTTTATTATTTTTTACTTTTAAATTGTAATTTAATTAATTAACATATAATGTATTATTCATTTCAGAGGTACAAGTCTGTACTCATCAGCCTTATATAATATCCAGTGCTCATTACATCACACACCTGCCTTAATGCCCATCAATAAATTACCCTATGCCCCCACCCTTCTCCCCTCCAGCAACCCTCAGTTTGTTTCCTATGATTAAGAGTTTCTTATGGTTTATCTCCCTCTCTGGTTTTGTTTTGTTTTATTTTTTCTCCTCTTCTCCTATGATCCTCTGTTTTGTTTCTTAAATTCCACATATCAATGAGATTATAAGAAAAATTATCTTTCTCTGATTGACTTATTTCAGTTAGCGTAATACCCTCTAGTTTCATCCATGTTGTTGCAAATGGCAAGATTTCTTTTTTTCATGGCTGCGTAATATTCCTGTGTGCACGTGTGCACATGCACGTGTGTGTGTGTGTGTGTGTGTGTGTGTGTACCACATCTTCTTTATCCATTCATCTGTTGATGGACATCTGGGCTCTTTCCAAAGTATGGCTATTGCGGACATTGCTGCTATAAACATTGGGGAGCAGGTCCTCCTTTGCATCACTATGTTTGTATCCTTTGAGTAAATACCTAGTAGGGCAATTGCTGGGTCATAGGGTAGCTCTATTTTTAACTTTTTGAAGAAACTCCATACTGTTTTCCAGAGTGGCTGTACCAGCTTGCATTCTTAACAGCAGTGTAAATTGTTCCCCTTCTTCCACATCCTCACCAACATTTGTTGTTTCTCAACTTGTTAATTTTAGCCATTCTGACTGGAATGAGGTGATATTTCATTGTGGTTTCGATTGTATTTCTCTGATGCCAAGTGATGGTTTCATTTTTTTCATTTCATTTTCATTTTCATTTTGTGGAGTGATTTTTTTTCATGGGTCTGTTGGCCATTTGGATGTTTTCTTTACAGAAATATCTGTTTATGTCTTCTGACCTTTTTTTTTTAACAGAGAGAGAGATCACAAGTAGGCAGAGAGGCAGGCAGAGAGATTGGGGGAAGCAGGCTCCCTGCTGAGCAGAGAACCGGATGTGGGGCTCGATCCCAGGACCCTGGGATCATGACCTGAGCCGAAGGCAGAGGCTTTAACTCACTGAGCCACCCAGGTGCCCCCTGACCATTTCTTGATTGGATATTTGTTCTTTGAGTGTTGAGGTTGATAAGTTCTTTATAAATTTTGGATATTAGCCCTTTATCTAATATGTTATTGAAAATGTCTTCTCCCATTCTGTGGGTTGCCGTTTAGTTTTGTGGACTGTTTCCTTTGCTGTAGAAAAGCTTTTTATCTTGATGAATTTCCAATAGTTCATCTTTATTTTTGTTTCTTTGCTTTTGGAGATGTGGGTAGCAAGAAATTGTTGTGGCCAAGGTCAGAGAGTTTGTGCCTGTGTTCTCCTCTAGGATTTTGATGGATTCCTGTCTCACATTGAGGTCTTTCATCAATTTGGAGTCTATTTTTGTGTATGATATAGAGAAATTGTCCAGCTTCATTCTTCTGCATGTTTCTGTCCAATTTTCCCAATAGCATTTGTTGAAGAGACTATCTTTTTTCCATTGGATATTCTTTTCTGCTTTGTCAAAGATTAGTTGACCATGGAGTCAAGGATCCATTTCTGGGTTTTCCATTCTGTTCCATTGATCAATGTGTCTGTTTTTGTATCAATACCATACTGTCTTGATGATTACATCTTTGTAATAGAGCTTGAAGTCTAGAATTCTGATGCCACCAGTTTTTGTTTCCTTTTTCAACATTCCTTTGGCTATTCAGAGTCTTTTCTGGTTCCATTCAAATTTTAGGATTATTTTTTCCAGCTCTGTGAAAAAAGTTGATAGAATTTTGGTAGGGATTGCATTGAATGTGTAGATTGCTCTAGGTAGCATAGACATTTTCACAGTATTTGTTCTTTCAATCCATGAGCATGGAATGTTTTTTCCATTTCCTTGTGTTCTTCCTCAATTTCTTTCATGAGTGTTCTATAGTTTTCTGAGTTCAGATCCTTTACCTCTTAGGTGGCTTTATTCCTAGGTATCTTGTGGTTTTGGGTACAATTGTAATAAATGGGATTGACTTCTTACTTTCTCTTTATTCTCTCTTGTTGTGCTCGCTTCGGCAGCACATATACTAAAATTGGAACGATATTCTCTCTTGTTATTTGTGTATAGAAATGCAACTGATTTCTGTGCATTAATTTTATGTACTGCCACTTTGCTGAATTCCTGTATATGTTCTAGCAATTTGGGGGTGGAGTCTTTTGGGTTTTCCACATAAAGTATTATGTCTGCAAAAAGTGAGAGTTTGACTTCTTTGCCAATTAGGGTGCCTTTTGCTTCTTTTTGTTATCTGATTGCTGAGGCTAGGATTTCTAGTACCATGTTGAACAGCAGTGGTGATGGTGGGCATCCCTGCTGTGTTCCGAATGATATTGTTAGATCTTCTTGTTGGGTAGATCCTTTAATTATGATACAGTGCCCTTTCTCATCTCTTACTACAGTTTTTGGTTATTTTGGTTTAAAATCTAATTTGTCTCATATAAGAATTGGCACTTGAACTTTCTTTTGATGTCCATTAGCATGGTAAATTATTTTCCACCCCCTCACTTTAAATCTGGAGCTGTCTTTGGGTCTAAAATGAGTCTCTTGTAGATAGCACATCAATGGGTCTTGCTTTTTTAATCCAATCTGATACTCTGTGTCTTTTGATTGGGTCATGTAGTCCATTTATATTCAGAGTGAGTATTGAAAAATATGAATTTACTGCCATTTTATTGCCTGTAAAGTAACTATTACTGCATATTTTCTCTGTTCCTTTCTGGTCTGTGTTACTTTTGGGCTGTCTCTTTACTTAGAGGATCCCTTTTAATATTTCTTGTAGGACTAGTTTGGTGATTGCAACTTCTTTTAGTTTCTGTTTGACCTGGAAGCTTTCTATCTCTCCTTCTATTTTTGATGACAGTCCTGCAGAATAAAGTATGTGTGGCTGTGTATTTTTCTCATTTAATGCCCTGAATATATATCAGGCCAGTCCTTTCTGGCCTGCCAGGTCTCTGTGGATAGGTCTGCTGCCAATATAATGTTTCTACCCCCTGTAAGTTACAGATCTCTTGTCCCAAGCTGCTTTCTAGATTTTCTCTTTTTCTCTGAGATTTGTAAGTTTCACTATTAAATATTGGGGTGTTGAACTATTTGTATTGATTTTGAGGGTATTTCTCTGTGCCTCCTGGATTTTGGTGCCTGTTTCCTTCCCCAGATTAGGGAAGTTCTCCACTATAATTTGCTCCAATGTACCTTCTGCCCCTCTCTCTTTCTTTTCTCTTCTTTTGTGATCCCATTTATTCTAATATTGTTACACTTTATGGTTTCACTTATCTCTCGGATTCTCCTCTTGTAATCTAGTAGTTGTTTCCTCTCTCTTTTTCTCCGCTTCTTTATTCTCCATTGTTTGGTCTTCTATATCACCAGTTCTCTCTTCTTCCTCATTTATCCTCACAGAGCTTCCAGTTTTGAATGCATCTCATTAGTAGCCTTTCTTATTTTGACTTGGTTAGATTTTAGTTTTTTTATTTCTCCAGAAAGTGATTCTCTAGTGTCTACTATGCTTTTTTCAAGCCTCGTATTTATTTTTATAATTGCTATTCTGAACTCTAGTTCTTTTTTTTTTTTTAAGATTTTATTTACTTATTTGTCAGAGAGAGAGAGAGCGCACAAGTAGGCCGAGCGGCAGGCAGAGGTGGAGAGAGAAGCAGGCTCCCTGCCAAGCAAGGAGCCCAATGTGGGACTCGATCCCAGGACCCTGGGATCATGACCTGAGCCAAAGGCAGCGACTTAACCAACTGAGCCACCCAGGCGTCCCTGAACTCTAGTTCTTATATCTTACTTATGTCCATACCAATTAGGTCCCTGGCCGTCAGCAGTGCCTCTTGTTTTCTTTTTTGAGTGAGTTTTTCTGTCTTGTCATTCTGTCCAGAGAAGAATAGATGAATGAGAGAACAAAATACTAAAATGGCAAAAATGACCCCAGAGAAATATACACAAACAAATCAGAAGAGACCCAAATCCAGGAGAAAAAAAAGAGAGAGAGAGAGAGACAATATAATCAGACAGGTGAGCAGAATAGAGCAATTTACTGGATTCTGTGTGTATTTTGGTCTGTTCTAAACTAGATCCCAAAGTTATAAAGAAAGTGCCACTTTCCTAACAGCTCCTGGAGAAGAATGAGGCACAAACAAGTCAGCTGTGAGACAATGGGAACAGGGAACAACAGCTGGAAGGACTGCCACCCTGAACACCTCCTCAGTCCCGTATTTATTAGATACAAGATAAAGGAGAAGAAAAAAAGTTTATACATTAACCATATGTCTAGTAGGTAAACAGGAAGGAATGTGAGTCATATGTTTGTCACAAATCTTAGAGGTAAAGGAGGTAAACAAGAGAAGGAGTAAGGTGTGTCTCGTCCAACAGCATGGGATTTGTAGTTGTGCAAACACACTTAAATGGATTACCTTACCAGGAGGCTTTCTCTGAGGTAGGGGAGACAACAAAAAAGGGAAGCCGTCGGAGTTCTACCCTGAGCAGGCTGGTGGGGTAGTTCCCAGCTGCTTGGCTTCCGTGAAGCGGGCAGTATCCCGCGCTGAGTGAGCTGGGCATCCACAGCTGCTCGACTTCAAGGGCATGTATCATTCCCGCCACCAGAGATATGCTGCTAGTACCTGTTTTTCTCAAGGTCATCTTTAAGCATGCTTGGTGATCAGTACAACTCATTAGTTAAACTTATATTTTGAACAGTATTTTATTCTGAAGGATAGTTACAGAAAGAAATATAGTATAAAAATAAAATTAAATACAATGAAAGGATTGAATATAACTCTAAAAATGGAAATTAAAAGACAAGAAAAAAAAAGAGAGAACCCCCCCCCCCGCCAACAACAACAAAAAGGAAGGGATATAAACAGGCAGGTGAATAGAACAGAGCAATACAGTATCTCCTGAGTGTACTGGGGTCAGTTTGTTAGAAGAAACTATATGTCAAAATTGTAAAGGAAGAAAAGCTTACATATACAAAAATAAAATTAAATACATTGAAAGGAGCGAATGTAACTGTAAAGAAGAAAATTGAAAGAGAATTTAACAAAACGAAACAAAAAGGAAGAAGAAAAAATAACAAAAAGAGAATATCATCAGACAGGTGAACATAACAGAGTCATATACTAGATTTTGGGAGTATTTTGGTCTGTTAGAAGAAACTGTATCCCCAAATTGTAGAAAAAAAACCAAAACCTTTTATGTATGTGTGTGTCTGTGTGTATATATATATATCCAAAAATAAGATTAAATGCAATGAAGGGATAGAATGTAACTGTAAAAATGAAAATTAAAAACAAATTAAAAAGAAGTTAATAAAATAAGAAATTTTTAAGTAAAGAAAAAAATTTTAAATTAAAGTTGAAATACTAAAGAATCATGGGGAAAAGCCATGAATTCTCTGCGTTGCTTTTCCCTAGCTCTGGAGTTCTGCAGTTCTCATTACTTGGTCTTGGCTAGATGTTCTTGCTGATCTGGGGAAGGGGCCTGTTGCCATGATTCTCAAATATCTTTGCTGGAGGTGGAATTGCAGGGCCCTTGCCAGGTACCTGAGGCTGAGTAATCTGCTCAGGTTTGTTCTCTGTGGCTTTTGTTTCCTGAAGGCTTTCCATGCAGCTGTAGAAGATGAGAATGAAAATCTGTCCTCCCAATCAGGCCCTGGATCCAAGAGGTTGGGGCCCCACTCCTCAGTGTGCCCTCAAAGAAAAGCAGTCAATCACTCCTGTCTCCCTGGTCTCTGGTCATACTCCATGCTCACCCACCTATGACCAAGCATTTCTCTCTCTGGCCCATGGCCCTGCTTCAAGTCTCCAAACCCTGCAGTCTCTTGCGGCATGCCCCCACTCCTCTCCTTCCAGGGGAGGAAGCGGGTATCTCCCCGGTTCTGCCACTTGACTGTGTTGCAGGTCACATTTTAAGGTAAACCCGAGCTGAGAGCCCCCTCCTTGGCTCTGTCTCTGCAGCTAGCTTCCCTGCTTTGATACCTGGGAACTCTGCCATACTTAGGTCCCTCTGTCTTTCTGTGACCCCTGGGGTCCTGAGACCACAGTGTCCCAACAAGTGTTCCCCCCATCCCTCTTAGCCACTGGAGTGATATCCCTCTGTGGAGCAGACTTCTTCTTCTTCTTCTTCTTTTTTAAGATTTTATTTATTTATTCGACAGAGAGAGATCGCAGATAGGCAGAGAGAGAGAGAGGAGGAAGCAGGCTCCCTGCAGAGCAGAAAGCCAGATGCAGGGCTTGATCCCAGGACCCTGGGATCATGACCTGAGCCGAAGGCAGAGGCTTTAACCCACTGAGCCACCCAGGTACCCCTGTGGAGCAGACTTCTAAAAGTGCCAATTTTGTGCTCCGCTGCTCCCTCACTTGGTAGTAGCCTGCTGACAGAGGTTCCCTCCCCCTGCAGTCTATCTTCCCATATATCACCTCAGATTTGCTTCCCTGCCTGTCCTACCTTTCAGAAAGTGGTTGCTTTTCTTCTCCTAGAATTGCTGCTATTCTTTTCTATGACCTCTGATTGAGTTTGCAGGTGTTCAGAATGATTTGATAGCTATCTAGATGAATTCCTGGGACCAGAAGAAATTATAGTTTCCTACTCTTCTGCCATCTTGGACTCCTCTTCCCTATTCAGTTGGGTGGTGGAGCATCATGACAGGCCATCCCTGGGGACAGTCCATCAGAACATACAATCACACGTCCACCTGGGGCCAGGTCTGTGGCACTCACCACAGTAGAATTTGTCCAATGTTAGGGACCCAAAGCTACTCCATCAAAATGCCCTCATCCTGCACTAAGCCAGCCCACCCACACAGAGAGCTGGGACAGACCCAGAGACAGGGCGAGCTCCAGAAGTCTCTGGTCTGCACACAGGCCCCTGCTCAGGAAGCCCCAGGCTGTTGGTTGTTGAATTCCCCACCTCCCTTCCTATAAATGGCCTCATGGTCAAAGCAGTCAAATAAAGAAGCAGCAAAAGATTTGAAATTCAGGCTTGCAGAGGGCTTCTGGAATTAGCTTCTGGGAGGCTGTAGGCAAAAGAGAGAATGTTACCGGTAGTAGTAGCTTATTAGTCTCTGTCAAGCTGCTAGCCTTATAGTGGTAATTTATTACATCAGTCAACAAATACTAAGAATTCTGTGACCAGACATTGTAGATTAGAACAGAGTGATTGGAACAGTTCACACTGTAGTGAACAGGGGTGCCTGGGTGGCTCAGTGGTTTAAAGCCTCTGCCTTTGGCTCAGGTCATGATCCCAGGGTCCTGGGATTGAGCCCTGCATCCGGCTCTCTGCTTAGCAGGGAGCCTGCTTCCTCCTCTCTGCCTACTTCTTTACCTACTTGTGATCTCTGTTTGTCAAATAAATAAATAAAATATTAAAAAAAGAGAGAGAGAGAATGTGCGTAAGCCAACGGTTCAGAGGGCATTTGATCATTGCTAAAGGAGAATAAGTCAGGGGCTGGGAGGGTCAGAGAGACAGCATCTCATTAGCCTGGGGAGTCTCACACCTGTTCCAGAGGAGGGCAGAGAAGAGCAAAGCACACAGAGAGAGGGATGTTTCAGGCACAGGATGAGGCAGGATGAGCCTGGGGAGTCTCACACCTGTTCCAGAGGAGGGCAGAGAAGAGCAAAGCACACAGAGAGAGGGATGTTTCAGGCTCAGGATGAGGCAGGCTCAGTATGGAGCCCAGGGCGCAGGGGGCATTACCCCTCATTGGTGTGGCTGTGCGGAAGTGATGGGAATGAGACTTGAATGGGGCAGCACTCCTCACACTTCAGCTGAATGGGGCTCACCTGAGGCTGGGAGGCTGTTCACCCCACAGTGCTGGGTTCTACCCCCAGGGCTTCTGATTCTGGAGGTCTGGGCAGGGAGGGCCCTCAGATGTGCATTTCTGCCCGGTTCCCAGGTGCTGCTGCTGCTGGTGGTGGTGCTGGTGCAGGGACCACACTTTGAGAACCACTGGTCTAGATTTAAAAAGGGGACATGGGACGCTCAGGGTCTGTTCCCAGCCAAGACTCTTGACCATGGCTCCATGGCCTCATGGCCTTGAACTTCTGGTGTTCAGTGACAGCATGTGTCATGCAATGATGACAAGATGGGGTGAGCCCCATATCTGCTGTGCTGGCTCCATGTTCTTGAACTATCCTTCCTTCCTAGTTTCTTCCTCTGCAACCCTTCAGGCTTTTCTGCTTTCAGTCCTATAACGCGTTTGAATACTGTTCTTCCAGGCCCCTCTGCCTCACCTGTCTTGTAAGGAGACAAAGCTTTCTGTTGTCTGGACATTAGTGGATAGCCCTGAGGGACTCCCACGTTCTTTCCAGACTGCATCCCTGGTGCCTGATTTCTTACGCAAACTGCCCAATTTCAGTGACCTCCTTTCCTTCCTGTGTAATAGGAAAAATGAGTAATTTGTGTAGTCATTTGTACATTTGTGTAAGTTAGGGCTTGGAATTAGGCACATGCCTTGTACGCACACAGCTTGTTCTCACGACCTGGCTTCCCCAGACACTTCCAGTTCTCTGGCTGCCCTAAGCCCGACCTCTCACACATGCACAGTACACACCCTACCAGCACACAGAATGGCAGCCACTCTCATCCAGGCTGGTAGCATTCTGGGAGGGCCCCAAACCATTTGCAGAGCCTCTACGGTGGAAGGAGCCTACCTCCTAAAATTCTGAGGGGGTGGCTTTATACTAGTGACAGCTAGTCCCCACATACACTGGCTGGCTGATGGGGGTCCCAGGTACACTGGTCATCAAAACGCCCAGGTGTCTTATGAAGGCCTGGGTGGCTCCATTGGTTAAGCATTTGCCTTCAGTTCAGGTCATGATCTTGGGATCCTGGGATCAAGTCCCACATCAGAATCCTTGCTTAGCAGGGAGCCTGCTTCTCCTTCTGCTTGTAGTTTTCCCCCTGCTGTTCTCTCTCTCTCTCTCTGACAAATAAATAAAATCTTAAAACAAAACAACTTCCAGGTGTCTCCTAGTAAAGGCTACCAGGGCAGGCCCCACCGTAACAAGGTGGTCCAAACTCCTGCAGCTTTACCTTTGGGGCAAACATGTAAGCCCATTTATGTAGATTAGGGCCTGGAATTAGGCAGGTGCCCTGCATCCCCAACCTGTTCCTGTGCCCAGGCCTCTTCCTACAGCAGTCCTGTGCCAGGTTGCTGGCTCCCCTGATCTGCACAGCTCAGCTTGCAGTGAGCACCTGTCAGCTTGCCTAGGGCAGCCTGGAGTGCCAGCGGGAACCACCTACAACGTGGCCTCCAGGGCGGAGGAATCCTAACTCTGAAATTCTTTCCAAGGCAGCAGCTTTAAGCTGGCCACAGTCAGTCCCCATTCAGACCAGATGCCTGATGGAGTCCAGGGCTCTGGAGCAATCAAGGCTCCCAGGGGGCTCTTGGAGGCTACCCCAGCCAGACAGCGCTTCCGCACCCTGGCCAGGCATTTCAGATTCCTCTAGCTCTGTCTTTAGGAGGAATATGTGCATATGTGGAGGCTAAGGTTTAGGATTAAGAAGATGCAGGTACTCCTGATAGCCCCCTCCTCTTAACCAGCCTCTCCCAACATTGTCCTCTTCCAGAATCCTGGCTCCCCTTACCTGTGCGGCATCTATCCTATTAACATGCTATGGGCTCAGGGGCCCTCCAAGCCAGCGGGGCTCTGGCAGGACCCCAACCCCCGAACGGCTGCTTCCGGCTCATTTTTCTAAGTTAGAGCTTGGACCCCCTGTAGCCCGCTTCTGTAATCTGGCCTCTCCAGACACTTATTCTCTTCTAGATCCCTGGCTAGTCTGACCTGCACTCCTAGTGTCCGTGCAACAGGCATCCTGTGGGCTTTTTGAGGGCAGCTGGGGCTCTGCAGGCCTATGGAGCTTGGGTCTTCTGAACTACCTGCATCGCCCCTAGGGAAAAGGGACCTACCTCCCCCAAATCTTTCTGAGGTGGCTCCTTTAACCTGGCCACATTCAGTCCCCATTTGGCCTGGCTGCCTGACGGGCTCCCTGGCTTACTAGTCACTAAAGCTCTCTGATTTCTCTTACTGGAGAGGTTACCCTGGCAGCCCTCTAGGCCCCCTCCTGGAAAGGCAGGCCAGACTCCTCTAGCCTCACTGTTGGGCAAGTACAGCCATATATTGTTTTGTTGCATTTCAGTTACTGCGTTTTTTTACAAATTGAAGGTCTGTGGCAAACTTGTGTCCAAAAAAGTGTATCAGCGGGGCGCTTGGGTGGCTCAGTCCCTTTGGCTCAGGCCATGATCCCAGGGTCCTCATGCATCAGGCTCCCTGCTCAGTGGGAAAACTGCTTCTTCCTCTCCCATTCCCCCTGCTTGTGCTCCCTCTTTTGCTGTGTCTCTATCAAATATATAAAATCTTAAAAAAAAAATAAAAATAGAAAAAGAGAGAATAAGAGAAAGAGAAATAAAAACAGAGAAAGACAAGTACTATATGATTTCACTTACATGTGGAATCCAAAAAACAAAACAAATAAACAAAAACCAGAAAGAGAATCATTAATACAGAGAACAAGCTGGTGGTCCCCAGAGGAGAGGATGGGAGGGGAGATAAAATAGGTGAAGGGGATTAAGAGGTAGGAACATTCCATTATAAAATAGATAATTTATGGGGATGAAAAGTATAGCATAGGGAATAGAGGTACTAGTATTTTAATAATATTTTATGCTGACAGATGGTAAGTACTTATGTGAGGAGCATAGTATAATGCATAGAATTGTTGAATCACTATATTATACACCTGAAACTAATGTAACACTGTATGCCAACTACACTTCAGTTAAAAAAGAGAGAGAGAGAGAGAGAGAGAGAAATAGTATGGAAAGATGACATCCCATGTATCTTTACCCTGTTTCTCCCAATGGTAACATCTTGCATATCTGTAGTATAATATCATGACGAGAAAATTAATGTTATAACAATCCACTAATATCGGCTTTTAGTTTTCACTGGATGAAATAGAAACTTCAGAGATTTTCAGTTCCACCATAATAACAAAGACAAGAAAAATTGATAGAGAAAGTCATTTCACAACTTCTGCTACTATTTTCTCAATTTGCAAACTGTGATTACATTGCGAAACATCTTTTAAGTCTCAAATTTCTCATCTAAATGGGCCAGCATCAATGGGGAGATTAGTACCTGCCTCACAGGATTTGCAGAAAGTTGAGTGAGATAATGCCCGGAAGGCCTTTAGCACAGCACCTTGTGTATTTGAGGCACTGACAAATTTCTGTCTTTCGACACTTGGCTGTGCTCTATACTCTTCTGGCTGCTTAAAGGGATAGTCTGTCAGCGCGGGCAGGGCCCGAAGGCATGAACTGCTTGGACTCAGCTTCCTGGAGACTGATCACCTTGGGGAAACAGAAGCAACAATAGCATTACCTGAAGAGCTCTGTTATTAACAGGCTATGTGTTATCAGGTTTTTTTCTTCCAGTCTGTGGGTGCAGATCCACAGTTCTTTATGAAATCCTTGGAGTCAGATGTATTTTGGAATTTGGAAGTCACAGAAAAAATTCCTTGAGTGTAGGGGTAGGACTGATTTCTTTCTTTTCTTTTTTCTAAAGATTTTATTTTTATTTATTTATTTGAGAAAGAAAGAGAGCCTTTCTCACACCTCCTCCTCACACCCTTTTGAATAGGATTTTCTATAGTAGGGATCATCCTTTGTCTGTCTTATCATGGTATGTTGGATATGTGTGTGTGTGAAGCAGATTTCTGGTCTCTTTGGTTAACAGTTCTCCAATCAAAAGGAGTGATGTTAAAGAAGCTGCACCCAAGGAATCACCCTGAAGGGGTCTCATCCATACCTGAACAAGATGTAGAGGACGAGATTAAGCTGATGTCCTGATGGTGTGAGGCAGGTTGCTTGTGCGGCTCAGTTATCAGTTACTGTCTATACCCTCTGGCAAGTTTGTCTGCCTCCCAGAGGCAGGCCTCTCCTTCCTGGACTTAGACCTGTGTCAACCACACCCTCTATGGAGACCTGAATATCAGCCTTCGGGGCACGGTGACCCTTGCCAAAATTTCTCTGTTCCTTCCTTGTTCACTTTCTCTCAATCATAGAAGCAGTAGCCGCTTTCTGCAATTGGGACTTCTGTAGGACTAAGATTCCTGTGGTGCATAAACAATGAATCTTGGAACACTGAAAAAATAAAACAAAAATTTAAAAAAATCCCTTGTAGTAATTAACTGCCTTTTAAGAGTTACCATTTCATGTTTAATTTTCCTACTAAAATTACCTGAATATTTTCTATCTCCTATTACCTTCTATCCCATAATTAAACCATGCTTTTATCACACTATGTAGTTAATTACACCAGGATCCAGAACAAAGAAAGAATAACATTGTTTCTGGCAAAGGAAGTAAAGGTTCTGGGGACTAGATGACTGGATTTTCTTTGTTTTAGCAGTTGAGCTTCCAATTTGGCTGGTGTCTAAAAGAGTATCCACAGTGACTGTCTGGGTAGCAACTTGAAAGTGCTTCCTCTCCACAAGTTCCAAAAGGTTAAATTGTAATATCAAATTGAGGAAGTTTATACTCCTCTGATGCTCTCAAGCTGGTTTACTAAGTAGAAATTGAAACTACAAACCTTTTGTCTTTTTCAGAAGAAATTGTTTTGTTCTCGCAGTTCTCCCTGTTGTCCAATAGGTGGCAGTGGTGTTCGTTTATACACATTTTCTCCCGGGGAAGGGGGAGCCATACTAGCCTGTGCAGAATTAAAAACATCAGTAGGAAATGAAAGGAAAAGCTCTCAGATGTCTACTATCCAGGAAGGAGTCATTTCAGCTTGATTTTGAGGAAAGGAACTGAATGACTTGCACACTTTCCTGGGCAGGTTGTGCCTCTCCCCCTGCCTACCTGGGGAGCAGTTCCACCTTAACTCAGAGCCCCATTCCACCTGCCTTATCTCAGAGTGCCAGGCCGGATTTCCACCCGTGTTTTTGTGCATTTAAAAATATCCTCCTAGGAAACCTCTCTGACATCCTGGGGGGGCTGTCTAGATTATCATTTCAACCTAACAATTGTGCCTTCTCTTGGGACTTTGGTTACAAAGATGCATAGGTTATGAGCAATCCACTCGAAGAGCCCTTTTTTTCTGCATTAGTTTTTAGTGCTTAATTTTGCATAATACCAGGTTTGTCAGAAACACTTATCGTGCCTAGAAGGAATGCGTACCAAAGAGTACTAGAAGTAACACATTTTAACAGATTATTTCAAGTTTGACTACAGGATGATACAATTTCTAATTATATAATAACAATACTATACAATGTGACAAACGTCTAAGTAGGAGAAACCTAATGAAAATCAAATCACCTGGCTTTATTAACACAATTTGTCCTGTCAGTGTCTCAGAAGCTAGTTCCTGATTTACCTGAGCATTTCCATTTCTTCTGCTGTGGACGGATCCGTGGCTTTTCGGAATGGGATTAGAGTACAGAGGAAAATGTGCTCTCACTGGAGGCGTTTTTGTTGAAGATTTGTTGACTTAATTTTCTAACGTGACTGCTGAGAGTTCGCTCAATGTTCTCTTCTTTTTTCTTTTTTTTTTTTTAATTAAACCTTTAAAAATTTTTTTTGAAGTTTTATTTATTTATTTATTTCACACACACACACACACACACACTTCACAAGTAGGCAGAGAGGCAGGTAGAGAGAGGGGGGAAGCAGGCTCCCTGCTGAACAGAGAGCCCAATGCGGGGCTTGATCCCAGGACCCTGAGATCATGACGTGAGTTGAAGGCAGAGCCTTAACCCACTGAGCCACCTAGGCACACCTCAATATTTCTCTTGTAATTAAAGGAAAAAGTAGGTAGAGAAAAATGTTTTTATTCTTACATTTGAGCCTTCCAAGAAATCAAATTTATTTCAAGACCCATTAAAATACCCTTGGTATAAAATTAATCTATAAAATTCCCTAATATCTGCCAGCACCTCACTGTTTAAGCTATTTCCCAAGGTGAGTAATTTTGTTAACAATGTTGCATTAACATTCTTTGAGCACCTGTTGTATTCCAGATACCACACAAAGTGAAGGGATACAATGTGTAAAACACAAGAACTCTACCCTGAAGGTTTTGTGGAGGAAAACAGATATTTGAACAAATAGTTGTATCAAAAAATACTGAACCACTGTATCCAATAGTATTACAGATTGAAGGATTAGAAGTGAACAAATGCACAACAGATGATATTAACTTAATGACTGGGAAGAGTGTGAGTCAGGGAAAGTTTTTCTTGAATCAGTGTTGAGCTGCAGAGAAGTCCGCCTGGGGGATGAGAAGGCATTGTAAGTGGGGAGAATGTGCCAAAGTAGGAAACAGTATAGCGAGTTAAAATAACTTCAAAAGACCTTGTTTTTTAAGAGTGGTTTGCAGACTAGTTGACAGGCACTAGGGTGATCCCCATTTTAACATGGGCCGGACCCATGACTTCTAACCAACTGAATATAGCAAAGATTATGGAATGTCACTCATCTGGTTATATTACTAATACATTTGATGTGTGTATGTATGTATATGAATTTATATGTATATATACACACTATGTATACTTACTATATAAGATATGTACATGTGGAGTATCTGGCTGACTCAGTCGGTAGATTGTAGGACTCTTGAACTTGGGGTCATGAATTCAAGTCCCACATTGGATGTAGAGATTACTGAAAAAAAAAAAAAAAAAAAAGAAGAAAAGAATGGGTGGAGCCCTTGTAAAAACTGTAGGTGAGAGGCAGTAGGAGACGAGCCCAGAAAGGAAGGTGGGGTTCAGTGGCTGAATGCCTCGCATGATACACAGGGATTTTTTACTTTGTCCTGTGGAAGAAATAAACTAGAGTAGACGCTCCTAACCTGAGATTCATTATATAGCTCCATCCACAAGTATCGTGAACACCATGAAATTAGATGCGAAATTTTGTTTGTGTGTATCTTCCTTTGCAAAATGGTCACAAATTTTCAGAGCCCCAAAGAAGTCCGTAACTACCTCTTCCTGCCAGGCAAAGTCAGGAGCACTTGGAGAACTGGATGGGTTATCCACTTAGGTAATAATGACACTTATGATTCTGCCTGGTGACGGAAGAGGGCAGCTATGTGTCAAGTGCCCATCTCTTTGTGAACTTGGGGAAACAAACTAAAGTTTGGTATATGATGGTGAAAGGAGGGGTGTTATACCTCAATAAAAAAGTAAAAAACAGAAGGGCTGAGGGTGGTACAGCTACCTTGTCAGAGCCTCAAAAGGAGGCAATTGTATTCACTCATGCTATAAATACAAATGCAATCTCTGGCCTTTGCCTTTGTCTACAATACTCTTCAATTTCTCTAATTTTAGCAGACTTCTTTTCTTTGAAAATGCTTGAAATGCAGCTAGTCTAAGTGGAGATGTGCTGTAAGTATAAGATTTGTACCAGCTCTCAAAGGCCAAGTGCAAAAGAGAAAATGGAATATCTCATATTTTTAAAGTTGGTTACATGTTGACATGACTATATCCTAAATATGTTGGATTAAATCAAGTACTTCAAAAATAAATGTTACCTTTGTTGACTTTTTCATTCATGTCTACTAGAAAATTAAAAATTATACATGTGGCTAACATATTTCTTTTTTTTTTCCAATTTATTTATTTTCAGAAAAACAGTATTCATTATTTTTTCACCACACCCAGTGCTCCATGCAAGCTGTGCCCTCTATAATACCCACCACCTGGTACCCCAACCTCCCACCCCCCCCGCCACTTCAAACCCCTCAGACTGTTTTTCAGAGTCCATAGTCTCTCATGGTTCATCTCCCCTTCCAATTTACCCAAAAGCACATACCCTCCCCAATGTCCATAACCTTCCCCCCTTCTCCCAACCCCCCTCCCCCCAGCAACCCACAGTTTGTTTCGTGAGATTAAGAGTCACTTATGGTTTGTCTCCCTCCCTATCCCATCTTGTTTCATGGATTCTTCTCCTACCCACTTAAGCCCCCATGTTGCATCACCACTCCCTCATATCAGGGAGATCATATGATAGTTGTCTTTCTCCGCTTGACTTATTTCGCTAAGCATGATACGCTCTAGTTCCATCCATGTTGTCGCAAATGGCAAGATTTCGTTTCTTTTGATGGCTGCATAGTATTCCATTGTGTATATATACCACATCTTCTTGATCCATTCATCTGTTGATGGACATCTAGGTTCTTTCCATAGTTTGGCTATTGTGGACATTGCTGCTATAAACATTCGGGTGCACGTGCCCCTTTGGATCACTACGTTTGTATCTTTAGGGTAAATTCCCAGTAGTGCAATTGCTGGGTCATAGGGCAGTTCTATTTTCAACATTTTGAGGAATCTCCATGCTGTTTTCCAGAGTGGTTGCACCAGCTTGCATTCCCACCAACAGTGTAGGAGGGTTCCCCTTTCTCCGCATCCTCGCCAGCATCTGTCATTTCCTGACTTGTTGATTTTAGCCATTCTGACTGGTGTGAGGTGATATCTCATTGTGGTTTTGATTTGTATTTCCCTGATGCCGAGTGATATGGAGCACTTTTTCATATGTCTGTTGGCCATCTGGATGTCTTCTTGGCAGAAACGTCTGTTCATGTCCTCTGCCCATTTCTTGATTGGATTATTTGTTCTTTGGGTGTTGAGTTTGTTAAGTTCTTTATAGATTTTGGACACTAGTCCTTTATCTGATATGTCGTTTGCAAATATCTTCTCCCATTCTGTCAGTTGTCTTTTGGTTTTGTTAACTGTTTCCTTTGCTGTGCAAAAGCTTTTGATTTTGATGAAATCCCAAAAGTTCATTTTTGCCCTTGCTTCCCTTGCCTTTGGCGATGTTCCTAGGAAGATGTTGCTGCGGCTGAGGTCGAAGAGGTTGCTGCCTGTGTTCTCCTCAAGGATTTTGATGGATTCCTTTCTCACATTGAGGTCCTTAATCCATTTTGAATCTATTTTTGTGTGTGGTGTAAGGAAATGGTCCAATTTCATTTTTCTGCACGTGGCTGTCCAATTTTCCCAACACCATTTATTGAAGAGGCTGTCTTTTTTCCATTGGACATTCTTTCCTGCTTTGTCGAAGATTAGTTGACCATAGAGTTGAGGGTCTATTTCTGGGCTCTCTATTCTGTTCCATTGGTCTATGTGTCTGTTTTTGTGCCAGTACCATGCTGTCTTGATGATGACAGCTTTGTAATAAAGCTTGAAGTCCGGAATTGTGATGCCACCAACTTTGGCTTTGTTTTTCAATATCCCTTTGGCTATTCGAGGTCTTTTCTGGTTCCATATAAATTTTAAAATTATTTGTTCCATTTCTTTGAAAAAGATGGATGGTACTTTGATAGGAATTGCATTAAATGTGTAGATTGCTTTAGGTAGCATAGACATTTTCACAATATTTATTCTTCCAATCCAAGAGCATGGAACATTTTTCCATTTCTTTGTGTCTTCCTCAATTTCTTTCATGAGTACTTTATAGTTTTCTGAGTATAGATTCTTAGCCTCTTTGGTTAGGTTTATTCCTAGGTATCTTATGGTTTGGGGTGCAACTGTAAATGGGATTGACTCCTTAATTTCTCTTTCTTCTGTCTTGTTGTTGGTGTAGAGAAGTGCAACTGATTTCTGTGCATTGATCTTATATCCTGACACTTTACTGAATTCCTGTATAAGTTCTAGCAGTTTTGGAGTGGAGTCTTTTGGGTTTTCCACATAGAGTATCATATCATCTGCGAAGAGTGATAATTTGACTTCTTCTTTGCCGATTTGGATGCCTTTAATTTCCTTTTGTTGTCTGATTGCTGAGGCTAGGACTTCTAGTACTATGTTGAATAGCAGTGGCGATAATGGACATCCCTGCCGTGTTCCTGACCTTAGTGGAAAAGCTTTCAGTTTTTCTCCATTGAGAATGATATTGCAGTGGGTTTTTCATAGATGGCTTTGATGATATTGAGGTATGTGCCCTCTATCCCTACACTTTGAAGGGTTTTGATCAGGAAGGGATGCTGTACTTTGTCAAATGCTTTTTCAGCATCTATTGAGAGTATCATATGGTTCTTGTTCTTTCTTTTATTGATGTGTTGTATCACATTGACTGATTTGTGGATGTTGAACCAACCTTGCAGCCCTGGAATAAATCCCACTTGGTCGTGGTGAATAATCCTTTTAATGTACTGTTGAATCCTATTGGCTAGTATTTTGGTGAGAATTTTTGCATCTGTGTTCATCAAGGATATTGGTCTATAGCTCTCTTTTTTGATGGGATCCTTGTCTGGTTTTGGGATCAAGGTGATGCTGGCCTCATAAAATGAGTTTGGGAGTTTTCCTTCCATTTCTATTTTTTGGAACAGTTTCAGGAGAATAGGAATTAGTTCCTCTTTAAATGTTTGGTAGAATTCCCCCGGGAAGCCATCTGGCCCTGGGCTTTTGTTTGTTTGGAGATTTTTAATGACTGTTTCAATCTCCTTAACGGTTATGGGTCTGTTCAGGCTTTCTATTTCTTCCTGGTTCAATTTTGGTAGTTTATATGTTTCTAGGAATGCATCCATTTCTTCCAGATTGTCAAATTTGTTGGCGTAGAGTTGCTCATAGTATGTTCTTATAATAGTTTGTATTTCTTTGGTGTTAGTTGTGATCTCTCCTCTTTCATTCATGATTTTATTTATTTGGGTCCTTTCTCTTTTCTTTTGGATAAGTCTGGCCAAGGGTTTATCAATTTTATTAATTCTTTCAAAGAACCAGCTCCTAGTTTGGTTGATTTGTTCTATTGTTTTTTTGGTTTCTATTTCATTGATTTCTGCTCTGATCTTTATGATTTCTCTTCTCCTGCTGGGCTTA
Source organism: Neogale vison (assembly GCF_020171115.1). NCBI lineage: Eukaryota > Metazoa > Chordata > Mammalia > Carnivora > Mustelidae > Neogale > Neogale vison. Next base: position 133,348,807 of record NC_058096.1, on the reverse strand, counting down.
GGGTTTCTTTCTTGTTCTTTCTCCAGCTCCTTTAGGTGTAGGGTTGGGTTGTGTACCTGAGACCTTTCTTGTTTCTTGAGAAAAGCTTGTACCGCTATATATTTTCCTCTCAGGACTGCCTTTGTTGTGTCCCACAGATTTTGAACCATTGTATTTTCATTATCATTTGTTTCCATGATTTTTTTCAATTCTTCTTTAATTTCCCGGTTGACCCATTCATTCTTTAGAAGGATGCTGTTTAGTCTCCATGTATTTGTGTTCTTTCCAAACTTCCTCTTGTGGTTGAGTTCTAGCTTCAGAGCATTGTGGTCTGAAAATATGCAGGGAATGATCCCAATCTTTTGATACCGGTTGAGTCCTGATTTAGGACCGAGGATGTGATCTATTCTGGAGAATGTTCCATGTGCACTAGAGAAGAATGTGTATTCTGTTGCTTTGGGATGAAATGTTCTGAATATATCTGTGATGTCCATCTCATCCAGTGTATCATTTAAGGCCTTTATTTCCCTGTTGATCTTTTGCTTGGATGATCTGTCCATTTCAGTGAGGGGAGTGTTAAAGTCCCCTACTATTATTGTATTATTGTTGATGTGTTTCTTTGATTTTGTTATTAATTGGTTTATATAGTTGGCTGCGCCCACGTTGGGGGCATAGATATTTAAAATTGTTAGATCTTCTTGTTGGACAGACCCTTTGAGTATGAAATAGTGTCCTTCCTCATCTCTTATTATAGTCTTTGGCTTAAAATCTAATTGATCTGATATAAGGATTGCCACTCCTGCTTTTTTCTGATGTCCATTAGCATGGTAAATTCTTTTCCACCCCCTCACTTTAAGTCTGGAGGTGTCTTCGGGTTTAAAATGAGTTTCTTGGAGGCAACATATAGATGGGTTTTGTTTCTTTATCCATTCTGATACCCTGTGTCTTTTGATTGGGGCATTTAGCCCATTAACATTCAGGGTAACTATTGAGAGATATGATTTTAGTGCCATTGTATTGCCTGTAAGGTGACTGTTACTGTATATTGTCTCTGTTCCTTTCTGATCTACCACTTGTAGGCTCTCTCTTTGCTTAGAGGACCCCTTTCAGTATTTCCTGTAGAGCTGGTTTGGTGTTTGCAAATTCTTTCAGTTTTTGTTTGTCCTGGAAGCTTTTAATCTCTCCTTCTATTTTCAATGATAGCCTAGCTGGATATAGTATTCTTGGCTGCATGTTTTTCTCGTTTAGTGCTCTGAAAATGTCATGCCAGCTCTTTCTGGCCTGCCAGGTCTCTGTGGATAAGTCAGCTGCCAATCTAATACTTTTACCATTGTATGTTACAGACTTCTTTTCCCGGGCTGCTTTCAGGATTTTCTCTTTGTCACTAAGGCTTGTAAATTTTACTATTAGGTGACGGGGTGTGGGCCTATTCTTATTGATTTTGAGGGGCGTTCTCTGAACCTCCTGAATTTTGATACTCGTTCCCTTTGCCATATTGGGGAAATTCTCCCCAATAATTCTCTCCAGTATACCTTCTGCTCCCCTCTCTCTTTCTTCTTCTTCTGGAATCCCAATTATTCTAATGTTGTTTCGTCTTATGGTGTCACTTATCTCTCGAATTCTCCCCTCATGGTCCAGTAGCTGTTTGTCCCTCTTTTGCTCAGCTTCTTTATTCTCTGTCATTTGGTCTTCTATATCGCTAATTCTTTCTTCTGCCTCATTTATCCTAGCAGTGAGAGCCTCCATTTTTGATTGAACTTCATTAATAGCTTTTTTGATTTCAACTTGGTTAGATTTTAGTTCTTTTATTTCTCCAGAAAGGGCTTTTATATCTCTGGAGAGGGTTTCTCTAATATCTTCCATGCCTTTTTCAAGCCCGGCTATAACCTTGAGAATTGTCATTTTGAACTCTAGATCTGACATATTACCAATGTCTGTGTTGATTAGGTCCCTAGCCTTCGGTACTGCCTCTTGTTCTTTTTTTTGTTGTGGATTTTTCCGCCTTGTCATTTTGTCCAGCTAAGAGTATATGAAGGAGCAAGTAAAATACTAAAAGGGTGGCAACAATCCCAGGAAAATATGCTTTAACCAAATCAGAAGAGATCCCAAATCGTGAGGGGGGATTTCTCGCCCCTCACGATTGGGTGAGGGATCTCCTCTGATTGGGATCTCCTTTGATTGGGATCTCCCAATCTCTTCTGATTGGGATCTCCCAATCTTTTCTGATTGGGATCTCTTCTGATTTGGGGATAAAAAGAGGTTCAAAAAGAAAGAAAGAAAAAAAAGAAAGAAAGAATTAAAAAAAAGAGATTGATTTAAAAATTCAATCAAGAATTTAAAAAAGAATTAAGAAAAAAAAGATTGAAGAGATTAGGATCTCTTCTGATTTGGGGATAAAAAAAGGTTCAAAAAGAAAGAAAGAAAAAAAAGAATAAAAAAAGAATAAAAAAAAAAAAGAAAATGAATAAACAAAAGTATAAAAAAGAAAAATATATATATTAGATAATCTAGTTAAAAAATATTAAAAGAGAAAAGGGTAAAAGTTATAAAAAATTTTAGCAGAAGAAGAGAAAAAAAATGAAAAAGAAAAAAATTAAATTAACTGCAAGACTGAAAAATCACAGGCAGAAAGCCATGAGTTCCGTGGTTTGTTTTCTCCTCCTCTGGAATTCTGCTGCTCTCTCCTTGGTATTGAAACTGCACTCCTTGGTAGATGAACTTGGTCTTGCCTGGATTTCTTGTTGATCTTCTGGGGGAGGGGCCTGGTGTAGTGATTCTCAAGTGTCTTTGCCCCAGGCGGAATTACACCGCCCTTACCAGGGGCCGGGCTGAGTGATCTGCTCGACTTTGCTTTCAGGAGCTTTTGTTCCCTGAGCGCTTTCCGTAGAGTTCTGGAGGACGGGAATAGAAATGGCGGCCTCCTGGTCTCCGGCCCAGAGGAGCCGAGAGCCCGGGGCCCCGCTCCCCTGTGCGCCCTCAGCGAACAGCTCCCAGTAACTCGCGTCTGCCCAACCTCCGGCAGCGCTCCGAGCTCACTGAGCTTGCGGCCGGTTCAAGGCAACTCCGAGCTGCGAGCTCACTGTCAGCTCTGTCTCTGCAGCTGGCTTTCCCGTTCCAATATCCGCAAGCTCTGCGACACTCGGACACCCCCGATCCTTCTGTGATCCCGCAGGACCGGATGTCACGCCGACCCTGTGTGGGCTTCGCCCCGGTTTAGCCTCCGGAGCAATGTCCCTCAGCGGAACAGACTTTTAAAAGTCCTGATTTTGTGCTCCGTTGCTCCGCCGCTTGCCGGGAGCCGGCCCCTCCCCCCGGGGTCTATCTTCCCGTCGCTTTGGATTCACTTCTCCGCCAGTCCTACCTTTCAGAAAGTGGTTGTTTTTCTGTTTCTAGAATTGCTGTTCTTCTCCTCGATCTGCCGATGGATTTGCAGGTGTTTGCAATCTTTAGATAAGCTCTCTAGCTGATCTCCTGCTAGCTGAGGTAGTCTCAGCCTGCTACTTCTCCGCCATCTTGACTCCTCCCCGTGGCTAACATATTTCTGTTAGCAGCATTATTCTAAGACATTCCATCAGTGCATTTCATTCAGACTGTAACACCTGCTTTTGAAACATCTAGGTGGTGCTCTAGTCATATGTCATCTATTGGGATCTCAGGGAATCAGAGGCTGAAATGGGGAAAGGGAATCTTAATGGGAACACTCATGAACAAAAGTGGGAGGAGGAAAGATGAGGAAGGGGAGCGTTTGGCCAGTCATATAGGCCTAACAACGTCTCTTCTGGTCTAGAGGAAACTCCAGAGCAAATATTTTTCTTCAGAGGTGTCCCACTTTGGATCAGGCCCTTGTATTGTTGCCTTGATCAGATATTGGTTGGGGGCTATTCCAAGAAGATGCCTGAATGCTGAAGCAGATGCAAAGGGGTTAAGAACTGGAAGCAATCAACCAACCATGCTCTTCTTAGCAGGGTAGTGAGTTCTTTTTTGAAAGGGGTTCTGATCAGAACGTCCCAATCTGCCAGATTATGTTTTAAAATCACTTTCCAAGGTCCCTCTACATTCTGGGAATGCTCTAAGCATCAATATCCTGAAAAATTTCACATAAAATTTAGTAAGAGCCTCTATTTTGCTAGTATATTCAACTCCAAATTGTGTATGTCCCTAAGGATTCTAATTTGTTTGATTTTTTTTTTTAAATTAACATACGTGTTATTTGTCTCAGGGGTACAGGTCTGGAATTCATCAGTCTTACACAATTCACAGCACTCACCATAGCACATATCCTCCCTAATGTCCATCCCCCAGGTACCCCATCCCTCCTACCCCCTCTCCTCCAGTAACCCTCAATTTGTTTGATCTTTTAAAATTAGTAATAATAGTCATTTGATAAAGTGCACAAGTCTTATGTGCATATCTCAATACACTTTTACATTTGTGTACCATATTTAACTATACCCAAATTAAAATATAAAACATTTCCAACATTCTAGAAGATTCCTCTCTGTCACCTTATAAGCACTATCTCCCTCCATCCAGAAATAAGCACTATTCTGACTCCATTACTGTAGATTAGTTTTACTTGTTCTTTAATTTCACACAGTTGGAATCATTTGGTTACGTATTCTTTAGTCTGGTTTCTGTAACTTATTATTACATTTTGAGATTTATTCATATTTTGTAATGTACCAGTATCAGTGATATATTCCTGTGAAGAATAACTGTATGATATTCAATGGGGTAGGTATGGCATAATTCACCCATTCTGTTCATGATGAACATTTGGTTGTTTACAGTTTTATGCGATTATGAATAAAGTTGCTAAGAACATTTTTCTACATGTCTTTTAGTGGACACGTGCATTCATTTTTCTTGGGTATATACCTGGGAATAAACTTGCTGAATCAGGGGCATCTGGATGATTTAGTTGGTTAAGCATCTGCCTTTGGCTCAGGTCATGTTCCTGGAGTCCCAGAATTGAGCCTTGTGTCTGGCTCCCTGTTCAGTGGGGAGTCTGCTTCTCCTTCTGCTCCCCACCCCCACTTGTGTGCTCTCCTCTCTCTTGCTCACTCTGTTTCTCATAAAGAAATAAACAAATAAATAAATTCTTTTAAAAAAGTGCTGAATCATAAGATAGACATATATTCAACTTTAAAAGGTACTGCAAAAACAGTTCTTCAAAATGGATGTAGTAGTTTACACACCTGTTGGGGAATGTGATAAAAAGGACATGACCCCCCTGGGGGCACCTGGGTGGCCCAGTAGATTAACTGTCTGACTCTTGGTTTCAGCTCAGGTCATGATCACAGGGTCCTGAGATCCTGAGATCGAGCCCCATGTGGGGCTCTGTACTCTGCACAGAGTCTGCTTAAGATTCTCTCTCTCTCCCTCTGTCCCACTTTCTCCCTCTGCCCCTTTTCCCCCACTCTAAAATAAGTAAATTAAAAAAAAAAGATATGACTCCTAATAGATGAATTGACCCTGGGGCTCTCAGAGGCTCCTAACCCCTCCCCTGTCCTTGGAGTGTGGGTTCCCCTTGCCTTTTCTGTTCCCAGAGACTGCTCCAAGGACAAAGCCTTAAGATGATGATGTGGTATTAAAAACACCTGCACAGTATAGGTAACTGGGCCCAGTTAGCGCCTCTTTATAAGCTTTTAAGACTTAGAGGGTGGTTTTGGGGGATCCATTGTCTTGCTGCTTCCCTAAGACACCCAAGACAAGCCTTGTATGTAAATTCCCTTTGCTAGTATCAAAACAGCCACCTACCAGCCTGGAGTGGCCTGCCTCCTTTTTTGGTCTCTCCCATCCCTCTGTATACAGAATTGGTTTTGGGTCATACCAGGGAAGGTCCAGAGAGGGTTGGGGACCTCCAACAACAGCCCCCAGCAGTGTAAGAACATTCCAGTTCTTTTACATTCTCTTTGATGCTTCCTATTGTCAGCCTTCTCAATTTGAGTCATTCTAGTGGGTTCTAATTTAGTTTTATTAGTTCTGAACTCTCTTGGTACCAGGCACAGTGAATAGGGGTATGGTTGATCTCTACCTTCATGCACTTTTTCCTCTACCAATTTAACATCCACCTCAAATGGTGAAATGTAATTAAGGAGATACTAGGCTCGTTGATAAGGGGCAGGAGTTCTATTCCTCTTAACCACCTAGTCTCTATTATGTGACTTGCAAAAATTCAGAACTGGCAGACTGCCAGGTTGTTCCAGAGCAAGGTCTGTAAGTGCGTTGGACCCAGTGTGCTTTTTACCAGTCTAGAAAATTTTCAGCAATGTGAATGTGAGGACTTGCCATTCCTGGAGCCTCCTGAGAGGAAGGCTATGTCTGTAGTTGCTCACCACTGCATCCCCAGGAGGCAACATTCACCTCTCATTAGAGGTGAGGCCCCACCAGAATGATGGAAAGGGATCAAAAATACAAACGAGGGGTTCAAATCTGGCAGGATGTGAGTCGAATGTAGCTTGCAGATGCATAATGTTGGCTGATAGGGTTTAGAAATAAGTAGACTGTTTTTAAAAAAAATTTATTTGATTTTTTTAAAAGGTTTTATTTATTTATCAGAGAGAGAGAGAGAGGGAGAGCGAGCGAGCACAGGCAGACAGAATGGCAGGCAGAGGCAGAGGGAGAAGCAGGCTCCCCGCTGAGCAAGAAGCCCGATGTGGGACTCGATCCCAGGACGCTGGGATCACGACCCGAGCCGAAGGCAGCTGCCCAACCAACCGAGCCACCCAGGCGTCCCAAAAAAATTTATTTGATTTTTAAGATTTTATTTATTTGTCAGAAAAAGAGCGAGCACTAGCAGGGATAGCAGCAGGCAGAGGGAGAAGCAGATTCCTTGCTGAGCAGAGAGCCCCACTTGGGGCTTGATCCCAGGACCCTGGGGTCATGACCAGAGCTGAAGTCAAGACCCTTAACCGACTGAACCGTCCAGGTATCCCAGAATTAGTTGTGTTTTTTACAAGTTGGATTTTTCACACCAACATTTGAATTTCTAGCTTCTCTTGGGAGAGACTACTAGGCCCATACTCTCTTCTTGGAGAAGCTGTCTGGAGCCCGGCAGTGACTGCTTCAGGGATGTGGAACACATGCCATTCTACTTGCTTCCTACACCCAGCCTGCTTCTCACACTGACGTTCTTTGCCTGGGGAATGGAGCTCATGTGCTCCGAAGAATTCCAGAGAAGCTTCAGACTAGACATTGTTGCTTGGAAATCCATCCTAGTGCTAGGTTCATAGTAGGTGTTAAATGTTTATTAAAAGCCCCTTCTAGAGTAGGCTTGGAGACACGTAGTTCCTCAAAAAGACACAAGGTGGTGGTGTGCTCTCAGAAATCCACAAACATCTTGCGTAACCAACCAGAGAAGCCAAACACCACAGTCCTGATTTTTTTTTACATGCCAGAATTTGACTTCTGTTTGCTATGAATGTGTGTGCATTTCTTTAATGATATAACTACATTGTAATTTTACATATATCCTAGTGTGTGTATCTTTATCTAAACATATATACACATACACATATAATAAAAATGTTTAAAATTAGAAGACACATAATCAGGATATATGTAATGAATATGTGTAATTGAGATATATACAGTTTGGATATACACATGATTAGGACATAAAAAAGAATATGTAGGTATAATTACATGCATTTACAGTTTCTTTCTTTTTTTAGGGTTTTACTTATTTATTTGGCAAGGAGAGGCACAGAGAGAGGGGGAACACAAGCAGGGGGGAGTGAAAGAGGGAAGAGCAGGCTCTCCTCTGAGCAGGAAGCCTGATGTGGGGCTTGATCCCAGGATTCTGGGCTCATGATCTGAGCTGAAGGCAGATGCTTAACAACTGAGCCACCCAGGTGCCCTACATTTACAGTTTCTTATATAATTAAGGTGTGTATATATATAACTAGTATCTATTAAATATACATGTAATTAGGAATATATGAAGATAGGATATATAACATATATACAGTATTTATGAACAATTAATATGTATACAGAATTATATATTTATACAATCAGAATATATAATTATGTTGAACTATACAAAAGCACAAATATTTGACTATTCAGACCTTGAAAAACAGAAGTTTTATGTGGTTGAACCCAATGTTTCAAATGGGCCAAAGTCATTATACCTGTTAGAAAACAAAGTTCATCTTGTGTTTTTTTTCCCTAGAATCTTCTCTCTTAGTTTCTAATTCTAATGTCCTCAATCTGTGAGTGACATGAAAAATGGGTCCCTTATTGGAGTGAGACAATATGATGAAGAAACCAAGGACCAACAGTTATTTTTGCTTTTCCCATGTGGGAAAAGGGTGGTGTTTGTGGGTAGGGAAATTACTCCATTTTCCCATTAAGTGGGGAGGAAAGGAGGTCACTGAAATTGGGCAGTTTCTATAGGAAGTCAGGCATTAGGGATGGAGTCTGGAAGGAGCGTGGGAGCCCTTTAGGGCTATCCACTGGCAACCAGATAACTCGTGAAAGCTTTGTCTCGTTACAAGACAGGTGAGGCAGAGGGGCCTGGAAGAACAGTATTCAAACGCGTTATAGGACGGAAAGCAGAAAAGCCTGAAGGGTTGTAGAGGAAGAAACTAGGAAGGAAGGAAATTTCAAGAACATGGAGCCAGCACAGCAGACATGGGGCTCACCCCTGTCTTGTCATCATTGCATGACACACGCTATCCCTGAGCACCAGAAGGTAAGGCCATGAGGCCATGGAGCCATGGTCAAGAGTCTTGGCTGGGAACAGACCCTGAGCGTCCCATGTCCCCTTTTTAAATCTAGACCAGTGGTTCTCAAAGTGTGGTCCCTGCACCAGCACCACCACCAGCAGCAGCAGCACCTGGGAACCGGGCAGAAATGCACATCTGAGGGCCCTCCCTGCCCAGACCTCCAGAATCAGAAGCCCTGGGGGTAGAACCCAGCACTGTGGGGTGAACAGCCTCCCAGCCTCAGGTGAGCCCCATTCAGCTGAAGTGTGAGGAGTGCTGCCCCATTCAAGTCTCATTCCCATCACTTCCGCACAGCCACACCAATGAGGGGTAATACCCCCTGCGCCCTGGGCTCCATACTCCTGCCTCACCCTGAGCCTGAAACATCCCTCTCCCTCTGTGCTTTGCTCTTCTCTGCCCTCCTCTGGAACAGGTGAGAGACTCCCCAGGCTAATGAGATGCTGTCTCTCTGACCCTCCCAGCCCCTGACTTATTCTCCTTTAGCAATGATCAAATGCCCTCTGAACCGTTGGCTTACGCACATTCTGTTCACTACAGTGTGAACTGTTCCAGTCACTTTGTTCTAATCCACAATATCTGGTCACAGAATTTTTAGTATTTGTTCTCTGATGTACTAAATTTCCACTATGAGGCTAGCAGCTTGACACAGAGTAATAAACTACTACTACCAGTAATATTCTCTCTTCTGACTACAGCCTCCCAGAAGCTAATTCCAGAAGCCCTCTGCAAGCCTGAATTTCAAACCTCTTGCTCCTTCTTTATTTGGCTGCTCTGATGTGAGGCCATTTGTAGGAAGGGAGGTGAGGAATTCAACATGAGCAGGGGCCTGTGTGCAGACCAGAGCCTTCTGGAGCTCGCCCTGTCTCTGGGTCTGTCCCAGCTTTCCATGTGGGTGGGCTGGCTTAGCAGGATTGAGGGCATTTGACCGAGTAGCTTTGGGTCCATAACATTGGACAAATTCTACTGTGGTGCATGCCACAGACCTGGCCCCAGGTGGAGGTGTGATGGTACGTCCTGGTGGACCGTCCCCAGGGATGGCCTGTTATGAGGCTCCACCACAACTCTTAGGATTTTCTGGAGAATCCACAAACTACTGAAAATATGTTCCTTCTTATGCCTGGTCAGCCTATTCCAGTACAGAATGCTCTTCTGGCTTCCTTGCCAGTTTCCAGACAGTTATTTCTTCCCTGCTCCCGAAAATGTGCAAAGAAGATCCATTGTAAGTTTTGTAGTAGAAGATCCATTGTAAGTTTTCTCCCATCTCTTATAAATCCTGTTTTTGTTTTTGTTCCTTCATTCATTTCACCAACTCCCTATAACATGAGCAAACACTTTACATGTCAAACAACCAAAGACCGTGAAGATGGCTAACTATATGAGTTACTGTTTTTTTTTTTTTCCAAAGATTTTATATATTTATTTTTCAGAGAGAGAGAGAGAGGTTGCACAAGCAGGGGGAGCGGCAGGCAGAGGCAGCGGGAGAAACAGTCTCCCCACTGAGCAAGGAGCCCAACGTGGGACTTGATTCTAGGATCCTGGGATCATGACCTGAGCCCAGGGCAGGTCCTTCACTGACTGAGCCACCCAGGCATCCCCGTATGAGTTATTCTTTCACATTTAAATATTCTGGGAAGATACCTTTGCTAAGTCAAAACAAAACAAAGCACTCAAAATAATGGTAATAGTATGATTTAATATAAAGATATATTTCTGTATATGTAAACATTTATTTTATATATATATATACACACACAAGTAAATATGTATACAGAAATGCATAAAGAAGAGACTGGAAGGATGCATACAAAACTACTGATAGTGATCACCTCTGGGGAGGCGGGGCATTTACAAGGAGGACTTTTGCATACTGCTCAGTACACCTAAATGCTATGTGAATACCAAATGCCTTAGCTTGGGTTCCCCAGGAGCAGGCTGCTATGTTATTAGGAATTGCAAGACCAGGGAGCAGGAGTGAGGGATGGTTGTGAGTCAGGAGAGGGGTGGAACCTAGACAAAGATTTTGTTGAATCGGCTGTTTTGTTTAATCCCACGGAATCCCTCCCCAAGAAGCTATTAAAACTGCCCAGCCTCAGGGCTGTCTGGAGCAGGTTAAACATGGTGGATTAAAAGGAGAAACATCGCTCTTGCATGTAAAGAAAGTTTCACTTTGGGGGCCAGTGATGCACAAGTTCACCTTCAAGTTTATGCCAAGATGTTCATTCTGGGAAATGCTGGTTGGGTTTAGTCTTAGCAGCACCGCCTTCCTTGTGACTCCAAGGTCAGAGCCTGTGACCAAGGTTCTGGCTATCTTTGCTTGGGGATTTGGGAAGGAAGAAAGTTGTTTTAAAAAGTACCAGATATAGGCACTCCCGTACATGTCTGACCACGGAGGAGGATGACTTCAACATGTCTCACCAAAACATATGTGGGAAGTACCTAAGAAATTGATATTAATACCCTCAAACCCCACGCTCTCTCTTTAAGTTCTTGGTGGAGAGAATCTTCCAGAAAAGTAGATGCTAATAATCACTTCCTTCCTTTGTGAAACATTCATCTGGTTTGGGCTGGCTTTGTTCCAAGGCTATTTTCTCCAAGGGGGAAAATATTTTTAGGGACCCCATTTATGTAGAGAAACAGATTCCCACATTCTTAGTGTAGCATACGCTCCCTCTGTGATCTGGCCACAGCTTGTCTTACTCTACATCTCCCCAATGCCCCCTTGCACACTGTCCTACAGCTGTGGTCAGTCCTTTGACTGGGTTAAATACTGACATTTAATAACTGCCAGAATTCTTGTTACCACCTCTTCCCAACTATACCTGGCTAGCTTCTCTTTCTTTAGGTCATCTCCTTCAAGAACCCTTCCCTGAGCACTCTTCATCTCCACCTGGATCGGCTTTCCTCACCTTCCCCAGTCATGGATCTGGTCCCACTGCATCGCAATTCCCTCTTTACGTGTCAGTCTCCGATACTCAGAAAACTCTGAAAGGCCCACAGTCTTGTTTGCCAGTGCCTCATAGACACTTGCACATAACAGTACTACAATACTGACTGAATGAAAGAAGAAAGTTAATTGTAAGGTTTTTATAGTTTATTGATAGTATTTATAGTTTTATTTTACTAACATAATTAGGGTTACAATCCAGTGCCTCACCAGAGAATGAAAACACAAACCACACCCGGGAGAAAATATTTGCAAAGGACACATCTGATAAAGGACAGTTATCCAAATACACAAAGAACACTTAAAACTCAATAATGAGGAAAATAAGCTGTCTGATTAAAAAGTGGACAAAAGATCTGAACAGAACCTCACCAAAGAAGAGATTCAGATGGCAAATAAGCATATGAAAAGATGCTTGACACCATGTTCTTAGAGAATGGCAAGTTAAACAACAGTGAGACTTACATCTATTTGCATAGCAAAAGCCCAGAACACTGACAACACCAAATGCTGGCTATGATATGGAGTAACAGGAACTCTCCTCTTTCCATCATTGCTGGGAATAGAAAATGGTACAGCCACTTTGGAAAACAGTGTGGAAGTTGCTTATAAAACTAGACATACTGTCACCCTATGATCCAACAATCATTCTCCTTGGTATTGACCCAGAAGAGCTAAAAACTTGTATCTTCACAAAAACCTGCGCATAGATGTTTATAGCAGCTTTATTCACAATTGCCAAAAATTGGAAGCAACCAAAATGTCCTTTAGCACGTGAATGGAAAAACTGGGCTACATCCAGGCAATAGAATGTCATTTATCACAGCAAATCAATGAGCTCTCAAGCCAGAAATGACATGGGGGAACCTGAATTGCATATTACTAAGTGAAAGAAGCCTATCTGAAAAGGCTTCATATTACATGACCCATCAGTGTCACATTCCGGAAAAGGGAAAACGATGGAATCAGTAAAAAGATCTGGGGTTGCTAGGGGTTGGGGGAAGAAAGGATGAACAGGTTAAGCATAGAGGATTTTGAGGACAGACTACTCTGCAAGACACTATAAAGATGGATACATGTCTTTTATGCATTTTTTCCAAAGCTGTGGAATATACAACACCAAGGATGAACCCTAATTAAACTATGGAATTTGAGTGGTAATGGTGTATCAGTGTTGGTTCACAGATTGTAACAAATATACCACTTTGAGATATTGACAGTAGGGAAGATTGTGCATACTGGAGTATGGGAGCAGGAGACAGGTAGAAGTTCTCTGTACTTTCTTGCTTAATTTTGCTGTGACCCTAAAACAGCTCTAAAAAATAAAGGTTATTTAGGGGCACCTGGGTGGCTCAGTGGGTTAAGGTCTCTGCTTTCAGCTCGGGTCATGGTCCCGGGGTTCTGGGATCGAGCCCTGCATCAGGTTCTCTGCTCAGCAGGGAGCCTGCTTCCCTTCCTCTCTCTGCCTGCCTCTCTGCCTACTTGTGATCTCTCTCTGTCAAATAAATAAATAAAATATTAAAAAAAAAAAGGTTATTTAAAAATCCAGTTCATCTGACTCTGGCAACTTTTTTCTTTTTTTAAAATAATTTTTTATTAACATATTATGTATTATTTACCCCAGGGGTACAGGTATGTGAATCATCAGACTTACACATTTCACAGCACTTGCCATAGCCCATACTCTCTCCAGTGTCTATCACCGAGCTACCCTATCCCTACCTCTCCACATGCCAGCAACCCTTAGTTTGTTTTGTGAGATTAAGAGTCTCTTATGGTTTGTCTTTCTCCTGATCCCATCTTGTTTCATTTTTCCCTTCCCTACTCCCTACAATCCCCTGCCCTGCCTCTCAAATTCCTCATATCAGAGAGATCACATCGCAATTGTCTTTCTCTGATTGACTTATTTCACTCAGCATAATACCCTCTAGTTCAATCCACATAGTTGCAAATGGCAAGATTTCATTTCTTTTGATGGCTGCATAGTATTCCATTGTATATATACACTACATCTTCTTTATCCATTCAACTGTTGATGGACATCTAGGTTTTTTCCATAGTTTGGCTATTGTGGACATTGCTGCTATAAGTATTCAGATGCCTGTGCCCCTTTGGATCATTACATTTGTATATTTAGGGTAAATACCCAGTAGTGCGATTGCTAACTCCAGCAATTTTACTATGAGACTTCCATCCTTTCCTCTTTGTATCCAACTCCTAGAAGGTACCCAAACATATGGCAGATATATGTTTAGCCAGGTGATAGCTCTGTTGATATTTATTTTTTAAAAAGGATTTTTTATTTACTTATTTAACAGAGGGAGACACAGTGAGAGAGGGAACACAATCAGAGGGAGTGGGAGAGGAAGAAGCAGGGAGCCCGAAGCAGGGCTCAATCCCAGGATCTGGGATCACAATCTGAGCTGTGAAGGCAAATGCTTAATGACTGAGCCACCCAGATGCCCCTGTTTTGAGATTCAATTAGCCAAAAAATTTTTCTTCTGGAATAACCAGAAATGTTGACATTAGCTGGTGTGTAGGATTTGTGGAGACATATACAATATAGCAGAGACATGTAAACTATTTTTTCTCTAGCTGAAGGGAATCAGTTTGACCTGGACTAGAGCATTCTTCCTCAATGACCTACAGGATGTAGTGATGGTGGCATAGAGGTGATGATGCTGGCGATGGTGGTATGCAGGGTAGTATGGATGAGGATGACCGTGGTACTTACGGTGGATGTGAGAGTGCGACAGGTGACCGCAGTAGTGATGGTGATGGCCATCGTGATGATCATGGTCTTGGTGGTGCTCAGGTTGATGGTATGTGGTCTGGGGGGCTGAGTGATAATTGTGGGAACTGTGGTGATGAGGCACAAGATGCTGGTGGCGACAGTCCAGTGTGAAGAAGAAACTGCCCCCACTGAGAAGTTACCAGGTAGCAGGGAGAGCCCCCAGGATATGAAGTTCTGTTATAGATCGGACATTGTGAAAGGGTTCTTCCTGCAGAAATTCACTTTCTTCTTACAATGTCCTTGTCAAGTTCTTGTATCTTGCAATAATCTCATACTGCAGCTGAGAAAACCCAGGTCTACATAGGATAAATAAATTGCCTAACGTTATGCTTTGTCTTAGTCTGAGTTTCCCAAGAAAGCAGAATATGAGACAAGGACATGTGTGCAGGTAGTTTATTCTGGCAAGTGAGCTCAGAGAATATGAATGCAAGGAAGAAACATGAATGCAAGGGCGGGTGTTCTTGACTAGGACATCACTCAGGGCAACAGGGGCTCCCCATAACTTTCTCAGGGAATCTTCTGGGAAGCTGGGTAGAATATACTAGAAAGTGTCTGCATGAGTAGGAAAAATGGAGAATCTGCTATGGGCTCTGGGTCCCTGTGGTTAAGGTTACTTCAGGCATGGTTCCTATGTGTGAAGACTGAGAGGCTCCCACAGTTGTCCTAAGCATCCTCTGCCTTAGAGAAGCCTTGGGAAACGCCCAAGGAGATAAATCAGTGCAGCCGACGCAAGCTGTCATCACTTTACACCTGCATGAAGCTGGTGAGCCAACATGTGAAGTCAGGCATAAAATCTAGGCATGGCGTTTAGGGGATGAAACAGGTATTTAAACCAAGTCGGCCAAATTCTGAAGTCCGTGTTCTTTCTATTCTCTCAAGCGGTCAAGGAAGGACACATGTAAATTCTCACCATTATTTATGACTAGAAAGTCAAACCCAGATCATTCACTGCTCTTATTTGTTGCGTTCACTACAACGGTCACACTGTGACATCCACGGGAAGATGCCCTGCTTTGCACTTCAGCATGTGCTCATAGTGACCTTTAGGTGGCGCTAGCACATCTTGGCGGCTCTGAGGTGGGTAAGGCGTGTGGGCTGTTAGACAAGGCAGAGCAGAGCATGTGCTGTGGCAAATGGCAAATTCTTTATTAATAGAGCAAGTAACATTTATGAGTCCTCAATAAATAGAATTTTAAAATAACCTTTAGAACATCATGCTAAAATAAATAGCAGGTTTTTATTTCCCACTGCTGCCTTTCTATAAAGATATTCTCTGATGTTCCCTCAATTAAAATAACCTGTAGCTAGTGACTTTTGCAGACTGGACAGGTTTGGGAATTTCCAAGTCGTAAGTGTGGACTAAGGCCCACCTGTATGAGAATCGCTTTGGGTGTTAGTTGAAACACAGATACTCAGGAGTCTTTCCAGACCTGCTGTGCCAGGGTCAAGAGGGAAATCTGTGTGTTTACCACATACTGGGGGATTTTTATGCAGTCCAGTTTCTGAGTCTAGATTCTGTTTCTCATCTTGCTCTGAAGGACAAGCTCGTCGGGAATCCATCCTGAGTTGTCTCCCTTGACTAACTGGCACCAAACCGGAAATGAATTACACCTTCTGAGGCAGGTTTGGTCTCCAGTGTGACCACCTGATTGTTGGGCTTCGAACCTTTCTGAGCTGGAGCAAGGAGGCTTACCTTCAAGAGATTCTGCCTTCTGGCCACACTACCAGGTGATGTGGTGGGGGTGTATTGTGTCAACTTGTCTAAGTTGGAATGACATTTTCCAGAGTTTTCTTTTCTGCATAGTGAGACACTTTGTGTGAAACTTGGAAGTCAGATATGAATCAGTGGCCATATTGTCTTTAATGCTCGGAAGGTTGGTTTGCGGTGCCCGTCCTCACTGTGGCCGCTGGTGCTCAGGGTTGCTTTCCCCTGGCTGGGGAGGAGTAGCAGCTCTGCCTGTATGTCTTGGCTTCTGCTGAGTCTCCTCTATGGCTTCTCCAACTCCTGTGCCGGCTGTGTGTTTAGCTCTCTGACAAAGGGCACCAACTTTGCCTCAGATTGCTTGTATCACTGAAGACGGAGGCTGGGAGGCCATGAGAGACCCACCCGGTCCCATTCGTCTTTGTGCTTTCCTGCTCTACCTGAGTATTCCAGCTTGTCCTGTTTTCTCCCACTTCACATCCGTCTTTACTTTTTTTTTTTTTCAATTTATTTATTTTCAGAAAAACAGTATTCATTATTTTTTCACCACACCCAGTGCTCCATGCAAGCCGTGCCCTCTGTAATACCCACCACCTGGTACCCCAACCTCCCACCCCCCCGCCACTTCAAACCCCTCAGATTGTTTTTCAGAGTCCATAGTCTCTCATGATTCACCTCCCCTTCCAATTTACCCAAATTCCCTTCTCCTCTCTAACGCCCCTTGTCCTCCATGCTATTTGTTATGCTCCACAAATAAGTGAAACCATATGATAATTGACTCTCTCTGCTTGACTTATTTCACTCGGCATAATCTCTTCCAGTCCCGTCCATGTTGCTACAAAAGTTGGGTATTCATCCTTTCTAATGGAGGCATAATACTCCATCGTGTATATGGACCACATCTTCCTTATCCATTCATCCGTTGAAGGGCATCTTAGTTCTTTCCATAGTTTGGTGACCGTGGCCATTGCTGCTATAAACATTGGGGTACACACAAAAGAAGGGCCATCTGTACCGTCTTTACTTTTGCCGACCAGCCCTGCTGATTCAGGCCCCAGTCCCAGATGTGGATACAACAGCTCTGTATAAACTGTTTAACTGGCTCTCATGATTGTGTAAGTCCACATTCCTTTAAAAAAGCCATTACTATTTATACTTCTCGTAGCAATGCTCTGAGTCAACCCTGACTGACACAGATATGGGGGAAAATAGCACTATCAGGCAAATTTGTCCATGTACTGATTTCTTATGTACTGATTTCTTATGACTAAGAGTTTCTAGAATTTACCACAGTCATCATATAGCATCAGTGTTATAACAGATTGAAAAAAAAGACAAAATAAAAACAAAACAAAACAAAACAAAACAAACTGTCAACAGATAACAGGATTGCCCAGAATTCTGCAAACTTGGGTCTTCTTTTCAGATTCCTTGCCAACAAAGGTAGTCAGAGCTGGTCTTGTAATTATAAATTATTCCTGAAGCTTAAGATTCTACTCTTTTTTCTTTTTTTTCTAATGAAGAAAGGATAAGACAACTTGGAACAAACTATAGGATAATTTGCTATATCACAGTTACTAGAATTTACAATAAGGTGGAAACTTGGCTTTTTAATAGGATTTGAATGAATCACAGGTGTTTAGCTTTGAGAGAGATCTTATAAACATGGGAAATGTTATTCTCAATTGCCCTTCCTGGATAAAGACTTACATTAGTGGGTGAGTAAAAATGGGTGCAAGTTCCTTTCAGGCCCTGGCAAGGGATATGGCAGGCCTGCCAATAAGCCGAGTGCCCAGAGCTTTGTTTGTCTAGCTGTTGCCTTTGTTATATAGGTAATCCCCAGGAAGTTTGTCTTTTTTTCTGCTAGAAATAATAGCTCCCATGTGTTGAGCTCTTTCTATGCACCAGGACTACTAAACACTTAAAAGACATCACTTCAGTTCTTTCCATCATCCTTTGAAGTGATACCGTGGACGAGGAACATCTTTGTAATTTGCCCAGTTTCTAGTAGCTAGCAAACAACGAGCTCCTTCTCTATGCCAGTAACTTCTGCGGTTCCTAGAGCAGCGGCAGCAACAGCAGCGCCTGGGGACTTGTTGGAAATACATGTTCTTGGACCCCATCTCTAACCTCCTGAATTAGAAGCCCCCCAGTGGAGCCCAGCAATCTGTTTACAACTTCCAGAGGACTCTTACTCACACCAGTGTTTGGGGACCACTGAATAAAAAGAGTTTACAAGGTCATAGACAGCCAACTAGTAAGTTGAATTCCAAAGGTCCTAAATACTCTAGCCACTGGCGAAAGGAGAGGTATAATGGGTTAGGGTACTACAGGAAGGTTCTTGGGGAACCTTTGGTTTTTGTAGAATTTGTATGTAGATTTGGTTTTTGTAGAATTATCAGAGATTGGACTTAGTAGAGCAGAAAGGGAAAAAGTTGGGAAAGAATGAGTTAGGTTGCATATGATTTTTACAAATCTTTTTTCCAGATTTTAAAAATTAAATTATGCTTAACAGACAATGTTATATTAATTTCCGGTGTGAAACATATTGATTCAACAATTCTATACATTACTCAGTGCTCACCACGATAAGTATAGTCACCATATAATGTTATTACAATATTGTTCCTTGTATTTCCTATGCTGTATTTTTTATCCCTGTGACTTATTTATTTTATAACTGAAAGTTCATACTTCTTAATCCCTTTTATCTGTTTTGCCCATCCCCCCACCAAATACCTTTTGGCAACAATCAGTTTGTTCTCTTCAAAGGGGAGGAGGGTAATTCACAGAACAATAAGAACAGACGTTTGATATTAGATGTTTGCCTTGCCATACAGATAGGTCATTCAGATAAGAAGTTACCTCTGGTAATAGCTTTCCTTTTGGGCCAGGCACCCTATCTAAATTCATTTAGGCAGTTAAGGAAGAGGTAAAAGATTTGAGTCTGATGAATCTTTTTTTTTTAAGATCTCATTTATTTATTTGAGAGAGAGAGAGAGCAAGAGAGAGCGAGGGCACCAGCATGGGGGAGGGGCAGAGGGAGAGGAAAAAGCAGACTCCACGCTGAGCAGGAAGCCCAATGTGGGGCTCAATTCCAGGACCTCGAGACCATGACTTGAGCCAAAGGCAGATGCTTAACTGACTGGGCCACCCAGGCCCAGGTGCCTTAAGTCTGCTGGGTTTTGACTGCTTTCAGCTCAAAATAATCCATGTGCTAAAGTGGCCTATTTTGGGGTCAGGTATTTTGCTCTTCCTCATTCATACCTTTGAAACTTCCCCGGGAGGTTTCAGTCCATACATTGAGTTGGTAGAGTGCTTCATGTCATTGAACTGGTCTCTTAGTCCTGAGAACAGGTCAGTTCAGTTAAATAGGGTGTCTCATTTCAGGAGGTGGTTATGCAGATGTGTTTCCAAAGTGAGACTGTTTCCAAATCCTGGAGGGATCAGATCAGGTTGTTTCATCTTTGTTCACAAAGATACACCTTACCAAGTTTTTGATAGCTTAAGAGAAAAGAGATTTCCTTAAATCCAGCCCAGTTTCATAATCTTGAAGTTATCAGAAGCCTGCACTTGTCAAAAGACCTTTCTTTTAATCTCCTTCAAGATGAGGTACTTTTATATGAACACTTTCACAAAGCACCAGTGTAAAGCAAAAACTGTATCCATTTAATTTATCTGGTCTTAACAATCATATTCATGCCTCTAAAGATTTTGTTACAGCATTTCTTTTTCTTTAGTGTCCAAAGTTCTTGGTCATGCCTCTTTGAATAATGAAGAAGTAGACCAGACCAAGAGTGGTGGGCAGCAAAGCAAAGTTTATTGAGCAATAGTACAAAGCTCCCAAAGAGAAAGGGGACCTGAGAGGGTTGCCCTGCTTTTTCCCTTTGTCTGAAGAGACATATCCATAAATAAGTTGCTACAGGTGATGATCAAGAGATTATTGCTTATGTTTCCCTCTGGGAGTTTTATTTCAGGTCTCACATTCAGGTCTTTAATCCATTTTGAGTTTATTTTTGTGTGTGTTACAAGAAAGTGTTCCAGTTTCATTCTTTTACACGTAGTTATTCAGTTCTTCCAACACAATTAACTAGGAAGACTGTCTTTTCCCCATTGTGTATTCTTGTCTCTTTTGTAAATTTATTGACCATATGGTGTGGATTTGTTTCTGGGCTCTCTATCCTGTTCCATTGATCCATGTATCTTTTCTTGTGCCAGTATCATACTATTTTGATTACTGTGGCTGTTTAGAACACTTTGAGATCTGTGATTATGATACTTCCAGTCTTGTTCTCCTTTCTCAAGATTGCTTTGACTGTTTAAGGAATTTTGTGGTTCCATACTAATTTTAGGATTATTTGCTCTAGTTTTGTGAGAAATGCTATTAGTATTTTGATAGGGATTGCATTAAATCTGCAGATTGTCTTGGGAAGTATGGACTTTTAAAAAATATTAATTCTTTCAGTCCATGAGCATGGTATATCTTTCCATTTGTTTGTATCATGTTCAATTTCTTTTACTGATGTCTTATAGATTTCATAGTATAGGTCTTTCTCATCCTTGGTTAAACTCATTCCTAGGTAGTTTATTTTTTTTTCACTGTAACTATAAATGGAATTGTTTTCTTAATTTCTTTTCCTTCTACTTTGTTGCTAGTGTATAAAATGCAGTAAGTTTCTGTATATTAATTTTGTACCCTGAAACTGTACTGGATTCACTTATTAGTTGTAATAATTTTTTGGTGGAGTTTTTAGGGTTTTCTATATATACCATCATGTCCTCTGTGAATAGTGACAGTTTTATATCTTCCTTATTACTTTGGATGTCTTTTATTTCTTTCTCTTATCTGATTGCTGCACTAGGACTTCCAGTACTATGTTTAATTAAAGTGGTGAGAGTGGCCACCCTTATCTTGTTCCTGATCTTAGAGAAAAAATATTCAGTTTTTCCCCATCAAGTATGGTGTTAGCTAAGGGTTTTTCATATGTGGACTTAATTATTTTGAGGTATGTTTCCTCTAAACCCACTTTGTTGAGAGTTTTTGTCATGAATGGATGTCATATTTTGTCAAATACTTTTTTCTGCATCTGTTCAGATGCTCATATGGTTTTTATCCTCTCTCTTATTAATATAATATGTCACATTGATTGATTTGTGATTATTGAACCACTGTTCCATCCCTGGAATATATCTCATTTGATTGTGGTGACCAATTTTTATAATGTATTGTTGAATTTGGCTTCCTAATATTTTGCTGAGGGTTAAGATATTGGCCTGTAGCTCCCTTCTTCTTCTTCATCTTTGTCTTCTTCTTTAGTTGTGTCTTCATCTGGTTTTGGTATCAGAATAATTCTGGCCTTGTAGAATGACTTTGGAAGTTTTTCTTCCTTTCTATTTTTTGGAATACAGTACTTTTTAAATTTGCTGATGAAAGGAGTGTGGATTTATGGGCATGAGCAGCATGGAGCTATTCTAAATGTCTGAGCAAGGAAGCGGTCCATTTAGCTCAGAAAACTAGGAAAGTTTACTAAGTTGGAGAATTTTTTGCGCATTTGTATTTGAGTGAAAAAAAGCAAGGGTTAATTTCAGGTGCAAAATATGTGTATGTGTATGTGTGTATATGTGTGAGTGTGTGTGAAATGCTAGGATTGGGCAGCTCCTTCCCTGGGCATCTCCCTTCAGTGACACTTGTGAGGAATCAGGGAATGATGAAGATGTTGGCTAACTTACTAAGACAAAGCATTTTTGCTCATTATCTATGTTTGCTCTTTAATCTGGGCAACAAACAGCCATTGTTGATTCACATTAACCTCTATTCTTCTCAAATCTTCAGCTGTCCTCTCACAGTGTTGGCAAGAGTAGAGATGAGAGAAAATTGTGCTAAGATTCAATTTCTAGGAATTTCTTAACAAGATATGCAAACTGACACTTTTTCTACTTGTACACTGCAAGAATAATTTCCATTTCTAAGGAAATTTTCAGTACCAACATTAATCTCATAGTCTTTCTCCTTCAAAGAATTATATGGAATTATTTTTAGGTTAAAATTAAATATTTTATTACTTCTGACAGGAAACAACTGTATTGAAATATTCCCTTATACTGTGCAGTGGTTTGGGAATACAAAAACACTAGAGATTCTCAAAGGAAAGGATATACTTTATTATTATTTTTTTAAAGATTTTATTTATTTATTTGACAGAGAGAAATCACAAGTAGGTGGAGAGGCAGGCAGAGAGAGAGAGAGAGAGAGAGAGAGAGGGAAGCATGCCCCCTGCTGAGCAGAGAGCCCGATGCGGGACTCGATCCCAGGACCCTGAGATCATGACCTGAGCCGAAGGCAGTGGCTTAACCCACTGAGCCACCCAGGTGCCCCTGAAAGGATATACTTTAAAGACTGAATTATGCTACTGTGACTAGATATGGAGTCAGGCAGAACTGGAACTGGATTTTAGGTCCCCTGCTTAATCAGCTGTTTGGCCTTGGGCAAGTCACAATTTTCCAAACCTCCAGAGAAATAGAATAATTAACCTTTCAGAGTTGTACAAAGGATTAGAAATAATAGAAAGCAGGATGTATGCTAGGCACATTGGAGGCCAAGTAATAATTAGGATTATCTAATATATTTAATAAGGTTGTAGTCACTGTCAATGGAGAAAATGCACCCAGTTTTTTTTTTTTTTTAAAGTAGAAAGACTGACCCTACATTTTTAACACTCCTGAAATAATGAAGATGACATGTAGTGATTTGAGTTGGCCTGGAAGTGGAATTGCTCAGTCTAAGAGTATATGCATTTATAATTTTGATAAATATTTCCACATAGGTTTCTGTGGGAGTTCTACCAATTTGTTTTCCACCAAGCAAGTAGATGAGTAAGGTGGATATTTTTTGAATACCACCAGATGACATCTTTATGGAAGTTTTACATGTCTGCGTATGCTTTGATGTACCTCTTATTGAGAGGTTCCCCCTGGATGGGTTGTGATTGCTTTGACAAATAGCATGGTGGCAGTGATGCTATATAATTTTCGAGGCTATGCCATAAAAAGACGTGGAGCTTCTACCCAGTTCACTCGGGTTGCCCATATTATGGAAAGCAGCCGATATGAAAGAAGTCTAGCCACCCTGACCACCAGTCCGGACCCTGACGACTCACCCCTGAAGTGTGTGCCCCTGAATCTTGCCTCTTTCTAATCCAGGACTCTCTCTGCTAAGTTGTGGGGGTGGGGTGGGGGTGGGTGGTCCATTGGGCCTTTTAGTGAGCTTGCTTGAAGTTGACAGTGTTGGGAACAACCCTTAGCTTACAGAAAACAGAGGCATTCAGTGTAGTTTGCTTCTCAGGAGGCTACAACAGGATTAAGCTCTCACCTGGTTCAATAACACAGCCTCTAAGGGCGCCTGGGTGGCTCAGTGGGTTACGTACCTACCTTTGGCTCAGGTCATGATCTCAGGGTCCTGGGATCGAGCCCCGAGTCAGGCTCCCTGTTCAGCGGGGAGCCTGCTCCTCCCAACCCCCCACTTCTCTACCTGCCTCTCTGCCTACTTGTGATCTCTGTCTGTCAAATAAATAAAATCTTTAAAAAACAAAAATAAAAATTTTGGGTCCGTTATCAAAGGAACGAGACTGAGACAAAGTTATGCAAAGCCTTATTCTATGCCAAGCATTAGAAGTTAGACTGACTGGCCAGGGAAACGAGGCTGAGACAAAGTAAAATTTATGTAAAGCTTTATTCTATGCCAAGCATTAGAAGTCAGACTGACCGGCCAGGGCCGCCTCCGAAGAGAGCGACGCTCCTTGGTCTTACAGGCTAGTTTTTATAGGGCACAATCGCAGACATCTGCATATGTGGCTTTGGCTGATTGGATGTCTCCTACCTGTGTGTTTTAGTAAAGGTTACCTGGAACCAATACTAGTAACTGTTGAGGCGTTTATTAAACAACAAAATGGTCTTGTTTTTGGTATGTGTTTTGGTAATAGTTACCTGGAACAGATATAAACAAAATGGCCTTGTTTTAGATGTGTGTTTTAGTAACAGTTACCTGGAACTGATACCAATAACTGTTGAGACATTTATTAAACAACAAAATGTCTACCTAGGCAATATGGAGTCACTATGGCTAAGTAGGCCCAGGCAGGTCCTAGGGGGTTAACATGTTTTAACATGGAATCGACCCCAACAAAAAACACAGCCTCTGGTCTGCCTGTCCTTCCTCTCTGTCTTCCTCTTTTCTGTTTCCTGGCCTCACCTTCCAAATTAATCACCAGCCTCCAAGTTGCTGTGTTAAAGGCTCTGCTTTAACTTACCTCTCTCCAGATTAGAAAAAAGGAAAGAACTCAGGGAGAACACAGAGGTGCACATCTCTGCCAGAAGTGTGTCTGGACCATTGTTCTTGTGCTGTAGATGTGCCTGGCAGCCTGAATTCTGGTCTAAGCCCTGACCAGATAGATGGAGAAACAGATTTTTCATCTTTCCTCTGGCAATCAGCTCTTTCATTCCAGCTTTTAAATGAGCTTTGCAGGGGGACTGACATCTCCAGCATTGTGTCCAAAAGCTGGAGCCAGAGGCAAAAATTCTCTGAAAGTTCAGCTTTTATCCTTTGGATTCAGAAAAGACCTGACAAGAAAAACTTGCCTGTGGCCTGGGCCATGTGGATCAGGGAGAGATGAGTTCAGCTGCTGGTGGTCATGTGGCCAAACTGTGTCTTCATCTCTGCCCACTGGGAAGGAGTTCTTTTTCTTTCTCTGGGCAGTGCCTAGCTTCTCTCACACCACTCCCAAACACAAGAAGGAAAACCACCTTCAAAGAACAAAGCGAGGCACTTTTTCCTTTTTAGAAGGGATCCCTGAGGTTATTTCTGAGTGACGGGTTGTGTTATGGTTGATGTTTATTTTTTCTTTAGGCTTGTCTGTATTTTTTTTTTTTTTAAGATTTTGTTTATTTGAGAGAGAGAGAGGGAGAGTGCACGAGTGGGGGTAGGGGAGACACAGAGGGAGAGAGAGAAGCAGGCTGAGCAGGGAGCCTGATGTCAAGCCCAAGGCTGACTCAGAGCTAGATCCCAGGACCCTGAGATCATGACCTGAGCCCAAGGCAGATGCTTAACCAACTGAGCCACCCAGGTACCCCAAGCTTATCTGTATTTTTAAAAAAAGATTTAATTATTTTTTTGAGAGAGAGAGGGGGTGGGGGTTTGGGGAGGGGAAAAGAGCAGAGAGAGGAACAAGCAGAATCCACACTGGACACAGAGCCCAGTGTGGGGCTATTTCATGACCCTGCATGGGCCCTTATCTATTGGGCCTCAGTGGGCATGCGGGCCCAGGGCCTGTCCTACGTGGGGACCCCAAACCCCACTCCAGGGGCACAGTCTCATGGACATTTCTCCCTCCTTTTTCAACCCAAATAACGACAGAGCCATAAGCAGTCTTCATATGACATCTGGCTCTGTCATATCCTCTTGCAAACACCTAGCTGAATCTTCTGTTGTGCTGAAACAAAGGATTTTTGATTAGTTTTCGAGGTTGCCTGAAGGAGGGAGCAAGGTATCTTAGTGCAGATCTCTGCTACCAAAGTGGGAAGTGGGGGAAGGGCAGACCAATAACATGTATACATCTGTAAATCATTTATCCTCCTGCAAACCATAAGCCAACATGTGAAGTAAACGAATCAGGAGAGAAAGCAGAGGTGGGACGTGGAAAGGCGAGAATCTCTTGAGGATGATTGTTAAAAAACCTGAACACCCCTGCAAATGGGGTCAGAAACCCGCAGAGGATTTTATAACTATTCAAGTTTGAGATCCTTTGGTCTGCAGGGTCCGGAAACCTTTTGTTTCACCCACGAACTGGCATTCTACTGTTGTGCATCAGGACAACTAGAGCAAACCTCATGGCTCTCCCTCAGCTGTAATGGGTGGCAAGGTCATGTGCAAATAAATGGAAGTATGAGGGCGCTTCTGGCTGTGCCACCAGAGGGAAAACAGGTCACCTGTTGACTGACATTGAGAAAAAAGAAAGTCTTCAGGAGAGTTATCTAAAACTTAGGAATAAGGTAAAAAAGATGACTGCCTGGCATTGTAAATGCCACACTAGAGCATTTTCTAAGCCTGCCTCAGGGTTATCTGAATCTCAGGGAATATAACTTTGTTTGATTTGCTATTCACAAATTGATTAGATCCCATTTATTTTACAGCTTTGAAAAGTTAGAGATTAACTTGCATTAAACTAAGAAGGGACCTTTTTTTTTCTTGTCCAGGAGGGAAGATAACCCGGACATTAAGGTTTTATCGCCTCATGGGGCATGAATCAGCATTGTATCTGAGTTGGCACTCTTATTCAGCATTCATTTTCTCTGCTGACTATATAAATGAAATTTTTCATGTCCTCATGGAACTGGCTTTCTCTTTCTGCTGGTTTGCATGTTAATGAATTGAATAAAATGTTGAGTGTGCTTGTTATCTATTCATAGGAGTTATGATAACCTTCAAATAATGTTTTGGTGAAGCATACTGAGTGTTTTTAGGTCTGAGGCAGTGAATAGGAAACCAGTCAATGGGCTAAGAGTTACATGTATCAGATGCCAACTGAAAGGACAAGCCCTGGAAGAGCTGAGGTGAGCAGCTTAGGATGAAGGTCATGAACATGACAAGGCTCACAAGTGTCATACTGTTTGGGTGCAGTGTCACTGGGCTGGACCAGGGTGGTTTTGAGACACCATTCCAGACCAGTCACACAACTCTTGCTCTGTTAGGAAGCTCAGTGCTAAGTCCTGTGCTCAACTGTTCTTTCCTTTTCCAGCACAGAGTTTTTGTGTTTTTTTAAAATAATTTTTAAATTTTTAAATAAACATATAATGTATTATTAGCCGCAGGAGTACAGGTCTGTGAATCGCCAGGTTTACACACTTCACAGCACTCACCATAGCACATACCCTCCCCAATGTCCATAACCCCACCACCCTTCTCCCAAACCCCTACCCCCAGCAACCCTCAGTTTATTTTGTGAGATTAAGAGTCTCTTGTGTTTTGTCTCCCTCCCGATCCCATCTTGTTTCATTTTTTCTTTTCCTACCCCCCAAACCTCCACGTTGCATCTCCACTTCCTCACATCAGGGAGATCATATGATAGTTGTCTTTCTCCGATTGACTTATTTCACTAAGCATAATACCCTCTAGTTCCATCCACATCATCGCAAATAGCAAGATTTTATTTCTTTTGATGGCTGCATAGTATTCCATTGTGTATATATACCACATATTCTTTATCCATTCATATGTTGATGGACATCTAGGTTCTTTCCATAGTTTTAGCCCAGAGTTTTTGATTCATTTTCCCCCGTCTTACTTTTTTCTTACGTTGTTTCCTTCTTTTTTTTCCTGTTTGTTATTTGAGGTACCGTCTTATTATAAGCTGTTGAAATTCCTGTTCTAGGTAAGCAGAGAAAAATCGATCAGCAAAATAAAGGTAGTCTTTCAACTTGACCTAAGTGGACATGGTTGTTCACAATTATGAGGCCCTTTGTTTTTTTTTGTTTTAATTTTTGGTTAATATCTGTAGTGTCCAATAGTTGAAGCTGGAGCTATAAGTCTAGATATAGGTCTTTACTATTAAGTTAGAGGAGAGCAAGTGTCAGGTTACATTTATCCAGTTAGACATTTATACTTAAGCAGGAACAAACAGGCAGAGTAGGGTTAGGATTAGAATTAGTTTACAGACCACTGGTTTGGCAAATGGAAAAACTGTTAGTTCTTCCTTTTGCAGGAGCTCTTGATAGTACCTTGCATGAAAGAAAGCCTCTCTCTCCCATGTGACAGCGTACAAGGGGCATGGTTTTGCTCACTGATTAGGTAAGTGAGGGAACCACAAATCCTTCCAAATTAGGGGCTGGACACCAGAACTTTTGAGAATCAAGTCTCAGGCAGCATTTCCAAAAATACACTGGGCTTGTTACATTCTTATATCCTGTTGTATAATGATGGGTAGTATCCATAATATAACTGGACAATGCATGCATCTAGAACATCACTGATTTGACCAAAGAACGCATTTCCAATGGTCATGTTAATTAACAAAATAACTGGTGTTAGCTGGGAACAAGGATGGTTGAAGAACTGATGGTAGCCATCTCTGGTGTGTGGCTTTTTGATTAAATCCTGCTTGACCTTCCAGATTAGGGAAATCCACTTCTAGGGCATAGGTGAAAACCAAAACCTACCTGCCATATGGTGGAGAAGTGTTTTAAAGATTTACCAACCACATCCCACTCAGGATATGGGAACATTTACTGTGCTGTATCTGGCTTGTGTGAGAATTAAACCAGAATATTTTTGAATCAGTCTTGATTAAAATTAAGTTTCATAATTTCCATAGCAGTAAATTTGAAAGAATAGTAGGTGCTTTGAAAATGCAAAGCACTGCTTTACATGAATTGTGAAGATTAGATAAGATTTATATGGAAGTTGCAAAAAAATAGTGTTCAACATGTTTTTAACCTGTATCGTGTTATCATAAAGTTGATTTTTAGGCTAAGTTTGTTGTCTTGAGAAAAACAGTTTCCTGTAATAATCAAAAGTTTACTTAATATAAACATTGGAAAGACCATTGGTTAGTAATCTTGAGATCATGAGTTTGTGTTATGAAGAACTACATCCATTGAAGTGTTTCTTATAGACAACAGTGTTTATCACTTAAAGTTGAAATCTAGGTTTCTTGTTGAAGATTGAATTTATGGCTAACTTTGAGGTCATTGACCCCCTGACTGTGATCTCTTTTTATTTATTTATTTAAATTAATTAACTTTTATTAACATATAATGTATTATTTGCTTCAGGTGTACAGGTCTGTGAATCATCAGGCTTACACTTTTCACAGCACTTGCCATAGTACAGACCCTCTCCAATGTCCATAACCCAGCCACCCTATCCCTCACCCCCCAGGCCTCAGCAATCCTCAGTTTGTTTTGTGAGATTAAGAGTCTCTTATGGTTTGTCTCCCTCTGGATCCCATCTTGTTTCATTTTTTCCCGGCCTACCCCTCCCCCCACAACCCCTGCCCTGCCTCTCAAATTCCTCATATCAGAGAGATCAGATGATAATTGTCTTTCTCTGATTGACTTATTTTACTTAGCATAATACCCTTTAGTTCCATTCATGTTGTTGCAAGTGGCAAGATTTCATTTTTTTATGGCTTCATAGTACTCCAGTATATATATATATATATATATATATATATATATATATATACCACATCTTCTTTATCCATTCATCTGTTGATGGACATCTAGGTTCTTTCCATAGTTTGGCTATTGTGGACATTGCTGCTATAAACATTCAGGTGCAGGTGCCCCTTTGGATCCCTACATTTGTATCTTTAGGGTAACAACTGACCCAGTGATTCCTTGGTCGTAGGGTAGCTCTATTTTCAAGTTTTTGAGGAACATCCATACTGTTTTCCAGAGTGGCTGCACCAGCTTGCTTTCCCACCAACAGTGTAGGAGGGTTTCTCTTTCTCCGCAGCCTTGCCAACATCTGTCGTTTCCTGTTTTGTTAATTGTAGTCATTCTGATGGGTGTGAGGTGGTATCTCACTGTAGTTTTAATTTGTATTTCCCTGATACCAAGTGATATTAAACACTTTTTCATGTGTCTTTTGGCCATCTGGATGTCTTCTTTGCAGAAAAGTCTGTTCCTGCCTTTTGCCCATTTCTTGATTGGATTATTTGTTCTTTGGGTGTTGAGTTTGATAAGTTCTTTAGAGATTTTGGATACTAGCCCTTATCTGATATGTCATTTGCGAATATCTTCCCCCATTCTGTCAGTTGTCTTTTGGTTTTGTTGACTGTTTCTTTTGCTGTGCAAAAGCTTTTGATCTTGATGAAGTCCTAATAGTTAATTTTTGCCCTTGCTTCCCTTGCCCTTGGCGATGTTTCTATGAAGAAGTTGCTGCAGCTGAGGTTGAAGAGGTTGCTACCTGTATACTCCTCAAGGGTTTTGATGGATTCCTGTCTCACATTGAGGTCTTTCATCCATCTTGGGTCTATTTTCATGTGTGGTGTAAGGAAATGGTCCAGTTTCATTCTTCTGCATGTGGCAGTCCAATTTTCCCAACACCATTTGTTGAAGAGAATGTCGTTTTTCCTTTGGACATTCTTTCCTGCTTTGTAGAAGATTAGTTGACCATAGAGTT
Organism: Neogale vison; assembly: GCF_020171115.1. NCBI lineage: Eukaryota > Metazoa > Chordata > Mammalia > Carnivora > Mustelidae > Neogale > Neogale vison. Next base: position 133,318,477 of record NC_058096.1, on the reverse strand, counting down.
GAGGGTTTATTTCAGGGCTCTCTATTCTGTTCCATTGATCTATGTACCTGTTTTTGTGCCAGTACTATACTGTCTTGATGATTATAGGTTTGTAATAGAGCTTGAAGTCCAAAATTGTGATGCTGCAAACTTTGGTTTTCTTTTTCAACATTCCTCTATTTAGGGTCTTTTCTGTTTCCATATAAATTTTAGGATTATTTGTTCCATTTATTTGAAAAATAAAGTATGGTATTTTGATAGGGATTGCATTAAATGTGTAGATTGCTTTAGGGTAGCATAGACATTTTCACAATACTTGTTCTTTGAATCCATGAGCATGAAACTTTTTCCATTCTTTGTGTCTTACTCAATTTCTTTCATGAGTACTTTATAGTTTTCTGAGTACAGATTCTTTGCCTCTTTGGTTAGGTTTATTCCTAGGTATCTTATGGTTTTGGGTACAATTGTAAATGGGATCAACTCCTTAATTTCTCTTTCTTCTGTCTTGTTGGTGTATAGAAATGCAACTGATTTCTGTGCATTGATTTCATATCCTGACACTTTACTGAATTCCTGTACAAGTTCTAGCAGTTTTGGGGTGGTGTCTTTTGGGCTTTCCACATAAGGTATCACATCATCTGCAAAGAGTTAGAGTTTGACTTTTTCTTTGCTGATTTGGATGCCTTTTATTTCTTTCTGTTGTGTGATTGCTAAGGCTAGGACTTTTAGTACTATGTTGAATAGCAGTGGTGATAGTGGACATCCCTGCCATGTTCCTGACCTTAGGGGAAAAGCTCTCAGTTTTTACCCATTAAAAATGATATTCACTGTGGGTCTTTCATAGATGACTTTGATGATATTGAGGTATGTACTCTCTATCCCTACACTGTAAAGAGTTTTGATCAAGAAAGGATGCTGTACTTTGTTAAATGCTTTTTCAGCATCTATTGAGAATATCATATAGTTTTTGTTCTTTCTTTTATTAATGTATTTTATCACATTGATTGGTTTGAGGATATTGAACCAAACTTTCAGCCCAGGATAAATCCCACTTTGTCATGGTGAATAATCCTTTTAATGTACTTTGGGATCCTAATGGCTAGTATTTTGGTGAGAATTTTTGCACCCGTGTTCATCAGGGATAATGGTCTGTAATTCTCCTTTTTGATGGGGTCTTTGTCTGGTTTTGGGATCAAGATCAGGCTGGCCTCATAAAATGAGTTTGGAAGTTTTCTTTCCATCTCAATTTTTTGGGACAGTTTCAGGAGAATAGGTATTAATTCTTCTATAAAAGTTTGGTAGAATTCCCCTGGGATGCTGTCTGGCCCTGTGCTCTTGTTTGTTTGGAGATATTTGATGACTGCTTCAATCTCCTCACTGGTTATGGGTCTGTACAGGTTTTCTATTTCTTCCTGGTTCAGTTGTGGTAGTTTTATATGTCTCTAGGAATGCATCCATTTCTTCCAGATTGCCCAATTTGCTGACGTATAGTTGTTTATAATATGTTCTTGTAATTGTTTGTATTTCTTTGGTGTTGGTTTTTATCTCCCCTCTTTCATTCATGATTTTATTTATTTGTGTCCTTTCTCTTTTCTTTTTGATAAGTCTGGCCAGGGGTTTATCAATCTTATTAATTCTTTCAAGGAACCAGCTCCTAGTTTCATTGATTTATTCTACTGTTCTTTGGATTCTATTTCATTTTCATTGACTTCTGCTTTGATCTTTATGATTTCTCTTCTGCTGGGTTTAGGCTTTCTTTGCTGTTCTTTCACTAGCTCATTTAGGTGTAGGGTTAGGTTGTGTACTTGAGACCTTTCTTGTTTCTTGAGAAAGGCTTGTATTGTTATATACTTTCCTCTCAGGACTGCCTTTGCTGTGTCCCCCAAATTTTGAACAGTTGTGTTTCCATATTCATTTGTTTCCATGAATTTTTAAAATTCTTCTTTAATTTCCTGGTTGACCCATTCATTCTTTAGTTGGATGCTCTTTAGCCTACATGTATTTGAGTTCTTTCCAACTTTCCTCTTGTGGTTGAGTTCTAGTTTGAAAGCATTGTGGTCTGAAAATATGCAGGGAATGATCCCGGTCTTTTTGGTACTGGTTGAGATCTGATTTGTGACACAGGATGTGATCTATTCTGGAGAATGTTCCATGTGCACTACAGAAGAATGTGTATTCTGTTGTTTTGGGATGGAATGTTCTAAATATATTTGTGATGTCCAACTGGTCCAGTGTGTCATTTAAAGCATTTATTTCCTTTTTGATCTTTTGCTTAGATGATCTGTCCATTTCAGTGAGGGGGTGTTAAAGTCCCTTACTATTACTGTATTGTTGCTAATGTGTTTCTTTGATTTTGTTATTAATTGATTTATATAGTTGGCTGTTCCCATGTTAGGGGCATGATATTTAAAATTGTTAGATCTTCTTGTTGGGCAGACCCTTTAAGTATGATATAGTGAGCTTCCTCATCTCTTATTATAGTCTTTGGCTTAAAATCTAATTTATCTGATATTAGGATTACCACCCCAACTTTCTTTTGATGTCCATTAGCATGGTAAATTATTTTCCACCTTCTCACTTTCAATCTGGAGGTGTCTTTGAGTCTAAAATGAGTTTCTTTTAGACAGCATATCAATGGGTTTTGTTTTTTGTCCATTCTGGTACCCTGTATCTTTTGATTAGGGCATTCAGCCTATTTGCATTCAGGGAAACTATTGAGACATGTGAATTTAGTGCCACTGTATTGCCTGTAAGGTGACTGTTACTATATATTGTCTCTGTTCCTTTCTAGTCCGTTAATTTAGGCTCTCTCTTTGCTTAGAGGACCCCTTTCAATATTTCCTGTAGGGCTTGTTTGGTGTTTGCAAGTTCTTTTAGTTTTGGTTTGTCCTGGAAGGTTTTTATCTTTCCCTCTATTTTCAGTGACAGCCTAGATGGATATAGCATTCTTGGCTGCTTATTTTTCTCATTTAGTTCTCTGAATATACCATGGCAGTCCTTTCTGGCTTTCCAGGTCTCTGTGGATAGGTCTGTTGCCAATCCAATATTTCTGCCATTGTTCATTATGGACCTCTTGTCCCTAGCTGCTTTCAGGAGTTTCTCTTTGTCAATGAGATTTGTAAGTTTTACTATTAGATGATGGGGTGTGGACCTATTTTTATTGATTTTGAGGCGAGCTCTCTGTGCCTCCTGGACTTTGATGTTTGTTCCCTTTGCCAAATTAGGGAAATTCTCTGCTATAATTTGGTCTGGTATACTTTCTGCTCCTCTCTGTCTTCTGGGATCCCAATTATTCTAATATTGTTTTGTCTTATGGTATCACTTATCTCTCAAATTCTCCTCTCCTGGTCCAGTAGTTGTTTATATCTCTCTTTCTCAGGTTCTTTATTTTCTCCATCATTTGGTCTTCTATATCACTAATTCTCTCTTCTGCCTCATTTATCCTAGCAAAAAGAGCCTCCATTTTTTAAATTGTACCTCATTAATAGCTTTTTTGATTTCTACTTGGTTAGATTATAGTTCTTTTATTTCTCCAGGAAGGGATTCTCTAGTATTTTCCATATTTTTTTCAAGCCAAGCTAACACCTTGATAATTGTCATTCTGAACTCCAGTTTTGACATATTACTAATGTCCATATTGAGTAGGTCCCTAGCTGTTGGTACTGTTTCTTGTTCTTTTTTTGTTTTGTTTTGTTTTTTTTGTGGTCAGTTTTTCTGCCTTGTCATTCTATTCAGAAAGGAATAGATAAATGAGTGAACAAAATAGGGAACAAAATACTGAAAGGGTAGAAATGACCCCAGAAAAATATACACTAACCAAATCAGAAGAGACCCAAAACTGGGGGGAGAGAAAGGATGAAAAAAAGAAAGAAAGAACATATATATATTAGACTGGTGAGTTGAAAAGCATACACTTTATTTTGTGTGTATTTTGGTCTGTTAGAAGAAACTACCTCCTAAAATTTTAAATAAAGAAAACCTTATCTATGTACAAAAACCATATATGTACAAAAATATCTGTAGATAGCGGGCAGTCATGAAGGGGTGGAATATGACTATAAAGATGAAAATTAAAGAAGATTCTGAAAGAGGAATTGGTAAGATAAGAATTTGGTTTGAAAAAGGTAAAAAAGGCAGGGGAAAGAATATGATCAGGCTGGAGACTAGAACAAATCCATGCACTAGATTTAGGGTATATTTTGATGTAGTAGAAGAAACTGTATCCCAAAATTTTAACAACAACAAAAAACCCCCGTATCTGTATACAAAAAATTAGGTTAAATGTAATGAAGGGACAGAATATGACTATAACAATGAAAATTTAAAAAAATTCTTTGAAAAGTATTGATAAGATAAAATGGATAAAAAAATTAAAATAGGAAAGAGGAAAATAAAAAAATAGAATAAGAAAACAATAACATTTAAAAAATTTAACTTTGAAAGACTAAGGAATCATGGGAAAAAAGCCATGAATTCTATGTGTTGCTTTCCCCTAGCTCTGGAGTTCAGCAGTTCTCATTGAACTTGGTCTTGGTTGGATGTTCTTACTGGGGAAGGGGCCTGTTACAGTGATTCTCATGCGTCTTTGCCTGAGGAGGAATTGCACCACCCTTGCCAGGAGACAGGCTAAGTAATCTGCTCAGGTTGCGCTTGGTAGCTTTTGTTCCCTGAAAGCTTTCCATAGAGCTTTGGAGGATGGGAATGAAAATGGTGGCTTCCCAGTCTCTGGCCCCATAGGAGCTGAGAGCTCAGGACCCCACCCCTCAGTGCGCCTTCAGAGAAAAACAGTTAATCCCTTCCGTCTCTCTGGTCTCTGGCCACTCTCTGTGCTCACCCAGACTGTGACCGATCATTTTATCTCTGGTGCATGGCCCCGTTTGGAGTCTCCAAACCCAGCAGATTCCTGCAACACACTCCCATTCTGCTCCTCCCAGAGGAGGAAGGTGAGTCTCCCTGGATCTGCCACTTGTGGGGTTCCTGCTCAAATAGAAGTGGTCTGATTGTGTCCCAATCACAGTTTATGGCAATCCTGAGCTGAGAACCCCCTCCTTGGCTCTGTAGCCGGCTTCCTCACTCTGATACTCGGGAACTCTGCCATACTCAGACCCCCCTGGTCTTTTTGTGACCCTCTGGGTCCTGAGACCACACTGTCCCTGGGAGTGCCCCACCCCTCTCTTAGCCTCTGGAGTGATGTCCCTTAGTGGAGTTGACTTCTAAAAGTTCTGATTTTGTGCTCTGCTGCTGTCTCACTTGCTGGGAGGCTTCCCCTCCTCCCATGGTATATCTTCCTGTATGTCTCCTTGTATTCACTTCTCTGCATGTCCTACCCTCTGAAAAGTGGTCGATTTTTTATTCCTAGAATTGCTGCCCTTCTCCTCTTTGATTTCCTATTGAGTTTATAGGTGTTCAGAATGGTTTGGTAACCATCTAGCTGAACTCCTGGGGACTGATAATATTTAGGTTCCTACTCCTCCATCATCTTGCCAGATCAAAATGATCTCTTGATATTCTTTTAAATCACTAGTCATAGCATGAAAATTTATGCTATGACTTTTTTTTTGGAGGAAGTTTTTGCACATATGCTATCCAAATAAACATTAAATATGTGACTTTAGTAGATAAAGACACAAAGAAAATTCCCTGTCTCCTGTGGTGGGTTTGGATCTCTTGCCCTGTAGCCTGATGAAGTTATGAGGTTGTGTAAGAGAATTACTGAATATACTGGATATAGCTTTAAAAATGATATTATATGAATGACCAAAAGTCCAGGGTTTGACTATATGAAGTTTGGGTATTTGCTTATGTTTGGTTTCTCAATCCCTTTCTGTCGGCTCTTTGTCCTGGGTGCAGATATCTTATCTCTCCAAGGAACATAGCTTTTGGGATTAGTCTGGATTCCAAGAAGCCAGAGAATGCCATTCCCACTGTGAATACTCAGCAAACATTTGGGTGATAATAGAGATTCTTCATGTCTCTGGGAATCCAAAAATCCCAATGCCTTCCTCTCTGGCCCAAAATGAAGAAGGCCTTTATGTCTCTGTTTGTAGGGGATGGGGGTAGGGAACAAGACTGTGGTCCTGCATATGCTTTCCGGCTTTTGGATCAAGAGAAACTTGAGGGGTGCCTGGGTGGCTCAGTTGGTTAAGCATCTGATTTCAGTTTGGGTCACGATGCCAGGATCCTGGGATCGAGCCCCGTGGCATGCTCCCTGCTCAGCAGGGAGTCTTCTCCCTCTCCTTCTCCCCTCCACTTGTGCTCTGTCTCTTTCAAATAAATAAATAGAAAACCTTTAAAAAAATTTTAAAGAGGAATTTGAGAGGGAGACAAGTCAGATATCACCAATGGAAGCTAGTTTATACACTGATATGTACATGTTCTTCTAAATAGGGTCTCATATTGGCTCACAGATTTGAAAATTATCCCTCTTCTTCATGGCTGCTAACATCTTAGCTCCTGAAGGCTTCACAAAGACATTATGAATTACAGATAACATTTGTTGCATCATTTCCCCTCTTGCTATTTCTTATCCATGAAGGGCTTGTGAGGGATGGCTTACATCCAAGATTCTACCACAGCCTGGCTGCTGTATACTTCTAATTTGATACTCTAAGTTACAAATTTGTGACTAACATTGCCTAATTCACTCCATTAGATATGAGGAAATGTCTTTAAATTTTTAGAGAACTATAGCTATAAACATTTTTTAGGAATTCCTGCCCATAGCATGAAGCCTGAGTCTTCTCTTGACAGTCTTCAAACCCCCCTCCTCACTACTCAATAATCCCTTCCCTTTCGGGAATTACTGTGAACTCCATGTCCAGGTTTTGTCAGATCTGAATAGCATTAATTCCTTGGTTAAATCCCATTATCTCTGCCCTTTTCCCTCCCTAATTTCTGAGAATCATCCCTTCATCCTCTGCCATCTGCTCTCCCATCAGTAAGGAGGAGAATGGATATGCCTACTTAAGGCAGTGTTCAGATAAAAGAACAGAGAGAATATAAAGACAGTAGAGTGCGTAGATGAGATCAGTTACTGGCGAATATGGTTGTTAATTGTTTATGTGTCTCTTGGGCAAATTGTAATGACCTCTAGTTTTCTCTGTAAAGTAATGAGGTTTGACTAGATTATCTGTAAGATTCCTTCCAGGGCTAAATTTTGTAAAATATACAAGCATTTGCTGCTGCTGGATATTGTATTTGGCTCTAGAATTCCTGGTAGCAAAAGAAAATTGGAAGAGATATTGAATTATCCATTGTTCATTGATGAACAGAAGTACAGGCTGTGTCTGTAGAGATAGAGTAAAATGCAAGTAAGAAAGTATAATTTAGGACCCTGGAAAAAGTTTTAGATTGTCTATGTAAAAGTCATAATGATGATTCTCAGTTACAAATGACCAACCAACCAACCAACAAACAAAACCAAAACCAAACCCCAACAAAACAACAAAAAAACAAATCCCCAAGCAAACAAACCAAAAACCAAAAACCAAAACCAAAACCAAGAAAGCCCCCAAACAGTGGAAGGGTAGGTACTTGCATGCCCGTAAAGTTTCATCTCTGCTTTCCTCTGTTCTGGGATCAGGCTGCCTGCCCCACAGTGCTGAAACCATGGCAACAGACAAATTCAACATTTTATCTTTACAGCTTCATAACCAGAGATGTTGAGGAAAAATTTTAAGGAAGGATTTTCATTTGTCAGGCTTGGGTCACATGCTGATTCCTGGGCTAGTCATAGTATGGGGACTGCAGCTCCCACTGGAGCAGAGTGGGGAATGGAAGCTTTTCATAAGGCGGCTTTCATTCCAGGTAGGTGAAGAGTAAAGGAGGTTTCATCTTGTCTTGGTTGTTCTCTTTATTCCTTCAACTCTAGGTTTGGGTCTACCATATAAATTTGCCCTTCTCAGAAGTCCATTATACACTCAAAGCCCCTAGGTATTTTTTTAAAAAATTATGGCTTATCTCCTGACCAGAGTTTGCCTACCAGGTCTTCTCAGTGTCTGTCTCTAAGTGCTTTTCATGGTAATGACTAGCAACCTTGATTTATTTGTCTGTGCTACAAACAGATTGGCCAGAGGCAATAAAGTCCATCTGATAAAAGCCACCAAAGAGCCACTTGTCATCCAATGAGGTTACTTGCTGAGTTCAGGGACCACACACCAAAGGGGCACCTGACCAAAGGAAGACTCAGGCTTATTGTAGTATTTAGAGGGCTGGTGGGGCTTAAGTGAAATTTCAACAGAGCAGTGTTCTGCTTACTCAAAGTGAAGCAGGGGGTTGTATAAAGGAGTTGACATCATGTCTGGGCTGAGATGAGAACTCAGGGTCCTGTTTCCTTGGAAACCACAAAGTTAAGATAAATGTGGAATGTTGTGTTCAAAACTCTTATCTGAAGCTCTGCACCTGGGTTGGAAATTGAGTCTGTTTTTCTGTGTTAAAACGATTTAGATCCTCTAGGCAAAAAAGAGGTGTTTCATTCTCACTAAATGTGATTTCAAACATCAGTTTCTGACAGTCTATGTTTTTAGAGAACAAGTTTTCTCATGTCCTTTTGTTAATTAACAAAAGCGTTTCCCCCAACTTCCCCAAAGCTTCACAAAGGAGATTCTCTTCCACTCATCAGATACAGAGTTGATCAGAGTATCCCTTGAAATAACAACATGGCTTTTGTAATCAAACATCAAGGAGTGAGTTCAAGTGAAAATGTCATGTCAGTCACAAAGAGAAGTTAAAGGTCTTTTGAAGTTTATGTATATTATTTAGGCAATTATTTGCCATTTATTGACTCTGCAAATATTTGTGGAGTTCCTACTTTGGGCTAATATTTGCAAAGGAGATAGAATTTCTATCCCTGAGCAGCTCACAGTTTAGTGATGGGAACATTGCAGAAGGAAACAAGCCCAGTATGTAAGGGTGAAGATAACAATGGATTTGGGCATAGTCATTTTCGAGAGCAAAGAGGAAGAAGTTGTGAACTTTGAGCTTAGGAATTTAGCTCAACTCATGGGGAGAATAGCCAAGGGGCGGCAGAATCTGAGGTTTTTGAGGTGAGGAAACTTCGAATTGAAGAAGTTGGCACATGTAGCAGAGGCTGTTGATCCATGCTCCAGATCCTCTCAGTGCACCTCTGAGCTCCTTGCAGCTGTGGCCAGTTTCTGACCATGTGCTCAGTTTCCCACCATAGTCTGCCACTTGAGAGCTTTCTCAGTTGCCAAGAGAGTTTACTTACTCAGTCTGCTCACAGAGCAGCTTGGAAGTGCTGAGGATTTCACATCCGCCCTCCATTTCAGTTCTCAACCACTGAGGGGTGACATTCAGGGACTAAATTCCAACTATATCTCCCCGGGATTGTTCTCAGGGCCATTCTGAGTTTCTCAGAGGGTTCCCAGAGAGATTGAACCTCAGTTGCCTACCACAGTAACATACATATCAAGGCAAGCTTTTTGGCTTTTATTCTTTCAGGTCTAACTTTCCATATTCCCTCTCTTCCTTCCTTGGATGGCTTTCCAAATAAATGACTTATCTCCAAGTCCTTTTCTCAGAGTCTGCTTTTGGAGGAACCCAAAGGAAGATGGAAAACTTCTCCCTTATGGGAGAAGAGGAGACAAGAAGAAGGAATATTGCTTGAAGGTCAAGAAGAGGGTACAGAGCAGAACAAAATGGTGAATATTCTGAAGTAACAGAAAAAATAAGGACCTTGCTATTTAACCAGGGTCTGTGTTAAAGAGTTTAAGATCTTGAGTCTAAAGTTATCTTGGGGTCTAACCTACTGCTTTGGGGAATGAAAGGGAGACAGAAGGTGGGGGATGCTGTGAGGTGGGTGAGTCGTGGCGTGTGGGGGGAGTGGGGAGGGGGAAACATGACCTGCTGAGCAGGAAGGCACAAAAGACTGAAACTGCTGGTTGGCATTGAATATCTGAACAACATGGTTTTTACTGAAGAATTTTACATGTGATGGCTTGATTATTTCCCTTAGGGAATCAAGAAGAGTTAGTGAGCACTTACAGCTTCTTAGCTGTATATGAAATTACTCTATCTCCAGGTAGAGCAAAGCTCTGCTCCTGTTATCCGCACATCAGGAATAATTAAGGGAAACTTGATGAAGAATGAGCTAACTTATCATTTTGGAAGTTATCTTCTATGTAGCAGGCTGTCTAGGTTTTAGGTCAAATTTAGCAATCCTGGAAAAACACAGAGAAGACTGAATTCAACTGTTAATGATACATTATCCTTCTATTAATAATTTCTTTTGGGAAACTTCACTTGACCCCTTTTCCTTGAATACTTATGCCAGAAATGGGTCCAAGTATGGGTCTTCAGATTTTGAGATAATGGTGAATGACAAGTATACAAATGTGATGGAGATGGTAGCTGACCAACCCCTCCTCCACCTCCATTCTCCCTCTCCTTCTTTTATGGGGACAGAGTTGAGTAGGGCACATGGTTGCTTGGTGGGAAACCAAACCTCAGGCGCCCCTTCTCCTGGATGTGACAGTGTCACTGAGCTCTGCCCAGTGGAATGTGAGTGGAAGGAATGAATATAAGCAGCTTCTTCCTTGCTCTTTTAGGAGGAAGTTTGTAGGGTTAGCTCTTTCACCCATCCCACTGGCTACCATCGTGGTACTTGCAGAAACCCTAGATGCCACATGTTGAATACTAGCCCGGGTCTCCAAGTGACCGTGTGGAGGAGAGCAGCTTGCTGACCTGGAATACCCACCTTGGACTGAACTATGTGAGAAGGAAATGACCTTCATTGTTAAGTTTCTCGTAGCTGCTTAATGCTTAGTTTAACTCACGTATATATACATATAAATACTTATATATTTCCTTTGACTCCATCCTGATCTGTAACCTGTTTGGGCTGATTTAGAGTATCCCAGATGAGTACAGACAGTTGGTAAATGTTGTCCATGCAGACAGTTTTTGTTGTTGGCCAGTTCATGAATTTATCCACCCATCCATCCACTAATTCATCCAACCCTCATGCCTACTATTTTGAGATCTGTGTTAAAATGATTTGTATGTATAAGTATGTATAAGTAAGTATGTATAAGACCCTTGGCTGGGGGATATCCAGGGAACATGAGTAACCCAAAGATGAATTATACTCAAGAACTGAAAGTTCTTGCTTTCAGGAGGCTCATAGTCCAGAGACATTAGGTGGAGACTAAATCATTGAAATAAGGATAATTAGGATAAATTTTTATTCTAGGAATTTTTAATTAAATTTGAAAAAAGCTAGTTTTATTTCTATTATTTTATTATTATTGCTGCTATTTTTTGAGAATGCTCTTCCTGGTAAGTTTTTGTATGCATTTTTGAGACCAGTGTTTACAGAAGGACCCTTTATATTTAATGGCAATAAAACACGCATGAGAAAAAAACAATGCGTCAGTCACCATAAACACCGATTTTGCTCCTTCCCTCACCCCCCCTTCCTTTCCCCCAGGAGAGGATTAAATACTGGAAAAGCTGATGTGTCACTGTACTCTTGAGCCTTCCTGTACTCTAGGGAATTCCCAGGGCTCAAACAGCTTCTTAAGGGATGAAGACCAGAAGGACGAATTAAAAGAACAATTCCGAAAGGTTTTGCCAGGTAGGAGGAAATGCCTTTTCCCAGGGAGAGTTTGGTAGGTGGGAACCCTATTTTGTTTTCATGTATTTTTGCAAATGCCCTGCTTCTCTTTCACTTCCAGACACAGAGAGACAGGGACACATAGACAGACCAACAGAAAAGAAGGTGATACAGAGAGACCTCGCATAGCAAAGAGATGGAGAGAAAATGAGATGGGGATGAAGATGTGGAGGAAAAACCCCAAAGAGTATCTCTGTTAGATATACAGAAGAAGGGTAACCTTTAAGATTCAAAGTATGACGAAAGGAGATCTGTAACTCTGAACTTTTGTGGAGTAGGAAGATGTGAAAGATTTGAAGATTGGGCCTAGAATTTACCATCTGTGTGGAAAGGGGAAACCAATTTATGGGGATTCACATGTGTCATGAATTATTTCACTGATGCGAATCTTTGGGAGAATTTAAACATGGAGATTAGTGTTAGAATTGTAAGGCCAAAAGAAGAAAGAAAACACTAAAGACTCAGGGACTAAATAAAGCTTTAGTAGAATTATAAAACTCAGGTAAAAATGACTCTCTCGGAACAATCCTAGAGGCAATTTTGAGTTAGAAATAGAGTTTTCTCCTGTCTAGTTTGCCAGGATTCATAGAATTAGTCAAATTAAATTTGACTACCATACACAATTTTAAGAAATAATTTAGATGATTATCTAAAATTTTAATGAAAAATTTCAAACATAGAACAAAAGTCACAGAATTCACAGGGAATACATGTACCCACCACTGAGATTCACCGTGAACATTTTAATATAGTTGTTCGTTTTCACATCTCCATCCCTCTAGGCATCTGTTAATCCTTCTTATTTTTAAATGCATTTTAAAGTAAATTATAAACATCAGCAAATTGCCTAAATACATCAGCATGCATAACATTTACTAGAGTTCAAGAAAATGATTATAAAGTACCTCAGGAAAAATTAATGTAAAATTGACCAGATTCAGATTTTGCGGGCAATTTTTTGATGATTTGGGTTGATACTTATACATTTAAATTCACTGGACAAAGATAGGGATGGTGACAGCTATTAAGGATGACTTCTGTGGGGTGAAAGGACCAAATATTGACTGAGAATTATTCCATGGGACTACAGGAGAACAATCTAGCATCTTTTTGTTCTCTTTTATATTGATCTTCAAAAACTAAGAAATTGGCCCAGGGACTTACAAATGTAGAAGGGTCCTTTTTATTTCAGCCCTGAGTGTGTGTATGCCGCAGGCCTTTGAAAGTAGTCTGTCATCACATATATTCTGTCTGGTAGATTCTGACTCATAGGAATGGGATTTGAGAGGTCTATGGATGCATTTATTCCATCACTGACCGAGAGTAATGAAGCCTCGTCTACATTTTTGCCAAAATAGCACCTATAGTGTATTAGAGAGTCACTAGGAAGTGAAAATAATGGATGCTATCTACCTGATATTTTGGCCTGAAATAAAAACACCATGAGTCCTTTAAAAAGATTGTAAAAGAAAGTGTTTTGCCCCAACATTCCAACCTAATCTTGTGTCTTAGGTTTGAGCAACTCACCATATAAGTGAACTTCTGTGGCTGTGAGTTTTCAAAGATTCACCTCTGGCGGAACTTTCCCCCTGCCTTCTGGGGCATGCATACAGTCATAGACTGGCTCCCTTTCAGATTTCCCAGGGATCCTAAACCAAGTCTCTTCTAAAACTGTGCCTGTGATCTGGTTTTACTTATTCTACAAACTTGCCAAATGTTTAGTTTTATGATGTTTGTTCTGATTATATTTTTTAATTCAAATGAATTAAAAGTAAAATTATAATTAAAATATAAAAGTGAGCCCAATTGGCTTTGAGTCTTCCACTTGCCAAAAAATAATGGCCTAGGGGGCACCGATCTTCCCTAGAATGCCTCTGAGTCTTTCTGTAGAACATTCTGTCTTAAGGACCTGAATTTTTTTTTTTCTGAAAAAATGAATTTATGCAACATATTTTTTCTGAGCTACATGTCAGGCACTGGGGATACATCATGGAAAACAAAATTCTTTATAGTGCTTCTATTCTAGTTAAAGGTGGGGCATGGCAACAGGTAATTCATAAAAACCATGATGAATAATACATAGCATGTAAGAAGGTGATAAAAGAAGAAAAGAGGGAAAGCAGAGGGGGATAAATGGGGTTGTGTGCTGGGAGTACAAGGATGAGTAGCAATTTTAAGTAGAATGGCTACGGTGGAACTTACTGAGATGACAAGGGAATCAGCCATGCAGATATATGGGTATATATATGATATACGGGACCATATGAGGATGTGTGTAGGTATATGGGGACATATGTGGATATATGGGGATATATGTAGACATAGATGGTCATATAGGATATATACGGGTATTTGTGGATATATGTAGTTATCTGTAGATATGTGTAGATGTGTGTGGATATATAGGTTTATATGTGGGTATATGGTGTTACATGGGGAAGAGCATTTCAGATGGAGGAAACAGTAAGTACAAAGACCCTTAACAGGGAGTGTAACTGTCTTATTTGAAGGACAGCCAGTAGACCAAAACAATCAGGGTCTAATGTGCAAGGTTGAGAGGTGAGTTAGAGAAAACTGGGAGTCAGATTACATAGGACCTTGTAGCCTATTTTGTTTTTTCTCTGAATGAAATAGGGAGCCATTGGAAGGCTTGCAGCAGAGGTGACTTTAGTTTTTTTTTTTTTTTTAAGATTTTATTTATTTATTTGACAGAGACAGATCACAAGTAGGCAGAGAGGCAGGCAGAGAGAGAGAGGAGGAAGCAGGCTCCCTGCTGAGCAGAGAGCCCGATGCGGGACTCGATCCCAGGACCCTGAGATCATGACCTGAGCCGAAGGCAGTGGCTTAACCCACTGAGCCACCCAGGCGCCCCGAGGTGACTTTAGTTTTAAGAGGATTTTGCTGGATATATGTTGAGAATAGGCTTCAGAGAAAAAGGTTAGAAGCAGGGAGAGCCATGGAGGTTGTTTTAGTAACCAAGCAAGAGAGATGATGGTGGCTTGAACCAGCCTGGTTGCAGGAGAAATGATGAGAGGATCAGTTTCTGTGTAAACAGCTTTAAATGCTAATCCAGCATGCTTTCCTCGCAGGCTGGATGTAGGGTGTGTGTGAGAGAGGAGTTAATGATAACTCCATGGTTTTTGGTCAAGGTTGTAGTTGCCAGGAACTGAGAGAAACGAACAGATGGAGGGAAGAGGAAGGAAAGGAGGGAGAAAGAACAAAGGAGAGCAAAGGGAACTATTCTAGGTGCTGAGCATATATTAATGGTAAAGACACAGTTTTAATAAATCCCAGTTATCCACTGAAATAAATGTACATGTTTCAGGGAGTGACTTGCCATCAGGCTTGGGTTGGGAAGGTGACATATAAATTGAGTTTTGAACGGTGAATGGAACCTGCAGGTGTGTGTGTGTGTGTGTGCGCATGAGCACATGTGTACTGGGGCCAAGGAGTAGTATGCCACCTTCTAGGCAGAGGGAAGGAATAAAACATACTCTGAATCATCCAAGTCTCAGTGGACTTGGCAAAACACACTGACTTATAATTCTGTAAGCTCCAGAAAGATGTGTAGTGTGGTCAACACTTCTTGCAATCTGTAAAGAAATATCATTACCCTTCCCAGAGGCGATAGGTTTGTGTTGCTGAATTTAGTGGGTAGTTTTTCAGTTTGTCTCTAAAAATTTTATTATACACTATTTAAGATATGCAAAAAAGATACAAAGAACGGTTCAATAGCATTTGTTATTTTTAAGCTGAGGCCCTGGAGACAAAAATGAAAGATTCAACCCAAAGAACATAGCTAAGATTTCCTAACATAAGATTTCCAAGAGCTTATCTCATCCAGGTGACCATCAGCTTGCTGTCACACCTGGTGTCCGACTTCTCCAATTTAGGGAATTTTCTGTCTGCTGTAGCAGGTCCGTTCCTATATGCTTTCATCATAGTGTGATTATTTCCTAGACATAATGAAGCAGAAATGTAGCCACAGTTCTTTGATTCAAGCAATCCATTCTTTCCTCTTAGAATAAAAAAATTCTGAGGCTTGGTTCTATCAGTGAGAAAGGATTCAGTTTTTGGAATTGTGTTTTGTAGATTATTTGCTTGACGAAAGTAATGGTAACCTCTCAAGTCTCATAGCTTTCTACAAAGTCTTTCCTACTGCATTAGCTTGTGCTATCTTCACAATAACCCTTCCAAACAGTGATGGCACAGTATCATTACCTCTATTTTATGCTGACAGAGCTGTTCTTTAGTGAGTTCAAGAGACTTCCAAGATGCCAAATAACAAGAATGTGGTAGGGTTGACTCTTGAACCAGAAAATTCGAAGTCAAGATCCATGTAATTTTTATTGCTCCACACTACACTTTCCTTCCAGATTCTGGAGCAAATTTCTTAAAGGACATCAAAGAAATAAGGGATTGGGTGTATGAAGCCCTAGACAATTGAAGAGGGCCACTGTACCCTTGTTTACTACCATGACCTGCTCCTTCTATTTTTCCTGGTGATAGAAAGTAGGGAGTGGCAGAGTGTCCTGACCTGCTCCGGGTGTTTAGAGGGGCCTGATCTATTTAGTGGATTGCAGGCATTCTTCCTGAATGAAACACTTGAGAAAGATAGGGTAGTTATTCCCATTTCTGCCAGAACCAAGCTCATGAAATGCCAGGGTGATAGAGTTTCTAAGCTACACATAACTTGAAAGCGTTTGAGTCTTCTTTTTCCCTTGGATTAAATCACTCAGCAGTTCAAACATTTATATAATGATCACAAAAGGGAAAGATTTATTAGTTTCAACAAAGAATCCAGCACTGCAAAGATTTCTCGGATTGTGGCTCCTCCCTCTGTGTGTTCACAGCCCAGTAAGGCAGATAAATGATTAAGCAATGTTAATACCGTATGGCAAAGAGAGATGACCTATGAGTCAGACACAGTGGGAAACTAGGTGAATCAGTATATGAAAAGGGACTACGAAATTTAAAAACTACCCGAGAGCTGAGATTCTATTTGGTTCTAAAATTTTCAACACCTCACAAGTTGTGCGCTAGTTTTGACACGACCACAGCTGATGGGCGTGTCATGGCTGTGAGCACCCATTTCCTGCTTTGCACACTGCCCTGCTGAATTCTGCCATTGCAATCCTTATCCTTCCCTGGAGGAATGCTCCGGGATTCTGCATCTTGTTATTTTTTTTCTGAGCCCCATGACACATTAATTTTCATTGAAATGTTTGACACAGCCTCCCTCAAATATGTTACAACAAAGTTTATGTAAATCCAAGCAGTCATAGGAATTGTGAATGGGCACAGAAAGCAAATGCTAATGTTTATGCAATAGGTTAAGGCTAACCTTCATTTTTCTTAACTGTTAAACATGCCATGTGGATTCTAATGTGATGTGTATAGAAGAATCTGTTCATGTCCCCCAACTGTTTGCCTTCTGGAGCTTCCTGTGGCCCAGATGTAATACACTCCAAGGCCGTCTTGTAAGAAAGCCAAATAATACAGTGCTTAAAATAATCCTATTTAAATGACCAGAAAAATTTTAGAAAAAAAAAGAGAGAGAAAGAACAGTGTTTTTTATTATTTCAGGGAATAGAGTATAATTAAAAAATAAATTGAAAAATTGTGTTGTTAATTTTGCACATTTGCATTGGGTCTTTCATCTAAATGTTTTGAAGCTTCTGCTTACCTCTCAGTCAGGTACGTATAGGGAAAACATTTTTAATTGATCGCCTCTTCCCTTTCCCCACTTAACGGGTAATAGACACTTGGCTTTTCTCCATGTGGAGCTCAAGATGCTGTTGAAAGTAAGTGCAGCAGACATCTGTCTGGTTGGTAACCACTGCATGCTAAATGCAGAGTAGAGTAGTTATCAAAGTGTGGTGTCTTGGATCCACTCAATATGCAAGTTCTTACCACAGAAACCTATTAAATCAGAAACTCCGAAGATGGGGTCCAGGAAGCTGGGTTTTAAAAGGTCCTCTGGATGATTCTGATACAATGCTCAATCTAAGAACCACTGGCATAGAACATTAGAGATGGCATCTTTTCATTTTATTTTTGAGGGGTTAATAGAGGGAGAACAGGAAACTCGAAGGAGACTAGTGTATAAAGCACAGCTGGTTTAATTAAATAAAGTGAAAGTGGCTTATGGTTGAAGACTGAGAAACTCTACCCAGTTCCCTCTTCTATCCCACCTTCTGAGTTCACACATTTCAGAAAACCAAAGACTCCATGAGATGTATGCCCTCAGAGCTTATGCAGCACACAGCTGTGTGAGCTCCAAGAAGGCTTACCCAGTTTCCTTGCACTCCAAAACCTTAGCTCCCAAGGCCTTGGATGAGCTCTATCTGGGGTTGTCCAATATCTCTTCTGAGACCTTGCATGTTCTATTCCATACCTGGAATGCCCTTTCCCCACTTGATCACTTTAAAATTTCTATTCCTCCCTTAAATCTCAACTCCAGCATCATCTGCTGTGTGAAGTCTTCACCAAATGAAGGGAGATGTTCACCCAAGTGTTTCTTAGCACCTTGTACAATTTTCTATATTATTTTGTTCATGTCACAATATTACAGAGTATCCATCTCTTTTTCTCCACTAGAGTTCCAAGTCTTCTCAAGAGAAGAACTATTTCTTTAATATTATTTCTAGTGCCTGATATATTATTTGGTAAACAGTAAACACTCAATAAAAAAGTTGCAAAGTACTACAATATTTTTTCCTCTCTCTCTCTATGAATTATTATAATTCTGCTGAATCTTTGAGAGTAAGTGGGTGACCTTAAGACCCTCTGCCTCATATTATGTATATTTCTTAAGAACAAGGACTTTCTCTTTCATAACTACAACACAATGATCAAACTCAGGAAATGTAACATTGATACATAATTATTATGTAACATTCAGTCCATATTAAATTTTTACCTGTTGTCACCCTTTATGTCCTTTACAGGCATTTTTTTTTCCCAATCCAAGATTGTTCATTGTCTTTAACTGCCACTTCTCCTTAGACTGTTTTAACCTCAGTTGGTTCCTTAGGTTTTCTTCGTTTTTTTCATGACACTAATATTTTTGAGGAGCCACAGGTCAGGTGTTTTTTAGATTGTCTCCAAGTTTTGTTTTGTATGATTGTTTCCTCACTATTAGACATAAGTCATGGGATTGGAGGAGGACTACCATAAAAGTGATGTAGTTTTCCCATGCATCACATCAGGAAGTATGTGATATTGGTATAGCCTACCATTGTTGGTTACATCATGTCTACCATGTTTTTCAGTTGTAAAGGTACATTTTTGCCCTCTGTAACTTACAAGTAATGTGTTAGGAGATACTTTGAGACTGTGTTAAAACCTTTTCCCCAACATGTGTCTACCCAATGGTAGCTTCATTTGATGATTATTCCCTCAATCAGTTATTACTATGGTGGTTGCTTGCCAATTTTTTTGCTTGTAATTTTTTGTAGCTGAATGAATCAGTCTTAGAAGATAGATGGTCCTAGTCGACTATTTAACTGTTTGACTTCTCTCAGCATACTTTGAGGGAAGTGTCATTCTACTCCACACCCATTAGAATTAATTCCAGAAAGAATCAGTATTCTATGCTAGCCCTACCTAATGGCACTTCACTTAATGGCTCAATTTTTTTTCCCTCCACAATGAACTCTGTATGTTCAAATGCAAAACCCCTTCAGAAACTTAAACTAGATATAAACATCCTAATGAAATTGTATATACAATATAGGTATTAAGTTCTTAATCTATAGAACTTTTCTCTTCATTAATGTAAATATACATATGCGCAGCTGTAAAATGTTTATAAACTTCCGACTTCCCCACTGGATTTTCATAAACAGCTCTGGTACTTTATTTATAACTAACTAAAAATATTTTCATTTCTTGTCATTAGCTGCATTAATACTAATAATTAGGATACAATCAAATATGAAGATGTAGATTCCCTAGTTGAAGGTTTTCTATTTTATCCAACTTTATTAATCTAAGAGTTAAAAAGTTGTGGTATAGTATTTTATTAGAACAATAATAATAATAATCATAAAATAACATCTGAATTTGTTTTGGATCATTCTTCTTGGCCCTTTCAAATTTTCAAGCTCTTTACTCTCGAACTCTATTCTTTGTGATCATACATTTGTTTACTTGCCAATAGATAAAAGTTTATTAGGGAATAGGATATTTACAGTCTTAAGGTATTTTCCCTCAAATTACCTATAAGCCTCCATGAGGAGGCATTAGTGGGAAGTTGGTGTTTCTCTGAGGAACCGAGAAATCCAATTGTATCACATCTATTATTGGAAAATTATTGGACCAACACCCTCTGGAGCGTTTGCAATATAGTGGGCAATGTAGTAGATGTCCCAAATCAGTACCAAGCCCTTCAGAGTCATCACATAAACCTCAGAAGGGGAACTGGCTAGCTCAAGTCCACAAAGCAAATGGTCAAACTGACACAGAGTTAAGGCCTCTGGGCCTCTTTTGAGGTCAGGGCTTCTCCCAGGATTTTCTGTTACCATAAAGTGGTAAAAATAGATGTGGTTATCCCATATCCTTGAGTCATTTGTAAGTAGTAAATTAAGCATGCACAGTAGGAATGTTTCCTTAGGGAAACAGGATGGCTCCACTTAGGCGTTCTGGAAAGAGGGCCTCAATTGTTGGATAGCTGGGATTTCTAGACACCATGCTACGATTTCCACACAACTTTCCCCTTAAAGGGTCCGAGACTGCAAAGTGATGTAGACACAAGGAGATACTTGCCTAAACTCTTTGATACATTTAAAGTATGCGTTTAAAGTTTCCTGAATTTCTTAGTGTTTCCAGTATGTAAAGTTTCTCCCTCCAAATAGATTGTTCAGTTTTCTAAACATAAAAGCAAGGTTTGTAGTTCCATTCTCTGGAGCACCCCACACAGCGTTTTGTAGATAAAACTGTGCTCTCTGAAGACAAATTGGTGGATACAGGAACTTAGGGCTTGAGTTCGCGTTTTTACCCCATGGTAAATTGTTCACAGGTCTTCATGTTACATGAGTTGGGCTCTGGAGAGTGGAGTGACAGTCTGGACTTGGGGATTTTCATTGAGGGTTTAGAATTCCTGTCATGCGCTGTACCTAGGGCAGGGTTACATGAAACAAAGCCTGGCAGTCCATCGGCCATGTAGCTGTGGTTTGCTACTTAGCCTTGCTGGGGCCCCATTTCTTCATTTCCATCAACAAGAGGAGCAGAGTAAGGTCTGTTCTGTTGGCCTTTCCCAGGTTTGAGGTGAGGAGATACCAGCATAGTAACTTAAAAAATAGCAATCAACTGAGTGAAAATTAAACGAATTAAGTAAAAAATATAAATTAAAACACACAAAAAATAACCTCCTTATGAGTGCACAATGCAGAGTATTACTGTTCCTCTACTTCTGCAGATTCTGAGTTTCAAGTTAGAGGCAATACTTCTTTACTTCATAGTAGCCAAGGAGACTTATTTAACAAGCACTTAAGGAGTGATTTCTATGTACCGGGCATAGGTGAAGCGTTTTACAGTAATAAGCTCACTTAATCCTGATGGCAAGGCTCTGAGGTAGATGCCATTCTGGTTCTAATTTTATAAATGGGGAAACTGAGGCACAGGGCAGTGAAGCAACTTTCCTGAGATCAACTACTAAGTATGGGTCTGGGATTCAAACTCAGACAGTCTGTTAAGAATCCTTACTTTCAGCTCCCTGAGGATGCCGAGGATGGCTGGCTAAGAATATAAAGAGAAGGTGTTCCCTATTCCATTTGAAACCTCATTCAACACGAATTTCTTATTTTTAAACACGTGGACTTCTTTAGAGTAAAAAAAACAGAAATGGAATTGGGACTGGATAATTTTCACGGAGGCCTTCAGAAATGAATTCAACTTTGACATTCAGCTTCTTCTGGGAACATGTAAAATATTTCCAGGCTATCCTGATTTTATCAGGCCAATGTGCTCCCAAGATATTTGAATATTTCTGCATGCCACAAATATTTATAAGGTCGTCCAATGCTTGTATACAAATACAAACAAAATCATCCAGAAATGTTTATGTTCCACTGAATGAAGTCAGTGTGTGAGACAGAAATTCTATCCATGCCCCATATGTTTCAGACTTTTCAGGTCATATCTGGACAACTTTAAACAGTGAAGTCTGAGGTAGTCATGCCAGGTGCTTACAAAACTCCTCCTGAGCTGGGTCAGCAAGATCATCTTCCTTGCATAATTGAAACACTGTAGAAACAAGCCCTTTATTTATTTATTTTTTAAATCAAGTTTCCATTAGTCTGGGGAAAGACATGTTTATATATATATATATATATATATATATATTTTTTTTTTTAAATTCAACTTTTGGAGATATAATTAACATATGACATGATGCACTCATTTTAAACATATGAAGATAGAATTTTAATTATGAGGTTTTTTTTTCTTTTTTTTTTTCCCTCCCTAGGTCCATATCCAGAATGGAGACTTGGAAGGCATTTTGGGAGTTCATCTTTCTTGCAGCTAGTTTTGGCTTCATCAAGTCACAGAGAATTGGTAATGCATTGGATTCTCTAAGCTAAAAATGATGACCTTCCCGGGGACCTATGGTAGTGACTGTCTTAATAGTCACTAGAAGCTTTTAGTCACATAGAAGCTTTATAATCAATGGAAGGGAAATGCTTCTTTTTAGGAGAGCTTAGAATCTAGAAGCTTTTAGGGAGCAGTGGGCACATGATTTTTTTTTTTTCAAAGCTAAGTCTCAAATGACAAAAAAAAAAAAAAGCTATTAAAAAATGCTATACTTCTGAATGCATTACCAGGCTCTCAAATGCTTTTGTAAACACAGACCTATTCTCTTGACTCTGCATTTTGCTTTGTCTCCTTTGGCAGAGCTGTTCTGAGACGTAATTGTCGTCACAAGATGGATCGCTTCACTAAATGCCAGTGACACCTTTGTAATGATTTTGCAGTCATTTTAACAGATTGTTGTGACTTTTCACGATGAAAGTCTCAGGAAGAAAGATTGTTTGAGTAGCCTGAAGCCCAACTGAGACAATATTGAGGTTTAAATATTTATATATAATTATATAGACTGTTATTTGTTGGGGGAAAAAACCAACAACACATGAAGCTCTCTAAATTTTCCCTTCAGTTCTGACTCCCCACTATTGGGAACAGAAACTGTGACAGTCTGTCTCTTCATGTTTCAAATACCTTCTAAAATGACAAAGGGCTGGTAGAGGGGTTAAGAAAAGGAACAATGTATAAAAATGCAATACATCTCTCCAGGTGTACGTCTGGAACCCGTACTTATTTGCCTGGAAAACCGTTCCACAACTGTGCTCTCTCACTCTCCTGATTGGACAGAGTTTTCTCCTGATGGAAAGATCAGGGCAACACTCTTATGTCTGTGTTTATCTCCTCTGAAAGAGATGTAAAGGGGACAAAACACTCAGTCACTCCTACACAGCATTGCATTCTGGAGAGCCAAAGGGAAATAACGCTTAAAGGTCCATCTGCCTTTTCAATAATCATGATTCCACTTGGCTTTATGACCAAGATTAGGCAAACCTCTGAGAAGTGGGACTCTGGAAACTTAAAGTGATTTAGTGTCCCTGGAGCACACCACTCTTTGTCAGCCCTTCTCTGCCTAAACTCTTATAGGGTCTTTGCCTTTCTATAATATAGACTTTTAATTTAATCTTCTTTATGGCAGTCCTGGATGTCAGGAGACCTGGTTTTTAACTGGTCTGTTCTAACCGATTTATGCCTTTCTAGGTCTTGTTGTCCTTATCTGTGAGATGGACAAACTGGATTCATTCTTCTACACTTGCATTTTTCATTTTTTAAAAATAAGTTATTTATTTATTAGAGAGAGAGTGAGAGAGCACAAGCAGGGAGGGGAGTCGAGAGGGGGTTGGAGAGGGAGAAGCAGACTACCTACTGAGCAGGGAGCCCAATGTAGGTTGAACTCGATCCCAGGACTCTGGGATCACGATCTGAGCTAAAGGCAGATGCTTAATGGACCGAGCCACCCAGGGACCCCTATACTTACATTTTTCAATACGGTGGCCATTAGCCATATGTGACTATTTAAATTAGATTAAAATTCAGTAAAAATTTAAATTTATTTTTAATAATGCTAGCTATATTCCAAGTGCTCAATCACCACATGTACTTAGTGGCTATGGTATTGTATTCTATAATCTCATAGGGTTCTTTCTAGCTCTAAAATTTTCTGATTCCCTTATTTGGTTTCATTAATGTTCAATATTTCCATTCTTATAAGAGATATCTTCTCCCTTTGTCCCTCCCTCTCTCCTCCCTTCTTTTCCAAACATTTCCTTCCTTGAAAATTTTTTTGGGTAACTATGTTAGATACCTGAGTGATGGACAAACAAACAAAAGATAGGGTGTCTGTCTGCACAAAGCCCACTGTCTAGTTGGGGAGATTGCTATTAGTTGAATAAGCACATTGATGAATGTTACATTAAAAAATGGGAAAAATGAACACGATTCTATGAGAATTTATCAAAAAAAAAAAAAAAAAGAAAGAAAGAGAGAGAAAGAAACTCAGCAGATATCCAGCCTTGGCCTGAGCCATGGAAGATGCTGGAACATAATGACACTGGAGTTTTTTCAGTCAAGGCAAGGGGGCCAGGTACTTGTGACACCATATGATCGACCATTGGCCACCAAGGTGGTATAAATTTCCAGGTGTCTCCAGATGTGGTTGCTCTGCTCACTACAGCCACGGACAGGTCTCTAGACAAAGTGTCAGAGGGGAGCAGTTAACCGTAGCAATGGTAGCAGCTGGGGCACAGGTGTGCCAGCCAGCAAAGATCTAGGTGGGGCAACAACACATCCTCTACTGGTCAAAAGTATTTTCTTTTATTAAATTTAAGGGATGGGTGGAGGGCCATAGTCAGGGATCTCACTGAAGGGATCAGATATCTGTTGGAATGAAACAGAGGGGCTGGTGAACAAGGGTAGATGGTGGCCATGAGGAGACAAAGGAAGATGACGATACGCTTAGGCTGTGCATATTAGCTATTGTCAAAGAGCTGTGCAGGCGGATCTGTGGGCTGTGAAGGCAACAAGTGGGGAGAGAGAGAGTCACAGCTGGTAGCTGTCAATTTTGTGCTGTTTTATCTTGAACTGACTCTCTTCTCCAGTCTGCAGGGAGGCCTCCGTGGGAGATGTCGTGTTTCTAGTGGACGCCAACATCAACCCCCAACATACCCGCAGCGTGCGGAACTTCTTGTACATCATGGTAAACAGCTTCAATGTCAGCAAAGAGTCCGTCCGCGTGGGGCTGGCTCAGTACGGCGACCAGCTCCACTCCGAATTCCTACTTTCCTCTTACCCCCGCAAAAGCGATGTGTTGAAACAAATTCAGAGCTTTCAATTTAGGCCTGGGGGCCACAGGTTGGGCCTGGCCCTGCAGGTCCTTCTAGATGAGCACTTCCAGACAACAGCAGGGAGTCGGGCAACCCAGGATGTGCCTCAGGTGGCCATGGTGATCAGCAGCAGCCCCACTGAGGACCGTGTGCGGGAAGCCGCCGAGGCCCTGAAGAGGGCCGGCGTCCATATTTTTACCGTTGGTGTCAAAGATGCAGTTTTGGCGGAGCTCAAGGAGATTGCGAGCAGTCCGGAGGAGAAGTTCTCTTCTTTTGTTCCCAAATTCTCTGATCTGGGCAGTCATGCTCAGAAGCTGCGGCAACAGCTGTGCAATACTTTGGCAAAGGCAGCTCCACCTGCTGATGACGGCTTTCCAGGTACAGAGAATTTCAATTTCCCCTTCTTGTTTCTGATCTAGAAGTCACAGGACTCAAAGCGTTATCTCTTCTTCATCTCTCCCACTATCCTTATTTTCCATATGTGTGTATGTTGAATTTTAATATTACAATCTCACTAAACTATCTGTACTCAAAGCTCCTCTCCAATCATTAACCAGAGACTTAGCAACTTTTTTTTTTCTTAAAGATTTTTATTTATTTATTTGACAGAAAGATCCTAAGTAGGCAGAGAGGTCGGCAGAGAGAGAGAGGGTAAGCAGCCCCCCCCCCCCCCCCCCCCCCCGGCAAAGATCCCAATGTGGGACTCGATCCCAGGACCCTGAGATCATGACCTGAGCTGAAGGCAGAGGCTTAACCCACTGAACCACTCAGGCATCCCGAGACTTAGCAACTTTTTAAATAAATCCTGTGGGCCATATGCTGGTTTTCTAAGCAGATGTAATGGAAGTTGTTTTTGGAGAAAGAATATTTGTTCTTAGAATGATATTCTTCCTGGATTAACTTATCCATGTTGCCTGGGTGGGGGGCTGAGGAAGAGAGAGCAGCAGTAGACCCTCCAGGAAGCTTGCTTATTTTATTGCCACTGTGTTGGTATAAAGTATTGGTTATGAGGATGAATTTAAGGAAAAGTAAGGTCTGGGCTCAAATCCCAGTCCTCCACTTCTTAACGGTGTCAATTCGAACAAGTTACTTTATCTCCCTGAATCTAAATTTTCTTCCTAGGGTGGTAGTACCTGCCTCAGAGAGTTGTTGAAGTCATTAAATAAAATTATGTAAGTCGGGTGCTTATCCTAGTGTTCAGCCCATCAGAGATGATAGCATTATGGCCATTAGCCATGATAATCTAACTGTCATTAGCTTTGTACTCCTGTTGGTGGTGATGGGGTAGAGACTTGCAGAAATCCTTTAGGAGTTTATTACTTAATTTTATGAGAAAGCAAGGAACTTTGATCAGAGGAAGAGAAGCTTGCTGGTGGTTTTCATCAATATGCATAAGAGGATAGAGCCTTCATTACTTATTCATTATTTTGGCATTTCTACATAAGGTAGGTAAATTGGAAGTAGTGTTGAAGCTTTTTACCCATTTGTTGCTGCAGGTGTGTGGTTGTTGCTGCAGGTAGTATTGCATTTGTACAGCCAAATCATATACCTTGTTTTTGTGTATCACTCTAGGGTTTACAAAAAGGTTTTAAATACCTAGTAATACTAAAAACCATTTGCTTGGTACTATACTATTTGACAAACTTGTTTACATTGTCCTTCTGACTGATAGATACATATGCAAGGTGATTCTTTGTTAGACCCATGGGATGTGTATGATATGTAGGGTAATTAGTATTTACTTTTACATGGATATGTGAGGCAACTGGTATTATTATTTGCATTTTTTAGGTGAGGAAACTGAGAGCAAAGGTAACATAACTGGATGGCACAGCTAGGATTTGGTCCCAGGTTTTTAAGACCAGATCCATTCCAATAGGACAAGTGTTGTAGATTGCATTCCCCAGAAGCAGAGCTTGAGGCAAGGATTTGTATATACATTATTTATTATGGAAGAGCTCCCAAGAGATTGGTAAGGATGTGGGGGGGGTGCAAGACAGAGATGTAGAGGAAAGAAAGGAAGAATGTAATCTCAGGCAAGCGAAGGGTAGTTTTAGCTTGATTCTACAGGAGAACTCAGGAATATAAATTATGCTTCAGCTAGGCTTTCATATATAGTAGGCAAAGCAGCTCCAACAGCTGAAGGGAAGTTCTCCAATGAACAGTGTACAGAAATGGTGAAAAGGAATTCAAAAGAACCTGGGCAGAGCACAAATAATGTCTGCTACAGTAGATTATCTTATTTTATCCTCAAAACAACCTTTTGAGAGTGTGAGGGCTGGTATAAAGATTTCAGTGCTGTAGAGAAGAAAACCGAGTCTTTGAAAGGTGGTTGATAAAGGTAGCTCTATGTGGTGGAGCTACAATGATGTATATAATGAAACACAGGACACATTCCAGCTTTCTGGCCTGTTGGTACCAGCATACTTGTAGAGATGAAGTTTATTTTCACTGGAAAGAGGAAAACTCCTTTCTCAGCATACTGCTACATATACTACATATACCTTTAAAGAAGGGGTTTTCTTCTTTATGAGATTCAAGGGATGTCCAAGTGAGTTTCAAGATTGGACATATCAGTAGAACAAGATAGAACCCTCGGGAGATGATGGAGTTGAGGGAAGGAAAGGCACAGGGAATGTTATTACTTCTCTGAACATTATCATTTAGGGTGTCTGAAGGCCATAGAGTATAGTCTGATTGGCCCTACTCTCCTTTCTGTATACCATTCTGCCCCATTAGTTCCAAGAATTTTGAGTGACTCCAAGATTTTGTCTTCCTTCTTGCAGCTTGCAGAGAGGCAGTCCTAGCAGACATTGTCTTCCTAGTAGACAGCTCAACCTGCATTGGACCCCAGAACTTCCAGAAAGTGAAGAACTTCCTTTATTCTGTGGTTTTGGGGCTTGACATCACCAGTGACCAGGTCCGAGTGGGACTTGCTCAGTATAATGACAACATATACCCAGCCTTTCAGCTGAACCAGTACCCTCTGAAGAGTGTGGTCCTGGAGCAGATCCAGAATCTTCCCTACCGTACAGGAGACACAAACATAGGAAGTGCCCTGGAGTTTATGAGGATACGCTATTTGACTGAGGCAGTTGTCAGCCGGGCCAAGGACAGGGTTCCTTAGATAGTTATCCTGGTGACAGATTGGGAGTCAAATGATGAAGTCCAGGAGGCAGTCAACAAATTAAAAGAATATGGAGTCGTTATGTATGTGGTAGGGGTCAATGTTCAGGATATCCAGGAATTGGAAAAAATAGCTAGTGAGCCATTTGAGAAGTATCTCTTCAACATCGAAAACTTTAACACCCTTCAGGATTTCTCAGGAAGCATTCTTCAGACTTTGTGCTCCACAGTGGAGGGTAAGATAAAAGGTAAGAAGGGGTGTCAAAGCCTAATATTCTGACCAGGACACCTAAATACAGTATGAGCTAGGACACACTGAGTGTAGTGGGAGGGCAGGAGAATGAGCTGGCTGCCATCACTGGAGAACCTGGGGGGACTTCCTAGGTGAAGGAACCTCAGAGCTGGGGGTTGAACAATGAGCACAGTCTTCATGGGTAGAAAAGGATGTCTTGCCATGTTGTCCAAAGGAAGTCCAGAAGACCTATGTTCTTGATCCTGCCTGTGCCACTTTCTAGTTAGCTGAGTGTGGACAAGCAGCTTTACTTCTTCACATTAGTGTTCTCATCTGTACAGTGAAGATAATAACACTTGCCTAGTAGGATGGTTTTTGGAGACTAAATGAAATGAGTATAAAAATAGCTAACACAAAATAACTCCTCCATATATGTCTATTTCCCTTGCCTCTTCCGTTGGTGGAAGAAGAGTAGGCAAGAGGTGCTTTAGTGTAATAAAACAGACAACAAAGGCAGCAGGGTGCAAGAGGGAGAGAGTCTTGTGAAAGGCTCACATTGAGGAGGTGAAGTAGAATATGTACATTGTTACATAAATACAGTACCTCTCCCTCTTATATTTCCTGCATCATTGTATTCAGTTTTCATGAGATCTTGATTTGATTTACTTCCTCTTCTCTGTCTTTGCCTTCTTCCTCCTCTCTTCAATTCCAGAATTCTCCCAGGTTTATGCAGATGTAGTCTTTCTTGCCGACACCTCACAGGACACATCATGGGCCACTTTCCAGTGGATGCAGAATTTCATCTCCAGAGTGGTTGACCTCCTGGATGTTGGCAGGAACAAGTACCAGATTGGGCTGGCTCAGTATGGTGGTCAAGGTCATACTGAATTTTTACTCAATACCTACCAGACCCGGGATGAGATGACTGCTCACATCCGTGACCACTTTTTACCCCGAGGTGGCTCCAGAAGGACAGGCAAAGCCCTGCGATACCTTCATCAGACCTTCTTCCAGGAGGCAGCAGGAAGCCGGTTTCTCCAGGGTGTTCCCCAGTATGCAGTGGTCATGACCTCAGGCAAATCTGAGGATGAGTTCTGGGATGCTGCACAGAAATTGAGGGAGAAAGGCGTGAAAGTCATGTCTGTGGGTGTCCAGGACTTCGACAGGAGAGAACTGGAGGGGATGGCAACCCCACCCCTTGTATATGAGATGGAAGGACAAGATGGAGTCAGACAGTTGATGCAGGATGTGGGTGTGGTGATCCAAGGGACCAGGCAGCCTGGGTTTGGGATTGCATCTGAGAAGGAGCCTGTATTAGGTAAGATTTTGTCCCTACATGTGTCAGTCACTGGGAGGTCTCAGAAACTCTGGGGGAGAAAAGAAAAAAAGAAACTCTGGGGAAGAGCAGAGAAGGGGAGAATTCTGGATTCCTCAGTACAGGGATACCAGCACCAGTGGATGGGGAAGAGGAGGTGGCATGGGCTTTCCTCAGGCACATACCATGTATTAGTTAACTACGATCACAGTGAGGCTGCAGAAGAAGCCATCCAAAAAGTCAGTGGCCAAAAGAATCATTTATTTTTGCTGATCGGCTGGGGATCAACTGATCTTTGTTGGGCTCAACTGAATGGTTTTGCTGATCTTCCCTGGGCTTTTTCACAGATTTGAGATTTGGCTGAGGGTTGGTTGATCTACATTTGGCTCTGCTCCATAGCTCTCATCTTCCTCCTGTAATTATTAGGCTAGTTTGGGCACATTATTTCCATGGTAACTGCAGGGGTGCAAGAGAGAAAACCTAATTACATAAGCACTTTTAAAACCTCTGCTTCATCATCTGCTAACATCCCATTCGCCAAGCAATTCATATAGTCATGTCATCATCAATGGAATAAGAAAGTATATTTCTCCCATGGAAGTGAGATGTAGGGAGTTAATATCTCTGAACAATAATTCAAGTTACCATATGCCTTTTCTAGGAGAAGGAGAATTCAGACTTCTCCCCAAAGAAGCTGGTATTCAAAATGCTCAAGGGAGGTGTTATTAACATTTTGAGGGAGACATTCATAGTGTAGGATTGTACTATGCACTGTCAGAGGTCTAGCATTCCTGGTCCCTGCCAACAGCATCTCCAAGGACAATTCAAAACATTCCCATATATTTCAAAATGTCCCCTGGGGATGAGAACCATTGAACCTTATGTCCTGCTAAGTCCCTTTATATGTTCTAACCATTAGCCAAACTGAACCACTCACCATTTGCTCTATATGTGCCATACTTTCCCACCACTATCTCTGTCCTTGAATGCATTAGACCACCAGCCTAGATGCCCACAGGCAAAACTTCATCCTTTAGTTGTTATCTTCTTGGCAGAGCTTCTGGTTGATCTTCACAACAGAAATGATAAATCCCTTCTTTCTCTGAATTTTCAGAGCTCTGCCCAGACCTCTCAACATGTAGAGCTTGAAAGTCCTTTGCATTTTATAGTCAGAGAGACCAACACATGTGAGACAAGACGAGGAAAATCCAAGCACAGATAATAAGGAACTAAGAAGCACCTTAAAGACATTACATTAAGTTGAAGTAGAATAGAAGGGGCGTGGGAAATGGAGAATCTGACCTGGGCAGAATTGTGTTTGTCCATCAATAATATATAGGGAAAAGGGAAGAGCCTTCTTGGTAAGGGGAAGACCTTTAGTAAGTGGAAAGCGGAAGTGGAAACAGTCTGGATAAATGTGGAAGAAAATGAAAAAATGGAGCCGATTGGAGGAGGGGGAGGGTAGTGAGAGGTAATGAGAGGTAGTGAGAGATGAGACTGATGAGGTAGGATGGACCCCAACGGTCCTAAAGGACCTGGGAAGTAACTGTAGGCTTTTAGGCAGGAAAAATAACATGACCAAAATGGTCTTAAAGGAAGGCTTCAAAAGGCAGGCTGAGTTCCACACGACACCTCAGACTCAGAAAGACTGTAAAGCTGAGCTGTCATTTATCCACATATGGAGGAGTTACTTGGGTCAAGAGCAATGCTCACTCTGATAATGAGGAAAAGGAATGAATCTTGAAGACTACTTGAAAGAAAAATACAGTTGACCCTTGAACAACTCAGGAGTTAGGGGCCCTTACCCCACCCCCACAGCTGAAAGTCTCCATGTAAATTTTGACTTTCCCCAAACATAACTACTCATAGCATACTGTTGATCAGAAAGCTTACGGATAGCTTAAACAGTGGATTAACACATTTTTGTATGTTATATGTATCATATACTGCATTCTTCAATAAAGTAAGCCGGAGAAGAGAAAAATGCTATTAAGAAAATCATAACAATGAGAAAATACTTTTATAGTACTGTACATACATTTATGGCAACAAATCCGCATACAGGCAGGCTGAGCCAGGGCTGCACAGGTTAGGCTTGGCATGGAGATGGCGATGTCCTACAGCCTGGTGGTTTCCAGTTGGTGGAGGCAGCTGCCAGGAGGGCCTGTGGCTGGTGGCAGTAACCTTGAGGTGTAGTATAGCTGCCCTATTGGCCTGGGGCTGTAGCACTAGCCTGTGGACATGGGCAGATGTGGCCCGCCATGAGTGCACTGGCTTCTGGAAAGTGGAGGGGAGGAGCACCACAATGGAAAGGAGTCTGTCTGAGACCCTGGTGAGTGGAGAGCCAAGTGGGAGGGTGTGGGTACACCAGGAGCTCAAGGTTTCCTGCCCAGTGCTGTCCCTGACCTCTAGGCATGTTCCTCTGCTTCAACCCAGCCTCCTGCCCCAACCCTGGCACTTTACCCAACCACCCCATGGGCACACAGGGCATCCTGCAGCCCTACCGAGTCCCAGGGCCCCAGGGGCTGCTGACAGCCTTGGCGGGCCTCCCTCGTACTCAGAAGATAGTAGGCACCTTTGATTGTGTCCCTAGAGACTTGGGTGGGCAGTTGTAAATAAATGCCTTGTGGCTTTTGGTGCCAACTCTTAAAAAGAAATCCCGTGTGTATAAGAGGACCATCATAGGGCAAACCCATGTTGGTCGAGGGTCATCTGTAATAGCACTTGGTACCAGCAGATGAAGGAAGGGAGAAGTCAAAGATGCTTTGGAGTTTCTATAGAACATGTTTTAGATTTGGCAAAATCAGGGGGCAACACTCTTCAAATCTAGGATTATTTGAGGGTCTTTATAAAAAAGGGAAATCACAGGATCGTGAGAGGCCAAAGGTGAGTCAAAAGGTGATTATTGTCTCTCTAAACATTTTTTTAAAAAAGATTTTATTTATTTATTTGACAGAGATCAGATGTAGGCAGAGAGAGAGGAGGAAGCAGGCTCCCCGCTGAGCAGAGAGCCCGATGCAGGACTCGATCCCAGGATCCTGGGATCATGACCTGAGCTGAAGGCAGAGGCTTTAACCCACTGAGCCACCCAGGCACCCTCTCTCTAAACATTATTTACCAGGACTCCACTCTCTATACCTTGGCTTCAGCCTTTTGCATGGGTGATTTTGGTTCTGTGTTAGGGAGGTTTCTGTTCTCATATGTATGTGGACACAGTGGGTTTCCCTGCGTTAGGCAGGCAAAATCTTAAATTTGGAGGGAGGGTCTGCACTCCTCTTGGAAGGGAGTTTAGGCAGGTACAGCTCCATGCTCCCATTTGAGGTAGGTTCAAGCAAAGGCTCTTTTATAGCAAAATGAAAAAGTCAGTTAGCCCAATTTGTGGACAAAGACTTTTCACAGGCAATCGCAACATTTCATGTTGTCTCTGTTGAAGTGACATAAGATTTATCAGAGAAAGATGCACAAGTTAATAGTCACAATCTCTTATTTGTATCTGTACTGAGAGGAAAAATTATTAAGTCAAGGAGGTTTTAGGCCTATAATAGAGAATTTGATTCAGTGGGGGAAAAAAAGGGGAAAAAAAACCTAGTCGAGGCAGGCTCAGATGTTTCTAATGGACATTGACAAATTGAAAAAT
Organism: Neogale vison; assembly: GCF_020171115.1. Classification (NCBI taxonomy): domain Eukaryota; kingdom Metazoa; phylum Chordata; class Mammalia; order Carnivora; family Mustelidae; genus Neogale; species Neogale vison. The sequence goes on along the minus strand of NC_058096.1, from coordinate 133,285,150 downwards.
TTATCTTAAAGCACTTCTTGTGGATATTCACATATTTACATATTTTGCAAGTGATGTGAATACTCTTCCCAGTGAAAAATTCTGTGATAAATATGAAACCTGTGATGTTCTTTGACCATCATGCCAAATACTGCTCATAAAGACTTCCACTAAATTCTAAAACCCATTCATATAAATTAGTATGATATACTTTTAGAGTTTGTAATACTAAATATATTATTACAGTATATAAAAAGATAGCATAGTAAAACATAAAAATATAATATGATACCAAATGAGTATATTGTCTTTATTACTCTGTTCTCATGCTAAAGTCCTTCTTTCTGTTTTTGTTTATAGCATGTCCGACAACTATCCCCACTGATTTGGTCTTTCTCATTGAGGAATTCAGTTGGGACAGGCAATCAAATTTCCAACAAATTGTCAAGTTCTTAAAGACCACTGTCAGCTCTCTAAACGTTCATCCAGATGGTGTGAGAATTGGCTTGGTCTTTTACAGTGAGAAACCACGACTTGAGTTTTCCTTAGATGCATTTCAGAACCCAGCCCAAATCTTGGAGTATTTGGACAAATTAACCTACCGGAGAAGAAGTGGAAGGACCCAGACTGGAGCTGCTTTGGAGTTCCTAAGGAATCAGGTTTTCATTGAGGAAAAGGGCAGGCGGTCCAAGCACGGTGTGCAGCAGATGGCGGTGGTCATCACAGAAGGCTTCTCCCAAGATGAGTTGTCCAAGCCAGCTTCACTCCTCCGTAAGGCAGGGGTTATCATCTACGGGGTGGGCACCCACCTTGCCTCAGAGAGTAAGGACCTGGAGACTATAGCGTCATATCCTCCTTGGAAGCACGTCATCTTGCTGGAATCTTTTCTGCAACTCTCTGTTGTGGGAAACAAGATTAGGAACCAGCTCTGCCCTGAGACTGTGGACAGAAGCGTTTCCCTTTCTGGGATGGGCCAGGATCCGCAAGAAGGTAGGAGAACCTTTTCCAAATTTGATCTTTTTTTTTTTTTTTTTTTTAAATATCTTCACTCTGCTTGTTCCACATACCTGCCTCCTCTACTCCTCAACAAAGGAAAGATTTTGGAGTCAGTTTCTTAAAAAACAAGAACACAGGAGGTGCCTGGGTGGCTCAGTCAATAAAGTGTCTGCGTTCAGCTCGGGTCATGATCCCAGGGTCCTGGGATCAAGCCCAGCATTGGGCTCCCTGTTCAGTGGGAGGCCTGCTTCTCCCTCTGCTACTTCCCCTGCTTGTGTTCCCTCTTTTGCGTGTCTCTCTCTGTCAAATAAATAAATAAAATCTTTAAAAAAAACCCACAAAATTTATTTTTGTTTTGATTCCAAACAGGGCAAAAGAATATGAAGAAAAAGTGAATATTCCTCCTTCATCCTATCTTAGCCTTCATTCCTTTTATTAGTTTTTAAAATTTATTTTTATTTTTTATTTTAAAAAGGATTTTATTTATTCGTTGGACAGAGAGAGAGAGAGAGCAAGGGGAGTGGCAGGCAGAGGGAGAGGGAAAAGCAGACTTTCTTTACTTTTTAAAAAAATTTTAAAAAAAATTTTATTTATTTATTTGAGAGAGAGAGAGGGAGAGAGAAGGGAAGAAGGATGTGAAAGAGAGACAGAGAGAGACTACAGCAAGGGCAGGGGCAGAGGGAGAGGGAGAGGGAGAAGCAGGCTCCCTGCTGGGCAGGGAGGGGGGGGGCTTGATCCTGGACCCTGAGATCATGAACTGAGCAGAAGGTAGACGCTCAATGACTGAGCCACCCAGGCGCCTGAGAAGCAGACTTTCTGCTGAGCAAGGAGTCCTGTGTGGGACTCAGTCTCAGGGCCCTGAGATCATGACCGGAGCTGAAGGCAGACACTGAATCCACTAAGCCACCCAGGTGCCCCTTTTTTCATCAGTTTGATGAAAATATATGTAATATGTAATTTATAGTAGAAGCTTTAAGGATGTAAGTATGGATTTACTGAATCTTAACTTTCTTGAAGTAGAACATGATTTCTAAAAAGATAACATGCTTGAAATTAAAAAAATTTAACTTAACATGTAAATGAACATTAATTTGCCAGTCTTTTGTGTAGAGCCAAGGCTTCTTTGAAAATGAGCCCCGCTGATTGGATTTCCGTATGTTTTCTTCATCAAACATCCAATAGTATAGTTTGTGTAATTTCTAGTTTCTTTATTTTTTTAAAAGATTTTATTTATTTGTTTGACAGAGGGAGATTACAAGTAGGCAGAGAGGCAGGCAGAGAGAATGGGGGAAGCAGGCTCCCCACTGAGCAGAGAGCCTGATGTGGGGCTCGATCCCAGGACCCTGAGATTTGGACCTGAGCCTAAGGCAGAGAGTCTCAACCCACTGAGCCACTCAGGTGCCCCTAATTTCTAGTTTCTTTAGAGTGGGAAGAAAACTTAGCCACTTTTGAAACAATTTGAGTATAGAATCCTGATTTTTGATAGTCTCAAAGATTCAGTTTTTGTAGTGCTATCTGGTACACCAACAATTTCCTTTAAAACAATTTGCTTTGTTGGATCTTGTCTAAGCAGTTAATCTGGTTTTCATAGACATAATAAACCTCTTTTATTCACACTCACGTCCTATTGATTTGTACAATATTTGATTTGTTGTGTAATTGTAGTAACAAAACTGCCATACATAGGCTGAGCATAAACCCACATTATTCTTGGTAGGCTTATTCTTTGTTGACTTTACAAATAAAACAGTCAGTTACTTCACCAGTAAAAATGGGTTAATTTGGGAATGGCAGAGAACTGCGATTCGGGATAGGCAAGCTATAGCAATAGCAGTAGGTAAGTCCAACAAAAAAAGGAGAAGAATATTATTTTATTGGGTTTGAAGTGGCGGGGGGTGGGAGGTTGGAGTATTAGGTGGTGGGTATTATAGAGGGCACGGCTTGCATGGAGCACTGGGTGTGGTGAAAAATAATGAATACTGTTTTTTTGAAAATAAATAAATTGAAAAAAAATTGAATTTAAAAATGTTTAAAAAAAGAAAAAAAAAGAATATTATTTTATTGAGAAGGAAGAAATTGGGAGGGATTGTTTTGAATGAAAGTCCATTAGAAAAATGCAAGAGCTCAGAGTGATGGCAGTTTCCCCTTGGCTGAGTTGCTGGGATAGTTGATTTCTTCTAGGAGATGCATTATTCATTCTTTTCCTGTTGGGGCTAGAATCGTTTCTTTCCTGCTGAGGATTCTTCTGTTGGGGACTGAAATGGACAAGTGGTAGGGCATGAGAGTTCCCCTTTCTGCTCTGCCATCTCCATTTTAGAGAAGCCTCCCTTTATTAATTTTCACATCTTCCACTGAGTTAAGCAGAACTGTGTTGTGTTACCCTTGAGGGTTCCATGGAGTGGGCACTCAGTGTATTGTGGGAGCATCATTCATGTGTGCCGCTTCCAGCGGGCGAACGGGAGAAGAATTAGGCACAAACAAGTTGGCTGCAAGAGAAAGGGAGCAGGGGACAACAGTCGAAAAGACTGCTGCCCCGAGCAACTCCACAGTCTCACTTTTATTAGGTAGAAACAATAACCAACAAAAGAGCCAATGAAGGTCAAACATTAGTCACATGTCTTGCGGACAAACAAGAAGGAGGGCAAACTTTATAGTTAAACAAGCACATTCAAAGGACTCCTCTAACTAACAACAGGCGCTTTTGGGAGGAGAAAGGGGAGATAACAGAAAAGGGAAGCAGGCGGATTCCACCCTGAGCTGGCTAGGCATTCCCAGCTGTTCAGCTTCAAGATTGTATATTGTCCTTTCCCCCAAAGGCCTGTTGCCAGTATGTGTTTTTCTTAAAGCTGTAACTAAATGTGCTTGGTAACTAGTAAAATCTTCCAGGGGTTCTATTTTAAGTAATACATTGTTCTGAGGGGCAGTTGCACATGTGTGACTGGAGAAAGGGAAGAAGTCAGTTACCTGGTGAGCTGCTTAAGAGGAAGTTTGTTAGGAGAGCTCCTGCTATGTATGCAGTTTCAAAAAACACCAGAGAGGGACATCTGGGTGGCTCAGTGGGTTAAGCCTCTGCCTTTGGCTCAGGTCATGACCTCAGGGTTCTGAGATCGAGCCCTACATCTGGCTCTCTGCTCGGCGGGGAGCCTGCTTCCCTCTCTCTCTCTGCCTGACTCTCTGCCTACTTGTGATCTCTCTCTGTCAAATAAATAAATAAAATCCTTAAAAAAAAACCACCAGAGAAAACACAGCAGTTAAGTATATGCACCTTGGAGTGAAAGTGCCTGAATTTTAAGTCCCTAATTTTCCACTTACCAGCTACCCTAAGTATCTTTGTGTCTGTTCATTTGTCTATTTTTGTCCACCCATGCTGATATTTCTAAGATTCAAATCAGGATAATAGAAAGAAGTTGACTACTTGAAATGTAGATAATTAACTTAAAATTCAAGGCTGTGATTATATCTTCAGGGGAAAATCACTTAGCTTTTTTTTTTTTTAAACAATCAATAAATAATCTTGTAACTTCTTGCATTACTTGTGCCGAGGTCTAGAGATTTAAAATATCTAAATAAATTCCCATCTTTCACTTTGGCATGTATTTTTGGTCCCTTTCTCTGTTATGGGAATGAGAAACAAAATCATTATGAATTTCATTTCCTTGGGCACCCACTCCCTATAATCTGTAGGGGAGAAGGGGAGAAGAAGCCTCCATTTCTCTTTTCTAATTCATAGACAGCATAAGGGGTGAGGGTTGATTTCATTCCCACACTGCATAACAGCTAAAATTTAACCTGAAATCAGGAAAATCAGTCCAAAATCTAGAGTGGTTAAGGTAAATGGAAGCTGGGGCAATTTTACCAGAAATCTGTCCCAGATGACCATGAGATCATGACTTACAATGTCTTATAAGATCATGACTATAATATCTGCCATTTATTACTCATCAGCTCTGTGGCAGGCTCTGCTAAGCATTTTGTATATGTGATAGATATGGATGCATAACAGTGTCCAGACTATAAAAGTGATTCTCTCTCTTCCCTCTTGCCTCAAAGTTCCATCTGCCAAGATTGGCATGAATGTATAGTGCCAGACACTCTTTAGGGCTTTGGGATCCTTTGGACTATGCAAAGGCCCTGCGCTGCAGTGGAGCGTCTTTGGACTACTGCTGCCTGGGGCTGGCTCCAGAGATGCCTCTTCCTGCCCAATAATCTTTTTTGCAGACTTGAGCAAGCCATCTAGCTGTCATCAGTGAATGGATGGCTTCTGGTAAGGTCTGCATTTCTGCCTTCTTTTTCTATAACTTCCCCTTGAGTCTCCAAGAATTCACAAACACTCTACCAGAGAGGTAGATAACTATTTTCCACACCCTTCCAAGTCACACCGCCTTCCAATATCTGCCCCGCTAGACTAGAATTGTCAGATATAGTGCAGGGTGTCCAGTTGCCTTTGAACTTCATTCTGATAAACAATGAATACTTTATAAGTATGTCCCATGTATCATGCAGACCAAGGTCCTTCCAAGTGAACGGCCTGACCAAGGGAGCCCATCTGCCACCTCAGACCACTTCCCATCCAGCCAGGAAACATGGAAAGTCTCCTGATTCTTCCCTGGGGCAAGGGAGTCTAGAGATTAGAAACACAAGGCTGGACCACATTTTCTGAGTGGTGCAAGAAGAAAATAATGTGTCTTTTTTTTTTTTTTTTAAAGAATCTGCTGTGTGACGATGGGTGATCTTATTCATTTTTAATAATCAGCTCTGCTATTTTTCTATGATCTGATTTAGTCCTCACTATAATTTTACTGAGTAGGTGTTAAGATTGCCGTTTGACAGGTTAGGAAATTGAGACGCAAAGGGGCAAGCCTGGATACCAAGTGGTTGAGAAAGGATCTAAACGTAGAACCATTTTGCCCTTTGGAGTCTAAGCCTTCATACACAGTGATTCAGTTAAGCAAGGCTCATTTAAAACAGAAAATTTTATCTTAAATTAGTTAAGTTTCAGAAAGTATACTCTTTGCCTATATTTTAAGAGGGCTGACTTACGTGGGACACGGGAATATTGGATACTCAGAAAATTCCTAACTTCAAATATGTCCTGTTATTTTACTCTGGCTTGTTCTCAACTTCCCCATTTTTTAAAAGAAGATTTTATTTATTTATTTGACAGACAGAGATCACAAGTAGGCAGAGAGGCAGGCAGAGAGAGAGGAGGAAGCAGGCTCCCTGCTGAGCAGAGAGCCTGATGCCGGGCTCAATCCCAGAACCCTGGAATCATGATCTGAGCCAAAGGCAGAGGCTTTAACCCACTGAGCCACCCAGGCACCCCTCAACTTCCCCATTTGAGAAATATTAAGTACTACTTACTTCACGTCTGAAGTGTGGTTCACCAGAAACAGACTCTGAGAAACAGACTCTGAGACAAGGATATGGATGCAAGTGATTTATCTGGGAGGTGTACCCCAGGAATATGGTAGGGGGGTGGAGATTTGAGAAAGGAAAGGAAGGCAGCCAACTGAGGCTGAATTAATGAGGTAATTGCTGTAGGCAGCTGGGGCTCAGTTCTGCTGTGACTCAGGGAGATTGCGTAGAGTTTGCCTCAGAGCTGTCCCACCCAAAGGACAAGGGAGCTGGGTATGTATCCACTACTCCCCTCTCAGTCATTGGTTGGTGGTGCTTCCAAACTCACTCCCAGGCATTGTGGCCTGCCTGCTATGTAGTTGGTTTTGCTTCTGGTCAAGCAATATCCCTAGACAGAGTCACAGGTACCTTCAGTAGAAAGCTGTTGGCTCTCAAGGGGACAATGAGTGCTGAGGGCCTATGGGTGGGGATCAGGATGAACAGCTTTGGCTACAGGCTATGTCACACCCCATTCTAATAGGTCGCTCCTTCTTATTGTCTAGACTGTGTACACATGGAGAAGGCCGATATTTACTTCCTCATCGATGGCTCTAGCAGCATCAACCATGACAATTTTCTTGAAATGAAAATGTTCATGAAGGAAGCCATAAAGAGGTTCCAAATTGGGCCTGACAGAGTACGGTTCGGAGTTGTTCAGTACTCGGATGAAATTGATATTCATTTCATCCTCAACCAGTATTCCAGTGTGTCAGGGCTGAAGGCAGCCATTGATGACATCCAGCAGAAGAATGGGGGCACCATGACTGGTGAGGCCTTGAGCAGCATGGCTCAGGTCTTTGCGAATACCACTCGCAGCAATGTGCCTTGGTACCTCATCATCATCACAAACGGTAAATCTGAGGACCCAGTGGCTGAGCCTGCAGAGGCATTGAGGAGAGATGGAATCACCATTTATGCTATTGGAGTAAAAAATGCTAATGTTATGGAGCTCAAGGAGATAGCTAAAGACAAGATGATTTTCACACCCGAGTTTGATTCCTTGAAGGCCATCCAAAAAGATGTGGTACAAGACATCTGCTCCTCAGAGAGTAAGTGTTGTTTCTTTCTAGTCTCTCTTTCCCTCCAAGTGTATGTATCAAATCTAATTAGATAGGCTTCATTCTCAAAGTGTGGACTCACTGGGGTCCAAAAGTGAATGCTGGACACAGAGTGACCACTACCTGGAATGAAGTAAGCTGGTTAGATCCTATCTTTATCAGCTGTGCCTCCTTTGTGCTGGGTCACAGAAAAATATATCTCATTGGCTTCCTTTTCTGCCCCCTTTAAAAATATTTTCATGTTGTCTATATGCCACCCTGGACTGTCCCTGGGGACTTATAGTTTATTGGTTTCAGACTCTGAGTAAATGTTCTGTTCTCCCTTTTGTCCCCAGCCTGTAAGAATAGGCAAGCTGATATTATCTTCCTGATAGATGGTTCGGAATCCATCTCCCCGGAAAACTTTGAAAAGATGAAGGGATTCGTGAAGAGGATGGTGAACCAAGCTGATATTAGTGTTGATGAAATTCAGATTGGCCTTTTGCAGTTCAGCTCAGCCCCCCGAGAAGAATTTAGGCTTGACCAATACTCCTCAAAGGTGGACATCCACAGAGCCATCTCAAATGTTCAGCAGATGAATGATGGCACCCGCACTGGGAAAGCCCTGAATTTCACTCTGCCTTTTTTTGACAGTTCAAGAGGAGGAAGACCCAATGTTCAACAGTATTTGATTGTGATCACTGATGGGGTTGCCCAGGATGATGTAGTCATGCCAGCCAAGGCTCTCAGGGACAGGAACATCATTATTTTTGCCATTGGGGTGGGAGAAGCCAAAAGTGCTCAGCTTTTGCAAATTACTGATGACCCACAGAAAGTATACTATGAAGAGAATTTTGAGTCCCTGCAGAACTTGGAGAAGGAAATTCTTCTTAAGGTCTGCCTTCCACAAGGTGAGTGACAGAGGGCTGTTATTTGATCTATGAGCCCATTGTAAGTGTCAGGGATGCTGTTGTCTCTATTAATAAAATGAAGCTGATCCTTCTAGCCGGAGGAGGGAGGGAGGGTCACTCTGAGGGGAGGACAGTGGGCCTGAACCCCTGATGCTGTGGTTCACCTTTCCCTAGGGTTTCTTTCAATCGTTATCATGGCTGTCACCACTCTGGACTCCAGGGGCCTGAACCTTCTCAGAGGTCTGTCTTTAGAATGTCCTTACAACTCTTAGGTTTATTCCTTGTAGATAGAAGAACCAGACTAGAATTTGTAAATACAATTTACTGAAGATTTGGGCATACCAGAAGGAAAATAGAAGCAGAGAATAATAGCAGGTACATAGGCGCTCTTTTGAACAGGTCTTTTTCTACGTGGCTTTGTACAGAGGCCTCTCTACTTTGTTGCCAGGAAGCTTTCCTATGGCTGAGGTCATCCTCAACACCATTTTATCACCTCGAGTTTTTATCCTAAAAAATAAGGTCCAGAGACAGGTGTTCTTCCTCCCAACAGTCTAGGTCTGCTCTTCCCCCAAGACCTGCCTTACAACATGCCATTGACCCAGAGCATATCTTCATGGACAGCTCTCCCTCTTATCCACAGGGAGTGAGATTCTCCAGCAACTCACATTATAATCAGAATGGCTAACCTTTAGATGGTCTTTTTTTGGTGCCAGGAGCGATTCCATTGGCCTCCACATATTAGAACACTTAATCTTCACATAACCTTATTAAATAGATAGTATTTTACAGTTGGGGAAACTAAAGCACAGCAAAATCAGGTTATTTGGCCCAAGTAAATAGCACAGCTGAGATTTAAACTTGAGGCCATCTTGTTCTAGAGTCTGTATACTAGGTATTGTTCTATACTGTTTTTTGGAACAGCATGGTAGAGCAGAAGAGGGCCTCTCAAACTTGAATATGCTTTTGAATCACCTGGAGCTCTCATTGAAATGCAGATTCTGATTCAGTAGGTTAGGGTGGGATTCTGCAATTCTAACAAGCTCCCAGGTGATGCTGATCCTGCTGGTACTCAGATTACACTTTGAGTAGGAGGGTAGTATAGTATAGTGTGTAGTATAGTGTAGTGTGGTGTAGTACAGTATTGTATGATATTGTAAGGCAACATGAAAGTTAGTATAGTATAGAAGAGTTTAATATAGTATGATATAGTATAGAATGTCATAGGATGGTATACAATGGTATAATACAGTATAGTAATACATAGTAAAGTGTAGTATAGTATAATAAAGCATATTATAGTATGAAATCATATAAAGGAGTGTATAATGAAACCCATAAAGCCTAATATTTCTACATCGACCCCATATGAAGCAGATGCTATTACTATGATACCGAATTACCAAATGAGAAAAGCAAGGAAGAGGTAAGAAATGCCGATAGGAAATAATGGGAGTCCAGGTTTGGATTTTCCAGAAGTTTGGTGTTGAAAGCTGGAGCTAATTTTCTTGAGTATTAAATTGATATTTTTGTTTTACTGCATAAAGGATATCACTTTGCCGTGTCCTTGCTGAATTCAGAAATCAATCGAAAAGAGTGGATATGTGAAATTATTTTTTAAATAAGCATGGATTTTGGGTTGTCCTGCATTATGTAGTTCAGATTTTTCAGGACGTAAAATCCATTTCTGTTTGTTTGTTTATATGTACCTAGGTATTATTCCAGGCATGCTAAGAGATATAGGATTCTCACTTCTCTTTTCAGATTATTTTGTACCACGTAGTAAATTAGGATTTACATTCATCTTCAGATTTGTCTTTTAAATTTTTGATAAAATTAGCTGAGCACCTCAATAATGGCTGGAACCTAATTAATTCTAGAATTCTAGAATCATAAACCTGAATCATAAAGACATTAGAGATTACCTGGCAAGGTTCAACCCTCTCCATTAACAGGGGGAAAAAAAATGCTTGCATATTCTTGCATTTACAGAATAAAGCCAACTGACATTTTCTGGGGGAAAATGTAAATTAGAAGTGTTGGAATGATATACCATACTGCAGAAAGGAAATTCCTTTTTTTCTGAAATGAGATCTGATGTAGAAATGGGATTTACATCTGTGAAAACTCCTTTTGGTGAATTTCAATTAGAGATTTAAAAGTCAAAAACAAAATCAAGATTTTTTATGAAAGGAGCACATTTTCTGTCTTGGTAATTCTGGAAGCATTTGGTCACCTAGCACAGAGTGTATTATTTAGGGGATGGAAAAATAATGGCTCAGCCCTGGATCTCAGATCTGTGAGAAACTTTGAGACATTGTTTATGACCATTTTGCCTGGTTAAGGGTCCAGCCAGTATTTATTTATTTTCTTCAAATTTCTCCCCTAAAATCTGCAGTTTTGTTTTTATTGATTCTGAGCCAAATACTCCAGTGTATGCTGGTCTAAGGAGAAAATGTCCACATGTCTTGGCTTGCCCTGGACAATTGCATGTTATCCTTGTTGTCCAGAAGTAGTTAATAATTGTGGCCCTTTCATGATTGTTAAGTTACATTTTAAGTCATTTGTCCAGATTTTAGTTCAGGTGCATCTGTGATCAACTTGGCCTCCTCATTGGAATTCTGTTCAAGGTCTTATTATTCACCAGTGGGCGGGTGTGTATAGCCTGAAAGATCAGTGGGTTTTCAGATTCTTACAATACTCTTCCAGTAGTGCTTAACAATTTTCAGATAGAAGAAACATAAGTCTTGATCTCTTCTAATAAGCTCCCCTGAAATAAGATGTGTGCAGAGGTGGTGAATGAGAAAAAAAACTTCTGAGGAAGAAGGAAATAGTACAGCATGTGCTGAAAGAGACTCAAGGCTCATTTATATTCCCTTCTTTATTCATTTATCAAACCCTTACTGAATATCTATCTGTATTAGGCATTGGAAAAGTAAGATGATGTAATCCCTACTATGAAGGAATCTTTGGTTAATAGGAGAGAAGTTCAAGTGAAGTAGCATGGTCATATAGGGGCATTTGGTAAGTCAACCTGAGGACCTAGGAAAATGAGTCAGAGAAGGCTTTAAGGAGGGGCTGTCTTTGGAACTGCAACTTGAAGAACATGTTTGGGTTAGCCAGATTGGGGTGGAGGAGATGGGAAAGGACACTTCAGGTGGAGGGAATAGGATCTGCAGAGGAACAGAGGTATGAAACACCTCTGTTAAATGTATGTTGTATCAGTTAGCTTTGCTGTGTAACAAACCAGCCCCCAAATTAAACAATCACTGCCATTGTTTAGCTTATATTTCTGTGGGTTGGCTGGAAATTCTTCTTTTAGGGTTGGCTAATGTCTTCTGTGTTCTGTCATGAATCTACTGATGACTAATTTGATTTTCTTCTCTTCTACCTTCAAAGGATGCAACATAGATTTGTCCATAGGAATTGATATTTCCACTCCCACAAGGCAAGTTGAGCAGAAGCTTCAAGGGTTACTGCCAGAGTTGATGCAACAGTTGACCTTGCTTTCCAACATCAGCTGTAGTGATGCTGGTGGTCTTGACTTGATGTTCCGCTACTTGGTCCCTGGCTCAAATGGCCAGCTTATCTTTGACTCAGGCTTTAAAAAGTATAGTAATGATATTATTCAGACATTCTTAATTCATCAGACTGCCACAAGCAACAAAATGGATGCGGATTTTTTGCAGTCCCTTGGAGATCATGCTATCCATCCCTCTTCTGCTAAAGTGAAGGTAATAAATGCTGAGAACCTGTGATATGGCACCAATTTCCAGGGTGGGAGGGATAAGGCTTTTGTAACTGAGGCCAATAAACCAATAAACTCTGTGTAGAATCTCCAGTAGAATCACTTACACAGAGGAAAACCATAGTCTTACTCGGGAAAGACCAACAAGGGATATGTTTTCATTCAATCAACAGATATTTACTAAGCCCTAGAGGTTCTGTGCTCAATAATGCTAGTAGAGATAAAAGGATAAATCCCTGCCCTCAAGTTGCTCACAACAAGAAGATCCAGATTCTTCCATGGTACAAGTTCATTCCACAGACAACCTGGAAGATATCAGCTCCTTATCTGTCACTGACTATCAAGTAGAGTAGGGCCCATTATTTTTCCAGTCAGCTCTTTGAACTATCTTTAGTAACTAGCTAATGGCTTGTCAGTGGTCCTCCCTTCCTGGTGCCCAAGAACTACACCCCACTAAAGACTGCAGAAATGAAAAGGTCTTATGTGATGTTTTTTAGGAAATTACATCCCCAGACTTTGCAAGTTATATTTAGTTTTTCCTTCAATCATGCATTCAGTGGGTTTCTTTCTTAAAATATGGAATTCACTTTTAAATTAAAATTTTCTGTGAGTAAATATAACCCATTTTAATTATAAAACTGCATTAAAATTTTGGTATTTTTGCATTGGTAAATCTGAACATTGTAAGACCATTTTTGGAAGGTATTTTTAAGGGAACACATGAAGCTGGTTCAAATTCTTTTTTTTTGCCGGCTGTCCATGGAAATGTTGAAGTAAAAGTGAATGTGTAATAAAATAACAAATAAATAAATGGGTGAAATGAAACAGGGTGAAAGGCTGGATACAACGAGAAAAGCTAAGTTTATCTTTGCATTTTTACAAAATGTGTAACTTCCAGCATTTATCTTTCCCCTCTCCTCTTCCTCCCTGCCATCCTTGTTCTCCCTCCACCCTTCTCAACCCCTCCCTCATAAACAGATCCTTTTAGTGTTTACAGATGGACTGGATGATAGTTTCCAGAAACTGAAGATAACATCTGAGCTTCTCCGCAGCAAAGGTAAGTGCTTGTAGTTGCCCTGGGTGTTCCTCCCACAGCTGAGGGTTTAAGATCCTCTTTAAGATTTCTGGATGGTACTGGATTCCATTAAGCCTTCCACAGACTAACCCAGGTGGTTGGAGATCAGTGCCCACAAGGCTTTTGCTTTGTATGAATCAGGGTTGAGAGAACCCTGGGTCCCATATCCCCGACACTAACCAAGGGTCACTGCCCGAGACAGGACTGATCAGTTACCACTTGGCATCTGCTTTAGAGGGTTGAATGTGCAACTCCTACTTCCTGATAAATGGGGTCTCATTTGCTATTGCAGGCTACCAAGCGGTCCATATGTCTCTTTTCCTTAAACTCTGGAATCACCCTCAGGCTGAGCTTTGCTTTCTCCACTGCCCTTCCTCCCTCCTTTGCTCATTAATTCTTCCTCTTTCTCCATCCCCAAGGGCTGCTACTAGTCTCTATGGCACCTTGGTGAAATCAGAATGAGATGCCAATGCTCTGGGTGTATGCGACCCAGTGCCTGGGCACTTGGCTTGAAGAGCAGTAGGCTGGCTGGATTTCAGGGCCCCCCAGCTCCCTCAGCTGGGCAGTACCACCTGTGGAGGTGTACGCCCTTGCTCTTCTGTTCCCATTTTGTGTCATATAAAAGCTCAAAGGCAAACTCAAGGTGAACAAGCGGTCACTCAAGCTCCCTGTGCCCCTCTCCCTTCTCCATAGAGTATGTCCAGAATATTCCTCTTGAGTTGATGCTTTCCCTTGGTTAACAAGATGCTGGAATATTTGCTGTGATAACTTGCTCCCAGTTGGATTCACCACACAGGAAGTTTAAAATGTTGTGGATCTTCTGGAAGGGAATTTGAAGCATATGACAAAAGATGGCAAACTTTGTCTACATGCTAGATCAGGCTTCCATTTCTAGAAATTTATTTTGAGGAATAATTAAGAACATGTAAACAACTTTTTAACCACAAGATTGTTAAGTAGCTTGTCTACAATAGCCAAAAACTGATGTGTGTATGTGTGTGTGTGTGTGTGTGTGTGAATTTACTGTTCAAAATATGAACAAGTATTTATTCTGAAATTCTATGAATGGTGATTTCTAGCCAATCTGAAAAGTGTCCTTGTCCATTTGTTCTCTGTTATGTGGGCAAATCCACATGATTTTTTAATGCCTTCCTCAGTAGGATGGGCTCACACTGCAATAATAAACCACCTTCAAATCCCAGTGGCTTAAATTAGGCAGAATATATTTATCTTAGGCCTTATGACCATTCATTTGTGTCTCATTTTCATTCCTTAAGGACCCAGGCTGAAAGAGGGTCTCTTCCTGTGGCAGGGGGCAGGAAATGGGGCAAATTATGCACTGTTCTGAAAATTTCTCCCAGCGAGTGACACATGCCACTTCTGCTCCCATTTCATTGGTCCAAAATACAGTTTGAGACAAGACTGGTGATGAATATAGGAAGGGTGAGATGATACACGACTGTCTAGGGCCAGGACAAAGACTGTTCAAAAGATGTGCAAGTAACTCTCCTACCTGCTGGTATTTTGAAGGACTCTCTGGGCTTCTCTTCATTGGCCTGGAAGGTGTGCATAAATTAGAAGAGCTCCAGGAGCTAGAATTTGGCAGAGGATTCCTATATAACCAACCCCTGAGCATCACACTGCAATCCCTCCCAAGCATCTTACTGAAGCAACTTGTAAGTATTTTTCCCTTTTTAACACCGTCCTTCGCTAGGTTTATTCACCCTAATAATTTAAAAAACCAGAGGGAATTTTGTCTTTTTTAGTGCGTCGTATGACACAGGTTAACAGAGATGGAAAAAAAAAAAAGTCATGTTACATGAATTCTTCTTTTCAGGACTCAATTGTGGAAAGAAGATGCTGCAACATATGTATAAAGTGTTATGGAGAAGATGGGTACCAGGGTGATAGTGGGAACCCCGGGAGCAAGGTGAGAATTGTTAGACATGGATGGTGTGGGTGAGAGAGGGCTTTTCAACACCAACTGCATACCAAGCCCTATGTTCTGTCTTTAACACACCTTTGCTAATTCTGCCCTCTAACAAACCTTTGAGGCGAATGTTACTTTGCAGGTGTGGCATAGAGACTTAGAGAGGGAACATTGCTTTCCCAAAGTCACACAGGTTCGAAGAGCCATTTTGGGACTTATGCCCCTGTGTCTACCTGATACCAAGGTTCACATTCTTTCCCTTATATTATGCTTTCCCCTCATGTTTATTTGACAAATAATTTCACAGACAAGTTTCTCATACTCCCCTGCTGCATAGCAGTTTTCACTTGTCTACAAAATGTTCCCTCGTGCACCAGCTTCTTTCTTTACAGAAAGAAGTTTACAGAAGTTCCCCTGTGAGCTGACTGTTCCATTCTGTGGCATTAAACTCTGTGGAGAGATAAAATCGCTGGTTCATGAGTGATCGCTTTGCATCTTTCTTTTAACTCCACAGTGAAGCGATAGCAAAACTACCACATCCCACTATTAAGGGAGAATAAATCTCATTAAAAATGGTCCTCAGTTATGCAGGGACACGAGTATCCTTCACACATGAACTACAGTTTTATGACGGTGGCATCATCACAAATCCTCATGTAAGGTTGAATCAAACCCATTGGCTTTCCCCATCTTCTCACATTCTTTCTTTGTGTGGTTTTCTGTGAGGCTGTTGGAATTCTTACTGACTTTGCACATCAATCTTGATTTAGAAGAGTATAAAGTATATAATGACTTTTTGAGAAAAATTGTAGATATGCCTTAGCACAAGATTTTTCCCCTTTGCATTGTTCTTAAATATCAGACTGGAGAATCAGGAAATCAAGCTTGGGAACCTCTTGACATGTTTTTATTTTGTAACTCAGGACTCAGCCACAAAGGCCAAAAATGGGAATGTTTTGAATAATTGACTTCTCTGCTCTTTCTGTCTCTAAGAATTCAGTGGTTGGGTGTATTGATGTTCATGTCTTTGTTGATCCCAAAAAGAATATGGCTCCCGTATCTTATTGACCATTTTCAAATCAAATAAACACATCTGACTATCCATGGCAAGCCAAAGTTCCCTGAGAGGAAATGGTTTGTGTGTTTGGTTATCTAAGAAGAAGTAAAAAAGAGAAAGAGAAAGAGAAAGAGATTGGAAGAGACTAAACAGCTGAGTCAGACAGAAATAAACAACCATTTCTCATAAGTAGCAAGACGGTCACACCTTTGCTTACTGACATTTTGAAAAATGAGGTCAAAGGTCTCTTTAAGAGGAGCAGTGTTCCTAAAACATTTAACTAGAAACTAGTTTTGGTTTGGATTTTCAGAATAGAGTGGCTTAAAATGGTATTTCAGAAAAATAAAAGTAGGCTGACGTGCCAGCTATTAAGACAAACAGGTATTCAAGTTTTTACTTCAAGACAAGCCATAAACAGAATGAAGATTTGTTAATTTAAAATTCAAGGTTTTTTTTGTGTGTTAATCACCAGACTTATTTTCTATTAGAAGAATACATTCAGGAGATGGGTTTCTAAGGAAAATGGCCCCAAAACCCCAAAAAAACTTTCCATAAATTAAAACTACTGTGTGCAAAAAAAAAAAAAAAAAGGCCAAAAGTATTTGTTTCTTCATGTCCCTATACATTGTGCTCAACATTTAGTTGATTCTCAATAAAATGTCAACTCAGCAAGAAAAAGGTATCTATTAGTAACAGGTTTTTTAAAAAAATTTTTAAATTTATTATTATTTTTGTTTTTAGAGGGAGAGCCTGAGTGGGGAGGGACCGAGGGGGAGAGAAAGAGAATCTCAAGCTTTACTGAGCCCAGAGCTGGATGTGGGGCTTGATCTCATAATGGTGAGATCATGACCTGAGCTGAAATCAAGAGTTAGACTTTTTTTTTAAAAAAGATTTTATTTATTTATTTATTTGACAGGGAAACAGACACAGCAAGAGAGGGAATGCAAGCAGGGGGAGGCAGAAGCAGACTTCCCGCCTAGCAGGGATCCCTATGTGGGCTCGATCCCAGGACCCTGGAATCATGACAGGAGTCGAAGGTGGAGGCTTAACAACTGAGCCACCCAGTGCCCCAAGTTAGACAATGTTTAATGGACTGAGCCACCCAGGACCCTACTAACAACAATTTTTATTTCATGTAGATTTAAGAAAAGGATTTAGAATCCAAGTTATTTCCTTTGCTTTCCTTTTTTCTCAGGGAAAGCCAGGTGCTGATGGATTACCTGGTCATCCTGGTGAAGAAGGTGGACATGTAAGTACTGAATCTCTCTTTTTTTTAATTTGAAGGAATATGGTAAAATGGGTCAAATATTAGAAATACTTAACTGCATTTAAGTCATGAAGATTTTTCTAATCTATGCCATTTAAAATGGGCTTGAATATCTATATAAAAATAATCATTTGTTATAACAAATGTTAGGTGGACAAATTTTGTAGATACAGGCTCTAAAATGTGTTTAATGGTGAAAGGTGGTCATTTTAATCTGAATTCGAGATAATTGAAAATGTGGGCTGTGTCTAGTGGGTATATATGTAATAGTAATGATTAATTATGAGCTGAATTGCAGGTAATTTGTTACTATTAATGAGATATCTGTGTTTGTAAGTAATTTAACAAAATAAATTGAAGAGAACTAAGGCCATTCTTATAATCAGATCCCTCAGATGCCTTTCTGAGTGGCCAAAAAGGTGATAGAGTTATATTACTCACCAAAATTTTGTTTACAACCCTGGACATATCCCTGGGCACAGGAAAGATAGCCATCGTGTGATTAGCTGTGGGGAAAAATGGATATTATAGAAAGAATTGCTACCAGAGGGGCTGGAATGCGACAGGGCCCATCTATTATTACAACACATGATATCAAAAGGATTTTTAAATGCCATAGTTTTCAGTTAATTTTTAATTGTGGAAAACCACTTTACCACAGGTGTCTATTTTAAAGTCGATATGTATATACCACTGGTTCTCCAACTTTTGGTCTCAGGGCACCTTTACTCTCTCTAAGGTTATTCAGATTGCCTAGATTCAAACAGTCAGTACATCACTTACACAATGTGGCAAGAAAAGGCAAGATATTCAACTATCTTTGCATCCATTTCTCCACTGATAAAATAAGTTTTATAGTATGTACCTGACAGAGATGTCCTAAACATGACAGAATATGTATATGAAACATTTCACTCAATTCCTGATAAAGAGTAAATTACACTAAAAACTAGATGGGATGATGAGAAAACATCTGTTGATGTAGTTTCTGTCTGTTGATATTTACTATGTTAGAAACTAAAAAGGAGAGAATTTTACTATTTTATTTTGTTTTATAGAGAGAGGGAGCTCATGGGGAAGGGTTGGGGCAGAGGGAGAGAGAGAATCCCAAGCAGACTCCATGCCTAGTGCATAGTCTTGACACCATGCTCCATCTCAAGACTCTGAGATCATCTGAGCCAAAATCAAGAGTCAGTCACTCCACCAACTGAGCAAACCAGGAGCCCCCAAACGGAAATAATTTTAAAATATTTATTTATTTTACTCCCAAATAACAAAAACAAGCCCTTAATATGAATGAGACATTCCTTAATGAAAAATAACTATATGTTCCAAAACAAAATAGTTAGGTGAGAAGAGTGGCATTGTTTTACATGTTTTCAATACCTGGTTTATTAGAAGATAACTAGATTCAAATGTCCACTTCTGTGTTCAGTCGGTTGTGGTATCACTTGCTTTGTGGTTTCTTAAAAACTCTGCTGTTCACTTGGAAGAGAATAAGAGTTACAAAAGATAATAGCATCTTTGTGTAATTGGAAAAGTAGTTTTAATTTTGTGAACACCCCTTCCCAAAGGGTCTTGGGGACCTGTGGGGTCCTTGGACTATACTTTTCAAACTGCTGGGATATCTAGGCGTTAATGTTCTCATCACCCCCTCAGAGTTGTACATTGTTTTACTGTTCTGAATATTTAGGCTGCTGGAACTTGGAAAATCATCAGAAATTAGAAAAAGAAATGTAGCTATTGGGAGCTATATCAGCCAATTCATTTCCCTGATTATATTTGTGGGAGAATCGCTCAACTTTTCTGTCTTTATTTTGCCTCTGCAATTATAGTCTTTGATGTTAGAAATACATTCAAAAGTGTAGGCTGTGGATTTTTGCTATTTTGTTCAGGTATGGTGAAAATATCCCTTTCCATTTTTATGATGTTTTAAAATGTCCTAGAAATGTTATTTTATTTCTGTCTGCTTGGCCTATGGTTCAGTAAGCCTGGCCAAATTTTTTAAAAAGATTATTTATTTATTTATTTGAAGACAAATCACAAATAGGCAGAGAGGCAGGCAGAGAGAGAGAGGGGGAAGAAGGCTCCCCACTGAGCAGAGAACTGGATGCTGGGTTTGATGCCAGGACCCTGGGATTATGACCTGAGCCGAAGGCAGAGGCTTTAACCCACTGAGCCACCCAGGTGTCCCTAGCCTGGCCAAATTTAAGAGAATAATTTAGAGTCTTATCAACCTATTAGGAACACTGACACCAATTCCAGACAAATAACATGAACAAGCCCTTGTCTGTCTAAAGTAAGAGATAATTTTGTCCCCCCCCCTTTTTTTTTTTAAGATTTTATACTCTCTCTCACTGTCTCTCTCTCTCAAATAAATAAATAAAATCTTTATATGGTATATATATAGAGAGAGATCACAAGTAAGCAGAGAGGCAGGCAGAGAGAGAGGGGGAAGCAGGCTCCCTGCTGAGCAGAGAGCCCGATGTGGGGCTTGATCCCAGGACCCTGAGATCATGACCTGGGCCAAAGGCAGAGACTCAGCCCACTGAACCACTCAGGCACCCTTGTCCCCCTTTTCTGCTGTCTTAACATCCTAAAACCAAGGTGGTTTATAAAGACTGTCCAGTACAGAGCTAGGAATAAAATGTGAGTGATACATATAATTTTATAGAATTTAAAATTTCATAGTAGCCATCTTAAAGACAATAAAAAGAAGTAGGTGAAGTTATTTTTAACAATTAAACCCAGTCTATCCAAAATATAATTATTTCAACATGTAACTAATATCAAAATGGTTAGTGTTTTATTTTTTAGAAATACACTGTCTTTGAAATCCTGTGTGTATCTTATATCTATAGCACATCTCAGTTTGGACTAGATACATTGCAAGGGTTCAGTAGCTCTGTGTGGTGTGTAGGGCTCTAGCATGTGTCGTTTTCTTTTTCCTGCATTTCTTGTAAGAGAAGATAACTACAAAATATGTTGTCTTCTGAATGGCTTTTAATGTTGTTCCCCCCCCCAGTGTAGGTCAGATTGGTCTGCGTAATGACTGAGACATCTCCCTGCAGATGGCAGGCTTCAGAATGGGGCTGTGATTTGTAGATTCAAATTGAAAGCGTGTAATGACAAAGAGCTAATTCATTGTTCCAGTTATCTATTACTCCTCTTCTCTCCCCTCCTCCCTATCCCCTATAAAACCAAAACAACAATCAATTTATTATATCCATGGGCTCTGGGGCGCAGCAGAGGGGGGGTGAGCTAAGACCGGAAGAGTGGGTGGCTGTCTCCTAGGTGTCTGAGGTCTCAGCTGGGCTGACTAGGCAGCTGGAGGGCCCCCTGCAGAGATGACTTCCTCTCTCACTCTCTGGAGCTTGGCTGTGATGGGAGAAGGATAGGCCATGGTGGTTCAAGGACAGGTATGGCTGCTGGGTCTGAGAGGGAGCTCCCACTAGGCAGGGTCCGTCCTGAGAGGGAGGATTCCAGGAGACCAAGGCTAAGCTCAAATCTTCTGAAGAAGCCTCAGAAGTCATGTGGTAACTTATACAGCCCAGTCACTAACTCCAGACTGGATTCAAGGTGGCTGGGGGTGGGGATTAGACCCTTCTTTTTGATTGGGGGTGTGACAAGGTTCCAGAAAAGCACTGAGATTTTGTCCTGGCCATCTTTGGAAAAGACCATCTGCCTGACTCATGAATTCTATAGATTTTCAAAATATACCTCATATGAGATGGTGGTTTAAATATGCATTGGTTACCTATCAAAGCCTTATGTATCAAATTAGATTATCTAGGGTCCCCCAAAACAGTTATGTAACTTCAGTAGGAACAAAACTAGTTGACATTTATTGAAGACTTCATATGTGTTGGATGCATGACTAAACATTCTGTATACATTTCCTCATTTCATCTACAAAATAAGATACTAATGTTATTATTCTCATTTCTCAAAAATAACTTGAACCAGCCTAGCACTTGAACAGTTTATAATCATGTTATTCTTTCCATAGAATCATGGCTATAGTTCATAGCTTTAAGCCACTAGTGTGGACAAATGGGAGACCAATTTTTAAACAGGATAGAGCTTAGTATTTGAATGAAAAACACTGTAAGCCCAAATTTTGTTTTCAAAACAATTTGACATAGGTGCCCATTATAAAGTGATTCTGGTTTTCTCATGAGAATAATCTAAAAAATTCTTTTGCTCGATTAGAAGATATAAACTATGAAGGATAGGTATATATATATAGGTATATATATATATATATATATATATACTTATATTATTTGACTTATTTAATTACTCATTAACATTTTAAAAGTCTTTCATTATGTAAAGTAATTTAATAACAAATTCTGCTTTTTTTCTCTTTCTCATATTTTATCAAGCAATTTTTTTATTATTTATATTTTTATTAATTTTAAGAAGTGTTTATCCAAATGTTTGCCACCTTTCCCCCTTCCCTCCTTCATATGCCACTTGTGAACCTTCCCAAGAACACTGTGGTATATTTTTTGATTTATTATAATCTTTCTGGCTTAACAATTATATTAAAAATTCTTCCCACAGAGTTTCTGTATCAGTTTTCCCAGCATTACTGGAGCCTGTTTTGGAAACACCTTACCTGGTTTTCTAGAGTATATTTTGTTCATTTCTGTCTAAGTTGTTTCAGATAAACCACGTGTGTGTCTGTGTGTGTGTGTGTGTGTGTGTGTGTGTGTGTGTAAGAGGGGTGGAGAGAACAGGGGGGAACAGAAGGAGAGGAAGAGAGAGAAACCTAAGCAGGCTCCGTGCTCAGCAAGGAGCCTGAAGCAGGGCTTGATCTCACGACCCTGAGATCATGATCTGAGCCAAAATCAAGAGTCAGATGCTTAACCAACTGAACCACCCAGGCATCTCTAAGATAACTGCTTTTTAGATCTGTTTATAAAGTCTGTCACTGAGAATTTATTTTGTTTCAAAATCCAGTTGCCTCATTTTTCTTGTGAATATATTTTTATGGTCTTCACCATGAGTTCTATTGCTTTGAAAGGTGATTTTAAAAATCTTACTTGCATGACATCTAACATTTGAAATTGTGAGACCTCACGGTCAAATATGATAAATAAGTGATCTCTGTTAGATTACTTTACCTCTATTTTTTCCCTCTTTTAACTAATTTGGTAGGTGATATCCTTGAGGATCCCATAAATAATCAAATATTAACATTGCCTGGGTGTCAACACTATGTTGTTCAAGGTGAAGCAATGGGCAGAGGATTCTGAAATATGAGAATCTTTGTGAAAACTCAAGTTTAAGAATATTCCTTTTTCTAAGGAATAATTTTGGGAGAACTCATACCTAAATATGTCTGTATAACAACCAAAACTTTAGAAACTGGGAATAGAAGTCATGAGAGTAGGTTTTTTTTTTTTCTTCACAATTTTCTTTTAAATTTTTAGTTGTGGCAAATGACACACAACATAAAATTGACCATCTTAACCATTTTCAAGTGTACAGTTCAGTTATTAAGTGTGCAGTACAGTTATTAAGTACATTAATATTGTTGCCAACAACCACCATCATCCATCTCTAGCACACTTTTCATCTTGCAAAACTGAAACCCTGTCTTCATTATCACTAACTCCCAATGACCCCATATCTCCAGCCTCTGCCAGCCACCATTCTACTTTCTGTCTCTGTGAATTCCACTACTCTAAGTCCTTGTTAAGTAGGATCATATGGTATTTATATTTTTGGCTTATTTCATTTACCATAGCATCCTTAAGATTCATCTATATTGTAGCATATCAGAATCTCTTTCCTTTTTAAAGCTATATAGTATTCTACTGTATGTATAAGGACACTTTTTTTTTTAAAATCAGTTTATCTCTTAAGGGACCCTTGGCTTGCTTCCACCTTATGACTGTTGTTAGTAATGCTGCTATGAATGTGTGTGCAAATACCTCTTTGAGACCTACCTTCCAATTCTTTGGGGTGTATACCCAGAAGTGGAATTGGTAGATCATATGGTAATTCTATTTTTTGGAAACTATCATATGTTTTCCACAGCAGCTGAACTCTTCTATTCCCACAAAAAGTGCATAAATGTTCCAGTTTCTTCACATGCTGATCAACATGTGAAGAATTGTTTTGTTAGAAATAAACTTTAAGAATTTTCCCTTTGTGCTCCTTTGTTAGGGACATTTGTTTCGTATATCGCAACTATTTCCTAATGAAGGCAACGGCCAATTATTCATGATTGGTAACACTGTGTAGGACAAAAGATATCTTAAAATTAAATTTTCCAGATGATACTTAACCACCACGTATTGAACCTAAAAATGCAGGCAGATGAGAAAGGGGGGGGGAATGGACATTTACTTGACATCAACTGTGTGTGAGGCTTTGCGTTTGGCATTTTGTACCCACTAAGACATTTCACCTTTGTAACATTTCTACTGATACGGGCTAATACTTTCATTTTATAGATGTGGGACTCAAAACTCAGAGAGAGAGTGACTTATAAGGTCAGATAGAGAATTTTAGAGTTGTGCCCAACCCCCTGTCAGTCTGATGTCAGAACCTGTGCTTTTCTCATTATCTTTTCCTATTTAGGGACAAAACACCTCATTTTCCAATCTGTATAATTTGTGAAGTACTTTTTTTCCTTCTTTTAAAAAAGATTTTATTGATTTAATTTATTTATATTAAAGATTTATTTATTTGAGAGAGAGAGAGAGTATGCATGAGCAGGGGGAGGGGGACAGAGGAAGAAGGAAAGTCCAAGCACATTCCCATGCTGAGCCCAGAGCCTGATGCTGGGCTCGATCCCACGACCCTGAGATCATGACCTGAGCTGAAACCAAGGGTCAGATGCTTAATCGACTTCACCACCCAGGCGCCTGTGAAGTACTTTCAGTGCAGATTCTCATGCATTCAATATAATGATCCCATGAATGGTTAGCATCAGTATTACTAAGGTCTGCATTTTATAAATGGAGGAAATTGTAATTCATAGAGTCATGTACTTATCCAAGCTCACAAAGCAAGTTGGAGGCAGAACTAGGACTTGATCCCAGGACCTTTCATTTTTGATCCAAATGCTTCTCACTTTACTGTGTTCTGTTTTACTGTCCCAGGCAACTTGTGTCGTGAAGTTATTTGAACTCATTAAATCAAAGTGAGATTACATTTGTAGACCCTCCTGATGAAAGCTCATGGGATATACAATGCTTTCTAATTTATATTTAATCAATTTGGCAAAGATATAATATCTACCAGTCCCTTCCCTATCCAATACCTAGATCAAAAGTTTATATTCACTAATGTAATTTAGGAAGTCATTCTTCAAATCTTGATTGGATGTCTGCTGCATGCCACACAGTCTACTTAGGGTTGGAGACCCATAGATAAATTCCAAATACATGTCCTTGTCTCCTAGAAGTTCTCAAAATAGCAGGAAACAATATAACACAGAAACGGGTAATAGCACACAATGTAACAGAAAAAGCTTCTCAGAGGAGGAGGTGACGTATAATCTATTCCTTAGGAATGGGCAGGATTTCACTCAGAAGAAAAGGAGTTAAATAATGGTTGATGCTTTATAGAACCACAAGGAAAACTTTATCCAGTTCTAGCTTCCAGAAGGAAATGTTCAGACACACCTTCAGTTTTGCGTGGGTACTGAAGTTTTGTCCCTCTGGCTTGAATGAATTAGTCAAAAAATACAGATAATATGGATTTGTAAGATTTGGGGTTATCAGTATGGGTAGTTGATAGATGAGCATTCTGATTGTCTTGTAGGTGATCTGATCAGGTCTTTGAGGCTATAGAAGTAATTTTAAGGACAGTGTCATATTTTAATAATTCTGATGGTCTTTATTGGTTGGGTGATGGTGAAGATAGTTGCTTGGCTGTCTCTATGTGTGTCTTTCTTCCATAGGGAGAAAGAGGCCCCCAAGGCCTTCCTGGACCCCGGGGTGAGGAAGGTTGCCCAGGTGTGAGAGGACCTAAGGTGAGTATAGACCTCAAGCTGTGGAATTCTTTCCCTGTCCTGGTTTTATCCCTTGAGTTTGATGAGCATCTTACTTTTTCAACATAGTGTCGTAGCTCTTTCTCAGACTCAGGTTTTCCCAGAAGTAGAGCCGAAGGAAAAGAATCAAGTGCAAACAGTTTCTTAGGAGGGGCTCTCAGTAAATTCTAGTAAGACATGAGAGAAGTTAAGGAAGAAAGATGACCTAAAAAGGGTATGGTATCAATTAGATGACCATGGTGGATAGATAGAGCCTAATCCTGCTGAAGAACTGTGTGAACCAATGTTGAACATGTACCTCAATGTGGTCCCACCCAAGGGGAGAGAGCTGAGGTACTTATACCCCAAATTCTATCAGGTATTATTTGCAAGCTGCTCCCAGTGGGTATTAATTCCTCAGCACTCCTGAGCTGCATTGCATGTGGATAGGCTCTGGTACCAGAAAACGCCCTCAAGACAAATCATAGCTCTGGCAGTTGGAAGGGGGTTTGAAAATACTGAAATTTCAAAGCCTAAAGAACTAAAGTGTGGGGCTACTTTTTCGGTGGTTTCATAAATGTCTCTTAACCTTCCAGGATTAGAGAATCTCCTTTAATAAGGCTAGTAAATTTTCTCTATAATCTCTGAGTCCTATAGAGAGTTTGTCTGACCATAGCCACCATATTTTGTACATTCTAATAAGTTACACTTCAATTAATTTTTCCTATTGTTCCTGGGAGCCTTCTTAAGCTTCCTAGCCAGTGTATTCTCACTTTTGTTTGAAAACATATGATTGTGCTATTAATAAGCGGCAGGTCATTGCCATTTCCTGCTCACCCCTACTATGTGAGGAGTTACCGGTATGAATTTCTCCAAGTCACAGGCAAAGGGGAGTGGTAATAATCAGAGTGCTGTGATGGTCATTATAGTTGCTGAAGAGGAAATCTTCATTTCTGTCTACTCATTGCATTTTCTTGGAATTCAGGAATATGTGGTTTCCTAAGTGAAACAAAGGTTTAAAAATCTTATTCAAGCTCAATTCTTTTTATTACTTTCTAACTTTAGGGAGCAAGAGGATTTTCAGGAGAGAAGGTAGGTGACCGTCCTTCCTCTTGTTTAAGCTAGAGAGCAATTTCTTTGGGAAACAGTCCAGAGTCCACTTGCTTTTCCTTTGTGTATGTGAGGTGGGACTTAAAATTTTTTGACAAGGGGATATGTGGGATGATCTTAATAGCCAAACTGCCATGTTCATGAATGGTATAAATCAGGGACATATATGAAAATGTATACTTATCTGTAGTAATTGAGCTGACATATCTGTCACATGATGCTCTTGAAGAGTGGGTCCTGAATTCAAGGAGTGGTAGTCAAGGGGAGTGTCAAATGGGAGATGGAGGCCAGTATGAGTTGATAGGAAAGGAGATGGCACAGTAGGATAACAACTTTACATTCAGATTCAGAGGCAAAGTACTCATTCGCTCATTCATGCACTCGGAAGATATTTTTGTAGGTACCAACTCTGTTCCCCACATTATCCTTGGAGTGACTACAAAGTGATGAACAAGACAGACAAGGGCTGATTGAGCTTCTTTACTTATGTCTCCTGGAGCCACTGATTCATCCATATGGCCTGTAGCAAATATATCACATAATTGTAGTCTGAGAGTTTGGTGTGCTTATTTTCATGCACTAACTCAGCTGTCCTTTGGTTTAAAAAAAGTGCCTGAAACTTGACTTCCTTGTACAGATAGTAGGAGTAAATCAACTATTTCACACATGTAATATGCATTTTATTTGGCTTGCAAAAGTCTGGACATTCTTTTTCAAAAGATGCTTTATAAGAAATATGTTTTTTAAAAAAAATTTTTATTTTTATTTATTTGAGAGAGATCAAGGGGGAGAGAGAAAGAGCATGAGCAGGAGGGGCAGAGGGAGAACCAGACTCCCCACTAAGCAGGACCTGGGATCATGACCATACCTGAAGGCAGATGCTTCACTGACTGAGCCACCCAGGTGCCCCTATAATAAATACAACTGTCATTCTGAGATTGTTGGCAAAACAAAGGGCCATGAGTTGGAAGTGATGGAATATTTGATGAGATGGCACTCTGCAGGGGCCAGTTTTTACTCTTATTTAGTTAGTTTCAGGTTTTCCATTCTTAAGGAGTTTTCTTATGGTAAGTCTCCCCAAATACATACATATGGATATAGTCCCATCCAATTCTTCCTTAATCTGAGAGATCTTCTGAGTTTCCATTGTCTAAATTCATTCAGACATAATTGTCAGTCTTTTTATATTAAAAATGCCAATGACCAAAGAACCACCTTTAACTTGCTGAGGACCAGTGGGAAATGTTTCATTCAGTCTTGTGAAAGAGTTACTACTTGTTCCCAGTGCAAAAGTTGAAAAAGAAGTCTTTCTATCCTTTAGATTTGAGTTTCTTATCTTTTTCTTTGGAAATTAAAACGGTCAGGGAAAACAGTGTATAACACTAGGGAATATTTTCGGAAAGAAAATGATCATTGTTTTTTAATATATGAATGCACTATATAAACGCCATTTCAGAAGGTCTAGATTCTCCTCCCAACTAAAACAAACATTAGCAAGGAAGTTAACATCAAAGCAGGAAGCACGTACACCTGGTCCTCTTTTCCCTAACAGTTTCATCTTCCTTTGCTCCACAGGGAAGCCCTGGTGATGAAGGTGTTGACGGCTTTGTTGGAGAACAGGTATAGAAAGTTTCTCATTTTTATGTTTCTCCTCTATTAGTTTGGTATTTATGCTCTGTATTTATACTTTAAAATATAAAACACTATACTGTATTTTATACTTATATGTATATTTTATACATAGTCTAGAAATGTTAGCATGCATACTCAACAGTGTCTAATCTGTTACTTGCCCTTATTCTCAAAATATAAGGACCTAGAAACATAGCTGTAATCAATTGTCTCCCATAATAACATGTTATAGTTCAGTATCTTTTTTTTAAAAAAAATTATTTATTTATTTGACAGAGAGAGATCACAAGTAGGCAGAGAAAGAGAGAGAGAGAGGAGAAAGCAGATTCCCTGCCAAGCAGAGACCCTGATGCAGGACTCGATCCCAGGATCCTGAGATCATGACCTGAATTGAAGGCAGAGGCTTAACCCACTGAGCCACCCAGGCGCCTAGTCCAGTATCTTATTCCCATTTATTTTTGTTAAATTCTATCAATTAGATATTGTTATTTTTATTGCTTTACTTAATCATTGCTTATCCAGCTTTACCCTCATATTTGTTACTTTCCCTGTATGCCTTCAAAGGAACATGAAAGATCTTGTTTCTTTTCCCCCAGGTACAACTTTTAGAATTTCCTTTAATGGAGTTTATAAACTCCTTTGGTTTTTGTTTTTCTGAAAATTTCTTTATTTTACCATTTTTCTTGAAAGAGATCTTGGGGAAATAATGATTTTCTTCCAGCACTGAGAAAATGGAATTTCATAGTCTTCTGGCTTCTATTGTCTTCTGTCTCTTACTAGCACTGTTTAAGAAGTTATCCATCTTAACCTTCCAGCTTAAGCAGCTCCTGGGTGGCTCAGTGGGTTGAAGCCTCTGCCTTCAGCTCAGGTCATGATCCCAGGGTCCTGGGATTGAGCCCCACGTCAGAGAACCTACTTCCTCCTCTCTCTCTGCCTGCTTCTCTGCCTACTTGTGATCTCTGTCTGTCAAATAAATATAAAAAAAAAATCTTAAAAAAATAAGTTATCCATCAAACTCTTTGTTATTACTTTTGTCAGCAAACTTAAAAAAATATTGTCATGCTGCTTTAAAAATTTCCCTTTCTTTCTAGTTTTCTGTGGCTTTAATATGTTGTGTCCAGGTGTGGGTTTCTTTTTTATTTATCCTGTTTGGAGCTCGTTAGGCTTTTAAATTTGAGCATTTGTGCCTTCAGTCAGTTTTGGAGACTCCTTAGCAACTTCTCATTTTGAAATGTTTATCCTTCGCATTTTCTCTATTATCTCTTTATGGAAGTCTAATTAGAAATCTGTGAGAACTTGTGCTATCTGCAATGTCTCTTAACCTCTTTCATATTTTCTGTTTGTCTTTCTGTATTGCATTTGGAGTACTTTCTCCAGTTTCAAGTTCATTAATTCTTATGTCACTTGTGTTTAATATGCCATTTAACCTGTCAATTGGATTTTTAATTTCAGTTATTCTAATTTTCACTTTAAGAAGTTCTGTTTGATTCTTTCTCAATTCTGCTTGGTCTCTTTTTTAACAGTTGCTTATTATTTTACTCATTTTTTAAAACCTATTTAAATGAATGAAATATACTTATTTTATATTCTGCATATGATAATTCCAATAGCTGTAGTCATTAAAAGTCTGATTTTGTTGCCTGTTGTTTCTGCTGGCTTCTCTCTCATGGTGTCTCCCTCACATGTGTTGTGAATTTTGATGGATAGATTGATTTGATTTTCTTTTTTCTCTCTTTTCCTTTTTTTCCTTCTTTTTCTTTATTTTTTCCTTTTTTGATGACTTTTGATTTAAGTTCATTTTTAAATGAACTTCATCTGTGAGATGTCATTAAGTTCTGCATTGAGGTTGTTTGCTTCTGTCTCATATGTGGTGACACGTCCTCTTGAGATCACTTCAAAATAAATGATGAGATTTGGTTTTTCACACTGCACTCATGGAGTGATCAGAAGTCCTAAGGACAGCCAATCACTATTTTCTAGATTTTTGCTTTCTCTTTACTCTGAACTCTAAGGATTTCTCTTGTTTTTTTACCAGCTCATGAACATATGTGGAGTATCTTAAACTTGGTTACCTGGAATTTATATTATTTTCAAAGGAAGGATTATTCAGGGCATTTAGTCTGTCACGTATAAGTTGGATGGTAAAGAAATTTTCCGCTCTTGGATAGAATGTGGAACTATGTGAAAAAGTTTCTGGTGTGACTTGATATACAAAGCTTCTTTGTATATTTATTTTTCTTTTTCTAGGGTAATCGTGGAGCCCCAGGGTCATCTGGAGAAAAAGGAAGTAGGGGAAATCGGGTAAAGTATGAAGATATTCTTCGCTCATATTTCTACTGCATAAACTGACCTTGACAGTTTATTTTTAAGTTCTGGGAAATAATCCTCTAGTGGTTCAAGTTCTAGATTGGGAGTTAAAGGGCAATAAATATTAGCTCTTTGGAATCTTTAGTAAAGACCCTCTTATGCTGCTAGTGAAATGAATGATGGGAACTGGCGTCCTTAACCCTTGGAACAGTAATCACCGTGCCCTCATGGGCTTTGCAAGGCTCCCTGTCACCAGTGATTAGTCTCACACCCAAGCCCTCTCAGCCACATCCTTCACTACTGTCAGTCCAAAAGGGTCCTTTCCAATAAGATTGTACTATTCATTGTCCCCTGAGACTCCTCGTACATGCCCACCTCTGTGTCTTAACTCATGCTAGGTATCCCATCCCCGAGTGGCTTTTCCAGCTTCCATTTCTAGTGTTTATTTGAATATCACTTTCCCTCCAATTTCCAACTCCTCTCTTTCCTCCTCATCATACCCCCTTCTTGACCATATCTGTCTGTAGTGCCCTCTCGCTTCTCTACATCCTTCCCACATTATATTTCTATGTAAGGGAAGGCAGATGCCTGGTATTTGTACCACAGCTCTACCTTCCTGTGCCCATGGCAAATATTACTAAGCAATTATGGAATCCAGCCAGAGGGATCCATCTCGGGACTGTTATACTCAGCTTCTGTTGATTGACTGGATTAGATAAGGGGTGGAGTTATATTTTCGTGTACCCCTCATAGCATTAGAGTAATGCTTTTACCCCAAGGTGGGGACTGATTTCCTGAGAAGTAACACAGGGATTCACAAGAAATGGTTCTTTTTTTTTTTAAAATTTTTACTTTTATTTATTTGACAGAGAGAGAGATCATAGGAAGGCAGAGAGGTGGGCAGAAAGGAGGAAGCAAGCTCCCTGCTAGGCAGAGAGCATGATGCGGGGCTTGATCCCAGGACCCCGAGATCATGACCTGAGCTGAAGGAAGAGGCTTAACCCACTGAGTCACCCAGGCACCCCAAGAAATTGTTCTGTATTGAGGGAAGCTTAATTGATAAGCTGCAATTTGGGGATTAGATTTTGGAGAAGGTGGGGGACACCCTGCTTCTTTCAAGAGTGGAGAGCCTTCATTTTCCAACCAATTCACTTAAATTCAATAAATGCATGTTAAAGGCTTCTAACTTGTAGAAGGTATCCAGCAAAACACTTAGAAAGTTAGGCATATCATAATTAGGAACCAAATGCCAGACTCTGTACTCAGCATTTTAATCGATTATTCCATTTAATTTCCATTGCAACCCGATAGAATGGGTACATCTGTTTCACAAAATGGAATCTTAGAGAAGTTGAAGAAATTTGCCTAGCTGGTAAATTGGATAGCAGGGTTGGAATTTAGAATTAAGTAACTCCCTTTTATCATTATATCAGGTGAGAAAAGAGATAAGGTGGAGTTACAAGTAACAATAAGAACTGGCTTTTTTTTTTTTGGAGTGTAGAGAGCATCCCATTCCCTGGGTGTCTGAGAACCAGATCTCAGAGATGAGTCCCATTTCATTAGGGTCAGAGTGTGGCATAGACCCTCTAGAACAAGGCATATAACACAATTTGAAAAAGCTTCCTAGGGTGGGGGCTCTTCCCAACTCTGCAGGAACTACTACACAGAGGGGGTACCATTAATGGTACTTTAAAAAAAAATTGTGTTATGTCACCGTAAAACAGTAGGATTTTGGGGTTTTTTTTTTGTCTTCTATCTGCATTTAGGTTGTTTTTTTAATTTTTTATTTTTTCAGCTTAACAGTATTCATTATTTTTGCACCACACCCAGTGCTCCATGCAATCCGTGCCCTCTCCAATACCCACCACCTGGATTCCCCAACCTCCCACCCCCCCGCCACTTCAAACCCTCAGACTGTTTTTCAGAGTCCATAGTCTCTCATGGTTCACCCCCAGCTTCCAATTTCCCTCCATTCCCTTCTCCTCTCCATCTCCCCTTGTCCTCCAGGTTGTTTGTTATGCTCCACAAATAAGTGAAACCATATGATAATTGACTCTCTCTGCTTGACTGATTTCACTCAGCATAATCTCTTCCAGTCCCATCCATGTTGCTACAAAAGTTGGATATTCATCCTTTCTGATGGAGGTATAATACTCCATAGTATCTATGGACCACATTTTCCTTATCCATTTGTCCGTTGAAGGGCATCTTGGTTCTTTCCACAGTTTGGCGACCATGGCCATTGCTGCTATAAACATTGGGGTACAGATGGCCCTTCTTTTCACTACATCTGTATCTTTGGGGTAAATACCCAGCAGTGCAATTGCAGGGTCATAGGTAAGCTCTATTTTTAATTTCTTGAGGAATCTCCACACTGTTCTCCAAAGTGGCTGCACCAACTTGCATTCCCACCAACAGTGTAAGAGGGTTCCCCTTTCTCCACATCCCCTCCAACACATGTTGTTTCCTGTCTTGTTAATTTTGGCCATTCTGACTGGTATAAGGTGGTATCTCAATGTGGTTTTAATCTGAATCTCCCTGATGGCTAGTGATGATGAACATTTTTTCATGTGTTTGATAGCCATTTGTATGTCTTCATTGGAGAAGTGTCTGTTCATATCTTCTGCCCATTTTTTTAAAAAGATTTTATTTATTTATTTGACAGACAGAGATCACAAGAAGGTAGAGAGGCAGGCAGAGAGAGAGAGAGGAGGAAGCAGGCTCCCTGCTGAGCAGAGAGCCCGATGCGGGACTCGATCCCAGGACCCTGAGACCACGACCCCAGCCGAAGGCAGAGGCTTAACCCACTGAGCCACCCAGGCGCCCCTGCCCATTTTTTGATATGATTGTCTGTTTTGTGTGTGTTGAGTTTGAGGAGTTCTTTATAGATCCTGGATATCAACCTTTTGTCTGTACTGTCATTTGCAAAACAGTAGGTTTTAAGAGAGGCAACCATTTGCTTATAAGGTCATAGTCTTTTGGCAAGTTGCTTTACCTCACTGGTTCTCTTTCTATAGTAGGAGCGCTAGAAATACTTTTCTCTTTTTTTGCCCCTTTTTCGTGAGATCTTGCTGTGTCAGTGCTGCCCATGTCTGTGATAGAGAGAGCCTTCTTCTTATGTGTGTTTCTGCATAGGAATATCAGGGAGAAGTGGAAAGATCAGGGACTCAGGGGAAGGGAGGACTTGGTCCAACTTCCCTGAGCCTTGGGTTCCTCGCCCACACTATGTACTTCCTGAGTTGTAAGGATTCAGCGAGGTAATGCACACCTAGGGCCATATAAACAGACTTCAATAAAAGTATGCTCTTTTCTGCATTGCAGTCTCACCTATTTAGCTGCAAATGCTTTAAAGTTCAAGTACTATATTGCTCTTTTAATGTGATTCTCATTTCCCCTCTTAATGTTCTCTTTCCTTTAGGCAACAGATGATCTTTTAAAGTGACACTTTTTTTTTCCCCCGTGATTTAAGGGCTTGACAGGACCCCCTGGACCTCCTGGAGAGCACGGAGAGCCTGGGTTAAGAGGAGACCCTGTAAGTGCTGGGAGAGGGATTAGAGCTGCTTTTATCCAGGGACTTACAAATAGTTTGCTTAGACGCAAAGACAACAATTAATTATTCATCAATGAGGCATCTGTTCAGCCTATCTTAGCCTTGCAACGAATAAGAGATTTGTGAAAACACCCCATCTTATAGAACATTTAGGTTCTTAAAGAACTGAATGCAACTTTAATTGCATTGAGTATTCAGGATTTCTGAGCAGGCCTGGACAATTAAAATATCTACTTTGGTACGTTTAAAAAAATCACATTTCCTTTCATTTCTTTTCCTATCTTTCCCGTCCATTTGAGGTAAGCAAACTTTTCTTTTCTCAGGGGGATCCTGGAGCAGAGAGTTACATCCAAGGCCCTAAGGGAGAAAAAGGAAGGCGTGGACATAGGGTAAGATGGTTTCTGTTTGTTCAGGGTTGCTGGAACATGTGGGAAAGATGCTAGCTGGTGAAGAAGGCTTGAATGTTCTGGTTGGATCAGTATAGAGAGCAAAACTGTGGCACTCCACTGCCACAGAGACAGGAGCTCAGAATGCTAATCTCCACTTAACAGCCTTGTCCTGGCATCCTTATCTTACGGTTCTTTTTTTTTCCCCTGAAAAAAAAATCTCATTTCCCACAATACTAGTAACACAAGTTACTTAATCTCCTTTATCCTTAGTTTCTTCATCTCCAAAATGAAAGCATCAGGCTCAGTGATGCCCAAGATCTTTTCAGTTTAAAAATTCTTCAATTTCATAATGATGTCTTGATTTAAAAGTGGTCAGGCCATTACACGGCTGACTCACTATTCACCACTGCCAGTGTTGATGTGAATTGAATACTAGCCATTTTTAAAGATAAGATACTTGTCTAGTTTGGAAGATTGGAAGTGTCATGACAGAAGACCTTACCAAAGGTAGAAGACTTGTTAACTTTGTAGATACTGCTAACTGGTTGGAAGACATATTTAGATGTTTTATGTCCTAGTCATTAAAATGCATGACTGAAAAATGACTAAAGTAACCCAAGTGTCTCAGTCCCCACATCTTATCATTCCAAATTTCCAGAAACAGCGTCTGCACAGCAAAATGTTTATAACTGGAAAGTACCCTCTATTTGCTTTGGACTCCAAATTACCTTCTTTGACAAAACTTTAGGATGTTGATTCTCTTCCCTTTTGTGGCTCATTCATATCCATTTCATATATATCCAGTCCCAAGTACAATCCAGTTTATAACAGGATCAGTACTATGTAGCTATGCCAGGAAACTGTCACTCCTTACTACAATAATTTCTCATCTTGTTATTAATTATATTTATTTTGAACGAACTCCATTGAGATGGTTCTCTTGGGTGAGTTGAGATCAGAGAGCCCAGTGGTTAGATACTCAATCAGTTATGGGATTGAGCTAAGAGAAGAGCAGGCCAGCACCCCTTAACCCATCTGGGCCCTGGTTTCCTCATCTGCAAGGTGGGAAGGTTAGAGAAACCATTTATAAGCTTCCATGAGTTAGTGGTTGTCATGGGAATTAAAATGTATGAATTGAGTTCATTTCCATGATTTGCTCATGGTTTTACAGCTGGAAAAGCACTCCAGTCTCTAGACAAACTCTCCAGTACTCTGCGCATCACAGCGCCCCAGCCATGGGGCGAACCTCCTGCTTGCAGTTTTTAGAGGTCTCCATCGCTGACTTTATAGCTAAGGGCTAACTTGGAACATTAGATCCCTGAATTGCGTGTGCAAACCACAATTGTGACCCTCTGAAGTGGTGCCACGTCACACCGCACTTGTGTTCCACGTGGTTTCTACTCCCGTGCTGAGCTCAAAGAAGGGTGCTAAGTATTTCCTGAATAGACTTGGGTAATAAAAGTCACTCTCACCAGTTACATATAAGCCTGCTGCTGCAGAGGCTGAAATTCTTGAGGTAGTCCATTAAATTCCATTAGAAGATAGACCTCTAGGGGGCAGTCTTTCCTCGGTACAGGTTTCCTTGGCTATCCTGAAGCAGAAGCAGAGCGTTCCTATGAAACCAATCATAAACAGAAACGGAGTAAGCAAAGAAGCAATTACCATTAATTTCCGTGGAGACATGTGTAAGTGTTCCCAGACCCCCAAATAACCTCTCTTAGGCTTCCCTGTTACCTTAGGACACATCTTGCTAAAGGATGCACAAAATAAATTGAGATGAATGGTTGCTCACAGAGTTCAAAGCTATGGTTGCTGCAGGCTGAGATGATGCTGAGTGCGGTCCCTGGGGAAGAAGCCTGGCTTGGCAGGGCCTCTGTAAAGGCTCAGTGCAAAATACATACTGAACGTTGTTTTCACTTTTTGCTCTTTTTCGTAAAAGTGAAAATCCTCTTTGTATTTCTTTTGGTTAGTGAAACCTGGTACTAATGTAGATCTTTCATAAAAGTGACGTGGCTGAACACATACTTTTAAAGAGGGAGGATACCTGTATTTGGTTCTGAGTTGAACCAAAGTGCAGATTCTATGTTGCAATTTGGATGGAGACAGTCCCCTGAAGGAAGCAGTCTTTTAAATGAAACAGAAACTTCATTATACACCCAGTGTGGGGGAAGGAATGCAAAACCCGTCATGCTTTTCCTCACTTCTGAAAAGGAAAACCAATACAAGCCTTTTGGAAGGCAGTCTGGCAATGCACAGCAGCTAGGACTGCTGTTTGTTGCTTGTATATTTAAATATACAAGTTTATATATATTCATATGCAAGTGACAAAACCTGACTAACAGTGTTTAGCTAATAAACATGTTTTTGATAATCCAGGGAAAGGTGATTCCTGGATTGATGCATAGCTCTATGATATCATTAAAAGCCAGGGATGTCATCAGGGACTCAGGCCCTTTCTTCCCCGGTTACATCTTCAATGTGGTCCCTGGGCTTACCAGCCCAAGCATTTGTCTTCATGATTACATAAAATGCCAGAAGGAAAGGCGCTTTCCTTTCATCAGGTCATGGTCAGCAGTATTCTCTTTTTGTCCCCTTTGGCGCGTTGACTGGCTCCCGTGTGCCCCGCCTGCCCAAGATACCAGGGAAAGCAAGTTTCTGACAGAGGCAAGTTTCTGACAGAGATTTCCATGACTGGTTCAGACTTGTCATAATTCGTTCCTTGGGGCTGGGTGTGTTGTCCTAAATGAAACATTTTCTCAGCAAGTAAGAAAGGGGCAAGAGTGTTGTGTAGCCCCCAACTGCATCTGCCATGGGTTAAGGTTTGTATGTCCTTTGATCCAATCTCTCCAGTTCTAGAGATTTATCTAGAAGCTAATCATGGACCAACACAAAAATTTAGCTCCAAGGATGGAGATTAGATTATTAGATTTTAAATCACTACATTGCTTGAATGTCCAGTGATAAGGGATTGTTTATATAAACAATGGCACACAATAAAATATTACTAAGCCATGAAAAATAGTTTAGAAGACTATTTCATAACAAGGAAAACATTCATGATGTAATATTAAGTGAAAAGACCAGATTACAAAACTCTATATTCAGCAGGAGTCCAAATTTTTTTTAAGATTTTATTTATTTATTTGGGAGAGTGAGAGAGAGCATGAGAGAGGAGAAGGTCAGAGAGAAGCAGACTCCCTCCTGGGCTGGGAGCCTGGACTCTGGGAACATGACCTGAGCCGAAGGCAGTAGCACAACCAACTGAACCACCCAGGCACCCAAAGGTCCAAATTAGTAGAATATAGCTATATCTGTTCTGGAAAGATAAACACCCAGAAATTAAGCTTTTTTTTTTTAACCTTACCTTCTGAAGTTTTGAAACATTCTATGATGAACTTGTATTTTTTTTTACCCTGGCTTTTAATTTTGAAAAATTTTAAATCTACAGAAAAAGTTGTAGTTGCAAGAACAGCATAGTGTACACCAATTTTTATCATTTAGCTGTATTTGCTTTATGTCTCTCTATACAAATACATAGGTAATATTTGATATATTAATATTGAGCTATTTGATTAATTACTTAATTAATCAAGGATTAATTGAAGGTCTTATAACATTTCTCTTCCAAATAGTCAGCAAGTATCTTTTTTTTTTAAGACTTTATTTATTTGACAGACAGAGATCACAAGTAGGCAGAGAGGCAGGCAGAGAGAGAGGGGGAAGCAGGCTCCCTGCCAAGCAGAGAGCCGGATGCGGAACTCGATCCCAGGACCCTGAGACCATGACCTGAGCCGAAGACAGAGGCTTAACCCAGTGAGCCACCCTGGCACCCCCAGCAAATATCTTTTAAGAACAAGTACTTTTTTTTATATAAACAAAATACAGTCATCATACTCAAAAAATTTAATATGGCACAAAATTATTTTCTAATATGCAGTCCATATTTAGATTTCTGCACTTGCCCAAATGAGGCCCTGTGTTTATTATTGTTGTTCTGAAATCTAATCAAGTACTGTGTGGAATATTTAATCGTCTTGCCTTGGTTGTATCCTTCAATCACAGCTGTTGTCCAGTTATTTGTTTCCATGACATTGACATTTCTGACCAGTTAGTTTGCTAAACATCCTTCAGTTAGGATTTGTCTGATAGTTTCCTCATGACTAGACTCAGATTAAGCATTTTTGGCAGATTAAGCAAGGCAGTTTCCTTCTTCTTTTCATTTATTTATTTATTTATTTTTAATGAACATAAAATGTATTATTTGCCCTTGGATGGTGCTTCTTCTTCTTCTTCTTCTTCTTCTTCTTCTTCTTCTTCTTCTTCTTCTCCTCTTCCTCCTCCTCCTCCTCCTCCTTCTTCTTTTAAGATTTTATTTATTTATTTGCCAGAGAGAGCGTGAGTGAGAGAGAGAGAAAGTGCACAAGCTGGGGAGCAGCAGGAGGGGGGAGAAACAGACTCCCTGATGAGTCTAATGTGAGACTCAATCCTAAGATCCTGGGATCATGACCTGAGCTGAAGGAAGATGCTTAACTAACTGAGCCACCCAGACGTTCCTAGGTGGTACCCTTCTCAATCATCAGGAGGGACACTATGTTGGCTGTCTCATTACTGGTGCATTAATTTGGTCACCTGTTGAAGATGAGGTTCACCAGACTTATCCATTGTAAACATAGTTTTTCCTTCCTTGTAATGATTAAGTAATCTGGCGATGATACTCTGAGACTGTAAACTTGTTTCCCGACAGTCTTTCACCCAGTGATTCCAACATCTGCCCAGATGATTCCTTTGCTATGCTGCAAAAAACTGTCTACTATTGAAATGAGAAAATGATAAGCATTTTAAGAAAAAAATCTTTTTAATAATCTAGACCAATCATGAGAGTGCCTTGTCTGAAGACTCCTTTCTCATTCAGCTACCATATTAAAAATAATTCCCATTATAAAAGTAACACTACCAGGGCATCTGGATGGCTCAGTTAGTTAAGCGTCCAACTCTTGATTTCAGGGCAGGTCATGATCTCGGGGTCCTGGGATCCAGCCCTGTGTGGGGCTCCATGCTCAGCGGGGAGTCTGCTTCAGGATACTCTCTCTCCTTCTGCTCCTCATTCCTCTCTCTCAAATAAATACATAAATCTTAAAAAACAATTAACACTACAGATATTTGGGAATACAGAAAAGTAAAATGTAGAGAAAAATTTAATAGTTCCAGTAGCCAAGAAAAACTTCAGTTTACAGAACTTTCCTAACTTGTTGATGGCAAATATACTCTCCCTGAGAAGGTCAGATAAGGATCCCATGGGCTCATTTTAATGTGTTCTAGTCTAGTATAAAGAAATGAGGAAACATCATTTTGTTTTTCTCCATATTCAGGATAAATTATTCTTTCAGAAAATTTAACATACTTGAAAAGAATGTTATGACACATTTTTTCTCCTTCTTAAGCTTCCGAGAAAACATAATTTTTAATAATTGCATACTATTTCAAAAAGTGTTTCTTATCGTAATTTTATCAGCATTTCCCTCATACTGTGGGATATTTATATTGTTTCAGAATTTAATATATTATAAATAACAGTTGGAAGAACAGCTTTGCACAAATGTTTTTATTTCTGTATTTCACATTCTTTTCCTATTTATGTGTTCTTACTGAGTTGGCATGTGACTTACTGCGTATCTGAAAATATCCCTACTTGGAATCCAAGGTGGTTTCCATTTCTCCTGAAAGATGGACTCATTTTCTCTGGACATCACTCATCTTCTCACTTCTGACCTTGAGGAAATGAGAGCACGAGAGCATTTCCTCATCCTGACCATGTGTAACCTCTCCCTCTGTCATCTTCAGTTCATATTAGTCACTCCACACTTGCAGAGACTCGCTCTTCTGCCTTCTGTTTCTGTCTGCCACTCTGCACCTTATATGATGGGTAGGAAGGGAAGTACCGGTGTTTTTCAAATATTAAGCACAGGTTATTCAGGAATATCTCTGACTACTGTCCCAGCATGATGAACACTGAAAAGTTGTCACATGAACAATCTCTGGGGAAAGGTGCCTACAACATGGCTATTTTAAAACACCAGAATTAATGCATTTGCTTCTAGAAAATTACTGACCAACAGAACTTTCTGAGCTCCAATATCCTATATCTGTGCTAATATGGTAGCCACTAGCCACTTGGAGTTACTGGACCCTTGAAATGTGTATAGTATAACTGAGAAACTACACTTTTAATTTAATTCTAATGAATTTAAAATTGATAGCCACCTGTGACTAGTGGCCTCTGTATTGGAGAGCTCATGTCTGAAGAATAAATGCAGAAGAGTGTAGACCTCTAAACTTTTATATTCCCTTTACTTCTTCCTTTTCAGGGACGTTCTGGTTTTGAAGGACCTCAGGGGGAGCCTGGAAATGTTGGCCCTCAGGTTAGTACAACCACTCATGGGTCTTATTTCAGCTGTTTTTTGTGGAGGAGAGAGGTCGGCTCGACTGAAAATTGGCTTGTTTCCTTTTCTAAGGTCTCTGCTTCCCTTCTACTCTTAGGGGTCAAGAGGAAGACAAGGTGTGCCAGGACTGAAGGTCAGTGCTTTCTGGAAAGACTTTCTTCTCACTCCACAGATGTACCTACTTCAAATAGTTCTTGTTGGGCTGTCTGAGGTTGCAGGAGGATCACTGAGAAGTTTTCATTAAGACCTTTTCCATGAAGAAGAATAAGTTAATATGGTTCTCTGCTTCCCCTCCTACTTGGTATAATATTTTATTTGGGTTGAAAGGAAGCTAATAACTTAGTGAATGGTCTTACCTCTGAAATCATGATTTTTTTCATTTAAAGAAGTGGAACTTCCTGTGGGTACTCTAGGGGATCTCATAGTCCCTAAACAATGAAAAAAGATTGAGTTTTTAGCATTTATTCAACGGGGATTTGTGGGTGGGATAGAGGCTATCTCTTTGGGGGAATTGTATTTTACTAAGTAATTACTTAGCATCAGTCACACTGTGCTATGCCTTTATTTCTAACACTTTAAGTAACCCTTCTAAGGCCCCAGGAGTTAGGAGCACCGTTGGTTACACTTTACAGATAAGAGAAAAGATATAGATTTAGCAAAACTTGTCAGAGGGCCCATGGGTAATAATCAGTAGAAACAGGATTCAAATCTGAAGATCAGGATGCTCTTAGAAATTCTTTTACAAAATAAATTTATTATATAGTCTTCTCTCTAACACAGTCATGCTTGGCTGTTGTTGGTTGTGTTTTTTTTTTTGTTTGTTTGTTTGTTTGTTTGTTTTCAGCATTCTCATGATCTAGAGATGGAGGAAAAGTCACAGATGGATTTATGTCAACTCTGAGTCCCTGTGTGTGTGTGTGTGTGTGTGTGTGTGTGTGTGTTGGGTAGTGACTTCTGACCTCCTAGATATAAAAGAAGATGGAACTGCTAGTCTTCAGATCAAACAGGTTAAAAAAGCATGGATATTGAGAAATTCAAAGTCAAACAAGTTCTGTCAACACCAAGTAAAATATTATTTCTCACAAAATGTTGAGGATTTGAAATCAATTCTTTTTAAAAAAAGACATATATTTGAGAGAGGAAGGGAGAGAGAGAGTGAGCGAGCAAGCAAGCACAGTGGGAGAGGGAGAAGCGGGCTCCCGGTTGAGCAGAGAGCCTGATGTGGGGTTTGATTCCAGGATCCTGAGATCATGACCAGAGGCAGACACCTAACTGAACAATCCAGGTGCCCTGAAATAAATTCTTAAATCGATATTCTCTTGTACTATTAATTTGGTTTTGATACTTGTAAAATAAATGTCTTGAACTATCATTTTATCCTATTGTTTTTACCCCCAAAAGGCAGAAAGAAATAGGCTAAGTTTTGAGGAAATTAACTGGCTCTAGGCAATAGAAGGAATTTCTTACTCTTGAATTATTTAAGTCTTTTGTGATGCTACGTGTAGTTTATCTAAATGTCTGCTCTGTTCACTGTGGATTCTCTGCTCAGTTGGGTCATGGTTATTTTTGTTTTCCTATGTCACCTCATCTCCTGTGTTACTCTTTTTTAAATTTAATTTGAATAAGAGTGAAGCCTGTGCATATACTGAAAGTCAAACTGCATTCGTAAGCTTAATAGTGAAAGATATCTTCCTGTCTCTTCTTTCCAGCTCTTTGGAAACACTCAATTTCATCTCTGTGGGCAGTTCTTCTGATATTATTGCTGTTTTTCTTTTCTTTTTTATTTTGTTTTAATTTATTTTATCTATTTATTTTATTTTTTATTTTCAGCATAACAGTATTCATTATTTTTGCACC
Source organism: Neogale vison (assembly GCF_020171115.1). Taxonomy (NCBI): domain Eukaryota; kingdom Metazoa; phylum Chordata; class Mammalia; order Carnivora; family Mustelidae; genus Neogale; species Neogale vison. The sequence continues at coordinate 133,242,481 of NC_058096.1, read as the reverse complement.
ACACCCAGCGCTCCATGCAATCCGTGCCCTTTATAATACCCACCACCTGGTACCCCGACCTCCCACCCCCTGCCCCTTCAAAACCCTCAGATTGTTTTTCAGAGTCCATAGTCTCTCATGGTTCACCTCCCCTTCCAATTTCCCCCAACTCCCTTCTATCTCCCCATGTCCTCCATGCTATTTGTTATGCTCCACAAATAAGTGAAACCATATGATAATTGACTCTCTCTGCTTGACTTATTTCACTCAGCATAATCTCTTCCAGTCCCGTCCATGTTGCTACAAAAGTTAGGTATTCGTCCTTTCTGATGGAGGCATAATACTCCATAGTGTATATGGACCACATCTTCCTTATCCATTCGTCCGTTGAAGGGCGTCTTGGTTCTTTCCACAGTTTGGTGACCATGGCCATTGCTGCTATAAACCTTGGGGTACAGATGGCCCTTCTTTTCACTACATCTGTATCTTTGGGGTAAATACCCAGCAGTGCAATTGCAGGGTCATAGTGAAGTTCTATTTTTAATTTCTTGAGGTTCTCCAAAGTGGCTGCACCAACTTGCATTCCCACCAACAGTGTAAGAGGGTTCCCCTTTCTCCACATCCCCTTCAACACATGTTGTTTCCTGTCTTTCTAATTTTGGCCATTCTAACTGGTGTAAGGTGGTATCTCAATGTGGTTTTAATTTGAATCTTCCTGATGACTAGTGATGATGAACATTTTTTCATGTGTCTGATAGCCATTTGTATGTCTTCATTGGAGAAGTGTCTGTTCATATCTTCTGCCCATTTTTTGATATGATTGTCTGTTTTGTGTGTGTTGAGTTTGAGGAGTTCTTTATAGATCCTGGATATCAACCTTTTGTCTGTTCTGTCATTTGCAAATATCTTCTCCCATTCCGTGGGTTGCCTCTTTGTTTTCTTGACTGTTTCCTTTGCTGGAAAGCAGAAGCTTTTGATTTTGATCAAGTCCCAAAAGTTTATTTTTGCTTTTGTTTCCTTTGCCTTTGGAGACATATCTTGAAAGAAGTTGCTGTGGCTGATATCGAAGAGTTTACTGCCTATGTTCTCTAGGATTCTGATGGATTCCTGGCTCACATTGAGGTCTTTTATCCATTTTGAGTTTATCTTTGTGTATGGTGTAAGAGAATGGTCGAGTTTCATTCTTCTACATATAGCTGCCCAGTTTTCCCAGCACCATTTATTGAAGAGACTGTCTTTTTTCCACTGTATATTTTTTTATTAACATATAATGTATTATTTGTTCCAGGGGTACAGGTCTATGAATCATCAATCTCACACAATTCACAGCACTCACCGTAGCACATACCCTCCCCAATGTCCATCTCCCAGCGACACCATCGCTCCCACCCCTCCCCTCCAGCAGCCCTCAGTTTGTTTCCTGAGATTAAGAGTCTCTTATGGTTTTCTATTGCTGTTTTTCTAAACAACATACTTATTTTGCTGTTTCTTGGTTTTCAATTTGGGATATTTTTCTCTCGATTTCTGATTATGGGGGAGAAACATTGTTCTTAAACTGTGTGTTTCCTTCTCCATACACTTGTCTCCATCTCATCCTTGCCATATGCTTAACTTCTCCACTTTTGGTCAAGCCAGCTGATTGCTCATATGGCTGGGCAAATATTATTTGCAGCTATGTAACCTGTTTTCCTTGAGCCAGCCTCTCTTCTTATTTGCTTTGTGTTCTACGTGCCGATTACCAGTTAATTTTAAAGCTCTTTGAGAAAACTGAGAACTTCCCAATATATTTAAACATGTGGGATTTATTTCTCTTGGATTTCCTTCTTCCTGGGCCCTCTTTCTTCCTGCTCTAATTCAGATCCATTTTTCTCCGGGCCTCTGTACTGTTGTCTTATAGGGACAAATTGTAAAACAGCAACCTCTCATTTGGGGAGCAGAGAAAAATGTGTGCAAACTGCTCCCTTTCATAGAAAGCCTCTCCATTTAGCACATTGTAATCTTGATGAATCCCTGTCTTTGTTCTTTTTCCTTTGCTTTTTAAAATTTTTTAAAAATAAGAGATAAAATCCCAACTATTTGCAGACTCCAAAGTGAAGTGGAGTTATTCAACACGTCAGTAGTTTGCTAGTTAACCCAGTGTTGGAACACTGGTCATATAGATGCATTTATGTTTTGAGGCTGCAGCTTGCTAAAGATGGGCAAGTACTATTGGATGAGTACAGTGTACAGAGGTGCTGAATTCCAAATCACAGCATCCCTTGGATATGGAAAAAGATGGTTCATTACGGTCTATAAAATTAGAGATGCTGGCATCTATAAGATACATAATAAACTGGAATTCTAAATAATATTTTTAATAGAAAACATTGTATTATGGCAAACAAATCAATGCAGAGGTTATTTTGGCAATAAGGAAAAACTTGAACTTGTTAATTATGATAAAATTAAGAATATAATTTGTTTTTTATATGTCCATTAACCCACTATCCTCCAGCAATTTATTTTCATGTTTGTGTGTTTCCTGTACTAGATAGATAATAAAGAGTTATTATCATGGGTATACTATTTTATAGTCTGCTTTTCTGTTTCCAAATCTTCCTATTATCAGTTTAATATATTATAGCATACTCTGTAGAAGAACAATGATTTGCTAAACAATTCTTATGTTGAGCATTTAGGTAATTTCTATTATGTTAGATATCATAGTCAGTGATGTAAAGAAAAACTGTATTATAGGGTTTTTGTTTTGTTCCTGCTTTTGCTTTGCTGAAATGATTTCCTTAATATAAATGTATAGACATGGAGGTACAATAAAAGAGTCTGAACTTTGCGGCATAGAGCCAAATTGTTTTCCGAATGTTGCACTGTCGATGTCAGTAACGTGATAGGCAAACATTTCACAACCTATCTCAAAATTTCTAGCTACGTGCCTTTAAAACATACAAAACAAGGGTTGCTAGAGGGGAGGTGGGTGGGGGGACGAGGTAATTGGATGATTGGCATTAAGGAGGGCACGTGATGTGATGAACACTGGGTGTTATAGGCAACTGATGATTTTTTTTTTTAACTTTACATCTGAAAATAATGATGTACTATATATTGGTTAATTGAATTTAAATTAAAAAATAAAAAAGTTGGGGCACCTGGGTGGCTCAGTGGCTAAAGCCTCTGCCTTTGACTCAGGTCATGATCACAGGGTCCTGGGATCGAGCCCCCAGTCGGGCTCCCTGCTCGGCAGGGAGCCTGCTCCCCCCCCACTTGTGATATTTGTCTGGCAAATAAATAAATAAAATGTTTATAAAAAATAATAAAATTATGTTTATTAATCTAGAAATCAACTGCTAAAGACCAGAATAATACAGCAGTAATAATTAAGAGAAGTGCTTCCCATTTACCTGAATAGTTTTAAAAACTTCAGAAGCATGAGGAATTGATCCATGTAGTGATTAATTCTGAGTTCAAGGTTTTTTTTCTCTTTGCAAATCCATAAATAAATAGTAACCTTCCCGACACCTGAACAACATGAAAAAGAAGACAGAATAATTCACAAAATGGGTATTATCCTCAATCTTACAAAAGGTATCTTCTCTGTAGAAGTGAAAATATTAATTTGAGGGTGAAATTAAAATCAGTTATTAGATGAATCATGTTAACATCTCACCTTTTGCCTAGAGAGCCAGCTTAATGTTGTAAGAACCTGTAGGGTGGTTTTTTTTTTTTTTTTAATTTTTTTTCCAATTTATTTATTTTCAGAAAAACAGTATTCATTATTTTTTCACCACACCCAGTGCTCCATGCAAGCCGTGCCCTCTATAATACCCACCACCTGGTACCCCAACCTCCCACCCCCCCCACTTCAAACCCTTCAGACTGTTTTTCAGAGTCCATAGTCTCTCATGGTTCACCTCCCCTTCCAATTTACCCAAATTCCCTACTCCTCTCTAACGCCCCTTGTCCTCCATGCTATTTGTTATGCTCCACAAATAAGTGAAACCATATGATAATTGACTCTCTCTCCTTGACTTATTTCACTCAGCATAATCTCTTCCAGTCCCGTCCATGTTGCTACAAAAGTTGGGTATTTTTTTTTTTTAAGATTTTATTTATTTGTTATTTAAAAGAGAGAGAGACAAGAGAGAGAGCACAAGAGGGGTGAGTGGCAAAGGGAGAAACAGGCTCTCTGCTGAGCAGAGACTGATGCTGATTTTATCCCAGGACTGAGCCACCCAGGCGCCCTGAATCTGTAGGGTTTTAAAGCCAGTTTTCTGGGGGCAACCTGGGTGGCTCAGTCAGTTGAGCATCTGCCTTTGGTTCAGCTCAGAATCCCAGAGTCCTGAGATCCAGCCCCATGTAGGTTCCCTCCTCAGCAGGAAGTCTGCTTCTCCCTCCGCTTCTGCCCCTCCCCCTGCTCCTTCTCTCTCTCTCTCTCAAATTAAATAAAATCTTTAAAAAAAAAAAGCTAGTTTTCTGCCATTTCTCTATGTGTTTTATGTGCCTTGCCCCAGAATGTCACACCTGTTGCTGTGTTCAACCTTCTGAGTTTCTTCACAAGGGCTAAGGGTCCCTAACACCAGCGAGCATTTAGCCCATATCACTTAAAAGGAATGAATGGGCTTTTTACGAACCTGTTGTTAAGTGGGGGCTTGGGTTATTTAAACAAAATATTTTTGCTTTTATCACCAGCCAAGATATTGGAAGGAGACATGCAAAGACTGGGAAAGACAGTAGAATCTGGTTTTCCAACATAAGTGGAGGCCCTTCTTCCCATATCCTCTCCAATCCCAAGAGAACGGAGCACAGACAATCAAAGCCTTTTTTTTTTTTTTTTTCCTTTCTTTTCTCTTGTGGCTTTCAAGTGACATCTTGCAGGAAAGGCTGCCTTCAAAAGAAACATTATTAGTGCCTGGTGAACTCACTAAGTTTTGCTTATTTTGACAGGGTGTGCATGGAGAACCTGGTGAACGGGGTTACCAAGGAGAGCTTGGATACCCAGGCTCACAGGTTGTATCAGTCAACTTGTTTTTAGTGCTAAAGGATATTTGTTTGAAATTATCAAACAAAACAGATTCTTGGATAAGGACTTAACATATATCGGAATGGCCTTGGATATCTCTTTTCCAGGGCCTTCCATAGCAAATTGTAGAGTCTCTCTCCTGGGCAAGTTAAACTCCAATAACTAATATTTACTAAGTTCTTATTATGTCTTAAATATGGCCCTAAGCACTTGTATTAACACATTTAACCTTTAACGGAAGGTTATTATCCTTATTTTACAGAGATAAATGGAGGGGGGAATGGAGAAGTTAGGTAAATTGGCCAAGCTCACACAACTACTGAATGATAAAGATGGGGTTCAGACTCAGGCAGGCTAGTTATAAAATCTATGCTCTTAATTACTGCCTCTGAAACTGTGTCTTCAAAGTATTCAAATTTGACATGAAAAATCAGTAAAGCGTTTATTGAGTATCTGTTATACATAGGGCAATTTGCTAATAGGCGTGGGATGTTCAGAACATTAAGGCAAGGAAGGGACTTATCCTCAAGTGGGGTGTTGTAACTATTCAGTGATAACTGGAAATTTGAACTTCCAACCAGTTCTTTTGGAATCTTCAAAGTATAACCCAAATCTGTCATTCTGTAAATCCTTCTGGAACATGTCCTACCTCTTTTTTTTTTAAAGGCCAAATTGTTTCCAAGTATTAAATGGAAGAACTTTAAAACAACAACTCTTACTAACACATTGAATCATTCTCCATAACTTTAAAAAGTCTATGAGCGTCACGCGATCATTTTGAAAGGTTTCTGTTGTTTTTTGACTTGACAAAGATATGAAAGAATGAAAAGGGTGATCAAAGTGTTATTAGAGATTGTATTTATTTTATGATAGAAAATAGTGTCTGAACATAGGGAGAAACAACCGAGAGATGGATTTTTGCCTTTCTTTTGATCGCTGGCTTAATTCAAATTTGGACCCCCTGCCACTGTGGCGTTGTGGTTTTCTCTTTTGTATTCACTTTGTCATACTGCTGAGTGCAAGGGGAGCAAGGGCTGTGTTATGAACCATGAGCAAGATAATCAATAAAAACCTCTCCTTAATTTCACCACCCACTGGGATGTGAGTATGATGCTCTATTTAAATGGGTGATTACAATGCCTCATGCAGGAATATAGAAGGTATAGAAGCCACGATCCATGCTTCTAACAGGAAAGCATTTCTCAGAAAAGCTGGAAAAAAATGAGTGTTGAAATCAGTAAAGTTAAATAGGTCAGGGAGAAAATGAGTACCTCCCCAGCAACGTGCCCAGTGAGATTAGGCTATTGTACTATTGTGAACAAGCAGCTGTACTATTGGTTCTTGATAAAATCAAAATACGTTCTCCAGTTCTCAGCCCTTGGATATATAAAGCAAAGGTTGAATTTTCAAAGGAGATCAGTGTATTAGCAGCTCCTCTCTTTCCCCTTTTAGGATTTAAAATTAGTTGGGCATATTAAAATATAAAAGCAGTGTTCTGAAATTTTAGGGCTCATTGGACTCAGCTGCGGAGGTGGTTATTATAGGTACAGAAGGAAAGGGCTCACATCCGGTGTTTCTGGTAGAAAGAGCCTGGGGGCTCCCTTGCAGATGCTGCTGAGTGGAGTGTGATAAACACACTAATGATGGGTCAGGGCCCACAAATCAAGTATCCTGATTTGTGCTCTCATTGTTGACTAAGGTGACTTTGGGATTACATGGGAAATAAATAGCTCCATAAACATTGGTTGAACTTTAATTTCATTTTGGGACTAGGGACTGAGAGGAAGACAAGGAATACCAGGAATTTCTGGACAAAGAGGCTTACCCGGTGCTGAGGTAAGTTGGAAGCGCTAAAAGGTGCAGCAGAGCTGCTCATTAACAATGTTAACAGTGGCCACGGCATTCAGATACCCGAGAGTTCCCGAGGAATAACGTAAAGCTACGCTCTTTGCCCTGGGATTTGTGGGTATCAGGGGTTTCTAGAAATAGCTAATTTGATCACTGGGTGTACCCCCTTCTCTAGGTATTGTGGGAATATAGTGATAAACGAGATTGGGTCGGAGCCCCAAGGGTGTTTAACGCAAGCTCATAGTGCCTTACCTATAGCGTGACAAAAAATAAAACCGTAAAAGGGGCATCAAAGACTAATTTACTGCTTATAAACATAAAAGGAAGCATTGCCATCCCAGTCTTATAGATGAGGTGACTGAGGCTCAAAGGGATTGAGAATGATTTGTCATCAGGATAGGAAGTGGCTGAAGTGGCTCCCAGCTTGGTTCCCTCTGGTGTCCCTTCTACTCCTAACCCAGGATCCCAGTGGTTCATAGAAGGGTCAGACCTCATTGAGGCAGGTGATGAGGAGTCCTTCTCATGACGGGAGCATCTGGGCTTCAACACTGAGCAGCGTGATCTAAGTTAGGCAGAAGTATCTTGATCTAGAGATTTCAAACTCACATCTCCAGGATGGCCTATGTTCTAGGTCTGTTCTGACTCTCTCTCGAGCAGGAAGAGTCTAGTCCTGTAAACCCATTGTATTGTTTTCATTTTCATTTGATAATATTTTCGGTTTGGAGTGGGTGAAAGTCCAGGTGTTTGTCTTCTGGATCTCCTAATCAAATGGTATTTTCCCCTCTAGCATCCAGATCATTGCTTCAGTGCTCAGTACTTGGGAGACGTGACCTCTTGCCCAGAATGCCTCCCTCCACCCCACCCTGCCACCCAGAGATTAAATGCGCATAGGAAGCATTTTGTCTGTTGAAGGATACAATTAATTGTATAAAACATTAAAGGTGATTTGTGATATAGGACCAGTTCCAGACTATTTCAATAACAGCAAGAGAGTCAGACAGTTAACATTGTGCCTTGAGGTGATTTTAGTCCTGATCTTATTGCAGGGAATTCCTGGGCCTCCCGGGCCAATTGGTTCCAAAGGAAAAGCTGGACCAACAGGAATGAAGGTAAATGTCAAAAAACACATCTTTTTTTTTTTTTTTTAATTGCAACTTGGGTTTCCTTACGCAAATCTCTCCTTACATGATCGTTTCCAGCAGGAGTTTCTGATATAGTTGTTGGTGGTATTGACTGGCCATTACCTTATAGATGGACGGATGGATACAGGGAAGAAAAGACATATAGACTGACATATAGAAAGATGGATGGATAGTTGGCCACCTATATCAGGAGGCAAAGACATATCAATAAAAAGATACATATATGGATTCAGTACAAATACAGATTCTCACATTTACACCTCAAAAAATCAGAATAATAAAAAATTCTGTTCCTGGTGCTTCATACCTGGTTTTGCTAATTTTTAGTGCCAAAATCTCTACTCTATTTGTTATTATCTGTATGTAACAAAGTCTAGAGGAAGAGACTTACCTTGGACCAAACGGTGATGCCAATAGGACCTGAAAAGTGTGACTGTAGAATCTCTAAGGAGAATGACATAAGATTGCATGAACTCACAGGAGAAAGTTAACTTCATGTTTACTTTTTATTGCAAAAGGGGGAAGTTGGTGATGTAGGAGCCACAGGCCCCCGGGGTCCACAAGGACTAAGAGGACAACCTGTAAGTCTGCTTTTTCTGTTTTGGACTCTTGGTTCACTTTCTTGTTTCTTATTTGTTCTCGTTTCCCACTAAATTCTCATATTCTTGATAAATATTTGGGACACAAATATGATCTGATCCCCAGAACTGTTGTGAATCTAAAGAGTCAAAGATTCTCAAACTCTTCCTACAAATAAAGAACCTACAGTCATCTCGGGATTTATTTTGCCTTCTTCTCCCATGCTGTTGAAGAGGGACGTGCCAGTGAGTGTCTTCTGTTTGACAAAGCTCTTTTACAAGCATGTGAAACTTTCTGGAATACAGACATGTTTTATGAAACCTTTTTTCCAGGGAAACAAATAAGACAGGCAATCAGAATGCAAATTTTTAAGTACGTGGGCTCAATTGCCCAGAGCACAGAAATAACCCTTGGAGACCAAGGATCGTTAGAGGTAAAACTACCAGAGACAGGGCTATGCATTTAGACCTTCCTTAGTCATCCTTCTAAACATGAGAACAAGTTAATTATTTTATGGCTATTTTCAAGTCACCATTTTATGGGAAAGAGCTTTATGATATGGAAAAATGTTGTCTTCCCTGCAGCTTCGATTTGTTTCTGAAATTCCTTTTATGAGCAATGGGCAAAACCTGCTGTTGTTTTGCACTCAGTACTGAAATTGCATTGGTTAGCCAGAGGTGGAGAAAAAAAGCAGGCTGAGAAATTTAAATGTGGAAAGGGAAAGAACAGGGATACCGTCGACCGGAATCTGAGACAAGTAGTGTTCTGCATCTACACTCAATCCGGACGATGACGTTAACACTGTTAACTTTGTGAAAATATCCTGATTTAAAATAATGCAGAGTTTGTTCCTACTGATCTCTCCCTGGGACAGACAAAGCTGGGGAGCAGTGCCTTTCTGGAAGGTGTCATTTCAGGATAGTCAGAGGCAGATATCTCCAAAATAGACAGTTTGGATCTCTGGAGTTGTAAATGCCTGAAGCTCTGTGTGTCCTTCAATGGCAAGAAGATGGGAAAACCGCAAATGAACCTCATTTGCATTCTTTTGGTCTCCCAATAATTCATCTTTGGCAATCTTTTTTATCTTACTCTTTTCCTTTTTCTAACATTTCAAACTTTCCTCCTTAGGCCATAAGAATGATCTTTGTGGCTTAAAATTTAAAATTGTCCTTTGCAGTTGACTACTTGGTTTAGGTGCAGTTCTTATCCCTTGAGCAAAAAAGCACCTAAAGGTTCTGAATTCACTCCTTAATATAGGAAGCACACCGTGTACAGATGCTAAGATCCCAGTAGTATCACCAACATAGTCATAATTGCTAGCTCACCATCACCTCCACCTTGACTGTCACTGTCTCCACCAACACCACCATCACTGTGACCAAAATCACCATCACCACCACTACCACCACCTCTGCCATTACCGCCTCCACCATCACCTCCACCACCACTACCATTGCCTCTACCTCCGCCCTCATTACTGCTCCTCTGCAAGCATCATCACTGCTGCACCATCAGCAGCAGAGTAATGACTGCTCTCTCTGAGCTGGCATCCTGCGAAGTGCTTTCCATGCATAATCTCACTCAATCTTCCCAGCAACCATGCTGTGTACATGGTGTTTTACCCCATTTAATGGGTGAGGAAGTTGAAATTTAGGTTGACTAACTTGCATAATGCCCCTCATACAACCAATTGGGAAATGGAATGAAAATTCAGGTCTGTCTTGGTTTACGTTCTATGCACTGATTCACTCAACTTCATTTCCTCTATCCCAATCTTTTTTCCTAAGGTCTGTCTTTATCTCTAGAGATTTACCAAGTTCTAGAGTTTCTGCCATTGTTACTCTGTCCTGCAAGAAAAGTCCAAGGGGAATTTTTAATGGTGATATGGCTCCTTGCAACTATGGTATCATCTTGGTGAGGTATAGAATCTTGATGAACGAGTTAAAAACCAAACCAAAACAAAACAGAACAAAAAACCCCTCAAATTCCTATACCTTGCTCTTTAAAAATTTTAAGCCCTTATCCTCTCCTTATCCTGTAAAGGTAGCTTAGAGTTTATCCTATGAGATAAGATAAGCCTCTACCAGCCTGTCTGCTTTGACCACTTCCTTCCTCTCCTGATTAATCCAAGGGTTCAGATAACATAATTAACCAAGCACTGGTATGGATAACTCTACTGTTCATCTTGTGTCATTTTCTTAGGGTCTTTTAGGTCCAGATGGATATGGACATCCAGGAAGAAAAGGAAAAAAGGTGAGGCTTAAGTTATGAAGTATTCCAAATGAAGGACTATAGTTTTTATTTTACTAGATAGAATAAGACTCACCATCCAAGTGGTATGCCAGACATGGTTTCTGAATGCTGTTTATGACATGTTGTAGCTGCCAGAGTCCCCTCCTTAAAAAAAAAAAAAAAAAAAAAAGCTGATTTTTTTTGTCACTGCCTTTTTTTAAAAAATCAAACTCCTTTTCTCATCTTCCACCTGTGCCACACGGTCCCACCTGAGCCAGGAACCTCCCCAACTCCTCGCCTCAGCAAACACTCTTGCCTTTATTTGAGATGTCCCTACCCATCTCCCTTCTTTTGACAATTTTTCCTCATTTTCTCAGACCAACTCAAATATCAACTTCTCTTTGTGGAACCCTTCTTGGATTTCCATGGACAGATTTGGTTGTCCTATGCTCTGTGTTCCTAAGGTGTGTTAGTCATATTTCTACAATAGTCCCTTTCCATTGAGGTAGTAAATTTATCCCTACGTATTTGACAAGTTTGTGAACTTGACAGTAGACTGCATCTTATTCAGTTTTGTATTGCTGGAATGAGCCTGGCACAGAGTAGGGACTCAGTAAATATGTTTGAATATTTCTACTCCCAAAGAAGATGGTATTTTAGCATGTTGTAGTTGAAGGGTTACTGAGAGAGGTTTTGAAGAATGGAACTCACACGAAGCTTTCAACTCATCAAATGTCAATAGTTACAGTTATTCTGGTGCTTTGGTCTGTGAGTTACCATTTATTGCTTCACAACATAAGAAATCACTGGGATGTTTAGTGATGCCCAGCTACTTAACCCTGGGCTGGCTTCTCTGCAATTCTCTTATTTCCCTTGATGGCACCGCTGCTATTTTATTTACCAGAAAAATGCCCTGAAAATAATTAATGGGCATAAATTCCCAAAGCATAGTAAACTTTTAGTAAATATCTGTGCAATAATGAAAAATGGAGACCTCGGTGATCATCTAGTTCGGCCCTTTTGATTCACAGATAAGAAAATTGAGATTCAAAGAAGTGATGTAATGTGCTGATGGTCACACAGCTGGCCACACATCACAGTCACACATGGTTTGAGACAGATCTGTGTGTAGAAGCTATGCCATTGGAGCCCCATCCTGGCACATTCTGTCTTTCGTCTCTAGTGGGGACTTTGCATAGCTGGGGAATTCTAGGTAGAATTCAAATGCCCATGTTTTAAGCCACATACCAGCTCTGCACTAAATCCAAGGGTAGCTTCTCCTTATGTGGTGTGGTTAACACTGTGGAACACAGGGATTCAGTCCACATTTCGTGGGTTTTTCCTGGCAAGACTTAATGGCTTCGTTTTAAACAGTCCTCATTGCTGCTTGGCTGGCTGGCTAACTTCCCCTCGTCTATTCACTCTCCTCTCTGAATTGACTGTTTCATAACTTCTCCCCTTCCCTCAGACTTCCAAGACCTGCTTTCCCTTCCAAATTTCAGCAGACAGTTGTGTTTCTTGTTTCATGAAATAAATAGGAGAAATGAACAGAGAACATCTACCTACATCTGCCATGACATAGGCCAACTGACTTGCCTCTGTATCCTGTCTTCCCTCCTACTGCTATAGATAAGAGTTCGTGCCCTCATCTAAGACTGATCGCATCTCTCTTGGGCTGGATTCTATTCCCTTTTTGCTTTGTTAAGGTCCTGGGTCTTTTCTCTTCTTCATCATCAAATTTTCTTCCCTCTCCATAGATCATTCCTGTCAGTATACAAAGAAGTGTCAATATAGCCCATCTAAAAAAACAAACATAAAAACCCCTCACTTAACTACATAGTTCCATTGTCCTCCTTCTCTCTGGCAAAATTCTTTGATGGATTAGGTGTATATCTGTGGTTTTTACCCAATAGTGATTTTACCCTCCAGGGCATATTTGGTAATGTCTGGAGATGTTTGGGTTGTCACAACTGGGGGAGGGGATGCAAAGGGCACCTAGTGGATGGAGACCAGAGGTACTATTTTTCTTCCTATAATACACAGGACAGCCCCTCACAACAAAGGAGAATCATCAGGTCCAAAATATTAGTAGTGCCATGGTTGAGAAACTCCACTTTCTGTCCTCTGGTTCTTTCGAACTGATGACAGTTGAACCTTCACCCCCTGACCCCTGCCCACTCAATGACATCTGCTTTAGTCAAGGTAAAACCCATGGTGCTAAATCCAGTGGTCAGTTCTCGTCCGCATCATACTCCAAGTCTCAGCAGCATTTGACAAAGGTGATCATGGCCTTCTTCTTAAAACCTTTCCTCTCTCATCTCCCAGAACATACCAATTCCCTGGTTTTTGCTATCTTCTTGTTTTTAGTTTCTTTTGAATGTTCTTGGCCTCTAAATATTAGAAGACTCAGGACTCTATCCTTACACTTTTCTTTTTTTTTAATTTTAATTTTCAAATTTTTTTATTAAGGTTTTCATTTTAACTCCAATATAGTTAACGTAGAGTGTAATATTAGTTTCAGGTGTACGGTATAGTGATCAACACTTCCATACAACACCCAGTGCTCATCACAAGTGCCCTCCTTAATCGCCATCACCTATTTCCCCCATCCCTTCCTCCACCTCTCCTCTGGTAACCATCAGTTTTTTCTCTATAGTTAAGAGTCTGTTTCTTGGTTTCTCTCTGTCTGTCTGTCTGTCTCTTTTTTCCTTTGCTCTTTTTGTTCCTTATACTTCTGTTGTTCTCCTCTTTACTTTCTTCTCAGGTGACCTTATCCAGTTTCATGGCATCAAGTATCCTTAATCTATCCTGTGATCTCCAGTGCACTTCTCCAGTTTGGACCAGTGTCTTAAACTCTAAACATGTTTCCACCTTAAAACTGGCGTGTAACAAAACAACCTTCTCTTCCTCCTCCCCCTCCTCTCCCTCCTTCTTCTCCTCCAACACCTCCTCCTCTTTCTCCTCCTCCTCTTCCTCTTCCATCCCCCTCTTCCTTCATTTTTCTTCTTCTTTTGTTTGTTAACCTTTGATTATGGAGAAATTCAAACACAGATATAGGTGGCAAAACTAATACAATGACACCTCTCACCAGGTACCCATCACCTAACTCAAGCAATGAAAAACCCCTGGCCAGTTTTATTTTGTTTTATATGTACCCCACCACACCTGTATCCTTCCCCCAATTATTTTGAAGCAATCCCAGATATCATATATTCCATGAGTAGATATTTCAAGTTGCATCTCTAAAAGATTCTTTATAATATAACCACAGTACCATTATCAACCTAAGAATTAACAATAATCTTTTAATATCATCAAATATCTGGTCAGTCAAAACCGATTCCCCTGATAACCTGCCCCTCCTCTAGCCTTCCCCATCTCAGGGAGTACAGCCTCCCATCTGCCAGTTGTGCAAGGAAGATACTTGCTCCATCTTTAATAAATGTCTGTCTCTCAACTACTGTATTTACCTCATCATCAGATACTGTGAGTGTATCTTCCAGATACATCTAGCATTTCATCACTTCTTGCCCCTGCCACTGCCACCCTCTAGACCAAGCCTGACCCTCTAGACCAATGACTGACATTCTTGTTCCCACTCTTGCCTAATCTGAGCAGCAGCCAGAGCCCTATTTTATTTTATTCTATATTTATTTTTTAAAAGATTTTATTTTCAAGTGAACGCTACACCGAACATGGGGCTCGAACTTGCAACCCTGAGAACAAGAGTCACGTGCTCTACTAATTGAGCCAGTCAGGCACCCCCACACTCATCTTTTAAATGGATAATCAGACCATGTCATTCCTTTATTCAAAGCCCAGCTTCAGCTCCTGGTGTCATTCAGAATTAGCCCCACTATTAACATGGCCTACAAGACTCTATACATCTGGTCCTTCTGTGAACTCCCTGACTCTGTGAACTCTCCTCCTGCTCCCCTCCTGCCATTCTGCTGCAGGGTTCCTCAAACACAGCACACACTCATATTCTTGCCTCAGGGTTCTTCACACACTCATCTTTCACACACACACACGCTGTCTCCCAGATACCTGTTTGGCTGGCCTCCTCAAGTTATTCTGGTCTTTGCCCAAATGCGGCCATTACCAAAAGGCTTTGTCTGACCACTTTGTATAAAATAGTTACCCCCTGCCCAAATCTATCCATGTCATTCTTTATCCGTTAATCCTCTTTCTAGAATAGCATCCATCTCTCCCTGACATACATTTCTTCCTCATTAGCAGGTAAGTTCCACGATAGCAGGATCTTTGTTCTGTTCACTGCTCAATTCCCAGTGGCTAGAAAGGTGCCTGGCATGTAGCATGTGCTAACTAAATACTTGTTGAATGAACAGTTGTTTTGGAGTGTGCCTTTGATCTGACAATGACCACCTGCTTTCCGGCAGTCAGTTTGGTACCCTTCCCTTTGGTTTATGTTGGATCAGACCTCTGGTTATTTAGACCACTGGATAAAAATGCTTAAGAAGGAAATTCCATTACACAATATGTAATACATAGTCCCATAGTTCCCTTTCTGTCTGGCAAAGAAGGAAGGGGAAGATTGGTAAAGATCATTTGCCAGTTATTTCACATCGAATTATAGAAATAAAATATGGTCACTTGGGAGTAGCTCAAGATAACAACTGTTACTATCATTGCTTTTCCTGGCACCTGTTTTGAGTGTTTTCTCAAAATTATAGTTTCTTCTTATTCCCTGAGGAATGTCAAAGAAAGACTTAATCATATGACATTAAACAAAACCTTATCTCATTTCTGACACTAGGGTGAACCTGGATTTCCTGGCTCTCCTGGTGCACAAGTAAGAAGATATCTTTCTGGGTCTGGCAACTGGTATGCAGCATGTGTCATTTGTTTGTAGCTATTTTTTTTTTCAATCTCAAGGCTTTGCTTTTGATTCTGTGAAGGGGGAAGATGGTGACTCAGGCCACCGAGGAGAGAAGGGAGCAAAGGGAATCAGAGGGCGGAGGGTAAGAATCAAAGGAATTTCCCAAGATCTATAACTGCACATATCATGACACTCCTCACTGGAGAATTTCTATTGGGTTAATGGACTTCTCAGCAGGAAGCTCTTGTCCTTCTCAGGAAACATTCCACACCTTTCTATGGCCACCCCACTCCCCCTGCCCCCCAAATTAATACCACTCCCATTGATCTTGTGAATGCAAATGCAGCTCATCAAAGTGTAATAAAAGAAAATCCAAGTTGGAGTTTCAGTTACACAATATCTATATCTATGGTAAGTCTGGATATCACTTGGGAGGGTATTGTTTTAGCTGCAGAGCAAACATTGCTATTTCTGTCAGATTCCTTCAAGCCTTAACTTTGTCTTAGCTAATTTAGGACTAGACTTTCAGGAACGTGGCTGCCATCCTGGTGGACTTTGAGCCATGTCTTCACTGTGCTTTGTGGAGTCCACCATTTAAAATCCATTCCCTTGGGTTCCAAAGGTTCAGTCTCAAAAAGCTACAATCACTGGCAGCTCTTTTTGGAAAGAGCCTGTGAATATCTAAAACCTTGACAGTTTTTAGCTGATAGACATTAGAGAACAATGCCTTCTGGGAAAGACATGGACTAGTATTCAGTGCAGAAAAGAGGAAAAAGAATATTTATTATCTAGGCACTCAATAATTGGTATTTTCATACACTGGCAAGGGCATAAAGGAAAAAACTAATCTATGCCTAACATGGTTTGCTACTGGCTAATATTGCCCTGCTCTATGATGTCTCTGATTTCAAATAACTGATATCTCTGGTTTCAAATAAAAAAGGACAAAGCATCACCTACATGCAGATACTGCTATGTCGTTTCGATACCTGTAAGATGATCAGTAAACCATGGTCAGCATAGACCTTTTATCAGACTCTAAAGACCAGAAGGTGGTGAAAGAAATTTTTCTCTTTGATGTCTTTCTCTTGATGTCAGGTCCTCAGTGTGTATTTCCTATATTCTTTTAATTATATGACTTGAAGTCTAAATTGACTATTGAGCCATCCTTTAAGGCTGGGTTTGAAAGTGTGTGTCTGTGTGTCCACATGTTGGCTGAGGTAAGGTCTGTAGGGGGCAGTTTAGATGACTCCCGAAGGAGACCGCCTCCCTTTCTACTTTGGCATCTCACGCCATTGATACAGTTCATAAACTTAACTAGTCCATAGCGGACTCATTGGAGCTTAGAAAGAATGACAGCTTAGTATCTCAAAGTGGGTCTGATGGTTTTAACCGAGTTGTATTCAAGAGGAGAAGCTTATTCTTTTGGTTTGGCTATTTTTAGGGTAATGCTGGCTTTCCTGGACTTATTGGAACTCCAGGTGACCAAGGCCCTCCAGGACCAGTGGTAACACAGATTCTTCTTTCTTTTATTTTCAACCTTTGTGTAAAACTGAATAAGGATCTGCTAAGAGCCATCTGAATGAATGAAGAAATGAACATTTGGGAGGCACTAGAGGATCTGTATAGGGAATGACCAAGTTTGTTTTTGAGGACATTAGCTTCAAGTCCTTACACAGTATATTTATTCAATGTATATTGTTTACTTGAACATCGGGAAGATATTAGAACAGCTGGAGATTTATAAACCTGTCTAAATACATAATACATAAACTCAGTGGAGACTGAGTTTATCAATGTAAACAAGATGAGCAAAAACATTTGTGTAAACACTGGAAGGAAATCCTAACAAAATGTGACATTTATATAATTTGAACTAAACTGACAATGTTGCAATTCCACAATTTTTTTTTTTAAATTCCCTGAGAGGTCATTTGGTATGAAGGGAAAGACTTTGGGGCTCTTGTCATTTTGCACTACCCCTTGTCCCATGAGGCTAGGCCGTCCTTTCACAGGAGATGGTAGAGTGAGTGAGCCAGGGGCTGAAACTGGTGGTTTCACTGCATTTAGGATTTACTGTAGAGGAGCCACAAAGTCATAGAAGCAAAAATCTTGGAAGCAGAATGATGCACACACCTATTTTACAGACGAGAAAACAAAGGCTGAAAAGATTATTGTGACCTGCCTGAGCTGACAAATCACTAGCTTGTAGAATCTAAATAAAAACAAGGATTTCTAGACTCCCAGAGTACCTCAGTCAGGACTATCTGTTCTGAAGGGTTCCAGGGATGGCTTATTTGGCACTAGAGCCAGGATAAGATGGTGGTGAGTAGCCTGAGGAGGAGAGATAGGAAATGGCTGGGGTCTACTTTAGAACTGTTTCTGAATCGCCCTGAGATCTTGACAGGCCTTTTCTTGAATTGGATCCTAAACTGTGTGGCTTGCTCTCAAGATGACCTGATCTTCTAAGAGTCTTTATGTACCATGCTCCTGGATATCCTAGACTCTGAGGTCTGAGCACACCTCTGATCCACTCTGACTTTTTTCCTTAGGGGATCAGCCAGAATTCCAGGGCCAGGACTGTAGGGAAAGAAGGTGGTCTATATACTATGATATCTTTCTGAGAATGTTTTGCTAACTCTAGAGAATAATTTATCAGACCTCAGAATCTTACATTTTAAATCCATTTCTACTCTTCCCAGGGCATCAAGGGTCCCAAAGGTTTCGCAGATATGATGGTAGGTAAACATTTTAAATCTAAACCTTGTTCTTTTTAACACACGAGGCTTTCCTCTTCCACACAGTAGAAATCTATATTCTATTGTTTCTCTTCTTATAAATTCTTTAAGTACCTTAAGTTTATAGACTTTCCTCTGAAAGGTTATAATCACATCAATGAGAAGAGTAGAATAATGTTTTAAATCATGGAGGCAATCTGGATGTTTCTGAGTGCTACTATTGGCTGACATGAAGGGAAAGACTTTGAGGCTACATCTCCCACACAATATGCCTTTTTGTAAGAAGTTGTTCAGAAGTTGCTTATAAAGTATTTATAGATGGCAGAGTACATCCTCATGTTTCATGACACACCTGAAAACACTCTCAAAAGTTACGATCATTTTTCATCTCCGAAGCACAAAAATACTACTGTGGTGGGAAAGAAGTGGGGCAAGAGAGAACCAAGAAATAAAGGGGCCAAGGGATAAACAGAACACAGAAGAAGAGATCAAAGGAACGAAGCAGAATTCTAATGGTGGTGTGAGTAGTCTGTGTCTTGGCATTCGCCCTAAAGAATTGTTCCAGGAATTGCTGACACAAAGATCCAGGAATTGAAGACAGTTCTTTTCATTTTAGGCCAAGAGTTCTAGATTGAAACTTCCTCGAAATCAAATTTGATTCCATTGCTTTTTGAGGCAGTTAAAAAAACAAAATTATTTATTAATTATAATTATAAAATTATAAATATATATAAATATAATTATAATTATAAAATTATAAAAATTATATAATTAATTACAAAAGTATTTATCTATGTCTAGTAATATGAGCACTGTATGGTATATAAAATATATTTTAAATGTTTTAAAATATCTGTTGTATCTAGAAATATAACTTCTGAATCATTTCATCTGCTGTAACAATTTTTGTGTTTTCTATTGTAGCTTAGAAAGCTTCAGAAAGAAACTGATAATACACAGATGACATTTCTAAGTCATAAGAGAGAGATGGAATATGCTTCAGATTAAATAGCTTTCCCTTTTCCCTCTTTCTCCATCTTTCTAACAGCCTTGTGACATCATTGCTGTCATACAAGAGAACTGCCGTAAGTTGTTTGGGAAAGTCTCAAGTGGGGGCCAGTGGTGTGAGGTGGGGCTGGTTCATGGTCATGGACTGGGGACATAAATCACCCGTGGATTTGACGGAGGGTTGGGAGAAGCCATTGTCTATCATGAAAGACTTATAAATTAATGTATTTGGCTCAGTCTCCCTTTGGGTAAGGAATCTTCGCCAGTGGGGTCTCAGAAATGAAGTGGCTGAAAGGGATGCTGTCTCAATGGTGAAGAGAAATTCCACTTTAATGTGGCACCTCATGAAGGGAAATGCCAACTGCATACCTGCATGTCTGTATCTCAGTGCTTCTTATCGCAAAACAAATAAAGAAAAACTTTGATATTCTTATTCCATCCATTTAAACAAGAGGGATCATCAGGGAGCCTTCAATAAGAAATGTGTCCTTTTTTTATTTGCATTTATGCTTTAACAATGGAATTACAAATCATCAGATGTTAATATTTGGTAACATCCCCAGATTGGAATTTACTCATTGTCTTTAGTGTATTCCTGGATATTTGCTTCCTGTAATATGTACACTTCTTCACTCATTAGCAATAGGGAGAGAACATTGATTTGGCAGAGTGCTTAATTTGGGTGCTTGACTTCTCTCCACAAATGCCTAGCCCTGCTTATTTAAACTTCATGTTCTGTCCATTCCCATTTAGTTGCTGTTGAAAGAGATTCTGGAGTCCTTTTTCTTAGAAATCACAAAAAATAATACCATAGTTTTGGCCACAAAGGGAGAATGTCAGAGTTGACCATGTAAAAAGTTTATATTTATATTGAAGACCACTGTGAAGTCAAAAGTGAACAGAAAGGGGCATCTTGGTGGCTCAGTGGGTTAAAGCCTCTGCCTTTGGCTCAGGTCATGATCCCAGGGTCCTGGGCTCAAGCCCCGCATCCAGCTCTCTGCTCGCTGGGGAGCCTGCTTCCTCCTCTCTCTCTGCCTGCCTCTCTGCCTACTTATGATCTCTCTCTGTCAAGTAAATAAATAAAAAAATCTTTAAAAATAAAGTGAACAGAAAAATGGGGGAAAATATACACAATCTACCAAGCCAAGGACCTAATTTTGTTAACTCTGTCATGTCGAAATATATATAATCGCTCAATCATTTTTAAAAAGATTTTATTTATTTATTTGACAGAGAAAGAGACAGTGAGAGAGGGAACACAAGCAGGGGGAGAAGGAGTGGGGGAAGCAGGCTTCCCACCAAGGAGGGAGACTGATGTGCTGCTCGATCCCAGGACCCTGGGATCATGACCCGAGCTGAAGGCAGAGGCCCTAACCCACTGAGCCACCCAGGTGCCCCTCTACCATATCTCTTATTCCATTCTTCCGGCTTCCCCACTGGGAAATGGAGTCTTTTTTTCCGGGCAGCCATATGCCCCGGGACTGAGGATTTACTGCTATAGAAAAAAGGGAAAATGGATATTGGGGAGCAAATTGAGGTCTTGGTCAAACTCAGGCAGGAGTCAGAGAAGGTCACTGCTTGAATTTCTCAGAGAAGATAGTTTTTCATACTGAAGCACTCACCTAGAAACCATGGCACTGCCTATATAAACTAACAATGTCTCATTTTTTTCTCCAAAACAATTTCCCTTCCAGCTTGTTCGACAGGTAGGTAATATATCTTCTTATTCACTCAGACATCACCTGTTCAGAGGCATTGCAGAAAATCTTAAATCTGGGTGTCCATTGTGTTAAGGTATTTCCAAATGCCCAGCGTTCCCTAGCGAAGTGGTCTTTGCCTTGGACATGTCAAACGACGTCTCCCAGTCGGATTTTGAGAGGATGAGAAACATTCTATTGTCTCTGTTGGAGAGGATGGAAATAAGTGACAGTAACTGCCCAATGGGTGCCCGAGTGGCCATCGTTTCATACAACGCCAAAACTGACTACCTGGTTCGCTTCTCAGACCACAAGGGGAAGCCCGCACTCCTGCAGGCGGTCAGGGCGATCCCTCTGCAAGGGTCTTCTGGCAGCAGGAACCTTGGGGAGGCCATGAGGTTTGTGGCCAGACATGTATTCAAACGTGTGCGCTCCGGTCTTCTCGTGAGGAAAGTGGCTGTGTTCTTCCAGGCAGGCTGGTCTCATGACCAAGATGCTTTCAGCACCGCCACTCTGGAGCTCAGCGCACTGGACATCACCTCTGCAATCATCACCTTCACAGAGGTGCACAACCTCCCATATGACCTGCTGGTAAGTGGGGGGGAGTCGCTGGGGGGCGGCGGCTTAGTACCTGCTCCTTATCCCTCCATCAAGGACTGCACTGATGTGTATGCAAGGGGAGGGGGAGTTCTTATTATGGACTCTGCTACAAGTGTAACTACTAGCACCAACTGGCCACTCTTGAGTGCTTACTCTGAGCTACATGCCTCACAAACATTTATATCCCCAAGACTCTTATTTAATATCCCCAAGACTCTCTGAGGTGAGTGGATAAGAAGATAAGAAATATCTTATTCAGAGATAAGAAAGCTGAGGCTTAGAGAGTTAAGTATACCATCAAAAGTCAAATATCTAATTAGTAGCAGATTGATCTGCCTTCAGAGCCCATGCTTAAGCACTATGCTAAATTGTATCATGAGGGTTTGTAGAATGTAACTCTCCCTTTCCTCTCTTCTCCTCCCCTCTGCTCCCGTCCCCTCCCCTCCTCTCCCCTCATCTTCCTTCCTTCCTTTCTTAAACACATACCCATATGACAAAGTGGGTAAAGCACATTAATTTAAAACGTACATCTGGATGGATTTTTATAAATGTTAAACCCCTTGTGACCAAGACATGGTTCAAGATATGAAACTCTCAGCATCCTTTAAGTTTTGCTCATGCTTCCCCAAACTATACACTCCACAGGGTCACTGCTCTTCTGGCTTCTGTCACAGTCAAATAAGCAGTTTGACTTGTTCTGAACCTTCATTTCAGTTGAATCCTATAACATGTACTCTTTCGTATCTGGCTTCTTCCACTCAACATAATGTCTGTTCTCCTTGTTTATCTATGTTGTGTATATGGGTATCATTATTTTTTACTGCTGTTCTGAACTATGCTAAGTGTGTACATACCACAATTTATTTACCTATTCTCCAGACTTGACTTCTCTAACTGAAACCCACATAACACATTCTCATGGAATATATGGGATGATCTATCAAAATAAAGACAGGTTCTCTAAGAGACTCCATTGTCAATATTCAACTGTGTTGGGCTAGCAAAAACGAAAATGTCGTATAGTTCAGCCTAATAGCTAGTTAATTTAGCTGTGCTAGACCATTTAATTTTCTCTTAAAGAGAGATGGTAGGTGACAGACACTGTTATCACAGCTGTGGATATGCTTCTAAGAATCAATAGATAAAATTGTGATAGCTTGCAACCATTGGACTACATACCCTGGGTTTTGAGAAACAAAGTTAAAATGCAAAGCACTGAGTTCTTTTCTTGCTGTAACATCCCTCTTGTCCAGGAGGATGTGCGAGCAGAGATGTGTTGTTGATGAGCAGCCCTCAATAACTTCCTGAAAGGATTCCTAAAGGCAGGATATAACCAAATAACAGTTAAAATTAGAGATTGGCTCTTCCATCAACAATGAGTGCCTTTGGAAAAGTCTCTTCATCTTTCTGAGTCTCATTTTGCTCAGCTCTAAAATGGAGAGAAGGTCACAAGTAAATGTTATCTAGCTCCCTTCCTGGTGTAATGATCTATTTTCAAAAAAGCATCTCCCTAACATTTGGAGAGTGGCCCTTGGGGTACAGTTACATACCTCAAATGTCTAGCAGTGTGGCTGTCTGAGAGGATCCTGGGCAGACTGTTGGGATCTGATGTAGAGTGAATATTTGGTCAGGGTGTTCTCGGCCTCTTAGTTGCTTTAGGTTCCAGGTAAAAGGATATAATCGTATGTGAAAAGAATCTGCTAGCTTCAGTACACTTGGACCTCAGCTTGGTCACTTCTCTCTGCTCTCCTTTCTGTTTCTTAGACATATTCTTGCCCCGGGGTGCTGGAAACCAATTCTGTTTCCTAAATGTAACAAAGTAGAAGTGTTACATGGTGCTAAGTGTTGCTTGCCCGCTCAAATGTAATAGATGACCTTGTTTCTGTTGACACCAGCAAGGAGAGAAACCATAAGAAAGACAGCTCCATTCTCAAGGCCTGTCAGAAAAATCCTCATTTCTTCATAACTGGAGATAATTGCAGCCCTTAACCTCTCCCCTACTCTGTGCATTATCCTTAGGGGTATCCTGTTAGGAGAGTAGAAGTATCCTGTAATTTGTCTTTGGAATTATCTGCCTGAGGAATCTCTTTGACGTTGCATGAGGCTTTTGTCTTTCCCCTCTATTTTGTTTTATTTCACAAAACAACACCCACGTGCTTCTTCTGGAAAAATGATAGTTGTTCAATTTGAAATCATTATATAAACAGATTTTGCACTTCTCAGTCCATTTAAACATTTTCAGAGGCCGTGGGGCATATTAAAAAGACTTTTTAAGCCATCCATTGAGTCATCTTAGCCCTAAAAAAAGTTTTGCAGCATTGGACTATTTGTGTCTGGATCCAATTGTCTGTATGTATCTCAAAATCTTTGCCCCGTTTTTTAAAATTAAAAAGCAGAGGATTGCAGGGAAAATGAAATTTGAGTCCCAGATTTCAAATTTTATTTTTCTTTATGAAAAGTCTAGTACATTTCCCGTTGAAACAGTACCTAGGAAAATAGCTCATGTTTATTGACTCAGACACTATACTAAGATCTTTCCACTTATTGGTTCTTGTAATCCTTATAACAACCCAGTGAGATAACTATTGTGGGCCCATTTCTCAGATAATGAAACTGAGACATGGAGAAGTTAAATAACTTGCTCAAGGTCTGGAGTTTTCATCAGCAATGAGATTTTGAGTTCAAAAGTCAAGAACAGGAAGGGAGTTTAGAAGTTCTAAATTCTTCCCATGTATTAATTCATTTTATCTTTACAACACTATGAGATAAACCTACGAACTAGCCCTCTCTTTATTTCTGTGTATTAAAAAAGAAGAATCCAAAGAATGGAGTGCTGGCTATCATGGAGACAAGAAAATCAGCTCTAAAGGATAGACACATTAAGAGGATGGTCAAAAAAATGGGGGTGGGTAATTGTAAGTTTTGTGTAATTTCAGGATTCAGAAAAATTATAGGAGGACTTTTTTTTTTTAATTAAGAAATTGTTGGGTTGCCTGGAGAGCCTCTTCCAGAGGCCATGGATAACCTGCAGCTGAGGCCTTGTGGGTTGTTATTTTCCATTAGAATGTTACTGCTCTAAGTCCAGGATCAGCAGCCAAGGGAAGAAATTAGGTAAAGACTTCACACTCTGGGGGTGCCTGGGTAGCTCAGTGGGTTAAAGCCTCTGCCTTTGGCTCGGCTCGTGATCCCAGGGTCCCGCGATCGAGCCCCACATTGGGCTCTTTGCTCAGCAGGGACCCTGCTTCCCCCTTTCTCTCTGCCTGCCTCTCTGCCTACTTGTGATCTCTGTCTGTCAAATAAATAAATAAAATCTCAAAAAAAAAAAAAGACTTCACACTCTGTTTTGGTCCTGTATGTTATCTGGACATGTTTTTTTGACACTGGGACATCAACTTATTCACCTATAAAATGGGGATAAGCTCACAGATATGTCATAAGAGTTCTAAGAGGTGGTGCCTACAGGGACATTGGGCTGACACTTTCTATGTGTATACTTAGTTGGTAGCCATTATTATTACCATCTCTTCTTCAGGGACCTGAAGAGTGCCTCTTCACCCAAGAACTATTAAATTAGACAGCTTCTATTTGTAAACACCTACGAAGTTCCAACAACTGTGCTATGTGGTTTTCGTGCCTTGTCACCTTAACCCATCAATACTCAAAATGTGGTCCTGGGACCAGCAGCAAGACCATTACCTGGGTAATGAGAAATGCTAAATCTCAGACTCTACCACTGATCTA
The DNA here is from genome assembly GCF_020171115.1 of Neogale vison. Lineage (NCBI taxonomy): Eukaryota > Metazoa > Chordata > Mammalia > Carnivora > Mustelidae > Neogale > Neogale vison. Next base: position 133,217,063 of record NC_058096.1, on the reverse strand, counting down.
ATTAATTGAGCTCTGCATTTTAAAAAAAGATTTTTAAAAATTTATTTGTTTAGAGAGAGAACATGCTTGAGTAGGGGGAGGGGCAGAGGGAAAAGGAGATAGAGACTCTCAAGCACGCTCCACGTTGAGAGTGGGGTAGAGCCTGATGGGGGCACCATCCCAGGCTCTGCATTTTTAACAAGATCCCTAGATGGTTTGCATGAGTGTTAAAGTTTGAGGAGTGTTGGTCCAATCCTCATAACTATCCCACAAGTTAATAATGATAATCTACATTTCGCAGATATGGTAAGGGAAGGCCAGAGGTAAAGCAACTTGTTTTAACCTGCATAGTCCTGGAATTTGTACTCTAATCTGTCAGATTTCCAAGTTTTACTCTGCCACCTGCCACCTCAATCCAATGCCAATCCCTAATGTTAGTTGGGAGGTCCAGGAGTAGGCAGCTGTTTCATGGCAGTCTTGGTAGGATGGGGTCATGCCAATTGCAAGGAGCCAGAGCTGGACTCAAGCTCCTGGGGTCAGTCACAGGTCGCATGACTCCTCTGTTTGCCTCCTTCCCCAGTTTGTCCATTTTCCCTGGTTCCCCAAGTTCTTGCCTCAACTGGAAGCCAGATGGTTTCTAACTCTCTCTCCTTAGGGTCCAGTTAGCTCTCCTTCCGTCCAAGGCAAATCCTCCTCCCCAGCACTTGCTTTCTTTCCTTCTATTCCCATACAAGTTGAGAGCCCCCCCCCAGCTCAGTCCCAGGAATAAACATTGTCCCATGATGCTGGCAGCTTTGTGCAACAGCTAGAGCATTGGATTGAACCCTGTGGGTCTCTCCAGCTCAGGGCTCATGGGGACTTCTTTAAAAATTGGAGGCTGGGGGCGCCTGGGTGGCTCAGTGGGTTAAAGCCTCTGCCTTCAGCTCAGGTCATGATCCCAGGGTCCTGGGATTGTGCCCTGCATCGGGCTCTCTGCTCGGCAGGGAGCCTGCTTTCCCCTCTCTCTCTGCCTGCCTCTCTGCTACTTGTGATCTCTGTCTGTCAAATAAATAAATAAAATCTTTAAAAAAAAATTGGAGGCTGGAGTTTGAGAGTTGTCTGTATCCTTTGAAGAAGTATCTTTCTGTCTAAGAAATAAAAGAGAATGTGAATGCAAATCCATGTGCCATGTCTTCTCCCCTCCATAAACTCCCGTCTTTAGTAACAACTAGTCCCAACAGACTACAGCTGGACACTCAGGAATGAAGTTGAGAAACTCGCCAGAGGCATTGATTCAAACTACCGTAAAGCTTTGCGCCCCAAGCAGGTCACTTAGTCTGGGTTTAAGGTACTCTGTTTTTGAAATTTCCTTCTCTGATGCTGATGGGAGTTTTCACTAAGACTCATAGAGCCAATTTTCTCCTCTCCTCATACTGAATTCCCTCCCACACTGTCTCTCTGCTTGAGCTTTCCCAGGAATTATCTTATTTACCTTATCAGTGACTAGGGCCATGCTGGTACACCCAAATTCAAAGTAATTACAGGTTCATTAATGACAACTGGGTATGGATGAATCTATACTGAATCATACTTCCCTATGGACTTCCATTGTGTTTTTGTGTACTTGTTCCCACAATTCTATTTTTGCAAGAACACTAAACATTTTAGGCATGATCACAAAATTATTCTTCCTAAGAAAAGTTTTTAAAAAGATGTAAGTTTTGTAAGTATTCCAATTCAGTTGGGTTTGGTAATTTTCCAATAACCAGACAACAGATGGAAGAGTTACATCCTCTGAGTTGCTCGGATAGAAAAGGTAACATGAGGCAAATACAGATTAGAACTGAGGACCAGGCTGTGTTGACACAGGAAGAAAACTTGTGGCATCCATTCAGACCCTCAACTCTATTGCTGAGGAATCTGAGGCACCAGACCCTTGTCCAAGGTCACACAGCCAACCACGGCAGATCAAGGACAAGGACCTGGGATACTGACACCACATCCGTTACTGCCGCATTGGACTCTTCTCATGGACCAAACTTGGGAGGATATTTGGATTTCTTTAATGTCTTTCATACAATCTTAAAAATCCACACAAACTCTGCATTTTATAGCACACTTCCATATGTTTCTTGTGATTTAAAAGTAATGTACCCGAATTTAATGTTTCCCCACAACTCTTGGAATAAAATGGGTGCTCCTAGGGTTATCTCAGTCTTCCCATAGCTCCTGGAACACTGCCGTGGATCCTGATTTCAGCAGCCTTTCAAAGTGCTTCATGTGATTTCCGGGAAAGTTATCAAAGGTCTACTGTTCTCTCTAACCCCTGGTGATTAATTAGGACCATTTGGTTTGGTCAGTACTCAGATCTGATGACCATGTGGAATAGATATAAATGTTGAATTTGGGCAGCTCTGCCCTTTTTCTTCATGTCCACCTCCACCATCTGGCAGGGGGTTCCAGGCTTTCAGATGTGCTGTGTGGCCGCACATAGGAGGTGGGCGTTCTCTAATCTATAGGGAGTGGGAACAAAGGAGACTTCTAGAGAAAACCACTATGTACCTCTGGGCCTTTGTACATGCTATTCCTCCAGATTCTAATCCTTTTGCCTGCTTCTTTGCTAAGTAAGTATCCTACTCATTCTTCCCAAAGTGCCAGATGTCAGTATCTTCATCAGGCTCCCTAGATCCCCTGAGCTTCAAATGAACCCCCTCTTTCTTTGTTCCTAAAACATATTATTTGACCTCTTTCTTTCTTGAAATTTGTTTATCTGTCCTTCCTGCTAGGTCTTACACACTTCGATTCGAGGGTGTGATTGTCAGTTTTGTATCTCTGTAGGGATTGTTAAAACTTGTGTTTTGTAGTTGTTCAATCAGTCTTGGTTGATTTGAATTAAGTCAGGAAATAGCATAACCAGGTGAGGAAATTTTAATTTTTTAATGTATGTTGGATTCTGTTGGCTATTTTGGAACAGTTTCAGAAGAATAGGTTTTAATTATTCTTTAAATGTTTGGTAGAATTGCCTTGGGAAGCCATCTGGCCCTGGGCTCTTGTTTGTTGGGAGATTCTTGATTATTGCTTCAATTTCCTTGCTGGTTATAGGTCTGTTCGGGTTTTCTATTTCTTCAGGGTTCAATTTTGGTAGTTTATATACCTCTAAGAATGCATCTATTTCTTCCAGATTGTCTAATTTGTTGGCATATGGTTGCTCATATAATATGTTTTTATAATTGTATTTCTTCACTATTGCTTGTGATTTCTTCTCTTTCATTCATGATTTTACCTATTTGGGTCATTTCTCTTTTCTTTTTGATAAATCTGGGCAGGGGTTTAACGATTTTATTAATTCTTTCAAACAACCAGCTCCTTGTCTTGTTGATCTGTTCTACTGTTCTTTTGGTTTCTATTTCATTGATTTCTGCTCTGATCTTTATTATTTCTCTTCTTGGGCTGGGTTTAGGCTTTTTTTTTTTTTTCTGTTCTTTCTCCAGCAATTTTAGGTGTGGGGATAGGTTGTGTATTTGAGACCTTTCTTGAGAAAGGCTTGTATTGCTATGTACTTTCCTTTTAGGACTGCCTTTCCTGCATCCGAAGATTTTGAACAGTGTGTTTTCATTTTCATTTGTTTCTATAAATTTTTTTTATTTAGAAAAATTTATTTATTTATTTTTAAAATTTCTTTTCAGTGTTCCAGAATTCATTGTTTAGGTGCCACACCCAGTGCTCCATGCAATATGTGCCCTCCACAATACCCACCACCAGGCTCACCCAACCTCCCATGCCCCTCCCCTCCAAAACCCTCAGTTAGTTCCTCAGAGTCCACAATTTTTTAAAATTCTTCTTTAATTTCCTGGTTGACCCATTCATTCTTTAGTAGGATGCTCTTTAGCTTCCATGTATTTGAGTTATTTTCAACTTTCCCCTTGAGACTGAGTTCTAGTTTGAAAGCATTGTGGTCTGAAAATACACAGGGAATGAGCCCAATCTTTTGGTACCGGTAAAGAACTAATTTGGAACCCAGGATGTAAACTGTTCTGGAGAATGTACCATATGCACTAGGGAAGATTGTGTTTTCTGTCACTTTGGGATGGAATGTTCTGTGATGTCCATCTGGTCCGATGCATCTTTTAAAGTCTTTATTTCCTTGTTGATCTTTTGCTTAGAATATCTGTCCATTGTGGTAGTAAGAGGGGTGTTACTATTCAACTATTATTATATTATTGTCGATGTGTTTCTTTGATTTTGTTATTAATTGGTTTTTATAATTGGCTGCTCCCATGTTAGGGGCATAAATATTTATAATTGCTAGATCTTCTTGTTGAATAGACACTTTAATTATGATAGAGTATCCTTTCTCTTCTCTTATTACAGTCTTTGGCTTAAATTCTAATTTGTCTGATATAAGGATTGCCACCCCCAGCTTTCTTTTGATGTCCATTAGCATGGTAAATGGCTTTCCACCCCTTCATTTTCAATCTGGAAGTGTGGTTTTGGTCTAAAATGAGTCTCTTGCAGACAGCATATCAATAGGTCTTGCCTTTTTATCCAATCTGATACCCTGTGTCTTTTGATTGGAAGCATTTAGCCCATTTACTTTCAGGGTAACTATTGAAAGATATGAATTTAGTGTCATTATATTGCCTATAAGGTGACTGTTACAGTATATTGTCTGTTCCTTTCTAGTCTGTTACTTTCAGGATCTCTCTTTGCTTAGAGGACCCCTTTCAATATTTCTTGTAGGGCTGGTTTGGCATTTACAAATTCTTTTAGTTTTTGTTTGTCCTGGAAGCTTTTTATCTCTCCTTCTATTTTCTTTCTTTCTTTTTTTAAATTTCTTTTCAATGTAACAGTATTCATTGTTTTTTCACCACACCCAGTGCTCTATGTAATATGTGCCCTCCTTAATACCCACTGCCTGGCTTCCCCAACCTCCCACCCCCTGCCCCTTCAAAACCCTCAGGTTGTTTTTCAGAGTCCATAGTCTCTCATGGTTCACCTCCCCTTCCAATTTCCCTCTACTCCCTTGTCTCCATCTCCCCATGTCCTCCATGTTATTTTTTATGCTCCACAAATAAGTGAAATCATATGATAATTGACTCTCTCTGCTTGACTTATTTCACTCAGCATAATATCTTCCAGTCCCATCCATGTTGCTACAAAAGTTGGGTATACATCCTTTCTGATGGAGGCACAATACTCCATAGTGTATATGGACCACATCTTCCTTATCCATTTGTCCGTTGAAGGGCATCTTGGTTCTTTCCACAGTTTGGCGACCATGGCCATTGCTGCTATAAACATTGGGGTACAGATGGCCCTTCTTTTCACTACATCTGTATCTTTGGGGTAAATACCCAGTAGTGCAATGGCAGGGTCATAGGTAAGCTCTATTTTTAATTTCTTGAGGAATCTCCACACGGTTCTCCAAAGTGGCTGCACCAACTTGCATTCCCACCAACAGTGTAAGAGGGTTCCCCTTTCTCCACATCCTGTCCAAAACACATTGTTTCCTGTCTTGCTAATTTTGGCCATTCTAATTGGTGTAAGGTGATATCTCAATGTGGTTTTAATTTGAATCTCCCTATTGGCTAGTGATGATGAAGATTTTTTTCATGTGTCTGATAGCCATTTGTTTGTCTTCATTGGAGAAGTGTCTGTTCATATCTTCTGCCCACTTTTTGATATGATTGTCTGTTTTGTTTGTGTTGAGTTAGAGAAGTACTTTATAGTACAGACAAAAGGTTGATATCCAGGATCTCCTTCTATTTTCAGTGACAGCCTAGTTGTATATAGTATTCTTGGCTGCATATTTTCCTCATTTAGTGCCCTGAATACATCATGCTAGTCCTTTCTGGCCTGCCAGGTCTCTGTGGATATGTCTGCTGCCAATCTAATGTTTCTACTGTTGAAACATGAAGGTTACAGACCTCTTGTCCTGAGTTGCTTTCAGGATTTTCTATTTGTCTCTGAGATTTGTAAATTTTACTATTAGATAATGGGGTGTTGACCTATTTGTATTGATTTTGAGGGGAGTTCTCTGTGCCTCCTGGATTTTGATGCCTGTTTTCTTCCCCAAATTAGGGAAGTTCTCCACTTTACTTTACGCCTGTGTGCCTTCTGCACTCTCTCTCTTTCTTCTTCTTCTGGGATCCCAATTATTCTAATGTTGTTTCCTTTTATGGTATCACTTATCTTCCAAATTCTCCCCTCATGATCCAGTAGTTGTTTGTCTCTCTTTTTCTCAGCTTCTTTATTCTCCATCATTTGGTCCTCTATATTACTAATTCTGTCTTCTGCCTCATTTATCATAGCAATTAGAGCCTCCATTTTTTTATTGCACCTCATTAATAACCTTTTGGTTTCGACTTGGTAAGATTTTATTTCTCCAGAAAGGGATTCTCTAGTACCTTCTATGCTTTTTTCAAGCCCAGCTAGTATCTTTATAATCATCATTCTGAACTCTATTTCCAACATCTTACTAACGTCTGTATTGATTAGTCAGTACTGCCTCTTGCTCTTTTTTTGAGGTGAGATTTTCCATTTTGTCATTTTATCCTGAGAAGAATAGATGAATGAGAACAAAATGCTAATAGTGTAACAATAACCCTGGAAAAATGTACATTAGATTTGGGTATATTTTGGTCTGTTAGACGAAATTGTCTCCCAAAATTTTGAAAGAAAACTCATATATATATATATATATATATATATATATACACAAAAATAAAGGCAGATTACAGTGGAGGGATGGAATAGGACTATAAAAATAAAAATTAAAAAATTATTTAAAACAGAATTGATAAGATGTTGGTTGGAAAAGAAAAGAAGAAAAATTTTTTTAAAAAGTAGAAAAAGAAACAATAAAGACAACTTTAAAAATTTAGCTTTGAAAAACTAAAGAATCATGGGGAAAAAGCTGTGAATTCTATGTGCTGTGTTCCCCTAGCACTGGAGTTTTGCAGTTCTCAATGATCGGTAAACTTAGTCTTGGCTGGATGTTCTTGCTGATCTTCTGGTGGAGAGACCTATTGCAGTGATTCTCAAATGTCTTTCCCTGAGGCAGAATTGCATGGGATTTGCCAGGGGCCAGTCCAAGTAATCTGCTCGGTTTTGCTCTTGGTAGCTTTTGTTCCCTGAACGCTTTCTGTACAGCTTTGAGGGACGAGAATGATAATGGTGGCCACACAGTTTCTGGCCCCAGAGGAACTGAGAGCTTGGGGTCCCACTCTTCAATGTGCCCTCAAAGTAAAGGAGTCAGTGACTCCCATCTCCCTGGCCTCCAGTCGCTCTCTACTTACCCAGTCTGTGACAGAGCAGACTGAGTAATTTCTATCTCTGGTGCAAGGCCCCTGAACCAGATTCCTGTCCAGAATCCTGCAGTGCACTCCTGTGGCATTCCTGTGCCACTCCTCCCAGAGGAAGAAGGAGGGGGTCTCCCCAGATCTGCCACTTGTGGGATCTCTGTTCAAAGAACGGTGGCCTGACTGTGCATCAGATCACAGTTTATGGCAACCCAGAGCTGAGAGCCCACTTCTTGGCTCTGTCTCTGCAGCCGGCTTCCCCATCTGATACCTGGGAGCTCTGCCACACTCAGACACCCCTGTTTTTTTGTGATCCCGCAGGTCCTGAGAACTCACTGTCCCCACAAGTGCTCCATCCCCTGCTTAGCCACTGGAGCGACCTCCCTCCACAGAGCAGACTTGTAAAAGTTTCAATTTTGTACTCTGCCACTCTGTCACTTGCCAGGAGCTGGACCCTGCCGCTGTGGTCTATCTTTCCATCTATTCCCTCAGATTCTCTTCTCTGCCTGTCCTACTTTTCAGAAAGTGGTCGAGTTTCTGTTCCTAGAATTGCTGCTATTCTTTTCTTTGATCTCCTGTTGAGTTTGCAGGTATTCAGAATGGTTTGATAACTAGCTGAATTCCTGGGACCAGAAGAAATTTAGGTTCCTGCTCCTCCACCATCTTGCTCCTCTCTCCAAAAGTTCAACTCTTTATATTTCTTTCTCCACATGGGTTTTTCTTTCATGTAATCTCACTCTGAGAGCTAAAGTTGAGGATATGCTGCAGTCCCAACCAGAAAGACTGAAGAGCTCTGTTAGGAGGACATGTTACAGAAAATTCTTTCCCAAAGTAGCCTTTGCCTGTCTTCTCTGCTTGAGGGTTAGCATGACAGCTTCATGTCCCTAGCACCTTGATTCTAGAGGTGGGTCTACAACCTACTTGGCCACAGGGATTAAGGAAGAGGAATTGCCCTTCAATGGTGTCCTGTCCTTCACATTTTGACAGAAAGCAGACAATGTGATGGACATGAATAATCTTAGATACCCCCTCACACCTGTACAGAAATAATCTGACAGTATTCCAAATTTCATCATGAGGTGTAGGGTCTGCAAATAATCTGCATCTGTCACAGAAGGTTAACTGGAGAAACATTCATGTCCAAGTCTCAGTGGCTTAACATAATCAGGTATTCTTTCTTCATCTGTCACAAGGGAATGTGGGTCCTTGGATGTGGGTGTGGAACGGACAAGCGTTTTTTTCTATGCAGCCATTTCAGGACCTGGGCTTCTACCAAAGACCTCCTCATACAGAAGGGCCTCTAAATCTTTCTCTGAGTCCTTCATATTTGGATGACAGATGTGCACACACAGAGTATCATACATGATCTGGAAATGGGATCCCTCCACCCACCTGGCATTGGCTAGACCCCATTTATGATCCCAGTTAACTACAAGGACAATGGAAAATGTCATCTGTTGTGGCCCTAGGAAGAAGAGAGAATGTGTTTGTTGATTACCTAGTTGTCACGTGAATCTGTTGGATTTATGTTGTTATCATTGTTTGCTTTTAAGTTTTGATATCAGTTATTACATTAATCATAATTGGAAAGGTTGAGGGAAGGAGGTAAATAGATTTGCCATGCCTACAAAGCCTTCCCTGAGTCCTCCTCCCTCTTGTCTTCTGGCTTTGGTATGTACCAGCCCTGAACACCAGGAATATGCTAGAGAGGCCTCCCTTATGGTATCTACCTCTTTCCATTCTAATGGTGTATGACCTATATGACCACCTCCTCAAAGGGTCTGCCTCTTTAAAGCTCCCACCATATTGCATCTTGCATACTGTGGATAATCACTAAACATTTATGGAATTTATAAATGATTGAATCTTCAATTCCCTGACCTTTATTCCAACACAACACAACACAACACAACACTGGTTGAGTTTTATACACATCGGGAGTCTGAAGACCCACATGTCCCCACAGCAACAGTAGTCTAATGTTCAGGTTAGAACTAGAGAACTAAATGACAATAAATAACTGTAATAGGTAATACCAAGTTATTTATCTGTATATAAATACATGTATTCTCTAAAACTATCAAACGAATGTCTTTCTCATCTGAATTGGAAAAAGCATGAAAAACGTGACCTGAAATTTAATGCCACTACTGATAACCTTGTGTATGTGTTTGGATTAGATGGATGGAACCAACAGATTTCAGTTGTTCATCTGGGAGACCGAGAGGCACCAGGACGTGGAGCACATGGCCCACTGTACTCTCTGCTATGGTAAGCCCACTCAGCATTTCTGACCAGACTGATGTCTTTAGAGCAGGATGAATTCACTGGTGGCCACAGGCTAGATGGGCCCTACAGATGTATTTTCACTTGAATATGTGCAGAGTCTTAGAATCTGGGAATTCCTATAAAGTCCGGATTTCCAGTTTTTCTTAGGGATCATCTTGAGAATCACAGACACTGTATTCCTTTGTGGCCACAGTCAGCCTGAACTGAGTTGTACTTGACCTATTTTGATGGGCAAGTGTCTTGGAGGGCCCCACAGTCCCTTCTGTCCCTGTAGTCTCATCCCTGGTCTGCTCTGCTTATTTATCTGTCCAGCCAGGCTCCTGTTGATGGCTGGGCTTGTGTTCCTCACTTAGTGGGCCCTTACTGTGCAAGGCAGACCTCTGAACTAATTGTCCAGAATCCTGTATTCTCAGCCTGGAACAGCCATTGACCACCAGTGGAATATTGGCAAGTCATTTGATGTGTCTGTGTCTCTGGCTTCCATCACTATACCTGCACTCATATTCATCTGTGCCAGAGAGAACTTTGTGCTGAAGCCCTTGCCTGCCCAAGTGCAAAGCACTCTCATCCACACCCCTGGCACCCAGGGCCAGAGGGAGTCTATAGGTGAAACTGAAAGGGGATTTAATTGTTCCCTCTACTGGTCCACACTTAGACCTAACACTGCCATGGGAGATTTGCCCTGAGAAGTTGGTCAAGTCAAATACAGTTACTGCTGTTTATAGTGTATGTTACAGTTGATGAGCTGCTTTCACACCCACCAAATCTTTTGGTTCTTGGTACCTTCTCCTATAGAAGGATAAGCCTGGCTGGTATTTACTGAGTGCTTATTTGTATTAACTCATTTTTTATTTAAACCTCGCAGACAACCTCATAAGGTACATATTATTATCTTCATTATATCCAACTGACAGATGAGGAAACAGGCATGGGGAGGGCTGAATAGTTTGCCCAAGGTCACATACCCAACAAGAGAGCCAGGATCAATCATGCAGGTGTCTGTGAACCCAGAGATTAGAAAGCCATGGCCTAGTGGTTAAAAACATTAATGGTAGGGCTAGATTGTCTGAATTCATTCTTCTGAAAAAATGGGCATGATTACTTACAATGCCCATCAGCTCGCCTTGTTAACACAATGCAGGTCGCACTCAGCAGCATGTGCTCTTACCAAGAGTCTGGGAATGTGTCTGCGTGGAATGGAAAGGGATGCATGGTAACCCCAGCCTCTCCTGGCTCTTCCTCCCCAGACAAGTGCAGACCAGACCCAGAATGTGAACAGAGCGTGCCAGGACCCCTCACAGCGGACATGGACATGGCATTCGTGGTAGACAGCTCCTATGGCGTTGGTGCTGATGTGTACCGCACTGCCCTGAGTCTAGTGGATGCTGTGCTCAATGACCTGGAGGTGGCGGCACAGCCCAGCATGTCCCCCCGTGGGGCGCGTGCTGCCCTGGTGATGCACACGACTCCAGACTTCTGGCCAGGTGCAGGGAACCCCCCTGTGCTGGAGGGCTTCCACCTAACCTCCTACGGCCAAAAGATACGGATGCGAAAGTACATCCGGGAGGCTTCCCGGCGCAGTCTGCAAGGACCTCCCGCCCTGGGACATGCCCTGGAGTGGACGCTGGAGAAGGTGCTCCTGGCAGCCCCTCTGCCCCGGCCGGTGCGGGTCCTCTTCGCCATCGTGGCCAGTGAGACCAGCAGCTGGGACCAGGAGAAGCTAAGAGCTCTGTCCCTGAAGGCCAAGTGCGAGGGCATCACTCTGTTTGTGCTGGCTTTGGGCCCGGGCGTGAGTACTCAAGAGCTGGCCGAGCTGGAGGGTGTGGCCAGCCTCCCCACTGAGCAGCACCTGCTGCGTCTGGAGGGAATCTCAGACCAGGAAGTAGCTTATGCCCAGGGATTCACGAGGGCCTTCCTGAACATTCTAAAAAGTAAGCACGGAGGATGCCCTGGGTAGGGTTGGGAGAGGAACTTACTAGAGCCTGGTATTTGGGCAAGTAGGTGCCCACTGAACCTTCACCCTTGCTGAGTGTGTCTCTGGGGAGTCCCCAGAGAGCGTCCCCAGCGCATTTCCTGAAAACCCTGAGCTATCACTGCCTCCACACTATGTGGAGCCTAGTGCTGGTTTCTTATCTGGGCCCTCTCGTTTGTTGTGTGAGAGGCCTCAGATTTCTACTTTAACCTCTTGATTTTCTCTTTTACCAAAATGAGAATTATAATCTCGTCCTTATTTGTGAAGTCTGCATTCCAGTATATATGTGAATGGACTTTGAAAGCACCAGTGTTGTGCAAATACAAGGAATAATTTTTATTATTCCTATATTTAGGAATATGGATTACAGAATCCAGTGTCATATAACAGTGCTTCTCAAACTTTAATGTGCACATGTATCTTTCAGGATCTTGTTAAAATGTGGATTCTGATTCCTTACCTTTGTGGGAAGTGGAGGACAGAATTCTAATAGATGGCTGGTGGCTTAGTGACTCTGAGGGAGAAGCAGGCTGGGGGAATCACGTTCCCAGTCTGTTCCAAGCTCATTTTACTTAATTTTTAAATGTTTCATTATGTTAGGTTTAATTTTATGTTTTAGTATACTCTTTTATGTTCTGATTTTATTTTATATTATTTATGTGATAGGATGAATTTCATGTTTTTATTTTGTTGGATTTTTATTTTCTTTGCCTTTATTTTGGTGTTTGTTCTATGATTTATTTGAATTTATATACTTTTTTCATTTTATGTTAGTAGATTTTTTTGGTCTGTATGTTTTGTTTGATTTTTTTGTTTTTTATTTTATTTTATTGTATATTTTATTTTATGCTTTGTCCTCTTGTCTTTTAAATTTTATGTCTTAATGGATAATATTTTGTTTTTATACATTATTTTACTGTATGTTTATTTTAAAGTTTTATATTATTTTGTGTTTGATTTGACTTGATTTAATTATTTTATTTTATTTTTAGATGGGATAAACCAATACCCATCCCCTGAGCTCATTGGAAAATGTGGAGGTCCGAACCGAGGGGACACCCTGCTGAAACCATTTAGATCTATCAGGAGGTAGGCTGAAGGCAGAGCTGAGGTTATCCCACAGCTTTGTCCCCATGCAGGAGCCTCTTTCCCTAAAAAAAGGTAACAGGCAATGCCAAGTCCTTGACTTGACCCAAACCATTAGGCTAGGATGATCCTTTGTTTGACAACTTTGATCTGGTTTTAAGTTATTACTTTTTAATGTTAAGAATAATATAGGACTGGGGGCGCCTGGGTGGCTCAGTGGGTTAAGCCGCTGCCTTCGGCTCAGGTCATGATCTCAGAGTCCTGGAATCGAGTCCCGCATTGGGCTCTCTGCTCAGCGGGGAGCCTGCTTCCCTCTCTCTCTGCCTGCCTCTCTGTCTACTTGTGATTTCTCTCTGTCAAATAAATAAATAAAAAATCTTTAAAAAAAAAAAGAGAATAATATAGGACCAATATAACAAATTTAAAGGGCACATCAGTATTTTAAAAGCAAAGAAATAACAATTTCCCATTCTACTACATCCTCCCAGCCTTTAATCCCATGTCTCAGAGGCAAGATTAATAATACCAACCATATTATTCTGATTTCTGTACAAACATCTCTGCAAACCTAAGAAACTAGCCAATCTCACACCACAGTCATCAGGAAATGCTCAAACCTGAAGTTTCTTGAGCCCACTCGTACCAGTTGGGGACTGAACCTCCCAGTTTTTTGATTGTTTTGTAATTTGAGACAGAATTGTTTCTATGCAGGTTGCCCAAGCCCCAGTTTGGCAGATCCGGCTTTGCAGATGATCTGGAAGCACTTGAAGGGACAGATGTTTTGTTAAAGGAGAATAGAAAAGCCACAATGAAATCTGTAAGTTGGCAAGAAGCACTTGATAGTCATGAAAAGAATGGATATGGTGCTGAAAGAAATGGACAAGAAAGGTCTACAAGACGAAAGCAAACTGGAAAAGAAGGAAATTCAGGCACTGCCTATGGTAAAAACCAAACTATTTCTTGCTCCTTAGATTGTCTTCATTAAAAAAAAAAAAATCCTGTGCACAGTGTTAGAGTAAAAATTTTGGCTTTGTAGGTACTTTCCTTTCAAATGCGCAAAGTCATGTACGTAACTAAAGCTATTAATTTAAGAAAATATATGAAGGCTGACTCTCATCTGACTGTAAAACTAGAACTGAACGGCAGTTATTTCAGGGAATATTATTATGGAGACAAACCCTGTAAAGTGTTTACTTCATGGCCCAGAAGCAATGATCTATTGCAAAAGTGGCGAACATGCTCCTAACCTTGAAGGAAAGTAGAAGGTTCCTTCATCTCTGTATCAGTGGCTACATATAACCTGAACAGGTTTAAAGAATGTTTTAGAATCATTTTGGGAATGTTTTGGATTCATCTTAAACAATGGTAGTATCGATTCTGACTATGGCATGTGATCATGCAAATGCCATGTTACCTCTTATCTCTTAATGAGCAACCTAAGCAAAACAGTAAACACATCAGAAAGAGATATGATGGGGGGAAATTTGACCCTGAAGTTTTGAAAAGGCAGGAAAAAGATAGCTGGAAGAAGTTTCTAGTGAGTGGTGGAGTCAGTCCTGCTTAGATTCAATGAGAGATAATTGCCTAGAACTTTTGAATGTGCCCAGATGGTTCTCCAGGGGCTTAGTTTTCTGATCTGTGAAGTGGGGATTATGTGAATACCTACCTCATAGGATTATTTTAAGAATAAAACTGGATAATTTGTGTTTGCCACATAGAAGGATACAAGTTAGCTGTTAAGACACCAATGATATGTCCTCTTCTCTTCTTAGATTCCAAAGCAAACACATGTCCAAAGGGAAATGACAAAACCAGACAGCTCAGGAATTGGCACTCTTGGCATGGACAGTTAAACATTAAGCATAGAAGAACTAATCTTGCTAGTTCTTGTATTTCCACTATATAATGTCTTCAGGTAATCTTACTAAGGCGGTGATTTTCAGTCTTGGTTGTAAATTAGAATTGCTTGAGAATCTAAACTTTCTCAATGCTTAGACCCCACCCCAGACACTTTCAGTCAGAATCTCTGAGTGTGGAACTTACCCAGTGAGTCCACTGAGCAACCAAGTGTGAGAACTACTGCTCTAAGGCACCCTCTCCCACAAGTTCAAAGTGAAGGAGATGGAGGAGAGCTTACCAGTTATCTCATCCAGTCCTATTCACAGTCAAACACTGAGGCTGGAAGTTCCCCCCAATTTCCCACAGTCAGTAACTTGGTTCTGGCCAGTTCCTCTCCTGTTGCCTTCCAAGGGCCCTCTAAACCTTCACAACTTCTTCAAGTTCCTTCTGCCATGTCTCTTTCTCTAGCAGATGCCCTTATTTTATTTTATATTTTTTGATTTCAAAAGAAATAAAGGTGGCCAGGTACAGCCTCCTGTGACCTCCTAAGGGCTGGCTGCACACCCTCGTTTCTAGCCCTCTTCAGAAAGAACAGCCAGTCCTTGTCTTCAAGTGTGCTTCGAGCTGTCAAGAAAGATCAAAGGGCCCCTTCAGACCTGACTTGAAGACCTGACTTAAAGCCTCCTTGGGGCTTTACCCATTACCTTTCTCTTCAGACCTTTTCCTCTCCAGGCTTCAGAAACCGCATTCTTATCTTGGTCTTCCCACTTCTCACTTGTCCATTCTTGTGGGCTCCTCTTTCCAGGTCCATCCTCACAGGGGGATCCGGGTTTTATGGAATTTGATGTTGATACAATGCTTACATATAAGCCAGTCTTTAAGAATAGGAAAAAAAAGATATTAAAATTAAGGACCAAGTGGATATTTCTTTAGAGGAAGCTTATGCAAATGAGGGGTACAGACGCTTAGGCTTTGTTAATTTCAGGCTCAACCTGCCTTGCTTTCCCCCCAGGGCCTGCGGTGAGCTCCCAAGCACTCTGCACACACACACAAGGGGTGAACTTTTCTGCCAGGACTTTGGCTTTCCCCTGTGACTGATGACTCCAAATCCATATCTTCTACCTTCTTCACTCTCTTAAGCTGCAGACCAGTGTATTCACCTACCCTCCAGATCGGGCTGTGGCACATGTCCTCAGTTATCTCAAACAAACTCAGTTAAATGAGCTCCACTTGTCTTTACCATTCAAACCTTCTCCTCATCTATTCTTTTACTGGAATGCACCACCATCAGCCCAGGAATGGAAAGCCAAAACCCAAACATCCTGCTGGTCATTCTCCTTTCCTGGCCTCCCCATTCTAGCTGGTGACCAGACCTTGGTGTGGTTCTCCTCAGCATCCCTCAAGTCCATCCCCCTTTCCCACATCTT
Organism: Neogale vison; assembly: GCF_020171115.1. NCBI lineage: Eukaryota > Metazoa > Chordata > Mammalia > Carnivora > Mustelidae > Neogale > Neogale vison. The sequence continues at coordinate 133,201,191 of NC_058096.1, read as the reverse complement.
TTTTCCAACACTTTGGCTTTCACTTCTAGGGTAATGGCGGAACTCTCTCTATCATCTCATTTCTTCCAATTTGTCCTGTTTCCAACTGCTGTCTGGGCACCAAATTAATTTTTCTTATTTGCCTACACATGTGTGACTGCCATTTCTCTTCTTCTATAGTTCCCCATTGTTTAGAAGATAGCGTCTCTCTGCCTGGGAAAGGCAAACAGGTCTCTCAATCGGACCCTTGCCGTGGTCTTCTGGGGCCTCTCTGGCCACCACTCCCCTGCAGATGCCTTGTGCAGTATTTGTCCCTTTATGCCCTTTATTTATTTCCTGTCGCCATAGAGGTGCTCTATTCACCTTTCACTACTCAAGTTCACCTCCACTTAGAGTCTGTTCTGACCCCAGGGAGTGTTAAATTTTCATGGCCTCCTTTGTGCCCCTGTATCTTCAGTCAAATTCTGCTGTAACACTGGCAATCTTTTATTGTACTTACTTGTGAAGAATTAAGTGAGTGTCCTTTCTTTCCCAGAACCAGGCCAATCTTGACATATTTTCAATTCCAGTGATCTCTCCAAAGCACACAGATCTGTTTTTTGTTTTTGTTTTTGTTTTTCCTCCATGACTACACTATAAGACATACATACTAGGAGAAACATCCAGTCCTATCCAACACTCATCTTTCCTCCTTTTTTTCCTTCATTCCTTGATTTCATGGACCTCTTGAGTAACATTGCTGTAGAATCTTTCTAAGAAGGTAAAAGTTAATGTTCATGATAAAAATAATGCAAATGTAAAATTGGGGGCTGACAGTAATTGCTTGGGTGACATATATTGCCCAATGTCATATCCTACTGATAAGATAAAACTGAAAACTCAGAGGCTTGGAGTCTTACAAAGAATACCTCAGAGAGAAAGTATCAGGATTTACTCACCTATAGCTGTACTAACCACCCACTAGCCACATTGGCTATTTAAATTTAAATAAACAAATCAGTTCCTTAGTTGCAATAGCCACATTTTAAATTTTCAGTGGACATTAAGCATTTGTTTTTATTTTACTTTTTAAAAGACTTTTAAAATTTTAATTCAATTTCATTAATATATATTCTATTATTAATTTTGGAGGTAGCATTTAGTGATTCATCAGTTGCATGTAACACCCAATGCTCCTTCCTTCAAGTGCCCTCCTTAATGCCCATTACCATCCTGCTACCTACTCTCTCCTCCAGCAACCCTCAGTTTGTTTCCTATAGTTAGGAGTCTCCTATGGTTTGTCTCCCTCTCTGTCTCATCTTATTTTTCCTTCCCTTCCCCTATGTTCATCTGTTTTGTTTCTTAAATTCCACATATGAGTGAAATCATATGGTATTTTTCTTTCTCTGCCTGACTTATTTTGCTTAGTGCATTACCCTCTAGTTCCATTCACATTGTTGTGAGTGGCAAGATTTCATTCTTTTTGAGATACATATATATACATATGTATATGTATATATACGTATATAGATATATATATACATATGTATATATATGTATATATATACACACACATATATATATTCATTTCACATCTTCCTTATCTATTCATCTATCGATGTACATCTGGGTTCTTTCCTAGTTTGGCTATTGTAGATATTTCTGCTATAAACATTGGGATGCAGGTGCCTCTTTGAATCACTATGTTTGTATCCTTTGGATAAATACCTAGTAGTGCAATTGCTGGGTCATAGGATAGCTCTATTTTTAACTTTTTGAGGAACTTCCATACTGTTTTCCAGAGTGACAGCACAGCTTGCATTTCCACCAATAGTGCAAGAGAGTTCTCCCTTCTCCATATCCTCCTCATCATCTGTTGTTTCTGGTGTTGTTAATTCTAGCCATTCTGACGGGTGTGAGGGGATATCTCATTGTAGTTTTGATTTGTGTTTCCCTGATGATGAGTGATGTTGAGCATCTTTTCATGTGTCTGTTGGTCAGCTGTATGTCTTATTTATTTATTTATTTATTTATTTGACAGACAGAGATCACAAGTAGGCAGAGAGGCAGGCAGAGAGAGAGGAGGAAGCAGGCTCCCCACTGAGCAGAGAGCCCGATGTGGAGCTTGATCCCAGGACCCTGAGATCATGACCTGAGCTGAAGGCAGAGGCTTTAACCCACTGACCCACCCAGGCGCCCCCAGCTGTTTGTCTTATTTGGAGAAATATCTATTCATGTCTTCTGTCCATTTCTTACCTGGAATATTTATTTTTGGGGTATTGAGTTTGATAAGTTCTTTGTAGATTCTGGATACTAACACTTTATCAGATATGTCATTTGCAAATAAATATCTTCTTCCATTCTGTAGGTTGTCTTTTAGTTTTGTTGATTGTTTCCTTCACTGAGCAGAAGGTTTTTTATTTTGATGAAGTCCCAGTAGTTTATTTCTGCTTTGTGAATTATCTGTTTGAACAAGTCCTTGGCTGTCAGTTTAAATTAGTTTGTCATGGTAGAGGGTGCTGAATGCTGAGCCCCAGATCTGTTTATTGACTCTACAGAATACACCAAAAGTGCACCTTTGGAGTATTTTTCTATTAACTCTGACAAGTTTTGGAGAAGAATTTGCTCTGGTTTCTTCTCCTGGACAATTTCCATGAGCAGCTCTTTACCTCACTGAGAGTGTATCTCATTCCCTTGGACCCAGCACGTGTGGTCACTCCATCAAGAAAACTGGTCTGGGCTTGTTATAGCAATGGGAGGTGTCTGTCTTCCGAGGAGCTGACAATAAATATTAGCCTCTCGCTTTCTGAACCTTATCATTTTTTTTTCCAATTTATTTATTTTCAGAAAAACAGTATTCATTATTTTTTCACCACACCCAGTGCTCCATGCAAGCTGTGCCCTCTATAATACCCACCACCTGGTACCCCAACCTCCCACCCCCCCCGCCACTTCAAACCCCTCAGACTGTTTTTCAGAGTCCATAGTCTCTCATGGTTCATCTCCCCTTCCAATTTACCCAAAAGCACATACCCTCCCCAATGTCCATAACCTTCCCCCCTTCTCCCAACCCCCCTCCCCCCAGCAACCCACAGTTTGTTTCGTGAGATTAAGAGTCACTTATGGTTTGTCTCCCTCCCTATCCCATCTTGTTTCATGGATTCTTCTCCTACCCACTTAAGCCCCCATGTTGCATCACCACTCCCTCATATCAGGGAGATCATATGATAGTTGTCTTTCTCCGCTTGACTTATTTCGCTAAGCATGATACGCTCTAGTTCCATCCATGTTGTCGCAAATGGCAAGATTTCGTTTCTTTTGATGGCTGCATAGTATTCCATTGTGTATATATACCACATCTTCTTGATCCATTCATCTGTTGATGGACATCTAGGTTCTTTCCATAGTTTGGCTATTGTGGACATTGCTGCTATAAACATTCGGGTGCACGTGCCCCTTTGGATCACTACGTTTGTATCTTTAGGGTAAATTCCCAGTAGTGCAATTGCTGGGTCATAGGGCAGTTCTATTTTCAACATTTTGAGGAATCTCCATGCTGTTTTCCAGAGTGGTTGCACCAGCTTGCATTCCCACCAACAGTGTAGGAGGGTTCCCCTCTCTCCGCATCCTCGCCAGCATCTGTCATTTCCTGACTTGTTGATTTTAGCCATTCTGACTGGTGTGAGGTGATATCTCATTGTGGTTTTGATTTGTATTTCCCTGATGCCGAGTGATATGGAGCACTTTTTCATATGTCTGTTGGCCATCTGGATGTCTTCTTGGCAGAAACGTCTGTTCATGTCCTCTGCCCATTTCTTGATTGGATTATTTGTTCTTTGGGTGTTGAGTTTGTTAAGTTCTTTATAGATTTTGGACACTAGTCCTTTATCTGATATGTCGTTTGCAAATATCTTCTCCCATTCTGTCAGTTGTCTTTTGGTTTTGTTAACTGTTTCCTTTGCTGTGCAAAAGCTTTTGATTTTGATGAAATCCCAAAAGTTCATTTTTGCCCTTGCTTCCCTTGCCTTTGGTGATGTTCCTAGGAAGATGTTGCTGCGGCTGAGGTGGAAGAGGTTGCTGCCTGCGTTCTCCTCAAGGATTTTGATGGATTCCTTTCTCACATTGAGGTCCTTAATCCATTTTGAATCTATTTTTGTGTGTGGTGTAAGGAAATGGTCCAATTTCATTTTTCTGCACGTGGCTGTCCAATTTTCCCAACACCATTTATTGAAGAGGCTGTCCTTTTTCCATTGGACATTCTTTCCTGCTTTGTCGAAGATTAGTTGACCATAGAGTTGAGGGTCTATTTCTGGGCTCTCTATTCTGTTCCATTGGTCTATGTGTCTGTTTTTGTGCCAGTACCATGCTGTCTTAATGATGACAGCTTTGTAATAAAGCTTGAAGTCCGGAATTGTGATGCCACCAACTTTGGCTTTGTTTTTCAATATCCCTTTGGCTATTCGAGGTCTTTTCTGGTTCCATATAAATTTTAAAATTATTTGTTCCATTTCTTTGAAAATGATGGATGGTACTTTGATAGAAATTGCATTAAATGTGTAGATTGCTTTAGGTAGCATAGACATTTTCACAATATTTATTCTTCCAATCCAGGAGCATGGAACATTTTTCCATTTCTTTGTGTCTTCCTCAATTTCTTTCATGAGTACTTTATAGTTTTCTGAGTATAGATTCTTAGCCTCTTTGGTTAGGTTTATTCCTAGGTATCTTATGGTTTGGGGTGCAACTGTAAATGGGATTGACTCCTTAATTTCTCTTTCTTCTGTCTTGTTGTTGGTGTAGAGAAGTGCAACTGATTTCTGTGCATTGATCTTATATCCTGACACTTTACTGAATTCCTGTATAAGTTCTAGCAGTTTTGGAGTGGAGTCTTTTGGGTTTTCCACATAGAGTATCATATCATCTGCGAAGAGTGATAATTTGACTTCTTCTTTGCCGATTTGGATGCCTTTAATTTCCTTTTGTTGTCTGATTGCTGAGGCTAGGACTTCTAGTACTATGTTGAATAGCAGTGGTGATAATGGACATCCCTGCCGCGTTCCTGACCTTAGTGGAAAAGCTTTCAATTTTTCTCCATTGAGAATGATATTTGCAGTGGGTTTTTCATAGATGGCTTTGATGATATTGAGGTATGTGCCCTCTATCCCTACACTTTGAAGAGTTTTGATCAGGAAGGGATGCTGTACTTTGTCAAATGCTTTTTCAGCATCTATTGAGAGTATCATATGGTTCTTGTTCTTTCTTTTATTGATGTGTTGTATCACATTGACTGATTTGCGGATGTTGAACCAACCTTGCAGCCCTGGGATAAATCCCACTTGGTCATGGTGAATAATCCTTTTAATGTACTGTTGAATCCTATTGGCTAGTATTTTGGTGAGAATTTTTGCATCTGTGTTCATCAAGGATATTGGTCTATAGCTCTCTTTTTTGATGGGATCCTTGTCTGGTTTTGGGATCAAGGTGATGCTGGCCTCATAAAATGAGTTTGGGAGTTTTCCTTCCATTTCTATTTTTTGGAACAGTTTCAGGAGAATAGGAATTAGTTCCTCTTTAAATATTTGGTAGAATTCCCCCGGGAAGCCATCTGGCCCTGGGCTTTTGTTTGTTTGGAGATTTTTAATGACTGTTTCAATCTCCTTAACGGTTATGGGTCTGTTCAGGCTTTCTATTTCCACTCCCCTGTGCGCCCTCAGAGAACAGCGCCCAGTAACTCGCGTCTGCCCAACCTCCTGCCGCGCTCCGAGCTCACCGAGCTTGCGACCGGTTCAAGGCAACTACAAGCTGCAAGCTTACTGTCGGCTCTGTCTCTGCAGCCGGCTTTCCCGTTCCAATATCCGCAAGCTCTGCGACACTCGGACACCCCCGATCCTTCTGTGACCCCGCAGGACCTGAGGTCACGCCGACCCTGTGTGGGCTTCGCCCCGGTTTAGCCTCCGGAGCAATGTCCCTCAGCGGAACAGACTTTTAAAAGTCCTGATTTTGTGCTCCGTTGCTCCGCCGCTTGCCGGGAGCCGGCCCCTCCCCCCGGGGTCTATCTTCCCGTCGCTTTGGATTCACTTCTCCGCCAGTCCTACCTTTCAGAAAGTGGTTGTTTTTCTGTTTCTAGAATTGCTGTTCTTCTCCTTGATCTGCCGATGGATTTGCAGGTGTTTGCAATCTTTAGATAAGCTCTCTAGCTGATCTCCTGCTAGCTGAGGTAGTCTCAGCCTGCTACTTCTCCGCCATCTTGACTCCTCCCAGACCTTATCATTTTTATTTGGTGGTGCTTAGAAGGCCCAGGGGGAAATCCTATCTGAAGGATACCATTATTCTATGTTAAATGGCCCTGACCTAAGACAAGTATTTTTCTGTGACATCAAGTGTATCCAAGGAAATCTGTTCTCCCTGGAAGACAGAGGTTACATACACAGGGAAATTAATGTCTGATGTAAAATTCAGGGCATCTCAGATTTTGTTCTGTTGTAACTTGTTAATTACAAATAACAAATAACAAATGCTATTTTTCATTTTTCAGGAACATCATGTTTTTCTTATAATAGATACATCCTAACTTCTTGGGCAAGTGTCAGGGTACTATAGTAAGAAATACATGTAATAAGCTGGATATTTTGCTAGGTCCCTAGAAGGCTGGATGGGTTTAGGATTAGTCAAGGGATTGATACAATTTGAAAAAAGAGGGAAATGAGCATAACAGGCAAGCGAGGAGTTCTTGACATCAGAAAGCTTCATTCATTCATTCGTTCACTCATTTACACATTATCTCATGTATCTTCCATATGGTGAGTACCAAGCAAAATAAGACTGTAACTGTATTGTGCTTTTCACGTATGTTCCATGCCACCTTATGACGAACTTGTGATGTGGGTTTTTCCACTGCTTTTATGGGTGAAGAAACTGGGGCTCAGAGAGAATAAGTTCAGGATAAGCTCAGGCTCTCAGAGCCAGTCAGTGGTGAGGCTGGGATTCGTTCCCAAGCTCTGTCTCCAAACCATCTTTCCTTTGCGGTCATGCTCCTGCAGGACATTCAGCTCTCCCTGCCTTTGTTTTGCTGCAGATCCTTGTTCCATGGACCCAATGGCAGGGGAGTGCCAGGATTATACCCTGAAATGGTACTACGACAAGGAGAAGCAGTCCTGCCAACAGTTCTGGTACGGCAGCTGTGGGGGCAACGCTAACCGGTTCGAAACCCAGGGGGACTGTGAGGCGCGGTGTGTCCCAACGCTCCCCTAGGGCAGAACCTCGTTCTGGCTGCTTCTGTTCTCATAGCCCATGAAAACAAGTTTACCTTTCCTGAGACGGCACCACACAACACAGCAATTAAGTAGCTCAGTCTCTGATCTCATAGGTAGGATTCCTAACCCTCTGAATTTTTTCCTACCAGTGAGGACTTGGGCCAGATGATCTGTAACTTGAGAAGGACTGCATTCTAGTAGCTAAAAGAGTAACTGAAACTTTCCTGTGAGTTTGTAAGGGACCGAGAACTGAATGAAGAAGAAACTTAACTTGACCTGTAACATTACTTAAAATTTTGTTTTTGGCTCTAGCAAAAGAAAACTCAGTGTGAGCAGTGAGTAGAGAACTAATTCAGGAATGAGTTGAAACTTGTATTCTTGTTTATCACTAGAGAACAGGGAAGTGTTAGTCAAAGCGGGGTCTGGAGATTTTTCATGTAATATTTAATCCTTGTCACTCAAAGTAAAAATAAAGATATTTTGGTTAAACCACTTACGGGAAACCGTGTGTGATACTTGCTTATTGCATTATATTCTGTGTTCTATTTTGTGACGTAGTTGTTGATAGGGAGGAAGCAGTGAGTTTGCCTGGGACCAATCCTTTGTCAATTACAATGACTCTTGTCCTTTTGAAACCTGGTGACTCAACAACCAAGGCCGAGGTCGTCAATGCACATATGAAGCGAAGGGTCTAGGTTCAACCCAGATGAAAATTTTTTCCATATAGATTGTGAGGAAATTGTGGTTTTGTGAGATCTTCCTCGGGCTTCATGGCTCTATTCCCCAGGCCTCTGACTCTGGCCCAGGCTCAGAGCAGAAGTGGGCACTGCATTGAATTCTAGAGCTGCTGGATATTGAGAGTGTCTCGTATGGGGCCTTTGGGGGATCATGTACTAATCAGCTTGGGCTGCCATAGCAAAATACCACAGGCTGTGTGGCTTAAACATCGGAAACTTATTTCTCACAGTTCTGGAAGCCCAAGATACACTGGAAGTCTAAGTTGAAGGTGTGGCCAATTTGGTTCCTCGTGAGAGCTTCCTTCCTGGGTTGAAGAAAGCTGCCTTCTCGCTCTGCCCTTAAATAGTCTTTCCTCTATGGAAAGAGAGAAGGAAGGAGGAAGGGAGGGAGAGAGAGAGAGAGAAAGAGAGAGGAGAAAAAGAGAGGGAGGAAGGGTTTTCTAGTGTTTCTTCTTACAAGAACACTAATTCCATAGATTAAGACCCTACCCTTATGACATCATTTAACCTGAATTACTTCTAAAGGCCGTATCTCCAAATACAGTCACCTTGAGGGTAGGGCTTCAGCATATGAATTTTGGGATGACATAAACATTCAGAGCATAACAGATCACAGGCAGCTGGTGGTTTCCCCCAGGGACCCGAAGTGGCGCTTACTCTCCGTCAAGTTCCTGGTTCGATAACAAAAACTGTCGTTTCTAGAATCCTATTTGTTCCTCCTCTCAGCCCAGTGACAAAGGAGATAGGATGGGAACCAGCTTTATATAAAACAATTATAGAATCATTAAAATGTTTATTCTATTTTCGTGGCAATTATTTTTATCTGATCACAAAAGGGTAACTATGTGTTCATGGTTGCAAATTTGCAAAACACAGAAATGCACATGGAAGAAATAAAGATCACTTAAAAAATCTTTACTCCCAAAGGTAATCATTTGGTATAATCCAGGAATGACTGGAATACGATCTTTTTTTTTTTTTTTTTACCCCTTCCTTAACATACTACATTGTACCTGCTTTTGGCTAAAACATGTTTGTGATGAGAACGGAATAAAACATGCTCCATCTTGCTTGACAGAGCTGCTCATCATGCATTTCTCTCTTTTAGGCAAACCTCAGCTGTGGTGTGCAGGTAGGAGTTGAGCGTATCTATCCTGAGAAGGATATGTAAATGGAGTTGTGATGTATTTTCCACTTCTTTTTTTTTCATTTATTTATTTTCAGCATAACAGTATCATTATTTTTTCACCAGACCCAGTGCTCCATGCAATACGTGCCCTCTATAATACCCACCACTTGGTACCCCAACCTCCCACCCCACCGCCACTTCAAATCCCTCAGATTGTTTTTCAGAGTCCATAGTCTCTCATGATTCACCTTCCCTTCCAATTTACCCCAACCCCCTTCTCTCTAACTCCCCATGTCCTCCATGCTATTTGTTATGCTCCACAAATAAGTGAAACCATATGATAATTGACTCTCTCTGCTTGACTTATTTCACTCAGCATAATCTCTTCCAGTCCCGTCCATGTTGCTACAAAAGTTGGGTATTCGTCCTTTCTGATGGAGGCATAATACTTCATAGTGTATATGGACCACATCTTCCTTATCCATTCGTCCATTGAAGGGCATCTTGGTTCTTTCCATAGTTTGGCGACCGTGGCCATTGCTGCTATAAACATTGGGGTACAGATGGCCCTTCTTTTCACAACATCTGTATCTTTGGGGTAAATACCCAGGAGTGCAATTTTTATTCCCACCCTGTCCTTTCCTAACCTAAAGGCAAAGATTCATTGTAAGAGGAATGTTGGGAGGAGACATTCAGGTGTTGGTTGTTCTCATTCTCGGAATGCTTATGAGGCCTACTGGCAGATCTCCTCGCATTTATAAGATGGTGGTATAAGCTTCCAGGGCACTCCGCTGACCTTGGCAGAAAGTTTACTTGAAAAGCCAAGGTGGAGAGACAATCTGACCAAAGATTGGAAACCACGATAGTCTGCAGTTTACAGGGTGCTTTCCCACATTATTTCATCTATTTACCTACTCCCATTGCTAAATCTTGGATGTTGGCATTGTTCTTTATTTTTCCTGTTGTTCTTCCCATTCACAGAAAAGTGAAATGTCTTGACCAGACACTTAACAAGAAACTGGCTTTGAATTCCTTTTGATCCCAAGAGCAGAGCTCCTTGGGCTCTACTCCACTTTTCCAAAGCATTTGATGCCATCAGAGAATTCCGAAGGTCAGAGCTCTAGATGTTAGGGGTGGTGGGAGAAGGAGGATGGACTGAGACAGAAGAGAGAAATTTCCTGCTTGACATAAGGGAGCTTGACTTTGCTGTCTGCCTCAGATGCTCCCCACCCGCCCCTGGGGTTCTGGTCTGGCCCAAGTCTGGGAGAAGCAGCAGCAGGCATGGACTGAAAGAAAAGTTGTACTATGGTGCAGGGAATCTTAATGACTGCCTCCACAAACTCCTCAGGAAGCTCAGGCAGTAAAGGGCTTGCCAGAGTTAACCCTAGAATGTGCGGAATTGGCTGGGCTTGTATCCTCTGCCTCCATTGGTCATTGGAACTGGGTTCCTTTGGAAGTGGTTGTGCTCATGGGTGAGGCAGCTCTGAAGGGGTTCAGCTAAAGGCTGTCTGCCAACCGCACTCCTACAGCTGGGGCAACAAGCTCTCTGCTGAGGGGCATTCGGGGGGAGGGGTGCATCTCCATCACAGTTCCTTTATGGGGAATGTCCTTTTTCATTCTTTTCCCACATCCAAAGCCTCCCAAATCCAACAGGACTCACTCAGAAGCATTGGTGCAGCATTCAAGACCTCAGAGATCAGATTTTTGCCTCCAGTCTCTAACGTTATTGATGGTGATGGTTGTTCTGTCCCTCCAAGTTTTCTTGAGCAATACTAAATAAATCATGTGTAGTTTCCTGGAAATTGCACAACCCATTCATCCATGCCATTGCCTGTGGTGATACTTCCATGGGTAGTGGCCTTTTAATTCATTTGTTTGAGAAGTGTTTCATAGGTATTTGCTGTCTACCAGGGCCATTATCTGTATCAAAATCCAGCTCAGCTCTCGTTGCCTCTGTGAAAACTCATCCCTTTTCAAGAAAGAATTCATCTTTTTTTCCATCATATTTGCACCATTTGCCCATGAGTCTCCTTAGACTGTGAGTCTTTTCACCTTGGAACTGCTTGCCCTGCACAGGGTCAGGCAGATTTTCTTTTGGTCCTGAATTCATAACTTTCTGTTTTCAAAGACTATTAGAAATGAACCACCCTCTCCCCACAACAATGCGTGACTCTTTCATTCCATACCTCCTGCTCTAGAGAAGCCTCTGCTTTGTAGATGTTTGTATTTGTTCCAGACACCCGGGTATCAATGCTCCGGCAGCCAAGTGGAAAAAAATTTCATGTGTTTTTAATGTCTTTCCTGGATCTGTTATCACAATGTCACTATGCATTGCTGTGGAGATAATGGTTTTTCTGATGAATTAAGATGTAGAAAGGTCAAGTGACATCTAATCTTATTCAATGAATAAAGTTGGCCTAAAATTAGAATTAAAAAGTGTGTGGAATTAACGTGGCTTCTGCCTGGTTCACTGGACAAAGTGGAGAGGTTTTAATCATTTGTGAATTGATTGCTTTGTGCTTTTTTTTTTTTTATTGCTTTGTGCTTTTAAACATACAGTGGATTTCATTGATTCCAGAGTATCAGAGGGTTTAGGTTTGTTAGGCTCTGAACTTGGTTCCTAGCCCTCTCATAAAGCATATAAATTAATCCAAGGATTTTTCCTGAGCTCTCCTGAGTAGGACTCATGCTGACCAGGCACTTTCCCAGCCTTTCTCCTTTTTTACATTTTTTTCTATCTTGTGATCTCATGGTGGATTATTCCTTTAGTTTTTGAAGAGTCCCAGAGGTATGTTTTCAATGCCGCTGGGGATTCACAGTTATAATTATGGTGTTTTGGGACATAACAAGACTTGAATTCAGCCCCTGATTCCCTCTGTGAATTCCCTGGGGACCTTGTGAAACTCACTCCATTTTTCTGGGCCAAGTCTTTTCTGGCTGAGGAGACTGGAGAGAGGCACATCTCTTGCCTCCTGCAGTCTCTCTAATTTATGCATGCAAACTAAATTGTTCTTTCTTTAGCTCATCTCTTATCTTAGGCATCTAAAAGAAGCAAGCCTAGCTGAGGACAAAAGAACCACCCAGTTGAGTCCCACACAAATTGCTGACCCCTAGCATAATGAGCTAAATAAATGGTTGTTGTTTTAGAGCACTAAGTTTTGGGGTGATTATAATTTGAAGAAAGTTGTGGCTGAGCTGGCTCATCTGAATACAGCCAAGCACCTGTCTATTGGTGAGTAGTTTGGCTTAGGCTCACTTCATAATGATAAAAAATTATATATTCATATGTACCTAATAATATAGCCTTACTCTATGTAAAACACAATGCAGTTAGGTTAGAGAGAGTTTTATTTATTTTTTAAAAAAAGATTTTATTTATTTATTTGAAACAGAGAGAGAGTGCACAAGTAGGGGGAGCAACAGACAGAGGGAGAGGGAGAAGCAGGCTTCCCGCTGAGTAGGGAGCCTGCTGTGAGACTCAATTGCAGGCCCCTAGGATCATGACCTGAGCCAAAGGCAGTTGCTTAGCTGACTGAGCCACCCAGGCACCCAGAGAAAGCTTTTAGAAGCAGAAGAATTGGAAAGGAAGAAGTAACAATCTCTTTTTGTAGATGACATGGGAAAGTAAAAAGTTCTAAGAGAACAACAGTGTTGTTGATAGAGCCTGCTTCATCAGCCTGGATCTTACAGGGATCAGGAACAACTTACTGTGATGGAAACAAAATATGGCTGAGAAAGTAACCTTTGCTGTTGTAAATCACCGAGATTTAGGGGATGTTACTGCAGCATCACAAAGTCTAGTCCCAGTGATACAGATAGAGAGCAGTGGGGACTCTCAAACATGCCTCTGCGGAGTGAAAATGAGAAAGCATTCTGGCGTTTTCTATTAAAATTTAAAATGTAAATATCCTGAACCAGCAATTTCACTTTTACACATATCCCTTGGAAACTTATGAACATGATCAGCAGGATTCATACACTTTCATGTGCAATGTTCACAGCACTGAGTTCAGACCCCTTAAGTCATGAACAGTCCATGTGTCCATTAATAGTGAGATGAGTAAATATGCTGGGATACCTTAAAACAGAGTGTACAACAGTGAAAATGAATTAATGGAACTGACTTAAGTTTCAGTTTTAAGATTGCTGAATCTTAAAAGAGATTTTTTGAGACAAAAAGACAGAAGTATCTACAGAATAGGGTTCCACTTATCAAAGCTTTGAAAACAGACAAAATTAAATTATATTGTTATCCTTTATGTAATGAGACTTAGGAAAAAAATAAAAGCAAATATGCAGTTACCATTGAAGTCAGGATGGCAATGTGGTAGAGGGGGTCAGCTGAGAACTTTGATGGGACTACCAGTGCAGCCCAATGACCCTCTGCCTAATTAGATTTTCTTGTCTTCCTTTCCACAAGCGTTGATCTCAAGAGCATTCTCTTATAAACATCCTATGTCCTAAGCTCTGTTTCAGAGACTACTTCCTAGAGTCCCTAGCCCATTATCCTTCTGCAGAGGGAGGAGCTGGGGACTGGGAAGCAGAACTGGGGTGTCAGAAAATGTTCAAGTCTTCTCTATTTTCACAGGTATTTACTTTATATGCATTCATTAGAGTGTACATTTATGTTTTATGTCATTGATTCATGGCTTTTTAAAAATTTATGCTTTATACATCATAATAATACAGAAATTTCTTAGAAATACAAAGCCAGAACATGAGAGCTAATGTTATCTTCATAGAACCCTTGATTCAGGAATGTAGAACATATTCTATGTTGGTTTGAGTTAATTTCCTTCTTTGGAAGTGGTGGCAAACTCTTCATTATGCATTTATAACTGGGCACATTTTAAAAGCATGATTTTTCATTCATCAGAAGATAGCAATTATGTCAGAGTTCCTTCTCTTACAAAAAGAAAGTCAGACTGGGCCTGGGAAAACTTTCCTCAGGGAAAACTAAAGAGTGATGTCAGAATGTTCAGACTCATTTTAATCTCAAGGTCCTTTGAAATACCTTGTTTTGTTTTTTTTTTTTGAATTCCAGTACAATTCATGTACAGTGTTCTTTTGGTTTCAGGTGTACGATATCAACAGTTCTATACATTACCCCAGGCTCATGAAGATACGTGTAATCTTAATCCCCTTCACCTATTTCACCCATCCGCACACACTTCCCCTCTGGGAACCATCAGTTTGCTTTCTAAGGGTCTGTTTTATGATTTGTCTTCTTTTTTTGTTTTGTTTTGTTTCTTAAATTCCACGTATGAGTGAAATCACATGGTATTTGTCTTTCTCTGACTTATTTACTTAGCATTATACTTTCTAGATCCATTCATGATGTTTCAAATGGAAAGATTTCATTCTTTTTTATGACTGAGTAATAATTATATCATATAAATAACACATCTTCTTTATCCACTCATGTATCATTGGACATTTGAGTTACTTCCATATTTTTGGATATTGTAAATAATGCTGCAATAAACATAGGGGTGCATTTATCTTTTCAAATTAGTGTTTTCTATTCTTTGGGAGAATAGCCAGTAATAGAATTACTGGATCATACGGTAGTTCTATTTTTAATTTTTTGAGGAACCTCCATACTGTTTTCCAGAGTGGCTGCACCACTTTGCATTCGCACCAAGAGTGCACAAGCATTCCTTTTTCTCCACATCTTCAACAGCCACCCCCCTTTTTAAATGTTTTTGATTTTAGCCATTCTGAAAGGTGTGAGGTGATAGCCCCTTCTAGTTTAATTTGTGCTACCCCGCTGATGGTGATGTTGAGCATCTTTTCATATGTCTGTTGGTCATCTGTATGTCTTCTTTGGAGAAGTGTCTGTTCATGTCTTCTGCCCATTTTTAATGGGATTATTTGTTCTTTTTGGTGTTGAGTTGTGTAAGTTCTTTATATAATTTTGGATACTAACCCCTAACCAGATATATCATTTATAAATATCTTCTCCCATTTAATAGGTTGCTTTAATTTCAACTCTTAGAATTGGACAGGGCTTAAAAAGAAATTTATAAGGAGAGGCATAAGAAGTAATATCCATTTATCCAAAAAAATATTTACTGAGCACTTACTTACCTTAGTTCTTATATGCTAGGAACACATCTTTTGGGATATATAAGTATAGAATAAAGAAAGAAGTCCTTGCTCTCATCTGCTCACATAGTTACCTTTTTTTGGTTGTTATTGGTTTGTGGAAAGAGCACCTGAAAATTTACCCTGTTAGCAAATTTCCAGTGTATCTTATAGAATTATTAACTATAGTCACCATGTTTTATATTATATTTCTAAATACGCAACCTACATAATTGTTACTTTGTACCCTTTAATCAACATCTCCACATTTCTCCCATAGCTCTGAGCTTGGTAATCACTGTTCTACTCTCTATTTTCATGTATTTGACTTTTTAAAGATTCCACATATAAGTGAGATGAGATCATAGAGTATTTTTCTTTCTGTATGTGAATTATTTACTTAGTGTAATGTGTTCCAAGTTCATCCATGTTGTTGCAAATGGCAAGATATCCATTCTTTTTAAGGCTGAGTTGTATTCTATTGTATATACATACTATAATTTCTTTATCTATAAATCTGCCAAAGGACACTTAGGTTGTTTTGGCATAGTGGATATTGTGAATAATACTGGGGTGAGGGTGGGAGCATGGATATCTCCAGGGTATTGGTTTCAATTCCTTTGTATATATACCCAGAAGTGGGATTGCTGGATCATATTATAGTTCTATTCTTCATTTTTTGAGAAACCTCCATACTATTTTCCATAATGGTTATGCCAATTTACATTCTCACCAACAGTGCATAAGGGATCCCTTTTCTCCAAATCCTCATCAACATTCGTTATTTCTATTTTAGAATGATTTTATTTATTTATTTAAGAGAAAGAAGTAGAATGTGCATAAGTAGGGAGGGCAGAGGGAGAAGGATAAGCAGACTCCCCACCAAGTGTGGAGCCCAAAGTGGGTCTCAATTCCAGGACTCTGGTATCATGACCTGAGCTGAGGTCAGGTGCTTAACCAACGGAGCCACCCAGGCATCCCTGTTTTTTCTTTTTACTAATAGCCATCTTAACAAGTGTAAATATCTTATTGTAATTTTGATTAGCATTTTCCTGATGATTAGTGATGTTTAGTACCTTTTCTTTTACTTCTGGCCATTTGTATAACTTCTTTGGAAAAATGCCTACTCGGGTACTTTGCTCATTTTTTCAAACTGGTTGTTTGCTTTCTTGCTATTAGAGGAATTTCTTATGTATCTTGGATATCAACCCCTTATTAGATATATAGTTGGAAATATTTTCTCCCATTCCATAGGTTACCTTTTCATTTTACTGATTGTTTCCTTTGCTGCATGGAGCTTTATAGTTTGAGGTTGTTCCATTCTTTTATTTATTTATTTTGTTGTTGTTGTTGCTGCTTAAGCTTTTCGTGTCACATTAAAAAAATCATTGCTGATCAATATAGGATGGCAGAGTAGTTGATACTGGCCTTTGTCTCCTCATACCCACAACAACAATAATTACACAGTTATCCACAAACAAAAATAATACTGAAAGAGCTCAAGAGCCCTGTTAAATATCTAATGTAACACAGTGGGATAAAAAATGAGTAACTACAGAGAAAAGATCACTGAGGAGATTGTCTTACTTGAGATGTTTGGAGATGACTAGGAACAAAGAAGAGGTGTGGAGGCCTCTCCTATTGTGATCAGGTGCCACTTGCTGCCATCTCTCTAGTGGCCTACTCTGCCGAGGACCACTTCTGCCTTTGCTGCTGAGGACCTCATAGCCCCAGCCACAGCTGCAAATTCCCCATAGCTTTCATGGCAGAGGACCCCATAATGTCACCGCCATGGACCACAGCAGCCTACTCTATTGATATTAAACAGCTTTGGCCACTGACATACCAACAGCCATAGCTGCCATGGACCTCCAGAAGAAAGACACTGCTGTGCACCTTTCAGAATGAGCTGCTGTTGTTTTTGCCCTGGAACTCAGACAGCCCGCCCACCACCCCCATCCCCCACAGGCCCATGCCTGCCTGACTTCAGAGTCACAGTTGCTCCATATGCAGCTGCATTTTAGACCCTGGCTCTGTGTGCACCCACACTCCAGTTCCTGGCTTAATAATTGCTATGTGTACAGTTCCCTCTCAGGTGCCAAAGTCACTGTTAATGCCGACAAGTCAACACCCCAGATTCTCAAGTGCTACCTCCCCATGCATATCTTTGCTTTAGAATCTGGCTCTGTGGCCACTTAGTGCTCACCTTTGTCTCAGGTGCCCAAGGAAACGTGTGCTAGCCAGTGCCTTGGACCTCAGAGCCACTGTTTCTCTGTGAATGCCCATACTCCAGATGCCAAGTACACAGTTGTGCCACAGACACCCTCACCTGAGGCACTGGGGACACTACCACTTCAGTCTAGACACTTCCCAATCGTTGGAGCTGCTGTCACTCTGTGAGCACCAGTGCTCCAGACTTAAGCTCAGTGGCTGATTCACAAATGCATCAGATACCAATACTGCCACCACCATTAGGGTACCCATAAGCTTGACCCAGCACCAAGAGGAATCCTCTTGACTATGACATCCCTTTAGAGGAGAAAAAGAGATCAGGTGATCCCCAGTGGTCTTCACCACTGATGATTCCAGCAGCCTTTACAGATGCTACAGACACCTTGGTCTAAGTGTTGATTGTTGAGGACCATTACAGTCTTTGCCATCACTAACCAAAACTGAGTTGCACAGAGACCATACCAGTAGGCACTCCCCAAATCTGAAATCACCACATCTACCCTAGTACCCACCTGCAGGGGAACCAATCGTATGTCTGAAAGAGGTGATTGCTTTAGCAAACATTCAGACATTACACAAAGCTACTAGAAACATGAAAAATTAAGGAAACATGATACCACCAAAGGAATATAATTTTCCAGGTACTGACTGTTCCCAAAAGAGCTCTGTGTATTTTCTGACAAAGAATTCGAAATAATTGCTTTAAGAAAGCCCAGCAAATTACAAGAGAACACAGACAGCTCAATGAAATCAGGAAAATAATATGTGAATAAAAAGCTCAATGGAGGGATAGAATACATTAAAAAGAACAAACAGGGAGGAGTCAAGATGGTGGAGAAGTAGCAGGCTGAGACTACTTCAGCTAGCAGATCAGCTAGATAGCTTATCTGAAGATTGCAAACACCTGCAAATCCATTGGCAGATCAAAGAGAAGAAGAACAGCAATTCTAGAAACAGAAAAACAACCACTTTCTGAAAGGTAGGACTGAATCCAAAGCGACGGGAAGATAAACCCCGGGGGGAGGGGCCGGCTCCCGGCAAGCGGGGGGCAGTGGAGCACAAAATCAGGACTTTTAAAAGTCTGTTCCACTGAGGGACATCACTCCAGAGGCTAAACCGGGGCGAAGCCCACGCGGGGGCAGCATGGCCTCAGGTCCCGCAGGATCACAGTGAAAGATCCCCCCGGGGCTCCAAGCACCCCGGAATGGACCCCTTCTCAGGAGGAGACCCCCGGACCCAAAAACCAAGCCGAGTCCACTGATCAGATGCAAACAGCACGAGGTTTATTGAGTAGACACAGGTACCTGCGGGCGGTCAAGTCTTAGGAGGACTCTCGCGCCCCAGCCCTTTGTTCAGGGCCTTTTTATGGGGTACGGGGAAGTGAAAGCATACGTACAGAAGCAGAAGCATGGTTACAAAGTTTCCATTGGCTGGTTTGAATATAAGGCATACTCGGTGTTTGTAGATTGGCTTTGAAGGACCCCGGCGCACGGAGAGAAAGGTGGGGAGGGGGAGTGAGGAGGGGGAGTGGACCTTATTACTCAGCAGAGAAACATCCTGCCTATGTGACTAGGTCCACATACTTAGGCGACCCCCCCCCCTTGCCTACGTGACTATCTGCGCGTTACAAGCCGTGCGCAGCAAGTGTACCTATCTCCCCCGCAACATGCCGTTGCCCCCCCCTAACTCCAGGGCTGTGCTGGGATAAGGGAGGATTGTCCAAGTAGGGGGAAGGGAAGAGGGGTCTCTTCATTCCCCCATTTTCTTTTTGGCCTGAGTAAAACCTTTTACTTTATTAGGGGCCAGTCTCTCGCTGCCCTATTGCATGATATTGTTGGGTTAATACCATGGTTTGGACAAGCGACAATCTATCTTTTATAAATTGGGTTAACCTGTTAATGATGCATGGCCCAAATGTTAGAATTAACATTAAGAGTATTATAGGTCCTATTAAGGAGGTTATTAGGGAAGTAAACCAGGGTGAACGATTCCAAACTCCTTCATACCAAGACTGTTGGGATTCAAAGTCTCTCTTACGCTTATCTAGCCTTTCCTTCAATTTGTCTAGAGTTTCTGTTACTACTCCAGTCTGGTCAGCAAAAAAACAGCATTCTTCTCTAAGAGCAGCACACAGGCCACCCTCTTTTAGGAACAGTAGGTCTAAGCCTCTTCTGTTTTGTAGCACCACTTCTGACAGGGAGGTTAGGGATTCCTTGAGGGCTCGAACTGACTGTTCTAAGGCCCTAAGATCTTCATTCATAGCATGATGTAGAAGTAGGTATTGGTCTGTTTGGACCAGGGCGGCTGCCCCAGTACCAACCCCGGCTGCAATGCCTCCTACCCCCAGTAACGTAGCCAGGGTGATTAGGGTGACAGGTTCACGCCTTACTCGGCGAAGATCACTCCATTCATGATAGCTAAGAACCAATTCATCTGAGTGGTAGGTTATTCGAGGCCATAGTTGAACTAACACACAATAGTCAGTAGTCTGGTTTAAGGCAGCAGTAGATACACAAGGGGTTAAGCCTGTGCTACATGCCCAATAGGTTCCATTGGGCGGGATCAAATAATAGGAGCCAGCCCATATTTTATGGGTCGAATTACAAAGTGTTTTTTTAACATAGTGAGGCGGGGTGCCTATACATAGTCCCGCTCCTGAAACTTGTGAGAGGGTTAGGCTATGATCTTGGCCATAGCATATAGCGCTGGGGACAGTGGAGTTAGTATAGTTGGCAGAGAGGGCTATGCCCTCATAGTATGGAGGGCTTGGATTAAGACATAGCCAGCAATTGTTTGCTCTTTCAGGACTGGAAAGATTAAGTGCCTGATAGGCCCCTCTCACTAGGTTGACAAGCCTGTCTCCTGTTCCGAGTATTTCCGGGGCCTTTTTGGTTTGTATAGCTGTGGGAGTTGCGGAGGTTAAAAGTGGTGTTGGTCTTGGTGTTGACCTTAATCTTTGGGGAGGCCTTTGAGGTGGTGAGGCGAGAACTGGATTGGGTCCTATGGCGGCCCTTGGGGTTTCTATAAGAAGTTTTATGGTGAACGTTAGGCCGTCATCATAACGTTCTTTATAGAGTCTGAGGCCCCAGGTATATCCCTTTACCCAATTAAGTTGTTTCTTTCCTGCTTCGGTGAAGGCTATTTCGAGTGGGTGACACCACTGATTGTGACAGGCTGGGTTTTGTGTCCATTTGGGGCTGCTCCTGGCGTGAGAATAATTTGCCCTTACGGTGATATAGTCCCAACCTGAGGTGGGCTTCCAATAAGTGTCACCAGTGGTTTCGCAGCCCCAATTGTGACAGAAAAAGTGGGATGCCCCCCTGCATGAGGTCCACTCTCTGGGTCTGTGAAACCCGGGGCATACATAGAAGGTGAGTGTCCTTAACATACTTCGCTGACTCCAGTCCCCACAGCCTCCCCAAGGATCCAACCCGAGTCGTCCCCGTGGGGACGGTTGTGAAGGCGGCTTCTGTAGGTCAAAGTAATTTTCTATATCCCAGTTGGCTGGAGCTCCCATGGCTAACTTACAAATGTCAGGGTATAAGTTAGGCCACCAAGTGAATGGGGCATGCTGCTGAGAGGTGTTCCAAATTATTTGTCCTGTTTGCGACAGGACTTGCCAGGTGAGCTGTTTTACATGGTGAGGGGACCCATGGGAACTCGGAATGCCTATAACAAGAATAGTCAGTGTTATGATCGCACGAGTCTTATCTTTAGCGGATTTTGAGTGCGTTGAACTCGCCATCCCTCCTTGAGATCGGGTGTTTCCGAGTCGTCTGGTCTCAGATGGGCTGGTTTCACATGAGAGGCGTGGATCCAGGCCGCGATGCCGTCGACTTTTAGCGCCGTCGGGGTGGTTAGGAGTACAGTGTAGGGTCCCTTCCATCGGGGTTCAAGGCTCTTGATCTGATGCCTGCGGACCCAGACGAGGTCGCCGATCTGCAGAAGTGGCGAAGTCCCAGTTAGGGCGGGTTAAGGGAAAAGCTATGTCGATCTCATTAGGCAACTGGGTTGGTCGCCCGTCATCGCCCGGTACGTTCTTCCGGGCTTCCAGAAGAACTCTCTGCTTTTCCTCCGAGGTCAGCAGAGTCTGCAACAGCTGTTGACAATCATCCCAAGTGGGTTGATGGGTAACTAGAATAGATTCAATCAAGTTAGTCAGGGTGGCGGGGTCCTTAGAGAAGGGAGGGTTATGTTGCTTCCAGTTATAGAGATCAGAAGCAGTAAAGGGCCAGTACTGTGGCCGACCGTTAGGACCTTCCCTCAAGGGGAAAGCTTGGGAGACTTGACTTGGTGGCTGCGCACGTCGGTCCCTGAGTCGCCCCGCAATGGGTGACGCCAGGGAACTAGGCTTTCGCTCTTCTGTTGTGGCCTCCGGGTAGGGAGGGGGTTCTTCTGTTAACAGGTCGATAAGAGGGGACTCAGTGTCTGGAGGCAAAACGGGAGCAGGCTGAACAGGCTTGGGAAGTTTTGGGGATTTATCCTGGAGTGGGGTAAGGGCAGGGTAAAGAGAAGAGGAAGTGGGAGTAGGTGGAGGAGGGGTGGGTTGCGCAGTCTCCCTGGAGGGCGTGGTTTGGGGGTGGGACAGTTGCTCTTTTAGGGGAGGCGGCGCAGTGGGGGTGATAGGGGAGGAGCAGGGTTTGGGAAGGAGAACAAAGGGCTGGACCCAGAGTGGGGGGTCTGAAACCAGAGCCCTCCAGGTGACGATGTAGGGCACCTGATCGGGATGCCCATGGGGTCCGGGGCTGAAAACTTTAGCTTCCACCTGAGAAATAATATCAAGGTTAAAAGTGCCATCGCGTGGCCATCCCACATTGAAAGTGGGCCACTCGGAGGAACAAAGGGTGACCCATTTCTTTTTCCGTATTTCCACCGATTGGTTGTTTGCCCGGTCTCGGACGTCGCTCCAGTGGCTTAGGGTCAGACTTAAAGGAGTAGTCACTGTCTGTCCCATAATTTCAAGAACAAAAAGAGTTATTATCACAGAGACAAAGACTAGACTCAGACACAGAACAAACAAACGCGCTGCGCGATTTCGGCGCAAAACCGAAAGCAAAAACTCAAGCGGAGATTCAGGGGGTCCGGATTCCCCCTCTCCAACTAAGGCCGTGTATCCCTCCGATACTGGCCGAGCTCCAAATGCCCCGCTGCCCCGGGGCATAGATGTCCCGAAGGACTCAAATGTCCCGCCCGGCGGGACTACAAACGCCTCTGGAACGTCTTCCAGGGCTGCGAGGGAGAAGTCCGAGCCCGTCAGCTCCTTCTGGCCCTCACCAAATACAAATGGATCCGATCGAACCCCAAACCAAAACCAAACGCGTGCGCGAAATTACAAGTAACAGATCTAGACACCACTACAGACACAACGCGAAATCACAAGTAACAGGTCTAACTATAACCACAAACACAACGAATATAGCGCTGGCCAGCTTACCTCCTGACAGTGGGTCGGTGGTCCCTGGGTGGGGGGTCTCACATCCCGGACGAGCCCCCAATGAAAGATCCCCCCGGGGCTCCAAGCACCCCGGAATGGACCCCTTCTCAGGAGGAGACCCCCGGACCCAAAAACCAAGCCAAGTCCACTGATCAGATGCAAACAGCACGAGGTTTATTGAGTAGACACAGGTACCTGCGGGCGGTCAAGTCTTAGGAGGACTCTCGCGCCCCAGCCCTTTGTTCAGGGCCTTTTTATGGGGTACGGGGAAGCGAAAGCATACGTACAGAAGCAGAAGCATGGTTACAAAGTTTCCATTGGCTGGTTTGAATATAAGGCATACTCGGTGTTTGTAGATTGGCTTTGAAGGACCCCGGCGCACGGAGAGAAAGGTGGGGAGGGGGAGTGAGGAGGGGGAGTGGACCTTATTACTCAGCAGAGAAACATCCTGCCTACGTGACTAGGTCCACATACTTAGGCGACCCCCCCCTTGCCTACGTGACTATCTGCGCGTTACAAGCCGTGCGCAGCAAGTGTACCTATCTCCCCCGCAACATGCCGTTGCCCCCCCCTAACTCCAGGGCTGTGCTGGGATAAGGGAGGATTGTCCAAGTAGGGGGAAGGGAAGAGGGGTCTCTTCAACAGAAGGATTGGGGGTGTCTGAGTGTCACAGAGCTTGCAGGTATTGGAACGGGAAAGCCGGCTGCAGAGACAGAGCCAACAGCCACAGCTCAGTGTTGCCTTGAACCGATCGCAGGCTCGGTGAGCTTGGAGCGTGGCCGGAGGTCAGGCAGACGGGAGTTACTGGGCGCTGTTCTCTGAGGGTGCATTGAGGAGTGGGAGCCCGGGCTCTCGGCTCCTCTGGGCCGGAGACCAGGAGGCCACCATTTGTATTCCCGTACTCTGGAACTCTACGGAAAGCGCTCAGGGAACAAAAGCTCCTGAAAGCAAACCCGAGCGGGTTACTCAGCCTGGCCCCTGGTAAGGGTGGTGCAATTCCGCCTGGGGCAAAGACACTTGAGAATCACTACACCAGGCCCTTCCCCCAGAAGATCAACAAGAAATCCAGCCAAGACCAAGTTCACCTACCAAGGAGTGCAGTTTCAATACCAAGGAGAGCAGCAGAATTCCAGAGGAGGAGAAAGCAAAGCACGGAACTCATGGCTTTCTCCCTGTGATTTTTCAGTGTTGCAGTTAATTTAATTTTTTTCTTTTTCATTTTTTTAAAAATTTTTTTCTCTCCTTCTGCTAAATTCTTTTTAACTTTTACCCTTTTCTTTTTTAACGTTTTTAAACTAGTTTATCTAATATATATATTTTTTCTTTTTTATACTTTTCTTTATTCGTTTTCTTTTTAAAATTCTTTTCTTTTTTTCTTTCTTTCTTTTTGACCCTCTTTTTATCCCCTTTCTTCCCCCTCATGATTTGGGATCTCTTTTGATTTGGTTAAAGCATATTTTCCTGGGGTTGTTGCCACCCTTTTAGTATTTTACTTGCTCCTTCATATACTCTTATCTGGACAAAATGACAAGGCGGAAAAATTCACCCCAAAAAAAAAAAACCCAAGAGGCAGTACTGAAGGCTAGGGACCTAATCAATACAGACATTTGTAATATGTCAGATCTAGAGTTCAGAATGACAATTCTCAAGGTTCTAGTCGGGCTCGAAAAAGGCATGGAAGATATTAGAGAAACCCTCTCGGGAGATATAGAAGCTCTTTCTGGAGAAATAAAAGAACTAAAATCTAACCAAGTTAAAATAAAAAAAGCTATTAATGTGGTGCAATAAAAAATGGAGGCTCTCACTGCTAGGATAAATAAGGCTGAAGAAAGAATTAGGGATATAGAAGACCAAGTGACAGAGAATAAAGAAGCTGAGCAAAAGAGGGACAAACAGCTACTGGACCATGAGGAGAGAATTCGAGAGATAAGTGACACCATAAGATGAAACAACATTAGAATAATTGGGATTCCAGAAGAAGAAGAAAGAGAGAGGGGAGCAGAAGGTATACTGGAGAGAATTATTGGGGAGAATTTCCCCAATATGGCAAAGGGAACGAGCATCAAAATTCAGGAGGTTCAGAGAACGCCCCTCAAAATCAACAAGAATAGGCCCACACCCTGTCACCTAATAGTAACATTTACAAGTCTTAGTGACAAAGAGAAAATCCTGAAAGCAGCCCGGGAAAGGAAGTCTGTAACATACAATGGTAAAAATATTAGATTGGCAGCTGACTTATCCACAGAGACCTGGCAGGCCAGAAAGAGCTGGCATGATATTTTCAGACACTAAATGAGAAAAACATGCAGCCAAGAATACTATATCCAGCTAGCTAACATCGAAAATAGAAGGAGAGATTAAAAGCTTCCAGGACAAACAAAAACTGAAAGAATTTGCAAACACCAAACCAGCTCTACAGGAAATACTGAAAGGGGTCCTCTAAGCAAAGAGAGAGCCTACAAGTGGTAGATCAGAAAGGAACAGAGACAATATACAGTAACAGTCACCTTACAGGCAATACAATGGCACTAAAATCATATCTCTCAATAGTTACCCTGAATGTTAATGGGCTAAATGCCCCAATAAAAAGACAAAGGGTATCAGAATGGATAAAAAAACAAAAGCCATCTATATGTTGCCTACAAGAAACTCATTTTAAACCCGAAGACACCTCCAGATTTAAAGTGAGGGGGTGGAAAAGAATTTACCATGCTAACGGACATCAGAAGAAAGCAGGAGTGGCAATCCTTATATCAGATCAATTAGATTTTAAGCCAAAGACTATAATAAGAGATGAGGAAGGACACTATATCATACTCAAAGGGTCTGTCCAACAAGAAGATCTAACAATTTTAAATATCTATGCCCCCAATGTGGGAGCAGCCAACTATATAAACCAATTAATAACAAAATCAAAGAAACACATCAACAATAATACAATAATAGTAGGGGACTTTAACACTCCCCTCACTGAAATGGACATATCATCCAAGCAAAAGATCAACAAGGAAATAAAGGCCTTAAACGACACACTGGACCAGATGGACATCACAGATATATTCAGAACATTTCATCCCAAAGCAACAGAATACACATTCTTCTCTAGTGCACATGGAACATTCTCCAGAATAGATCACATCCTCGGTCCTAAATCAGGACTCAACCGGTATCAAAAGATTGGGATCATTCCCTGCATATTTTCAGACCACAATGCTCTGAAGCTAGAACTCAACCACAAGAGAAAGTTTGGAGAGAACCCAAATACATGGAGACTAAACAGCATCCTTCTAAAGAATGAATGGGTCAACCGGGAAATTAAAGAAGAATTGAAAAAAATCATGGAAACAAATGATAATGAAAATACAATGGTTCAAAATCTGTGGGACACAACAAAAGCAGTCCTGAGAGGAAAATATATAGTGGTACAAGCCTTTCTCAAGAAACAAGAAAGGTCTCAGGTACACAACCTAACCCTACACCTAAAGGAGCTGGAGAAAGAACAAGAAAGAAACCCTAAGCCCAGCAGGAGAAGAGAAATCATAAAGATCAGAGCAGAAATCAATGAAATAGAAACCAAAAAAACAATAGAACAAATCAACGAAACTAGGAGCTGGTTCTTTGAAAGAATTAATAAAATTGATAAACCCCTGGCCAGACTTATCAAAAAGAAAAGAGAAAGGACTCAAATAAATAAAATCAAGAATGAAAGAGGAGAGATCACAACTAACACCAAAGAAATACAAACTATTATAAGAACATACTATGAGCAACTCTACGCCAACAAATTTGACAATCTGGAAGAAATGGATGCATTCCTAGAAACATATAAACTACCACAACTGAACCAGGAAGAAATAGAAACCCTGAACAGACCCATAACCAGTAAGGAGATTGAAACAGTCATTAAAAATCTCCAAACAAAAGCCCAGGGCCAGACGGCTTCCTGGGGGAATCCTACCAAACATTTAAAGAAGAACTAATTCCTATTCTCCTGAAACTGTTCCAAAAAATAGAAATGGAAGGAAAAATTCCAAACTCATTTTATGAGGCCAGCATCACCTTGGTCCCAAAACCAGACAAGGATCCCATCAAAAAAGAGAGCTATAGACCAATATCCTTGATGAACAGATGCGAAAATTCTCACCAAAATACTAGCTAATAGGATTCAACAGTACATTGAAAGGATTATTCACCACGACCAAGTGGGATTTATCCCAGGGCTGCAAGGTTGGTTCAACATCCGCAAATCAATCAATGTGATACAACACATCAATAAAAGAAAGAACAAGAACCATATGATACTCTCAATAGATGCTGAAAAAGCATTTGACAAAGTACAGCATCCCTTCCTGATCAAAACTCTTCAAAGTGTAGGGATAGAGGGCACATACCTCAATATCATCAAAGCCATCTATGAAAAACCCACTGTAAATATCATTCTCAATGGAGAAAAACTGAAAGTTTTTCTGCTAAGGTCAGGAACACGGCAGGGATGTCCATTATCACCACTGCTATTCAACATAGTACTAGAAGTCCTAGCCTCAGCAATCAGACAACAAAAGGAAATTAAAGGCATCCAAATCGGCAAAGAAGAAGTCAAATTATCACTCTTTGCAGATGATATGACACTATATGTGGAAAACCCAAAAGACTCCACTCCAAAACTGCTAGAATTTGTACAGGAATTCAGTAAAGTGTCAGGATATAAAATCAATGCACAGAAATCAGTTGCATATCTCTACACCAACAACAAGACAGAAGAAAGAGAAATTAAGGAGTCAATCCCATTTACAATTGTACCCCAAACCATAAGATACCTAGGAATAAGCCTAACCAAAGAGGCTAAGAATCTATACTCAGAAAACTATGAAGTACTCATGAAAGAAATTGAGGAAGACACAAAGAAATGGAAAAATGTTCCATGCTCCTGGATTGGAAGAATAAATATTGTGAAAATGTCCATGCTACCTAAAGCAATCTACACATTTAATGCAATTCCTATCAAAGTACCATCCATCTTTTTCAAAGAAATGGAACATATAATTCTAAAATTTATATGGAACCAGAAAAGACCTCGAATAGCCAAAGGGATATTGAAAAAGAAAGCCAAAGTTGGTGGCATCACAATTCTGGACTTCAAGCTCTATTACAAAGCTGTCATCATCAAGACAGCATGGTACTGGCACAAAAACAGACACATAGATCAATGGAACAGAATAGAGAGCCCAGAAATAGACCCTCAATTTTATGGTCAACTAATCTTCGACAAAGCAGGAAAGAATGTCCAATGGAAAAAGGACAGCCTCTTCAATAAATGGTGTTGGGAAAATTGGACAGCCACATGCAGTAAAATGAAATTGGACCATTTCCTTACACCACACACATAGACTCAAAATGGATGAAGGACCTCAATGTGAGAAAGGAATCCATCAAAATCCTTGAGGAGAACAGAGGCAGCAACCTCTTTGACCTCAGCCGCAGCAACATCTTCCTAGGAACATCGCCAAAGGCAAGGGAAACAACGGCAAAAATGAACTATTGAGATTTCATCAAGATCAAAAGCTTTTGCACAGCAAAGGAAACAGTTAACAAAAGCAAAAGACAACTGACAGAATGGGAGAAGATATTTGCAAACGACATATCAGATAAAGGACTAGTGTCCAAAATCTATAAAGAACTTAGCAAACTCAACACCCAAAGAACAAATAATCCAATCAAGAAATGGGCAGAAGACATGAACAGACATTTCTGCAAAGAAGACATCCAGATGGCCAACAGACACATGAAAAAGTGCTCCATATCTCTCGGCATCAGGGAAATACAAATCAAAACCACGATGAGATATCACCTCACATCAGTCTGAATGGCTAAAATCAACAAGTCAGGAAATGACAGATGCTGGCGAGGATGCGGAGAAAGGGGAACCCTCCTACACTGTTGGTGGGAATGCAAGCTGGTGCAACCACTCTGGAAAACAACATGGAGTTTCCTCAAAATGTTGAAAATAGAACTGCCCTATGACCCAGCAATTGCACTACTGGATATTTACCCTAAAGATACAAACGTAGTGATCCGAAGGGGCATGTGCACCCAAATGTTTATAGCAGCAATGTCCACAATAGCCAAACTATGGAAAGAACCTAGATGTCCATCAACAGATGAATGGATCAAGAAGATGTGGTATATATACACAATGGAATCCTATGCAGCCATCAAAAGAAATGAAATCTTGCTATTTGCGACAACATGGATGGAACTAGAGCGTATCATGCTTAGTGAAATAAGTCAAGCGGAGAAAGACAACTATCATATGATCTCCCTGATATGAGGAAGTGGTGATGCAACATGGGGGCTTAAGTGGGTAGGAGAAGAATCCATGAAACAAGATGGGATAGGGAGGGAGACAAACCATAAGTGACTCTTAATCTCACAAAACAAACTGAGGGTTGCTGGGGGGAGAGGGGTTTGAAGAACGGGTGTGGGGTTATGGACACTGGGGGGGGTGTGCTTTGGTGAGTGCTGTGGGGTGTGTGGACCTGGCGATTCACAGACCTGTACCCCTGGAGTAAAAAATAAATGTTTATAAAAAATTAAAAATTAAAAAAACATTTTAGAAGAGTAAAAATTAGAATAAGAAAAAAATTAAATTAAAAAAATTAATTAGCTTTGCAAGACTAAAGAATTGGGGGGAGAAAGCCATGATTTCCATGCTTTGCTTTCCCCTCCTTTGGAATTCCGCTGTTCTCCTTGATCAGTGAGCTTCATCTTGGTTGGATGTTCTTGCTGATCTTCTCAGGGAGGGGCCTGTTGTAGTGATTCTCAAGTGTCTTTGTCCAAGGTGGAATTGTGCCACCTTTGCCAGGGGCCGGACTTAAATAATCTGCTCAGGTTCAGTCTCACGAACTTTTGTTCCCTGAACAATTTCCATAGAGTTCTGGAGAATGGGAATGAAAATGGAGGCCTCCCAATCTTCAGCACAGAGGAGCCGAGAGCTCGGGGCCCCACTCCTCAGTGCGCCCTTGGAGAAAAATGCTGAATTACTCCAGTCTCCCTGGTCTCTGGCCACACTCCAAGTTCACCTGGCCTGTGACTGAGCATTTCTCTCTCTGGTTGACTGCCCCATTTGGAGTCTCCAATCCCAGGTGATTCCTGCCTCTCTGCTTTTCTGGCAGGGGAAGACAGGTCTCCCTGGATCTGCCACTTGTGGTATCCCTGTTCAAAGAGCATTGGTCTGACTGTACCATGGACCACAGTTTAAGGCAACCCCACGCTGAGAGCTCACTCCTCAACTCCATCTCTGTAGCTGGCTTCCCCACTCTGACACCTGGGAGCTCTGTGATACTCAGACACCCCTGATCCTTCTGTGACCCCACGGGGCCCAAGACCACACTGTCCCCATAAGGGCTTCACCCCCACTTAGCTCTGGAGCGATGTCCCTCAGTGGAGCAGACTTCTAAAAGTTTGGATTTTGTGCCGCGTTGCCCCAGCCGCTCCCCCCACAGTCAATCTTCCTGTCACTTTGGATTTACTTCTCCACATGTCCTACCTTTCAGAAAGTGGTCGATTTTCTGTTTCTAGAATTGCTGCTCTTCTCTTTGATCTACTATTGGGTTTGTAGGTGTTCGGAAGGGTTTGATAACTATCTAGCTGAACTCTTGCGACCTGATGTCATCTCAGTCTGCTACTCCTTCGCCACCTCGACTCCTCCCTCCACTCCATCCACATCTTGCAGATGGCAATATTTCATTCTTTTTTATGGCTGACTAATATTCCAGAAAATATATCTCTCATGCATCAGCATCTTTTTTTTTAAAAAAAGATTTTGTTTATTTATTTATTCATGAGAGACAGAGAGAGAGGGATAACAAGAAGGGAGACTGACAGGCAGAGGGAGAAGCAGGCTCCCCACTGAGCAGGGAGCCCAATATTGGTCTCCATCTCAGGATCCTGGGATTGCAACCTGAGCCAGAGGCAGTCATTTAACCAACTGAGACACCCAGGCATCCTCTCCCACATCTTCTTTATCCATCAGTTGATGGACATTTTGGCTCTTTCCATAATTTGGCTATTGTTGAGAATGCTGCTATAAATATTAGGGTGCTGTATTCCTTCAAATCAGTATTTTTGTATCTTTTGGACAAATGCACAGTAGTGCATTTGCTGGATTAGAGGATAGTTCTAATTTTAACTTTTTGATGAAGATTCATAATGTTTTCCAGAGTGGCTGTGCCAGTTTGAACCAGTGATTTTCAAGCATTGAACAGTAGGCACTACAGGGCTCTAGTCCTCAAGAGAAGGGAAAACACGAGTTGAAATCTGCACTTATTCTGGCTGTCTGCATTGGAGATTTTTCCAAACTGTAGCACAGGAAAGTGGATCCCAGAGACAGGTGAGTAGATTGGGTGGCTAGAATACATGTGACAGAGAAACAGAGAAAAGGAAGCAGTGCAGAGATGGATCTCTTAGAAATCCTTGCTGACCACTTGAGCCTTTGGCTGACACAGCCCACAAGGACAGATGCAGAATGACTACTGTGGGTTTGTGATCTTAATGGAGTTTTCTGAAGTCACAAAGTGCTGGGGAATGCTGGAGTTCTAACCAGCGAGGGTGAAGAGGACTCACTGAACAGAGGGGGCATTTAGCTGAGACCTCTGAAAGGCCAAAGTTTAAGAGTAGATCTATATAAGCCCCTGAGCAAGCTGCTCTAGACCTACCTAATAAGAGTCCATGGGGAAAAAAATCTATCAGTAAACTAACTGCCTTACACAACAGAACTCAACGTTCATAAATTAAAATGACCTATAGGTGTTTTGTTTCATCTCTTCTCTTCCCTTCTCTTGCCTTTACCTCTTTTTTTTTTTTAAAGATTTTTGTTTATTTATTTGACAGACAGAGATCACAAGTAGGCAGAGAGGCAGGCAGAGAGAGAGAGGGAAGCAGGCTCCCCGCTGAGCAGAGAGCCCGACAGGGGACTCGATCCCAGAACCCCGAGATCACGACCCGAGCCGAAGGCAGCGGCTCAACCCACTGAGCCACCCAGGCGCCCCAACCTTTACCTCTTCTTCCATCTCCCTTCCCGACTTCCTTCCTTTCAATTTTCTGGGTTTTTTAAATCAGCATTTTCGAATCAATTAGATAGTTTCCATAATTTACCAAGAACTTGAACAGTTGACATAATAAAGGACTTTTCCAAAGATTGATTCAATACATTCATTGTACTATCTGGGTGTGGTGGTTGTTTTAGGGATACATCTTCAAGAACCTATGCAGTTTACTGCAATATGATTGGTTTATTAAGGTTTTCTCCTACTTAAGAATATTTTGGTAATTTATATGTGCCTGTATAATCACCCATTTTTGTAAGTGTTAGTGTTTATTGAATGAAGTTATGCATGGAAAGAATCTCTAATTTCTAACCCCATTTCTAGGTAGAGTTTTATTCTGTCAACTCAAAGTTTATATATCAGGTCTTCTGTTTTGTTGTTAGCAGAGTGACAAAAAATTGTCAATTTTATTACTTTTTTCAAAGAGTCGGACTCTGGTTTTACTGATCAGTCTCCCTCTTTAAAAAGTATTTTTCTGTTTTCATAATATTGTGTTTTCTCTTTTGGAAAGGATTCTTTTGTTTTATGATCTGCATTTTCTTTGTTTTGCTTTGAACATTTTCTTCATTAATTTGAATGTCTTATCATCTGTTGTCAGTGCTTCACATAAGTACATTCTTAACTTTAACAGTCCTTAAACCTCGTTTTAAAAAATTTCCAGTTCGTATGGTATTTATTAGCTTGATGAGTGAAACTGTGAACTTGAAGGTTGAAAAAATTTTGCACTTAGAAAATTTCCCTCTTACTATCATCCAGATTGCTTTCAAACATTTATTTCCATTATTACTCTAAGTTCAAGTTTTAATGATATTGACATTCTGTTCTATATCTTTATTTCCTATATTCACCTAGTCTTAATTCTCTATTTTAAAATATCAATAGCCTCCATTATCCTTTTGGCTCATGACTTCTTTTTAAAAATTTTTTTCATTAACATACAGTGTATTATTTGTTTCAGGGGTACAGGTCTGTGATTCATCAGTCTTTTTACAGCCTTTGTACATGCTGTTCCTCCACACTGTAATTCTTTCCCTGCTTCTTTGCTAAGTAAGTATCCTACTCCTTCTTTCCAAAGTGCCAGATGTCACTATCTTCATCAACCTCCCTAGAACCCCTGAGCTTCAAATGAATCTCCTCTTCCTGTGTTCCTAAAACATAAAATATATTTCTTTCTTGAAAATTGTTTATCTGTCCTTCCTGCTATGTTTTACCCACTTTGAAGGTATGACTGCTTTTTGCTTGTTTATTTATTTTCTTTTTAGACTCCACTTAATGAGTGGAATCATATGGTTTTTGTCTTTCTCACTTTAGCATAATACCCTTTAGGTCCACCCATGTTGTCTCAAATGGCACAATCTCATCCTTTTTTATAGTGCCATAATATCCCTCTGTGTGTGTGTGTGTGTGTGTGTGTGTACAGCACATCTTCCTTATCCATTCTTCTGTTGATCCATATCCATTGCTTCTGTATCTTGGTTATTATAAGTAATGCTGCAATGATCATATATATTTTTGAATTAGTGTTTTCATTTTCTTTGGCTAAATACCCAATAGTGGAATTATTGAATCATAAATTACTAGTATTGAAAGTAGAACTCCTTCATTGAGGGTTTTTTTTAAAGATTTTATTTATTTATTTGACAGAGAGAGATCACAGGTAGGTAGAGAGGCTGGCAGAGAGAAAGAGAGAGAGTGAGGGAGAGGGAAGCAGGCTCCCTGCCGAGCAGAGAGCCCGACGTGGGACTCGATCCCAGGACCCTGAGATCATGACCTGAGCAGAAGGTAGCGGCTTAACCCACTGAGCCACCCAGGTGCTCCCTTCATTGAGTTTTTAATTTCATTGACATCTAGATGTGTTTTTCAAATTTGCATTATCATTTGTGATAGTGTTTTGTTCCTATCTCATGCTATTGTTATTCTTTCTTTTAACTAATAATTTCTATTTATTTATTTATTTATTTATTTGAGAGTGAGAGCACAAGCAGGGGGAGCAGCAGTCAGAGGGAGAAGTGGGTTCTCTGCTAATCAAGGAGCCCAATGTGGGACTCCATCCCAGATTGCTGGGATCATGACCTGAGCCAAAGTCAGGCACTTAACCAACTGAGCCATCCAGTCATCCCTTAACTAACAATTTCAAGTATATTAATATTTTTTATATAGGATAATTGCATTATCTGAAATTTTGAGACTCTCATTTTGATAGATGTAGTTTCTAAATACTCTTATGATGGATTTCTAAATACTCTTATGATGGATTGATTTTTGTTTTCTTGTTACCTTTTAATTTATTTTCTAATTTTGATTTTGTGCTTACGTTGGGCAGAGTTTCATCCATCAGAATCTTGTGAGCTCTGGGTTAAGCATGTTTCTCCTGAAGATGATTTATGTTGGCTTTTGCCAGAAATCCCAGGGTTGTTTTTAATCTAAGAACACTTTTAATGATAATTTCTTAACTTGGGAGTCTAAGATCATGCATTGTACATTTGAACCCCTATCCTGTATGAGAGCTGAGCTTTTCCTAGAAGTTCTCAAGTGAGACATTCCTTTTTCCCCACACAGGGTCCAAGCAAAGAC
This sequence comes from Neogale vison, assembly GCF_020171115.1. Classification (NCBI taxonomy): domain Eukaryota; kingdom Metazoa; phylum Chordata; class Mammalia; order Carnivora; family Mustelidae; genus Neogale; species Neogale vison. The sequence continues at coordinate 133,166,683 of NC_058096.1, read as the reverse complement.
AGATAAGTACCTTGGAATGTCCTTCTTTTCTGGAAAGGGCTCTTCTTTTCTAATATCCTCTTTTACCAAGAGAGTAGCTCTTTGGGAGTCTCAGTTCATGTAGGGTTTTTATTCCAATCCCTTGCATAGGCCCAACATCCTGTCTCACTCTCTGAGGATCATTACATTTTAAGCTACTTGGTTTCTTTAATTGGAAAATGATGGCAGAGTGAAGATACCTTCTGCTTTTCAGTTTCTTTTTGGTTTTACCTGGGCGATTCCTTTTTCTTTAAGTTCAGGCATTGAATTAAAAGATTAGTATACTTCCAAACATTTCTGGTTGCTTTTTGATGAGAGGTCCCCTCCTCCATTATGCCTCACACATAATATTAATGGAATTGGAAATCTGCCACACAGTAATAATTTCTTCTGTTGTTTAAAATTTAACTTTAATTTTTAACAAGATTCTATAGGTACATAAGTTAAAAACCAGTTGTTTCTACTAAAGTAGCTACAAAGGACAGAAATTTCTTGCCCTTTACCTCCTCAATTCAGGCTCTCCAGAGACAATCACATTTACTCTTTCTTATAATTTTCTTACCATGTCTTTCTTTTTGTTTTATTTTTAGATACTTCCTATTGAATTTCTACTACAGGCTTTCTTAATCACATATCCATGTTCCTTCTTCTCATCCTCTAAATAATTATATCTTTTTAAATGAGATCAACATGCAGGGTTTATATTACTACAATTATGTAAATATTATTCCTAGCAGAACTATGTCATATATATTTCATAGCCTGATTGTTTTGGTGGGGGAGTAACAATCACTTCTATTTTTTGTTTTATTCGATAGTCATTTATATATGTGGCCCTATTTTATTGCCAAATGTTGTGAGAAGTATAATGCTTCCCTCAAGGTATTCAAACATGAGTTATTCTATCAGTCTTCTCTTTCTGTGTGTCTCCTGGAACCCCCTGCCCTTGGTTCCAGTTTAGTTGAGACTGCTTTCTCTTTGCTACAGAACTGCAGGGGAGAAATCACAAGGTGATGATTGTCCGGAGTGGGGATAGCAGAGGGTGTTTGAGTCACACAGGTAAATACACTTATTAGAGCTCAGCAAACATGCACTCAATTTGTGTATTTCATTGTATGCAAATTTTGTATATCAGAAGGACAAAAGCATAAACAAATATTCAACTTTAGTTAGTGACACATTGGCTGAAGCATTTAATATTTAAGTGTACTGATGTCTATAATTTTGAAATGTGTCCAGAAAATAAGATGAGTAAGTGGATGGATGGGTAAAAGGATGGATAAGCATGTTAAAACAAAGAGAGTAAAATGTTAATGGTAAAATCTAGATGATGGTATAGTGTAAAATTCACTGGGGAATTACTTCAACTCTTTAGAATGTTTGAACATTTTTATAATAAAATATTTGGAGAAAAAAAGAGTGAAGCAGTAAAGTGAATTAGTCCATGTAGGGGTCGAAACAGGCTCTCAAGATAAATATATCAGTTAAAGCAGTGCTGATAAGGGGCTAAGGAAGGATAAATGAAATGTAAACTTAGCTGCTTGCCCTTAGAGTCTAATTTTTCAGTGTTCTGTCTCAAATTTAAAGGAACTGTAAGTTTGCCTGTCTCTTTCCATGGAGAATCAGTGGACTTACTAGGGAGGAGGAGAGCAGGAACCCTAGAGGCAGGAGCTCTTCATGAATGCATGTGCCCATAGCAAACATCTCTGCCCTTGAATGTCAGCCCCCCTACAGGATCAGAGATTTTATCCAGCCTCAGAGTGGAATATTCTTTGATTTAGGAAAGTTGTCACACTGACAGCTTTATTTTTACCAATGACATGGATAGTCATCGACATAATCATACCAAATAAGCAGGGTGTTCAGAAGGCAATTACAGAGGGCTCTGGGTTGCTATGGGGACAGACTATCCAGCCAGGCCTGATATTTCCTCTTCCAACTTATTATTAAAATAGCTTTCAAAAAATAGAAAAAGATAAAAACTAGCAAGCACACTGGAAAATGAAGGTAGGAGATGTCAGAGCAGGAATGGATTTTCTTAGAACATACCATTTTAGGATGCAAAAATGATGATGTGAAAAAGATGAAGGAGCATCATCTTAGATTACTCTCCCTCTTGTATACCTTATGCAAACAGACAGTTCAGAGTCCCTCAGAGAACTGAGTAAGGCTTTGAGTGATGTCTTCCTAAATTTGGGACCCAGGAGTTCACTGGAAAATAGTTACTCATACTCCAAAACCCAGACTCCTGTTCCTTTCTTTCTATATTCACTGAGAGATTAATATTCCCATCCACAAATATGACAAGAGAAGAAGATGGGTGGAGGTTCACTGTGTCCTAGGATTCTTTGTCATTGGAGAAATTCACCAAATAGTTGCAGAGACAGGTGGGGTTCTGGGGAGCAGTGCTCACATAGGATTTAATGCTCCATGTAATATACCTCTCTGAAATGAAAGCTGTACACATCTGAATTAGCCTAAGCAATCTCCAGCTGTTGGATCAAGTGAACAGTCAGTATCAGGACAGCAGACTCATGCTAAATGAATACTGTCACACTCTACTAATTAAGTTGGTCCAGGTTTACCTGACATTCTTATCTAGGTCTGAGATGAGGAGATGCCAGCACTGGAGAAGACAGCGAAAAGAACTGAGGACATCCCACATTGTTGCCAAATTCCAAGTATAGGTCCCTCTATTTGAAGTAAATGAACAGAAAAGCTCTATTGATACTATACAAAAAGGGCAATGAAGGGACAACAAAAGCTCTGCTGATGATTATGAGAAGAGCAAATATCTGAAAATGATTTTTTTCACAGAAAAAGAACATTTTACTATTTTATTTTTTTAGATTTTATTTTATTTATTTTTGAAGATTTTAAAAATTCATTTTAGAGGTGGGGGAGGACAGAGGGAGATGCAAAGAGATTAGTTCAAGCAGATTCTCTACTGAGGGCAGAGACCAATGCAGTCCTTGATCCCATGACCCTGAGATCATAACCTGACTGAAATCAAGAGTGGTACACTGGGGTGCCTGGGTGGTGCAGTCAGTTAAGTGTTTGCCTTTGGCTCAGGTCATGATCCTGGAACCCTAGGATTGAGCCCCATGTCAGGTTCCTTGCTCAGTGGGAAGCCTGCTTCTCCCATTCCCTCTCCCCCCCCAACCATCCTTCTAGTGCTCTCTGTCTCTCTCTCTCTCTCTCTCAAAATCTTAAAAAAAAAAAAAAAAAAAAAAGTAGGATGCTTAGGGGCACCAGGGTTGCTTAACCCATTAAGCCTCTGACTCTGGGTTTTGGCTCAGGTCATGATCTCAGGGTCCTAGGATCAAGCCCTTTATTGGGTTCCGTGCTCAGCTGGGGGGTCTGCTTCCCCTCCCTCCCATCCTCTACCTCTGAGCCTCCCACTACTCTCTTGTCCTCTGTCTCTCAAATAAACACATAAATCTTAAAAAAAAAAAGAGGAGTCAGATACTTTAAAAAAAATTATTTATTTATTTGACAAAGATCATAAGCAGGCAGAGAGGCAGGCAGAGAGAGAGAGAGAGGAGGAAGCAGGCTCCCTGCTGAGCAGATTCCCAGGACCCTGAAATCATGACCTGAGCCGAAGACAGAGGCTTAACCCACTGAGCCACCCAGGCGCCCCAGGAGTCAGATACTTAACCAACTGAGCCAGCCAGGTACCCCATAAAAGAATATTTTAGAAATCAGTTATTGGTTTCTTTCCTAAACAATGAAAATACATCTCTACAACACAAAGGTTGAGGAAGATGTTAAAGTGAGGGTAGAAATGTAAAATAATCTGGCTTACATAAAGAAATAATGCATAAAAATCTGAAATATGGTAGAGTATTTTTATAGCAGTGACAATCAATGGTTGAAAACTCTGTCATGTAGAAAACAAAAATGGAATGCTTTCAGAATACACCAGGGGAAAACTGAGGGAAGAAACTGATCAAGAAGATGATAGATGGGAAAGAGATAGTAGATATTTTGTTTCAATAAATTGAATGAGAAAAACAAGGATGTGGCATTGGCTAATGGGGGTGGGGGGGTGAGAGAAAACATCCAGAGCTAAATAAAACCTTAAATTCAAAATTTGAAAAGGCTCTGTTTAGTTCTTGGTAAAGTTAACAAAATACTCAGTATGTAAGAATATCCTGGCAAAATTTTAATACCAAAAGAGCAAGAAAAAATTTTAATACCAAAAGAGCAAGAAAAAAATTTTGTAAAAAACAAAACAAAACAACACATTGTAAGTACGAGGTTGAAAAGGGGCATTAAGTGTAAAAACAGAAACATTAAGCAGGCTTCAGATTACTCCTCCATAATGTTTAATCACAGAAGACAATGGGTTGTGTCTGTGTTTATTTATTTTTTCTTTTGGTTCCTCTCTTAAAGCTTTAAGGCAGGCTCCATTTCATGGGAAGGCAAGATGGTCACAGCAGTCCTGGCAGCTTAATTTATGCTGAAAACCTTGTCCTCCTGGCCAGGAACCAAAAAAAGTAGACCCCGTGGGCCAAATAGTATGGGGAGAATCTCAGAGCCCAGGCTAGGTCTGTTTTTCTGTAAGCCCTTGAGTAGTTGCTTAGAAAAAGAAATTCAGCAGAAGCCAACTGATAAGTTAGAATGAAATGCTAAATATATACAAAGAATAAAAGAGAAGAGAAGAAAGTGGAGATGATACTAAAAATTAAAGAAAAAATAAACCAAGAAAAATTAATAATATAATGGTAGCCCAAATCTAAACAAGTTAATTATTATAGTAAATATTAATATATAATCACTCCAATTATAAGACAGATATAAACAGAGTGGATAAAAAGCAATGCACTATATTCTTCCTGAAGATGCACACTGAATACAAAGACACATAAAGATTAGAAGTTAAGGAAAAAAAAAAAAAGACATGCCATGCAAACTGGATACACAAGAAGAATGAAATAATTATTTTAAATATTACACAGACTTCAAGAAAAGAATGTTACCAGAAAAAAAAGGGGCGTTTCATAATGATAAAAGGAACAGTTCATCAGAAAGACACAATAATTATAAGAATGTGTGTATTTAACAACAGAATCTCAAAATACATGTAGCAAACATTGAAAGAATGAAAGGAAGAAATAGATAATTCCACAGTTATAGTATCTTATACATAATACTACTCTTTCAGGAACTGATAGAACAACTGGACAAAAAAACATTCAGGAGAGCCACAGAATATCTGAGCAACACAACTGACCTCCTTGATGTAACTGATGCTTATAGAACACTACATCCAACAACTGTAGACTGTGGTCTTTACGTGCACATGCTGTATTCATGACAATAGATCACATGCTGGGCCACAAAACAAGTCTCAATAAATTTAATAGGACTTAAATTATACAGATTGTATTCTCTGACCACAAGAGAATTGAACTGAAATTAATAATAAAAAGAGATCTGGAAAACCATGAATACCTAGAAATGCAAAGCACCTTTCTTCCTTTCTTTCTTCTTTCTTTCTTTCTTTCTTTTTCTTTTTCTTTTAACATGCAATGCTTCATGAATTTGCTTGTCATTCTTGCGCAGGGGCCAAGTGAATCTTCTCTGTTGTTGTAATTTTAGTATATGTGCTGCCTAAGCGAGTGCATGAAATAGCGTATTTCTAAATGATTCATGGGCTGAAGACAAAATCACAAAGGAAATTAGAAAACATTTTGAACTGAATGACAATGAATACAACATGCCAAAGCTTATAAGAGGCAGAGAAGACAGTTTTTAAAAGGACTCTATAGATTTATGCATTTGTATTAGGAAAGAAGAAAGATTTAAAATCAAGGACTAAGGTTCCGCATTAAAAAAATTGGAAGAGAGGGGCACCTGGGTGGCTCAGTGGTTTAAGCCTCTGCCTTCAGCTCAGGTCATGATCTCAGGGTCCTGGGATCGAGCCCCACATCGGGCTCTCTGCTCAGCAGGGAGCCTGCTTCCCCCCCCCTCTCTGCCTGCCTCTCTCTGCCTACTTGTGATCTCTCTCTCTCTGTCAAATAAATAAATAAAAATCTTTAAAAAAAAACTAGGAAGAGAAGAACAGAGTAAGAATAAAGCAAGTAGAAGGAAGGAAGTTTTAAAGAGAAGAGAATAAGTCATTGAAAGAGAACAGACAAAAGAGAAAAGTAACAAATCTAAAAGCTTGTCCTTTAAAGAGATCCACAAAGTTGACAAAATTTTAATGAGACTGATGAAAAAGAGGGAGAGAATACAGGTCCCTAATAGCTGGGATGAGGAGGGATTATCAGTTACAGATCCTTCAAAAATTAAAAGGATAGCAAGAAAATATTGTGAGCATCTTTTTTTGGTCAACATGTTAAAAAACTTAGACAAAATGGACAGATTTCTCGGAAAATACAACTTATCAAAAATTACAAAAGAAAAAAATCTGAATAGCCCTATTACATGTATTAAAGATCAAATTTATTATTAAAAACTATCTCACTGAGGTAAATCTAGGTCCCAGTGTTTTCAGTGGTGAAGTCTATGAAAAATCTCATGAAGAAAAATCCTACCTTATACAATTTTTTCAGAAAATGGAAGTGATCACTGCACAACTTATCCTAAGATGCTAGGATTGCCTTTATATCAAAACATTCAAAAAAATTCCAAGAAAGGAAAACCACAGATCAATACTTCTCATAATTATAGATATAAAAATCATGAACAAAATATTTGCTAATGGGCAAAGGGGGTCAAAGAGTACAAACTTCCAGGAATAAAATAAATCAGTCATTGTGACATAATCTACAGCATGGTGAATGTAGTTAATTATGCTGTCTCACATATTTGGAAGTTGCTATGAAAGAAGATCTTAAAAGTTCTTATCACAAGAAAAATAATTTTGTACAACTATGTATGTGCTTATTGTGGCTTATTGTGTTGATCATTTTGTAATATATATGAACACTGAATCATTATATGATATATCTGAAACTAATATAATCTCCTCTGTCAATTACACGTTAGTAAAAAATAAATAGCAAATAGAATCCAAAAAGAGGGAAGATGCATCATGACTAATTAGAGTTTATCCTAGGAATATAAGGATGATTTAACATTTGATATGAATCAATATAAATCACTATATTAACAGAACACACTAAAAAATAATCTGATCAGGGGCGCCTGGGTGGCTCAGTGGGTTAAAGCCTCTGCCTTCGGCTCAGGTCATGGTCTCAGGGTCCTGGGATCGAGCCCCGCATCGGGCTCTCTGCTCAGCAGGGAGCCTGCTTCCCCCTCTCTCTCTGCCTGCCTCTCTGCCTACCTGTGATCTCTGTCTGTCAAATAAATAAATAAAATCTTCTTTTAAAAAATGGGGAAGTTGAGGACAAGCCAGAGTAAATAAATAAAATCTTTTAAAAAAATCATCTGATCATTTTAACAGATCATGAAGAAGCATTTGACAAAATTCAACATCGCTTTTATTTTAAAAGATTTTATTTTTTATTTATTTACAGAGGGTGAGAGAACACAAGCAATAGGTGCAGCAGAGGGAGAGGGAGAACCAGACTCCCCACAGAGCAGGAAGCCCGAAGTGGGGCTCGATGTGGGCTCTAAGGTGGGGACTGAAACCAGGACTCTGGGATCATGACATGAGCTGAAGACAGACAACTTTACCAAGTGAGCCATCCAGGCACCCCAAAATTCAACATCCTTTAGTGATATAAACTTTCAGTGAACTAGAAATAGTAGGGAATTCCCCCAGATTGATAAAGGGCACCTGCAAGAAACCTTTAGCTGATATGCTTAATAAAGGACTGACTTATTTCCTGCTGGGTTGGGAATAAGGCAGGAATGTGTGCTTTTACACACTTGCTGCCCTACAAAGAGCTTGGCTTTCTGAACTCAGAAGAATTTCATTTGTGGGGTGCCGGGGTGGCTCAGTGGGTTAAGCCTCTGCCTTTGGCTCAGGTCATGATCCCAGGATCCTATGATTGAGTCCCGCATCAGGCTCTCTGCTCATCGGGGAGCCTGCTTCTCCCTCTCCCTTTGCCTGCCTCTCCTCCTCGGTGTGCTGCCTCTCTCTCAATTTCTCTGTCAAATATATAAATAAAATCTTAAAAAAGAAAAAAAAGAAAAAACAGAAATTAAAAAAAAAGAACTGCATTTGTCATTATACCTTGCATTTCAGATTATATAAACTTGAGCAGTTTAAACTCTCCGAGGCTGTTTCTGTATCTATGAAGTAAGTATGATAATGCTTGCTTTGGGAGTTCAGTTAAGTGCCTAGAACAATGCCTAACAGCAAAGAGACTAATAAATTTAGGTATTACATTAGTACCCACTCAATAGTCTATAACCTCTCTGATTGCAGAAACCATATCTCCTTTATTTATTTCCATCTCTTCAGTGCTTAGCTCAGCACCTAGCACAAAGTGGATATCTAAAAATTTGTTAACTAAATTATTGGCATTAAAACACTGATAAATGGGACCTTAGAGATTCTTTAGTTTTCTAAATCAAATTCCAAGATGGGACCATGCCTACTGAAAAATAGCTTTCTGCGGTTTCTTTGATGAAATTTGTGTTGAGTGGTTCATCTCCACTTGATACTTGGTTGCCCTGGGAGAGTCCTGTTAATCCTGTATGCTTTGACTACAAGCTCTGAGACGAAACAGATGCTTTGGCGTTGTACGCAGAGCCCGCTCTTCCGAGTCTGTTTCTCAAGTAAGCAGTCCTTCAGTTTAGCTAAATTGATTTCCCCACCCTTCCTAGAACATTTTTGTTTTGTATCATTTTAGCCCTTGCTTGGGTCATGTTCTCCACCTGAAATGCCCCCTTTCCTCTTCTCTCCAATCAACATCCTACCCCACCTTCCAGGCCTCTTCCTTAGGAGACGTTCTCCCATCTGACTTTTGTCTTGTCAGAAATGTTATTTCCGTACCCTGAACTTTGGAGGAAATATAATCAAGAACAACAACAACAACAAAATCTCCTGCCAATACAGAAATTCCTCTCTACTAAACACAGGGAAAAAAAGAAAACAGTTTGGTTATTGAACCAGACCCTAAGGGGCATGACAGGCCATCTGCTATCCAGCTGCAAAGACAGAAAGACATCTCACCCTTCTGTGCAGCCAGGCAGGTGTAAGGTGTGTATTCTGTGCACGTGTGTTCTAAGATAAAGGACCAGTTCTCAAGAAAGAAGCCTTGACAGTGCCGTTTGTCACACATAGTTCATCCTGAATTCATCTGGTAATTGGGTGGCTTTCTGTGTTTGCTAACTGTCTTGATCCAAAGGAAAAATAACTTTTCATATCTTTACCACGAGAGGTAGTTTTGCAACCTTGGAGTCAGGTGCCATGTCAAAGTTAGGATCCTACCCTACTACGGAAACTGGGAGGCAGGGGTGATACAGGTTATTTTATTATTTTTTAAAGATTTTATTTATTTGTCAGACACAGAGAGAGAGCACAAGCACAGGAAGTGGTAGGCAGAAGGAGAAGCAGGATCCCTGCTGAGCAGGGAGCCTGATGCAGGACTTGATCCCAAGACCCTGGATCATGACCTGAGCTGAAGGCAGACGCTGAATGACTAAGCCACCCAGGTATCCCCTTCAATTGCATTTTAAAGGGATGGCTCCTAGGGCGCCTGGGTGGCTCAGTGGGTTGGGCTTCTGCCTTTGGCTCAGGTCGTGATCCCGGGGTCCTGGGATCGAGCCCCACATCGGGCTCTCTGCTCAGTGGGGAGCCTGCTTCCTCCTCTCTCTCTGCCTGCTTGTGATCTCTCTCTCTCTCTCTCTGTCAAATAAATTTAAAAAAAAAGTGGGGGGGATGGCTCCTAGATCCTCAAAAACAAAACAAAACAAAAACCAAAAAACATTTCTGGGTTGTAAAACTGTCAAGTGGCTTATTTAGCTTTTTTAAAGATTTACATATGTCTCAAAGAGGCAGAAAAAGAATTTCAAAATACAAATTTTCGAAAGCAAATACTCTAAGAAAAGGGAAGTGGGAAATCTCTTCCTTTTTTTTATACACTAGAGAGACTTAAAACAATTCTTTTGAATTTGCATTTGCCCTTATAAACTCCTATGGCCTTTTTGGTTAATGCCATTTATATGCTATTCCATTGTTGGAGATATTATATACCCTTCATCTCTTTTTCCTGCTGGATTGTGGTAGGAAAAGTGTCCTATGCATTTGCACTGTGGCACTAATATGTCCCGAGTACATTACTGGAGGTTAATCAAAACTGATTGGATAATCAGTATACCTGTGTGGAATAATATCCAGAATTTGGTTATATTTCAAAACCACTTTACTTTCAGTTATGGACCATCTAGTCTGCTATTATGGTGTTAAGTTTGATAAATGCACTTTGGAGGAAAGAATTATGAATCAATTTCTAGGGAAAGTTCTATGTATTGCTAAGTTCTGCTTAAAATTTCATAATGGCTCTAAATGTCACAGTCAGAACTTTGGTATAGAAGGGAAGGCACTGAAATCAAGAGTCAGGGAGCTGACACACATGAAAGAAACTATGCACGAGTTAGTCCAGTTAGACCTTTAGCGACCAGGATTCTCCAAGGGAGTTATTCCCTTATGTCTTAAGGTGGTGGTTCTCCAAGTGATGTCCCAGGTGAGGAGCACAGTGATGCCTGGGAGCTTGTTGGAAACGCATGTTTTCTTCAGGTTCTACCCTCTACCAGCTGGATCAGAAACTACGAGGGTGGGCTGCAGCAATCTGTTTTAACAAGCCCTTGGGGGATGGTTGATGATGTTCGGAGCCTCTAACCTAACACATCTTTGTAGGCCATGAATTAACTTCTTTCCTTTGCATCTAGAATTGTACTAATTATGTACTATTCTTGGGAGACTTTGGGAAATAAGCACTCTAAATATTTTTGTCTTCTGTGGTTCAGGTAGAGAAAGACTGGATAATATTTTAGTTCTTTCGTGTTCATGTCCATACTACAGTAAATGCTAATAATACACAGGACAAATGGGTGACATGTCTGAGACCTGAAGTCCTGCACATTCATTTGTGGGGCTGTTGTCTTTCTATTCACCCCATCTCTGGCTTTGATCATCAACGAATGGGCATACCAAACTCTTCTAGCTCTAATCCTTCACAGAAGTAAGTCCTCTGTGGTTTGGCTTCAACTTACTCTCTTGGGAACTGCCTCCTCGAGGAGCCCAGGTAGGAGCACCACATACGTTTAATGGAACCTTCCTGTTTTCCTGGTGCTGGTATTAGAGGAATCAGTATTTAAAAATAGGACTTATGGCTGCAAATTTGGAAGGATGCCACGTGTACTGAATTTAGCTGAGCCCAGCAAAACCCAAGAACTTCAACAGTGAATAAGATTGTGAGAGAAAAAGGATAAAGTCTTCCACTCTTTGAGGGCTTATTATTGAACAACTGTGCTAGGTTGTGGTTTATACTTCAGAGAGAAAAGCCCTATAAAATGGGGGAGGCATTGAGGTTTGGTGGGGAGCACTGAGGAGTGGAACATCCTGCCAGAGAAAGGCCAGGGAGAACTCCCTGGAGAGATGGTAACAGAAGTGACTTAGGATAACATGTCTAATGAGAATTTTTTTTATTAGTTTGCTCTGTGTATGTGATTAGGGCCCGTACTGATTAAGGACAGTATAACAACTGTACACACAACAGTCTTCAACAAAATCTGCATTGCCCACTAGTGCCTTTAATATGAGTGAATTCTCTGTAGGGAATGCAACCAGTGTTGAGATTGGGGTGGTCCAGCATCATAAAGAGCAAAAGCAGAGACTCCATATGGGGACATCTGACCTCTGGATTCCACTAGTCAGAAAACTTTATGAGTGTTAACTTAGAATTATTTCCACAAAGGTAATGACTCATGACTGTTTTCTAGCTTTCTTAAGGCCAAGCTGGAGACAGCAGTTTAATTAAAACATGATTCGGAGATGGAGTGGATTAAAGAAGAATTTCCCAACAGTGGTTGGGAAACTGCTGAATATTGGTATGATTTCAAAAAAAGGTATTCAAGAATCAAATGGGGGTAAAAAAGTTCTCTTATCTCTTTCTTAAGATTAAGGATCCTTTTCAAGATCCATTTGCAGAATGGCCTGGACTACTTAAACTTGTGATCTGACCTCTTTGACGACTCCTTGGCTTGCCAGGACACAGCTAGATTAGCTCACACCCTACTAGCGAAGGGTATTATGAGGCAGTCTCTGGCTACTGTTCCCACAAAGGCTGAGCACCTCTCAATCTCTCCCTGCCCACCGTGCAGAGCTGTGTCCCCTCAATTTCTCACATTTTCACAGAAAGCTGTTCCACTGGCTCCCAGCTGTCTTGATCTCGCATGTTCACATCTGCTACTCAGCATTGTTTTCCAAGTATGTGAAAATTTATACTGAAGATGATGATTTTGTCTGGTCTAAGAAGACAGAAACATCTTCTAATTAAAGCACCCATTTTTCTCAGCTATTAGGATTGTGATAAGAAGAACAACTATTTTTCTTATCCCACCCATTTCATTAAAAGTTGTCATCCACCCTGGAGCTCAAGCCAGAAACTTACACACCAGCGCTAACACTTTTCTTCCCTTCATATCTCATGTCAGATCTATTGCTAAACCAAAGCAATTTTATTTCAAATTACAGCTGGATTCTGGCCACTGCCTCCATTTACATGTCCACACTAGCCTAGTCCGAGTCACCATCCCTCTGATCTAGATCACTGTAATAGTCTCCAGTGAACTATCTGTGCATCCATTAGCTCCATTCAGTTATCCCAAATCAGGGACAGGGTTCTACTTAAAATGTAAATGGACCCATGTTACTTTGCTGCCTAAAACCTTTCAGAGATTTCTCAATTTTTTTTTTTAAATAAAATGCAAACCCTACAACATGCCTACATAATGTTTCACCCTGCTTATTCCTCCAAGTGTATTTTGGGCTGTTTTTCCTCAGTGATTTTGTTTACTAAATTCCTTACCTAGTTCCATTGTACTGGAATGAATGGTATTTACAGACTTACTGAGGCTTAGCTTATATCTTTAGCCTATGGAATTTTTCTGACAGCTCATACTTAACTGTACACCAATGGCATTTGTAAGGTTCCTCACTAATGTATTTAACCTTAGGTGAAGTTAAATAATGCACCATGACTTTAGCTACTGCAGACATATGTCTTTCCCAATTAAACTTGAAACTGTTCTCTACCTGTTCCAAAGTATCGACTATCTTTAGTTGTTTGAGGAGTCATACACATATTTCTTTCACATATTTCTTTTTGGATCTACAACAGTATATAATGTATCACACAGGCAAAGCGTATGTCATATGTAAACACATCATATAAACTTATTTCTGCCTTGATCACCTTGGAAGAGTGTTAGACATTGAAAAAAATTTTGATCTTCAGGATGCCTGGGTGGCTTAGCAGGTCAAATGTCTGATTCTTGATTTCAGCTCAGGTCATGATCTCAGGGTTGTGTGATGGAGCCCCATGTTGGTTTAATGCTCAGCATAGAGCTTGTTTGAGATTCTCTCTCCCTCTCTTTCTGCCCCTCCCCACTAATTCTCTCTCATTCTCAAAAAAAAAAAAAGTCTCACTCTTCAATCTTAATCTTAACATTTTCTGAGTGATTGCTCAATGTTTTGGGGTTTTTTTAAGGGAAAGCAGCCAAGAAAAGCTGCAAATCATAGCTAAGCCAAAAAGTTTCATGTGTTTCCTTTTAACCCTCAGAGACCCCAGCAGATGTACAGTCAGCATGGGACTTGTGTCAAGGAAATGGTAAAAAAGGATACATCCAATTAGTCCTATCAATCACCTATCACATTGGTGGTCTCCACTTTTCTTAGTCTTAGATGACAGACTCAAATTGGATAATTAGAAGAGTTTAATAAAAGGACTGTTCATAGAGATATAGGTTGGGTTGAGGAATAGCAAGTAGGAATAGTTTGGTACCTGGGAACAACTGAACAATGAATATATTTCTGTGGAATTTGGGTCTACTCATTATAAGTTAGCCTATTCTAACATGTAAGTAATCTTTTAAAATTTATAATTCATTTCAAATATGTTTGAAATATATATCACCTATATATATTTCTTTTTTTTTTTAAAGAGTTTATTTCTTTATTTGACAGAGAGAGATCACAAGTAGACAGGCAGGCAGAGAGAGAAGAAAGCAGGCTCCCTGATGAGCAGAGAGCCCGATGCGAGATCATGACCTGAGCAGAAAGCAGCGGCTTTAACCCACTGAGCCACCCAGGTGCCCACCTATATATATTTCTAAATTAATTATTAAGTAGAGAGTAAATGTACATGGATCAAAAATCAAAAGGTATAAGAGATTTACAGTGATAAGTCTGTCTCTCTCTATTGCTCACAGGCAATCATGCTTATTAGTGAATTTGTGAATCTTCCATAGATGTATATAAACAATAAAATAAAAGTACTTTTTTAAAAACATAAATCTGTAACATTGTATGTACTTATTCTATATCCCTTTTTGTTCTAAGAATTTTACATTTAGGGGCACCTGGATGGCTTAGTCAGTTGAGCCTCTGACTCTAGGTTTAGCCTCAGGTCATGATCTCAAGGTCATGAGATTGAGCCCCTGATCAGGCTCTGTGCTGGGGGATGGTGGGGTCTGCTTGAAAATTCTCTCCTTCTTCCCCTTGCAAATTCTTCACACCTATGCACATTCTATCTCTCTCTCTCAAAGAAATAAATCTTTTTAAAAAAGAATTTCACATTTGTTAACTCATTGAATCCTCTGTAAGATATATACTCTTATAACCCCTAATTTACAGATGAGAAAGCTGAGGAACAGGGAAGTTATATGACTTTTTTGAGATCACATCACTTATAAGTACTGGGAGTAGGATTCAAACCTAGGCTATCTGATTCTAGAGTGCATCTTCTTAACTACTAAATTGTATGCATTTAGAGATAACCAGAAGTAACATAAAGAATGTATTTTTTCTGCATATTTTATAAAGATAGTATTGTATTCTTATGGTATAGCAATGCATTTTTTAATAAATTCCATTTATTCCTTTCTATTAGGTAAGACATTATATACTCTATTTTTTTAAAGTCTTTACTCTAAAAAATATAACATGAATACATAACATAATTAAGTCTGCAATTAGTATTTCTATTCTTATTCAAAATTCAGAAAGAATTTGCATTTGCTTTGGCTGGGTATCACAAGGAACCAACATGGTAGCACTTTAACTTTTAGGTCTGGTGATTGCTGAGGCAGAGGTAGTATAAACCTAAATCCCAGACCCACATGGGAGCAAGCCTACAGTGATCATTTCTCAGCAAGTCTGCTGTTGTTATTTTTATAATTTTTTCAATGCAGAAAAGAAGCAGAAAGAGCTCCTTCCCATATTGGCTCCCTTTTTAAGTACCAGACTTTCTTCAATGGCCCTGTAAGTGACTCCCAACAGGCCTCAGTCTATAGACTGCTCTACTGCTCCCCATCAGCTAGCCATGTCCTCCAAATTCTAGGTTCCTGAAATTGGCTTTTTTTCCCAGAAGCGCCAACTTTTGTCCATCTTTGCTTGCTTCTGTAATTTTAACTTCTTCTTTATTTTTTTTCTGGCCTTTAGGGACCTTTTGTACTTCTGTATGAGCTCAGGAATGCATTTAAAAAATATCTGAGTTATAATTTACCTAGTGGCTCATTGTTTCATGACCACGGAAGAGGGGCTTTTCAGAATGCCTTGTCTGCCATACAGCCCAAGGCAGAACTCATGGAGTGATCTTTTCAAAATGTAAGCTTTGTAAATCTACTTAGGATATTTTAGTGGAGTCTCAATAATCTTAGAATAAAGACTAAAATATATCTTGGACATGGACTATAAAGACCTCCTTAATGTAGTTATAATTTTGCATTTATTTGAGTTATCATTTTATTAATGTCTGGCAGTCAGTCTCCAAGATGTGCTATGATTCCCACCTCTGTGTATTTATGCCCTGTGTAGTTCTTTCCTATATTGACTGAGGCTGGCCTATGGAACCTAGTATACTGTGGAAATTACTGTGTGTGATTTCTCAGGTGAAAGCATGGAAGACATTTTCATTTCTGTCTTGCTTTCTTGGATCACTCATTCTTGGGAAAGCCAGCTGCCATATCATGAGGTTGGTTAGGCAACTATCTGCCAATAGCTACATGAGTGAGTCATTTTGGAACATAACTTCCAACTCCAGATAAGCCTTCATTTGCCAACATTTTGATTCTTGAGAAACCTTAGCCAGAACCACACGGTGAGACAGTATCCAAATTCCTGACTCACAGAAATGGTCTGAGATAATAAATAATCACTGTAGTTTTAAGCCACTGGCATGGAAGTAATTTATCATGTGGCAAGAGATAATGACAGATAATTAACACAATGTCCACCTCTTCTCCAACATCAATGCTTTACAAAGCAGGGATTCTGTCAGGTTTTACTTTTTATTGCAAGACCTGTGCCTGGCATATAGGGACTAAATAAATGTTTGCCAAATTGATAAATATAGCAGTGAATATAACGATACCATGACCTGTGCCATGACATGGCTAGAAGAATAACATGGTGGTAAGATGCTAGAAATAATTATCCTGACATGATATAGTGGCCTGTATTTTCCTTATGGACTGAGAAATTTTGAAGCTGGAGTGTGCAAATGTGGAAGATGCTATATTTATGGGGTTGCAAAATGTTTGGGCAGTGAAGCACAGCAATAGCGATCAGGGTAAGTAGTTCTCATCATTAAGCCCTTAACAGAAAACAAAACATCACAAATGATCCAAATGATTTTGGTTCTATTCCAAGGTAAGAATTAAGAGATAAGGTAATTTGAGTGTGTGGGTGTCTTTGGGAATGTATGTGTGTGTTCACCACTTTGATAAAGATGGTGGTGATGGTGGCCCTGAGAATGGGGGTTGGAATTGTGTTGGTGATGGTTTTAGAAAAAGATGAAAATAAAACAGCAATGCAATATTGTACCAACCCATCGAAGAATCTGCTCCTTAGCTGATGATTTCATCTCAGAATTTTTAAAAGGATTTTTTTTTCAATTTATTTATTTTCAGAAAAACAGTATTCATTGTTTTTTCACCACACCCAGTGCTCCATGCAATCCGTGCCCTCTATAATACCCACCACCTGGAACCTCCCACCCCCCGCCACTTCCAACCCCTCAGATTGTTTTTCAGAGTCCATAGTCTCTCATGGTTCACCTCCCCTTCCAATTTACCCCAACTCCCTTCTCCTCTCTAACACCCCTTGTCCTCCATGCTATTTGTTATGCTCCACAAATAAGTGAAACCATATAATTGACTTATTTCACTCAGCTTGACTTATTTCACTCAGCATAATCTCTTCCAGTCCCGTCCATGTTGATACAAAAGTTGGGTATTCATCCTTTCTGATGGAGGCATAATACTCCATAGTGTATATGGACCACATCTTCCTTATCCATTCATCCGTTGAAGGGCATCTTGGTTCTTTCCATAGTTTGGCAACCGTGGCCATTGCTGCTATAAACATTGGGGTACAGATGGCCCTTCTTTTCACAACATCTGTATCTTTGGGGTAAATACCTAGGAGTGCAATTGCAGGGTCATAGGGAAGCTCTGAGAGAGAGAGAGAGAGAGAGAGAATGAGCAGGGTGGGGGAGGGGCAGAGAGAGGTAGAAAGACAGTGTTAAGCAGACTTCTTGCTGAGTGTGGAACCCAATGCAGGGGTTGATCTCATGATCCCGAGATCAGGACCTGAGTTGAAATCAAGAGTCGGATGCTTAACTGACTGTGCCACCCAGGCACCCCTCATCTCATAGACTTTTCCTTTTGCCCTATGATGATTCCCTTTTATTTTCCCCAAATGACTCACACCTTCCCTCTGCTTCTCCAGTCTTTACCTTTCCAACAAATGGCAATTCAAGTCCCACCTCCCTGACTGGTCCTGAACTTTATATTGCATTTATTGCCTGTGGCTCCTTCACCGTGTTCTTAGCTGTTATTACTTCATATCATGGTTAGTGTACTATATGCTTGATTCTTTTCCATGAGACAGAGAGCATTCTTAGGCAGGAGCAAGATTCCCTCAGTCAGAGTTACTATTAAGAGCAGTAGGGAACACAGATAGACTAAAAGAGGGCTACCTGAGGAAGGATGGAGGGTTAGTCCCAAGTCCCTGAAGATAAGTTTTAGTTTCATACCTTAGTGGTAACTATATAGAGAGAGACTTCAATGAAACTAGAGTCAGGAACTGGCCAGGAAGTAGACCAGGACGCAGATTCTGGTACAGGCATGAAAACACAGGGTCAGGAATTCACTTTTTTTAATTGAATTGAAATATAATTGACATATAATATCCTATTAAATGTTTCAGATGTACATCGTAGTGATTCAGTATTTTTAGACATTATAAAATGACCCCCATAGTAAATTTAGTTACTGTCACCCTACACAGTTTTTACAGTATTATTGACTATATTCCCTATACATTATATCTTCATGACTTATTTATTTTATAACTGGAAGTCTGTACCCTAACTGACTAAGCCACCCAGGCATCCTGGAAAATTCTTCTTCTTGGGTACTCTGTACATGGTCCCCAGGACAGAACACCCAGCTCTAAGTTGGAGATGCAGACTGATGTTCCTTCCCCAGCTAGACTATAAATTCCCCAAGGATTGGTATTTTCATGAATCTCTTTTTAGCCTCAAGATATCACATAGTACACCAAACATGTTAGTGGCCCAGTACATTAAAAAAATTTTAAATATTACCTAAACTTTGTTTTACTGTATTTTCAAATTATACTGTATTTGTTTTTATCCTCATGGTGCTCTGTAAGGTAAGAATTATAATCTTCATAGACTGATCTCACATGGTTTTGGTGTTTGTGAGTTGTGTTGCTTTCAATGGAACAACTTGCGTTTCCAACAACAGTGTAAGAGGGTTCCCCTTGTTGTATGGAGAGATTGATACAAACATGTCACTAAAATATGGGATTGGAGGTTTTGTTTAAATTGGATGTAGAAGGTAAGGGACCAGGAGTCTGTAGCCCAAGTATGCATGTTTTCACTTTTCCCTCCCTCCCTCCCTCTCTTTCTTTTCTTTTCTTTCAGAGAGAGAAAGAGAGAGAACAAATGGGGGGAGGGGCAGAAGGACAGGGAGAGGGACAAGCAGACTCCCTGATGAGTGCAGAGCCTGATTCAGGGATGGATCCCAGGACCCAGAGATCATGACCTGAATTGAAGTCAGACACCTAACTGACTAAGCCACCCAGGCATCCTGGAAAATTGCTGTTTCTGAATAAAGAACTGGACTAGATCCTTTCTAGGGTTGGTCACAATCTTACATATTTGTTCCATTAATTTTGATTTTAATAGAACTTTGATGGCAGGTTTCACATTTCAGAATATAAATGCGTGATTGTTAAGAAGCCAAATCCATTCATTAATTGCAGCAAAAAGTAAATAAGCTTGGTTATTTTACACATAATGCTCTAGATTTGCAAAATAACTTCCTGTCACTTATTTTGTACTGAGCAAAAGTCTATATATCTTTCGGATTAAGAGATAGAAGTGTACAGAACTCCTGGGTGGCTTCTTCCTAGCTCTAGTACTGCCATTGACAAGAATGGTGACAGGACCACAGAGCGCCTGGTGCTCTAGCAAGACCCGCATCACCAGCTGAAGGCCTCACCAGTCCCCTCTGCTTCAGAGTCTTTTGAACTTTTTTGTCACGTGCTATAGTTCTTTCCATATTAGTCACCATAGGAAGCATGATTTTCAGGTCTTCCAAGTTTACCTGGACTCTCACCTCTGTAAAGCCTCTGTGCACCCCTTAATCCTTCTGTTCCTTCTTCTACCTATATCCAAATCCCTTAAACCTCTCACTATATCTTCTGGAACTCAGTCATCACCAGAATCTTCTTTGCTGTCAGCATCTTCTTTTACTTACTTTTCTTACCTAATTTCTATGGTTAGGACTTCCGGTACTATGTTGAATAGGGTGGTAATAAAGGGCACCCTTGTCTTGCACCTGATGTTAGATATTTCAGCTTTTCAGCAGTAAGTATGATTAGCTGTGGGCTTGTCATATATGGCCTTTATTGTGTTGAGGTATTTCCCCCACTCGACCTACTCTGTAAGAGTTCTTTTTATCGTAAAAGGATGTTGAGTTTTGTCAAATGCCTTTTTGGCATATATTGAGATGATCAGGTGATTTTTATATTCCATTTTATTAATGTGGTGTATCACATTGATTGATTCTCAATTGTTGAAATATAACTGCATCCCAGGAATAAATGCCACTTGATCATGTTGTATGATTCTTTTAAAGTGCTGTTGAATGTGTTTTGCTAGCATTTTGTTGAGAATATTTGTGTCTGTATTCATCAGGGAACTTCTAGTTTTCTTTTCCTGTAGTGTCCTTTCTTGGGTTTTGTATAAGGGTATTCTAGCCTTATGTAAGTTTGAGAGTTTTCCCTTTTTGACCTTTTGGAAGAGTTTGAGAAGGACTTTTAATAATTTCTTTTTAAGGGAGAGGAGCATGGAGCCCAATGCAGGGTTTGGACTCAAGATCCTGCCTGAAATAAAGACCTAGGCTGAGAGTAAGAGCCAGAGGCCTAACCAACTGAGTCACCCAGCAACCCTGTCATTAATTATTTTTTAAATGTTTGGTAAAATTCACTCTTGAAGCCATCTGGTCCTAAGCTTTTCTGAGTTGTAAAGTTATTGATTCAGTCTTTTTATTCATTACTAGTCTGTTAAAATTTTCTATTTCTTAATGATTCAGCCTTATCAGGTTGTATATTCCTAGGAATTAGTCTTTTTCATCTAGGTTGCCCACTTTGTTAATTTATAATTCTTAATTCATTATAGTTCTCTTATGATCCTTTTTATTTCTGTGGTTATGTCTCTTCTTTCATTTATAATTTTATTTATGAATCCTTTTTTTTCTTAGAAAATCTAGCTAAAATTTGTTAGTTTTAGCTTTCTAAAAATCCAGTGCTTAATTTTGTTGATCTTTTCTATTTTTTCCCACTCTCTATTTATTTCTGTTCTAATCTTTGCTATTTTTCTTCCTTCTGCTACCTTTAGCCTTGGTTCATTCTTCTTTTTCCTTGAAATATAAGAGTAAGGTTTTTAAAAACATATATATTTCTTTTTTCTTCTGTGATATTTATTGCTATAAAATTCCCTTTTGGGGAACCCTGGTGGCTCAGTAGATTAAACATCTGCCTTCAGCTCAAATCATAATCCCAGGGTCCTAGGATTGAGCCCTCTGTCAGGCTCCCTGCTCAGTGGGCAGTCTGCTTCTCCCTCTCCCTCTGCTTCTCCCCCACTTATGCCCTCTCTCCCTCTCTCAAATAGATAAATAAAATCTTTAAAATATTTTCCTTTTAGAACTGCTTTTGCTGCATCTCAGAAGTTTTGGTATATTGTATTTACTTTCTATTTGTTTCAAGATTTTTTAAAAGTTTCCCTTTTGATTTCTTCTTTAACCTGTTATTCATTCAGGAATATGTTGTTTAATTTCTGCATATTTGTGAAGTTTCCAATTTTTTTCCTGCTATTGATTTCTAGTTTCATACCTTTGTGGTAAGATAAGATACTTGGTATAATTTCAATCTTTTAAGATTTGCTAAGATTTGTTTTTTAAAAGAAACAACATATGTTCTATTCTGGCAAGCTTTTCATGTGTGCTTAAGAACAATGTGTATTCTGAGACAAGATGGCAGGGAAGTAGGAGGAGGCGCCTTTTCACCCTGTACCCTAAAGTGAGCTGATTACCTACCAAAGAACTCCGACCACCCATGAAATCAGCCTGAGATCAGAATTATACACGTCTGGATCTCTACAGGGGCAAAAGATGCCAGTGGGCAGGTAAAGCAGAGTGGGAAAATCGGACTGATATCGGAAGATACACAAAAGGGGGAGGGAGCCACCAGAGGTGACTGATTGGAAAGTAACACCCCAATACAAGAGTGCCCTGCATCTGGGGATGAGCATTAACTTGGAGACTGGTTGAAAGCACCTCAAAAGGGCAAAGGATCATGGGGGGAAATTGTGGGAATCGGGGCTGCTAGGGACAGGGGCTTAATCCCCGGACCCAGGACGGCCTCCCCTGGCGCTGAGCCAGAGAGAGTGTGGCAGAGAAACCAGGTCTTGGTCCCTAAGCCCAGCGCGCCCGAGACGCATGGGGTCCGGCTCCTGTGAGCGGCTGGGAGCCTCGCTAGATGGCAGAACACTGAGCTGTGCTACAGAGCCCGAGACACGCCCACCCCTTACTCTCCCCTGAGAGAGGTGCGTGAAAGCCCAGCGTGGCGCTCTTAGACCCGCGCCATTGTTTCAGAGCCTGAGACGCACGTATGCCCCATACTCTCCCCTGAGAGACGTACAGGAAGACCCAGGCTGGTGCTTTGCTAGCAGAGCCTGAGACATGTACAACCCACAGCCTCCCCTGAGAGAGGTATGCGCAAGCCCAGCACTCTTAGACCCAGAAAGACCAGGCACTCCCAGCCCCAGCCAGCGGGAAAATCTCAGTGTGCAATTGCTGCTTGGAACCTCTCTGTCAGTCTGGAGCTGCCCAGACAGCCGATGCTGCCATGGTTTGGGATACAAGCAGAAGAACCTGCATCCCCAGGGACCGTGACTTGGAACCTGCTCTGCCAGCGGCCAAGGGAAAATTTATATGGGCTCTGCAGCACCCACAGGGGACCAGGCTGAGGCTTCTCTCTGAGAAGGAAGTCAGGGTGCAGTTTGCTTTCCTCTAAACCTACAAAAACCATCAAAAGTGGTCAAGGCGAGAGGAAAAAAAAAAAAAAAGCGAACAAACATAAAAACCTCCAGAGAACAAAAGCCTGAAAAAAAAAGGTTTCCTTAGAGCCCACACCCTTGAGGGGGGGCAGGAGGACTTAACTCAGGGAACATCATTGACTGAAAACCCACGTGGCAGGCTCCTCCCCTAGAAAAACAACCAGGAAAGGAAAAAAAAAAAAAAAAAAAAAAGAGTACAAGAGAACAACCACCACTACTTCATAGGACAACTTTTATTTTTAATTTGTTCCACTATTCTGGCTCATTTTTTTTTTAATATAGGTAACTTTTTAACCTATTTGCCATCACAGTGAGATGTCCAGTACATCAAATTCCATAATAACCTTCTAACCTGAACTTTTTGATACATACACCTGTGTTTTTCTTTTGCATTTCTATTTTTTAAATTTCTTTTTCTTAAAATTTAGTTTAGCTTAGTCTAGTTTATCCATTTTTAATTTTTATTTTCTAATATTCATATAGAGTTAAACTTCAAAGTAATCCCCTTTCCCCAATCAATACTACCCCTATAGGTAAACCAATTTTTAATCCCCCTTTATCTTAGGAAAGTAGAGTCCTTTAACAAAGATATCAAGATACATCCAGGAAGAATCAAAACAACCTTCCTTACCCACACTGAGAATTTATAAGCACTCTCCCATCTTTTTCTTCCACCAGTGTTTCTGTGTTTCTGTGTTTGTCATGACAGTATATAAACCTTACATTTGGGGCTCTTTTTGATAAGGTTCTTCCTTTATTTGCATATGTATATTTTTTTTCTCTTGTCATATGCTTTTATCAGTCTTTTTGTTTGTCTGTTATTGTTTGTATACTTCATAAATCTTACCTTGGGGACCATTTGAGCTGAAACTTCTCTTTTATCTTCCCTTTCTTTCCTGTCTCTCTCTCTTTTTTTCTTTTTCTTTTCTTTTTTCTCTCATTAGGGTGGGGAATCCTGATTTCTCAGAAGCATTCCAGGGTGCACCTTGACTGCACCAAGGTCGATACATCCAGCTATATCCATTCAGTCATCTCTCACCAAAATGACTAGGAGGAAGAATGCCCAACAGAAGAAAAATACAGAGGATGGACCTTCTGCAACAGAGCTAATGGGTATCAACATAGACCATATGTTGGAAAAAAAATTCAGGCTAACAATTATCCAGGCAATAGTTAGGTTGGAGAAATCCATGGATGACCAAATGGAAGTGATTAGGGCTGAACTGGAAATGACCAGATATGATGTTCACAATGTTAGGGCAGAGCTGAAAGCTACCAGGGAGGAGGTTCACAGTGCTCTCAATGAGTTCCAATCTAATCTAAATTCTCTCAAAACTAGGGTAACTGAGACAGAAGATAGAATTAGTGATCTGGAGGACAAACAGATAGAGAGAAAGGATCAGGAGGAAGCCTGGAACAAACAGCTTAGGAGCCACGAAAACAGAATCAGGGAAATAAATGATGCCATGAAATGTTCCAACGTTAGAATTATTGGAATCCCTGAAGGGGAGGAGAAAGAAAGAAGTCTAGAAGATATAGTGGAACAAGTTCTTCATGCAAATTTTCCAAATCTCGCGAATGGAACCAGCGTTCATGTACTAGAGGCCAAAAGGTCTCCACCCCAAATTATAGATTCCAAAAGAAATCAAGGCACCTGATAGTCAAATTGAGGAATCATAATTGTAGATATAATCTCTTGAAAGCAGCTAGGACAAGGAGGCTCCTTACTTCCAGAGGAAAGCCCATCAGAATAACGTCAGACATGTCCACAGAGACCTGGCAAGCCAGAAAGGGCTGGCAAGATATATTTAGGGCACTAAATGAGAAGAACATGCAGCCAAGAATACTTTATCCAGCAAGACTGACATTCAAAATGGATGGAGAGATAAAGAGTTTCCAAGACTGGCAAGCCTTAAAAGACTATGCACCACCAACCCAACACTGCAGGAAATATTAAGGGGGGTTCTATAAAAGAGGAAAATTCCTAAGAATAGCATTGAACAGAAATATAGAGACAATCTACAGAAAGAAAGACTTCAAAGGTAACATGATGTCAATAAAAACATATCAATAGTCACTCTCAATGTGAATGGCCTAAATGTGCCCATAAAACAAAACGGGATTGAGGATAGGATAAAACGACAGGACCCATCCATATGCTGTCTACAAGAGACCCATTTTGAACCTAAAGATACACCCAGACTGAAAGTGAAGGGATGGAGAAGCATTTTTCATGCCAATGGGTCTCAAAAGAAGGCCACGGTAGTGATTCTCATATCAGACAAATTAGATTTTAAACTAAAAACTGTAGTCACAGATACAGAAGGATACTACATAATTCTTAAAGGGATTATCCACCAAGATGATCTAACAATTGTAAATACTATGCCCCCAATATGGGAGCAGCCAATTACATAAGAAAACTGTTAATCAAGATAAAGAGTCATATTGATACAAATACATTAATAAGGAGATCTTAACACGTCTCTCTAGTAATAGATCATCGAATCAGAAAATCAATAAAGAAACAAGAGCATTGAATGACACATTGGACCAGATGGACCTCATAGATATATAGAGAACATTCCACCCTAAAACAACAGAATACTCATTCTTCTCAAGTGCACATGGAACCTTCTCGAGAATAGACCATATACTGGGTCATAAATCAGGACTCAACCGATACCAAAAGACTGAGATTATTCCCTGCATATTCTCAGATCACAATGCTTTGCAACTGGAACTCAATCACAAGGAAAAGTTCCGAAGGAACTCAAATACCTGAAGCTAAAGACCATCTTGCTTAAGAATGCTTGGATCAACCAGGAGATCAAAGAACTGAAACAATTCATGGAAACCAATGAGAATGAAGACACTTCGGTCCAAAACCTATGGGATACAGCAAAGGCGGTCCTAAAGGGGAAATACATAGCCATCCAAGCCTCCCTCAAAAAAATTGAAAAATCCAGAACACACCAGCTGTCTCTACACCTTAAAGAACTGGAGAATCAGCAACAAATCAAACCAACTCCACACATAAGAAGGGAAACAATCAAGATTAGAGCAGAGATCAATGAGGTAGAAACCAGAGATACAGTAGAACGTATCAATGAAACTAGAAGCTGGTTTTTTGAAAGAATCAATAAGATCGATAAACCATTGGCCACACTAATCCAAAAGAAAAGAGAGAAAGCCCAAATTCATAAAATTATGAATGAAAAGGGAGAGATCACAACTAACACCAAGAAAGTAGAAACAATCATCAGAAGTTATTAAAAACAGTTATATGCCAATAAGATAAGCAAATTAGATGAAATGGATGCATTCCTGGAAAATCATAAACTCACAAAATTGAACCAGGAAGAAATTGACAACCTGAATAGATCAATATCTAGTAATGAGATTGAAGCAGTGATCAAAAACCTCCCAAAAAACAAGAGCCCAGGACCTGACGGATTCCCTGGGGAATTCTACCAAACTTTCAAAGAAGAAATAACACTTATTTTCCTGAAGCTGTTTCAAAAAATTGAAGCAGAAGGAAAACTTCCAGACTCTTTCTATGAAGCCAGCATTATCCTGATCTCCAAACCAGGCAAAGACCCTACCATAAAGGAGAATTTCAGACCTATATCACTGATGAATATGGATGCTAAGATTCTCAACAAGATCCTAGCAAACAAGATCCAACAGCACATTAAAAAGATTATCCACCATGACCACGTGGGACTCATCCCTGGTTTACAAGGATGGTTCAACATTCGCAAATCAATCAATGTGATAGTACAAATTAATAAGAGAAGAGAGAAGAGCCACATGGTCCTCTCAATTGATGCAGAAAAAACACTTGACAAAATCCAGCATCTGTTCCTGACTAAAACGCTTCAAAGTATAGGGATAGAGGAAACGTTCCTGAACTTCATAAACTCTATCTATGAAAGACCCACAGTAACTATCATCCTCAATGGGAAAAAGCTTTCAGCCTTCCCGTTGAGATCAGGAGCACGACAAGGATGCCCACTCTCACCACTCTTGTTCAATATAGTATTAGAAGTCCTAGCAACAGCAATCAGACAACAAAGAGAAATAAAAGGTATCCAAATTGGTAATGAAGAAGTCAAACTCTCTCTCTTTGCAGATGACATGATTCTTTATATGGAAAACCCAAAAAAGACTCCATCCCCAAACTACTAGAACTCATACAGCAATTCAGTAATGTCGCAGGATACAAAATCAATGTACAGAAATCAGTGGCTTTCTTATACACTATTAATAAAAATACAGAATGGGAAATTAGAGAATCGATTCCATTTACTATAACACCAAGAACCATAAGATACCTGGGAATAAACCTAACCAAAGAGGTAAAGGATCTGTACTCGAGTAACTACAGAACACTCATGAAAGAAATTGAAGAAGACACAAAAAGATGGAAGTAGTGCAATTGCAGGGTCATAGGGAAGTTATATTTTTAATTTCCTGAGGAATCTCTTGGAAATTCCATGCTCTTGGATCAGAAGAATAAACGTTGTTAAAATGTCTATACTGCCTAGAGCAATCTATACTTTTAATGCCATTCTGATCAAAATTCCACTGGTATTTTTCAAAGAGCTAGAGCAAATAATCCAAAAATGTATGGGATCAGAAGAGACTCTGAAACGCTAAGGAAATGTTGAAAAACAAAAATAAAACTGGGGGCATCACGTTACCTACAAAGCTGTGCTCACCAAGACAGCATGGTACTGGCATAAAACAGACACATGAAGTGGCGGGGGGGGGATGGGAGGTTGGGGCACCAGGTGGTGGGTATTATAGAGGGCACGGCTTGCATGGAGCACTGGGTGTGGTGAAAAAATAATGAATACTGTTTTTCTGAAAATAAATAAATTGGAGAAAAAAAAACCAGACACATAGACTAGTGGAACAGAAGAGAGATCCCAGATATGGACCCTCAACTCTATGGTCAAATAATCTTCGACAAAACAGGAAAAAATATACAGTGGAAAAAAGACAGTCTCTTCAATAAATGGTGCTGGGAAACCTGGACAGCTATATGTAGAAAAATGAAACTCGGCCATTCTCTTACACTGTACACAAAGATCAACTCAAAATGGATAAAAGACCTCAATGTGAGACAGGAATCCATCAGAATCCTAGAGGAGAACATAGGCAGTAATCTCTTCGCTATCAGCCACAGCAACTTCTTTCAAGTTATGTCTCCAAAGGCAAAGGAAACAAAAGCGAAAATGAACTTTTGGGACTTCATCAAAATCAAAAGCTTCTGCACAGCAAAGGAAACAGTCAACAAACAAAGAGGGAACCCATGGAATGGGAGAAGATATTTGCAAATGACAGTACAGACAAAAGATTGATATCCAGGATCTAAAAAGAACTCCTCAAACTCAGCACACACAAAACAGATAATCATATCAAAAAATGGGCAGAAGATATGAACAGACACTTCTCCAATGAAGACATACAAATGGCTATCAGACACATGAAAAAATGTTCATTATCACTAGCCATCAGGGAGATTCAAATTAAAGCCACATTGAGATACCACCTTACACCAGTTAGAATGGCCAAAATTAGCAAGACAGGAAACAACATGTGTTGGAGGGGATGTGGAGAAAGGGGAACCCTCTTACACTGTTGGTGGGAATGCAAGTTGGTGCAGCGACTTTGGAGAGCGGTGTGGAGATTCCTCAAGAAATTAAAAATATAACTTCCTTATGACCCTGCAATTGCACTACTGGGTATTTACCCCAAAGATACAGATGTCGTGAAAAGAAAGGCCATCTGTACCCCAATGTTTATAGCAGCAATGGCCACGATCACCAAACTGTGGAAAGAAGCAAGATGCCCTTCAACAGACGAATGGATAAGGAAGATGTGGTCCATATACACTATGGAGTATTATGCCTCCATCAGAAAGGATGAATGCCCAACTTTTGTAGCAACATGGACGGGACTGGAAGAGATTATGCTGAGTGAAATAAGTCAAGCAGAGAGAGTCAATTATCATATGGCTTCACTTATTTGTGGAGCATAACAAATAGCATGGAGGACAAGGGGAGTTAGAAAGGAGAAGGGATTTGGGGGAAATTGGAAGGGGAGGTGAACCATGAGAGACTATGGACTCTGAAAAACAATCTGAGGGGTTTGAAGTGGCGGGGGGCGGGAGGTTGGGGGAACCAGGTGGTGGGTATTAGAGAGGGCACGGATTGCATGGAGCACTGGGTGTGGTGCAAAAACAATGAATGCTATCACGCTGAAAATAAATAAATAAACAAATAAATAAATAAATAAAATGTGTATTCTGGGGTGCCTGGGTGTCTCAGTCAGTTAGGTATCTGCTTCAGCTAAGGTTATGATCTCAGGGTCCTGGGATGGAGTGCTGCATTAGGCTCCCTGCTCAGCAGGGAGCCTGCTTCTTCCTCTCCCTTTTCCCACTCATGCTCTCTCTCCTGCTCTCTCACAGGTGCTCTCTCTCTCAAATAATAAATAATAAAAATTTAAAATATATTAAAAATAGAGGAATGTATATTCTGCTGCTGTTGGAGGGAATATAAATGCTGCTGTGCTGCATACATGTTAGGTGCATTTTGTCTAATCTTCAGTTCAAGTCTTATGTTTCTTTCTTAGAGTCAGATGTGCTATTGTTGTGGTACAATCAGTTGGCCTCACGTTTCCTTCTTGATTGTCTAAATGAACTACTTATGACTGACTGTGGGGTATTGAAGTCCTCTACTAATATTGTATTGTCTGTTTCTCCTTTCAGATCTGTTGATAGTTGCTTAATATATTCAGATGTTCTAATATTGGGTGCATGTATATTTACAGTTGTTACATACTTTTGATTAATTAATTAATCAAAATTAATTAATTAATTAATTAATTACAGTTGTTACATACTTTTGATTAATTAATTCCTTGTTTGTCTCTTACTACAGTTTTTGTCTTACAGTCTATTTTCACTGATATAGGTATAATTAACCCTGTTCTCTTTTGATTTCCCTTTGTGTATAATATTTTTTTCTATTCTCCCATTTTGAACCAATGTGCATCCTTAAAGTTGAGGTGAATCTTGCATATAGCATATAGTTTGGAGCTTCAATTTGCTTTTTTAAAAAAAAAAATGTCCACTCAGCCACACATTGTTTACTAGTAGGAGAATTTAATCCATTCACAGTTAAAGAAATTATGGATAGGTAAGAGCTTACTAATGCCATCTTACCGTTTTCTGATTCTTTGTAGTTCTTTTGCTCCTTTCTTCTCTTGCTTTCTTCCTTTGATGATTTTCTGTAGTGGCATGCTTTGAATCGCCTCTCCTTATTTTTTATTTATTTTTTACTTTGTGGTTGTCACAAAGCTTACATAAAATACCTTATAGATATCACAATATATTTTATGCTGATAATAGTTTTTATTATATACAAATCCCTCCCCTTTTGTTCACTCACCTCATTTTGGTTTTGATATCACAATTTACATTTTTATATAGTATATAATAAATTACTACTATATAGTATATAACAAATTACAATAACAAATTATGAATTATTTTTAAAGATCCATTTTATTTATTTCTTTTTTTTAGAGAAAAAGAGAGAGAGTGAGTTCTAGTGGGCAGAGGAGCAAAGGGAGAGGGAGAGAAAGAATCCTCAAGCAGATTCTCCACTGAACATGAGGCCTGATGCAGGGCTCAAACCCAAGACCCCAAGATCATGACCTGAGCTGAAATCAAGAGCTGGCCACTTAACTGACTGAGCCACCCAGGTGCCCCTATATTTATTTTTACTACTTCTAATCCTATACCATTTAAACTAGAGTTAAGTGTTTAACATGCCACCATCTCACAGTATTGGAGTATGCCCTTAACATATTAATTATAGTTATTTTAAATTCCTGGTCTGATAATTCCAACCTTCCTGACATGTGTGGTTTTAATGCTTACTCTGATTCTTCATATTGAAGAATGTTTTGCCTTTTGGTATGCCTGGTAATTTTTTCTTCATGGTCAAGCATGATATCATGTGCAAACAGAGCTGCTGTAGATAGGCCTTTTGTAATGTGGTAGTGAGGTGTGGGGAAAGGGGAAGCATTCTGATTAGGTCTCAATTTTTCAAGTGAACTGATGCCTCTGGACTGTGCTACCCAGTTTTTTCTTCCCTCTTAGGTGGGTCAGGACTGCTAAAGTGGACTGGAATTGGGCATTTCCTTCCCCAAGATCAGTTAGGCTCTGATAACACCCCAGCAGGTTAGGCTCTGGTTAACTACTTTCTCCTGAGTTTAGCCCTTGTTAAGAAATGCAGAGTGTTATGGTATATTACTAGATGATTTCCTTCACCCTCCACTTGCCAGAAGCTGAGGGGTTTTTCTTTGATATTTACTATGTTCCTGGAGGTAAATCTCACACTATCATGGGATGCACCTACAATGGGCCTTCTGGAGCTTTTACTCTCAGAGTTGTTCACATTGAGATTCCAGCAATTCAACAATTGCAGATCAGGTTTTCCTACCCTAGCACCTGTTTTCCCCTCATGAGTCTCTGCTTTGCTAAATCTTGACTCCATGTACACACCTATCTGTCTCTCTTTTCTTGGGGGCAGCAGTTTGCCTTATTTCCTCCTCTCTTGTATAGCTCTTAAAAGAGAATGTCATTTCACTATTTTAAGTTTTTTACTTTTTAGGATAAAGTGGAGATTTCTAATATCTTTACATGTGCTTGAGAGAGTAGTCACTTTTTGCCTTTTCATTGACAGAGTTAACAATGTTTATATTAACTTCTCTGATAAGATAACTAATGAAGACCTAGCATCCAGTCTTAGGTGTTTATCTAAGAGAAATGAAAACATCTGTCCATACAAAGACTTGTTCATGGATTTTCATTGTAGCTTTATTCAACAGAACCCAAAACTAGGAATAGCTCAAACAACCATCAACATGAAAATGAATAAATATTTATGGTATACATGGAATAGTATTCATGTGTAATGGAGCAAAATGCTTATATACCAATAATATTAATGCATTCCAAAAGCCAGTAAAATAAACCAGACAGAGAAGGCTCATACTATCTGATTCCATTTATTCTAGGAAGTAACATGATAGAAAAAAATATCAGTGATAGCCAGAAACCAGGATAGGGTATTGAAAATGAACAGGAGAGAACTTGTAGTGGTGATGATAATATTCAATCTTATTGATAATTACACAGCTATTTCTTTTTAAAACAAATTGGATTGTACATGTAAGTCATATGAATTTTATTTTATGTTAATTATGCCTCAACAAAAATGTTATACCACAAATAACAAGTAGAAATTAAATTTTAAAAAGTGAAATTTAGAGTAGTTTCAAATATGTAAACAATTTAGACATAAATGTCACAAAAGATATGCAAGACCTTTATGTTGAGGGCTATAAAACATTGCTAAAAGAAATTAAAAATCTAAATAAATAATGAGATAACCGTATTCACAAATCAAAAGATCCAATCTTTTTTAAGATGTCAATTCTCTCCAAATTATCTATAGATTTAAAAGGATTCTAATAAAAACTCCAGTAATATCTTAAATAAAAATTTATAATCAGATTCTAAAATTTATGTGGAAATTCAAAGAATCTAGAATAACCAAAATAAGTCTGTAAAGAACAAAACTGAAGGACTTACAGTATCTGACTTTAGATTTACTATAAAATTACAATAATCAAGACAGAGTCATATTGGCATAAATATGGCAAATAAGTCAATGAAACAGAATAAAGAGTCCAGGAATAGACTATATATATAGATTTAAAATTTATATATATACACACACACACATATGAGATCAATTATATATATGTATATATATGTATGTGTGTGTGTGTATATATATATGAGATCAATTGATTCTGACAAAGATGAAAAGGTAATTTGTATGAGAAAGAAAAACTTTACAACTAGTTGTGCCAGAATATTTGGATATTCATATCCAAAAGTAAATATCAATCCATACATTACATTATATACAATAATTTATGCAAAGCAAATCATAGACTTAAGTATGAAACCAAAAATTATAAAACTTGTAGAAGAAAATAGAAAATCTGAGTGGCCTTAGGTTAGGCAAAGATTTTTTAGACAGAATACCATAAACACAACTCATAAAATAATTGGTCAATTAGATTTTATCAAAAGGAAGAACTTTTGCTCTTTTAGAGCAAAAGTTAGAGCACGCTGTTAGAGCATGAAAAGACAAGAAATAGCTGGAGAGAAAATAATCACACATCACTTATGTGTTCATGTTGTGGAAGAAAACATTATTTTTTTTTCTAACAACAAGGTCTAATTTTTCATCATTTATTTGTTATTTGCTCTTGATAAACTATTTATCAAAAACACTGATGGATTTTATAAAATCGTTTTAAAAAAATTTAAAGTATGTGTTGATGAAGCTTTTACTTATCCATTTCTGCATCCTCTCCCCCCACCCTTTCCATTATTTACCCTACTACTAGCTGTGTTACTACAGTACAGATTGGTAGGTAGGGGGAGAAAGAAAGGCTCATAAATTACATTTTGTCAGTTTTATATTTCATAAATAGTTTAATTCTGCAAAAAAGTAAACTGTTTAAGTCTGCAGTTTTTCTGTTGATGGAAGGCAGAGGCCATAAGAACAAATTCTGGGTACTGCAAATCTTAAAGAAAATGGTTCTTGTTCCAACTGTAAAATGTAAAGCTTTTTATATTAAGAATTTTCTTAACTGAGAGAGATTGTTTTTTGGTTCCTACCTGAGCTGTTATTCTATGACTTGTGCTATTAATACTTTCAACAAAAACACCTATTCCAGAAAAAGTTCTAAGTCTGCTTGACTGGTTGAAGTGAAGACTGAAAATAATTTATGTCCCCAACTGAAGCAATGCTAGAGTCTTCTTGTGGAGAATCGTTGTGCTCTATAAGATCTACCATCAGCAAGATAATTGTCAATGATGTGGTGGCATTAAACAATTACTGGGGGCAATGCAAATTAGTGCATCCACTCTGGAGAACAGTATGAAGTTTCCTCAAAAAGTTAAAAATAGAACTACTCTACGATCCAGCAATTGCACTACTAGGTATTTACCTAAAGGATACAAAAACACAGATTCAAAGGGACACATGGGCACTGATGTTTATAGCAACATTATCAACAATATCCAAACTATGGAGAGAGACCACATGTCCATTGACTGATGAATGGTAAAGAAGATGTAGTATGTGTGTGAATACACACACACACACACACACACACACAGGAACATTACTCATCAGAATAATGAGATCTTGTCATTTGCAACAACATGAATGAAGCTAGAGTATATTATGCTAGGTGAAATAAGTTAGTTTGAGAAAGGCAAATACCATATGATCTCACTTGTATGTGGAGTTTAAGAAAGAAAACAGACGAACATATGGTAAGGTGGAAAAGAAAAAAAGGAGAGAAGAAAACAAGCCATAAGAGACCCAACAGTAGAGAACAAACTGAAGGTTGATGGAGGGTAGGTGGGTGGAGGGATGGGGTAATTGGGTGATCGGTATTAAGGAGAGTACTTGTTAATGATGAGCACTGGGTGTTGCATGTAAGTGATGAATCACTGAATTTTACTCCAGATACCAATAATGCATTGTATGTTAACTACCTAAAATTTAAATTTAAAAAAATTCCAGAAATTGTGGGGTATCATGGGCAGTGCATACCTCTCTCTGATAATATAATTTGAAGGTTCTTCCTCAGGAAAATTTTTTTCTCCAGTCTTTGGAAAGAAAAGGTGTTCATGACATGTTTGCTCAAAAATGAGCGAACTCAACTCCCTTGTCCTATAAAATGCGTTTTATGAAATGGAAGCAAAACATGGCCCCATTCTGTTGGTGGATGAGAAGGATAATAAAAATTAGAAATATTAAAATTTCAATTTCTATGCCAGGCATGTCATTCAGTGTGACTTCTACGGGTCCTCCCACTCATCTGGGAGCAGAATTCTGCCCTTTTCTTCCATGACTGGACACATAAATATTGAGCAATTTCAGTAGACCAGGCTCTTTGCTAGTTCCTACCAGGCATACATTATGGGAAGAGATGGAGGTCTAAAACACATGAATGAATGGACTTCACTTTCTCCTCAAAAGAGTAGAGTTGAGTGAGGCATAACAGAGACTAAAGTCTCCCCATGACAGAGATTATAGAAAGAGTGGTGGACTTGCTAACAGAGAATTCCTTCCCCTAGGAGTTCCAGTTTCCTCATGTACAAATTGGGAAAATAAACTCACTCATTTATCAAGGTTGTAAATTCACTGCACTTTTGGTTGTCTTTCTTGGTTTTATGAAATTGAGAAACTACATCTAATGGATTTTACCATTTTTGGAAAACTGGCAAAGCTTCCAAATTGAAAAGACATATAGAACATGGATTCTGGATCTAGATAATTCTGCATTTGAATCCTTATTCTTTCATTAAACACCTGTGTAGTTTGGGGAAAGTAACTCAGTATTCCCACATCAGTTTACAGGAATACTCATACCTACTTCTTACATTTTTTTTTTTGAAAAATAGGTAATATAAAATATTTAAGTTATCTAGTGTGCCTCACACAATTATACTTGACAAATATTAGTTACTATTACAAACACCAAAAGACAAAAATAAGAACATTTTCTCATTTTGAAACTGGTAATAAAGACAATTAGTGTTCTAGGGATTCAAAAAAGGAATTTACTATTTGCTGTGATAGCGCTGCATAACAAGCAGCCCCCACAAGCTCAGTGGCTCAAAACAACAAACGTTAGTTTTGTTTGTGAAGTTTTTAAAAAAGATTTTATTTATTTATTTGACAGACAGATATCACAGGTAGGCAGAGAGGCAGGCAGATAGAGAGGAAGGGAAGCAGGTTCCCTGCTGAGCAGAGAGCCCAATGTGGCACTTGATTCCAGGACCCTGGGATCATGACCTGAGCCAAAGGCAGAACCTTTAACCTACTGAGCCACTAGGTGCCCCTTGTTTATGAGTTTTAACTCAAACTGTGGTCCAGTAGATCTTGGCTAGACTTAGCTGGATTGGGTTAGATTTCAGACTTGGGTTTATAGTCTTATCTGCTTAATGATTTTTTATTTGGCTACCTGAATTATGCTCATCTAATAGAAAAGATTTGAATCTCCAAGAAGTGTGGTTAAAACTCCCTACCTCTTAAAAGTTTAACTTAGAACAAGCACTTCTGAGTTTATTTATATTCCATTGGCTAATATATATCATGAGGTGAAGTCCAAAATAAATTGAGAGGGAAAACAGATTTCTTTCATAGTGAAGTTGGTAAAGTTGTGGGAGGAAGATAAAATCGTGAACAAATATTGTACTCTATCACTCCAAAGAAGGCCTTCTTAGAAAGATTCTGAGTTCTACATTAATGAGAAAATGTTCATGAAAAAGCAGAATTCATAAAAATGGTTTTTAGGCAGTGAAAACAGTTTAAGTAAAGTTATCAAATCTTCATTGCAAGTTCAGGGAAGAAATGAGATGATAAGGCTAACTGAACAAGGTGATTCACATTTATAAAAAGTGGAAGAAGCTTGAAAGTAGTATGGGCTACATTGTCAAGGACCTTGCATAGCTACTTATGGAAAGTACCAGTAAACACAGAACTGTATTGAATCACATGGGCAATTGGGATCAATGGAAGATTATTGAGAAAAAGGATGGCATACACAAAGTAATAT
The DNA here is from genome assembly GCF_020171115.1 of Neogale vison. Classification (NCBI taxonomy): domain Eukaryota; kingdom Metazoa; phylum Chordata; class Mammalia; order Carnivora; family Mustelidae; genus Neogale; species Neogale vison. The sequence goes on along the minus strand of NC_058096.1, from coordinate 133,130,135 downwards.
TTTGGAAAGATAACTTTGAATTGGATCATAGAACATATTGAGCAGAAATTATAATAGGGGCAGGGAACCCAGTTAACAACCAACTGCTGTAGAATTTTAGGGGATGAGAACCCAGAGTGAATGTTTAGAGGATAGAAATAAAATAACCAATATTTCAAGGAAAAGACTGAGAAGATTTTCTACAAAGTGTCTTTTTTTACTCTGGATAACTAAAACCCAGTTTGGACTAACTGAATGATAAGGGAGATTTCATTGTTAGGACTTGGAGATATCTTTTAGATTCCAAGGTCAGGACTGGAGCTAGGTCTCAGAAACAACTCAGATCAAAATTTGAACTCCATCACATATTTTATTCATTTCTTATTTCTGTTCCTCTCTTTCTGTTTGCTATTTCTCATTGTTCCTTCTCTCTTTCATAAGATACTTCAACTTCCCCCAGCCATGAAAATCTGGTCATTGACAACTCCCAAATATCAATCTAAGAACCAGAAAGGGTTCCCACTTCATGGATAAACCATGATCAGGACCAAATGGGTTAGTTTCCATTTCTGGACCACTGAATAGTAGATAAAAGGAAGATCTTCTTGAATAAATATTGAAGCACTAGAAATTATGTGGTGCGGACAGGAGGGAAGTCAAAATGGGATGACAAATGAACAGTCTGCATGAACTCTTCATCCTTGATGGCTGCCTTTCTTTATAGTGATCAATCAGAAATTACTTTAAGGTTTGCATGTAGAAGAACACTGTTAGCTCCTGGTGGCATTTCTGAGCTTTGGGAAAATAACGTAAGCTTGCTAGTGGATACATCAATATTGAGATGGTTGAGGGCCATCCAGATAGGACTGTTCAGTGGACATTGGAAGATAATAGAGCTAAATCTGAGCAAAGTCCTGGGTTGTGGTATGAGTGTTCTCATGTTCATGGTTGAGAGATGAAGCCATGAGAATAGAAAAGCATGCAGGAAAAACAGAACAGAAGGTCAGGGATTAAACTTTGGTATGGTCACAGACAGGAGGCTAAAGGAGGACATAGAGTTAAAGAAAAGTCACAAAACGTGGGAAGAACACCTAACTGGTATGGTCTCCCAAAGAAAAAGGAGGAAACTTTCAATGGTGAGGTCAACAGAACCTATTAACTTGTAACAATTCAGGAGAATGCAACATGAGGTTTAGCAGTTTAGGTTAAAAAAAGAAAAAGAAAAAAAGAAGGAGAAGCAAAATAATTAAATAATTGTTTCAGTTAGGATATTTTCAGCAGCAAGTTACAGAAAACTGACCTAGTTGGCTGATCAAGAAAGATATTTATTCTTTCAGATAAGAAGTTCTGGGAAGGGAAGCCACAAGGCATAAGCTACAGCTGCCTGATATCACTAAAGTCCTACCTTCTTTCTATTACTCTGTTCTGTCATCTTCAAGCTAGTCACAGGGTGGCTGCCGTAGCACCAGACATCTAATTTGAATAGGATAATGTCCAGAGAAGGAATGAGAGTGTATCTTTTTAATAGAAAACATTTAGACATTTCCTTGTGTGTTATTGGCTAGAAGGTCACATGTTCACTGGCAAGAGGAATAGGACCACATGATTGGCTCAAACTGTGCTGGGAGTAGGAACAATTTCCCTGAGGATAATGCCACACAGAAAGAATAGACACCTCGGTAAAATTTGTTCACTGCTAATGAAAAGTAGCAGAATGGATTTCAAGTAGAAAATCAATATCATCCATTAATATTGTCTACTGGGAAATTGATAGCCTAAGAGAGTATGAGGGTTAAGAGACTGGTATGGAAAATTTGAAGTAGATTTGTGGTAAATTCAGCAGAATACAAATGAAATAAATAAAATGCTGGTCACATGGCAGTGAAGCCATTTTGAAGTTAGATAACAAAATTAGATAACATTTGCTCAGAGGACCTGATCAACAAAGTTTTAAGATATTGAATAAGATCCAAGCCATTCATATTTTTCAGGATCATAGTCATTGAAATTTCTAACACTAGTTTAGGGAAACTTCAGAGGGAGTGGAGCTTTTCTGAGTGCCTATAAAATATCCTGTTTATTCATTTAGGAGGATTTAGATATAACCCTGACTTGTCTTGATTCATGAATTAGCTTATTCTATTATCTTACTGGTTAGAAATCAGAGGATTCCTGAAAACTACAAGCACAATGTGGCAAGAAAGCAAATAAGTTACCTCATTATTGAACCTTCCATAAACATGAATGATTGAGTGTTTTTTTTTTAATATGCGGCTTTCCTCTGAAGAGTTGTTATGGGCACAGTCAAAATGCCCTGTGAGTTTTTCACTGTATTGTAACTATTTGAGCAGGATCGGTGTCAACTTTCTTTAAGTAACCTCATTTGTTTTGTGGGGGTGGTGGTCAATGTGAGATGTATCTGTCCAACAGAGAATTGTGCTCTCTTGTCAGTGCTATAAAACAGGGTTTCAGAATTATCTCCCTGGGTTGTTGAAAATTAGATTCAAGATGACTTCACCTGTTTGGAAATAAAAATCTGAACCTTGTCCTTGATTGTTAAATTTTTCCCTATTTATAAATTCTCTCAAGTTTCTTGGGTGGGGTTGATGTGGGTTATATCATAGGAATTTCAGATGGTGTGAGCATAAATTTAATTTGTTTCACATTTTTTACACAAAAATTTGGGAAGTATTTGGAATCCTCTGTAGAAACTTTTCTAAACACAACAGTAATAATGAAAAAGTCCTAATAATTGGGATGAAGACATTGTATAGACTCAAACGGTGGCCATAGACTTATATGGAGGCCAGAACACCAAGATTCATCCACGTGTATACATGTCCCCTTCTAATTGTTTCTTGCCTTGATCAGTTATGTTGTTTTCTTTTTAGGGAACTAATGCAGCACAGCTCAGAAATTTCAGATGTGTGCAGCTGGGATAATTGCAGTGACCATGACCTCAGGATCCTCTGCCCATATAAGACCTGGCGATTGAATATATACAGTGGAATTAGCATGAGGATTTGAAATGTCTCATTACTCTTCAGAGACATGTTTATAGCATTATCATGCTGTGCTTGTCGTGCTTGTGCTTGGTGGTTCAGCAGTAATTAAGAATTCAGATATATAAACATAGATCCAAGTTACTCAATCAGAAAGGGAGTAAGTTTACCAAATAAATGAGCAGAAAAGGACAAAAAAGTAAAATGAGGAAGAAAGGACCCAGAGCATTTGGCATTTCTTGTAAGCCTTATACTTGATTTCCCGTAGGTCTATTTTGGCTCCTTTAGTTTCTTGCCATTCAGACCAGGACTTATTTGTGAGGCAGCAAGAAGAATAAAAGCTCAGGGATATTTTGAAAGGCATTGGTAGCAGTTACAAGTTTCATATAGTGGAAACCATTTCAAGATGGTGAGATGAGCTTGGGGCATATCAACTTTTAGGCAAAAGCCCTAGAAATGATAGAAAAATAAATAAATAAACCAATCAGTAAATACATATACTTACAAGTAGAAATGGAAACTCTTGGAGCACCAGAAGCTGTGAGAAATTTCCTAAAGATACAAATTAGGTATTCTCAGGTTAAGGAGGAAAGGCACAGCCCAGTCCATTTGTGGGAAAACATTACCTCAAAAGACAGAGGAAGATCAAGAATGACCATGCTGAGAGTTAAAGGGTAGAAACTGTAAGCAGCAAGAGGCTCAGGGACAAATGACAGGGTGATTCGTTGGGTATTTTAGGGCTAAATGCCTGGAGTTTTTCTCTCTTGGGCCAGGCAGCAACGATGGAGAATCATACTGCTTTGGTAGCAACATGGGAGGGAGCTTATCTTTCAGAAACAGGGTCCTGGGTGGTGGGTGATACTCTGAAAAAATACTGGGAAAGCGAGCCTCTGAATCCTGACCCAGAGGAATGTTCCATTCCACACCAATTCCTATGGATTATTTTTAAATAGGAAATTATTCCAAGAGGAGTAAGATACAGTTTCAGTAATTAAATGCAACCAATATTTAAGTGGATGAATAGTCATTACATTAGTCAAATTTCTTTTATTGTGTAAACACAACTAACTCATTTAGGCCAAGAAGAGCTATTTCCTGGCCAATGTGCATGTATTGTGGGAAGGACAAAGTCTTAAAGATGACCAAAGCCAGGAGTTCTAATAGCCCAGGAAGTTCTCCCTCCTCCTCTGCAGACCATGTCTAATCTTTAAACAGTCTTCTTGCACCACAACTGGAATATGGCTTCCATCAGCCTCAGACTCACTTTTATCTGCTGAGAAATGAAACTCAACCTCTCTGAACCCCAGATCCCCAGACTAAGAACTCTGACTAGGGAGGTGGGGCCCTAAACCAATGACAGCTCTCTTTGAATCATATAGATAGAATAAATGTTTCCCAGGAGAGGAGAGGGAAATACTCTTCTAAGAATTCAAAACAATAGTTGTCCAGTACAGATATGAAAGTTAATTGCTCTAATTACTATTTTGAGATTTGTGTGTTGGTGTGTATTCATATCTAGATCTGTCTGTATGTATTGTTGCAGAGATGGGAACAACTGACACTGAGTAGAGATGATTATGGGGAAGGGACTTCACAGAGGAGGTAACATCTGAGTAAGTCTTCAAGGATTGCTAAAAGTTTGCTAAGCAGACAAATGGGAATAGCACTGGCAGAAGTATGAAGGTATGGAATGGCATGGTTATGGGCAACAGCAAGATAGCCTGGATTTTGGTTTAAGCTAGAAAAGTGGACTGCGTCTAGATCACTAAAGAAATTTTACAGTTTTCTCTAAGTTTAACTTCATCTTGTAAGGACTGGGAAGTCCTATGGGTTCAAAGGCCCAGTTCCAATGTGTGTGTTGAGTGTTTGGGGCTTCCCAACCGACACCAAGCAATTCTCAGACAACAGCAGAGTGTCTGAGAATTCAACTCAATTCTGACACTCTCTGTCCAGAGTTAGTGTCATATTCCACAAGTTGAGGGCTCAGTTCTACAAAACTGTCCCTCTGACCCCCTCAGACACCAGTTGCAAGTCTAAGGTGTTTCCTATCCTTCTGATCAAACAACTACAGATTAGAAGTTCCCATGACCCTCTCCTTGGGTTCAAGTAATTTGCTACAGTAGCTCACAGAACTCAAAGGAACATTTTGCTTACAAGATGACTGGTTTATTATAAAAGGCTATAACTGGGGCACCTGGGTGTCTCAGTAGGTTAAGCCTCTGCCTTCAGCTCAGGTCATGATCTCAGGGTCCTGGGGTCGAGTCCCACATCGGGCTCTCTGTTCAGCAGAAAGCCTGCTTCCTCTTCTCTCTCTCTCTCTCTCTGCCTGCCTCTCTGCCTACTTGTGATCTCAGTCCTCAAATAAGTAAATAAAATAAAATTTTAAAAAAGGCTATAACTTAGGAATAGCCAGATGGAAGAGATGCACAGGGCATATTAAGGGGCACAGAACTTCCTTGCCTTATCCAGGTGTGCCACTCTCCCTAACCCCCCACATGTTCACCAGCCTGGGAGCAGTTCTTTGAACCTTGTCCTTTGGAGGCTTCATTACACAGACATGTTTGATTAAATCATCGGCTATTGGTGATTGCTGAAACCTCCAGCCCCTCTCACTTTCCTGGAAATTAGAGTGGGGTTGGGGACTGAAAGTTCTAATCCTCTAATGACCTGGTTGCTGCCCATGGCAACAAGTCCCCATCTTTACCTTACCTAAAGACTTTCCAGAAGTCATTTCATTAACATAACAAGATGCCTTTACAGTTCTCATCACAGGAAACTCCAAAGTTTTAGAAGCTCTGTGCCAGGAACCTGGGATGAATACCAAACATATAATTACCATTATAAATCACAGCATCACAGGGAGCCATGGAGTTTTTTCAAGAGGTGAATTTAAAATCGGATTTCTCTTTTGGTAGGGTGGTTAAGCAGCCCCGGAAGTTCGGACTCCAATCCAGAAACTTGAAGTTGATCTGCAACTCCGTGTTCAACTATACTCAGCTTGGTACCCATCTGTGTTGTTCTTCTGTCCATGCCTCCTAGCTAAGGGATACTTATAAAGAGAGACAATGTGTACTGCCAGAGAGGCCCACTTAATTCTCCAGAAAGTCCCTCTGACTCTTTACTAGAGGTCTACATCTCTGAGCTTCTATAGCATTTGGTTGAATATGGTGATAAGGTATCAAGAAGGAAGGAGGCCTTAAAGGATACAAAGTGCTGGTTTTGAACATCAAAGGCAAATTGCAGCCACATCGGTATGTTGTTGGGGTTCCCTTTCATACCTTCCTTGATGAAGCTGACTTTTATACCAAGTACCTGGACTCCTAATTGCATTGGTCTTTGAAAACCTAGCAGACTGTGAAAGTATTTTTTTTAATTAACATATAATGTATTATATTCCCTAGGGATACAGGCCTGTGAATCATCTGGCTTACACATTTCACAGCACTCACCATAGCACATATCTTCCCCAATGTCCATAACCCAGCCACCCTATTCCAACCCCCCACCCCCCCAGCAACCTTTGTTTTGTTCCTGAGATTAAGAGTCTCTTATGTTTTGTTTCCCTCCTGATCCCATTTGTTTCATCTTTTTCCCTCCCTACCACCCACAACCCCACTTCATCTCTCAAATTCCTCATATCAGAGGGATCATATGATAATTGTCTTTCTCTAATTGACTTATTTTTCTTAGCATAATACTCTCTAGTTGCATCCACATCGTTGCAAATGGCAAGATTTTTTTTCTGTTGGCTGCATAATATTCCATTGTGTGTGTGTGAGTGTATAAATATATACACACACACATACATATCTCACATCTTCTTTATCATTCATCTGTTGATGGGGGCAACTAGGCTCTTTCCATAGTTTGGCTATTGTGGACATTGCTGCTATAAACATTCAGATACAAATGCTCCTTCGGATCCCTATATTTGTATCTTTAGGGTAAATACCTGGTAGCGTGATTGCTGGGTCATAGGGTAGCTCTACTTTCAACTTTTTGAAAATAAACTCCATACTTCAACTCCAAACTTCAACTCCATACTGTTTTCCAGAGTGGCTTCATCAGCTTGCATTCCCACCAACAGTGTAGGAGGGTTCTCCTTTCTCCGCATCCTCGCCAAGATCTGTCATTTTCTGAGTTGTTAATTTTAACCATTCTAACTGGTATGAGGTGATATCTCACTGTGATTTTGATTTGTATTTCCCTGATGGCAAGTGATGTTGAACACATTTTCATGTGTCTATTGGCCATTTGGATGTCTTCTTTGCAGAAATGTCCATTCCTGTCTTCTGTCCATTTCTTCACTAGATTATTTGTTCTTTCGGTGTTGAGTTTGATAAGTTCTTTATAGATTTTGGACACTAGCCCTTTATTTGATATGTCATTTGCAAATGTCTTCTCCCATTCTGTCAGTTGTCTTCTGTCTTTTGTCTTTCCTTTGCTGTGCAAAAGCTTTTGATCTTGATGAAGTCCCAATAGTTCACTTTTGCCCTTGCTTCCCTTGCCTTTGGCAATGTTTCTAGGAAGAAGTTGCTGTGGCCGAGGTCGAAGAGGTTGCTGCCTGTGTTCCCCTCAAGGATTTTGATGGATTCCTTTCTCACATTGAGGTCTTTCATCCATTTTGAGTCTATTTTTCTGTGTGGTATAAGGAAATGGTCCAGTTTCATTCTTCTGCGTGTGGCAGTCCAATTTTCCCAATACCATTTGTTGAAGAAGCTGTCTTTTTTCCATTGGGTATTCTTTCCTGATTGGTTGACCATAGATTTGAGGGTCCATTTATGGGCTCTCTATTCTGTTCCATTGATCTGTGTGTCTGTTTTTGTGCCAGTACCAAAATGTCTTGATGATTACAACTTTGTAATAGAGCTTGAAGTCTGGAATTGTGATGTCACCAACTTTGGCTTTCTTTTTCAATATTCCTCTGGCTATTCAGGGTCTTTTCTGATTCCATATAAATTTTAGGATTATTTGTTCCAGTTCTTTGAAGAAAATGGATAAGATTTTGATAGGGATTGCATTAAATGTGTAGATTGCTTTAGGTATCATAGACATTTTCCCAATATTTGTTCTTCCAATCCAGGAGCATGGAACATTTTTTCCATTTCTTTGTGTCTTCCTCAATTTCTTTATAGTTTTCTGAGTACAGATTCTTTGCCTCTTTGGTTAGGCTTATTCCTAGTTATCTAGGTTTTGGGTGCAATTTGTAAATGGGATTTACTCCTTAATTTCTCTTTCTTCTGTCTTGTTGTTGTAGTAAAGAAATGCAATGGATTTCTGTGCATTGATTTTATATCCTGACACTTTACTGAATTCCTGTACAAGTTCTAGCAGTTTTGGAGTGGAGCCTTTTGGGTTTTCCACATATAGTACCATATCATCTGCAAAGAGTGAGAGTTTGACTTCTTTGCCAGTTCAGATGCCTTTTATTTATTTTTATTGTCTGATTGCCAAGGCTAAGAGTTCTAGTGCTATGTTGAATAGCAGTGGTGATAGTGGACATCCTTGCCATGTTCCTGACCTTAGGGGGAAGATCTGTTTTTCTCCATTGAGAATGATATTCACTGTGGGTTTTTCATAGATAACTCTGATGATATTGAGGTATGTGCCCTCTATCCCTACACTTTGAAGAGTTTTGATCAAGAAAGGATGCTGAACTTTATCAAATGGTTTTTCAGCATCTATTGAGAGTATCATATGGTTCCTGTTCTTTCTTTTATTAATGTTTTGTGTCACATTGATTTGTGGATGTTGAACCAACCTTGCTGCCCAGGAATAAATCCCACTTGGTCATGGTGAATAACAATTTTAATGTACTGTTGGATCCTATTGGCTAGTATTTTGGTGAGAATTTTTGCATCTGTGTTCATCAAGAATAAAGGTCTGTAATTCTCCCTTTTGATGCAGCCTTTGTCTGGTTAAGGGATCAAGATAATGTTGGCCTCATAAAATGACTTTGGAAGTTTCCTTCCATTACTATTTTTTAGAAGAGTTTCAGGAGAATAGGTATTAATTCTTCTTTAAATGTTTGGTAGAATTCCCCTGGGAAGCCATCTGGCCCTGGGCTCTTGTTTGTTGGGAGATTTTTGATGACTGCTTCAATCTCACTGGTTATGGGTCTGTTCAGGTTTTCTATTTCTTCCTGGTTCAGTTGTGATAGTTTATATGTATCTGGGAAGGCATCCATTTCTTCCAGATTGTCCAATTTGCTGGTATATAGTTACTCATAATATATTCTTATAATTGTTTGTATTTCTTTGGTGTTAGCTTTGATCTCCCCTCTTTCATTCATGATTTTATTTATTTCTGTCCTTTTTATTTTCATTTTGAAAAGTCTGGCCAGGGTTTTATCAATCTTATCAATTCTTTCAAAGAACCAGCTCCTAGTTTTATTGATTTGTTCTACTGTTCTTTGGTTTCTATTTCATTGGTTTCTTCTCTGATCTTTATGATTTCTCTTCTGCTGGATTTAGGCTTTCTTTGCTGTTCTTTCTCTAGCTCCTTTAGGTGTAGGGTTAGGTTGCATACTTGAGACCTTTCTTGTTTCTTGAGAAAGGCTTGTATTATTATATACATTCCTCTCAGGACTGCCTTTGCTGTGTCCCAAAGATTTTGAGGAGATGTGCTTTTATTTTCATTTATTTCCATGTGTTTTTTAAATTCTTCTTTAATTTCCTGGTTGACCCATTCATTCTTTTTTCTTTTTTAAAAGATTTTATTTATTTATTTATTTATTTATTTATTTGTCAGAGAGAAAGAGAGAGAGAGAGCACACAAGCAGGCAGAGAGGCAGGCAGAGGCGAAGAGAGAAACAAGCTCCCTGCTGAGAGCCTGAGCTAAAGGCAGTGGCTTAACCCTCTGAGCCACCCAGGCATCCTGATCCATTCATTCATTCATAGGATGCTCTTTAGCCTCCATATATTTGAATTCTTTCCAACTTTCCTCTCGTGGTTGAGTTCCAGTTTCAAAGCATCATGGTCTGAAATTACACAGGGAATAATCCTAATCTTTTTGTACCAGTTGAGACCCAATTTGTGACCCAGGATGTGACTTATTCTAGAGAATGTACTATGTGCACTATAGAAGAATGTGTATTCTATTGATTTCAGATGGAATGTTCTAACTATATCTGTGATGTCCATCTGGTCCAGTGTGTCTTTTAAAACCTTTATTTCCTTGTTGATCTTTTGCTTAGATGACCTGTCTATTTCAGTGAGGGAGATGTTAAAGTCCCCTACTATTATTATATTATTGTTGATGTGTTTCTTTGATTTTATGATTAATTAGTTTATATAATTGGCTGCTTCCATATTAGGGGCATAGATATTTAAAACTGTTAGATCCTCTTATTGGGCAGACCCTTAAAGTAGGATATGGTGTCCTTCCTCATCTTTTATTATGGTCTTTGGCTTAAAATCTAATTTATCTGATATAAGTATTACCACCCCAGCTTTCTTTTGATGTCCATTAGCGTGGCAAATGGTTTTCTACCCCCTCACTTTCAATCTTGAGGTGTCTTTGGGTCTAAAATGAATTTCATGTAGACAGCATATTGATTTTTTTTTAAAGATTTTATTTATTTATTAGACAGAGAGAGAAATCACAAACAGGCAGAGAGGCAGGCAGAGAGAGAGGAAGGGAAGCAGGCTCCCTGCTGAGCAGAGAGCCCAATGTGGGACTCTGAGATCACGACCCGAGCCGAAGGCAGCAGCTTAATCCACTGATCCACCCAGGCGCCCCGCATATTGATGTTTTAGTTTTAGTTTTAGTTTTGTTTTGTTTTTCCATCCTGCTACCCTATGTCTTTTGAATAGGGCATTTAGCCCATTTACATTCAGGGTAACTATTGAAAGATATGAATTTAGTGCCATTGTATTGCCTGTAAGGTGACTATTACTGTATATTGTCTCTGTTCCTTTCTGGTCTCTTACTTTTAGGTTCTCTCTTTGTTTAGAGGACCCCTTTCAATATTTCCTGTAGGGCTTGTTTGGTGTTTGCAAGTTCTTTTAATTTTGCTTTGTCCTGGAAGCTTTTTATCTCTCCTATTTTCAATGACAGTCTAGCTGGATATAGCATTCTTGGCTGCTTATTTTTCTCATTTAGTGCTCTGAATATATCATGGCAGTCCTTTCTGGCCTTCCAGGTCTCTGTGGATAGGTCTGTTGCCAATCCAATATTTCTGCCATTGTATGTTACACACCTCTTGTCCCTAGCTGCTTTTAGGAGTTTCTCCTTGTCATTGAGATTTTTAAGTTTTACTATTAGATGATGGGGTATGGACCTATTTTTATTGATTTTGAGGGGAGTTCTCTGTACCTTCTGGATTTTAATGCTTATTCCCTTTGCCAAATTAGGGAAATTCTCTGCTATAATTTGGTCCAATATACCTTCTGCCCCCCTCTCTCTTCTTCTTCTTCTGGGGTTCCAATTATTCTAATATTGTTTTGTCTTATGGTATCACCTATCTCTCAGATTCTCCCCTCATGGTCCAGTAGTTGTGTGTTTCTCTTTCTCAGGTTCTTTATTCTCCATCATTTGGTCTTAATATCACAAATTCTCTCTTCTGCCTTATTTATCCTAGCAATAAGAGCCTCCATTTTTTATTGCATCTCATTAATAACTTTTTTTTTCAACTTGGTTAGATTTTAGTTCTTTTATTTCTCCAGAAAGGAATTCTCTAGCATCTCCCATATGTTTTTCTGAGCCCAGTTAATATCTTGATAATCGTCATTCTAAACTCTAGTCCTGACATATTCCTCTTATCCATATTGATTAGGTCCTTAGCTGTTGGTACTGTTTCTTGTTTTTTTTTTTTTTTCTTTTTGTGGTGAGTTTTTCTGCCTTGTCATTTTATCCAGATAAGAAGAGATGAATGAGAGAACAGGATATTAAAAGGGTAGCAATGACCCCAGAAAAATACACACTAAGCAAATCAGAAGAGACCTTAAATTGGGGGGATAACAAAGGGGAAAAAAAGAAAAAATATATGTATATATATTAGACTTGCAAAAGAACAGAGCCACGCAATTGATTTTAGGTGTATTTTGGTCTTTTAGAAGAAACTACCTCCCAAAATTTTTAAGAAATTATACATACATACACACACACACACACACACACATACATACAAAAATAGCAGTAAACATGATGAAGGGATGGAATATGACTGTAAATATGAAAATTGAAAAAGATTTTTGAAAATTGAAAAAAAGGAATTGATAAGATAAAAGTTGGTTGAAAAAGGAAAAGAAAAAAGAATAAAAAAGAGGAAAGAATGTAATCATGCTGGAGACTAGAACAAAGCCATGTGCTGGATTCAGGGTATATTTTCATCTATTAGAAAAAATTGTAAATCGAAATTTTAAAGAAAAAAAAATTATTTCTATACAAAAATTAAGGTTAAATACCTTCCAAATTTAACTTTGGAAGACCAAATGATTATGAGGAAAAAGTCATCAATTCTATGTGTCGCTTTTGCCCAACTCTTGATTTCCGCAGTTCTCACTGATGGGTAAACTTGGTCTTGGCTGGATTTTCTTGCTGATCTTCTAGGGGAGGGGCCTGTTGCAGTGAATCTCAAATGTCTTTGCCTGAGGTGGAATTGCACCACCCTTGCCAGGGGCCAGGCTAAGTAATCTGCAGGGTTTTGCGCTTGGAAACTTTTGTTCTCTGAATGCCCTCTGTACAGCTTTAGAGAATAGGAATGAAGATGGTGGCCTCTCAATCTCCAGCCCCATAGGAGCTGAGAGCTCAAGACCCCACTCCTCAGTGCACCATCAGAGAAAAGCAGTCAATCCCTCCCATCTCCCTGGTCTCCAGTTGCACTGTGAGCTCACCCAGCCTGTGACCAAACATTTCTATCTCTGGTGCACAGCCCTGTTTGGAGTCTCCAAACCCAGCAGATTCCTGCCATGCACTTCTGCACCACTTTTCTTGGAGGAGGAAGGTGAGTCTCCCTGGATCTGCTGCTTGTTGGGTCTCTGACGAAAAGCAGTGGTCCAACTGTGCTGTGGGTCACAATTTAAGGTAACCCCAAGCTGAGAACCCACTTCTCGATCCTGTCTCTGCAGCCAACTTCCTTGCTTTGATACTTGTGCGCTCTGCCACACTCAGACACCCTTGATCTTTTCGTGACCCCATGTGTCCTGAGACCACACTGCCCCTGCAAGGTCTCCACCACCATACCCCCGCACCCCTCCCCCTCCCCACTTAGCCTCTGGAGTGATGTCCCTCAGTGGAGTGGACTTTTAAAAGCTTCTGTTTTGTGTTCTGCACCTCCCCCATGGTCTATCTTCCCGAATGTTGCCTCGGATTCACTCTCTGCATGTCCTACCTTCTGGAAAGTGGTCAATTTACTGTTCCTAGAATTGCTGCTCTTCTATTCTCTTTCCTATTGAGTTTGTGGCTGTTCAGAATGGTTTGCTATCTAGTTGAGCTCCTGGGACCTGATAATATTTAGATCTCCTAGTCCTCTGCCATCTTGCTCCTCTCCCGACTGTGAAAGTCTTAAAACAAAAATTCACTTTCTTGCCCATGTTGAATCAGGAGCAGAAACCCATAATCATAAGGGTTTCTATGTTTCAATCCTCCCCCTTGGTTCAACTGTTATTCCTCTCTCTGTCTCTCTCTCTCTATACACACACACACACACACACACATATATTTGCTTTTTAGACACATACACACATACACACAAACACACACACACACACATGTATATGTGTATGTGTATACATATATATGTAACACACATATATACATATACATATATATGTATGTGTGTATGTGTATGTGTTTGTGTGTGTGTCTAAAAGCAAACATTGCTTTCTCCTCCATTATAGCCAAAGTGGGCACAGTCACTGGGCACAGTCTCTAGTGAGTGACAGGTCTTGCACGCCACCCAGTGTTTGCATTACAAGCAGTGAGAAAGCATCTACAGTGGTATATCCTTTCTTATTTGGGATCAGTTGCAACTCCACTGAGCTTGGGGTGTGCGGGCTTTCCTTCCTTGCAGAGTCCTCTCTGTCTTTAATTCTTGTAGTTTCTCTTTCAGTAACATCACATCCAGTACACTTTAGGCAAAGGCAAAGAAAATTTTAGTCCAGATTTTTGCTATATCTAAAATATTCACATTCTCTCCTGTAGAGGAATGCTTTGCTATAAAGACCTCTGCTATTGGGTATGAAATTACTAATTATTGTCCTCTGATGTATGCTGTGAAATGTGCCATTTCCACCAAAGAGGGGAAAAAATGTACAAAATGACTTTTGAGACAAGACTTCAGATAAGCACAGTGGAAGAAGGTAGTATTTATTGAACATCTACTATGTGCTGTACACAGTCATATTAGACATAAGTGACAGATCCAGACTTCACAATAATTTGTAGCATAGATATTATCCATGGTTAGTAGATGGGGAATCTGACAGAAAGAGATGAAGTCACCTGCTCCAAATCACACAGCCAATAAAAAACAGCTGAGCTTTAAACCAAGCTTGATTATGTTCCAAGGATTAAGTGCTTGGCCACCCTGTTAAGACACACGACTACAGTATTTCATTGAATTCTTATCACACACCATTGCCATTGTGTGGCAAACAAAATTTTCTCCACCATTTTTACATCATGTCACTATCAAAATTCATAGTATAATTCAGATGGTGTTGCATTAACAGGGAAAGCACATGTTCCCCACAATAGCTTTGGAATACATAATAAATTGGTTATTCTTATTCAACAGGATTTTTAAAAAGATATTTTATCATATTTTCAATACCTTTAAAATCAAGGTGGAGAAACAAAATTGAAATTGGCTTTGGACTCTTTAAAAATGCTCATAGCTATCATTCTTGATGGCTAAGTCAAGGGAACTTGGAGTTTGGTATTTTAGGCTTCTTCTTACTGTATTATCTGAAGGCAGGCTTCCCCTGAGGGTGCCACAAAAGAATGTTGACTATTTTGATTTGAAGCCACTTGGGAAATAGCCAATACAAGGACACTCAGGAAAGTATGTTGGCTTAGTTATCAATATTACATTTTATTTATTAATTTTTCTACCTACTGGTATATAGGCATGACAGAGTGACACTGAGGCACTTGGTGAGAGAAGTGTTTTCTTTTTTCCCCATATTTTAATAATTCTGATTGTATCATGGTGAAAGTCAATCATGTTTATTTAGATTATCTTGCATTCAAAATCATCTTGCATATTTCTGGTAGCACAGGTTTCATGTTTTTGGAAATGCCACCAATATTTCTCAGTGGGAACTAAAGAATGAAGGATATAACACAATTTGATATTATCTTATTAATATTAATAAACAAGATGTCATCTTATTATTTAAAACAATTTCAAAAATCTGAGACTGTTGAGGTTGGGTTAATGAACAACAAATATAACTAGTGGTGAATTCTCTGGAAAACATTTAATATTCTTTCCACAATTCAGAAAGTCTGGATTCCTATTATTTTATTCAGTAACTTTTCTTTTTTTAGAGAAGATGGCCATTTTCTAAAGAAAATGACACCAAGGTCAGATACATGTACTATAAGTCCAATTAGGCTATTTCCTGTATTAGGAAATAGAAAACTTGGTAATTTTAGTGTGTAAATTTCTTCAAATATTCAGCTTAAAAGTCCTACTTTCTCAAACAAATTAATGAGGTTAATTCTTCCTTAGGAGGATAAATATAATTTTCAATAGAACGCAAACTTGGCATTATAATTTGTCTAGGGAGAAACTTGTTTAAATTTTATAACCAAAAGAAAAGAAATGGAAGTGTTGAATTCTGTGGAAAAGATTGTAGATTCCCAAAGTCACTTTTGTGTCATATTGTGGTCATAAAAACTACATTGGAATTGTACTGTAAGCAAAAACATCCCTACAATAATACTTTCCAGAAAAGTTACTCGAAGAAGCCAACTTCCTTTGACTCCAATGCTATTTGAATACTACTTCACTAATTGTGAAGAAAGGATCCCACCCTTCTCCTGAAGTAAAACTGCCTTCTTTTTCTCCCTCTGGATTTTACTCTGGATTAAGAAGGAAGGTTCAGTTTATAAATCTTTGTAAACTGTGGGTGTATGGACACAGCATGAGCAAGACTTCCACCGGGGCCAAGCGTGAATGTGAACTAGAAGTATAATTTGTCCCCAAGACTTCAGCCTTTGGAGCTTTCAGCCTTCAGTGTCGCTCGCTGTGTTTCACTCTGATGGCCAAGGGCACATTCTCCATTAGAGTCTGAACAGAATCCGAGACTCACTCATATTGATGTTGGTGGGGAATGCCTCTCAACCAGGGAAATCATTCTATGGAAACTGGAGTTTTTTTCCTGATTATGTTCTAGAAACAATGCTGTGTGGCGTTTTACAAAGAGCACGGCCTTCCATCTCCCCCAGCCATTCTGCTTTATTGGGTTTTGATGGTTCTTGTTACATCACTTAGAGGAGTGTTGAGGCAGATCATGTTTGATAGAACAGGTCTGGTGGGTGGAACCAGGGATGGTGAACACTCACAGCATACCTCCCCACTCCTAACATACAGGCACACAAACACGCTTGCCCCTTAGTAGAAAGAGGAACCAAGTAACCAGGTTAGGGGGCTTTGCCCCCTGTGGTCTAGGCTGAGACCTCCTCCCCAAATTGAACAGGACTGTGTTCAAATCCAGGATTTCAGGATGTTCTGTGCAGAACATCCCATAATCCTGACTGTATTAAGTGGGTTTCAGAAGTCCAGGACACCTTTGGCTTCGAGCAAATACACCATCTTCTGAGAAAAACCATTTTTCCTCCTTGTTAATAAAAAAAGAAGAAAGTTATTAGATTACTTCTATTTGGGTTCTTTTTATTTAAAAAACTGATAATAAAGGGGAAAAGTCCTGAGAGCCTTCATTCATCTGCCTTCCCTCCATCCTTCCAACACCATCCCTTCTGAGAAATTCTTGGAATCCTTCTAATTTACTTCAGAAGCAGTCCCAGAATCCAACAGCCTAGTCCCTCTGAGGTCCATGTTGACCAAGGGGGAGCTCCCATCTCTCATGTTTCCTCTTGGCTTCTTAATAAACTCTCATCAGAGCAAGTGATTTCAGCAATACAGGGCACCGACAGACAGAATTCAAGGGCAGCAGCTGGGAACACATGTGTGTATAAAATCTCAGCTATGAGCACAAGCCCAGGAAAAAACAAGCAAACAAGCCCCTCATCTAAGAATAGGCAGTGCTTTCCAAGTTCTTCGTTGTGATCTGTGCTAAATCACATCTTCATTTTTGTTGCCTGCTCCACTTTCCAACTTTGCTCTTGCTGGGAGCTCTGGGAGGGAACTGCCACCCTTAGCATAGGTGTTCTCCACTCGCCCCCTGTCCCCCAGCTTCCCCTCTTTGGGCATTTTCTCTGCTTCTCTGCAGGAGGGCTCTGTAGATACCAGTGAGTAAATCCTTGGAGCTAAACAGTGAGTCTGCAGTCCAAGCAGCAGCAGTGACCTCAGCTCAGCGGCCTGCAGATAAAGGCTGCCCTCGGTTTCTGAGAAACTTCTCAAGTTCTTTTGGCAGCCCCCGGCTTCTCCGGAATCCCTGCTAAGCCAACAGGCAGCTGGAGCGTCTCTGGACACTCACATGAAAACCCGCGAGCAGTTAAAAGCCCCAGCCAGTAGGGCAGCCTGGCCAAGGTCAAGGGTCAGCAGTGGCTATAAAGGGCTGCTGCTGGGTACCACCTGCGGCGCAGCGCGGACCCTGGGTCCTTGCGTGCGCTCCCTCCTATCCTCCTCCTCCCTGGGCACCCTGCGGACCTCTGCAGAGCTGGGGGTTGATCCCTGAGATTCTGAGCGGCCCCCGACCCAGGGAAAATTTGGTGAGTGTGAGGTGCGGTGGCTTGAGGCCCAAAGGCGGGAGGAGAGCACAGTGGGCCTATATGCTGGTGTGAGTGAATTTATTCCCAGTGATTTTTCACCTGTGAGATGCACTAAAATCCTGGCTCTAAGGAATCTTGCAAATGGTTGAGACTAGGTTCTTAAAGCCTAGACTTTTAGAATCAGAGAGGTACATTAGAGCAGTGTGCTATTTCAAGTGTGAGGCAAGGACCTCCAGCATCCCCATCCCCTGGGGCCTTGTTAGAAATGCAAATTCTCGGGCCCCAAGAGAGGTCAGCTGAACCAGAATCTCTGGGTATGGGGCCCAGGAATGTGTGTTTTCACAGGCCCTCCAGGAGAGTCTGCCGCAGCTAACGTTTTTCTTACCCCGACCTTGAGGCATTTAGTTTAAGACTTGCACTCCTCACTAAAAGCAGGAACTCCCAAGGGAGCAGGAAGGCCTGCATAGACGATAAGCCATGAGGCATTAGATGCCGGGATAGATTCAGATAAAACAGGAAATTTGAAAGGCTAGTGGCTGCGGGAATTGCTCTTCAGTGTCAAACTGTGAACTGTGATTTTAGATTTTCTCAAAACAGCACTCAGTGTCTCTACTATGTGCTAGGCTCCAAGCAAGGTTCTTTCAGGGTGAAGGAGGGAGTTATGTACCTTTAAAATCTCCACACTGGTGGAGTAGTTTTCCTTTAAACAGGATCTTTGTAATTTGCTGTAGTGCTTCATACCCTCACATTTATTTGGGGTTTTTAGTATTTAACGGCTCCTTCTGAGGTTAATTTTTGTTATTGCTTTTAACCCAGAATGCCAGATTAGCTATTTCGAAAGAGATTTACTTCATGAGTTCTGAACAAAAATCCTTCAGAAAAACTCCAAAAATCCTTTAGACATATTTTTTTGATGTTTGTATTGAAGTCTACTTGATACATTTTACCTGTAGAATATATAGGGATCCTGAGATTTCCTATGAATCAAAGTGAGAAAGGCAATTTTGTCATCTTCTTCAGTGAATCTAATATCAGAGCTAGCTACCTCATACAAACTATGAGAAGAAATCAGTTGCTATGGGAAAGCCCCTTGGAAATGATTATGGATGTTGTAGGGACCCAAATTATGCTGTTCCCTGATCTCCAAGGTTTCAAACCCTTCCCGCAGATTTCCTTCATCACTGCTCAGAACCTCACTCAAGACATATTTGATGATGAAGTTGTATGAATGGTTTGCTGTTAGTTGTGTTTTTGTTCTCTCTTGGTGGCTTAACTTAAATATTTAGTCTAAATCTACTACTGAGTCCTTCTGAGACTCTGGAGCAAATCTCTGGATATTTCTCAGTTTTCCTTTTTTGTCAATGGGTGGATGCAGGGTGTATGATTTTGATGTGGCACTTGCCAGCAGTATTTCAAAGTATTTCCCCAGAGTTTCCTATCTGCTGTATGGTTACAATATTGAGTCTTTATTAATATGTTAAGTAAACAAAATACTTAATAAATGATCATAGTTAATTACGTATGCATGTTGTAAGTTAAATCATCTGAGAGGCTTGCTCACAGATTTCAAAGGCTAACTACTGTTTTGAAAACAACTTTGGAAACGTCAGTTAAAATTGCAAGTTATTGCTAAGAATGGCATGTTCCTGTGAAAATAAAGCTTGCCACTGTAAATATTCCTCATCCTGAATCATAGCTGCACACTGAGTTTGCTCGTAAGAATTCAAAGACCATATATACTCAACATTCTTTTATAATGGAATATAAGGTTTGCAACATAGGTCTTATTTTTGTCATATTTTATGTTGTTATTTCCTTCCTTCAAGTTCAGATCACCTTCCAAAAGAGAAGAATTTTTAACCTTAGAACATTTATCCAGAACTCTCTATCTCTGACAGAGGGGGATAGGCATTTGCTTGTGATGTGCATTTTTCTTAACATTGTCATTTCCTGTCGTTTCCTTGGGGGATACCTCTGTCAATCTGCTAGGGTCTCAGATCCAGGTCCTCTCTGAGCAGGTACAGCGGAGGAGGTGATAGGCATTGGGCAAAGCTGGGACCTCGGATATAGAGGAGATTCATGCCTACCGTAAGAGGAATGACTAGCTAATAGGGCATTGGCAGTTGTGCTGTGGTCCTGCCATGGATTCTTCTGACCTGTCGAATTCTAATTGTTCAAGTCATGTTTTGGGGTCATACTGTCATTCAATACGTGGTCTCTGAAAAGCCACTGTAAAATTCTACTTTGCTTGGTGGACCAAAGTGACACTTAGAGAATTCTCCCTTAGCATGGCTGGAAGATAATGAAGAACATGAAAAGAGCAGAATAGTGGGATGAGAACTTTATAAGGACTATATACGGCAGTGGAAGGAACATCAAATATGCAGTCACAGAGATTGAAGTTTTGGGGGCAAGCTGTACTACCTCTCTGAGCCTGTTTCTTTATCAGTAGTAAGGGGATAATCATCATGCAAAAAGATCGACTCTTCTTCTGGTTCATCCACCTTCAGTGTTTATTTCATTGGCTAGCATTAGCTATAAAGGTTTGGAAGTGTGTTTTTATAGCTGAGCCCATTGCCCTATCCACCAGTATAGGGGTTCTATCAACAAAGAGGGGATATTGGGTAATGAATATGCAACTAGGAGTTTCTGAAAAATGAATACAGGACAAGAATGGTTCTTTGGAGATTGTAAAGTGACAATGGTTGTAGTCAATGGTGGTGTGTATGTGTTTGTGCATTGAAGAATAGAAGGTGGTAGGGAAAATGTGATAATAACAAGTTTCTAGGCAACTGGATGACTTGAGGATGTGCAAGTTAAGCAGACAGTCCCCTGAACTAGAAGTACTCTGTGTGTGAAATTGCACTAATAGCGTTATCTCTATTGAGGTCTTGAAACAGTTTACATAAATGGTTCTATTTAAATCTCAGAGTAATCCAGAGAGGTCAAAAAGTAGATGTGTTTATTACCACTTCATTGATAGGAAAATTGAAGCTTAGAATTACTAAACCCTTGTGTCTGAGCATAACCCTTGTGTCTTAGTTAGCACTGAGCTACTGTAGATCTTAGCTTTTCTGGCACCCAGTAGATCTCCTTAATCAGGAGGGATCATGTTGTAGAAGAAATGAGAAAAGGAAGATAACTTTGCATACTTCATTTTTACCATTGCAATAAGGTAAGAAAGAGTTTGGAAAGAGGGAGATACATACTAAATTTTTAAATTTAATATTTAAAGATGATTTAATGATCTAAAAGCCCATATATGTGGGTTCAAATCAGCATTTAATCACTTACTAGCTGTGTAAACTTGGGTAAGACACTTAACACCACTATTTTCTTCTGTCTTATAGAGGCAAATGACAGGAATGAGACTAGGGAATTCTACCGTCACACTCAGTAGATGGCTTGTGCTATATTTTCATTAGACAGCACTGATTTATATTGTTGTAGATGGCATGTGGGAAGGTATCAGAAAGACATTCTTCAAGTTATGCCAGATGTCAGGACGTATAGCCTAATCCTTGCTACTCAGGTATTTTCTGAGGACCTGCATCCTCTAGGAGCTTGTTAAAAATGCAGAATCTCAGTCCCCACTCCAGAGCTACTGAATCAGAGCATGCATTTTCACAAGATGCTCAGGTAATTCTTGTGCACACT
The DNA here is from genome assembly GCF_020171115.1 of Neogale vison. Taxonomy (NCBI): domain Eukaryota; kingdom Metazoa; phylum Chordata; class Mammalia; order Carnivora; family Mustelidae; genus Neogale; species Neogale vison. The sequence goes on along the minus strand of NC_058096.1, from coordinate 133,108,653 downwards.
AAAGCTTGAGAAACACTGTCTTCCTTAGCCACTTCTTTAAAGTCATCTAACTTGGCGCTTTGTAACTGGTGTTTGTCGCAAGGTCTTTGGATCTGCTGAGACATTGATCTTCTTAGCCTGTGGGGTGGAAGACCTTGGGCTGAGAACCTAAAAAACAATGTCATTCCATTGTGTATCATGATCTATGGCTTTGTTGTCCAGTATGGTAACCAGTCATTATGTAACTATTGAGTGCTTGAAATGTGAGTAGTCTGAGTTGAGTTGTGCTATGGGAGTAGAAGACATATCAGATTTTGAAGATTTAATATGCAAAAAAAGTAAAATATTGTGTTAATAATTATATTGATTACACATTGAAATTACAGTATTCTGGATATATTGGGTTGAGCAAAATACATTATTTAATTTCATGTATTTCTTCACTAATGTGGCTGCTAAAATATTTCAAATTGTATATGTGGCTTGTATTCTGTTTCTGTTGGACAGTGCTGACCTGGTTGTTTTAGGTGGCAAAAAGAAAAACCAAAATAAAGAACCCAAGAGTAGATATGGACTTTACCTAAGGTTACTCCCTAGCCAAAAAGGTAAGAGATCTATATTCTAAAAACTACAGAACACATATGAAAGAAATTGAAGAAGACACAAAGAAATGGAAAAATGTTCCATGCTCATGGACTGGGAGAACAAATATTATTAAAATATCTTGGCTACTCAGAGCAATCTATACATTCAAAACAATTCTATCAAAATACATAGACATTTTTCACAGAGCTACAACAAATAATCCTAAAATTTGTATGGAACCAGAAAAGACCTCGAATAGCCAAAGGAATAATGAAAAAGAAAACCAAAGCTGGTGGCACCACAATGCCAGACTTCAAGCTCTATTGCAAAGCTGTATGCATCAAGACAGTATGGTACTGACCCAAAAACAGACACATAGATCAAGGGAAGAGAATAGAGAGCCCAGAAATAAACCCTCAACTCTATGGTCAACTAATGTTCAACAAAGCAGGAAAGAATGGAAAATGGAAAAAATGGAAAAAGGAAAAAAGACAGTCTTTTCAACAATTGGTGATGGAAAAAAGAATGAAGCTGGATTGTTTCCTTATAGTACACACAAAAATACACTCAAAATGGATGAAAGACCTCTATGTGAGATAGTAATCCATTAATCCTAGAGGAGAACAGAGGAAGCAACCTCTGTAACCTTGGCTGCAGCAACTTCTTGCTAGGCACATCTCCAAAGGGAAGGGAAATGAAGGCAAAAATGAGCTATTGGGATTTCACCAAGATAGACACTTTTCCACAGCAAAGAAAATAGTCAACAAAACTAAAAGGCAACTGACAGAATGGGAGAAGATAGTTGCAAATGATATATCAGATAAAGGCCTAGTATCCAAAATCTATAAAGAACTTACTAAACTCAACACCCAGAGAACAAATAATCCAATCAATAAATGGGCAGAAGACACAAACAGACATTTCTCCAAAGAAGACATCCAAATGGTCAACAGACACTGAAAAACTGCTCAACATCACTAGGCATCAGGGAAATACAAATCAAAACCTCAGTGAGATAACCAACTCATAGAAGTCAGAATGGCTAAATTTAACAAGTCAGGAAACAATAGTTGTTGGTCAGGATGTAGAGAAAGGGCAACCCTCCTACACTGTTGGTAGGAATGCAAGCTGTTATAGACGCTCAGTAAAACAGCATGGAGGTTCCTCAAAAAGTTGAAAATAGAGTTACCCTATGACCCAGCAATTGTAGTACTAGGTATTTACTGCAAAGATACAAATGTAGTGATCTGAAGGGGCATGTACAACCCAATGTTTGTAACAGCAGTGCCATAATAGCCAAACTGGAAAGAGCCCAGATATCCATGCACAGATGAATGGATAAAGAAGACGTAAAATGTGTGTGTGTGTGTGTGTGTGTGTGTAAAATGGAATATTACTTAGCCATCTGAAAGAATGAAATTGAAGTAGACACAAAAAGGTGGAAGACCATTCCATGCTCTTGGATCAGAAGAATAAACATTGTTAAAATGTCTGCCTAGAGCGATCTATACTTTTAATGCCATTCTGATCAAAATTCCACTGGTATTTTTCAGAGTGGAGCAAATAATCCTAAAATTTGTATGGAATCAGAAGAGACCCCAAATCACTAAGGAAATGTTGAAAAACAAAAATAAAACTGGCGGAATCCCATTACCTGATTTCAAGCTTCACTACAAAGCTGTGATCACCAAGACAGCATAGTACTTGCATAAAAACAGACACATAGACCAGTGGAACAGAATAGAGAGCCCAGATATGGACCCTCAACTCTATGATCTAATAATCTTCAACAAAGCAGGAAAAAATGTACAGTAGAAAAAAGACAGTCTCTTCAATAAATGGTGCTGGGAAAACTGGACCGCTATATGTAGAAGAATGAAACTCAACCATTCTCTTACACTGTACACAAAGATAAAGTCGAAATGGATAAAAGACCTCAATGTGAGACAGGAATCCATCAGAATCCTAGAGGAGCACATAGGCAGTAACCTCTTCGATATCAGTCACAGCAACTTCTTTCAAGATATGTCTCCAAAGGCAAAGGAAACAAAAGCGAAAATAAACTTTTGGGACTTCATCAAGATCAAAAGCTTCTCACAACAAAGGAAATAGTCAACAGAACAAAGAGGCAACCCACAGAATGGGAAAAGATATTTGCAAATGACAGTACAGACAAAAGGTTGATATCCAGGATCTATAATGAACTTCTCAAACGCAACACACACAAAACAGATAATTACATCAAAAAATGGGCAGAAGACATGAACAGACAGTTCTCCAATGAAGACAGACAAATGGCTATGAGACACATGAAAAAATGTTCATCATCACTAGCCATCAAGGAGATTCAAATTACAACCACATTGAAATACCACCTTACACCAGTTAGAATGGCCAAAATTAACAAGACAGGAAACAACATGTGTTGGAGAGGATGTGGAGAAAGGGGAACCCTCTTACACTGTTGGAGGGAATGCAAGTTGGTGCAGCCACTTTGGAGGACAGTGTGGATATTCCTTAAGAAATTAAAAATAGAGCTTCCCTATGACCCTGCCATTGCACTCCTGGGTATTTACCCCAAAGATACAGATGTAGTGAAAAGAAGGGCCATCTGTACCCCGGTGTTTATAGCAGCAATGGCCATGGTCGCCAAACAGTGGAAAGAATGAAGATGCCCTTCAACGGACAAATGGATAAGGAAGATGTGGTCCATATACACTATGGAGTATTATGCCTCCATCAGAAAGGATGAATATGCAACTTTTATATCAACATGGACGGGACTGGAAGAGATTATGCTGAGTGAAATAAGTCAAGCAGAGAGAGTCAATTATCATATGGTTTCACTTATTTGTGGAGCATAACAAATAACACGGAGGTCATGGGGGAGCTGGAGAGGAGAAGGGAGTGAGGGAAATTGGAGGGGGAGATGAACCATGAGAGACTATGGACTCTGAAAAACAATCTGACATTTTGAAGGAGTGGGGGGTGGGAAGTTGGGTGAGCCTGTTGGTGGGTATTATGAACGGCATGTATTGCATGGAGCACTGGGTGTGGTGCATAAACAATGACTTCTGGTACACTGAAAAGAAATTTAAAAAATAAATAAAAAATTATTTAAAAAAATATTTGATAATTGATGTTAATGATATCAAGATACCAAGAGAAAGCAGAGATTATGCTGTTATATAATGTTAAGATAAATAAAAAATATATTAAATGAGGGATAACACACTCTTTTTTAAAAGCCTCTTTTCCTTCCTTCCTTTTTTCTATTTTTAAACCAATATTTATTGAGTGCTAACTATTGACCAAGTACCAGTAAATACCACATATATAACAGTGGCCAAAGCAAATGTCTTTCTGTGATGAAGTTTACCATATAGTGGTGGCACACCCTATAATGAAAGGTCACATAATATTAGTAAATGGCAAACATGATCTGCAATGAAGACAGAGTTGTCACAAACCTGATGAAATAACTAACATGATGTAGAAATATATAAAGCCCAAACTGCAAGAAATGAAAAACAGGATAGAGGAAATGTTGATCCATTTGTGTTAGCCCTTGAGTGATTAGACAGAAAAAAATAAGTAAGGATGACCTAATAGATTAACAATGAATTCTATATCATCAGGAGAAAATATTTTTTCCCCAAGCATCCATAAAGCATTTTAAAAAGTGAGTTCATATCAGGTCCCAAGGGAAACCTCAATCTGTTCCCAAAAAGAGAAATATTTTAGACCAGATTCTCTGAATGGAATGCATTAAAATCAAAAGTGGTAAAAACAAGTCACTAAAAATAAAACTTTTATAAAACAAACAAATTTAAAATTTCTACCCACTAGAAAAATATAAAGATTTATTTAGCGATTTTAGAGAGAGAGAGAAAGCACAATGGGGAGGGGCAAAGGCAGAGGGGGAGAGAGAGAGAGAGAATCTCAAGCAGACTCTGCTGAGATTAGAGCCTGACGTGGGGTTCAATCCCACAACCCAAAGATCATAACCTGAACTGAAACCAAGAGTTCGGTGCTCTGTTGACAGTGTCACCCAGATGCTCCTCTACCCACTAGAAAAATTAAATACCACACTTAAAGAATATCTGGCCGATAATAAGAATGAAATGCTTGCCTATCAAAGACTACATAGAGTTAGGAAAATGCATTGCCTCAGAAAACTTTCATTTCTAAGTAAGAATAGAAATAAATGGACTAATCATTCAATTCAAGAAGTTGGAAGACATGGAATGAACCTAAATCAAGACAGAAAATGGAAAATTAAGACAGGAAAACAATCAAACTGGTTAATAAATGTAAAAAAAAAACTCTTTTGGAGAGAAAACCACAGTAAAAAGAATCTACTAGTTATCATAATCTACTAGTTATCTACTAATCTACTAGTTATTATAATCCAGAAAAAAACAAAAATCATATTAGAAATGAGAAATTAGACATAACCCTTAGAGGGTAGAGAAAAATGAGAGGATAATTTATCTGGTTCTATCATAAACAATATGAAACCAGGGTGAAGTGGAAAACTGTAGAAGGAAACATGAATGATAATTAACAAAATCTAAGGTAACAATAGAAGACCTAAGTGGCTTGTAACATCAGAAGGAATTCAGTCTGCTGAAAGCCAGCGTTCTGGTCCTGCTAGTGTCATGTGTAAATGCTTTAGAAACTTGCAATAAGTAATTTCTCTGTCACTTGAACTATTTTGAAGCAAAAAGAAAGGAGAAAAGTTCTCAAGTCTTTTTTATGAGCCAACATAGCTGATACAAAACCACACAAAAATACCCACAGAAAGACGAAAGATGAGCATTCCTCACTTGTGAACAATGATGAAAAATTCCAGAATTAAATGTTAGCACATGAAAGAAAATATAGAATGACTAAGTGGAGTTCTAGAAAAATAAAAATAGTTAAATATTAAGAGCTGTAATAAATTTTTCACTAATATTTTGTTAATAAGTTCAACAGATAATTTGTAGTAGATGCTGAAAATGTCTTTGGTAAAATTTAGCAGCCATTCTTGATCTTTTTAAATCTTAGTTTAAAATAAGGGGAAAAAAAGGATGTTTTCTTATTTCTATGATTAGAAATACACATTAAAAATAACTGCCAGCATACTACACTTAATTGTGAAAAACTTGAAACATTACCATTGAGTTAGGAACATTAACAACACTATTATTTAATATTATTGTCACAGTTCTGATAATGTAATAGTTTAAGAGAAGAGCATTAGCTATATACATTTATAAAGAAGGTTCCAATATATCATTATTTGTTTTTAAAATAAGAGTATACCAGGATAATCTGAGTTAGCAGGAAGATTCAGTAAAGTAGCTGATACAGATAATAATTTAGTGAGGTGAGTAAAAGAAAAGATTCCTTTTGTAAAGCAGTAAAAGATCAGGAAAATCCAGCACTGTGTATATTCATAAATACTAAGAGTGTATCCAGATCAATGCAAGAGAAACACTTGTGAGGGGACATGGGCAAAGATCTTAAGTATACAGTTCACAACTAACAGTCTCACTAATAATCTTGCAAATTCAAAGAGCCATGTGGTGATATGGAATTTCTTGCTTCTAATCAGGATTCTAAAACTTAAGAAGTGTGTGGTGAGAATGTGGAGAAATAAAGACTCCATGTGTTCCTGTGGAAAAACAAGATTTGGCAATACATTTTTTGTTACAATTGTCTATTATTGATTATAACTTAGGTATGCATTTTCTTTGACCCAGAATTTCCACTACTAATAAGTGATCCTATAGGAATACTTCTTTCACTGTGCAATGCTGTTTATTTTGACATTGTTCACAATTGTGAAAAAATTGAAAATAATCTATAGAGAACTGGTTAAATAAATTAGGCTGCATCATTATAATGGTTTACTATGCAACTATTAGGAAGAATAAGGTAAACACAAAATTGATATTAACAATAATTAATGACTAAGCCTTGACCAATCACAATAGGTGTTGGTTTCAACCAGTGTGACCATACTGGGTTGTGACAATTATTGAGGATTTCCAATAGTTGAATAAGTAAGGAAATAGACTAACAGATAATATGAGTATTAATAAAATTAATTAGGTAGGTACATTTAGGAGGAATATTTGAGCCAACAATTGTTTTTGAAATTTATATATATATAATTTGTTTTAATTGTTTTAAATGTAAAAATTGAAATTTAGGGACACCTGAGTGGCTCAGTGGGTTAAGGCTTCTGCCTTTGTCTTGGGTTGTGGTCCCAGGGTGCTGGGATTGAGCCCCACATCGGGCTGTCTGCTCTGAGGGAAGCCTGCTTCCCCCACTCTCTCTCGGCCTACTTGTGATCTCTGTCTGTCAAATAAATAAAATCTTTTAAAAAATTTAAATTCAAACTTAAAATATAAAAAATTTAAAATTCAAAAAATTTAAATATAAAAATATATATAATGTTATAATTGTTTTAAATTTATATATATATACACACACACACACACACACACACACACACATATACATATACGTACACCAGGCAGAATAATAGAGATAAATCATAATATTAAACTTGTGTAATTGTTTAGTGTAGAGTTGGCAAACTGCCACCAAATAAAGTTTTATTGAAACACAGCCACAGAGGGCCAACTTATCCACTAGGCACAGAAGGCACTGTGTCTAGGGCCCCCAGTACTTTTAGGGTCTCATGAAATGCCTTAATTTCTTTAATAATCAGAACAAAAAAATTAAACTTTGAGGGTCAGAATATTAAAAATTTTTCTCCACATAAAGGCCCACAAAAATCTGTTAAGTTTGTCTACGACAGGAAAAAAAAAAAGCATTGTTAAGTATCAGAAGTTATATCAGAAATAGTTTTTAGGGGTGCCTGGGTGGCTCAGTTCTTACATGTTTGCCTTCGGCTCACAGCATGGTCCCAGAGTCCTGGGATCAAGTCTTGTATCAGACTCCCTGCTCAGTGGAGAGCCTACTTCTCCCTCTCCCAGTCCTCCAGCTTGTGTTGCCTTTCTCGCTGTCTCTGTCTCTCTTGGTCAAAAAAATAAATAAAATCTTAAAAAAAATTTTTTTTCTAATTAATTTTATTCTGATGGGAAACTCATAAAGCAAAGTTCATGGGACCTGCAGCTGTCCTAACGCAGCTGTGTCGCCATGCTCAATTGTTTATGTGGGTTGTCTGTGCTAGCTTTTGCAAGGGCGGAATTGGGTATTTGTACCGGAATCAAAGCCCAAAATATTTCCTATCTAGCTCTTTACAGGGAAAGTTTGCTGGCTCTTGGCTTAGTATGTTAGCACTCATGATATAAAAACAAATTATCTTTATGACCTGGATTTTATTCCTCCTTATTACTTCCACTTACACCATCAATCTTTCAAGACAAAAAATTCTGTTTTTGAATTCCTCACGTTCCCTCACCATTTGTTAAAAGTTGGATGGGGGGATGCCCTTTATGTCAACTCAAAATTTGAAGAGAAGGAAAATCACCAAGTAGTCCATATTTATATTAAATTATCTTCATCCCATACATCATAAAGAATATAAAAAGAATGGGGAAAGGGACAGTGTTAAGGGAAAAAAAAGTATCTTCACATACCATGCTCTTTGTCATCTGTAAGCGAGTATCTGCTTTGTGTGGCATGAATGCAACACAGTGGCCTCAGGAAAAATCCAGAAGATGACCCCATGCTAAGAATATTGTTCCTGAACTGTAGTGCCTATGGCTTATAATTTTGCTTTTAAAGTTTTAAGAAAATAATTATAGTTTATAAGTTTGGTGTAAAATTTCAGATTTATTTTTGGATCCGTCAGGTTTATACCATGATGCGGCCTCAGTTTCGACTATATATTAATGTTGAGAGTCAAGTTTGCTTTTAGTCAGCATGCATTGTGATTCATTTACACATAGGAAAGCTCCTGGGAGAATAATATACAAACTGGTGTGAGTGTTGTTTGTAGGGAATGGGACTATGTATCAGTTGGGTACACCAAAGTGGAGGTGTCTTATAAGTAGTCTGTGCAACTAGGAATGAGTAGCTTGTTACTGACATTGATTAGAATTTTCAGCTCATTGGGTTAATATAAAACAGGTCAAGTTGGTTTTATTACTGTTTTATTCACCCAAAGTCTATAGTTTACATTACAGTTCACTCTATTTATAATGACCTGTATCTATTATTCTAGTATTACACAGTAGTTTCACTGCCTTCTGTCCTTTGCCTATTCATGTCACCTTCCCCCACCTCCTGGCAACTGCTGATCTTTTGACTTTTGCCTTTTCTGGATGCTTCTACAGTTGGGGTCACAGAGTTTGTAGCCTTTCAGACTGACTTCATTCACTTAGCAATATGCATCAAAGATTTCTCTGTCTCTTTTCATGGCTTGATAGCTTTCTTTTGTACTCTGAATAATATTATAGTGTCCAGATGTCCCACAGTATATTTATCCATTCCACTTGGTGAAGGACACCTCGGTTGCCTCCAAATCCACTTTCAGATAAAACTGTGTCTCTCCATGGGTACAGCAAATACCTTATAGTAACCAAGTGCCCAAGTACTTCATCCCTCCTGTCCCTTGTATCATCATTCATTTCATTTATAAACTGTAATCATCAAGTACATTATTATTACTATTTTGAACAAACTATTATTTCTTAGGCTGTTTAAGAATAAGAAGAATAAAGTTTGTCTTTAGCTTTAATTATTCCTTTTCTAATGTTCTTGTATTAACTACATTTTCCTAATTTCTGTATTCTTGAGGCTCTGGCATCTGGAGTCTTGCTGACTAGGGAGGGACTGCCTCACCCCATGACTAACTAATTCCTAGAGATAGTAAAGAATTTGCCTGCAAGCCCTTCTTTGTTTTGTAAACCAACCAAGCTTGAGCCCATACTGGCACCTGACTCCTCTTATTGGACTCTTGAACTCTGGGATATTATCCCCTTTTCTTAACCATTCCAGGATCATGCTAGACAACCAGGAACTTCTGTGACAGCCCAGAGCCCCCTGCAATTCTTCAAACTATCCAATTCTAAATCCACCTGGCTTGTTGACTTGGCCACACTCATTCCTTCCCAGGAAAACTGCAATGAAAGCTCCCACCCTCAGTTCCTCTCTCTTTCTCTGCCTGCTCCTCTTGCATTAGTTCTTCCTAGATGGCCCTTTGTCCTGTGCTTTGCCTCCTGTTTCTAGGGGGCTGTGAGTAAAATAAACATTTCTTCCTTCATGACAATCATTTTTGTGTCTTCATGTCTTACTATACCTGATTAAAATAAATCCTGGGTACCATTAAAACTTGAATCTTTTTGTAGATTCAGGTGTCTGACCTCTATTATTTTCTCTCCCTGAAGAACTTCTTTTAACAAGACAGGTCTAGTGGGGATAAATTTGATCCATTTTTGTTTGCGAAAATGTGTGTTTTTCCTTCACTCTTGAGGGATAATATCCCAGAATGCAGAATTCCAAGTTGGTTTTTTTCTTTTCTTTTAATGCATTGAATATTCTGCTCCACTCTTCTTGCATGCCTAGTTGCCGAGAAGTCAGATGTAATATTTATCTTTGCTCCTCGGTAGATAAGGTGTATTTTTTTCTTCTGACTTCTTTAAAGACTTTTACTTTATCTCTGATTTTCTGTAGTTGGAGTATGATATGTCTGAATATAGTTTTTGTTGGTGTTGTTTGTTTTTGTTTTGTTTTGGCCTTTATCCTGCTTGTTATCCTTGAGCTTCCTGGATCTGTGGCTGGTGTCTACATTAATTTGGGGAAGATTCCAGTCATTATTGTTTCAAATATTTCTTCTTGTTAGGTCCGTAGTCAAAGGAGAGAGACTGATACAAAGCAAAAATCAAGCAAAGCTTTCTTTCGCACCAAGCATTGAGAACCAAACCGACTGTTCGGGTCCACCTCTTACAGAGAGGGTGACCCCTCCCTGCCTTACAGACTAACTTTTATAGAGCAAAGGGCCATGTGGTTGAGCCTGGCCACACACAGGTGGCCAGTGAGATTGTAACACACAGAGAAAGCTGCACAGTCATGCTAGATCACACACGGGTGGCCAATTGAATTATAATCCACCCCATAGTATCTATTTGAAATAGCCTATCACTTTGGTCAGAATGGCGGGTCCCAAAAGGTGGGGCCCACACTCCTTGGTAGCTAGGGAGACAATATGCATACTCCACTGATGGGATGTCTCCACCTGACCAGACTCATCCCTGCGTTTGGGCTCTGTTATCTCCACCTGACCTGACCTACCCTTGTATCTGGGCTCTGTTATCAGGGACTGGTCGACCATATTTTACTGGTTTCCTGGACTCGCTTTTAAGTAAGTTCCCCTGAAGGATGGGGGCAGGGTCAGTTTAAGTTTTACTGCAAAAACAACAAAAATCACTGTTTAACCGGATGGAATCGCTCTGGCTAAATAGGCCCTTACACTTCTATTCCTTCCTCTCTCTCTTCCCCTTCTTATATTCCCACTATAAGTATGTTCTACTTTTTGCAGTTGTCCCACAGTTCTTGCATATTCTATTTAATTTTTTTCAGACTTTATCTCTTTTCTTTCCAGTTTTTAAAGTTTCTATTGACATCTCTTCAAGCTCTGAGATTCCTTCCTCAGCTGCATCCAGTCTACTAATAAGCCCACTAAAGACATTTTTCATTTTGTGTTTTTGACCTCTTATATTTCTTCTTGATTCTTGATTTTACCATGTCCTGCTTACATTTTCCATCTGTTCTTGCATGCCATCTACTCTTTCCATCAGAGCGCTTTGCACATTTATCAGGTATTTTAAATTCCTGGACTGATAATGCCAACATCCCTGCAGTTTCTAAGTCTAGTTATGCCTCTCGATCTATCTCTTTAAACTGTGTTTCTACCTTTTAGCTTGCCTTACAATTTTGTGTTGAAAATTGAATATGATGGAGTGAGCTAGAGGGACTGCAATAAGTAAGTGTTTAGTGATGGGGTGGTGAAGTGCGGTTGGATGGGATGGAAGGGAAGCGTTCCATCGTCCTGTGATTGGGTCTTGGTCTTTTAGTGAGCTCATGCTCTTGGCCTGTGAACTTCACAGATGCTTCTCTGTTTTTGAACCCCCTCTGGTCAGACAGGGGATTAAGGAGCTGGAGGTAGGTATTTCCCAGGTTAATACAGTTCTGGTAAAACCCCAGTAGGTTAGATTTTGGTAAAATTGTGTCTCCTGAGGGCGTTTCTTGTTAAGAAGAAAAGAACTCTGGAATATTTAAAAAATGGTTACTCCCCCATGCCACCCCTCCTACTGGAAGCACGAGGGCTTTTCTCAGGTCCTCACTGGAAGAATGTGGTAGAGCTCTTGGGGGTAAAACTTACAGAACTGTGGGCCTTCCCCTCGAATTTTTAACCCTCCTATTTGTTTGCATCGAGCCTCCAACAATTTGTCAGTTATGGTTTATGTTCCTATAGCCTGGCACTAGTTCCCACAGAGGTATCCAGAGAGATGTCTGCCCATAGGTTTCTACTCTGATGAGTTGAGATTCTCTGTATCCACCTGTCTCTGCCTCTAATGGAGCCATGGCTTAGCCTCTGACTTCACTTCTCTGATGGATCCAAGAAGAGTTATTGATTTTCAGATGGTTCATCTTTTTACTTGTATTAGGACACATCAATGTCTTTCAAGCTCCTTACATTTCAAACTGGAACCTGGAAGTTCTGGGATGCTTTTGAGAGAGAAACAGGATGCTTTTAATCGCGTTGGTGGTATAGTGGTGAGCATAGCTGCCTTCCAGGATGCTTTTAATCACTATACTGGAACGACAGTCTTTAACTGGTACTATTCTAGAAAACTACATCACGTGTTTGTGGATTTTTTTCACTCAATTTTTACGTTTGCTTTACTTAGGAAAAAAAGGAATTTTTAATTTAAGAATCAATTAAAAATGCCCTCAAACCACACCCTAAAAATAAATATATTTGATAATTTTTAAAAATTGGGATCATACTCCACACATTCAACTTTGCATTTATCCCCTAATCTAGTATATACTTTTAATTAAATTTACCAAGCATTTACTTGATTTCTACTGTATCTGGAGAACCCAAAAGTAGACTAAAACATGATCCTTTCCCTCAAAAATTACACTAAAGATGGATCAACCAAACATGTACACAGAAAGAAACAGTACAAATAATAAAACACACACACACATGAGCTATTAATAACTAATGGTGTAGACTGAGTGTTTGGGGCAAATAGGAACATGGAAGGTAGATGCAGTCACAGTAATCAGGAGATAGGCTAGGAAGGTCTCAAAGTACAGCTATAATTTGAAGTTGTATATAAGACAAGGGCTATTCAGGCTTGGGACAGAAGAAGAAATGGTGTGGGTACCATGGTGTTTGGTCAGCTCTAGAGGGACTCGAAATTTGAGAGCTCTCTAGAGGTTCAGGTTCTTCAAAGTTGCAGCAAGAAGGAACCATCCCAGAGGACCCAATCCTGAATTTCCCAGTGGACCTGGTATCTAAGCATATTCAAAGTTGCCAGTACATGGTGATCAAGATTCTTTTGTCTGTGAACTATCAAACTAGCTCAAGCACAAATTGGGATTTATTGGCTAAAATACCTAAGGATGTCCCAGGGTCATGTCAAGCTGATCAAAGTGTTCAGTTGATGTCATCACAAACATGTCTTTCTTGATATTGGGGTTCTCTTTCATGGTGGAAAGATGATGCCAGCAACTGTAGGGTTATAGTCCACCAATTTAATATCCTTGCAGTAAGAGAGTGTCTTCCTCCCAATAGATCTAGCAAAAGCCACATATTGGCGGATTCTATCAGCTCTGAAGGTCTAGGTCAGGAGCTCATTCTTGGATCAGTCACAGCAATTGAGCAGTGCTGGCTTAAGTCAGTTGTTTTCTCCTGGAGTAAGGGCAAGATCATGATTCCAGCAACTACATGGATTGAAAATAGGGAAAGCGGTTTCTTAAAAGCAGTTGTGAATATTGTGCTTACCATATAGATGTCTATTACAAGATGCTACATATATATATATATATATATATATATATATATATAATCTCATATAAAAATCTCAACAACACAATGCTACAACCATTACTGATCACAGGTTACAGACAAGGTCATTGAAGGTTTGAAGGTAAGATGTTTTTCTCTTTGAGACTGTACCCCCATACTCTCTACAGAGAACTTGCTTAGGCCCTTTGGGATGGCCTAACCCAGGGGTTCTCAGCCTTGGCTGCACATCAGAATCTCCTGATGTGCTTTTAAAAATCCCAGTGCTATGGCCACACCCCTGACCAATGGAGTCAGAAAGTCTGGGATTGGGACCAGGCATCAGAATTTTTTAGTGGTTAACCATCAGCCATGGCTGAAAACCACAAGCCCAGAGAATGAAGAGCAGAGCCTTCAAAACAGCATTCCATTTTGTCAGCAGCACCAATAATGAGGCACAGACTCAAGGAGATCAGACTACCACAGGAAAGCCAACTACCACCCCAGTGGAAATCAGGCATTGAGAATATAGATGGAGATATTACTAATTTGGGAGTTTTATGATTTCAAGGGCATCTATGGTTCAATGTTATTTATTCTTTTGTGGATATAACAAGTCATCTGAAGTTTTAGCAGATGGAAGTCTCAGAAACATAAGCAAAACATTTTTTCCCCTGGGGATGTTTATTTTTAAAAATCTGGCCCATAAGGTTTTGGATGAGATTTTGAAGGGTAATTAATAATACTTGAAAAATGGCAGTCTTTTTTTCCCCCCATTTTTAAAAATTTCTTTTCAGCATAACAGTATTCATTGTTTTTGCACCACACCCAGTGCTCCATGCAATGAGAAGGCTCCATGCCCTCTCTAATACCCACCACCTGGTTCCCCCAACCTTCCACCCCCTGCCCCTTTAAAACCCTCAGATTGTTTTTCAGAGTCCATAGTCTCTCATGGTTCACCTCCCCTTCCAATTTCTCTCAACTCCCTTCTCCTCTCCATCTCCCCATGTCCTCCATGTTATTTGTTATGCTCCACAAATAGTGAAACCATATGATAATTGACTCTCTCTGCTTGACTTATTTCATTCAGCATAATCTCTTTCAGCCCCATCCATGTTGATACAAAAGTTGGGTATTCATCCTTTCTGATGGATGCATAATACTCCATAGTGTATATGGACCACATCTTCCTTATCCATTTGCCCATTGAAGGGCATCTTGGGGAAAAATGGGAGTCTTTGATGCCTAAGGCCTCTGGTATAGGAACCTTCTGGATGTACTCATGTGTTTTCTGCTCATGTTCTTGGCAAGAAGTTTGCCTCCTTTGAGTGGTCCAGACTTTGGAAGTAAGGAGCTTCCTGTTTTATATCTTCAGCAGAAGAACTCGGTTCTGATTCACAAAAGGAAAACACTTTATTGCTGAACTTCAACCCTCTTTTTATGCATATTAGGGAACCAAGTCTCAGGAGATCACAATTTGAGTGATGAATTCCAATGATGAAATTTTTCATCAAACTTGTAAAAGTCCTTAGAATTTCTATCAAGTGTTTAAGTATGCTTTTGTTGAAATTTTTCATAAAATAAAGTTTTATTTTTTTTAAGTTCATTCTTACTCCATTCTTTATAACTTATTCTGAAATATCATATTCATTTATTCTTTCCAGTAAATATTTACTCTGTACGCATTGTGTGCCAGGCACTGGAGTAGTTGCCATAAATCATTATTGTATGTTGACGTTTGCAATGACGCTTTAGAGTTCTGATCCTTACTCTTTAGCATTTGGAGCTTTTTATATTTTATCTTTTCACATGACTATTCTGGCTTCCTAAGTAGGATATATTCTCTCAAAAGAACTATTTTATGTCTTTTACTCTTTGTGTCCAAAAGCCTATTAACAGTTCCATTAATTATCTATAAATGGCAGTATTGGAAGACTGGGCAAGTGACAGCTGGTAGATTTGTTAATTAAGCTGCAGTTCATGTTTCTTAGGTTCCTTACTTGTCTTGGTTTTAGAAAATAGTGGCATAAATATTTCTTCCTTCAGTCCTAATCTAATTTGCTCTGATGAGGATATCCTTAGGATGCGATATAAGTCATTCCCCAAATAAGAAAAAGCTGGGAAACTGTTTCCTTGTACTGATGCTCTTTGCCACCTAGCTGTGGACTCCTCTCTATCTTAGGCCCTTGATCTGTCTGCTTGTCCTATGGGCATAAGGTCACCCTTTGGTTTGGAAAGTGCAGTGAGGGGATGTCTGGTCAAAGCGCTGCTGATGCAAATCTCAGTGCTTCCACAGTATCCCTGGGGCTTCTCCTTGCCTCCTCTTCCTTCAACAAAGAACTGTCATCAGCTCATAACTGCCAACAGAATAAAGTCATTCCTAAAATGCTCCTTAGAGGATTTAGAGCCCTCTGCCATCTTGTCATCTCAATCCTTGTCTCTTTCTTTAGCCATGTCTTCCACCTCTCCTCATTGCACAGCCTGTACCACAGCCAAAGCAGAAGCTGGCCACCTCCAGACACACTGGCTGCTTGCTTCTATCCCTGGTCTTTGCTATTCCAGCACCATGGACACCAGAGCTGTCTCTGCTCATTATTTCTGCCTTTTATATACTAGGCATTCATCAAGTGGAATCCAAAAGCTACCTCTTCCTTGAAGATTTTCTTAATTCTTGTTTCCCTGCATTTTGTTCAGGCCCTCGTTTGAGAGGACACATCATTTTGCCTTATTTGAAGTGTTTGCATCAGTGTTTGCCTTCAGACCTATATGTAGATGCACACATGGGTACATATATGTACATACATATGTATGTGTATGTGTAAATATATAGAAAGGATAAAATAAAGTCCAGTGAGACTGCAGAGGAAGACAGACTTTCCGGAGTCAGTTTCTTTCTTTCTTTCTTTCTTTCTTTCTTTCTTTCTTTCTTTCTTTCTTTCTTTCTTTCTTTCTAGATTTTATTTATTTGACAGAGAGCAAGAGAAAGCACAAGCAGGGGGAGCAACAGAGGAAGAGGAAGAAGCAGACTCCCCAGTGAGCAGGGAGCCCAATGCAGGCTCAATCCCAGGACCCTGGGATCATGACCTGAGCCAAAGGCAGACACTTAACTGACTGAGCCACACAGGTACCCTACTGAGTCAGTTTCTAAGTCATGAATTGGACTTTGCCTGGCAAAAATTCTACTCTTGTTTTAGGCAAGGACTGGGTCTTAACCTTTGTTTTCCCATGTTTCCTACCCTGAGCTTCATGCACCATGATAACTCAGTAAATACTGATGGCACTGAACTGAAGCTGTTTCTAGTTAATCTAGAACACTGGACCCTCACTTCTCACCTGTTTTGCCTGACCTATATTAAAGTACATATTGATCCTAGTACTGATGCCAAACCTCTTCCCTCCACTACTTTGAATAGTGTTTTCTCAATGAGCTTTCTCGATGAGCTGACCCTAGGGATTGGGAAGGCCTTTGCTTTTCCTAACAGTGGAACTCAGACTGTCCACCCAGTGTGGCCTCTGCAGGCTCCCAGGGACTTGTCTAGAAGGGTCAATACAGCTTTGCACACTGTTGCTCAGATGTGGAATTTGCTTCCCTCTCATAGAGCATTACTTTATCAATCTCAGGATACTCCAAACATGAAGTTTTGCTTCTAGAAAAGCCTGGAATTGCTGCTGTAAAGTTTATTGAGCAGAAATGGCTAGCTTGATGGAGATTCTAGCACCTTCTATGCAATTAACTTAATTCAACAGCTATTTCTTGTGCACTCATTATAGAGTAGGCACTGACCTAGGTCAGTGGGACATTCAGTAGTGAGGAATGAAAGGCCAAATCCTGCCTTTGACAAGCTTGCAGGTGTTTGAGGTGTGTGTGTGTGTGTGTGTGTGTGTATAGAAGTAGGGGATTGGGAAAAGTAGGGCAGTAACTACAGAACAAGACAAAATGTGACAAGTGCCAAAAAAAGAGGATGGTCTTAGAAGCCTAAGTGGTTAACTCAGTCTGAGTGTGTTGATAGGTTTGAGGGTATAGTTGAGAGGGGACATCCTCTCTGTGGACTGGTGCCATGGGAGAAACAAGACAAGCATGAAAACCAAGGGAAGCAGAGCCATGAGGCACCCACAGGGTGGGCATCCAGCACAGGAAAATAAGACGGTAATTATCTGGACTGGCTGTCCCTTCTGAGAGAGAAACCCATGTGCCTCTCTGATATTCCCAGAAATGGACCAAAGCACCAGGGAGGCTGAGACCTGGGCTTTAAGCCTCAGCTCTTCCATGGACCATCTGTGTGATCTTGGCCATACTGTACAATGTCACAAGCCCCTGATCCACAGCAGGTAGTGAGTGGGGACCTATAGGGAGTCGTAGCCAGCTGGAGGCTGTGATTCCTTTTTTTTTTTTAATTTCTTTTCAGCGTAACAGTATTCATTGTTTTTGTGACACACCCAGTGCTCCATGCAAAACGTGCCCTCCCTAATACCCACCACCTGGTTCCCCTATCCTCCCAACCCCTGCCCCTTCAAAACCCTCAGGTTGTTTTTCAGAGTCCATAGTCTCTCATGGTTCACCTCCCCTTCCAATTTCCCTCAACTCCCTTCTCCTCTCCATCTCCCCATGTCCTCCATGTTATTTGTTATGCTCCACAAATAAGTGAAACCATATGATAATTGACTCTCTCTGCTTGACTTATTTCACTCAGCATAATCTCTTCCAGTCCTGTCCATGTTGATACAAAAGTTGCATATTCATCCTTTTTGATGGAGGCATAATACTCCATAGTGTATATGGACCACATCTTCCTTATCCATTTGTCCGTTGAAGGGCATCTTCGTTCTTTCCACTGTTTGGCGACCGTGGCCATTGCTGCTATAAACATTGGGGTACAGATGGCCCTTCTTTTCACTATATCTGTATCTTTGGGGTAAATACCCAGGAGTGCAATGGCAGGGTCATAGGGAAGCTCTATTTTTATATTCTTAAGGAATCTCCACACTGTCCTCCAAAGTGGCTGCACCAACTTGCATTCCCACCAACAGTGTAAGAGGGTTCCCCTTTCTCCACATCCCCTCCAACACATGTTGTTTCCTGTCTTGTTAATTTTGGCCATTCTAACTGGTGTAAGGTGGTATCTCAATGTGGTTTTAATTTGAATCTCCTTGATGGCTAGTGATGATGAACATTTTTTCATGTGTCTCATAGCCATTTGTCTGTCTTCTTTGGAGAAGCGTCTGTTCATGATTTCTGCCCATTTTTTGATATGATTATCTGTTTTGTGTGTGTTGAGTTTGAGGAGTTCTTTATAGATCCTGGATATCAACCTTTTGTCTGTACTGTCATTTGCAAATATCTTTTCCCATTCTATAGGTTGCCTCTTTGTTTTGTTGCTGTTTCCTTTGCTGTGCAGAAGCTTTTGATCTTGATGAAGTCCCAAAAGCTCATTTTCGCTTTTGTTTCCTTTGCCTTTGGAGACATATCTTGAAAGAAGTTGCTGTGACTGATATCGAAGAGGTTACTGCCTATGTTCTCCTCTAGGATTCTGATGGATTCCTGTCTCACGTTGAGGTCTTTTATCCATTTTGAGTTTATCTTTGTGTACGGTGTAAGAGAATGGTCAAGTTTTATTCTTCTACATATAGCGGTTCAGTTTTCCCAGCACCATTTGTTGAAGAGACTGTCTTTTTTCCACTGTATATTTTTTCCTGTTTTGTCGAAGATTATTTGACCATAGAGTTGAGGGTCCATATCTGGGCTCTCTACTCTGTTCCACTGGTCTATGTGTCTGCTTTTATGCCAGTACTATGCTGTTTTGGTGATCACAGCTTTGTAGTAAAGCTTGAAATCAGATAACGTGATACCACCAGTTTTATTTTTGTTTTTCAACATTTCCTTAGCAATTCAGGGTCTCTTCTGATTCCATACAAAATTTTTTTTCTTCTTCTTTTAAAAAAATTTTAAACTTTTTAATAAACATATAATGTATTTTTATCCCCAGGGGTACAGGTCCATGAATCACCAGGTTTACACATTATACAGCACTCATCATAGCACATACCCTCCCCAATGTCTATATCCCCACCACCCTCTCCAGTCCCCCGCCCCCAGCAACCCTAAGTCTGTTTTTTGAGATTGAGTCTTTTATGGTTTGTCTCCCTCCTGATCCCATCTACTTTCATTTTTTTTCCTACCCTCCAAACCCCCCACATTGCATCTCTACTTCCTCATATCAGGGAGATCATATGATAGTTGTCTTTCTCCGATTGACTTATTTCACTAAGCATAATACCCTCTAGTTCCATCTGCGTCATCACAAATGGCAAGATTTCATTTCTTTTGATGGCTGCATAGTATTCTTTTGTGTGTATGTATATATATATATATATATATATGTATGTGTGTATGTATGTATATATATATGTGTGTGTGTATGTATGTATATATATATTTGTGTGTATGTATGTGTGTGTATATATATATACACACATGGATGGATAAAGAAGATATATGGCTGCATAGTATTCTTTTGTGTGTATGTATATATATATGTATGTGTGTGTATATATATATATATACATATATGTGTGTATGTATGTATATATATATTTGTGTCTATGTATGTATATATATACATATATGTGTGTATATATATATATATGGATGGATAAAAAAGAGAAATATATATATGGAATGGATATATATACATGTATATACATATACATATATATATACATATATATATATATGTATATATATATATCTCACATCTTCTTTATCCATTCATCTGTTGATGGACATCTAGGTTCTTTCCATAGTTTGGCTATTGTGGACATTGCTGCTATAAACACTATAAACATTCAGGTGCACATGCCCCTTCGGAGCACCACATTTGTATCTTTAGGATATATACCCAGTAGTGCAATCACTGGGTCATAGGGTAGCTCTATTTTCAGGTTTTTGAGGAACCTCCACACTGTTTTCCAAAGTGGTTGCACCAGCTTGCATTCCCACCAACAGTGTAGGAGGGTTCCCCTCTCTCTGCATCCTCACCAGCATCTGTCATTTCTTGATTTGTTAATTTTAGCCATTCTGACTTGTGTGAGGTGGTATCTCATTGTGGTTTGATTTGTATTTCCCTGATGCCGAGTGATGTGGAGCATTTTTTCATGTGTCTATTGGCCATCTGGATGTCTTCTTTGCAGAAATATCTGTTCATGTCCTCTGCCCATTTCTTGATTGGGTTATTTGTTCTTTGGGTGTTGAGTTTGCTAAGCTCTTTATAGATTTTGGATACTAACCCTTTATCTGTTATGTTGTTTGCAAATATCTTCTCCCATTCTGTCAGTTGTCTTTT
Source organism: Neogale vison (assembly GCF_020171115.1). NCBI lineage: Eukaryota > Metazoa > Chordata > Mammalia > Carnivora > Mustelidae > Neogale > Neogale vison. The sequence goes on along the minus strand of NC_058096.1, from coordinate 133,087,764 downwards.
GGTTTTGTTAACTATTTCCTTTGTTGTGAAAAAGCTTTTGATCTTGATGAAGTCCCAATAGTTCATTTTTGCCCTTACTTTCCTTGCCTTTGGTGATGTTTCTAGGAAGAAGTTGCTGCAGCTGAGGTCAAAGAGGTTGCTGCCTCTGTTCTCCTCAAGGATTTTGATGGATTCCTTTCTCACATTGAGGTCCTTCATCCATTTTGAGTCTATTTTCATGTGTGGTGTAAGGAAATGATCCAATTTCATTTTACTGCATGTGGCTGTCCAATTTTCCTAACACCATTTTTTGAAGAGGCTATCTTTTTTCCATTGGACATTCTTCCCTGTTTTGTCAAATATTAGTTGACCATAGAGTTGGGTCTATTATTAGGGTCTATTTGTGGGCTCTCTATTCTGTTCCATTGATCTATGTGTCTGTTTTTGTGCCAGTACCATACTGTCTTGATGATGACAGCTTTGTAATAGAACTTGAAGTCTGGAATTGTGATGCCACCAACTTTGGCTTTCTTTTTCAATATTCCTTTAGCTATTTGAGGCTTTTTCTGGTTCCATATAAATTTTAGGATTTTTTGTTCCATTTCTTTGAAAAAAATGGATGGGATTTTGATAGGGATTGCATTAAACCTGTAGATTGCTTTAGGTAGAATAGACATTTTCACAATATTTATTCTTCCAATCCAGGAGCATGGAACATTTTTTCCATTTCTTTGTGTCTTCCTCAATTTCTTTCATGAGTACTTTATAGTTTTCTGAGTATAGATTCTTTGCCTCTTTGGTTAGGTTTATTCCTAGATATCTTATGGTTTTGGGTGCACTTGTAAATGGGATTGACTCCTTAATTTCTCTTTCTTCTGTCTTGTTGTTGGTGTAAAGAAATGCAACTGATTTCTGTGTTATTGACTTTATATCCTGACACTTTACTGAATTCCTGTACAAGTTCTAGCAGTTTTGGAGTGGAGCCTTTTGGGTTTTCCACATATAGTATCATATCATCTGCAAAGAGTGATAGTTTGACTTTTTTTTTTTTTTTTTGCCAATTTGGATGCCTTTAATTTCTTTTTGTTTTCTGATTGCTGAGGCTAGGACTTCTAGTACTATGTTGAATAGCAGTTGTGATAACGGACATCCCTGCCTTGTTCCTGACCTTAGCGGAAAAGCTTTCAGTTTTTCCCCATTGAGAATGTTATTCGTGGTGGGTTCATAGATGGCTTTGATAATATTGAGGTATGTTCCCTCTATCCCTACACTTTGAAAAGTTTTGATCAGGAAGGGATGCTATACTTTGTCAAATGCTTTTTCAGCATATATTGAGAGTATCATATGGTTCTTGTTCTTTCTTTTATTAATGTATTGTATCACATTGATTGATTTGCAGATGTTGAACCAACCTTGCAGCCCTGGAATAAATCCCCTTGGTCGTGGTGAATAATCCTTTTAATTTACGTTTGGATCCTATTGGCCAGTATTTTGGTGAGAATTTTGGCATCTGTGTTCATCAAGGATTTTGGTCTGTAATTCTCTTTTTTGATGAGATCCTGGTGATACTGGCCTCATAAAATGAGTTTGGAAGTTTTCCTCTCATTTCTATTTTTTTGGAACAGTTTCAGGAGAATAGGAATTAATTCTTCTTTAAAGGTTTGGTAGAATTCCCCTGGGAAGCCATCTGGCCCTGGATTTTTGTTTGTTTGGAGATTTTTGATAACTGTTTCAATCTCCTTACTGGTTATGGGTCTGTTCAGGTTTTCTATTTCTTCCTGGTTCAGTTGTGGTACTTTATATGTCTCTAGAAATGTATCCATTTCTTCCAAATTGTCAAATTTGTTGGTGTAGAGTTGCTTATAGTATGTTCTTAGAACGGTTTGTATTTCTTTGGTGTTAGCTGTGATCTCTCCTCTTTCATTCATGATTTTATTTATTTGGGTTCTTTCTCTTTTCTTTCTTTCTTCTTTTTTTTTTTTTTTTTTTGCCTGGAACAGTGTTGTTTTTTTTTTTTCCAATTTATTTATTTTCAGAAAAACATTATTCATTATTTTTTCACCACACCCAGTGCTCCATGCAAGCCTTGCCCTCTATAATACCCACCACCTGGTACCCCAACCTCCCACCCCCCCGCCACTTCAAACCCCTCAGACTGTTTTTCAGAGTCCATAGTCTCTCATGGTTCACCTCCCCTTCCAATTTACCCAAATTCCCTACTCCTCTCTAACGCCCCTTGTCCTCCATGCTATTGGTTATGCTCCACAAATAAGTGAAACCATATGATAATTGACTCTCTCTGCTTGACTTATTTCACTCAGCATAATCTCTTCCAGTCCCGTCCATGTTGCTACAAAAGTTGGGTATTCATCCTTTCTGATGGAGGCATAATACTCCATAGTGTATATGGACCACATCTTCCTTATCCATTCATCCATGAAGGGCATCTTGGTTCTTTCCATAGTTTGGCGACTGTGGCCATTGCTGCTATAAACATTGGGGTACAGATGGCCCTTCTTTTCACGACATCTGTGTCTTTGGGGTAAATACCCAGGAGTGCAATTGCAGGGTCATAGGGAAGCTCTATTTTTAATTTCTTGAGGAATCTCCACACTGTTCTCCAAAGAGGCTGCACCAACTTGCATTCCCACCAACAGTGTAAGAGGGTTCCCCTTTCTCCACATCCTCTCCAACACATGTTGTTTCCTGTTTTGTTAATTTTGGCCATTCTAACTGGTGTAAGGTGATATCTCAATGTGGTTTTAATTTGATCTCCCTGAGGGCTAATGATGATGAGCATTTTTTCATGTGTCTGATAGCCATTTGTATGTCTTGATTGGAGAAGTGTCTGTTCATATCTTCTGTCCATTTTTTGATGTGTTTGTCTGTTTCGTGTGGGTTGAGTTTGAGGAGTTCATTATAGATCCTGGATATCAACCTTTTGTCTGTACTGTCATTTGCAAATATCTTCTCCCATTCTGTGGGTTGCCTCTTTGTTTTTTTGACTGTTTCCTTTGCTGTGCAGAAGCGTTTGATTTTGATGAAGTCCCAGAAGTTTATTTTCGCTTTTGTTTCCTTTGCTTTTGGAGACGTATCTTGAAAGAAGTTGCTGTGGCTGATATCAAAGAGATTACTGCCTATGTTCTCCTCTAGGATTCTGATGGATTCCTGTCTCACGTTGAGGTCTTTTATCCATTTTGAGTTGATCTTTGTGTACGGTGTAAGAGAATGGTCGAGTTTCATTCTTCTACATATAGCTGTCCAGTTTTTCCAGCACCATTTATTGAAGAGACTGTCTTTTTTCCACTGTATATTTTTTCCTGTTTTGTCAAAGATTAATTGACCATAGAGTTGAGGGTCCATATCAGGGCTCTCTACTCTGTTCCACTGGTCTATGTGTCTGTTTTTATGCCAGTACCATGCTGTCTTGGTGATCACAGCTTTGTAATAAAGCTTGAAATCAGGTATTGATAAGTCTGTCCAGCGGTTTGTCAATCTTATTAATTCTTTCAAAGAATCAGCTCCTAGTTTTGTTGATTTGTTCCATTGTTTTTTTGGTTTCTATTTCATTAATTTCTGCTCTGATCTTTATGATTTCTCTTCTCCTGCTGGATTTAGGCTTTCTTTGTTGTTCTTTCTCCAGCTCCTTTAGGTGTAGGGTTAGGCTGTGTATTTGAGACCTTTCTTGTTTCTTGAGAAAGGCTTGTATTGCTATATACGTTCCTCTCAGGACTGCCTTTGCTGTGGTCCTACAGATTTTGAAAATTGTGTTTTCATTATCATTTGTTTTCATGAATTTTTTCAATTCTTCTTTAATTTCCTGGTTGACCCATTCATTTTTTAGAAGGATGCTGTTTAGTCTCCATGTATTTGGGTTCTTTCCAAATTTTCTCTTGTGATTGAGTTCTGGCTTCAGAGCATTGTGGTCTGAAAATATGCAGGGAATGATCCCAATCTTTTGATACTAGTTGAAACCTGATTTAGGACCCAGGTCTATTCTGGAGAATGTTCCATGTGCACTAGAGAAGAATGTGTATTCTGTTATTTTGGGATGGAATGTTCTGAATATATCTGTGATGTCCATCTGGTCCAGTGTGTCATTTAAGGCCTTTATTTCCTTGTTGACTTTTTGCTTAGATGATCTGTCCATTTCAGTGAGGGGAGTTTTAAAGTCCCCTACTATTATTGTATTATTGTCAATGTATTTGCTTGATTTTCTTATTAATTGATTTATGTAGTTAGCTGCTTCCATGTTAGGGGAATAGATATTTTAAATTGTTAGGTTTTCTTGTTGGACAGACCCTTTGAGTATGATAGGGTGTCCTTCCTCATCTCTTATTATAGTCTTTGGCTTAAAATCTAATTGATCTGATATAAGGATTGCTACCCCAGCTTTCTTCTGATGTCCATTAGCATGGTACATTGTTTTCCACCCCCTCACTTTAAATCTAAAATGAGTTTCTTGTAGGCAGCATATTGATGGGCTTTGTTTTTTTTATACATTCTGATACCCTGTGTCTTTTGATTGGGGCATTTAGCCCAGTAACATTCAGGGTAACTATAGAGAGATATGAATTTAGTGCCATTGTATTGCCTGTAAGGTGACTGTTACTGTATATTGTCTCTGTTTCTTTCTGATCTACTACTTTTAGGGTCTCTCTTTGCTTAAAGGACTCCTTTCAATATTTCCTGTAGAGCTGGTTTGGTGTTTGCAAATTCTTTCAGTTTTTGTTTGTCCTGGAAGCTTTTTATCTCTTCTATTATCAATGTTAGCCTAGCTGGATATAGTATTCTTTTTTTTAAAGATTTTATTTATTTATTTGAGAGAGAGAGACAGTGAGAGAGAGCATGAGCGAGGAGAAGGTCAGAGGAAGAAGCAGACTCCTCGTGGAGCTGGGAGCCTGATTCAGGACTTGATCCCGGGGCTCCAGGATCATGACCTGAGCTGAACGCAGTCGTCCAGCCAACTGAGCTACCGAGGCATCCCTGGATATAGTATTCTTGACTGCATGTTCTTCTCATTTATTGCTCTGAATATATCATGCCAGTTCTTTCTGGCCTGCCAGGTCTCTGTGGATAAGTCCGCTGCCAATCTAGTGTTTTTACCCTTGTATGTTACAGACTTCTTTTCCCAGCCTGCCTTCAGGATTTTCTCTTTGTCGCTAAGGCTTGTAAATTTGACTATCAGGTGACGGGGTGTGGACCTATTTTTATTGATTTTGAGGGGCGTTCTTAGCATCTCCTGGATTTTGATGTTTGTTCCCTTTGCTATATTAGGGAAATTCTCTACAATAATTCTCTCCTATATACCTTCTGCTCCCCTCTCTCTTTCTTCTTCTTCTAGAATCCCAATTATTCTAATGTTGTGTTGTCTTATGGTGTCACTTATCTCTCGAATTCTCTCCTCATGGTCCAGTATTTGTCTCTCTTTTGCTCAGCTTCTTTATTCTTTGTCATTTGGTCTTCTATGTGACTAATTCTTTCTTCTGCCTCATTTATCCTAGCAGTAAGAGCTTCCATTTTTTATTGCACCTCATTAATAGCTTTTTTTTATTTCAACTTGGTTAGATTTTAGTTCTTTTATTTCTCCAGAAAGTGCTTTTATATCTCCTGAGAGGGTTTCCCTATATCTTCCATGCCTTTTTCGAGCCTGGCTAGAACCTTGAGAATCGCCATTCTGAACTCTAGATCTGTCATATTACCAATGTCCGTATTGATTAGGTCCCCAGTCTTCAGTGTTGCCTCTTGTTCTTTTTTTTGTGGTGAGTTTTTCTGTCTTGTCATTTTGTACAGATAAGATTTGCTTTCTCCTCCTCTGGAATTCCGCTCTTCTCCTTGGTGAGTGAAGTTGGTCTCGGCTGGGTTTCTTGTTGATCTTCTGGGGGAGGGGCCTGTTGCAGTGATTCTCAAGTGTCTTTGCCAGAGGTGGAATTGCCCCGCCCTTATCAGGGGCCAGGCTAAGTAATTAGGGTTTGTTTTCAGGAGCTTTTGTTCCCTGAGTGTTTTCTGTAGAGTTCTGAAGGTCGGGAATGAAAATGGCAACCTCCCCATCTCCGGCCCAGAGGAGCCGAGAGTTCGGGGTCCGCTTCTCAGTGTGCCCTCAGAGAAATGCGCCCTATTGCTCCCATCTCCCTGGCCTCTGGTTGCACTTGGAGAAAAGTGCTTAATTGCTCGTGCTTGGAGAAAAGCGCTAGGTCTCTTCTGCCTCCCTGGCCTCTGGTCGCGCTTGGAGAAAAGCACTCAATTGATTGCACTTGGAGAAAAGCGCTCGGTTGCTTCCATCTCCCTGGTCTCCAGCTGCACGCTTGGAGAAAAGTGCTCACTCTGTCTCCCTGGCCTCCAGCCGCGTTCTGAGCTCACCCAGCCTGTGCCCGGTTCAAGGTAATCCTGAGCCGAGAGCTCACTCCTCAGCTTTGTCACTGTAGCAGGCTTCCCTGCTCTAAAACCTGCGAGTTCTGTGAGACAGACACCCCGGTCCTTCTGTGACCCTGCGGGACCTGGGGTTACGCTGACCCTGAGTGGGCTTCCCCCCAGTTTAGCCTCTGGAGCGATATTCCTTAGTGTATCCAACTTTTAAAAGTCTTGATTTTGTGTTCCGTTGCTCCACCACTTGCGGGAAGCCGACCCCTTCCCCTGCTGTCTATCTTCGGGTCACTTTGGATTCACTGCTCCACGGTCCTACCTTGCAGAAAGTGGTCGATTTTCTGTTTCTAGAATTATTGTTCTTCTTCTCTTTGGTCTCCTTTTAGATTTGTAGGTGTTTGCAATGGATCAATAAGCTATCTAGCTGATCTCCTGCTACCTGATGTCATCTCAGCCTGCTACTTCTCTGCCATCTTGACTCCTCCCCAGATTCCATACAAATTTTAGGATTATTTGCTCCAGCTCTTTGGAAAATACTGGTGGAATTTTGATCAGAATGGCATTAAAAGTATAGATTGCTCTTGGCAGTAGAGACATTTTAACAATGTTTATTCTTCTGATCCAAGATCATGGAATGGCCTTCCATCTTTTTGTGTCTTCTTCAATTTCTTTGATGAATGTTCTGTAGTTCCTTGAGTACAGATCCTTTACCTCTTTGGTTAGGTTTATTCCCAGGTATCTTATGGTTCTTGGTGCTATAGTAAATGGAATTGGTTCTCTAATTTTCCTTTCTGTATTTTCATTGCTATTGTATAAGAAAGCCACTGATTTCTGTACATTGACTTGGTATCCTGCCATATTACTGAATTGCTGCATGAGTTCTAGTAGTTTGGGGGTGGAGTCTTTTGGGTTTTCCATATAAAGAATCATGTCATCTGTGAAAAGAGAGAGTTTGACTTCTTCATTGCCAGTTTGGATACCTTATATTTCTCTTTGTTTTCTGATTGCTGTTGCTAGGAATTCTAATACTATGTTGAACAAGAGTGGTGAGAGTGGGCATCCTTGTTGTGTTCCTGATCTCAACGGGAAGGGTGCAAGCTTTTTCCCATTGAGGATGATATTTGCTGTGGGTCTTTCATAGATAGATTTGATAAGGTTCAGGAATGTTCCCTCTATCCTTATACTTTGAAGTGTTTTAATCAGGAACGGATACTGGATTTTGTCAAATACTTTTTCTGCATCAATTGAGAGGACCAAGTGGCTCTTCTCTCTTCTCTTATTGATTTGTTCTATCACATTGATTGATTTGCGAATGTTGAACCATCCTTTTAACCCAGGGATGAGTCCCATGTGGTCATGGTGGATAATCTTTTTAATGTGTTGTTGGATCCTGTTTGCTAGGATCTTGTTGAGAATCTTAGCATCCATATTCATCAGTGATATTGGTCTGAAATTCTCCTTTTTGGTAGGGTCTTTGCCTGGCTTGGGGGTCAGAGTAATGTTGGCTTCATAGAAAGAGGCTGGAAGTTTTCCTTCTGCTTCAATTTTTTGAAACAGTTTCAGGAGAACAGGTGTTATTTCTTCTTTGAAAGTTTGGTAGAATTCCCCAGGGAATCCGTCAGGTCCTGGGCTCTTGTTTTTTGGGAGGTTTTTGATCACTGCTTCAATCTCGTTACTAGATATTGGTCTATTCAGGTTGTCAATTGCTTCCTGGTTCAATTTTGGGAGTATATAGTTTTCCAGAAATGCATCCAGTTCATCTAGGTTGCTTAGCTTATTGGCATATAACTGTTGATAATAACTTCTGATGATTGTTTCTACTTCCTTGGTGTTAGTTGTGATCTCTCCCTTTTCATTCATAATTTTATGAATTTGGGCTTTCTCTCTTTTCTTTTGGATTAGTGTGGACAATGGTTTATCGATCTTATTGATTCTTTCAAAAAACCAGCTTCTAGTTTCATTGATACGTTCTACTGTATCTCTGGTTTCTACCTCATTGATCTCTGCTCTAATCTTGATTGTTTCCCTTCTTATGTGTGGAGTTGGTTTGATTTGTTGCTGATTCTCCAGTTCTTTAAGGTGTAGAGACAGCTGGTGTGTTCTGGATTTTTCAATTTTTTTGAGGGAGGCTTGGATGGCTATGTATTTTCCCTTAAGGCCACCTTTGCTGTATCCCATAGGTTTTGGACTGAAGTGTCTTCATTCTCATTGGTTTCCATAAATTGTTTCAGTTCTTCTTTGATCTCCTGGTTGATCCAAGCATTCTTAAGCGAGGTGGTCTTTAGCTTCCAGGTGTTTGAGTTCCTTCTGAACTTTTCCTTGTGATTGAGCTCCAGTTTCAAAACATTGTGATCTGAGAATATGCAGGGAATAATCTCAGTCTTTTGGTATCAGTTGAGTCCTGATTTGTGACCCAGTATGTGGTCTATTCTGGAGAAGGTTCCATGTGAACTTGAAAAGAATGAGTATTCTGTTGTTTTAGGGTGGAGTGTTCTATATATATCTATGAGGTCCATCTGGTCCAATGTGTTATTCAATGCTCTTGTTTCTTTATTGATTTCCTGCTTCGATGATCTATTACTGAGAGAGGCGTGTTAAGATCTCCTACTATTAATGTATTCATATCAATATGACTCTTTATCTTGATTAATAGTTTTCTTATGTAATTGGCTGCTCCCATATTGGGGGCACGATATTTACAATTGTTAGATCATCTTGGTGGATAGTCCCTTTAAGAATGATGTAGTGTCCTTCTGTATCTCTGACTACAGTCTTTAGTTTAAAATCTAATTTGTCTGATATGAGAATCGCTACCTTAGCCTTCTTTTGAGGCCCAATGGCATGAAAGATGCTTCTCCATCCCTTCACTTTCAGTCTGGGTGTATCTTTAGTTTCAAAATGGGTCTCTTGTGGACAACTTATGGATGGGTCCTGTCGTTTTATCCAATCTGAAGCCCTGTGCCATTTTATAGGCACATTTAGGCCATTCACATTGAGAGTGATTATTGATAGATACGTTTTTATTTACATCATGTTACCTTTGAAGTCTTTCTTTCTGTAGATAGTCTCTATATTTCTGTTCAATGATATTTTTAGGAATTTTTCTCTTTCATAGAACCCCCCCTTAATATTTCCTGCAGTGTCAGCTTGGTGGTTGCATAGTTTTTTAAACTTTGCCAAAGTTTTAAGTCTTGGAAACTCTTTATCTCTCCATCCATTTTGAATGTCAGTCTTGCTGGATAAAGTATTCTTGGCTGCATGTTCTTCTCATTTAGTGCCCTGAATATATCCTGCCAGCCCTTTCTGGCTTGCCAGGTCTCTGTGGACAGGTCTGACGTTATTCTGATGGGCTTTCCTGTGTACATAAGGAGCTTCTTTGTCCTAGCTGCTTTCAAGAGCGTCTGCCTACAATTATAATTCTTCATTCTTACTATTAGATGTCTCAAGGACTTTTGAGAATCTATAATCTTGGGGAGAAACCGTTCTGCCTCTAGTACATGAACACTGGTTCCATCCATGAGACTGGGAAATTTTTCATGGACTTGTTCCACTATATCTTCTAGACTTCTTTCTTTCTCCTCCCCTTCAGGGATTCCAATAATTCTGACATTGGAACGTTTCATGGCATCATTTATTTCCCTGATTCTGTTTTCATGGCTTCTAAGCGGTTTGTTCCAGGCTTCCTCCTGATCCTTTCTCTCTATCTATTTGTCCTCCAGATCACTAATTCTATCTTCTGCCTCAGTTATCCTAGCTTTTAGAGAATTTAGATTAGATTGGAACTCATTGAGAGCATTGTGAACATCATCCCTGGTGGCTTTCTGTTCTGCCCTAATCAATTCTGTTTGGTCATCCATGCCTTTCTCCAACCTAGCTATTGCCTGGATAATTGTTAGCCTGAATTCCCTTTCCGACATATTATCTATGTCGATAGCCATTAGCTCTGTTGTAGAAGGCCCAGCCTCTGTATTTTTCTTCTGTTGGGCATTCATCCTCCTAGTCATTTTGGTGAGAGATGACTAAACGAATATAGCTGGATGTACCAAATGTGGTGCCATCAAGGTGCACCCTGGAATGCTTCTGAGCATCAGGATTCCCCACCCAAATGAGAGAAAAAAGAAAAGAAAAAGAGAGAGAGAGACAGGGGAAAAAGGGAATAATAGAGAAGGCTCAGCACAAATGGACCCCAAGGTAAATTTATGAAGTATACAAACAAAAACAGACAAACAGAAAGACTGATAAAAGTATATGACAAGAGAAAAATATATACATATAAAAGCAAAAAAAGGAAGAACCTCGTCAAAAAGAACCCCCAGTATAAGATTTATATACTATCAGGACAAACACAAATACACAGAAACACTGGCAGAAGAAAAAGAGGGGAGAGTGGTTATAAATTCTCAGTGTGGGTGAGGAAGGTTATTTTGATTCTTCCTGGATGTATCTTGATATCTTTGTTAAAGGACTCTACTTTCCTAAGATAAAGGGGGATTAAAAACTGGTTTACCTATAGGGGTAACATTGATTGGGGAAAGTGGAAAATTTAAAAAATAGAAAAGCAAAAGAAAAACATGGGTGTATGTATCAAAAAGTTCAGGTTAGAAGGTTATTATGGAATTTGATGTACTGGACATCTCACTGTGATGGTAAATAGGTTAAAAAATTATCTATATATAAAAAAAGAACCAGAATAGTGGGAACAAGTTAAAAATAAAAGTTGTATCTATGAAGTAGTGGTGGTTGTTCACTTGTCATTTTTTTTTTCTTTCCTGTTTAGTTTTCTGGGGGAGGGGCCCGCCACGTGGGTTTTCAGTGGATGATGTTCCCTGAGTTAAGTCCTCCTGCCCCCCCCAAGGGGGTGGGCTCTGAGGAAACCGGTTTTTCAGGCTTTTGTTCTCTGGAGGTTTTTATGTTTGTTCATTTGTTTTCTCTCGCCTTGACAGCTTTTGATGGTTTTTGGAGGTTTAGAGGAAAGCAAACTGCACCCCAACCTCCCTCTCAGAGAGAAACCTCAGTCTGTTCCCCTCTGGGTCTCCAGAGCACATTAAGTTCCCCCTCGGCCACTGGCAGAGCAGGTTCTGAGTCGCAGTCCCTGGGGACGCAGGATCTCCTGCTTGTACCCAAAACCATGGCAGCGGTGGCTATCTGGGCAGCTCCAGACCGCCAGAGAGGTTCCAAGCAGCGATCGCACACTGAGATTTTCCCACTGGCCTGGGCTGGGAGTGCCTGGTCTTTCCAGGTCTGAGAGCGCTGGGCTGGTGCCTTTGAACACCTCTCTCAGGGGAAGGTGTGGGGCATGTGCTTCTCAGGCTCTGATAGCACAGCGGAGTGTTCTGCCATCTGGTGAGGTTCCCAGCCCCTCATAGGAGCTAGATCCCATGTGTTCTCAGGCGCGCTGGCCGCTCAGGGACCAAGACCTGGTTTCTCCACTGCACTCTCTCTCTCTGGCTCAGTGCCAGGGAAGGCTGTCCTGGGTCCAGGGACTTAAGCCCCTGTCCCTAACCACCCCAATTCCCACAATTTCCCCCCATGATCCTTTGCTCTTTTTGAGTGCTTTCAACCAGACTCCAAGTTAATACTGGTCCCCAATCGCAGGGCACTCTCGTATTGGGGTATTACTTTCCAATCGGTCACCTCTGGTGGCTCTCTCCCCCTTTTATTTATCTTCCGATATCAGTCCGGTGTTCCTACTTTGCTTTACCTGTCCCCTGGCGTCTTCTGCCCCTGTAGAGATCCAGACGTGTATAATTCTGATCTCAGGCTGATTTCATGGGTGATCGGGGTTCTTTGGTAGGTAATCAGCTCACTTTAGGGTACAGGTTGAAATGGTGCCTCCTTCTACTTCCCCTCCATCTTGTCTCCCCCTGGAGGCTGTGATTCTTAAATTGTATCCTTCTCCCTCTGCTGGAGCTCCATATCCTGTTCAGTTGGTCTGTTTGGGGTGCAGATACCCTGAGTTAGGGGTGAATAACAAGGGACGGTGGAGAGCAGTCACTGGTGAGAGAGGAATCAGGATGGAGTGCAAAAGGTGAGATGGCCTGTGTTTGCTTTCTTACCATCATTTAGTTTATCTTGCTCCTTTGGCTGCAAAGGGAGGGAAAGAGAGAAATAAAACTTGGTGGTTGTAGAATGCTTTTTGTATTATATTTGATTTACGATTTAGCAGTATAAAACTCCAATAAACTATTTACATACTTATTTCCAATATAGTGGGCTCAAGATGGACACCAGTGCCTTTGATGTGTTCCTATAACCTACTGCATAATTGCTGTTTTCTTTTGATGTCTGAACCTGTCAGGAAGTTGAAAGCTTATTTTGCACCTTTGTATTTCACTCAATTAAGCTTCTTTGTTTTCTTGCTTCACCAAATCACATTTAGACCTCATGCCTTCTGTTTTTAAATAGACCACCTCATAGAAAGTACAGTTTACCATTCAGAATAGGAGAGATCGGTGGAATGTAATCAAGAGAAGGGAGATGATTATTCATTAATCCACTATTATTCTCCTACTTTGTCTCCTGGTAATGGGCAGAGGAGTTTCATTCTCCGTCTCTCCATGGCTGGCCGACATGTGCTGACCATCCCTATGGGAAATAGCAAGGCCACTTCATTGTTGTCTGGTACTGCGTGTGGGACCTTCTCTTCAGATGTGCAATTTGGCTATCAATCCCCGTGAAGTAGGCTTGGGTATTCCCCACTCAGAGACCGTGCTGGCTTGAGTTCCCAATCAGCCTCTGAAAGTTTGAGCATTTGAAAGTGGGAGAATGTACAAGTTGATTCACATGGCAGCTGTTTGAAATTGGAGTTTCTTTGTGCCCAAGTCTGGTTTGGGGTATAAATCTTCCAGCATGGCTGACTGGCTTCCTCAAGGTCCCGCTTGTTCCTGCCGCTCTCAGCTTCAGGACCTTCCGTCATAACATCACCAGATCAGAGATACTTAGAGATAAGAGGATCTGTGGAGATATGAGTCAACCTTCTCCTAGGTGCTTGGATCCCCACTCTGATGCCTTGGGACCTCTTTATCCTTGTCTTTCATTACTCTTTCTCTGCTGGTTTGGACAGGATGGCAATTTGCTAGTGACTGCTGTCTTCTTCTACCCAATCCAAACAGGAGAGATTGGGGAGTTGAGCCATGGAAGAACCAAGAGACGCTGATAAGAAATAATGAATAAAAGGTAGCTGCTCAAGAATAAGCACAGGGCCTGGGGTAGAAGTGCTTGGGGAAGAGCTGGGGCTGGGAAGGGGTTTGGGAGTGGATGGCTTGGTTACAGCACTGCGGATTTTCTGCTCTGAGAGGCTGCTCTCTTCCACCCCACCCCATGCAGAGGGACACCAGCTTTCACCCTTCCTCAGGAGCACATTACCAGCTGAGTGAATGAAAAATGAGCTTACATGTGCCCATTAGATTTCTCTCAAGAGCATCTGAAAGACAAATCAGAAGAGCTTATACTAAAGGAAGCAGAATAGACAAAGCAAATGAAAAGGTGAAGTGAAAAATATCAGCTAGATGCCCAAATAAGAAACTCCTCACTCATATCCTCCAATCCCCAACAACCATAATTTCTAAGCAAACGCATATTTTTGTGAGTGCATTGGGATCCAGGTAGGAGACTATGAAACCCGAGGTAGTACAAGAGCAAGGAGAGCCATTTGGAGAAGGCAGGTCCCCACCCAGGTACCTGATTGTTTTTTTTTAAATTTCTTTTCAGCGTGACAGAATTCATTGTTTATGCACCACACCCAGTGCTCCATGCAATATGTGCCCTCCATAATACCCACCAACTGGCTCCCCCAACCTCCCACCCCCCGCCCCTTCAAAACCCTCAGGTTGTTTTTCAGAGTCCATAGTCTCTCGTGATTCATCTCCCCTTCCAATTTCCCTCAACTCCCTTCTCCTCTCCATCTCCCTATGTCCTCCATGCTATTTGTTATTCTCTGCAAATAAGTGAAACCATATAATTGACTCTCTCTGCTTGACTTACTTCAGTCAGCATAGTCTCTTCCAGCCCCATCCATGTTGATACAAAAGTTGGGTATTCATCCTTTCTGATGGAGGCGTGTACCTGATTTGCTAACTGTGGTCTCTGCCACAGACCCAGAAACATGTCTGTATCTCTGAGAGCTCAGTTACAGTTTCCCTGGCTTTGGTCCTGTCACCAGCGCTATATGTAAGGGATCTGGCCAGAGTCACCCTCACCTGTGAGCTCTGAAGTGGCCTGTGAATCAGCTCAAGTCCCTCTTGGCCATGGTCCAGGAGCCCCTAGAGGTGATGCCATCAAGATGGCCACGTGGGTTTTCCCAACTTTAGTCCCCTTCTCAAGAAGACCAGCTAGCAACTACCCATAGGCAAAACACCATTGTGAAAATCCCCAAATCACCCCCAGACAACAGAGATTGAGAAAGACGACTTTAGAAGGTAGGAGAAGCAGTTTCACTTTGATCATGTTGCCACTCCCCCAGACAGGCACAGGGATCACTGGGGGAATCTGCTGGATTCTACCACCGAGGATCAAACAGAGATGAAGTGGAACATGGCTTAGTACAACCAGGACTCAGATCTTGTTGAACCCCATGTCAGTGTGCACTAGCACCTGAGTGAGGGCCGAGCCAGCAGCTCTGCCTATCCACTAAGTCAAGCCTATTACCCTGTCTGGCCAGGGAGTGGTCTGAATCCCTACCCAATGGGCCGGATAGACCATGGAGCCCATTCTATAGCCTCACCCAGGCAAGGAAGCAAATTCTCAGCCTCATGCAACCGCTGAGCATAGCCTCCAGCCCTGCCTGACAAGCAGCCTTGGTAGAGAACCTTGGTAGCTATGGAAACTTCTCACAGCCCTGGTCAGGTGGGGAACCAAGCCAGCAGCCCTGCCCAATTGTTGAGCATAGCCTCTGGCCTTGCATGACCTAAGAGACTGAAGAGTGACCCTGGGCAGGGAGCCCAGCCAGTGACTCTGCCCAGAGACTGTGGCTTCAATCTACCAAGGTCCCCAGAGAGTGACCCCACCCAACCTCAAAACACAGTCTCCAGCCCCACCCAACTACAGGACCCTGTGAAAGTCCCTGCCCAGGTAGAGAGTCTGGACAGCAGTGCCACCCAATAGCAGAGCACAGCCAGCGGGCTACCTGATTGTGAAGCTCAGCCTGCAGCCCCATACATTTGAGGGACAGCCTATGCCCCTGCCTGGTTGCAGACAGAGCTCTGTCCAACTATGAAGCTGTCAAAGGTTTAACATAGCCAAAGTAAAACCAATGAATTGCTGAGGTAGTAATCAGTAAAAATTATTGTGCACAGTTTGCAAACCAGGAACACTCAGACCAGAACGTGGAATGAGTCTCAGGTATATTGTTTAAGGCAACTTAGAGAGTGAGAAAGCAGTGACCCTTTATTCTTCACAGGAATTGGTTACAATATTATATTTTCAGTGGTTATGTCATACCAATTTTAAATGACAGTTCAACTTTGCTAATCATTTCTAGAGGCACAAGGAAGAAATGATGCATGTCAAGGTAGTCTTGCAAAAAAAGCTAAATGAACTTTGCCTTCATGACTAACCAGTTCTGTCTGCTCAGAGAACATTCAAGGATCATCTCTGTTCATCCCTAATTTTAACAATTCCCTCTGTTCAGGCTTTCTCTCCGCAAGCAGAAAGTTTGTCCAAATCGAGATAGCATTATTCTTGGTTACCAAGAATTGGTTAATGTAGTCATGCCAAAGAATCACACTTTTGCTGTTTCCACTAGTCGGGTCATCAGGTCAGAGGGCCATGTAATCACTTCTTCATCATTCATGTGGTTATTGTTAATTTCATCCAGTTGTCTGGTCCTGATGGATACCATTTAGCCAATAGAGTGGCTTATGACAAGAATTTAAAACCTTTGAGAATATATGGCCCACTTGAAACGTTAATATGAGAACAGCCAAGGCTTGAGAAACTCTCCAGAGCATTGATTCCCAGGAGCCAAGATTTAACCAATTAAATAAATCAAATGCGTTATAATATGATTCAGGTGCTACCTTTCTAAGCCCCTGTATGATTTTTTCACAAGTTATCTGCATAAGCACATGATGTATTAGCAAACCCACATCCTCCTGACCAGGTAAGAACAGGTGAACTTGAGGAGGTCAGATTTTAGGAGGCCGTGTTGCAGGTGGGCTTTCTTCTAAATTAGGCCTCTCTGTGATGTGAGCAAGCAGGCGTTTTAATGAGAGGTGTTTCCATGGAAACAAAAGAAAATAAAGGTTAATAATTTGAGCAAAGTATAAGTTTAGTTTTCTGAGTCTGGAGAGAGGCCAGTTGAGAACATTTCTAGATGTCGGGTTCTAAGCATCCTTAGATAGAGGAAGACAAGCTGTAGTAATCAGGGAGGTTTTCCTCATTTGCAGTGATTGTGTCTGGTGATCTTTCTGAGTGGCTACAGAGCAAAAGGCAAGAGGGTTGTTCACACATTGAGTTGTTGTGCTAAATCTCTGAAGTTTATATCAAGTTGTCCAACTTTAGCTTGCATGGCTTTAGGGAAAGAGCAGCTTTTAGTTTCATAGTGGTTCCAAGTCAAATAAGTGGGAGAAAATTGAAAATATCAGATTGGAGAGTTTTAGACACGTATTGGAGGAGGAGCTAGAACAACTTAACTCTTCTAGTAGAGAAAATTCAGTTTTCTTAGGAAGTTCAAGGACTTGATAAAGACAAAACATAGAATCTTTGTTTTTTATGCAGAATACACGATAGTAAAGAAAATCTTTTTTTACAGACCAGAATCTAAGAAAACTGTGTCCTTTTAACAGAAAGAAAACCAGATCTAATTTTGTACCAGTATACTTTGATATTACATTTGTCTCCCCACCCCTTTTTTTTTCTTTTTAACTTAACTACATCCATTATAATCTTAGCTTGACCACACATAAAATTCCTTTCTCAAGGTGCCTGGGTGGCTCAGTTTGTTAAGCATCTGCCTTTGACTCAGATCATGATCTCAGGGTCCTGGGACTGAGTTCCACACTGGGAATCCCTGCTCAGTGGGGAGTCTGCTTCTCCCTCCTATGCTCCTGCACTCATGCTCTCTCTCTCACTCAAATATATAAAACTTTTTTAAAGAATTCCTTTCTCAAAATTGATTTTCTACAAACCTACCACAGCTTTCTATATCTATATAGGTTTTGTTATTTTTCCTTCTTATTCTGCAACAATCATTTTACTTTAGGATAAAATAACCTTTCATTCCCCTTACCAAACATGCATCTCCATTCTTCATACCTTCTTTTATTGAAAAAACACTTTCTACTTTTCATGTATAGTCATTTTTTAATCCTTATTTTGTCTAGTAGTTACACAAAAACAAAAAACCAGCAGAAAACCAAAACAAAAACTTCCTCAAACCTCTCTTCTTTTGCTCTTAATTTCAACCTTATTGGTTCAAATATTATTTTCTCAATTTCAAAACTTACAAAGCTTATCTGGACAAGAATGCAAGGCAATTGTTACAGAGTAATTACAGATTTACTCTTATAGGAAAATATAATTGCCTAAATACTACTTTAGATGAATATAAACTCCTATGTAATATAGTTTAAATAAACTGTATCCCTCTTGGGTTTTACAATATGAGATTCATTCATGTCTATAGGCTCATCCTGACACTGCTCTTTTACATTGAGAATGACAGAACAGGTAAGGACAACAGGATCCCCACGTTATTATTCAAGAAGCTTGCTCTATGTTAATTAGGCAGAATACAGATTTGGAAAATGGGTTAACAACTTCCAAACTGATGGCAGCACTATAAATATCTGGGAAGCCACCAGCAGAAGTCCCAGCCTTGTAAGAAGTTCTAAGCAATGCAGAAAGTTCTTTTGTTTTATTTTATTTTTTTAAAGATTTTTATTTATTTATTTGACAGAGAGAGATCACAAGTAGACAGAGAGGCAGGCAGAGAGGGAGAGAGAGGAAGAGGAAGAAGGCCCCCTGCCGAGCAGAGAGCCCGATGCGGGACTCGATCCCAGGACCCTGAGATCATGACCTGAGCTGAAGGCAGAGGCTTAACCCACTGAGCCACCCAGGCACCCCAGAAAGTTCTTTTAAACAAAGATTGCTGTCTGGCTACAAAAAGAGAAGGTAATCAAGTTTGAACCTCTCACAGAGTGATCACAGCCTGACCTAGGGAGGGGGTCACCATTATGTGTGTACAGGACAGAAATGGTGATTGTTCTTGTATTGGTCTTTTTGGCTGGTTGCACAGACCTTTTTGTTACTCAGTTTATTGTTTTATAAGAGCAGTGGCTTTAAAACATGTTGGATCATTTCACGGCAAGAAATATAGTGTATGTTGTGGCCCAGCACAGACTTACAGATATAAAACCATATAAGTAACTGAAATAAAAGTTTAATAAGCTGGCACATATTTTCTATTTTCAGTATATGCCATGTATTGAACACTATTTTGCACTCTATGAAGTTATTCTTTCTTATTTATATGTAGAATTTAAATCTATAATAAATCAATCTATAAATTATAGATAAAATGAAGATATATACTAACCATTTATCTATATGGGTCAACATAGATAATATGTATGTCTTCTATTTAAATAAATATTAATCACCATTTACCAATGGTCTGAGACCACAGCTGGAAAAAATGAGGTTATCGTAAAGCCTTCTGCTGTAAGAGAAAGCACTCATGGGTGTCCCCATGCTTCTCCCCTTCTAAAGGCATGCTTGCTGCGCTGCCCACATCCTGTTAGCACCAGCGCACACAGTATACAGAATTCATTTACACCTATTACTCTAAACATTATGACAGCTTCTCTTTTTTTTTTTTTGACAGCTTCTCTTTGGTTCATTTTGTATTCTCAGCTCTTCTTCCAACCTTTTCAATGATTTGACAGTTCAAGTTGTTCTCCAGTGAAAACTAGAGAACACACAACATGAACTACCATAGATTAGCATTCTATAGAGTAGCCAGTTTATAAGAATATTTCAAAATTGTTAGAACTATATTCTTTCTCCTAATAATTTTTTTTCATTGTGACATAAAACACGGTTATTAATAGACTCAAATGTGTTTTTTTGCAGGGGAGAGTCTCGGATAAAAATTAAAAAGCTGAAAGTATATAAACTTATGCTTAGTATTCAGTGTTTGTCCTATTTGGAAATGATTTAGATATTCAATGAATATCCATTATTCAGTTTAACTTAGTACAAACTTTGATCTTATTTATATTCACTTAATTACTTGGCTTTAACATTATGCTTGGATTACATCTCAAAATAATTACCATCATCTTTAATTCTTTTCTTGTTGACAAATTTTGAAGAAATGCCTGCTTTTATTGTCAATAAATTGAAATTAGCTTTTATTTATCAAAGATTATCCCAGATCATATGAACTTGGAAAAACTTTAGGTTAGTTTCTGTGTTTCTGAGGGTACACTTGATTTATATAAATGCTTAATTTTCTTTGAGCCAATTAAATAGAGCTCCTTACAAGTTAATTTTGGCAATACCATCTGGAGATAGAAAAATATCCCATATCCACAATATACATACATAGACATATGTAACATGCAGATAGACACAGAGATCTTATAACTTTTGTTTTAAAACTTTTAGCCATGTCTCAGGTACAAAAGTGAAAAAAAAATAGTTGAATACAAATTGTGTTTCCGACAGATGGACCGAGTTGAGTAAGGTTACCTGTTCAGATGGCCAAAGTTTTTTACTATAGATTTTTTTTCCCATTCATCTGTTTTTTTTTAGTTTTTTATTTATTTTCAGCATAACAGTATTCATTATTTTTGCACCACACGCAGTGCTCCATGCAATCCATGCCCTCTATAATACCCACCACCTGGTTCCCCAACCTCTCACCCTGCCCCCCGCGCCCCTTCAAAACCCTCAGATTGGGACTCTGAAAAACTATAGATTTTTTTATTTGTATGCTGCAGGGATCCTTTGAGAACTATATTTGAAGTCATTTTGTCTTTTGGAAGCTTCTGCATACCAATCAAAGAAGGAATTCCATTGTCTCTGAGAGGTTTGGGATCCTTTCTTTTAAGGGTGCCACTTAAGGTGAACCTATCTAAAACAAAGATTCTGCAGAATGGCCATTGTGATTCTACATATTAAAAACTTCACCCATTTTGCCAGAAAGGCACAAGATAATGGTCCAAGGGCCAGGTAGAATCTATCTTGCCTTTGGATATCCTGAAACACCCTAACTATGAGGGGCTCTGTTTTCCAATAGCTGTTCTAAAACATGTGGAATCACATGTTTTCCCTGAAATTTAGACAGGATAGGTGACTTACACACCAGCAAACAAAAGCAGAAACCGGAAAGCAAAGCAGAAAAACAGAAGACAAGTGTGCGCAATACAGTTGGAGAACTTAGAATGCAGAGAGCAGATCTCAAATCCAAGAAAGACTTCCCTCAAGCCCCAGGGTCAGGGAGAAAGGTGTGAGTTCAGTGGGCCCTGTGGGTACCAGCCCTTGGTTGCTCACCGGCACTGGAGGTGCTGGAGGTCTTCCATGCATCCCACTTCTAACACCATGAAATGTCAAAAGTTCAGAAGAGCCAACATAAAACCAATGAGTGACTAAAGTGGTAATTAGCAAATTTCTATGCCACAAAGAGACAATTTGCAAAAAGACAATCTGCAAAACAGGAACACTCAAGCCAGAACAAAGAATGAGTCTTGGGGTGTATTGTTTAAAGGCAGCTTATATAGCAAGAAAGCATGACTGTTTATTCTTCACAGTGATTGATTACAATATTACAATTTTTGGTGGTTGCCTCGTATCAATTTTAAGAAGCAGTTCAAGTTTGCTTATGATTTCTAGAGGCATAAGCAAGAAATGATCTGGGTCAAGTTAGTCTCCTAAAGTAAACTAAATTAAGCTTTGCCTGATTGCTAACTGATTTTTTTTGCTCAGGAACCTTCAAGGCTAGACTCTATCTGTCCTTGATTTTAACAAAGCCTAGATGGTGGCCCCACCTAAACACAGAGTCCAGCCAGTGGCACCATCCAGTCACAGAGCACAGACTAAGATTCCACCAGACCAAGAGCAATTGCCGAGCCTATCCCTCAGCATTGCTCAGTCGCAGAGTCCAAATGTGGACCCCTGCCTGCCAGGGAGCACAGTCTGTGAGCTTGCTGGACCAGAAATGATTACAGAGCCCTGCTAGGGGCTCTACAAAAATGGAAACACAACATTCTAAAACTTCTGGGATGTAGCAAAAGCATTTCTAAGGGGGAAAGTTTACCACTATCAATGCATACAGTAAGAGAAAAAGAAAGATCTCAATTAAATAACCTAAGTTTATATCTCAGGAACTAGAAAAAGAAGAAAAACCTAACCCAAAGTTAGCAGAAGGAAGAAAATAATAAAGATTAGAACAGAAATAAATGGAATAGAGAATAGGGAAACAGTAGAAAAGATTGACAAAAATAGTAGTGGATTCTTTGAAGAGAGAAACAAAATTGACAAAACATTAGGTAGAGTTACCAAGAAGAAAAGAGAGAGGACTCCAATAATGCAATTATAAGTGAAATTATAAATGAAAGAAGAGATATTACAACTAATACCACAGAAACATAGAGGACCACAAGAGACTACTATGAATAACTGTGCCAACAATTAGATAACCTAGAAGAGATGGATAAATTTCTAGAAACAAAACCTACCAAGACTTAATTGGGGAGGGGCGCCTGGGTGGCTCAGTCATTAAGCGTCTGCCTTCTGCTCAGGTCATGATCCAGGATCCTGGGATCTAGCACCCCATCAGGTTCCCTGCTCAGTGGAGAATCTGCTTCTCCCTCTCTTTCCCACTCCCCCTGCTTGTGTTCCTTCTCTCACTGTCTCTCTCTCTGTCAAATAAATGAATAAAATCTTAAAAAAAAAAAAAAAGACTTTCAGGAAGAAATAGAAAATACAGAGAATGGACCTATGGATAAGGATACAGAATCAATAATCAAAAACCTTTTAACATAGAAAAGTAGAGAACCAGATGGTTTCTCTGGTGAATTGTACAAGATACTTAGAGAAGAGTTCTCAGACTTTCCTGAGAATTTGAAGAGTAAGGAACACTCCCTAACTCATTTTACAAGGCTGGTATTAACTTAAGACGTTAACCTGATATATATACACTATAAGAAAACTACAGCCACTGTATCTGATGAATATGTATATGCAAAATTCTTTCTTTTTTAAAAGTTTATTTAAATTTAAGTTACTTAACATATAGTGTAATTAGTTTCTGACGGACAATTTAGTGATTCAACACTTACATATACAATACCCAGTGCTCTTCACAACAGATGCAAAATTCTTAACAAAATACTAGCAAACTGAATTCAACAACACATTAAAAGGATCATATGCCATGATCAAGTGGGATTCATCCCTGGGATGCTAGGATAATTGAACATGTACAAATCAATAAATGTGATACCTCGCATTAGTAGAATGAGAGATGAAAGTCTTATGATTACTTTGATAGGTACAGAAAAGGCACTTGACAAGATTCTACATCCTTTACAGATTAAAACAAACCTCTCAACAAATTGAGTAGAATGAATATACCTCAACATAATCAAGGCTATATGTGACAAGTATGACATATACTCAATGGTGAAAGGCTGAAGGTTTTTCCTCTAAGATCAGGATCAAAGCAAGGGGGCCCACTATTACTATACTATTCAACATTGTTGGAATAGGTAATCAAGAGGACATGACTGCTAGTTGACTCTCAAGTTAGACCCAGGCAATCAGAAGCCTCTCACCTCTACCCTATCCTTGGTATATATGCTATGTCTACCATTCCCCATATTAGGAATTGTCCAAGGACATCACCTCAAGAGAGTAAGTTGTGGTTGAGACCATCTAGACAATATATGTGACTGAACCCAGTAAAGGCCTCTACATAAACTTTTGAGATTCTGATGAGTGACTGTGGAGATTTATTTATCTTGAAGCCACCCAAGAAAAGCCTCATGAGTCATTTCCCTTGTTTATTAAACCTGCCATCCATCAGTCAGGAGTGGTCTGCCTCTTTCTTTACTTTGTCCTTGCCCTCTGGGTATAGGGGCCAGTTTGTGAAGCAACAGATATAGTATTAGAAGTCCTACTGCAGAGCAATCAGACAAGAAAAGAAACATAGTTACCCAAATTAGAAAAGAAGTTAAATTGACTTTGTTTGCATATGATACGATCTTATATATGGAAAACCCTAAAGACTACCAAAAATCTCTTAGAACTAATGAAAAAACTCAGCGGAATATAAAATAAACATAAAAAATCAGTTGCATTTGTATATACTAACAACAAAATCTCAGGAAAAGAAAAGAAAAATATCCCACTTAAATAGCATCAAAAACTATAAAATACTTAGACATTGATGAGAGAAACTGAGGAAGACATAAATAAATGGAAAGACATCTGTGTTTATGGATTGGGAGCATTAATATTATTAAAATATCCATACTACCCAAAGCCACCTACAGATTTAATGCAATCTCTACCAAGAATCCAGTGGCATTTTTCACAGAAATATTAAAAAACAACACTAAACTTCATATGGAACAACAAAAGACCCCAAATAATCAAAGCAATCCTGGGAAAGTAGAACAAAGCTGAGGTATTATATTTCCTGATTTCAAACCATATGAGAAAGCTACGGTAATCAAAACAGGCTGGTACTAACATAAAAAGAGATACATAGATCAGTGGAACAAAATAGAGATCTTGGGAATAAACTCATTCCTATATGGTCAATTAATTTACAACAAAGGAACCAAGAATATTCGATGGTAAAAAAGATAGTCTTCCCAACAAATGGTATTGGGAAAATAGAACAGCCATGTACAAAGGCATGAAACTGGACCCCTATCTCACCCACTGACAAAAATTAACTCCAAATGGATTAAAGACCTAAAAATATAAGGCCCCAAATCATAAAACTTCTAGAAGAGAGCAAAGGGGAAAAACCTCCTTAACATGGCTTTTGGCAACAATTTTTTGTGTATTACACCAAAAGCTCAGGCAGTGAAAGCAAAAACAAGCAGGGGTACATCAAACTACAAAGCTTTTCTTCACAGCAAACGAAATGGTCATTTGTTGAACAAATGATCAACAAAACGCATTCCATAGGTTGCCTTTTCGAAATGAAAAGGCAACCTATGGAATGGGAGAAATTATTTGCAAACCTATCTGATACAGAATTAATATCTCAAATATACAAGGTACTGAAACATGATAACATCTCCCAACAAAACAAACTTGCAAATAATCCAGTTTAAAAATGGATAAAGGGGGGCGCCTGGGTGGCTCAGTGGGTTAAGCCTCTGCCTTCGGCTCGGGTCGTGGTCTCGGGGTCCTGGGATGGAGCCCCGCATGGGGCTCTCTGCTCAGCGGGGAGCCTGCTTCCTCCCTCTCTCTCTGCCTGCCTCTCTGCCTACTTGTGATCTCTCTCTCTCTCTGTAAAATAAATAAATAAAATATTTTAAAAAAATAAATAAAAATAAAAATAAAAATGGACAAAGGATCTGAATAGACTTTCTTCGGAAGGAGGTATACAAATGGCTAACAGGTCCATGAATAGGTGCTCAACATCACTGATCATCAGGGAAATGCAAATCAAAACTACACCCCACATTTATTAGAATGGCCATTACACAAAAGACAAACGATAACGAATGTTGGTGAAAATGTGGAGAAAAAAGAACTGTAATACACCCTTGGTGGGGGGCGCCTGGGTGGCTCAGTGGGTTAAAGCCTCTGCCTTCAGCTCAGGTCATGATCCCAGGGTCCTGGAATCAAGCCCGGCATCGGGCTCTCTGCTCAGCGGGGAGCCTGCTTCCTTTCCTCTCTCTCTGCCTGCCTCTCTGCCTACTTGTGATCTCTGTCTGTCAAATTAATAAATAAAATCTTTAAAAAAAAAATACACCATTGGTGGGAATGTAAATTGATGCAGCCACCATGGAAGACAGTATGGAGTTTCCTCAAAAAATTAAAAATAGAGGGTGCCTGGGTGGCTCAGTGGGTTGAGCCGCTGCCTTCGGCTCAGGTCATGATCTCAGGGTCCTGGGATCGAGTTCCGCATCAGGCTCTCTGCTCAGCAGGGAGCCTGCTTCCCTTCCTCTCTCTCTGCCTGCTTCTCTGCCTGTTTGTGATCTCTCTCTGTCAAATAAATAAATAAAATCTTTAAAAAAAATTAAAAATAGAACTACCATATGATTCAGCAATTCCACTCTAGGTGCATATCCAAAGGAAATAAAATCACTATTTTGAAGAGGAAGCTGCATTGTTGTTTATTGCACTATTGTTTACAGTATCCAAGACATGGAAATGACTTGTCATTGACAGATAAACGGATAAAGAAATGTGATACACACACATGCACACATACACACACAGACATTGAAAAAGGAAATCCTGATATTTACAACAACATGGGTGAATCTTGAGGGCATTATGATCAATGAAATAAATCAGATGGAGAATGCAAATGTTGAACAATCTCACTTATGTGTTGAATCTAAGATAACCAAATTCATAGAAGCAAAGTAGAGTACTAGTTTTCAGGGGGGCGGGGGAAGGAATGTGTGAAGGTAGTCTAAGGATACATACTTCCAGTTATAAGATGAATAAATTTGGGGGATGATTACATCTATGGTTACAGTAACTATAGTACAGTATGGTTACTATAGTTAACAATACTGTATTGTATACTTTAGAGTTGCCAAGAATATAGATCTTAAAAGTTCTCAGCACACACACACACATATATACATACACAATGGTAATTATGTGAGGTGATGTATTTGTTAACTAATCTTATTGTGGTGATCATTTCAAAATATACACATATATCAAATAACCAGCAGTACACCTTAATGTAATTTTTCAATTATATCTCAAGTTGGAAAAAAAGACAATGATTTGAAAATTATGAAGCATGCTTGTTGTGGGGATGGGTATTGGAATATTATTTGATATAGCCCAATGGTTAGTAGTTTGGCAATACTCATAAAATCTTAAACATACCTTTGACCTAGTGATTCCACCTTTACACAATTAAGCTATAGATATATGTACATATTCATGAAATAGTGTATATGCGAAGTTACAATATTTATTTATAGTGTTTATTAAGTGCCTACTATGTGCCAGGAGCTGGTGATATAATGATGAACAAGACAGATAGAAATCCCCATTCTCTTAGAGCTTGATTCCCAGCTCTAGGGAGAGAAAGACAATAAAAATAAATGAATAAGGGTGAGCCTGGTGGTGGGTATTAAGGAGGGAACATATTGCATGGAGCACTGGGTGTGGTGCATAAACAATGAATTTTGGAACACACACAAAATGTATAATTAAATTAAATTAAAAACAAATAAATAAATAAGACATGCCTGCCTACCTTGCTTGTTGCTGATCCACCATTTTGGTGTCAAGACCTGCAGAGTGGGAACCTGAGCTAAAGAGGGAACTAGAGTGGAGCCAAGCCAAGGGTTCCAGGCTGGAGTGAAGCTGCCCATGGATGGCCACCCATGATATCTTCTTTGAGGTTCTAGCACCCACGGGTGAATAGGGCAACTAAGTTCAGCCTGAGCTGGGTAGAGTCCAGTCTCACTTTCCAAATATACATCCAACCATAGGAAGGATATATAATAGCTCTGAATATTTATTGACTCCTAAACCAGCATGGCTTTTTAGAGAGGCCTTCCTTTTATCCCTGACTTCTAATAATTTCCTCTTCTTGAAAAACATTACAGAAATGTGAAGCAAGGAGTTAAAACAGATTCTTTCCTCTATAGACAATCTATACTAATTTATTGAGAGACTTAACATCATTAAAATAGCAATACTTGAGGCACTGGGGGCTCAGTCATTGAAGCATCCAACTTCATTTTGGCTCAGGTTATGATCTCAGGGTTGTGAGATTGAGCCCCACATCGGGTTCTGCTCTCAGCAGAGAGTCTGATGGATATTCTCTCTCTCCCTCTCCCTCTGCCCTGCGACCCCCTGCTCATGGTCTCTTGTGCTCTCTTTCTTTATAAAATTAATAAATCTTTAAAAAAAATAGTACTACTTCACAAATTTATCTATACATTGAAGGCAATCTCAATAAAAAGTCCATTTGTGCATATTGACAAGGTGATCCCAAAAGTCATTTAGAAATCTATGGGGCCCAGAACAGCCAAAACAACCTTGAAAAAGAACAAAGTTATAGGACTCACATTTCTTGACTTCAAACTTCCTACAAAGGTAGAATAGTCAAGACTGTGTAGTACTGGCATAAGAATAGACATATAGATATAAATGAAATAGAATTGGGAGTCCAAAAATAAATTCATATACTTATGGTAAATTTGTTTTTGATATGCATACCAAGACAACTCAATGGTAAAAGAAACGTCCTTTCAACAAACGGTGCTAGGACAACTGAATATCTACATAAAGAAGAGTAGAATTCAATTCCTACCTCATACCACCCACAAAAATAATTCAAAATGGACTAAAGACTGAAACATAAAAGCTAAAACTATAAAACTCTTGAAAGAAAACGTCAGAGTAAATCTTCATGAGGTAATGGTGGTTTGGCTATGACACCAAAAGCCCTAGTACCAAAAGAAAAAAAAAATAGATAAATTGGAGTTAATCAAATTTAAAGTTAGTTGTGTCTTAAAGACAGCCTTAAGAAAGAGGTTACAACCCACAGAGGAGGAGGAGCATACTTGCAAATTATATATCTGATAATCATCTAACATCCAGTATATATAATGGGCTCTTATTACACACTAAAAAAAGATAAATAACTCAGTTAAGAATGGGTCAAGTGTTTCAATAGGTATTTCTCTAAGGAAGGTATACAAATGACCAATAAGTAAATGAAGATGTTCAATGTCATTCATTATTAGAGGAATGCAAATCAAACATAGTAAGATACCCATTTATACCCACTAGAATAAAAAAAGACAGAAAATAATAATTGTTGGTGATAATGTATAGAAGTTGGAACTTTTATTCATTGCTGGTGGGAATGCAAAATGGTGCAAGCACTTAGGAAAACAATTTGGCAGTTTCTCAAAATGTTAAACATAAAATTACCATATGACCAAAAATTCCACTCCTAAGAATCTGCTCAAAGTATTTCCTTAAGAAATGAAAACATGTATCCACAAAAAATTTATACACAAATGTTCATAGCAGCAATATTCATAATAGTAGAAACAGCTCAAGTGTCCATCAACAGAATAGACTTTTTAAAGATTTTTACTTATTTATTTGACACATTGAGAGATCACATGTAGGCAGAGAGGAGACAGAGAGAGGGGGAAGCAGGCTCCCTGCTGAGCGACAGCACGATGCGGGGCTTGATCCCAGGACCCGGAGATCATGACCTGAGCTGAAGGCAGAGGCTTAACCCACTGAGCCACCCAGGCGCACCCAGAATAGATTTTTTAAAATGTATATCCATACAACAGAACTTTAGCCATAAAAAAAAATGAAGCACTAGTATATATCACAACATAGAAAAATCTTGAAAACATGATGTTAATGAATAATTCCAAACACAAAAGTCCATATGTTATATGATGCCATTTACAGTAATGTCCAGAATAGGTAAATCAATAGAGAAGAAAGTAGATCAGTGTTCACCAGGGTCAGTGGGAAGAGGAGGTTGGGGTTTAACAACTAACTGGTACGGGGTTTCTTTTGGGGGGGGGGTCAAGAAAGTGTTCTGGAATTAGTGATAATGGATACAAATTCTGTGACATACTAAAATATGTTGAACACTTTAAAGGGGGTAAATCTTAGAGTATGCAAATTTTATCTCAATACTAAAATTAATGAATAAGTAAAATACATGGTATGTTAGAATATGACGACTATAGATTTAAAAGACATTGTTGCCATGATTCAGCCACTAACTACTAGGGAACCTTGTTAGTGGCCATCCTTAGCAAAATAAAGGTTTAGTCTAAATGATCTATTGGTTCCCTTCCAAATCTAGATTCCAATGATTCTCTCACCCTTCCTTAATAATCAACAATTTCAAAAGAAGTGCTGGAAAAGTCAATTCTAGAAAAAAACCAAGCCCTTATACTTTTGGTATCTCACTTAAGGCAGCTTTATTTTTGCATATTGGTCATTTGATCTCTTTTCCTCTTTATAAAGAACAACTCTGAATGGGTGGAATTTCTAAAGACTGTAATGTTCCCTGAAGATTTCTGAGTGATTGTGAGCTGCATGGAGAGAAATGCTGAGCTTAAGTAATTTGTAAAACTGAGTATCTCTGTAAATGTGAGAACAGATTTCACAAGCATTTCATAAAGAAATGCTTTCAAAAAGAGAAGGTTGAGGCCAGGTGGCTCAATCAGTGAAGCCTGACTCTAGTTTCAACCCAGATCATGATCTCATGGGTCATGGGATGGAGCCCCACATTGGGCTTCATGCTCAGCAGGGAGTCTGCTTGAAGATTCTCTCCCTCTGCACCCCCCTCACTCTCACTCTCTCTAAAATAAATAGATAAATCTAAAAAAAAGAGTGTGATTTGTGAGGACACAGACTTCGTATGAGGCATTTTTATGGTGGTGAAGAGCTTGGGTTCTGCAGTCACCTTGTCTGGGTTGGGATCCTGGATCTACTACTTCCCAAGCCACTCTGCGCTGTTTCCTCAGATGTCATAGACACAGTATTTGTCCCTCGCTGTAGGACAGTTGTAAAGATTAAATTAGATGATACTCATAAAGCACTGAGAAAAGTATCTAAGCCATGGCGAGGACTCAGCAAATGTCAGCATTCTCTATTTGCAGTAAATACTCCAAATGCTTAATGAGTTTTTTAAACACACCTGGCATTACTTGACAGACACTTGTATTGCGAATTGCATTCTAACCCAGATTCTCCAGTCGTTATGTCTTGTTATACAATGAGATTTTTTCATATTGTAAATAACTTTTTTTTTACAGAATATAAGCAAGAAGGCTTCATTAACAAAATGAAGATCCTGCTAATCACATTCATCTTAATCCTTTGGACTGAAACATTGGCAGATCATAGTCCAGGTACTGGTATATTTTATGTTTATTATCATTTAAGAACATAAACATTTTTTATGGCTTAACTGATTCTCATTTTAATACACAGAAACAAAGGATTTATTTGTTTACCAAAAAATCAAAGCAGACAGCATTGAATTATAATTGGAGGCACACTGTCAAGCAAACAATCTCTCAAAGATGACAGAGAACCAAGGGCAAAGCATGAATTATGCTACACTTGGCTAGAAGAACTTTAATTATTCATTGATTTGCTTAGGTCCCAATGTTCTGTGTCTCTGTGAATAGAGTCAATCCATTTGTTTTGGAGGTCAGTCTGCATCCTAGGATTCCCTGACAAACTTCTGAGTTACTTGGAAAGAGGGAGCAATCATTAAGGCATTTACTAGTACATCCCTGATTTCCAGTGTGGAGGTGGCTGACTATGACAGTAGATCCTGGTGGTGTCTCCCTTGAGCCCAGACTCTCTTTATCAGGCTGGTACTCCTCTTACCACCCTTGCCCTGGGCCCAGCTGCTGTGAATATAGCCTGTAACAACTCACAGACAAGGCCCTCTTTCTCAGGAGAACCGCTCTTGGCTCTCTGAGAGTCAGCTAATGCAGGAGATTGTGCCCATAGCCTTCTGCTCCTTCCCTGCAGTTCCTGGGGATGGTCTGCATCCAGTGACTAACGGAGAGAAGAGTATAACAAACCAGCCCTCTTGTCTCAGAGAGCGACATGCTCTGGAATCCTCTCAGATCAGGCAAATACGGTGCTTTGCTCCTCTCCTACTTCCCTATCCTGCTTCCGCTCAGTGAAGCCCCCGTCCCCCAAGTCCCCATCTCAGATCTGCTTCTAAACTTTCCAACCCAAGACACCTGATTAGCTGATATGGTTTCTAAAAGTTACTCTTAATCCACAGACTACTTGGGGGCTTTCTTGTTTATTCTTTAGTATATTATTGAAGTTTGGGGTTCCCCAGCCAAAACAAGAAAAAAAAAAAAAACATGTCTCTGGGATAGAGTGGAGAAAGAAAAACATTATTCCTTCACCTTACAAAAGTCTTCCTATTTAATATTTTCACAAAAACCAGTCTCGTTTCTTCTGTGTGACCTCCAGAAGACATTTCCCTTGGGATTCTGAGTTAACCTAGTCTTAACCTAGGACACAGTCTCAAATGACTATTGTGGTGTCAAATGTAAAGGCTGAACAAGCAATCACCTTGTTTAGGTTTGTTGTCATTTTATTCTGATAGAACCCGGCCCTGAGTATGCAGACGTGGTGTTTCTGGTGGACAGCTCAGATCACCTGGGAACTAAGTCCTTCCCCTTTGTGAAAGCGTTCATCAACAAGATGATCAGCAGTCTGCCCATAGAGGCCCACAAGTACCGCGTGGCCCTGGCCCAGTACAGCGACCAGCTCCACAATGAGTTCCAGCTGAGCACCTTCAGGAGCAGGAACCCCATGCTGAACCACGTCAAGAAGAACTTCGGCTTCATGGGCGGCTCCCTGCGCATCGGCCGCGCGCTCCGGGAGGCGCACAGGACCTACTTCTCTGCGCAGGCCGGCGGGAGGAACAAGAAGCAGTTTCCCCCGATTCTGGTGGTCCTGGCTTCCGGGGAGTCTGAGGATGATGTGGAAGAGGCCTCCAAAGCCCTGCGGGAAGACGGGGTTAGAATCGTGTCCGTGGGGCTGCAGGGTGCTTCCGAGGAGCAGCTGAAGGCCATGGCCACGGCTCAGTTTCATTTCAACCTCCGGTCAGTCAGGGACCTTGGTGCGTTTTCCCAAAACATGACACAGATCATCAAGGAAGCCACCCAGTACAGGGATGGAACAGCCGATATTCAAGGTAAGGAAGGCCTGGGTCCCAGGCAGGGGGCTCTGTGTGTTCTGCCCTCATCTCCTGCGGCTCCCATTCTGGCTTCCGTGACTGGCCACACTGAGGTCCTGGAAATTTCTACAGATCCCTGTCAACTCCACCTGCCATGTCTGCTTGTGCTTTTTCTCTGACGGGCATTCCCTTGCACTCCTTTTTCTTCTTATATCTTGGGTGACTCCTGACATCATTTAAATTTCAGCCCTATAGTCCTAACCTGTTGGAAGGCTTTCCTTTCACATATCTTTTTTGTGTGTCACAGTTTCCTGTGCATGCTTGAGGACAGAAGCACCTTCCAGAGGGAAGAATGGCTCATTTGTGTTTCTGTCCCCTCCACAAATGAACTGGTGGCACGTTGAGGGCAGAAGTGGGCACGTAGGTCTGTCTCTGTATTCTTTAGGTCTACACAGTGCCTGACAATGAACTAGCATTCTCTTTCTTAGTGAGCAAATAAATGGAAGTCCTACAGATAAAATGCGTGAAAAATGCTTTATTTGTGTTTTAAGTGAGTGCTCCATGAAGACCTTAAAACAGAAGACTCTTGAGTACAAATGGTTTCATTGGCAGGTGATTGGAGACAGCATTAGGAAGGAATGGGTAAACTGAGATAGGAAGCCACCCATGCGGTGTTGATGGGCAGGCTTCAGAACAGGCCAGGGTACAGCCCCAGGAGAGCACTCAGTAAAGGTCCCAGACTCATGAAAGTCTCCCACCATTCTCTCCAGAGTAAGGTAGAAAGAGTACCTGGCAAAATGGATTTTTCTGCCTGCCTCTGCGCTCAGTTGGTGATGATGGGCCATTCTGAGCAGGTACTATCTAGTTCTAAGACTCAAGGAAGCCACCTGGTGTGGTACAAAGTGCTCTAAAAACAAGGTCAGAAGACCCAGACACTGCCACTAGCTGGTTGTGTGAACTTGGGGAATTGATGTTATCTCTCTGAGCCTTGCATCAGCATCCCCATTTGTAAGTCATGGGAACTAAGATGACCTTGAAACTTCCTTTCTGCCTCATCATTACTGATTCCATGACTATAGCTATAGCCTAATTCTGTAGTAGGAACAGTTCAGGCCTTAATAACAAATAGATTCCCTGAATAATAGCAAGTTTATTTCCCTTGTAACATTCTAGCACTGGTGGTCAAAGTGACCAGCTGTCTCTCCTCTAGTCCGATACTTGGGTTGGTGGTGTCTCTTCTGTCTTCAAAGTGTGACTTCCAAGGTGCCCTGGGGATTGTTATACAGCTGGTGGGTGGGAAAAAAGATGAAACATCACTCACAGGAGGGTTTATAGGATAAGCTTGGAAGAAACACACATTATTTTTGCTCACATTTCATTATCAAGATCTTAGTCCCATGGCCACCCCTAACTGCAAGTGAGGTGGGGAAGTCAGGTCTAGCTCTATGCCCAAGAAAAAGAAATGGGTTTTAGTGAGTATTTACAAGGTTCTGCAACAGTTAGTGTCACTCCTGATACACCAGGAAATCCCTTTCCTTCCACTCTCCTGATCTCTCACTCCTACCACCTTGGAAAAATAGCAGGTTTTTATGATTTATGTTCTTCTTTCAGAGAGGAAACCCTTCTGTAACCATCCCCTCTTGGGACCTGGGAGATCTTCCAGGTGGCTGCTTAGTCTGTGCTCTTCAGGACTGTAGGATTTTACCACCTTCTTAGAAGGTTCTGTGTGTTGGTTGTGCTTCTCTCCTAATAAACTTCACATCAATATGGTAAAAAAGGTTTTGCTTGATGGGACACTATCCTCGCCTTTAGAGGTTAAGAGTAAGAACTTCAGACACTGTAAGGTCTAGATTCAGAGTCTGGATTGGCTGTTAATGTCCTTAAATAAATTACTTAACCTCTGAGCTTTTATTTCCTTACCTATAATGTGAGGATAATAGTGTCTACCTTGATATGTGTGAGATGGCTTGTGTGGCATTTGGCACACAGTTTACTATTATTCATAGTAATAGCTATTTGCAAATAAATACTAACCCAATTAGGTCATGCCGGGGGTTTGTTTTAGCTAACTGTGTGGAGTACAGAATGCATTGGTAGATTTATGAGAATTATCTTTAATTTGAGTTCTCACTAGGCACCAGGTACTGGAGGGATAGTGATAAATAAGACATATCTTCTGGTTTCTAAATTTCACAATCCTAGTGGGTAGCTCTTGGCAAGTTTGAGCTTATCTCTTGGCTATGAGTTCCACAGATATAGTTCTTCCACCTGTGCCTGGAATAGGCTTTTTCTGTGCATATGGTATTCTGTTCCCTGGAGTCCAGATTTTTACAACCAACTGCATACCTGGCATCTTCAATAATATCCCAGACTTAATGTGACTGAAAAGGAACTCTTGAATCCCCCTTGCAACCTGTTCTTTCTACTGTCTTCCCTGTCTTGGAAAAGAAGATACCACCAATATCCACTCAGTTGTTCATGCCAAAAAGCTAGTTCTCACCACTTCTTTTTTGTCTTTTAACACTAGCATCCAATTTATCATCAAGTCCCTCTCTGTTCTATCTTTAATTCATGTATCAAAACTACACTGTTGTTTCTTCCTAACTGCTTGTCCTAACTTCCTTGTCCAAGCAACATGATCCCTTTCTTGGACTAGGGCAATTGTTTATTAATGGCTATCCCTGAATTTTTTTTTTATCTCTCCTCAACAACTGGGTTGATATTTTAAAGATTTAAATAAGATCATGTGACTCCCATATGATTTGGACGCTGCTTCTTTCTGGCCTCATCCGTCATTGTTCCCCTCACTCACTGTCACCAGCCACTCTGGTCTTTTTTCTTGTTCCCACCTCCTTCTGTCCCTTCTGTGAGAACTCCTCTTCTGGCAGGAATAGGAGTATGTAGCTGAATCCTTCTCTTTGTATCTCAGCCCCAGTGCAGGCCTCTTAAAGAACACCCCCTGACTTTTTTTGTTTTTAATCTCAAGTAAGTTAGTCCTTCTCGCACATCCCCAGAAGAGTAATTTAGTTGACTTAACTTGTTTCAGTTCCTTGTGAGCACTGAAATAATATAATCTAGTTATCTGTCCTCCCCCTAGAATCTGAACTTCCTGAGGTAAGAGATATTTCTGTTAATCTATCCCTGCCTAGCACTTGAGAGGGATGGTAGAGGTGGTGGTCGTGCTGATGGTGGTGGTTGATGGTAGTGGTGGTGGTTGGTAATTGTTGTTGCTGGTAGTAGAGGTAGAGGTAGAGATGGTGATTGTGGAGGTATAGGTGGTGGTTGGTTGTTGATGGTTGGGGTGATAGTACAGGTGGATATAGGGGCGATGGTGGTGGAGGTGAGAGTGGTAGCAGTTAGTGGTGGTTGGTGGTGGGGTGGTCATACTGGCAGTGATGGTGGTCATGAATATCATGATGGTGCTGGTGGTGGGGAGTGATAGAAAAGTTGGTAAGAAGCATTTTTCAGAGAGAAGGAACATTATTGCAAAGACTCTGAAGTCAGTGACCCTGTAAGTCTTGCTCAGAATTTTTATCTGCTGTTTATTAGAAGAAAACAATGCTAACTACATCTGTCATGACCACCTCTGTTCTCACTAATGCCTTTTGACAATCGGTAAAGTGCCTTTCTCACTCTGGACCAGTAGTTTACACTAATCTTTGTACTTTTCTCTCTCTCCATAGTCTCCCTCCCAGTGGCCTGTCAGAAAGATTCATTAGCTGACCTCGTGTTCCTAGTAGATGAATCAGTTGGCACCCGGCAAAATTTAAGGAACCTGCAGAATTTCCTAAGGAACATTACCGCCGCCATGGATGTGAGTTACAATTGCACGCGCCTTGGTCTTATGAGTTACAGTGATAGAGCCAAGATTATTTCCTTTCTAAATTCAAGCACAACCCAGTATGAGTTTCAGGAGCAAATCCAAAAGCTTTCTATCCAGGCTGGGAAATCCAATGCTGGGGCTGCCATTGAGAAGATGAGGCTAGAAGCCTTCTCAGAGTCAAGTGGCAGCAGAAGGGCACAGGGAGTGCCTCAGATCGCAGTCTTTGTCACCCACAGACCATCGACTGATGAGGTGCGCGACGTGGCGATACAGCTTCGGCTGCAGGATGTGACTGTGTTTGGCATGAATATTCAAGGAGCTAATGACGTCCAGTTAGAAGAAATAGTGTCTTACCCTCCAAGGCAAATGGTTTCCAAGCTTGAGTCCTACTCAGACTTGGAAGCTTACGGTAAAAAATTCCAGAAAAAACTCCAGAATGAAATTTGGTCCCAAATTTCTACTCGTGCTGAGGGAATGGACCTTGACAGAACTGGTATGTTTTTTTAAAAAAATACTTTTCTTATTGTAAAAGTAATATGAATTGTGGCCTAGAGCAGGGGCAAGAGTGAGGACTGACTGTAATTGCTTGAGAGAACTTTAGTAGTTAGGTAAATATTCTAAGACTAGATTTGGTTCTGGTTGCAAAACTTCATAAATTTACTAAAAATCATCAAATGATTACAAAGGGTAAATTTTTTAGTGTATAAATTGTATCTCAAAAAATGTAAAAAAAGTAGTATGTGTTCATTATAAAAAAGTTTAACAATATGATGAACATGAAGAAAAGAAAATCATTTGTCATTCTTTCTTTCAGATAAAACCATTTTTAACATTTATCATGTCATTTGGTTTCTTCTCTTTCCCTATGATGTACATACACTGGCACACACACACACACACACATTTTTAATTTATTTTTATTTATTTATTTACTTAGGATGGGGAGGGGCAGAGGGAGAGGGCAAAAGAGAATCTTTAGCAGGCTCCGCATCCGATGTGGAACCTGATGCAGGGCTCAGTCTCACAACCTTGAGATCATGACCTGAGCTGAAATCTAAAGTTGGAAGCTTAACTGACTGAACCATCCAGGTGCCACATACACATTTTTTAAAGATAGTATAGCATTGTACATGCAAGTGCTGTCCAAGAGAACTTTCTGTGATTATGGAAATGTTCCCCATCTGTGCTGTCCAGTAAGGCAGTCACTAACTAGCCACATGTGGTTATTGAGCACTTGAAATGTGGCTAGTGTAACCGAAGATCTGGACTTTATTCAATTTTTCTGAACTTTAATTTTAATTCAGTTTAGTTTTGATAGCCACATGTAGCTGGTGGGTATTGTATCATACAGTACGGGAATATACAGTTGGGTAATTTAAATCAATTATGACTACATTTTTGTGTGACCAACAGAAATAAAAACAGCATTTAGCTGTGAGGATAAAACTATTTTTTTTATGTTTCACAAATAAGTCCTAAGGTAGGTAGACAGAGCTGGTATGGTATACCACAGTGTCAGGAACCCTGTCTCTTTCTACATTATTTTTTGGCCATTTGTGGCTTTTATTCCCAGGATCATAGTCCAAGATAATTTCTCCAAGCATCACATTCATACCCAGCAAGCAAGAACGATAAAAAAGGAGGAAGTGGGAAAGTTTCCACTTCCTTTTCTTCAAAGATATTCCTAAAAATGACACATATAATTTCTGTTTACATCCTAGTGGCCAGAACTTACTCACATGTCACACCTAGTTATAAAAATGGGAGCTGGAAAATGTAGTCTTTATTTAAGGCAGCCAGGTACCTTGGTAAAAACTGGGGGTTTGACTAGTATAGAAGGAGACAATAATATTGGGGATAACCAATGTTATCTTCCTTCCTTACTTTTCTGTCAACCTTGTATCACAGACTTTCATCTATTTCCTTAAATATTATTTTGCAACATTTTTTTTTAGGTTGGCAATAAAATTCCATGGTACGAATGGAATATAATTTGCTAAACGTACCCTAACTGTTGGATGTATACGTCATCATACATATTTTTCCCTTCTGGAAGTCTTGGATAATATCATCTTAATCCTTGTATCTTTACACAGAACCATGAGTATTTTTGCACTTTTTTTTCCAATTTATTTATTTTCAGAAAAACAGTATTCATTATTTTTTCACCACACCCAGTGCTCCATGCAAGCTGTGCCCTCTATAATACCCACCACCTGGTACCCCAACCTCCCACCCCCCCGCCACTTCAAACCCCTCAGATTGTTTTTCAGAGTCCATAGTCTCTCATGGTTCATCTCCCCTTCCAATTTACCCAAAAGCACATACCCTCCCCAATGTCCATAACCCTACCTCCCTTCTCCCAACCCCCCTCCCCCCAGCAACCCACAGTTTGTTTCGTGAGATTAAGAGTCACTTATGGTTTGTCTCCCTCCCTATCCCATCTTGTTTCATGGATTCTTCTGCACTTTTTGACCTTTTCTATTATGTTTGTCTTCCATCATTCTAGTGAAGATATCCTAGTTAAGATACACTGTGAATCCTCTATAGTTTTACTTAGCTCTTTCTTTTAGATGAATAACTTTACATAGAAGGCTTAAAATATAAATAATCAAAATAATCTAATTATAGCACCCAGAGTCTCCTTTATATCTATTGCAAAGTTAAATACTTATTTTGGGGATTATTTCCTAATATGTGTTTGAGGAGGCAGAGTTAACAATTTAATATGACTCTAGTATATTACAGTAACTGCACAATAAATCAGTTTATTACAGATTAAAACATTTTTTCATTATTTGTATTAATGGGATGCAAACAGAAATACTGGATACTTTTAAATGGCAGATAACCACAAAAATTATCTTTGATAGTATTCTGGGTTTTATAATTACATTAAGATACTAATGGTGTAAAAGAGTTACGAATACGCCTCAAACAATGAGGCCACACTGTAATGATTCACTAGATTGTACTCACTAGACATTTATTCAGTAAGTGAATTTTCTCCCCAATTACCCAGTACAATTTTTGCCCACAGTAAGGGTTCAGTAAATAAACGTTTGCTGAATATATTGACTTAGGACCAAGGTGAGAAGAGAGGGACCCTCTTAGCTAGATGTCAAGTATTATAATCGGAATTTATCTGGGAGAGTGTAAGGAAGATGTAAACTGCACATGGCATACAAGTAAATAAACTCAGATGCCAACAAAGCAAATCAGTAAGCAGAAAAACACTGGCACTGGAATAAACAACGGCAAGATTTGCCAATAGCAAAAATGAAACTGATAGAGATAACCAAGAAAAAGTTTATATTGGACCATACCTTTTCTCACCCAAATCAGTTTGAGACAGACCAATAGAGGCACTGTAAGAGACTATGGCTGTCTTCCTTGATCTTCAGACATCCTAGTTTCCAGTAATTTATTACGGACCTGTTACCCACAAATCAATATAAACCCATTCAGATTTAGGGATTAGTTTTCCACAAGTACAAAGTTGAATTTCCTTTTATTTGTCCTAAAATGCTTACTTTCAAACTTGAAGGGACTTCAATTATTCCATGTAGTTTTGATAACATTCTTTTATCTTTTCAGACCAGAGTCAAAATACTCGTACAGTATTCATACTGCAGCACCTTCCACCCACCCTTTGGTCGCTTGAACTGCCCTTCTTTGGTTCTTTTTCCGCTTTCTGCTTACTTAGCTCTTTTCAAAGGTGCATGCTAAAAGAAACTTGATGTGACTTTGTGTTTACCTAATACTGAGATATCTGCTGTCTTCACACATTTCCTTTGCAGATAAAATGCTTCTGAACAATTGGAACTGGAATTTGGCAGAACTTACATAGAAAAGGCTTGTGATTTTCCAATGATTTTAAAGGCCAATTTTAAACTCAGACCAGTCAATTGAAAGTTTAAGAATTTATTCTGGGCCAGCCCTGGATTTCCTGTGGCATGAATACATTACACACAGGAGCAAGAAACAAGACCTGTGTTCCCTCCTGAGTGACTGGTGGGGGAATTTTCCTAGTGGCAGCCACTCTGGTCTAGTACCAACTACGAGGGCATAGGAGGAATGTGTAGTGTGGTCTCTCTTGGAGAGTGACAATGACATGACAAAAAATGATTATTTTCGATATAGAAATTCTAAATGGGAAGGTATAGGACCTAGACTAGAGGCAAGGGCCATGTGAGGGGGATAGCTGTTCTTCATGAGGCCTTAGTCTGTAGGTGGCTTCTTACTAATTGAGTAGTTCTCAAAATTTGGTACCTGACTCAGGTTGGGTTCCTCAGAAGTAGATGCCAGAAAAAGCTTTGTGTGAAACTGATATATTAGAAAATATACCCAGGGAAAACTGGAGATTGGTAGGAAAGTGAGGATTGGGGCCAGGAAGGAGAGGATGATAAACCAAGTCCCATGGAGGTTCAATTCTACAGGGCCATTCTAGAGACAGTGTAGTTTAAACATTAGAATTGTCCCAGTCAGGGGGCAGTGTAGCTAGAGAATTTGTATTCTAGTACTTCCAGGCACTTCTTCAAGCCCCATGTTAAGGGGGTTCCAGCACACTGAGTACAATCTATCCACAGACAGACACGGTGCAAGCCTTCAGAGTGAACATGTTAGGAACTGGTGGGCAGAGAAATGGTAGAGTTTGAGGGGATACAGGCTAAGTACCAACAGGGTCAGCTATAAACTTATCAGAGGTTCCTGAGGAATTTATTACTAATTCATCTGTCCAAGCCCTCCCAGAAACCTAGGGCATCAGTCTCAAATTAGGGCCTGGGCACTTGCATTTTAGCGAGCTCTCCTATAAATTCTTGTTAGCAATGTTTGAGAGCCTTGATCTTAGTGAATTTAACATGGTCTAGAGTGTGATGGTCAGGTTTGTAGATTCAAAATGGTCAAACACAGAAAACCAGTCATTGTCTCTACCACATCTGTCACAGGGTAGGTATCTAGTTAAGTCAGGTTTCATTAAATCAAGAAGAGATTCGCTATAATCAAACCAAGAGACTGATGTATAGAAGAGTGACAGTTATATTTAGATGTCCAGTGCCCAGAGACCTGGACATTCATGTCCTCTGAGAAATAGTATTCTCTCCCTATAGGCATGCATACCAAGAAGCTAAATTGAAATCGAGGATTGCTGGAGGTTGCAGGATCATAGCCATGGAGTTAGTTTTATGATTGAAATGTCTGGTATCATTCAGCTGGGTAGCTGGTTCTTTTTAAAAGTCAAAATATAGATCTCCCTCTCTCTATATCTCTCTCTCTGTCTCTGTATAACTCTACAGGTGAGGGGCCAGGGACACATTCTTCTTCAACACTTTCCAATCAAACATTTTGTGACAATGGCAATGTTCTATATTTATACTATTGGATATGATAGTCACTAGCCACATGGGGATGTTAATTTAAAATATAGCTAGTTCAACTTAAGAGCTGATTTTTAAATTTCATTTAATTTTAAGTAGATTAAATTTTTAAATTGACTTTTTAATAGCATTGTGTGATTAATGGCTAGTGTATTGGACAGCACAGCTCCAGGTGGGCTATGTGGGCATTGCCTTCGTTACCCACTGTGACTCACATTTTTTTCTGTCCTTCATTGCTGACCACCATTGTATTTATTCTGAAACACCCCTGATTCTTCTTTATTAGGTATATAAATTAATACATTCTGGTTGCTGTTAAGTTTTGCTGGCCTGAGATTAATCCTATCTTTTGCAGATAACTGCTTATCTTTGCCTTAATATTTTATGGATTGATTCATAGTTTATTTTTAAAATTTTTTTTATTTTCAGCATTACAGTATTCATTATTTTTTCACCACACCCAGTGCTCCATGCAATCTGTGCCCTCTATAATACCCACCACCTGGTACCCCAACCTCCCACCCCCCTCACCACTTCAAACCCCTCAGATTGTTTTTCAGAGTCCATAGTCTCTCATGGTTCACTTCCCCTTCCAGTTTCTCCCAACACCCTTCTCCTCTCTAACTCCCCATGTCCTCCATGCTATTTGTTGTGCTCCACAAATTAAGTGAAACCATGTGATAATTGACTCTCTCTGCTTGACTTATTTCACTCAGCATAATCTCTTCCAGTCCCGTCCATGTTGCTACAAAAGTTGGGTATTCATCCTTTCTGATGGAGTCATAATACTCCATAGTGTATATGGACCACATCTTCCTTATCCATTC
This sequence comes from Neogale vison, assembly GCF_020171115.1. Taxonomy (NCBI): domain Eukaryota; kingdom Metazoa; phylum Chordata; class Mammalia; order Carnivora; family Mustelidae; genus Neogale; species Neogale vison. The sequence continues at coordinate 133,045,521 of NC_058096.1, read as the reverse complement.
GTCCATTGAAGGGCATCTTGGTTCTTTCCATAGTTTGGTGATTGTGGCCATTGCTGCTATAAACATTGGGGTACAGATGGCCCTTCTTTTCACGACATCTGTATCCTTGGGGTAAATACCCAGGAGTGCAATTGCAGGGTCATAGGGAAGCTCTGTTTTTAATTTCTTGAGGAATCTCCACACTGTTCTCCAAAGAGGCTGCACCAACTTGCATTCCCACCAACAGTGGAAGAGGGTTCCCCTTTCTCCACATCCCCTTCAACACATGTTGTTTCCTGTCTTGTTAATTTTGGCCATTCTAACTGGGGTAAGGTGATATCTCAATATGGTTTTAATTTGAATCTCCCTGATGGCTAGTGATGATGAACATTTTTTCATGTGTCTGATAGCCATTTGTATGTCTTGATTGGAGAAGTGTCTGTTCATATCTTCTGCCCATTTTTTGATATGATTATCTGTTTTGTGTGTGCTGAGTTTGAATTTTTTTTTAAGGATTTCATTTATTTATTTCACTGAGAGAGACACAGCGAGAGAAGGAATACAGCAAAGGGAGAGGGAGAAGCAGGCTTCCTGCCAAGCAAGGAGCCCAATTCAGGGCTCAATGCAGGGCTTGATCCCAGGACCCAGGGATCATGACCTGAGCCAAAGGCAGACCCTTAATGACTGAACTACTCAGGTGCCCCTGATGCATAGTTTAATTCCCAGGTCCCAACTTATTGCCAGTATTTCTGATTTCTTAAAGACCAACTCCCTATAGCCTGAAGTAGTGTCAATAGCTACAAGTTGCCAAAAAGCTGTCAAGAAATAAAATATTGTGGAATGACTAAATTATCTTGTATTTTAAAGATATGTTCACACACTCAACCAGGTAATTGCACAAATAACCAAAATTTGAAAATACGCTCTTTCTTCTACCCAATTTCAGTGAGTAATTGATAGAGTCATAAATAATTAGTAAAGTTAAAACATGTTTTCATGTTTTAACACAAACAGAATCTACTCAACAAAGGAAGGAACATTGAAATCCCTCTCTTTTTAAAAAAATATTTTATTTATTTATTTGACAGAGAGATCACAAGTAGGCAGAGAGGCAGGCAGAGAGAGAGGAGGAAGCAGGCTCCCTGCTGAACAGAGAGCCCAGTGCGGGGTTCGATCCCAGGACCCTGGGATTGTGACCTGAGCCGAAGGCAGAGGCTTAACCCACTGAGCCACCCAGGAGCCCCTGAAATCTCTTTTATTTAAAAATTTTTTGTTGAAATCTTGTGATACACCAGGTATACTAGGTAAAAACAGAGAAGGAGGCAGCTTTTGCCCTTGTGGGGCTGACACTCTGTGGCAGGAAGCAGTATGTGTTCATGAACAAATGAAGAAGATAACTTCAAAAAGTAGGATGTCATAGAGAAAATAAGGTAATAGCATAGGCAATGATTGATGTGTTTTAGCTAGAGGGGAAAAGAGGGTCTTTTTGAAGAACTGGCATTTGAATTGGCAAATGATGAGATAAGAAGGAATCAGCTATGTGGATATTTAGGGGGAAGAATATTCCAGGAAGAGAGAAGGACAAGGGCAAAAGCCCTGGGGCACTTTCGAAGTACAGAAAGCAGCTCAGAGTGGTTAGAACACAGTGAGTAAGATGAAGAATTGCTGAAACAGGGTCTAAGAGAAAAGCAGGGAGAAAGTTCAGGCCAATTTTTTATTTTTAAATTCTAAATGCAGTGATAAACCACTTAAGTAGAAGAGTAATATGATCTGGTTCTAGCTTTAAATATATTGTTCTAGTTGCTCCAGGAAGAAGAAGTTATTGGGGAAGTAAGGCAGTCGGTCATCTCCTTCTATCCATTTCTCAAGGAATGATAAGGCATAAACTGTCCAAAAAGTCACATGTCAATACTAGAAAAACAATTTTAATCACAGCCTGGAGACTTGGGAATCTGGTCCTTTAAATTAACTGGCTGTATGATCTGAAACAAAGCACTGGGGGCCACTCTGTTTCAATATCCCATCATGTTTTCATGAATTTCAAAAGAGAAAATGGGCATGAACAGGTTTGATGAAGCAGACAGACTGTGCAAATGATGAAGAGTTCTCATTCTCTAGAACCTTCATGTTCTCCTGGTCCTCTACAAACCCTCTTACAGTGTTCTCCCAGAGTCTCTGTAATTAACAAAGAATTCATTTCCTTCTTTTCTTTTCTTTTCTTTTTTGCAGGCTGTATGGATACGAAAGAGGCTGATATCTATTTCCTCATTGATGGCTCAACCAGCATACAGAAGAAACACTTTGGACAAATCAAGGAATTTATGCTGGCTGTGACAGGAATGTTCAGCATTGGCCCAGACAAAGTCCAAGTCGGAGCGGTGCAGTATTCACATAAGATGAAAGTGGAGTTTTATATCAATGACAGTTCTAATAATGTGAACTTAAGAAATGCTATTTTGAACATCGAGCAACTCAAAGGCAGGACCCATACTGGGGAGGCCCTGGATTTCGTGCTGTCAATAATAAAAGAGGATAGGAAGCATAGGACACGCCAGGTTCCCTGTTACCTCATTGTGCTGACTGACGGGAGGTCCGCAGATGAAGTCCTAGAACCTGCAGAGAGAGTAAGGGCTGAGCAAGTCACCATTCATGCAGTTGGCATCGGGGAGGCTAACAAAGCACAACTCCAACAAATTGCTGGGGGAGAAGAAAGGGTTAGCTTTGGGCAGAACTTTGATGCTTTAAGAAGCATAAAAGATGAAGTTGTTCACAGGATCTGCAAAGAAAAAGGTAAGCAAAACAAAAATGGCTTTATTCTCCATACTTCATTAGGTACTTCAGGCAGACTGATAGCTGGGCTGAGACAAGAAGTGTCGTGACCAGTTGTCTGGTTAACATTTTGCTAACTTCCTTTATCATCAGGGAGGGATTCAGCACCCCCCCCCTTTTTTAAATATTCTATTTATTTGACACAGAGAGAGATCACAAGTAGGCAGAGAGGCAGGCAGAGAGAGAGAGGGAAGCAGTCTCCCTACAAAGCAGAGAGCCTGATGCTAGTCTCAATCCCAGGACCCTGAGATTGTGACCTGAGCTGAAGGCAGAGGTTTAACTCACTGAGCTACCCAGGCACCAATTGCCAAGATTGGAAAATCCCTCAGTAGACAGATGCTCTGAGGCCATGTTGAAAGTTGTAAGTAGGAAGGTTGCTAAGAATATTGTGGCCTTGACAAAGCCCACCGGTATGGTGTGTTAGAGACTCTATTCTGTGTGTGCATGTGTGCACATGTGTACATGTGTGTGTGTGCGTGCATGTGTGTATGTGCATGGGCTAATTAAAGCAGATGAGCACAGTGGAAAGAAAATGGACTCTGGCTTTAGTATCCAACTCACTTTCCTACTTGACCTTCAGACTGCCTCATTGATTAAGCAAGGGTAACACCTATATCATAGAACCCTCACAGGTTTAGCATTACACGCATCAGCCATCATTTCTCTATTATGCATGCATATCTAGTACTCACATAACAATTGTTTATTTTTATTTGTAACAGAAGCACATATTTGCATTTTCATTCTGACTAAAAATCATGTAACAAAAGTTAGGAAAAACAATTTTCAAATTCCTGTACCTGATTATGATTTCTCTTGTTAGTAATAGCCACTTACTAATTGAAGATGATATATGTTGATTGCTAGTATGAACACATGAAAATTCCATGTGCTGAGAGACATGTTAACTTCTTGGTTAAGATAAAGGATGGTGGAGTCAATGAGTCAAAGTTCAAACCCCAGCCTTATTACCTGTGGACCTTGAATGGGTTACATCCTGTCTACCTGCCTTCATCCCTGTGTGGAGCCTATAGTGAAGCTTGAAAGTGATAATGCATGTGGAAAACTTAAAATAATGCATGTGGGCCCGTAGTAACTGCTACATAAAAAGGAGCTGTTGTAGAAGTTGGCTAAGGTATTCACTGATGAGAAGACAAAAGAATTTTCACTTATTTGAACTTAGAAAAGTGAAAAAGTTTGGGGATTTTCTGAGTCACTAAAATAAAAAAATAGATAAGCAATGCAACTAATGAATTATGGAACTCTACATCAAAAACCAATTATGTACTGTATGCTGGCTAACTGAACATAACTTTAAAAAGCAAACAAATGAAGAAACAAAAAAGAAAAACAGATAATAAGTGGGGCTCACAGCAAAATCAGAAATCCCAATATTGCTCATTGTTCTCGCAATTGTGGACAGTAGTTGGGTCTTCAGGATGTTCTAGAAAGACTACAAGAGCAAAAGTTCCCCAACGTTTCCTGGGATTGATGCAAAGGAACATAACAGGGTTCCAGGAAACAGAAAGTAGACTGTATCTCAGTCCTTTCAAGCGAGATAGGCCTGGACCAATGTGAGGAGGTGCAGTACATAATCTCCTGTGGGTCAGGTTGTTGTCGCGCAGGTGCCTGAACAATGGCACACCTGAGAGCTACGGACAAGGAAATGAGCCATAAGATGGTAAATAGAGGCAGGGAAACTAAGGAACCAAAGCTGGAAGACCCAGAAAAATACTGACTAGTCTCATAGCAGATGCATATGGAGCAAAACACAGTGTGTTTATTGCTGAGAGGGCAAGAAAAGGGGCTTTAACAGAAAGACCCCAAACTACACAATGCAGAGTATTCTTTCTCTTTTGTATAATGGTCCAGGGTGAGTAGTGGAGGTCTGTAGAGAGACCAGTCCATGCTCAACCCATAGCTCCCATCTTTAGGTCAAAAGTGAACCTCTAGTTCTCTTCACCTTGCATTTTAGAAAGGGAGAAAGGGCCATATGAGTCCACTACACTCAATTGTTTTAATGTTAAGATCCAGACGTGGGAAAGTCACTTCTGCTCATATCTATTGACCAAAACTTAGTGAGAGGGCCACATGAAGCTTCAAGGAAGACTAGGATATATGGTCTTTTCCTGGACAATCATCTGGCTCGTTGAAGCTAGTTTCTAGTTGAAACTAGTTGACACAGAAGGATGGGAGACCAGATATTAGAGGATGGGAAGCAGTCTCATCACAAAACAGATATAAGAAGGTAGACCCAGTGAACACCAAACCACATGTAAAAGTCCACTCCTTTTACATATGTTTCATGGAAGGGAGGCTTCCACATTTCACAGCAGTGGGGCCTTGTCAAGGCCACAAATATATTTAGTGACCTCTCTATTGATGACTTTCAAGATGGTCCCAGGCAGCTTGGGTCTTAAATGGTGGTTTTAATGTTCCCTGGTGGGCCTTACATAAATTATTAAAAAATAATAAACATTGTTTTTATTCTTTTTGACTAATGCTAATTGTTTATTTTTAAATAGTATGGGATAGACTCTGTGAGTGTTGAGGGAAGGACTACTTAAGAGAATGGCAATGACAGCAGGTAGACCAAAAGGATAAGAATAAGGAGATACATGCCAACAACAATATTTACATACTATATATAGAGAGAGACATAGATGTACTCACACACATCTGTACAATGGATTAGTAACACTGGGTTTTTTTTTCTGTGGCTTATAGAAATTGGTCTTCAATGTGTACATCCATGCACATACACACACATATATATATACAAAAATATGTGAATTTCAAGTTGGTAGGTTTCTTCAAATTTTATATATAAATATAGGAATAGTCCATGCTGAACGGATATGTGCTTACTAATACACTTATTATCTCTAGTAGGTTTCTCATCCTGATTTTTTTTCTCACCCTGATTTTTTTTCCAATTTATTTATTTTCAGAAAAACATTATTCATTATTTTTTCACCACACCCAGTGCTCCATGCAAGCCGTGCCCTCTATAATACCCACCCTGATTTTTAATATTGATTTATAATATTTATCAAATCACTTTAAATTATCCAAGAAAATAATGCAACATAAAGATTGCTTAGAATTTTGTGTTTTTACATTATACATAGAAACCTGAACTAATAGTCCTGTGAGTGTAGAGAATTGATTGCTTTTTCTCTGATTCCTTTTTTTCATCATCATTGCATCCTTTAACACATAACCTGATACTTGGCATTTCATACACCTCAAGAATTATGAATAAATGAATTATGGATAAATGAATATATGCTTTGGAAGTTGCATTTTTTCTTTAAAATTTCGTGGGTAATAATTCAGTGGATTTCTGATTCAGGGTTCTAGTCAGCAGGCCTCTACTACAGGAGCAGATTAAATTTTCAAATGTAGTAGCAGGTGCTTAAGTTAATTTTTGATGTTTTCTGACAATGCATTTATTTCTGTCTTATCATTTCTCTATATTCTGGAAATCCTGTCAACCTGGCTCATTTCTGTTCTTTTTGACAACATGCAGGATGTGAAGACATGAAGGCTGACATCATGTTTCTGGTGGACAGTTCTGGCAGTATAGGACATGACAATTTTGGGAAAATGAAAACTTTCATGAAAAACCTATTAGCCAAGATTCAGGTTGGTCCAGATAGAACTCAGATTGGTGTCATTCAGTTCAGCGATCAAACTCAAGAAGAATTCCAACTTAATAAATACTTTACACAAAATGAAATTTCTGATTCAATAGACAGAATGTCTCTCATCAACCAAAACACTTTGACCGGAAATGCACTGACTTCTATAGATGAATACTTTACCCCTGCCAAGGGGGCCCGTGCTATGGTCAAAAAGTTTCTTATCCTCATCACGGATGGAGAAGCGCAAGATCCTGTGAGAGACCCTGCTAAAGCTCTTCGGGACAAAGGTGTAGTTATCTTCTCCGTGGGGGTGTATGGCGCCAATAGGACACAGCTGGAGGAGATCAGTGGGGATGGCAACTTGGTCTTCCAGGTTGAGAAATTTGATGATCTGAAGACAATAGAAAGCAAACTCATTTTTCGTGTTTGTGCTCTCCATGGTGAGTAACACCGTCATCCTTCAGGACTCTGAAATGTGAGTTGTTGACCTCTTCAGGTGAACAGTGGGTTGTACCACAGGTTTGGACTCTCTCTGGACTTTGGTGTTAAGTTTTAATCTTATTTCTGTTTTATTAAAATGCCTGTGACCTCCAGGGATATTCCACTTGAACAATCTTGTCAGCCAGTTTAGCAACAAGGTAGTCTGGCTGTGGAGACTTCGAAGCTATTCCAAAAAGTTCTCAGAATTTTCCATTGAACTTCCAACTTTTTACTACCTGAATACCTAGATTTTCCACAGGAAATTTTTAATCCCAAATGATTCCCCAGAATTTTTTCTTGCCTACCTATAATCCTTGTCAAGTAGTAAATACCTAGAAATACAAATTCTTCTTCTTAGGTAAATGAAATCCAATATCCTAAGCATTACCCTCCCCCCCCAAAAAAATCCCGTTTTAAAGGATTTCATTGATTCACCTATTTTTCTCCACTTCTATGAGTGAGGTATTTTACAATGGTCTTTTCATTTATCTATCTCTTTGGAAAATTTTAATTTGTTACTTTTTTAAAATGATTGTTCAGGATCATCATTTTTATCTCTCACAAACTGTAATGCTTTTCAAATTGCATCAAGCAAATCTTCAGTTTGAGTCCATCAACTTTAATGACTCTTGGATGAGAACTTGGCTATAAATCCACACATAAGACTAAAAACAACTCTGCTTTTAAATCTATCATGTGCTGTTATCTGTGTTTTGGATACAACCAGGAAAACACACTGAAGTATTGGTAAATTTGTTGTATGTTGTTCCCCTGGCAACATAGAGACCTCCCTTGGACTATATTATTCAGAATTCTGTGTGAGAAATTTTCACAAGTTAACAGAATGTTTTAGTGTAAACTCTGAGTTTTAGGCAGTGACACTGCAATTTCTTTCATAACAGCTTAATTAAAATGGCAAGGATTCTCAAACTCTTGGTAGTGTTGATACAATCTAAGACAGGTTAGCCTTAAGGCCACATCCCCACCTTTGAAATCCATGGAGATCTTCCTGGCATTTCTTCATTTTGATAAACATGATGTTTGTGAAGGCCCTGTCTATAGCATGAGGTGAAATTTCAGCTGACTCACATACCAGATTGACTCATAAACGTCAAATCATGTCATTGTCCCAGGTTTCTACACATATATCCTGGGCTCACCCATAGCATCTTAGCCTTGAGAATTTGAGACCATTGCCAGAAATAAGGACTGAAGTTACCATACTCAGGTGGGAAGTGGAGAAAGTGAAATTGTAGAAGGCATGTACTTAAGTTACTGAGGGAAGAGAAAGAGGGGAGAGAAACCCCATACTTTGGAGACCTTTCCAGAGTGCTCACTTGACTTCCAATGTGGAGGAGAGCTTGGGGCTGAGGGGAAGTGATAGGGCCTTAGCTCTCTCTCTCTCTCTCAGACTTGGGGTCTTTCCGGGTTCTAATCCAGGAGGCGAGGGGAAGGAGCGGAAATGAAAGCAGAGAGGCATGGTGCACATGGAGCAGCTTGCCTAGCAGAAGTTGAAAAGACAGCTGGAGCCAGAGAGGGTAGGATAAAAATCCCAGCTAATACATAGAGCCTCTGAGCTCTTTAAAGCAACAGGCCAGTTTGGCAAATATCAGTCCTATCTCACCATTATACTGATATTAAACTACCTTCTGACATTTCATTTCAGTTGAAAGCCTGCCTAGGAAAACACATCACTTGTCCTAATGAGATATAGCAGAACAGAGTGGTGTAGCTTAAGAACCACCCATTGCAGAGTTATTGTCAGCTACACTTTCCATGGAATCATGATCTGGGCAAGTTGTACATCACCGAGCCTCAGTTTCTCACTCTGTAAAATGGCAACAGCCACGTCTAACAAGTGAGAAGCAGTGTCTGGCACATAGTAGGTTCATGGCAGATGTTTGCTTGCTCGCCCTTCTCAGCTGTCTGTCTAGAATACACTGCAGAAAGATTGTGATGCCTGCTTTCTTTCTCTTTCAGATTGCAAAAATATTAAAGTGTTGGACATTGTGTTTGTGCTGGACCATTCAGGCAGCATAAATACAGAAGAGCAAGAAAGCATGATGGGTCTAACTATCCATTTGGTGAATAAAGCAGATGTTGGCAGTGCCCGAGTTCGGATTGGAGCTCTCAAATACTCAGAATATCCTGAGGTTCTTTTCCACCTTGGGAAATACTCAAACAGATCTGCAGTCATTGAACACCTGAGGAGGCGCAGGGACACTGGAGGGCGTACCTTTACTGCCAGGGCTCTTGATCACACAAACCTAATGTTCACGGAAGAACATGGCAGCCGCATCCAGCAAAATGTGAAACAGATGCTGATCATCATCACCGATGGCGAGTCTGATGACCGAAATCGGCTCAATGACACAGCACTGAAATTGAGAAACAAAGGCATCGATATCTACGCAGTGGGTGTAGGAGAGGCCAACCAACTTGAACTTGAGGCTATGGCAGGGAATAAAAACAATACTTTCCATGTAGATAATTTCAACAAACTGAAAGATCTTTACCTGCCTCTGCAAGAAAGAATGTGTACCAGTGCCCTTGAGCGTAAGTTGTAATTTTTAAAGTTTCTCTGGGGGTAGCAATAGAAGGTTAAAAAAAAATAAATTAAATCTTGGCTTCCCATTATCTGGATTTCATGGGATGAATCTTTCTCTGCTCAGGCTATTTTTCTTATTTCCAAAAGAAATGCATTGATTGAGCAAGGTCTGAAAGTTGCCTTTCCATGACGGCATCCATTGAAGAGCTTATGGAAGAAGGTTTCAGAAATGTTCTTTGAGGTCTTGCTACCCTGTTGCCTTTTTCTTGGCAGAAAGGAACTCTACCTGGGATCATACTGACCTTACCCCATTTCAGGGCCTCTTGTGCTATTCCGTTAATGGTCTCAATGCAACCACTGAATACCAGTTGCAGGTCAGACTCAGAGTTGCATGGTTTCACAGATAGACTTCTGTCTTCAGAGATCCAGGACAGTCTAAATGGGATTATAGACATTCTCTTGGGCCATTTGAAGTTGAAGTAGTCTTTGTGTTTTTCTAGATACAGGCAATTAATACGGACAAAAGGATATGGGAATTCAATATGGAGTAGTAGAGGCTGGTGGGTAGGAATAGGGAGGGAAGGGACGTAAGTGGATCCCATGAGATACCAGTGGGTTAGGGATGGCCACAGGCATCCCACTTGAGGAAAGTGTAAGATTGGCCATATGGGTTCAAAGTGAGCAATGAATTCATTTCCTTGGTTTCAGATACTGAATGATGGTATTATCTTTAATAAAAATTGTGACTTTTCCCAAGGCAGCAGGACCTTTTCAATTCTGCCTGTTCCAGCCTGTCCCTGGACTCCCATCCTAAAATTTGGTCTTCTTGCCTTTTGTCAGCACCGAGTAATCCTCCTAACACACACTAGATTATGTCACTGCTTTGCTTACAGTTTATAGTTTCTGAATTCCTGAGTTCCATCTAGCCTTGTCCATATCTCCAACCTCATCTGTTGCCACTCCCCACTTTACAATCTCTCCTGTCAATCTGAAATACCTCTGCATCTTTGTACACAGCATTCTACCCATCACGAATACACAGCCCATTTTCCCACACTGTATCTAGTATTACACATTTCAGCCTTTGTTTACCAATTTCCTGACCCAATTCCTGACAGTGACCCCAGTGGGTATCTCTGATTCTGCACCTTCTATTTCTCCTAGTGGTAGCACCAAACACATATTTGCTATTTTTTTGTCTGTAGCTATAACAAGACTGATTTCTTTGGGCGGGCATGGCCTCCTGTTTATCACTGAGTCCCCATCGACTCTACTACATCACCAGGACTACAGTCTTTTCCTACAAAGATGGAGTCTGTTTTATTCTCATCTCCCATTCCTACCTTTTGGAGGCAGATACTGAGGCAGAGTCTAGGATACATGGTGTTTATTAGGGATCCACACCCTGTGAAGGAAAGTGGGAAAGTAGGATGGGCAGAAGAAGTTGCACAGTGAGGCATGCTCGACAAAGCTCCAAACCTGGCTAAGAGCTCTGGAGTGTATACTGCCTATCAGTGTTGTCCAGCATCAGACTAAGATGACTGGGTGGTTATGTCCCCTTCCCACTTATGTCCCCCTTTCCCAGATATGGTCTTCCCTAAAAGGTTATGGTCTTTTGCAAGACCTCTCTTTGCAGTGAGGCTAACCATGAAGGAGCTGACAGTCTGAGGCCCTCTGTTGACCACACTCCCACAACTGGCAGCAAATCCTTCCTTGAAGGTCTATCTGGGCAGATAACCCTTAGAAAGAATTGTGTGATAAAGGGCATTCTTTGTTCTCAACTGCCTTTACTAATCACCTTCGTGTTGCCCCTATCCCAGCCATTGCATTTGATTGGAACTGAGGGTAGAATATTATCCCTGTGTTTGAGACATTACACCGTGGATTTCAGGGAGATGACCCTTTGCCCTCTTTATTAGCTATTAGCACTTGTCCCATTGCATTTTAATATTTGGTTTATGATATTATAAAAAACTGCAGCAGAGAAAAATACTGGATTTAAAGATAAAAAGAATGACGTGGTCCAGGTACCCGCTCCACTGCATAACAATTGTGTATTCTTAGGCAAGTTACTTAACCTCTGAATTCCATTTCTGTATCTATAAAATTAGATTAATTCCTTATAACATGATCATGAGTCTTAAGTTACTGTATGCCAAAAACATTTTTTAAAATGGCAATTCTCAACACAAATGTAAAGTGGTAGTAGCATTAATAGTAACAGGAACACTAACCATAATACATGGGTACCATTACCTTGACTTCGGTGAACCTTCCAGTTTGAGTGTGTCGAAGGGATTTCTAGCCTTTGCAATTACTTTTTAATGAACCTATTCAATCTATTCAAGCTTCTTTCTCTAAGCAACTTTCACTGTCTTTTCAAATGAATCACATAAATATTAAAATTTGAAGTGAAGTCTATTATCTTTCTCCTTCCCACTGTTTTTCCTTCTTGAGGGCCAACCAATAATTCTCTCTTCTGTTGACTTATCTCAATTTGCTACTAATGTGGGGATTTAGTAAAGCAATTGAAGAATTTGAGGAAAAGGAAGATTTAGAATAATTCGTGAGGAAAATAATTGTTTTGTTTTTCCCAATTGCAGCGTGTGACATTCAAGAAGCCGATATGGTTTTCTTTTTTGATGGCTCTGACATGGTCTCCCACTCAGAGTTTGCTACCATGACAACTTTTGTGTCAGACTTAATTGATAATTTTAACCTTCAGAACCAGAGAATAAAAATTGGCTTGGCTCAATTTGGGAGTGGCTTCCAGAAAATTATTGAGTTGAAAAACTCTCTGACAATACCGAAGTTGAAGACTCAAATTCAAACCATCACTAAGAGTAACGGGTTTCCGCGAATTGACCTGGCCCTTAAAAAAGTGAAAGTCATGTTCGATCCATCTTCTGGTGGGAGGAGAAATGCTGGTGTTCTTCAAACTTTGGTTGTCATCACATCCAGGGATCCCTACTACAATGTGGCTGATGAAGTGAAAGTCCTGAGAAACCTCGGAATTTGTGTCCTGGTTTGGGGCATAGGGGATGTTCATAAGGAGCAACTTCTGCCAATGACAGGAGATTCTAGAAAAATAATCACCCTCAAAGACTTTAATACATTAACAGATGTGAATATAAAAAAAAGAATGGTTCGTGAAATCTGCCAGAGCTGTGGGACCACCAGTAAGTACTTCCCTTGTTTTGTGTTGTTTTTTTAATTTATTTTTTATTTATTTTCAGCATAACAGTATTCATTATTTTTGCACCACACCCAGTGCTCCATGCAATCCGTGCCCTCCATAATACCCACCACCTGGCTCCCCCAACCTCCCAGCCCCTGCCCCTTCAAAACCCTCAAATTGTTTTTCAGTCTCCATAGTCTCTCATGGTTTGTCTCCCCTTTCAATTTTCCTCAACTCCCTTCTCCTCTCCATCTCCCTATGTCCTCCATGTTATTTGTTATGCTCCACAAATAAGCGATATGATAATTGACTCTCTCTGCTTGACTTATTTCACTCAACATAATCTTCTTCCAGTCCCATCCATGTTGCTACAAAAGTTGGGTATTCGTCCTTTCTGATGGAGGCATAATACTCCATAGTGTATATGGACCACATCTTCCTTATCCATTTGTCCGTTGAAGGGCATCTTGGTTCTTTCCACAGTTTGGTGACTGTGGCCATTGCTGCTATAAACCTTGGGGTACAGATGGCCCTTCTTTTCACTACATCTGTATCTTTGGGGTAAATATCCAGTAGTGCAATTGCAGGGTCATAGGGAAGTTCTATTTTTAATTTCTTGAGGAATCTCCACACTGTTCTCCAAAGAGTCTGCACCATCTTGCATGTTTGTTTTTGATTTAACTACTGCCTTCCTGGGGCTTCATTTCCCCAAGATGTCCTGGAGGCTGGCTGTAGCTGAACATATTTTTTGAAGAGTGCTCAGTGAGAACAGACCTCTCCTCTGTTTCCAGGAAGCTTGGGATTAGCTAGCCTCCCTCAGAGGTGAGGAAAAAGGTGCAGAGGCTGGAGGAGGTCCTGGGTTGTGCCCTCTGGTTAGTCCTGACCCCTCACTGCAAGCCAGGCTTTGTGCTTCTCTTACCACCAAAAGTCAGTCCCCTAATTCTGCCTCCCTCCACTTGTGGCAGGCCTAGAATAATGCCTTGTGTCCCGTGGGAAGTAAGTGAAACAGACTTTGGCTGGTTGGCAGCTTTACTATTTTAACTTTGTCAAACCATCTTGTAAGGGACTCCATGTTCCTGTGTGTGTCTCTGTGTTGTGTGTCTGTTTGAACCTATGTGTGTGCATATTTTCTTCTGCTTTTAATGATGGCATTTGTATAATCATAACATAGTAAAGATTTGAATTTGCCCTTAGTGATTATTTGATTCCCAGAAGTCAAAAAAACCAATGGCTGTAAAGGCCAGGAGGTAAGTGAGTCAAGAGGGGAGAAAGGGAAAGAAAGGAAGGGACAGCAATGAGCCATCTTGTGGGGAGGTCACTATTCGCTTCAGGTGAAAGTCACCATGTAGGACTCAGGTTCTGTACATTTGGGCTGGGAGTTGAGAGGATGACATCTCAGGATATAACATTTTGTGTAATTTGTACAACATGCAGAAATTCCTCAGCGTGCTCTGGAGTCATGACTGAAGCCACTTCTTTCACAGAATGGGTTGGTCTTTCCAAGCTCTCCAGATGGTCTATGCCCCATTTGGGGTGCTCAGCTAGAAGCAGATTACAGTGGTGGAAAGGGAACTGGCACTGGAATCCAAAAGCCAGGGTTCTTGCTCTGGTGCTGTAGTAACTTCCAGCATCATGATTTCCTTAGTGATAAAATGAGCAATCAGGCAGGGTCAGAAGTGACCAAATGGCAACTTACAGCTATGTCATATTGGTCCTGTCTGGTGTTGACAACTTGTTAAAATTAGTTGACAGCTTTTACAAACTGAAAATTGCACATGAAAAAGGAAGATTTCAGGCTTTCCTTGGGAAAAAGAAAGGCAATCTAATTACCCCAGACCCATCTCCTGCATGGCTACTCTCAGTGAGAATTGAGTAGTGAACAGACGGGGTTGTTATTCTCCTTTCATTCTCTTTGCTCTCTGTCCATCTAACTCCTTTACATTATCCACCCAGCCTTTGCAGCCGTTTATGTTTGTGACATCTGGATTAAATAATCCCTAAGTATATTTCAAATACTTAAAATGTTATGATTATATGAATCATAACATGTCATCATTAAAAGAAAAAAATATGCATGTGTGCACACGCACATACACACACACAGCCAGCCACTGAAAATGAGGCTAAACCATGATTGGAACTTGAAATATTTGAAAGGGGAGAGAGAAAATACCTGTGTTGATCAAGCAACAGTGTTCTTGAACACTGGGTATTATGGGCCCTCCAGTTCTGAGCCATGCCGTGACCACTCTCCTTTTTTCTGCCTGGTCTGCTCTTCCTTACTCTTGTCTACTCATTAATCTGGCCTCGTTTCTCTTGGTTTCCAGATTGCTTTATGGACATAGTGGTCGGGTTTGACATTTCCACTCACCTGCTGGGGCAGCCATTGTTCTATGGCCACCCCCTGCTGGAATCCTACCTCCCAAGCATCTTAGAGGACATCACCTCCATCGGGAGGGTCAGCTGTGGGGCAGGCACAGAGGTGCAGGTGAACGTGGCCTTCAAGGTGAACAAAATCACTGCCAAGTTCCAACTCTACCAGAGAGCAATATTTGACAGCCTGCGGCAAGTCAGTGTCGATGGGCCAACTCATCTGAATGCACAGTTCCTGCAGTCGCTGTGGGAGACCTTTAATGATAGAGCTAAATCCAATGGACAGGTACTCTTGTCACATTCAGTCTCCCATATCTGCATTCTTCCTTTTGTTTCATCCTCCCCAATTGCATGTTTCATTTTCACATCATCCCATCCTTTGCTTTTCTCTTCC
Source organism: Neogale vison (assembly GCF_020171115.1). Classification (NCBI taxonomy): domain Eukaryota; kingdom Metazoa; phylum Chordata; class Mammalia; order Carnivora; family Mustelidae; genus Neogale; species Neogale vison. The sequence continues at coordinate 133,030,093 of NC_058096.1, read as the reverse complement.
TCTAGGTTCTACTCATCTTTTCAGATGGTCTTGGGGGTGAAAGCGAGATAATGCTTGAAGATCAATCAGACAGGCTCAGAGCAGCAGGTACAGAATTGCAAATTTAAGTGGTACAACACAGAATGTGCTAATGAGTCCCTGCTTACTCAGGTGTGGTAGATCTTGGGATCTGTCTGGCCATTGGAAGCAGATGCTGTTGGTGCCTTCCCAAACCCCCTTGACCAGCCTGTATGCTTATCCCCCAGATACTGCAAATGCCACAGCCATGTGCATTTACCTGTGACCTTCTACAGTCATGTGTCCTTGGCTGACCTGAACCATTACCTTGGAGTAAGGGGTGGGTTTATATGATGTCCCACCTGGAAATGGAAGGGGGACAATCGATATAGGGATAAAAAACATAGCACCCTTCCTCAAGTGGGTCAACTCTGATACAGTTTATACACCAGAGTCCTTCATGAGTCATATCAAGGTGAAGACTTTACTGAGACACATTCTTGCTTACAACTTCCCCCTCCCCTTCCTCTACATCTTTCTCCCTCAATAAACCATGTACACACAAATTCTTCTCTTAGATTATGGTTCCAGGGCTCTTGACCTAGGACACTCCCTACTGTTTCTGATTATCCATGTGAAAGCCACATTGATCTTGAAAAGATCTACTACTATTATACAACCCCTATCCCTCGTCCTAGTTTCAGACCAAGCTGGAAGCTAACTGCAGAAGTTTTGAGAATCTTATGCAGTGACATGAGGCTCCACTGATTGTCAGATGAGATATATTGTTTGAAACTTTCTGGGTATAGACCCACACTGGTTTCTGGGGTTTAGTGTCCATGGGCAGCCTCCCTAGAGACCACAAAATTTCCTGCTTGATTGCTGGGTTGTTTTGTCCTCTTTCCCCACTGTTCTTAGTACATCACGTTCCTTAGTACAACCTCTGGTCCTTTATAGGATCTGGCTCCTCTCCCCACTCTGACCTTCCCTCACTCCCCACACTCAGCATCTATGGCATACAGAGCCATCCCCTTCTTCCTTCAGCACACCTCCCGCCTCAGTCCCTCAGGCCCCCATTCCTGGCATACAAGTTTCTTCTACCTAGAACTCTCCCAGTCCTTCTCCACTTTCTGTCTCTGGTTCTCTACCTCGACCAGCTTCCATTTGTCCTTCAGGATCAGTACAAGTATCTCCCAGAAACCTTCCATGACTTTCTAAGACCAAGTTGGGAGCTTCTCCTTTAGGCCTTCAAAGCACCTTGCCATTCCTTCTCAGGACAATTACCACTTCTCAGAGCAGCCATCTGATCCCTGTCCACCTTTTCCATTGGACTGGCCTTCTGTGAAGGGACAGAGTGTGTCTGTCCTACTCATCTTGTGTCCCTGGTATAGTGATTAATACATAATAAGCTTCTAATAAGCAAATGTTTGTTTAATGAAAGGATAAGTGGAACAAATGTACTAGTGAGCAAATTAATGAGTGAGTGAATGAATGAATAAATGGAGTCCTGGCTACGGTCAGGAGTTCACTCTGGGCTTTCCTCAGTTTCGCAGGGCCTGGGCCCCCAGGGGTGTTCAGTCATGGAGATGACTTTGAGAACTGTTATTAATTTACATTCAGAAAAATTAAGAAAACCTCTGAAGATGAACAATGCCCTACCTATCTATCTACCTATCTACCTATCTATTTATTTTTATTAACATATACTGTATTATTTGTTTCAGGGGTACAGGTCTGTGAATCATCAGTCTTACACAATTCACAGTGCTCACCATAGCATATACCCTCCCCAGTGCCCATCCCCAGCCACCTTATCCCTCCCATCCCCTTCCCTCAGTTTATTTCCTGATATTAAGAATCTCTTGTGTTTTGGCTCCCTCTCTGGTTTCATCTTATTTCATTTTTCCCTCCCTTCCCCTATGATCCTCTGTCTTGTTTCTCAAAGTCCTCCAATTAGTGAGATCATATGATAATTGTCTTTCTCTGATTGATTTAATTCACTTAGTATAATATCCTCTAGTTCCATCCATGTAGTTGCAAATGATAAGATTTTGTATTTTTAATGGGTGCATAGTATTCCATTGCATGTGTGTATATATACCACAGCTTCTTTATCCATTCATCTGTTGATGGACAACTAGGCTCTTTCCATAGTTTGGCCACTTTGGACACTGTTGCTACAAACATTGGGGTGAAGGTGCCCCTTTGGATTACTACATTTGAATCTTTGGGGTAAATACCCAGTAGTGCAATTGCTAGGTCATAGGTAGCTCTATTCTTAACATCTTGAGGAACCTCCATACTGTTTTCCAGAGTGGCTGCACCAGCTTGCATTCCCACCAACAGTGTAGGAGGGCTCCCCTTTCTCCACATTCTCGCCAACACCTGTCATTTCCTGACAGGCTAATTTTAGCAACCTGACTGGTGTGAGGTGGTATCTCACTGTGGTTTTGATTTGTATTCCCTAATAACAATGCTCTTTCTTAAAAATTGCTTTCAAATACCTAAGAATTGCATCTATCAAAACTTGATGGTGAGGCATTAAACACAGTTTTCTGCTATTATTTTTCTGTTGGGTTTGAAGCCTAAACAAGCAAGCAGGCCTGTTTGGTTCTTCATATGTCAAGAGTCCTGCTTCTTCCTATGTTTCCATTTCCCTTTTCTGATTCTCTGAACATCACTTACCAAGTAGAAATACAACAGGCTTTCTTCTCTTTCACATGCAACTCCTTTGGTTCGGATCTCTTACATTTACTGACTAGGACTTGATGCTTTGCTGGTGGTGTCCCTAAATACGACGGAACACGATGAGTTTTCCAGCTTTGAATTTGGAAAGGGATTTGATTACAGGACTCACCTGACCATTGGCATGAGAGAGCTGGGCAAGATGCTGTCACAGTACCTGGTGAGTTGTGGAGCAGAAATGCAGTTATTCAGAAGGCCATCAGAATGAAATTGGAATTTTGATGAGTATTTCTAGAGACCTCCTTGCTTGCCCCACTAACTAAAGTGCATGGCCTTTAGTAGATGAAAAAGTGTGAAAGGCCGGAGCAGCATTATTTTTGTTTTTGAGTGTCCTTCCCTCCTTTATCATCTCACCAAATGAAGGCACAGGCATTAAAATCAACAACAACAACAACAAAAACAACCAGTCCCTAGTCACATAGAAAAGCTCCCACCAGTTTATGCTGCAGCCTGTCAAGGACGAGCCAAGCAGTCTTGTGCAAATTTGGTCTGTGGCCATCTGTGGGGCAGGTGCCCTTTCTATAGAGAGATCATTTTCGGGGAGAGGGGATGCTGTGTTGCAGTTGCTAGCTCAGTGTCCGGTCCTCAGTATGAAGCTAAAGAGCCCCACTGATCCTCTGCAGCCCCTCCCCCACAGAGAGAGGATAGCTGTGTAGGTGGTGTCTTAGGATCTCTGAATACAGTTCTTAATCCCGAGAAGTTCCTGGCCATTGTTGCTCACTCAAGTTTGCTTTTCTAGGGAAACATTGCAGAGAAGACTTGCTGCTGCACATTGTGCAAGTGTTTGGGGGATCCAGGTCCTCGTGGATCCCGAGGACTGCAAGCCACGAAGGTGCCATTCAGTTGTGAAACTATTTTACCCAGTGTGCCTTGATTTGGTGGGTGGGACTGAGGCCACGCATTGCACTTTGCTGTCTTCACTCAATGCCGATGTAATTGCTTCAGACATTTATCTCATGCGACTTCTGAGGTGTAGGAGGCCAGTTTCGAAAAGGCTCATTTTGGATACTGCTGTTAAGAATAACTCCCATTTTTCCTCCATATCCTTCATGACATTGCTCCTTGGTTTTGCCATTTGTACTTTTGCACCTTTGCAGCTTTGAACAGTTTGAGGAGTGCAAGAGGTGTTGGAGACCATGGGGAAGGCTGTAGTTCATCAGCAATGAGTAAAATTGAACCACAAAAAGAGCAAGGCATTGCAGATTAACAGCCCTTTAAAAAACAAATTCTAGAAGATCCATTACACAATAGCGTAAATAAATATGTCACAGTGTCTTTGCTAATGGAATGCTCTAAGGTGATGAGGATGAATGAACCGCAGGTACATACACAACATGAATAAGTGTTATAAATACAGTAGTGGTCAAAAAAAAAAAGCAAAATACAGAAGAAAACATACAGTATGATTCCATTTATAAAAAGTTTGAAAGTGAGCAAAACTAACCAATCATGTCTAGGGATGAATAATTCAGTAGTGAAGTATAAAAAAAAAAGCCAAGAGTGTGTCCCCTGGGGTGTCGGTGGGAGTGCTTGGCATTGGCGGGGGTTGGAGGAGGAGGGCAGCGAGCTGCGTCCTGTTTCTTAGTCATGGTGGTGGCTACATGGACATTCACTTTATAATAATTAAACCATGCCTTTAGATTTTATTTATTTTATGCACTTTTTCAAATGTAGTTTGATATCATAAGTAAAGGAGTCTTTTTTTTTTTTTTTTAAAGAGAGTAAATACTTACTAATAAGTTCTGCACTGCCTATCCGTGGGTACGTGATCTTGGCCATTTTACTGAGTTACAGTGCTTTGTTCAGCAAAGTTTCCTCTCCCCTCACTTGGCTCTGGTGAGTCTTAGAGTTACATTCCAAGAGCACAGCACAGGTGTACTGAGCAGAGAGCCGGGACCTCTGTTTTACGGTGAGGAAAGCAAAGCCCGGTTGAAATCTTTGCCATAAATAAGCCACGGGGCAGTTAAACCCCACGTGGCAGAGGAAGTGATGATCGCCACTGAAATATATGTAACCTCACTGGGAGAAGTGCTTCTTTTTCCTTGAGCTCTCAGAAAAGTAAAAGGAAATAAAATGATCTCTCTGGAAATGTGATCGATTTGCCTTCTATGAGGCAAATCAGTTGTAGTGGCTACAGCTGCCTACCACACAGCCTCTTAGGCGAAGGAACCCCCCAGACACCCTAAGCTGCAAAGGCATCTCCACAGGTTAACTCCAGCAGGAGTCTGGGCTTGTCAGATTCTCCCCCAGACTCATAGCCACCCCCGGAGACCCTGTGACCAAGTTGAAGGGAGGCAATTGTCTAATGATTTCATAAGTTCAGATTGAAGGAAGCTGACCAAAATGTATTTTTCTCTTTCCTCCTAGGGTTTTGCAGGTCTGAAAGGCAGCAGAGGACACAGGGGAGACGACGGAGACCCCGTAAGTTTTTCTGACCCTCCCCCCCAACACAAGCAATGATTTTCTTTTGCATGGACAGCTTTATGTTCCTACAGAAAGGGTTTGTTTATATGGGGTGTTTGGTGGATTTGGAAGAAAATGGGTTTCTCCTTCACCCCTTTTTTGGGTCTGGATCATGAACACTCACCAAATCCACTTTTGCAGGAAAGGAGGGAGCAGGCTTGCCTACATGTTGCCTGGCATGTTTTTTATCAGTGGCAGGGAGGAGGGCATGGTCCTATCTCCCCTGTGCAGGGCGCAATAGGGCTGACTACTAGTGAGGGGCCGTCTTCAGACCTGGAGCTCAGTGCTTAGTGCTTAGTGCATGGAAAGGCATGGCTTCATGGGTCCATGTAACACAGAGGTTTTCTAATCTCGGTCTTTGTTTGACCCTTAAACCAGAACTCTCACGTGGTTCATCTATCAAATTAAGAGGATAGATTGGAAGGAACTGAAATACTTGAGTGGCTCTTTTTGGGGTGGGGAAAGTTCAGGAAGCATCCAGCCTGCATCTCCATCCCCTTAGAATCGAGCTAGCTCTCCACCAGGGCAGCAATATTTAAAACAAAATTATATCATGCCTGGGCAGGTATAATTAAAAGCATAAGCTCAGTTAGACAGCCAAAGGCTGACCTAGACATGAAACCCTAGCAAGACATTTAACTTCCTCTCAGTCTCCTGATCTACAGACAGATAACATTCCTCTAAGACTCTAGTGTTGACCTAGTTTACAAAATGACCACAAAAGGGTGTGCCCTAACCCACCTACCCCATACCTGCAGAAGGGTCTTAGAGCCCACTGATGCAGCGTAGAGGACTTTGAGTGTGAGTGTCTGGCCACGGGCCCTCATCTGGCTGACAGTCCCGTCAACAGGAGGTCACAGTGTTTAGTATCTCTCAGTGTCCTGTGACCATGAATGAGGCCTCCTACTTTCCTGGGAGTAACCTCCAGAATAAAGAAAGCAAAGCAGGAGGAAGGAAGATCCCTTCTCACCTAAACTACCAGGGAGGAAATAACCAAGCTCATTGCTAAACAACTATTTATCCAAACAGCAAACCCTAAGCACCCACTTTACAGCCAGATCTGACTGAGCCAGGCGCAAGGGACATAATTGGGTAAAGAGAGAGTGGGGGGATTCCTGTCTTCAAGGAGCACCACATTTCTTTTCTCTGGAAATTCATTTTACTCTAGCATTTTCCTGTGTTTAAATATTTCCTGGGAGAAACAGGATTGATGGGAGATAAACACACCTTTGACCTTGAGCACTCTTCCCCCAGTGGACGGTCTGACTTTGGGGCTCTTTCCCCTTGTGGTCCTTTCCATGAGCACTTGCACTTTCATCTTTTTTTTTTTCCCAATTTATTTATTTTCAGAAAAACAGTATTCATTATTTTTTCACCACACCCAGTGCTCCATGCAAGCTGTGCCCACTATAATACCCATCACCTGGTACCCCAACCTCCCACCCCCCCCCCCCCCCCGCCACTTCAAACCCCTCAGATTGTTTTTCAGAGTCCATAGTCTCTCATGGTTCATCTCCCCTTCCAATTTACCCAAATTTGAGTTCTGGTAGCAGTGGCCCATTCCATCAACAGCTTCTACTCAGCTCCGGTCCCCTGGGACCAGCTGGCTTCAGAACCACCAGCTGTGCTGGCTTCTCCAGGGCAGCGCTGGGACCTTGGCTACCACGCCGGGGCCAAAGTATATTACTGGAGTCTTTGAAAAGGGACTGGAATGTGACACAACTTCCGAACATTTGGCTGTGCCGTCTGCTGAGGACAGTGAAGCCACGGGACTCCTCCTGCACCTCCGTGCGATCTTGGGTCTGTAAGGAGGCCGGGAAGGTTGACGGGGAAGATGTGTTGAATAGAGGGAAGAGCCAGAGGTAAAGGAATGCATTTGCAGAAGGAAGAGCTTCACTTCTAAAGGGCAAACTGCTGGCAACGTCTGACAAAAGAGTCACTGTGGTGACTTGTTTTACCTGTTTGGCTGCCTTTTCTTAGGGAAGACGAGGAGAATCTGGACCCCCAGGAGATAAAGGGATTGCAGGATGTCCAGGGGAGCATGGTCAAAAGGTGAGGCTCTGCTAGAAATGTGATTTTGAATTCCCTACAACATGCTCTGCTGTCTCTTCTTCTCTCCCTCCCTTTCTCTCTTCCATGCCCCCCATTGCCTTTCTCCAATTACATATCTGTGTCTTCACCTGTGGACTAATTCAACTTCTTAGAAATCTCAATGAGTTCAGAGCCTACATTCAATCCCTCTATTATCCGTTTGTGCTTAGAGAGTCAGAAGCAATTAAAGAAGCACAATTGCTTGTTTAGGGAGGCAGCCGCTACTGCTCCAACAGCCTGTGAATCCAACTGCTGTCTGTCTTTGATGTGTCAGTGAGAGAGATTTCGTCTTTTACAGGGAATCAGAGGATTTTCTGGAAGTAAGGTACGGTAGTTGTCTTCTCAGTCCAATTCAATTTCCTGACGGGATTCGCTTCCCATTAAGCATGTGACAGAGCCCTCCTCTGACCTGAATGCACTCCTGTTGTCCCTCAGGGAGAACAAGGAGAGGATGGGGTTGCCGGACTGGATGGGGAAGAGGTAAGCCATTTTTCAGGTATCATAACATGGTCAGGAGGTTGATGTATTTCTCTTTAAATGGGAATTTTGTTTTCCTTGACTTCCTTTAGGGCTTTCGTGGATTTCCTGGGGAAAAAGGAGAAAAAGGTGATCCAGGATCTCAGGTAACAATTTCAATACATCAAAGAAGGAGAATTTGGCAACAAGGACAGTCTTAACTGATGTGTGCCAGTGCTTCCTAGGGAGAAGTGTGACAGCTGACCTGACCATGCAATGAAGTCCTGTTACTACTGAGTAGATGCTACATCCCCATTTGGGAATTTTCACAAATTCCAGAGAGAGGGAGTCAAGGCATACAACATTCTTCTATGTTCCTCAGAAATCTGAAAACGAATGTTTTTGCCTGTCAGTGGCTTCCATGTTCTCTTTATTGCACCAGGGGAAAAAAAGAAAACAACATAAAAGGCAAGAGAAAAATACAGAATTATTTTGATGATCTCTCTGTAGCAAATCACAGTGAAATTTTTTTTTATCTCAAATTCAATTCAATCTTTATTAACACATGCCTACCTGGTTCCAAGCAGCTCTGTTTTTATGTTCTGATCCAATTATTCATCCAATATTTTTGAATACCTGGCATGTGCCAAGCACTGGGTTATGTGCTGCATATTCAGAGATGAACCACACGTCCTTATCCTCAAGGATCCTGGGACATTAGAAGACTGACATATTAATAGCCAAAGATAGTGCAGAATGTGTTTGAGGCCATGTTGACCCAGAGAAGGCACCTAACTCAGCAGGGTAGGGAGGAAGTCCAGGAAGTCTTCCTAGAGGAAATGATCCCTGAGCTGAAGATGAGAGGCATTAGCAAGACATGGAGGCTTGGGGGTACTGCAAGTTGAGCATCAGAGTACAGGTGGAGGGAGGCGAGGCTCTAGAGGTAGTGGGAAGAGATTGTGAAGGCACTGGTAGGCCATGTGGAGGACTTGGGCTTTTAACCATTAAGCAATCAGGTGTCTTTGAAAGATTTTAAGTACAGGGACCACACATGAATTTGCCTATTAGAACTATTACTTGGCAGCGATGTGGAGGATGTGTCAGAGATGAAATAGATACAAGGCATAGATGAGAGAATCTGGAATAATCAAGGTAAGAAGTGATGAAGCCTTCAAGTAAAGCAACGTCAATGAGAACAGACAGAAGACATATTAAGGACATAGCAGGGCCTGGGCTGGAACGAGCAGCCAGAGTGCAGGATTTAAGAAAGTACTCCTTCTCAGAGATATGCAAAGTGTGAGTGTCTCCCTAAATTTTGCATCCTAGGTGACTTGCTTCTCTCACCCCAGTTCTGTCTCCAGGACATAAGATCTCTAGATCTAGGTGACCAGAAAAGCAGGAAATGAGGAGTCAGTCAAAATGCCTTTAAGTGCCCTGGTTTGGCAAAGTTGAGTTGGGAACACTTGAGTTTGAGGTGACATGTGGAATATTCCTGTGAAGGTTTCCAGTGGGCAATTTAATTATAAACATCAAAAGTTTCTAGACTGGCTTCGATGTCCAATGTAATACTCACTCCCAATATATGGCAATTTAAATTCAAATTAGTGACTGTAAAAAACTCTGCTCTTCATTCGTCCTAGCCACATTTCATGTGCTCAGTAGCCACATGTGGCTAGGGGCTACCATATTAGACAATGCAAATATAGAGCATTTCTATTACTGCAGAAAAGTTCTGCCAGATGGTGCTATGCTAGATCATGAGAAATTTCCCATTGCTCAGCCTCCCTATGTATAATCCTGACCATAGGCTTAAAACTGCACTGAGTACTGCCTAAGAAGTCTGAGGAAACTGACTGGGAGAGAGGAACATGGATCATTTTGTCCGATTAATTTTCTTGCCACCAAAACACACATTTGACATTTTAACACCATTATAAAACCCTCATACAAGCTAACTCAGAAGCTCATATTCTTTCTTTCTTTCTTTTTTTTTTAATCAGGGCAGCCCGGGTTCCAGAGGTCCCCCTGGGGAATATGGGGAGAAGGGCTTCCCAGGAGATTCTGTAAGTTACTTGGGTCTAGTTGGCTCTGAATTGCGTAGTTGCTCCAAATTCCTCTCTCCTTTCCCTTGTGTCTCCTGCTAAGCTGTAGATGAAGGCTTGTCTTGGGATTTGGAGTAGTAGCTGTTGACTGAGAAGTAACTGCTATGGAAAAAAAATCTGTGTGCATCTGACCTTGGCTGATTATATTGGAAATTTGGAACTGGGAACTAAGGTTCCATCCTAATTATCCTTAATGTTACATTGAGACTTTCAAGTTCATTTTTGGGGAGAAATTTTCACAATTTTACTTATTGGGCTTCTAATCTTACAGATTCCCTATTTGCAGACTTGATCAGAAAGGAATCTTATTGCATCGCTAAGGGAGTAGCGTAAGCACGTTTGGACCAGTGCATCAGTGATGGTGCCAATACAGAGAAGAGAAAATCGTCATGGTTTCATCAGACAGTCATTAGCAAACACTCTTAACACTTCATTTGTCACCAAACCCTCTTCATTCAAACTTAGGGAAATATTTTCATTTTTTAAAAAAATCAATGAATTTCAAATATGGAGAATTTTCTCTCACTTTTCCTCATTTAACCCAAATTAACACAAGATAAAACCAGAGGAGGAGACAAACCATAAAAGACTCTTAATCTCAGGAAATAAACTGAGGGTTGCTGGAGGGGAGAAGGGTAGGAGGGGTAGGGCGGCTGGGTGATGGACATTGGGGAGGGTATGTGCTATGGTGAGTGCTGTGAATTGGGTAAGACTGATGAATCACCGACCTGTACCCCTGGGGCAAATAATACATTATATGTTAATAATTTAAAAAAAACAAATTAGCTTTCTCCTTTAAAATTATACCATGGTATGTGAAAAAAAAAAAAAAAGCTAATATTTCTTGGTTCTAAAATCCTTTTTAAATCTTCCTCTAGGGTAATCCAGGACAAAACAGTAACATCAAGGGACAAAAGGGCTCCAAAGGAGAACAAGGAAGACAAGTAATTGGATCCATTTTACATACATAGCATCTATAGATCTATTTATATATATGAATAACTCATTCTGTTACTGAGCTGAGACTTTCATATAGTCTAAATTAATTACTTAGTAAAATATGTATCTCTTCTATAATTGAATAACAACCCTAAGTTCACATTTCAAAGAGCCTTATTTCCTAAAACAAGACACATCTGTAGTGGGTTATAGTTCCACGGGTAAAATTATTAAGTTTCTGGCAGGTGATATTATACGGGGAAACTGATAGTTAGCAATGCACGTTGCTATGCCATTTTCCTCTTTAACAGATACAGACCCAGTAGTGTTAATATGCAGATAGGTTCTAGCATGACACATTTGTTCTACTGTTTTAATAGTGCATGAAGTTTTTATGCTGATGTAGTTATTCAGAATCTTATGCCTTACGATCTTGGGGAAACAATTATATTTTTAGGGTAGAACTGGACAGAAAGGAACACCAGGCAGTCCTAATTCCAGAGGAAATAGGGTAAGTATGTTCTATGAACATTTATTTTCCCTCCTTTTTACCCAAAGGCGCCACAGAGGCATTCACAATATTTGCCAGTGCAGAGCTGGCTAGCCCAGGGCTGATACATCGGTGCTATTGTCATCTGGGGCCAGATGATGTGCGGGGCTATGATGTGCTTTTATAAGATGTGTCAGAGCAACCCTGTTTTCTACCCACTAGATGTCAGTAGCTCACTCCCCCCAAGTTGTGAGAGATAAAATGTCTGCAGATTTTGCCAGATGTCTGGGATGAGGGTAGTGGGGAGTGAGGGCAGAGGACAAAATCACTCCTTGTTGAGAACTTCTGTGACAGTCTGCCTTCCTCTTTCCGCCTTCCAGAAGCTTCAGAATATCTTTGGAGACAGTCGGTGCCTCTAACACGAAAGCCCTCCTCCAGTAGCTTAGCATCTTTGAGCTTCTCTAAGAATATGAATTGGATAAACACTCTCTTTTCTCTTCAAGTGTTGCCAATGGGAAAGAAAAGTCACTGATAAATTATTCCTGAATGAACCAAAACACTGGTGACTAGGGCCAAGCCTGTGGCAACCTCTAGACTCTAGGACAACTTTATAGCATCTCATGTGATATCAAGCCTAAAACAGGGATTTCCCATTCTTTTTTAAGAACAAACAAGAAATCACTTTTTTTATGAACTACTGAAGTGAGAGGTGACATTTCCAATGTGTTAGAAAACCTTTTATTGGGCACCTCGGTGGCTCAGTCAGTTAAGTGTCTGCCTTCAGCTCAGGTGGTGATCCTGGTGTCCTGGGATCGAGTCAGGGGTCCGGCTCCAGGTTCTGAGGAGAGCCAGCTCCTCCCTTGACCTCTGCACCTCCCCCCACCCTCTGTCTCTCATGAATAAATAAATAAAATCTTAAAAGAAAGAAACCCTTTTATCATGCACTCAGAATGGAGAGTATGAAAAGACAATAATGTACAGCACCCTAGATCTATTTGACCCTAAGCTTTGTTCAAGAGGGAACCGAAAATAGTTGGCTTCTTTTTCTATTACAGACTTGGAGTCTTATCACCCTGAAGGCTGTGGTTGATTGCCTTTCTCTCTGGAATAGATAGTGGAGGAATGTGTTTTAATTCCTTTTGCCTTTGTTTATCTTGAATCATAGTTCTTAGGGATAAGATCTAGTCAGATGGCTTAGGCTTCTTGGTGCTTCTGGTAAAAATTCTCTGGGACTCTGCAGTCTTCTCCATATGCAAGAATTAAAATTAACCAGAGGAAGCAGCAGAGCAGCAAGATACACTACATGAGATAAAAATTTAAAGATAAGTACATATTTTTGTTGGTTTAAGAGAAAATACTCTTAGTTTGAGAGAGCTTTGTAACTGTCACCATCAATCAGGCACGTTTTGAAAGGAGATACTGGGGTGGGGACGGGGGTTTACTACTTGGACAAACCAGCCAATGACTTGAAGTCACTTCCGAGACAGGAGGCTCTCAGCGTCCCTCTCCTATCTTCACAGGCTTCCCCACCAAGCTCCTACCTTTGCAATCACTTTTCTTCTGAACTGAACAAGGCAATGTGATCTAAAACAACATCAAGCTTTTCTGCCTCTTCCCCCAGCTCTCCAGTGAAGGCCAGAGTTCTCTGTGAGGGTCAGAGGATCTTGAGTAGATAGATTCTGAGAACAAAAGCAAGCGTGTAGGACACTGCCTCCTCTGTGGTAGAAGACCCTTAGGGGGGTTAGTTGTGCCAGCTGTTGCCAAAACAGTAGACTGATGTACTGAGAACCAGACGACTTGGAACGACAACATTACAGGCCCCTTGTTTTTGGCCTGCCACACACAAAAGCTTATAAATAGTAGTACTTCTAGCATTTATTCTGTGCCGGGTCCTGATCAGATCACTTTCAAATATTAAATCCTTCTAAAAAACCTACTAGATAGATACTGTAATTATATCCATTTTATAGATGAGAATAACCAAGAACCCTTGAGCAGCTTGCCCAAGATCAGGGTAAGTAGCAAGGTGGCAGAACTGGGGTTTGAACCCAGACCATCTCACTCCAGAGTCCAGGGTCCTAACCTCCTGGCTAAGGCTTATTGCACAATTATTCTGCACCACACAGGCTTTAAAGGGCAGTGTTGAGCTCAAGAGTGCCTGACTTCTAAAGACATGTCCCTAACCACTGTGCAATATTGTCTGTATGCAGAATAAATGCTCTTTTACCCTTTTTTAAAAAAAATTTCTTTTCAGAGTAACAGTACTCATTGTTTTTGCACCATACCCAGTGCTTCTTGCAATCCGTGCCCTCTCTAATACCCACCACCTGGTTCCTCCAACCTCCCACCCCCCACCTCTTCAAAACCCTCAGATTGTTTTCAGAGTCCATAGTATCTCATGGTTCACCTCCCCTTCCAATTTCCCTCAACTCCCTTCTCCTCTCCATCTCCCCATGTCCTCCATGTTATTTGCTATGCTCCACAAATAAATGAAACCATATGATAATTGACTCTCTCTGCTTGACTTATTTCACTCAGCATAATCTCTTCTAGTCCCGTCCATGTTGCTACAACGGACGAATGGATAAGGAAGATGTGGTCCATATACACTATGGAGTATTATGCCTCTTTGACCCTTTTTAATGGAGTTATGACATCATAGGGTAACAGTGACCTCAACTTCCTTTTGCTAGTTCTTCTCTGCTTTCATATGTCAAGAGCTCTATTACATACATCAAGGTACAAAGAGCTGACAAGGTACAATGGGTAACTTCCCCCAAAGTGCATTTGCATTTTGATAGGAAAGTCCCTGAATGGGGGAAGCAGAACCCCAGTGGAAGAATTCCAATCATCAGCCAACCTGGTAGAGATGATACTTAGTTAGGAAGTTCATTCAAAGGAACTCCAGAAGGTAGGCAGTTGAAAGAAAAACGATTCTCAAATGATTTCCATGGCTACCTTTCTGAATGCATGAATAGAATTTTTAAATTTATTATTATTATTATTATTGATTTTTTAAAAATTTAAATTCAATTAGCCAACATATCGTACATCATTAGTTTCTGGTGTAGTGTTCAATAGTTCATAGAATTTTTTTAAAACTCATTAGGAGGACACGTGATGTAATGAGCACTGGGTATTATATAAGATAGGTGAATAACTGACCTCTAGCTCTGAAACTAATAATCCATTATATGTTAATTAGTTGAATTTAAATAAAAATTTTAAAAAATGAAGTCTTTGTCTTGTACCTAAAGTAGTCATAGTTGTTTATCACAAATTGATGGTTGAGATGCTCCACAGCTTGCTCAAAGGGGCAGAGGTGAGGAGGCCGTGGTAGTGCCATTGAACCGCCATGTAGTTGAGCAGACCCACAGCCATTTCCTTCTTGCAGAATTCCATGAAAACAGACCTCAGTGGCCCATGAGAAGCGCTGAATATGACAATTTCTATTCTCCCTTGAGATACATGCAGGGCCTCGGACAGAGAGATGGATAGGACACAGCTTGTCCTCACGTAGGAAGCCTCTGATTAGCAGACAGTACTTTGTGGGATTTGTTGAAGAGGGGAAGATAGAAGACAGCTTCTTCAGAATGATTTGATTCTCTAAACAGCCTCCTGAATAATTGTCAGAGGCAGTTAGATGAGCTGGATCTGTAATGACTTTCAGATTGGCTTTCAATCAGTCCCCCAAATGTTAGTCTATAATGAAGTGCCCAGTGTGAAAACTTGTCCTTGGAAAGTGCCTCAGGGAAGCCACTTCTGTGAGCTACTCATTACTTATGTCTGTCAGGGAATCAAACAGGCTGGTCTGCCTCTAAAGGATGCTCCATCTGGATACATACACAACACTAACACTTTGCCTTTTCTGTTCCAGGGAAGGGAAGGCCAACGGGGGCCCCCAGGTGCCTCGGTAAGTACCCTTTACTTCCTGCCCTCCGTGGTAGACGGTCCAAGGAGGTTCCTCATATGCAGATGGCCCTGGGAATGAATGAGCATTTGACAAGGACATTGTAGGAAGTGCAGAGCATTGGACATGGCCCCACCAATGGAGGGAAACACTAGTTCAGCTGCCAGAAACTGGACAGGCCTGGCCTAAGGCAGAACCCTCTTCACAGACACCTCCTAGACCAGAAGACCTGCTGTCTGTTTGCCTGCTTTTCACCCACACTGCAGATCGACTGCACGAGAGTGCCATTCTTTACTAGAATCAGAAACGATCTTGTGTTCATTTTTTAGTATGGGAAAGAGTAAAATCCTAGGCCAAGTAAGGGGTGAGCCAAGATTCAGTCATAATAGTACCCATGTATTATATATTATAGTACTAGATAGTATAAAGAGAGAATGTATATGGAAACTGTGTGAAAAAAGTGTTAACACTGAGAATTTGTTCACCAGGGGGAGCCGGGAAATCGTGGACCTCAAGGTGTTCCGGGAACCGACGGATTACAAGGCCCACAGGTGTGTTCAAGAATTTCCTAAATATTGATAAATAATGCTGGGTTATCCTGATGGGAAGAGGGTTGGTAGTTCTGTATAAAAATAAATAACTGAGAAATGTTGACTCTGCTCCCGCCTTCTTCCATGGACCATGTTTCTGGAATTCACCATTTCCCATCATGGGAGAGTGATTTTGCTCCATCGAACCTGCTCCTATTTTGAACGGAGGAAATGGATGCTCTTGCGTTCACCACTGTTGTTATCAGCTTGTTAGTAATAATGAATTATTAAGACCTTAATATTATATTAGTAATGAATATCAGAATCAACAAATTGGTTTTCCTTAATGGAAGGCCTGCACACAGATCCCATGAAGGAAAGTTAGGAATTGGAAACTATTATTTAACTCATCTAAAGCTAATTCACACAGGGTGAGTGTTTTTTTAGAATATTAATGATAGAGCTTTACACGAGCCATTTTTTCATGGCGATATCATTACTGATATGAGCACTGGAGTCTGGACATCTCTGTCTTCCTTCCATGTTGGAAAGATGCTTGGGGTCATCCCTAGGTAATGGCCTTGGAAACAGGAGTATTCAGTTACCTTATGGGTCCCACTTTAAGCCTTGTAGGGAGAGAGGTGACATTACCTCAGCTACTCCAGGGTCCCTTTGATACTTAGGGAGTGAACCACATCTAGTCCAGTAGGTGCAAACCACCGTTTGCACTGGGCAGCTGGGGCCATTTTATAGCTGGCACTTTGGTGAGGGCACAGTTGACCAGCACCTCTAGTTTTTTCTTCTGTGTGAGAGATCTAGACGTGTATCCTGTGGTAAATATAGTATGTACACATGTATTTGATGGTAAACGAAGTTGAAAATGTGTTTACGTTCCTCTGCTAAATGTCCTTTTATGGGAACTTGAAACAACTTTGTTCCCTATTTTACAAATTGATAGTGAGCGCTCTGGCCCAGGTAACCTGCCCCAGCAAAGAATCCATATAACTGTTGTTTACATCTTCCTTCCTTCTTCTGAGGGTTTTATTTCTCCCTTTGGTTTCTTTTCCATGTCTCCCTGTCAGAGTGCGATGACAGTCTTGGACCCAGGCAGAGATTCCCTGATAAATTCTGTACCACTAATTCTGGTCCTCCCTTCCATTCCTGTTGTAAGATATGCTTAAACTCAGAGTTAAAAGGTTACTTGAAGGGTTGGAACGGTGCCTTTCTGTGGGTGTTTCAAAAGTACATTTCCTCTGCTTCATTGTACCATGCTTTATTTATTTATTTATTTATTTATTTATTTATTTTTAACCACCGAAGGGGTTAGATGGAAATCCTGGCAGAAAAGGAGAGAAGGGAAGCGAGGGGCATAAAGGACCACAGGTGAGTGACCCAGGAACCTTAGAGTCAGTGGCCTCCAGCAACACCATTTCTTCCTCCTTCAAAAACATCATCTTCTGTAGTTTATTTTATATTATGTATATATGGGGTATTTTATTTTTCAATTAACTTGGGACAGACTTGGGACAAAAAACTGGGGACAGATTTTTAGCACAACTCCGATTCCTTGCTCATCTCTTAAGCCTTCCTCTTTCTCCTCCACTGGGGTTTTACTGCGAAGGTACAGACCCACTGCATCAGTCTGAAGAAAGCATTTTCAAGAATACGAATTGTGCGGACCTGTGAACATTTCGAAACCCAGTATACTATTCTGGTTTTTCTAAATTTTAAAAATCTATCTGTGCCACGTGTTTCTCCATTGATTGTAGATATTTGAAATTGACTCTACAAAGATCCCTCGCTACCCAAATTGATTTGATTTCTCAGTTCAGCTTTGAATTCACCCTCTCAATCTATTTGGCCCTGAGTTTCTGACAGTGAGTAATGACAGTTGGGATGGTGAGGGATTCCTATGAAAAATGTTTTGGAACTGCTCAGTTCTTCAGCTCCAATAGTGGGAGCTCAGAAGGCTAGGAATATGTGTGTTTGCCTAGTTACTGTCCTAGCATGTTTGTGGAAGACACTTTCGTCCATTTGCAGATTGGGACTGAAACACATTCTTCTTTGGACGTGTGCATGGCACAGTGCACGCAAATGACAATATCTCGTCCTCACACAATCAGTACATTACAACAAATCTGCTGCACTTAGAACTAACATTTGTCACATCAAGGGCACCTTTTCTGTTTCTCACTAAGGCCCCATATGGACCAGCGGTATCCCCGCAGAGGAAGACTTGTGGTCCTCTACACAGCAGCATACCCTGAGTCACCTGCTTTGCAGCAGATGTCTCTCCCTGCTGGGGGGCTGGGTCTCTTGTTAAGGAGGCATCAAGGAGCTGCTGGAAATGACATGAAGAAAAGCAAAACTAATTTAATGGGTTTTCTAAGAATTGCTACAGGGCCAACATATGTGTCTCACAATTTCATTCAGGGCTCTTCCGGGCCAGCAGGAGCTAAAGGGAACATCGGAAATCCTGGGCCTTCAGGGAAAAAAGTAAGTGTTTTTACTTTAAGATGTGAAATACTGAGAAAAAAAAAGTACCTCCCTTCTTTTCTGGATTTCTATTTTAATTCCTCACATGATCCAGGCCCCATCAACCACCCACTGGCTTTCTGCTGATACATTCTTTAGCTTCCATTGAGCAAAGAATTTCTAACTGCTTATCTCTTCCCATTTCACTAGAGAGACACAGTGATCTCATACATCATGAAACAACTCTGAAAAAATCTCTTCACCTCCTTGGTGTCCTGAATGCATGAGTATGTGTGATGACGGAGTCCAGCAGGGGGCTGAGGGGTGTTCAGACTCAAATCTGTTTGTGCGTACGGTTCTCTAACTCACCCGTCTGTCTCTGATGTGGCTCTGTGGGAGACTGTCAGACTGCAGACTGTCAGACTGCAGACTGTCGGCCCATTTAGAAGCCCACTCCCCTGTTTCAGACCTCTCAGGTGGCTCCCTGCTCTGGGGCCAACTTCTTGGGCCTGGCACCTGGGTGGTCACAGTAGGGGCCAAGCTCAGAAGGGCCCCAGGCTTGGTTTAATGCTGTGCTGCCACCATCTTGGAAGTCTCCGTCTTTGAGGATGGGGCCTATGCTTTTGTTGTGCCCTGAGCCCCATAAATTATGCAGCCGGTCTTAACCTCCCTGTGGCTCTTTGGAGAATCCAAACTCTAATGTAGTTTAGAAGGCCCTTGGAAGGGGAGGTGAACCATGAGAGACTATGGACTCTGAAAAACAATCTGAGGGTTTTGAAGGGGAGGGGGGTGGGAGGTTGGGGGAACCAGGTGGTGGGTATTGGAGAGGGCACGGATTGCATGGAGCACTGGGTGTGGTGCAAAAACAGTGAATACTGTCACGCTGAAAATAAATTTAAAAAATTAAAAAATAAATAAAACTATGATAAACATCTTAAAAAAAAGAAGAAGAAGAAGGCCCTCTGACGCTGTTTAGTTCTGGGCTTTCAGAGCTCTTTTCCCTCCTGCCGGCCTGCCCCAGGCTTTTCACCAATGACTTCCCTCTACCCAGACCATCTTCTCTCCTCCCGAATCCTTCTTCTGGCTTACCTAACTCAGCTTTCAAGCCCCAGTGCCCCTGCTCCTTCTCTTCAGTCAGCCCTCTTCCCTGGCCCCACCAAACCCAATTCAGAGGCCCTTCTTCTTGGCTGCCACGGGCCCCCTAGTTTATAGCTGCCTGTCTAATCATCTCTCTTCCCAACCGCACTATTTTTGGCGAGGGCAGGACCACATCTATCTAGTTTGACAGTTTATTTTCCAGGAGAGTAAATACGTGTTGGATGGGCAAACACATCAGCCAATGAATCGACTTGCCCTGGAGTAGATTTTCCACTCTTTGCCTTCTCCTTCCGGCCTTGTATCACATGGGGAAAGCAGTGCTTGCACATGGCCTTGGGCTGTGCTGCTGTTTCCTACTCTCCATTGGACACATTATCACCGGTTTCCTACACCCCATCTCCTTGTTGAGCATTGAACCCTCCCTGAGAGGCTTGAGTCTTCCTTGCAGCTTCCTGTGGTAGCAGCTGGGTTTGATTTTACTGATCTGAAGCTCTTCTTGTCTCACTCACTAGGGAGAACCTGGAATTCTTGGAGATCCAGGGCCAATGGGGCAAGTCGGACAGAGAGGAAGACAGGTATGACATTTTAGGACCCTTACCTTTCCACTACTCCTAGCTCAGTTCTGTGGTAAAGACAAGGGGACTGATGCCATCAGCCTAAGCACCTGGGGTATTGAAAGATATTTTAGGGCCTCCTAGGAAGATGCAGGGGACATACTCCCAACCTCTGCAGCTCTCATTCTATAGCTAGTCTGTCTGTTAAAGCAAGGGGAAACAGCTAGAGGGAAAAGGGGCACACAGAGAGGATAATGGGTAAGTCACAGCCAGACATTTCAATATTTTCACAACCGATACAGCCATATAGATGCATGGCTGTTGAAAAACAGGACTACCCACATCTCTCCCTGTCTTGCAAAACTCTAGGGCAACAACAAGAACAGGGGAGTAGAGCCAAAGAATGAACCAGCTGTTCTAGTGGCTCTGGACATACCAGCATCTCTGTCCATGGAGCAGCCAATATAGGAAACATTTTTTCCTTTCTTTTCAAAAATGATGTTTATTATAAATGTTACATGTAGAAACTGTAGAAAATTTACCAAGCATAAGAGATGGGAAATAGGGAAGAAAAATTACCCATCATCTCACTATTTTGAAATATATGTTAACAGCCTAGAGATACCCCCCAAAATTGCTCAATTTTCCCCTCGTACCAGTATATCATGAGCATATTTTCATGTCATTACAGTACTTTTAATAGCTTCAAAATATTCCACTGAATGTATATACCTTAGTTCATTTGGCCAATCTCTTGCTATTAAATACCTGGCTTGTTTTCATTTTTTACTGTCATAAACAGCACAGCAATGAACATTCTTGTATCTAACTAAATTTGGGGCAAAAATCACAATTTCTATGTAGAAATTTCTAGAAGTAGCATAACTGGTTCAAAGAATATATGCCTATTTAAGTGAGGCTTTGAACTCTTTCGCACAGTGGCCTCAGGAATATTCAAATGATATACGCCCTCATGTATTATATAGGAGAATGCATGCTTCAGGGCACCCACGCCCACAGTGGGTTTTGTCATTTTCTTTTTTTGATCTTTACCAATTTTATTAATGAAAAATAGCATCTCCTTACTGTTTCAGATTGCATTTCTTTGGTTACTAGTGAGGAGGACATTTTTTCATATGTTTATCAGCCGTTAGCAATTTTGCTTTGGGGAAATTCCTCAGCCATGTCCTTTCAATCAGCTCCTAATATTCCAGGCAAGTAAATGTCACTGACTCCCTTGGTCCTGACTGGTCTTCCCTCTGCTTCCTACAATGTTTGCAGAGCAGAGCTGGCCAAAGTACCAGGGCACATAGCAGGAAGTGAGGAAAACCCAGCAATGCTCATGTACCCAGAGCACAAGATCACTGATAAGGCCCCCTCTACCTGGAAGTCCCTAGTGTTATCTCCTGCTACCAGTATAGACTGCAATTAAATTTCACTTTTGAGAGATTAAAATGAACTGGTATGTTCACAGGGGGATTACGGCATCCCAGGCTATGGTCAAATGGGACGAAAAGGAGTAAAGGTAAATATGGAAAGTAATTATTTCTTTAACTGACGAAACAAACCTAAATAATATAAGAAGAAATGATTGTACTGCAGGAGTGGCCTGTTGATCCATTATGTTCTCTTCTGCGAATTGTAGGGCTCAAGAGGATTCTCTGGAGATATGGGTCAAAAGGTACTGTGCACATGAGCTTGTTTTGAAACTACCATGATCTTAACTTTCTACTTGAGAATTAAGGTTAAAAAAAAAAAACCAAAAAGCAAAAAAGCAGGACAGTTGTTTTTCCAGGGCTTCATGAATAAAGGATGATACTTAACTACTATGGATCTTTAAACTGGAAAAGACTCTCCTGTCCTTCATTGTCTGATGTCCCTGGTCTTGAAACTCTACCTCTAGACCTCCTCTCAAGTCTATTCCTTCTGTCCTCTTGATTTCTCTGCCTGGAGAAACTCATTTCAAACTCTTGGCTTCAGCTATTGCTGTTTGTTCTTTGTCATTGTGGCCTTTGCTTCCCATTACCTGGAAGGTGGCAACATTCTTCTCATGGTCTCTATTTCCACCTTCTCCCTGCTTCGGTTAGTCCCAAACACTGCTCTCACTTGGTGTCTTCCACAGTGTGACATACACATGTTCCTCTCCTGAACAGTTTCCAGAATTCCTCATTGCCTCCCAGATTGAAATCTGGGACAAATCTGGAGAGGACAGAACCTCTGCGTTCTGTCACCAGGCACACCTTCCATTTCCATCTGAGCAGCTCCTGTTATGTCGTTCTTATACACTGGAATTCTGGATTGAGATAGATAGATTGATTTCTTTCTTTCAAGTGTCCTATCCAGAAGAGTGTCTCCCAATAGTTGGTCCTCAAATTAAAATACTAAATATGGATTACAAGAAATTGAAGTCCAATCAAATCAAATCAACTACAGAAAAGCAGCCAGTTTTTGAATCTTCTTGAAAGTGCTTTGAATGGTTGAAGTGCCAGAAGAAATTCTTTCCTTAACTAGAGAAGAGTGCAAGAGAGAAATATATAAATACGTGTTAGGACAAGAGTTCTCTTTGTAGAAGACCAATTTTCCAATTTACTGATAAAAGGAGAAAGTTACCATATTTCAGTTTAGGGATAAACATGAAATTAGTTTTTTGATAAATAGGTACTAAAATTCATTTCCTACCAAGGTCAGAGTAAGTTTTTTTTTAATCTTCAGCTTTTTCAGAAATGATTCATGAATTTAGGAAGTAATTAATTATTTAGTATTTTCTATAGTTAATATTCCATATGTTTTCCTGGATTTTCAAGCATTTTTTCCTTTAAATGTTTTAAAAAACGATTGGGTAGACATTGCCTTGATAATTATTGCATAAATATTTGTATTCTTAGAAAATTAAAAATAGTTTGGAGAATAATTAAGTTTATCAATGACTGAGTTCCAAGCAACAGGAGAAGGTGACATTTAACGTTTAAGATACAGTGTAGTTATAAGATCAATTAAGTTTTAGAGAGAATTACTTTTATTCTTTCATAGCAGATATTTTAATATATTGATTCCATATATCTGAATCTTTAGGGTGCTGTCGGTGATCGTGGAATTCCTGGGGGCCCTGGACCCAAAGGATTTAGGGGATTAACAGTAAGTGGCTTATAATTCCAGAAATAATAAATGTTTCTTTGGAAGACCCTGGCTTTTATGTGTAATAATAAATGTGGATTATTGATCTAACCCAGGGGCATCTGAAATGCCATTCCCAGGCTGTGTGACCTTTACCACACCTTTTCAGAGTCTCTATTTCTGTAACATGAGACTTGAACTTGACACCAAAGATCACATTCAGCTCTAAAATTCTGTGGTTCCATGAATCTGAACTATTTTAAAGATTTATAGATTGATAACTGGCTGTTCCAAGAAATGTCAGTGCCTTCCAATATTTTCTAAGGCATGTATTAAAGTCCAGAATATTAACCCTGAGCAGAAATGCAGCTGACGTCTTCCTACTGTGTCCCTCAGAGTTTTCTGACAATTCTACCACCCATGACCAAGGTCATCTCAGGCATTCATTTTAAAGAAGGCTGTTGAGATCTTCTAATTAGCCAAGTGTAGAGTAAAATATTACAGATTTTTTAAAAAACAAAATGCTGAGACAAGCATCTTTTTACTTTGAAGCGGGAGTGTAATATCAGTAATCATTATCAGCATGAAAGAGATGCAATTCAACAGATATTTTCTGGATAAATTTCATTAGCATCCATATCCATCACCTTGAAGTATGGGAGTGACATAGCCCACCCGTGTCCTCTTATGTATGTGGAGAATTATTTTTTGTATTGGATCCTTTGCAGATAGGAAGTTTTTAATTAGATCGCTGTGTGCTCTAGTATATTTGCTTTTTTTTTTTTTAGTACAAATTCTAGTTTATGACTAATTCAGATCAATTGCACAGCCAGTGCCAGAGCAAAGTATATCACTAAATGGAGAGGCTAAGAGGAAAAGGGAGGTTTTCCAATGGTTAAGAATGGCTATTTACATTATAAGTAAGGAATTTACTTGACTTGAATTAATGTTGCTTTCATTAAAGACATTTTTAATGTCTTGTCATTTTTAATGTTGCTTTCTTTAAAGACATTTTTTTTTTTTTTGGAAGGGATGCTTGGGTGGCTCAGTAGGTTAAGTGTCTGACTCCTGATTTCATTCATAATCAGTTCATAATTTCAGTTCATAATCTCAGGTCATGGGTTCAATCCTCACATCAGGCTTGTGCTCAGCCCTGAGTCTGCTTGAGATTCTCACTCTTCCTCTCCCTTTGCCCCTCCCCCAGATCATGCACTCTCTAAATAAATAAAATCTTTAAAAAAATATTTTTGAAGTAGAAAGTATTATTAAAACTGAGGTGGTTTCCATGGATATAAACAGTGTGGAAACTAAAGCATGTTCTTATCTGCAGCTCACTGTAGGCCTGAAAGGTGAACAGGGACCTCCAGGACCCCCGGGCCCTCCTGGACAGAGAGTAAGTACACCACTAGAACTCAGTAGCCTGTGCTCATTTTTAGGATGTTCCCCAGAGGGGCACAGTTTTAAAGTCAGAGCACTGGTTCAAGTCCAAGTTCTGCTTCTTGCTAGCTGTGTGCCATTGGGCTGGTCAACCTGCTCTCTCAGTTTACTTCTAAAATGGGATAACAGATCCTGTCCTACCACCTCAAAGGGTAGGAGTGAGGACCAGATTCTCAAATATGAGCACTCTTTGTGACTAAAGTTCAGTGCAAATATTAGCTATTACTGTTATTTTTTTTACTATAGTTTTAAAATAGGAATGGGAATATGGAAGGAAGCTCCATAAAGGTCTCCTGGTAAAGTTTAGCATGCAAGAAAAGTTGATAGTTTCCCCAGTCACTGCCGTTGCCTCCCCATCTTCAAAATGTAGACTCCAGAGACATTGGGAATTATAACCACAGCTTCCTACTATGATTCCACTGCAAGAAAAATGTTACCTCTGGGAGCATTCCCCGGCAGAGTCAGACCCATCTCCCAGTGATGAAACATCCATATCTCTATTTCAGTGCCTCTCCTGTTATCATAATGATTTATTTACACGTCTCTATCCCCTGATGAGCATAGTTAGGTAAGAATGAAAAGTTGCCAGAACCTCGGTTTGTGTAGAGGTGTAGGAAGCATTGTGTATAGAGCAGAGAGACAGTCCATCTTGTTCTGTGCACCCTGAGTGTTTTGTGACTACCTGGAGTTCTTCAACATGGGACCTTAGAGAGAAAACAAAAGCACGGATATTTTGTGGATGACAATAGAATGAGAGTCAACTGGCTATTAAGGGTTCTCTAATACATCTTTTTTTTTTTCTTTCATGTTAAAGAGCTGGTGAATATGTAGTCCCCTGGGTGAGACTTAATCTCTGAGCCATGCTGATCTGGTCTGAATTGATTTCCTTTTCAGATTCTGGAGATCTATGTGGGGGTCATGCATCTTCCCAGCCTTGTGCTTGGCCCTGCTGGTCCACTAGAGCCTGGTTTCACTGTCCCAGGCTTGCTGCTCTACCAGAATGTGACTTCTCCATCTTGGGTCTGCTGGTCTGCTCGAATTAGATCAGCTTCTTTGTCTTGGGCTCTCAATCCTCAGCCTTTGCTTAAGAACTTGAAGTTCTTTTCTAACTTGGTCCTTTAGGACAGATACTCTGGAGCTCTGATTCTCTGTAAGATGTGGGCTGCCTCCTCTATTTATTAGCCCAAAACTGTTCTTCTCTCTGTTTTAAATCAATGCATTCTTTTCTGTCTTCCACCATAACCTACGAAAGAAAGATGAGACTCTGCCTTTCTCAGTCAGATATGTAATTTCCTGATTCTAGTAGGAAGAATCTGTGCTCCCAGTGGGTACAATTATGGATGCAACAACATTTCTGGATAACACCAGCACCACACAATGGGCTACCTCAGCATTCAACAGACATGTAACTGTTTATTGAATGGATGGATGGGTGGTTGGATAGACAGACGGATGACCCAGTTGTCATTTAGAACAGGGGTCTTACACAGACATCCTGGTTGAGCTTCTGAGGCCAATGAAATTGTACAAATGTGAGCCTGTAATAGCATTTTCTGGAGCCAGCATACTAGCATTCACCAGTTCCCCAAGAGATCTGTGTGCATTGAACATGTTAAGAACTGCTACAAAGAAGAAGCCTGATCCTGGGAAAAAGAAGTAATAAGGGGAGAAAAGTTCAAACTGTGAAGAAAGTATTGCCTTTCTTTATTTGTTTATTTATTTACTTATTTATTTTTTAGGAAGCTTCCTTGATTTATTTCAGCCAATTACATGTACTCCTTTGTTTATGACCTCTTAACATTTATGAACTTACTCTTTGTGTAAAGCTCTTCTTTTGTATAATGCCCATTTTGCTACGTAATTATTTCTGGTTCTTTCACAAATGTAGAGGTTGTATGTTACTACCTTGCATTTTAAATTCCTTGATTCATAATACATCTGTACCTATGAATTCTCAACAAATTCCTCTCCCTGTGGCATGCTTTGGGAAGCCTGCGGTTTACATTTCAAGTTTTCTCATGAGAAGTACCTTCTAAGTGTTATATCCTTAGTATAAGCATCTTTAAGAAATACTTTTATTTCTTTACTTCTCACCTTGAAAAGTAATTCAGTTCACTCCTGGCAGACATTAGCTTAACTGATCCAACACTGAAACAAAGAAATTTACACCATTGATTTAAGTGGGGAAATAGCACTGTAATCTACCAGTTCTGGAATACTTTAACCATTCTCTTCCAGCTATATTTTTAAGAATGAGGTATTTTTTTCTTTACTCTTGCTTTGTCACTAAAGACTCCAGTTCACATCCCAATAACTTGCTCTGTTTTGTTTTCCTAGGGCATGAAAGGCATGGCAGGGAAGCCTGTATATTCCGTATGTATCTTCTTATTCACAAGTGAAAACCTAACCAGTCCACTGACCAATAAATATGGCCACACATAGGTCCCTGTGCTCATGTTTCTGTTCTCTTTCTCTTTTTTTTTTATTTACAGCAATGTGATCTGATCCAGTTCTTGAGGGACCATAGTCGTGAGTATCTGTGTGTCATGGGACAAGGGGGTCTATGGATTGGTGAGGGCACTTAGGATGAGTGTGATGTGGGTATACAGAATCAGTAAGCTGAATCCACTGGTGGCATGTGTCCTCTGCAACAGCTTTGTCCTGAGTACTTGCTGTAGGAAGAGCTCACATCAAAGGTGTGACAGGAAGGGGTATAAGTAAAAGCCTTAAGAAGTGTGATTCATATAGGAGAGAAAATGTGCTTGTGGGAAACAAATCCAACTCAAATGGTTTGTAAATTAGCTCACATGATGTTGTACAAAGGTCTGCAAGGGCCTGGTGTTCAAGGGATGAACATGGAGATTCGTGTTTAGTCAGTTAGTTACTTAGTAATGAAGTCTCTTTGGATGGGGTACTTGAATCCATTTATGGGGAAGCAATGGAGGAGCGGCAAGAGAATATTTTGAGCAGAGGAATAAAGCAGGAGTCAACAAATATATTGTCTTTCGTAGGAAGAAGGGGAAATGAGGTAGAAAAAGACCAGTGATCTCATTTCTAACAATTTATCCTAAGGAAATAAAAGAAAAAAAAATTATAGGCAAATATGCTTGTCGAAATACTATTCATTAGAGCAAAATGAATATACCTTTAGACTGTTTGCACTTAGAAAACAATTGGGTTTATGGTACATCATCTTCTGATCAAATACTAAGCAGATACTGGTTTTTTTGAAGACTCTATCAGAATATGAATAATATTGTCATTAAAAAGCAGAAAATTAAATTGGATCATTATTTTTACGTATAGGTAAATATTTACACAGAAACAAGCTGTCAAAGCAAAAGTAGAAAAATGTAGCCACTTACTTTGTTAGAGTGGTAGAATTTTAAGTGATCTTTTTTCTTGCTTCCATGTTGACTTACAATGATGCTTATATGATCACTGTCAGAAGAATTTAAGATGGGAAAATTGGAAAGACTTTACTGCAGGAACTGGATAAAGATGTAGTCATTGCAAGTATGGGGTGAGGAAAGAATAAAAAGAAAAACAAGTTTGAAATAAGTACAAGGCCAGAGCAGGAGAGGCTTAGTATCCCTGTGGATGAGAAGGCAGGAGGAACTGTGAAGGAAAACTTGCTTAGTGGGAAAATAGGATGACTTTAAACATTTTAGACGTAGGGAGACGTTGTGTGAGCCCTAAATGAAGTAATCTCCAGGCAGCTAAATAAACAGACTGTCATAAAGGTACGGATCGAGTAAGGAGACTGCAGTGTTGAAGTCACTCACACACTTGTGGTCCTTGAGGCCACAGGGATGGGTGAGGTCCTAAGGACGTAAAACTACAGAGAAAGAAACAAAAACCCAAAGGATGAATCCAGGAAGACATCTTAGCAGAAAGAGTGGGGCCAAAGTACAACAAATGGCATTGCAGAGATGGGGAAGTTCCGCAAATGTCATAGTTTGAAAAGAAGCAGGAAAAGGCCAAGGAAGAGAAGATTCAAATGAAGGGACCCCTGTGGAAGATGTTCCTTGAGAAGTAGAAAGGCTGTCCAGTACCCAGAGGAAGTGAGAACCAGGTCCTGGGGCTCCAGGAGGAGACAGAGGGAGAGCCATTGTAGGGCAGGGGAATTCTCAGGAAGTCAACAGATATCTTCCCAAGGAAGAACAAAGGAGAAGGAAGCAGTGTGGGAGGTAAATACCAGGCTGTGAAGGGTTAGAGATTTGAGGACAGTTTTCCAACACTGAATGAAAGAAGTTAGCTGGGAAATTAGAGGGCCAGGGGACTGTGGGTTCTGTAACCAAACAGTGCTGACCGGGGAGCATGGACCTCCAGAATGCAGAACCAAGATGCCATTTGGGTGACAGGTTTTTAGAGCTAATTCAGAGGGCCTGGCTTTATAGGTGACATCATGGAGGCCCTGGGGGTTGGACTCCTGCAAGGCCTCCTGGTCTACCACATCTGTTCCTCAGTCCTGTAACACCCCAGTCCTGCAACACACCCAGATCCTGAGATGGTGACTGGGACCCCACCCAAAATAGGGGGCTAAGGGGAATGCAGAATGCTGGTGGTTGTGTTAGGAGTTAATTGGACAGTTAGGTGGTCAGGGCCAGCGTCCCCAATAAGAAAACGGGGAGCTGGGACAACTAAGACAAAACCACCCCAGTATCTTATGTTATAGCTTAGACAGGACCACAGTAGCATCCTGTCTAGCAGGCTCTGAAGAAGTGACCTTTGCGAGACATCCTGAAACAAAACAATTAACCATAAAACATCGGTCACTATCACAGGTTGAGACAGTTAGTCTCCTCATGTCAGCCCAAAAGACCATCAACACGTGAACAATAACCCAAGTAGGTAGTCGGTTGCATGATCAAAGTCCTGACTGGCCCACCTTAGTAGCCCGTCCACCAGTTGCAAATAAAATAGGAGGGCCCAACAGTGTAGGAGGGTTCCCCTTTCTCTGTATCCTCGCCAGCATCTGTCATTTCCTGACTTGTTGATTTTAGCCATTCTGACTGGTGTGAGGTGATATCTCATTGATGGTGGGAATGCAAGCTGGTGCAACCACTCCGGAAAACAGCATGGAGGTTCCTCAAAATGTTGAAAATAGAACTGCCCTATGACCCAGCAATTACACTACTAGGTATTTACCCTAAAGATACAAACGAGTGATCCGAAGGGGCACGTGCACCCGAATATTTATAGCAGCAATGTCCACAATAGCCAAACTATGGAAAGAACCTAGATGTCCATCAACCGATGAATGGATAAAGAAGATGTGGTATATATACACAATGGAATACTATGCAGCCATCCAAAGAAATGAATTCTTGCCATTTGCGACAACATGGATGGAACTAGAGCGTATCATGCTTAGTGAAATAAGTCAAGCGGAGAAAGACAACTATCATATGATCTCCCTGATATGAGGAAGTGGTGATGCAACATGGGGGCTTAAATGGGTAGGAGAAGAATCAATGAAACAAGATGGGATTGGGAGGGAGACAAACCATAAGTGACTCTTAATCTCACAAAACAAACTGAGGGTTGCTGGGGGAAGGGGGGTTGGGAGAAAGGGGAGGTTATGGACATTGGGGGGTGTGTGTGCTTTGGTGAGTGCTGTGGGGTGTGTGGACCTGGCGATTCACGGACCTGTACCCCTGGGGATAAAAACATATGTTTATAAAAAATTAAAAATTAAAAAAAAATAGGAGGGCCCAAATGATTAGAATTAGGGACATAAGTAAAGAAGTGTTTTAGGAAAAGAGATCAAGTGGTTTCCCCGAAGTCAAGCAGCTTTGTCACACACAAACCTGGACAGGTGCATCCGACTCCAAAGCCCGTGTTTCTAGACTCACAGCAGGTTGCCGGTGAACAAATGGAGGTTCTCAGAGCAAAAGGGATCCATGGCAGGCCTTGAGATGCAGAGGAGGCTGTGGGTTCTGAGTCCCATCTGTTGGCAGTTAGCACCTCAGCAGCCACAGGATTAAGACAGTTCAAAGGTGTTAATAGGGGTGACATGAGAGAGCATGAGCTGTGGGATAGCAGGGTGGAAGCTAGGTTGTTCCCAGTGCTGATAAAATCTTACTATATCGAAGGGACTCATTTGCTTTTTTTTTTTTCAATTTATTTATTTTCAGAAAAACATTATTCATTATTTTTTCACCACACCCAGTGCTCCATGCAAGCCGTGCCCTCTATAATACCCACCACCTGGTACCCCAACCTCCCACCCCCCCGCCACTTCAAACCCCTCAGATTGTTTTTCAGAGTCCATAGTCTCTCATGGTTCACCTCCCCTTCCAATTTACCCAAATTCCCTACTCCTCTCTAACGCCCCTTGTCCTCCATGCTATTTGTTATGCTCCACAAATAAGTGAAACCATATGATAATTGACTCTCTCTGCTTGACTTATTTCACTCAGCATAATCTCTTCCAGTCCCATCCATGTTGCTACAAAAGTTGGGTATTCATCCTTTCTGATGGAGGCATAATAGTCCATAGTGTATATGGACCACATCTTCCTTATCCATTCATCCGTTGAAGGGCATCTTGGTTCTTTCCATAGTTTGGCGACTGTGGCCATTGCGGCTATAAACATTGGGGTACAGATGGCCCTTCTTTTCACGACATCTGTATCTTTGGGGTAAATACCCAGGAGTGCAATTGCAGGGTCGTAGGGAAGCTCTATTTTTAATTTCTTGAGGAATCTCCACACTGTTCTCCAAAGAGGCTGCACCAACTTGCATTCCCACCAACAGTGGAAGAGGGTTCCCCTTTCTCCACATCCTCTCCAACACATGTTGTTTCCTGTTTTGTTAATTTGGGCCATTCTAACTGGTGTAAGGTGATATCTCAATGTGGTTTTAATTTGAATCTCCCTGAGGGCTAATGATGATGAGCATTTTTTCATGTGTCTGATAGCCATTTGTATGTCTTGATTGGAGAAGTGTCTGTTCATATCTTCTGCCCATTTTTTGATGTGTTTGCCTGTTTCGTGTGGGTTGAGTTTGAGGAGTTCATTATAGATCCTGGATATCAACCTTTTGTCTGTACTGTCATTTGCAAAAAGAGCTAAAATTTGTATGGAATCAGAAGAGACCCCGAATTGCTAAGGAAATGTTGAAAAACAAAAATAAAGCTGGCGGCATCACCTTACCTGATTTCAAGCTTTATTACAAAGCTGTGATCACCAAGACAGCATGGTACTGGCATAAAAACAGACACATAGACCAGTGGAACAGAGTAGAGAGCCCAGATATGGACCCTCAACTCTATGGTCAATTAATCTTTGACAAAACAGGAAAAAATATACAGTGGAAAAAAGACAGTCTCTTCAATAAATGGTGCTGGGAAAACTGGACAGCTATATGTAGAAGAATGAAACTCGACCATTCTCTTACACCGTACACAAAGATAAACTCAAAATGGATAAAAGACCTCAACGTGAGACAGGAATCCATCAGAATCCTAGAGGAGAACATAGGCAGTAATCTCTTCGATATCAGCCACAGCAACTTCTTTCAAGATACGTCTCCAAAGGCAAAGGAAACAAAAGCAAAAATAAACTTCTGGGACTTGATCAAAATCAAAAGCTTCTGCACAGCAAAGGAAACAGTCAAAAAAACAAAGAGGCAACCCACGGAATGGGACTCATTTGCTTTTTAAGAATTGAGAAACATTAGCAAGCAAATTGTCAGGCTATTGCTTTCTAAAGATTTACCAACATCTCCCTCAGATTGGTCCCCAACTCATAGAGTAAATCACTTAGAAGAACCAGATGCTGTTTTGCTCAGGAGAAATCCTTTGGGGCTTTCCCAACTCTCCCTAGATACAGAGAGCACTCAAATGCAGCAGCTGTATTTTTAAACAAAGACCAAGGTTATTGGGAAATCCCCACATTTCTGTAGGACAAGAGAGGTTCCCAAGGGGTTCATCTGGGAAGAAAATAAGCCCTCATATTTTAGCCTTACCTTGCTGATTGACGCTCAAGGCTATAGGAAGAGAGACAAAACAAATTGAATTTGAGATATCTAGCCTTTTAATCAGAGGCTCATCTATTCTGCTTCAAAGACAAGTGATCAGTGTTTCAGATTTCCACTGAGATTGTGCTGAAAACTGCTGGCCATCAAGGAGAAAAGGTCAGGGAGGTTCCCCATTAGTGAAA
Source organism: Neogale vison (assembly GCF_020171115.1). Lineage (NCBI taxonomy): Eukaryota > Metazoa > Chordata > Mammalia > Carnivora > Mustelidae > Neogale > Neogale vison. The sequence goes on along the minus strand of NC_058096.1, from coordinate 132,997,524 downwards.
TTCTGTGTACATGTTCCTCAGGCCTCCAACCTTGGCTTCCTATAATATAGGAATTAGCCTCATCTGTAAGTAGAGTCAAACAAAATATTAAGGTTTGCTGAAATTTTGTTCTAGGGGATTATTTTTAGTCTGTGCCAAAAATATAACCAATTCTTCTCTCTCTCTGTTTTTATAGCTTGCTGGACAGGTGAGTATTCTTACTGTACTGTGCTTCTTGTTGAAGTAATTAACTGCATTCTGACAAGGCCCATTTAAGAGAAACTCTCAGCCGCATGGGAAAAAGGACTTCTTCCTTCTATGCATACACTTCTATATTGTGATTATGGCTATGGTTGTCAATGTCATGTTTCTACCTGATTGTAAGATGGTGACACCCAGCCCTGATCCCCTTCACACTAATGTGCTTTCTAGGTCTTGTCTCAGTTCACAGTTCAGTCTCTTCACGGAGGATGTCACGTTACTGGGGAACTCAGGGACAGGGCTTTGAATGACCACATTCTTTTGCTCTGTTGCTGACCCTGTGGACACTGGCTTCTTGGACCGGTGATATTTCCTTTCCTATCTCTGACCCACACACATCTTTCATTTCACCAAGTGCCCACATCTTGTACACCTGACCTTGCCATGGATGATCTTCCTGGGGCCTAGACTGCAGTGGGTGTCCCAGGGCTCCATAGATCCCTTGGACTCCATTGTTGCTGAAGGAGTTATGTCAAGGTGAAGAACTCCTGGACTTCCAGAAGCCTTCTGAAGTAGACCCATAGGGACTTACTCCAAAAGTTTGAGCTTATCCCCAAATTTGGCATCATGAGCTTTAATTCTGAAAAACAAACAAACAAACAAAAAACCAAAAAACTTACACATGTAAGTACCCGATAAATTTCATGGATTTGAATTAAATTTATCAGATACCCTGCTGGGCCCTAGGGAAAGAAGACAATAAAAATAAACAGAAACTGGTTCTGCTTTCTGGGAGAATCTGTGACAATAGGTCAGTCTTGATGCTTGCCTACCACTTCTTTAATAATTTTTAGTATTAGGGCTAAGAAGGGAAGAATACTTAATTTTTCATATTTTATTGTTCATTATTGGCTTTGATATTTTTTTCTTCACTGAAAATTCCTTGACTCAAGACATCTCTAGATCAACCTTTCCTCTCCCATCCTATTGCTGAGAACAGTGGGTTGGTGTGTGGGCTATTTAGAGTCTAATGTGCTTGGGGACTTAGCCAGACTGAGGATAGTAGAACACCCTATATAGATGAGGGTGTTGGTTTTTTAGATCACTGCTTTTTCTCTTCCTATGTTGAGAATTTAATAGCACTTTGAACAGTTTGGTTTGATACATAATGCAGATTCCCTATGAGATTCCCAAAGTCCAATCATCAGAAGAATATTAGCATTGAGTTGGAAATTGCAGACAGTCCCATTTTTATAACAGCTCATTGCAAGCCTGCTGAGGTCCAGCCACCCTTGCTTTCATTTAAAAGCTGACTTCCATGAGGGTCCTGAGGACCCCTCCCTTGGGAAAAAGCCTCTTTGTCCTCCAAATGCTCATCAAGAATAATAGTCACTCTGTACCTTTCTGTGGGGCAATCCTCTCCAGGAAAGAGTCCTTGAGGACAGACTTGAATTTTGGTCATCTTTGCATGTATCTTGGTGTATGTCACCTGGTATGTCAGCCAGCATGCTACTGAGTGAATATTTGTTGCCTAAGTGGATAAAAATCTTCCAACTGACTATAGTCATTAGTAGATCATGTCTGAAGATTTTTGTAGACAGTAAACTTTCAAAAAACCCTCAAAGCTACCGTTTCCTTTTATTCATGTTTTTAAAAATTTACTTACAGTAAAACTCATTTTTTTGTGTGAGTATCACTGTGGATGAGAAGGCAGGAGGAACTGTGAAGGGAAACTTGCTTAGTGGGAAAATAGGATGACTTTAAACATTTTAGATCATCACCATGATCAGGATTCAGAACTCTTCTATGAGCCCAGACACTCCCATCAATTTCTTTATAAATAGCAGGCTGATTGCAGGCTGTGAAGTCTGAGTGTTCATACCACCACATATGGACGCTCTAGACTCATATAACACTTTCATGGGAACAACGAGTTACTTGTGCATCCCTCTAGTGCTGGAGCTGGAGGCAACCCCTCATCTCCCTAGCCCGTGGTGTGAACCAGCCTCAGCCCTGGAGGGAAAGGCATGGGAAGGGTCTCTGATCAGCATAATGACTTCATACTTCTGCTTTTCATGTTTGCAGAAAAGTGCCCAGTGTACCCAACAGAGCTGGTATTTGCCCTGGACCAGTCCTACGACATCTCCGAACAGAGATTTGATGAAATGAGGGAAGTCATCAAATCCATTGTTGAAGGCCTTAACATCAGGGAAAGTAACTGCCCCGTGGGAGCCAGAGTTGTTGTAGTTTCCTATGATTCGGGCACCAGCTACCTCATCCGTGGGTCAGACTACCGTAACAAGAAGCAGCTCCTCCAGCTTATTTCCCAGCTGAAATATCGAACCCCCACAGAAGACCGAGACATTGGTAATGCAATGAGATTTGTGGCCCGGAACATTTTCAAGCGGACACACGCAGGAGCCAATGTGAGGAAAGTCGCTGTGTTTTTCAGCAACGGGCAAGTGGCCAGTCAGTCTTCCATCATCACGGCCACTATGGAGTTCAATGCCCTAGATATCAGCCCAGCAGTCTTTGCTTTTAATGAAAGGACTTTCCTTGAGGCTTTTGAGGTAAGAACTTCCCTTGGCAACTTCTGCCTGTATCACGTGGTAAGATGGGGATAGCGGGGAGTAGGGTTGGAGGTGGGATAGAGTGTCTCTCTTTCTCTGCAATTTCCCCAGCTGTATTGTTACCAGGATCCATGAAATCCGGTGTCCGATAACAACGGTAGTCAGAAATGAAGGCGGCCACACTTGCTCAGTTCCCGCTGTGCACCAGGCGCTGTCCCTAGAACTTTACCTACATGCTCACAGTCCTCTGAAGTGAATGTTGTTCTTATCTCCATTTAAAAATGAAGAAACTGAGGTCCAGAGATTTTGAGGGACTTCTCCAATTTTGTGCAGCTAATAAATGGTTAAATCAGAATTCCAACTAAGGTGTGTCTGACAGAAGGGACCATGAATTTGGGGCTCTACCAGCCCCCTGCAGATCAGGTGTTTCTCACATCTGTCATCTGCTTGCTGTATCTCATTGACTAACTGGTCTTAACTTATGACAGATGAGGTTTAGGGTCTCTCTGAACCCTAATGTTGTGTAAAACATTTAATGAAAATGAATTTATGAACCCAAGAGAGGCTTGGATCAACAGATTCTTATGAGAATCTATGTTTCTGCCTCTCCCCCCAAAACTGAAGAATTTCTCCATCTACTGTTCTACTGTTCTTAAATATATTCAGATTGTCCATGAACTACATGCTCCTGGTGAAGCCATGGTGTCTTCCAAGAGGTTATAAAAGTCTAGATATATACACAAATACCTATATTTCTACTTTAAAAAGAGAAAGAAGCACTCTTTAACACAAAGAGAATTAATCTGTTCATGACACATCCAAGTAGTTTTTGGGAATAGGAGCCACAGGGAGAGTCACAATAGAAACTGACAGAAAGGATTGTAGGAAGTCAAAGTTTTCTCTATTAAAAATGATTATCTCCCAGCATACTAGATTACTTACTTATTTTACTTGTTATTTTATGGTATGTGTCCCTACTGCACTAGACTGTAAGGTGGAGATTTTATCTGCTTTGTTCGTTTCTGTGTCCCCAGTTCCTAGAATACCACCTATAACATTATCAATATTTAGTAAGGATTTGTTGGATGAATGAATGAACGAATGAATGAATGAAGATCATATGGTTTATTCCTATGAATAAACTTCCTTGATTTACCAAGGCAGCCTTTAGTCTTTCCATGGGGGACAAGCAAGGTCAAATGCAAAATAATACCCAAAGCATCCAAAGTTCACAAAAGAAATAGTAAGGAATGTGAAAAACTTTCTGATTATAAGACTGGAATAATTATAAGCATTTTCGAAAGCTCACTCAACACTTTGCAGTAAAACAGGGTGTGACTTTTCTAACCCTTTATTATCCCAAGGAGAAAGGGGAAAAAACACGAGTATTCTTGTGATTGAAAGATACCTCATCACCACCTGAGAATGATGGGTTTCTTTCATTGTAACAAAAGTATCTGCCTTCCTGGTGCCTCAAACAGAGTAAATGTCCAATAGATAGCTATTGACTCATCGAATGAATAAGTGAATTAGAGAATGAATGAATGCCATATGTTGCCCATTTCAGTCAATATTAAAGCAAGAAAAGCAAGAAAAAAAAAACAGATGAAATCAGGCCATGTACTACCAAGAATTTTGATCAGACAATGTTTTTTGTCTGTCTTTGGAAATAAACTTCTAAATGAGAATTTGTGATTGAGGAAGTACACTTAACATCTGAAAGATGAGGGGAGATGAACCATGAGAGACTATGGACTCTGAAAAACAATCTGAGGGGTTTGAAGTGGCGGGGGGGTGGGAGGTTGGGGTACCAGGTGGTGGGTATTATAGAGGGCACAGCTTGCATGGAGCACTGGGTGTGGTGAAAAAATAATGAATACTGTTTTTCTGAAAATAAATAAATTGGAAAAAAAAACATCTGAAAGATGTACTTTCTTCTAAATAATGTTATTGGGATGGAAATAGTTGGGATCGCTGTTTAAAGAGGCCACAGGAAACTTGTATGTAGGTAAAATTTCTGCAGGATCCAACTTCAGAAGCTGATGCGCGGTACATAATCGGCTGGTACATGATCAGAAGTATATATAGGGGCGCCTCGCTGGCTTAGTTGGTAGAATATGAGACTCTTGATCCTGGGGTTGTGAGTTTGAGCCCCACATGGGATACTTAAAAAAATAACCAGAAGAAGAAGAAGAAGAAGAAGAAGAAGAAGAAGAAGAAGAAGAAGCAGAGCAGCAGCATGTAAGATTCAGTGATAAATTTCAGAATTGGAAATAAGTGTGAGATTTTAATTCTTGTCCTGGTGGGTGAATTTGATGGTAATCGTGTGATATTTTTTTTGCCATAAAAGAAAGATGCTGATACCTCCCTTACATACTTCTTTGTGTTGTTTAGAATAAAAGGGGGATGATGTGTGGGTGTGTGTGTATGTGAGAGAGAGAGAGAGAGAGAAGGAGAGAGAGAGAGAAAGAGAGATGTGCTGAATAGAAAAGAATATAATGCAAGATAATGGTAATTAGCTTGGGGTTTTTCAAACTAATCCTTAAAGTAAGCACACAATGGCTTCCTGATAATGGTTAAAGAAAATGATCAAATAAGCATATACTTGTTTTTCATTACAGTTTGATGACACTGGAACATTTCAGGTGATCCCAGTTTCTCCAAATGAGTCATTAGAAAAATTTCGACGTTGTACTCTTTGCTACGGTAAGACTCTTGAGAATTTATAGTGCAGAAACAAATGCCTACTGGGTAAGTTATTAAGTCTGACTTATCAGATATTTCTGGCTTTGAATATAGATTCTATTTTCAGTTTCCTAGTCTTCCAATACCATACATCAGGGTTTCAATCTCTATAATATTTAGAGCTTCCAGAATGTGAAAATTTGTTTAGAATACTATCCCAATTATTGTGGTTTTTCTTTGGGGACAGTTTGGTAATGCGTGTATCAAAACCCTCTAAAATACTGAAAATATTTTCTAAATGAGTTTACGCATGACTTGCAGACTTCAGGCATATATGTTACCTACATCTGCTTTCAAAAAAATCTTCCCAAATTGCCTTCTGGTGGCCACAGAAATATTGGGACATTGAAAATTCTTCATTGGCTTAAATAATGTGAGATTAAAGAGGTACTAATCAGGTTATTAATACTTAGTAATCAATCACTGAATCACTTGAAAAAGATCTTAAACAACAGTGTCTTGTTGTGCAGACATTGAACCAATCAAGACTCTCTCTGTGTTTTCAGATAAATGTTTTCCAAATGCTTGCATCAAAGAGATTTTTTTACCTGAAAATTCATACATGGATGCAGCCTTCCTCTTAGACAATCCTCGGACTATAGCAAATGATGAGTTTAATGCTATGAAAACCTTGATGAGCTCCATGATTGACAACTTCAACATTGCCTCAGACCCTAGAATCTCAGACTTTGGTGATAGGATTGCCCTATTGAGCTATTCTCCTTGGGATAATTCTAGGAGAAAGAAGGCTGTGGTAAAAGCAGAGTTTGGATTTACAACTTATAACAGTGGAGTCCTAATAAAGAGGCACATCCAGTCTTCCCTCCAGCAGCTTAAAGGAGAAGCTACCATTGGCCATACCCTACTGTGGGCTGTGGAGAACCTCTTCCCACAAACACCAAACTTAAGAAAACACAAGGTCATTTTTGTTATCTCAGCTGGAGAATATCATGAGAGAAAGGAATTCTTAAAGAAGGTGGCTCTGAGGGCCAAGTGCCAAGGCTATGTCATATTTGTGATTTCCATGGGCTCTGCATATAAGGAGGACATGGAGGAGTTAGCCAGCTACCCACTTGATCATCATCTGATACAGCTTGGGAGAATTCATAAACCAGAACTGGATTATATTACAAAGTTTCTAAAGCCATTTGTTTATTCAGTCAGACGTAAGTAATAATTTTGTTTTTCCTCTTTGTTTTGTTAAATTTAGTGTTTGTTAGTAGTATTCATAGCCTAACACATCTTTGAATCTATAGCTAAGCCAAATATACGAATTAGATGGTGAGACGGGGACAGGGGTGGACCCATCCTGCTTCTACTTTGTTTTTCCCTTGGCCATAATGTGATGAGACCTCTTTCATGATAGAAGGTCTATTACACAAAATCTCAGCGCTACCAGTACAGAGTGACTGGAGGTCTCTGGAGCCACACCTGTGTGACCTGAAGAAGTTTCAGCAGTCCTTCGATGAGTGTTTACATAAAGGTTTGCCCTATTGCACCTAGATTTTTTTAACTGTGGCACACCCTGGAGACCTGTATGAAGGTTTAAAGATGGCACAGTCCTATGCTGTTCCCAAAGAGCATAAGCATACAGATCATATCGGAATCTTGTCCTGGTTCAGTATGTATAGGGTGGAGGGTCTGCATTTCTAATAGTCTCCCCAGTGATGTCAATGCTTCTGGTCCAATGACACTGAGTAGGAAGGCTCGAGGCCGATGCACTACAAAATGTTACCCATTGGTTGGGTAATATCCCCAAACTGATCTGCAAGAGAGAAATACAGACATTGAGAATAAGCATCCACAAACTTTTAAGGCAATTTGACATTACCACAGCATTCAAGTGTATGAACAGTATACTTGCTCTCATGTAACAAGATAGAAACCACAAGTGTCAGTCTCCAAAGGATTAAGAATAAAAATACCTTCCCCACAAATGATTTGAGAATATCTCTAGAGCAGTGGTTCTTGACTGGGGATGATTTTGTCCCCCCAAATTTTGGAAATGTCTGGAGATTTTTTATTTTTGAGGGGGGTCACAACCAAGAGAGAGGATACTAGTATCTCGTAAGCAGAGACCAACGATGTTGCTAAACAAACAAACAAACAAACAAACAACAAACAAACAAAAGCTGCAGCCCATTCTTTATGGGATTCTACCAGGTTTAGATGTAGGTTCTTTTGGAATCAATCCCACCACCCTTTAAATTCCAAAGTTGCCCTGGTATTTAAGGAATCTCAACAGCACCATCGTGACAGTATCTTGAGCTTTCACTCTCCATTGCAGAGAAAGCTCCACCTTTAATTTAATCAATTGTAAGATATACCATTATATTATGTAAAAAGAAAGAAAAAGTGCTTCCAATTAAATGTTGATACCAGCTTCCCTATTAGAGTTTTGAATTTTAGAGTAATTGAAAGAGTCCTTTTAGACAGACAGGCAGATGTCCCTCTTGTGCATGCGTGAACAGGGAATATGTGTGGAATTGACTGGTGGGGGCATTCCTAACACTTTTTCACATTCAAAACTGGACTCCTGGGAGCTATTTCTTGACTCCAACTCACTGAGATCTATCCTGTTCAATGCAGTATTGTCCTTTATGACATCAGGATTGATGGTGACATAGCACGTTTGAAAGACTATAAAACAATTCAGAGATGTTCTTACTGGGCTTTCAAGTTAAGCTTTGCAGTGATTAGAGCTAGCTTGCTTTTGATTGCCACCTGAACAATGTTGGTGAATACATCCAGGTCAGTGCCTGCCCATAACCGCTTGGTTCACTAATACTGCCTGGAAATGTTCCTAAACTACTGACCCTTATTCTACGATTTTTGGTGCCTCCATGTTTACTGCTTCCTCGTGCACGAGCGACACCCGCTGTATGACAGTTCCCGCCTCAGTAACCACAGCTGGCAGATGCAACTGATTAGAAGACTTTGTCTTATTTCCGAGAAATGGGGGAAAAAAATGCTCATCTTCGAACGAGAGAAGTACAACTGTTATAAAACCATAAGCATTCTCTGAGCTATTTTCTTGGAATCATTCTGTGGCCAAAAGCCTTCTTTAACTAAAAACTATTCTCCTGAATGAAGAAAAACAAGGATATACTTTTAATACAGAATGACAGTGGGAAGGGAATAAGAGGGCATATTATTTAGGCTAGTAAACTAAAACCTTTTCTTTGATTATTTTCCTCCTAGGAAATTGGTGTTAATGGGTACAGCAGCACAGAAATAGCAGCATGTAATAAAATGCTACCCTTTCTAGGTTTGATTCATTAGCATAAATCCTAGTGAAAAGCTTGGTGGATTCAGAATAACATTTCCCTTAAATCCTATTAGCCTGAGTATGTGGAAATCATGTGTTTTTGCATCACAATTAACCTTTAAATGAACAATTTGAGGAGGTTTGTTTTCCATGGGCCTAGTAATTCTTTGGCTGCAAAACCCTCTAAAATCAAGTTTTGAATGCTGTTTCTAGCTGCCACTATTTTCTGTTTCCATCCCAGCCAAGTTTGGCTGAAATATTTTAGTGACAGTGATTGCTTCAAGAAGATTCCTTTCGGGATTCTTTTTCTTTACAAAACATAATTTCTGATTTAAAAACCTAATTCTAACTCTGCTCTCTCCATAGGAGGATTCAATGAGTACCCCCCACCAGAGCTTGAGAATGCCTGCAGACTCATCTCAGAAGAAGCTTCTCAAAATAGTGATCTCCTGTGAGTTAGAAATCTCTTCCATTTACAAGCAACTGTTAATTGACTGATGGGTGTATAACTGTTGATGGCAGGTTATTAGGTTGAGGAAGCTAATAAGGTCTCTGAAGTAAAGTCTTCCCATATTTTCCATTTTCTATAGCAGAAGCCACACAGCAAGGATGTTTTCTGGATTGATGTTTCTGTAACATTCTCATGAGCTGTATTACAGTTTTGCCTTTCTGTTCATGGTTTCCTGAGAAAGTCCCACATTGAAATCTACTCCAGAATAGGACCCACAATATAGCCTTAGCCACTGCAACCTCCCTTCCTCTCTCTCCCCAGCATTAGCCCTGAGTACTAGCCATACTGGACTCTTGTCTGCTTTGTGTGAATGGTGGCTTCTCCTTCCTGGGTTTTGGGTCACACCACTTGGAACCCTGTTCCTTCCAGTGAAAGCTTACCCATCATCCATGGCCCCTTTGAAGCCCATTTTTACTGACAAAATCCTTATTTTCTTGTACCTTCTTATACTTTTGGGGAGGCGGTTATTACAGTTTATCTCAAAGCCTTGTCTCACTGAAGTCTGGAGATACATACAATTCATTGTTTCATCCCCCCAAAAGATGGCTTGAAAGACCCCACCATGTAATTGCACATATAAGCAGTCTACGGCCATACCACCCTGAACGCGCCCGATCTCGTCTGATCTCGGAAGCTAAGCAGGGTCGGGCCTGGTTAGTACTTGGATGGGAGACATATAAGCATTTTTTCTTAAAATTGTATCCTAATTAACAATATAAATAATTAATCTGAATAAATCTTGGACTTCAAACAGAGCAAGTGGCCCATTTGGTTTCTGTCTGCTTCTCTGTATTTCCCCAAGCTTGGATCCCCAACAGCAGCCTTGAGAAAGCCCAGATTTAAGCCCACAATTACTTCTTCCTCTTAGATTGCAGTTAAGCAAAGAGCTTCTCGGAACAGATAAGGTTTCTTATACACATCCAGAAGCACAATGGCAAGATGAAATGTGCTCAGAATTCATGCAAGTATATATTCCTGTAATTTCAGATTTCATTCACTTAGTAGTTTAGCAAGGAAGTGTCCAGCAGCCAACACCTGAAGAACAACATGACACTGATGTCATGTGAAGCAATATTTTCCAGCATTGAATAAGTCATAAATTCATTTAAAGTCATAAATTCATTTAAATTCTTATGGAACTGCAGACAAAATATTATAATGTTATTCAGACATGTACAAACATAAATCTGGCTGTGAATACTATGTTTGTAGTTCTTGTGCAACTATCAGACTAGAATAAATGTACGTCAAATCCAAGCAAAATCAGTAAGACACAAATTTAAAATAGTAATTTAATATAATGGATGATTCTGCTTTACCAAAATAGATCTCCCGAAAACTGGAAAAATGTGGTATATACTGGTAAAAAAAAAAAAGTAAAATAGGACGCGTGTGGCAGAAGTACACATGCTTTCAGCTTACCTACTCTGTTGCGTGAAACCTTAATTTTTCACTGCTGTCTTCACCTGCACTGTTGCAGAAGTGTCGTTCAATATGATATATGATGACCCACATATATCATATCGTGGGTCATCATATCATTTGGCTTTAACTTGTGTGAGTGTGTTATTCATGTGTTATGTCTGACCTTTTTATCTTTCCTCATTAACTCGCAATAGTCAAAGTAATACTGCCGGGTACCAAACACTAGTATCAAATACAAATGTGAATGTGGACACTGAAATTACATCAAGGTGCATAAATAGAATAAAAATAAGAATCAACTTAATATTGAATGTTTTCTATCATCATCTAAATAAAAACACATTCTCAAATTATCAGAGAATTCATAAACTCCAAGAATATAAATGTAGACACCATTTTAAGAGATCTGATGTCAATGCGATAAGTTTTGTATAGTCTTATTCTTCTCAGAACAGATCTCGATTTCTATTTTCTCTATTTTCTGTGAGAGTGACCTCAATCTGAGAAATTGTATGGTTGTTCCAAATAACCTGTGATCAACTTTCTTGTCATTTATCTAAAACTATGGCAAATTAGACTCATATTATTCCAAACTAATAGATATTAGGCTGTAAGCAGATGGGGGAAAGGAAGGACAAGTAAGAATAGTTTATTTATCAGTTTGTTCTTTTTAATAATATCAAATCTTAATGAATAATTTTATTGAAATGAATTTAAATGTGTACCTCTTGTTTTCTTCTAAGAAATGACTAAGTAATTATATCAAATAGCTGAGATACTTTATTTGCATTCCCCAAGGCAACCAAAATTCATCTAAAAATTCTGTTTTTATCTGCTAGATTTACTCCTGAGCCACTTGATATTTCTTCAGGAGAGAACAGCTTCACTGGCCAGGAATTAAGTGCTGGAAAAGACTCTTCCTTTGTGTTGGAGGACATTGGAAGTGATTCTTTGGTCTACATACCAAGTCATATGCTTATGCCACAAGAATTAAAGATCACACACAAGAAAGGTCACAATTCTAAAGAAATTGCAAGTTTAACTTCTGGTAAGGAAACAAAAAGTTATGGTGAAATTTTTAAATAAGGGGGTCCTTGTCTTTTAATACTAGCACAGAACCCAGTAAATGAAGGCTGTTCTCTAAGGTGATTTTTTTTTTCAAGTTCAAGATAGTAGCTACAGCTGCTGCTATGGTTGAAAATGAAGGTTTACAAGTTAACGAGCACCACTGTGAAGACCACTGGTATAAGCTCTAAGAAATGCCCATGATGTTCTCACCAGGCTTAAGATTTCTCTAGAAGGTTAGTGTGACGTAGAAGGAAACAATACAGAGAATATCAGAGCAAAGCAAGGATTAAAATCGCTTTAAAAGCTGGTTGGGCCAGTACCTCAGACTCTGTGATTGCATGAGAAGGTATGGTATTTTTGAGGTACTTGGAAGTGATAGAACACAGACTGTCCCTCTGTCTGCTCTATACATTTGGGTGGCAAAGCAAGAATACCTTCTGGCAGGATTTAATACTTTAAAACAAATCAGATATGTATGCTTTTTGTCTGTGTTTTCATGGAAAGGCAGGACATTCTAAACAGACTTCAACCATTTCTAGCTATGCATGTTAAAGGCTTCCAAAATGCTTATTAGACCAGAATACCAGCATTGAATGCATTACATCAGAAGTAGCACATATGTTGTTAGACAATGCAAGTTTAAAAGGAAAAGGGGCCAATTTATACCAGTTATTCCTGAAAATGAATCACATTCATTCTCAGTAACTTCCTTGAATAAATACCTTTTCTTTTCCTTGGGTTCAACACTCACTTCTCC